>NC_135330.1:101729681-103182105 GCF_023851605.1 Tamandua tetradactyla | reverse complement strand
CAGGCAAAAAGGTGTGGTATTTGAAGCCCCCTCTTCGTACTCCTCCTTCGGGAACACTTCTGTCTACTGATGAAAATCTTGTTTGTATTTTGTTCACCCTTAGCAATGTAGCAAATATTTTCTGCCATGGGCTTCCCCTCCCTTAATCACTGTTGGTAATCAATTCTCTTGAGATTCTATTGAAACTTCTTTGCAACCAGATCTTGTGAGGCTTTGATGAACTATATAAGGCACTTCTCTTCCTCTTATTTTTGAGAATCACTGACTTCCATTTCCCGACTGGCCCCACCTGGGAAAGAGCTGTCTCCTGTTAGTAAGTCCCAAATAAAACCCATGTCTAACTTTCTATTTAGTGTGCCCTTTTGTCTTTGGGCTGTGCTGTGCTGGAAAAGCATCCAAGTTGGAAAGGAAAAATAAAACTTCCCCTATTCATAGATGACATGACTGTATCTATAGAATCTCCCAAAGAATCCACAAGAAAGCTGCTAGAGCTAATTTAAAAATTCAGCAGTGTGGTGGGGTACAATTTCAATGTGCAAAAATAAGTGGTGTTTCTGTACGACAGTAATGAAGAATCTGAAAAGGAACTAAAAAAGCAATTCCATTTATAATGCAAGTAAAAGAATCAAATATCTAGATATAAATTTAGCCAAGGATGTAAAGGAATTGTACATGGAAAAAACATTGCTGGTAAAAAGTAAAGAATACCTAAATAAGTGGAAAGATAGTCTGTGTTCATAAATTGAAAGACCAAAATTGTTACAATGCCAATACTACTCAAGGTGATTTACAGATTTCAGTGCAATAAAAATTCCAGCAGCTCCCTTCACAGAAATGTAAAGCCAATCATCAAATTCACGTGCAAGGGTAAGGGGTCCCTATTAGCCAAAACCATTTTGCAAAAGAACAACGTTAGAGGACTAACACTTTCTGACTTCAAGACTCATTGCAAAGGTACAGCAATCAAATCAGTGTTGTACTGACACAAGGACAGACATATGGACCAATGGAAAAGAATTGACAGTGTAGAAATAGAATCTCACATCTGTAATGATTGTTGACAAGGGTGCCAAGTCCACTCAATGGGAGAAAGAATGGTCTCTACAACTAATGAAACTGAATATCAACATGCAAAAGAATGAAGGTAGACCCCTTCTTCACACCATACACAGAACTTAATGCAAATGGATCAAAGACCTAAATATAAGAGATAAAATGATAAAACTGTTGGATAAGAACACGGGGGATATTTTCACGACCTTGAATCAGGCTATGGATTCTTAAATTGTGCACCAAAAACTTGAGGAACAAAATGAAAAATAGATAACTTAGACCTCATGAACCATAAAGTCTTTTGTGCATCAAAGAACATTATCATGAAAGTGAAAAGGCAACCTACAGAATATATTCCAAATATATTTCCAGAAAATATTTGGAAACCATAAGTCTGATAAGGATTTACTATGCAGAATATATAAGGAACTGTTACAACTCATTAGCAAATGACAAATGACTCAATAAAAAAATGGGCCAAGGAATTGAATAAACATATCTTCAAAGAGGTTATACAAATGACCAATAAGCAAATATGCTCTGCATAATTATCCATTAGGGAAATGAAAATGGAAATCACAATGAGGTACCATTTCACAGCCTCCAGAAATGTTATTATTTAAAAAATGGACAATAACAAGTGTTTGTGAGGATGAAGGGAAATAGGAACCCACGTGTATTATCTGTGGAAATGTAAAATGATGCAATCACTGTGGGAAACAGTCTGGCAGGTCCTTAGAAAATTAAGTCTAGAATTGCCATATGACCTGTCATTCCCACTTCTATGATATACCCCCAAAAAATTAGCGCAGGGACTTGGACAGATATATATACACAACTATGTCCATAGCAGCATTTTTCACAATTGCCAAAAGATGAAGCAACCCATGTGTCTACCAATAAAGGAACGGAAGAACAAAATGTGGTCTATCCATACAATGGAATATTTTTTAGCCATAAAAAGGAATGAAGTTCTGATACTTGCTAGAACCTTGAAGGTATTATGTAGAGTGAAACAAGCCAGACCCAGAGGGTCAATATTGTATAATTTCACTTATATGAAATAACTTGGATATGCAAATTTATAGAAACAGAAAGAAGATCACAGAGTACAAGGGGCAGTGGTGGGTTGAGATCTGGGGTGCCAATGCTTAATGGGTTCAGGGTTTCTGTTTGGCGTGATTCTTATTCAGAAAGCTCATTAAGTCAGTATTAGCCAATACTCTAATTTGATTTATGTCTTTCCAAGTATGATATATGGTCATTTGATTTAGGTCTTCCAAAGTAAGACAAATGTACCACTGTTGGAATATAAGATAATTCTAGTGATACATGGATGAATGGGTTTTTTATTTTTGAATAGTTTTCTATACTTTTCTTAATATATGTTAAAAGAAACAAGTAATACATCACATGTGCAATTCCACAGATATTATTTAGAATGAAATTAAAGTGGTTATGTTTAAACAGTGTGACCATATGAATAAACATATTCAGTAAATTACAGTTCAAGTGATTCATGGATATGCACAACAGAAGCCAATGGCTGACGAAGGATGCCACTGGAGGAGACACCATTTGGCCTCTTCGTGTAATTAGCTATCTGCCCACTGAAAGGGAAGATGCCTAGGAGAGTTTTTATGCATTGTGGGCAGTGTAGGGGGACTGTGGGATCATGGAGATGCAGTCTGGGTTCTGAGGGTTAGGAGAACATGTCAGCCCAGTCATGGTAGGGAGCATTGGGATTGCATAAAAGGTGAGGAGGGCCACAGAAATCAGGATGGAGAAAAAGGGTTTTATTTCTTCAAGATGTTCTGGGCTGACCCAGCCCTGGAGAGACGCATTTTCCTCTGGAGGATGAACTATACAACCTTGCTCTCTTTGTCAACAGCTTTGCAATGAAGGCTAATACTGATTAAAGTGGGATGACTGGGTACCTGCTTATTGCAGAAGCTCCCCAAGCCTCCCCAAGGTTATTAATTCTATGACACATGGACAGAGAAGTCACTGACAACCAGAGCAAGCCATCGGGGGTCTTGTTTTTCTGTGATAATAGCCTGGGGATTTGGCAGACAATAGCATTTCCATTTCTATTTTACATGAGAAGTGTTCACAAGATCTTTGAAAATAAAAATGCCCCAAGTCTGTAGAGGGAGCTGGCTCACACTGAAAGAGGCAGCCAAGAGTGCCTTTGAAGCCCTGACTTCCTCACTGACTTATGATTCAGGGTTTCAAGCAAACGAAAGCTTTCAGCAGGTTCTCCCAAGCCCCCGGAGCCGTTCTTATCACTCAGTGTGCTCAACAGTAATCCCCGCTTGAGAAGCAACCCTCCATTTCTCACCCCAAAGGTTCAGCAGACTGGGGATCGAATAGCTTCAGCTGCAAGTGCCTCTGAGCTCCAGGCAGAGAGAGGGGACTCCAGACAGCCCAGTGCAACACTCGGAGGAGTGGATTTAACGTGGGAAAGGAGCGCGCATGATTTTACTCCTTCAGTCAGCTTTAGGTTATCTGGGGGATACGCTCAAGTGTTTCCCCCAGATGACGGTATCTGAAAACCAGCACTGTTTGCATGCAAACTAACTGCTCAAATTTTGCTAATGTATCCAATGTCTTTTAGGGGCATGGGGTTTTTATAGCCCAAGGTCAGCAAAACTGCATACTTTGAGTATCAGTTTTGCAAATTCTGGTTCACAAATTCACAGGTGAACCAGGTCCAGCCACCAAACAGCTGAGGGCCTCAGGCCAATACCACTATCTCTGCTTCTTGATTCTTCCTCTTAACGAGGACAAAACCTCATTTAGACTGATAATTGATGGTTGTCCTCTGACTCTAGCCAGCCGTGTGCCAAAACCTTTCCAAGCATGGTCATCAGTTCGTCCCCGTGTGTCGGGTGGGGGAAGATGGACTTTGTGGGAGGAAACGTAGAACAGATTGATTTCTCACTAGAGCAGAGGAAGGCTTTATGCACATCTGGCAGGTCACTGTCCAAGGTCGATCCTGTGCAGGGTCATCTGACATAGCATGCGTTTCCTTATAGGCAATGAGTGAATGTTACTGAAATGGAGGAGCAAACTGGACAGAGAGTTGACCTCTCACAGTTGCACAGGTGGTGCTCTTCAAAATATTGCTTAGGGTTTTTCTTGTATGTGGGAAAGCTGGGTCTTCATCTGCCTGCTTACTTTGTGTAAATGTGCACTGTAAGGAAACGTGAGCTTTGAGTTCATTGCGTTTGCTTGTGTTGACGTGTCATGTTAGCAGACTGCTCAATCTTATGAGGGGTTTTTAGGGGTCAAATGCAGGCCCTCCTTCCTTGAAAGAATTTGGAACCTGAAGAAGAAATACAAATTCCTCCTTAAATGGGATTTTCTTACATTTTCAAGAACTAAATCACCTGCTGTTCATTATTCTGGATTTTTAATTCTCTGCTCTTATCTTCAATGAATATATATCAATCTATCCATTGACTTATAAAGAATTAAATTCCAGTTCTCCATCAACTGCTGTGCAGTGCCAGGTGTACACACATGACTATGACAAAGTCCTAGCCCCTGAGAACTCACAATTTAGTGGAAACAGTCACGTCAACAGCCAGTTTCAGAACTATATTAGTCAGGAATCTTGGTTTGTTCATTACAGAAACACAACTTCAAACAATTTAGGCACATGGGGGTATTTATTAGATCACAAAGAGGGAGAGGTGCAGCAACATTCACAGTTGGGATTTCTTTATATATAAATCTGAATTTTTGCTCTTTCTTTGAAAAAGGATATTCTAGAAAGACTGGCCTACATTCCTAGAAGAAAGGTATAAGCTGTTGCTGAGGAATGGGTGCTCAGATATGCAGTGTAGTTGCTTCCACTTGGCCCCGCCACCATTTGCCATGTTTGCGATGGGCTCACTTGCTGCCCTAGTCACCCTGCATTCCCTGTCTGACCCTGCAAGCTAGCAGATTTTGGGACCCTTAGACCAGAAGAACAAAAGAAAAACAGTAAGTTTTTGCAACAGTGTCTTTGAGAAAAGGTGAAGGCAAAGCAGATGGAGAGCCAATAGTGACACATATTTTGGTCACTGTGACACCGAACTGGGTCACTGGAAGAGGACATATCTTTCCTTCTTCAAAGTTATTTCTGGAAGCTTCTGGACTTAACTTCCTTTGTGCATTTATCTCAGATGGTTTATAGAAACTTTCCTGACATTATGTATTTTTTTTCTTCAAAGAACAAACCAGGAACCTGGAGGATTGGGTCGGCAGTGATCAGGAGCGAGCTGGGTACACATCCTCATGCAGTAAGGGGGTGCAGGCAGCTGCCCTGGGCTTAGGGAAATGCAACAAGATCCAGAAATAGCAGCACAGGTCCAGTTCAAGTACACACGTAGGGAACAAAGGTCGGTGGTCTTGGTAAGAGGTCAGGAGCCACCATGCAACCTGAATGCATGGGGTGGCAGGTGTTAACGTGTGTGTGTGTGTGTGTGTGTGTGTGTGCATGAGTGGCAAGGATGAGGCTGTGCCTCTTGGTGGAGGAAGTAGGGAGGGGCAAGTAACAGGTCAAGACAGCGGGTAGCTGGCAGGTGCCCAGTCAGGGGTTCTCCTCTTTGCATTTTCTGGCTCCCCAGATGAACCATTCAGCCCGCTGCCAGGAGGTCACATCACCTAGAGACCTGTAGACAACACACACTGGGACCTGACCCTACCCTGTGAGAGCAAGAGAGGAAACTTGCTCTCATCTCATCATCTTTACTTTATGTCCAGCATTCTCTTACTCAGCCTTCACAACAAGCCTACGAGCAGGCATTTTACTCAGAGAGGTTAGTTCACTTGACAGAGGTTACCAGCCAAATCGGTGACTGAGCTAGAACTGGAACAGAGACTTGCCTGTCTCCAAAGCTCATGCCCTTTCAAAGACCATGACAGTGCAATGGCAGTAATGACTTGGGGTCAGGTTAGTTTTTTAGATTCTGGGGACAAGAGCTTCCCAACCCCAAATTTATAGTATCTGTTACATCTTAACTTGTCACAAAATAATTAATGATTAAAACAAATAGATTCTGAGGTTCTGAAAAGCAAAGACCAGGTCTTATTTTCTTATCTCTGTAATTCCACAGTGCTAACGTGGTTACTTCATGAATACCAGCATTTTCTGTGTGTGTGTGTGTGTGTGTGTGTGTGTGTGTGTGTGTTTCAGTGTGCTCTCATTGATTGACCTTCTCTCTTCACTTTACTCTTCCTGTATAACTTCTGCACATTGCCAGGGATGGTCTAAGGCATGGGCTTTGACATTCTCCACTATTTGGCTCCCAGCAACTATTTTCTCATCATTTCTTTTGTGCTTACTGAATTTGGGACCCATAGATTTCTTCTGTCTTGTACATATTCTGGCTCCCCTTGGTATATTGTCTCCTAGAACCTGAAAGTTCTTGTATCCAGAAGGTTCCTGGATGTGTGTGACTCTGCTGGGAGGGCCCGGAAAAGAGTTCACATCGGCTGAAGTGACATATGAGGTGGCTGTGGAAGACAAGAAGGAATTTTCCAGGTGGAGATGAGAGTAGAAAAGAGGTGTCTTAAGGACAGGAGAAACTATTTGCAGAGGACATGGTTTATATGGGGAAAGATGAGTTTAACATCTCTGGACAATTCTTTCTACCAGACTTTCAGCAGGAGCCAATGGAATGTGGAGATGGCTCTCCTTGATTGATGTCATGGCCACTTGCAGGGCATTGTAGGGTTGTGTTCTAGTTTGCTAGCTGCCGGAATGCAAAATACCAGAAACGGAATGGCTTTTAACAAGGGGAATTTAATGAGTTGCTAGTTTATAGTTCTAAGGCTGAGGAGATGTCCCAATTAGACAAGTCTGTAGAAATGTCCAATTTAAGGCATCTGGGGAAAGAGACCTTGGTTCAAGAAGGCCAGTGATGTTCAATGTTTCTCTCTCAGCTGGAAGGGCACATGGCAACCATGGCATCATCTGCTAGCTTCTCCTGGCTTCCTGTTTCATGAAGCAACCTGGGAGGCATTTCCCTTCTTCATCTCCAGGGCCACCGGCTGGTGGACTTCAGCTTCTCATGGCTATGTTGTTCTGCTCTGCTCTCTCTGAATCTCTCATTCTCCAAAATATTTCCTCTTTTACAGGACTCTAATAAACCAATCAAGACCCACCCAAATGGGTGGAGACATGTCATCCCTTAATCCAGTTTAACAACCACTCTTCACTAAATCACATCATCCAGGGAGATGATCTGATTACAGTTTCAAACATACAGTATTGAAAAGAGATTATTCTACCTTTCCGAAATGATATTTTGATTAAAACATGGCTTTTCTAGGGGGCATACTTCCTTTCAAACCAGCACAGGTTGGAAGAGGATGCTTCAGTCTACACTAACCAGGCAGGAGAGTTTGTTTTTTCTTAAGAACTCTAGGGGTAGAGTGTGCTCCCTAAGATTCTTTACAGTTCCCCCCAATATTTTTCTGGCTTTACTTGGTCAGAAGCATTTTCTTTCCAACTAATATTTGATTTAAAAATACTTTAGGTAGAGTAAATAAAGTTTCTATAAAACTTGTGTTTCTTAAGGATTTAAACTTATTTTAAAGGTACATAGTTTGTTAATAGTATAGGGAAATAAACTGTTAATGGTTCTAACACCTAAATATACTTAATAACATTGTAAAGTATTTCTAATGCTGTTGCTGTTGTTTGTTGTGAACAACAATTAAATGGAAATCTTTCGATATGTAATTTTTTAAATGTTATCCTTGTGTCCTTAAATTTTTAATAATAAATAAATATCTGAGAACAAACTTTATTTCTATCATGCTTTTTATCATGTATTTTGAGGAAAAGACACTTGGCTTTTTAAAGATGGAGATTCCTACTTCAGACAAGTTCTGGGAAAAGTCTGACATTCCAAGGGGTTTAGAATAAAATATACCTAAAGCTTGGTTTCAATTTTTGTCAATTTTGAAATTTCAGTAGAGTTTAACTAGTGCAACATGGTTCAGTAATTCCATCTATAGTCATAATCCAGGTGTAAAATCAGCTCCATTAATCTCTACTGAGAATTCAATTCAACCTGGCTCTACCACTTGTTATCTGAGTGATTTTGGACAAGTCATTTAACCTTTTTGTGCCTCAGTTTCCATGTTCTGAAAATAGGGATAATACTAAGAAGAAGAATCAATGTAAGGATCAAATGAATTAATATTTATAAAGTGATTAAAACAAAGGCTGGCACTTAGCAAGTGTCCAGTAAATGTTAGTTATCCTCTCTTTTTAATTTTACCTCAGAACTCTTCCAAAATTACAGTGTGTTTACTGTGACTGCTGACAGTAGCAAAGTTCCAGAGGAAAAGTCCAATCTACTTTTCCAGTATAAGGCTCAGAAATACCTTGAGGGTTAATATTTTAAATAGTTTTGCTAAAAATATATCAGGGTTTTCCTGTCTTCCCACTGGAGGACAGACTTTCACCTCACTTGACAGTGCTCCTGAAGGTCTTCTCTTCCATGAGTGCAGGCAAGGCCCCAGCTCCCTAGCAGACTCTGAAGAGACGGGGACCCTTCCCATTCTCTCGCATTCATACTCTCAGGGAATCAAAGACAGCAAGATCCAGCACCACCCCTTCACTAAACTTTGGAACAGCACTCACCCTTTAACTGAATCTTTATCTAATGACTCAGAGGTTCAAACCAACCCGAGAACTTCAATTTTGAAGTATATAACCAATGTTAATTAAGGCAAAAATCTTGATTATTTAGTTCTTGTCTGCCTTCTCTCACCCTGTCCCTTGTAGACCCAATCACTTCTCCCGATCAAATGTGCTATGGCTGACTAATGAGAATAAGTGCTGTTTATGAGACACACCTACTAGAGCTGGAGTAGGTGCTTAATTCATCCTTCCTTCTTACCCATGGGGTATGTGGTTTAGTACTTGGGTTGGTGATTGGGTTGAAGCAAAAGCCATGGCATTTGGAAACGGCAGTGATTGTGGGATGCTAAAGGCCTAGCATTCTGGGCGAAGGCTGACCTCTCAGAGGGAACGAGGAGCAAGGCAGCTGAGTTTACGTGGCCCTATACTAGTGAGAAACACACGCTTCTTGGACAAGAGCTGACACCAGTAAGACCTCAGTGGCAATGTTTCCATGGGACTGCCGTGTGGTGTAATAGGACAGACACTGGCAAGCAGAAAGCAGCTGTGCACAAAAGACAGAGAAGAGGAAGCAAACCATCCATCAAAACGGTTTATTGAGAAAAGACTGTGGCCACGAATTCCAAATGTATCGAAACAGCACAGATCTTGAAAGGCTGGACAGGAGGACAGTTCATTGCTAAGTGCCACCTGGCCTGATTATGTGGAAAACTGGACATGCAAATACCAACAATGCTGGCCTATCCTAGACTCAGGATCTCATGTTCTCCCTGTATCCTGCTCAGAATCTCTGAAGTTACTGAGTCTTACCTAATAATTCTTGCCCAGCTCTGCAGCGGTTGTGATAGCAGTACTTTTTCTTTTTTCCTATTCTGAAAATTGCGGTAAAGTACATATAACAGAAAAGTTCCCATCTTAACCATTTTAAGTGCACACTTCAGTAGTATTAGTTATATTCACGATGTTGTGCTAACATTACCACCACCCCTTATCAAACCCTTTCTATCACCCCAAACAGCAAGTCCCTACCCTAGTGTGGTAGTTAGATTCAGTTGTCAACTTGGCCAGGTGAGCATACCTAGTTTTGTTGCTGTGGACATGAGCCAATGGTACGTGAATCTCATCTGTTGCTAATTACATCTGCAGTCGGCTGGGAGGCGTGTCTGCTGCAATGAGTGACATTTGACTTAATTGGCTGGTGCTTACATGAGAGAACACAATGTAGCACAGCTAAGCAGCTCCGCATTCCTCATCTCAGCACTTGAAGCTCAGCCCAGGCCTTTGGTGATGCAGAAAGAAGTCGCCACAGGAAAAGTTGTTGGAACCCAGAGGCTTGGAGAGAAGACCAGCAAAGACCAGCAAAGACCATCCTGTGCCTTCCACGTAAGAAAGAACCTCAGTGGAAAGTTAGCTGCCTTTCCTCTGAAGAATTAACAAAATAAATCCCCTTTTATTAAAAGCCAATCCATCTCTGATGTGTTGCATTCTGGCAGCTAGCAAACTAGAACACCTAGCAATAACTCCCCATTTTTACCCCTCCATCCCCCATTTTACCTGGCCCTGGTAACCTCTAAACTACTTCCTTTTTCTAATATTTGCTTCTTTTAGACATTTTATATTAGTGGAATCATACAACATTTGTCCTTTTACACCTGGCTTATTTTGCTCCATATAATGTCTCAAGGTTCATCATGCTGTAACAATAGCTACACAGAGACCAAGAAACATGTATTACAAATGCCTGTTTGTAGATTCCAGGAAGAAATTGGAAGTCCTGAAGCTGATTCCCTGTGACTCATATTCCTCAGCTGTACTACAGCTCTAAGGAAGCTGCACAGCCCTTCATCTGAAGGCATGGGTCTCCCTCCTCAGGTTCCCTTTCTCTTCTGCCTCCTCTCTGTTCTCAGGAAGCCCTTCCTGAGACCCTAGGGCAGCACCATCTAGCAGGGCTTTCTTTCATGATGGAAATGGCCCACATCAGCACTGTCTCAAATGGTAGCTGATCACCGTGTGTGGATATTGAGCACTGGAAATATACCTAAAGAACTGCTTTTGTTATTTCTTTCTTACAGTTTATAGCTTTATTGAGGTGTAATTGACAGACAATACAGTGCAGATATTTAAAGCATACTCTGATGAGATTTTTGAATCATAACAAGACTTTATATATAGTTTTATACTAGCGTTTCCACTTAAAATCACAGCACATATTGTCCATCTCTATTACAATCAATTACCTTCAAGAAAATTATTCTTACCTTATTTAGCTATTCCTTTATAGTTGGACATTGAAGTCTTTTATCCTTAGAATAAATTCTTAAAAGTAGAATCACTGAGTCCAAATAGTATAGACATTTTTAAAGTTCTTGACATGTCATCAAATTGTCCAAAAGGTTACCAATTTCTATTCCCACCAGGAGTGTATAAGAATACTTACATTTACATAATGTTGAACTTTTAATCTTATTTCCTTCGTTTTTTTTTGAACCACCCAAAAAAATGGATGGCTTAGTTAGCTTAACCATAGGTATATTTAAATAGTGTATCCATATAATCATTGTAAAGCCTGTGTTTGCACAGTAAGTTTCATAAACCAATTTAAAATTAAGGCAACAAGAAAAAAATCTACAAATTCAGAGAGCAAAATTCTTAAATTCTAAGTATTAAACACTAACTTAGATACCATTTGATCAGCTGTCAAAGCTGTGAATATTCTCAAAATATCAAATAGAAAGTTCTTACAAATATCTGCATTGCTATAGTAATGACCTATATTACTAAATATTTTCCTGATTTCAGGAAAATATGAAGATACAAATGTTTTTACCATTAATATATGAAAATCTTAACCATGTAAAATGAATATCTTGGTTTGCTTTTCCGTAGGCATATTTAAAACAAAACAAGTAATCATCATAAAGCCTGTTTGTACAATATTTTTCATAAACCAATTTAAAATTAAAGCAAGGAAGGAAAACACTCCGATAAGTTTTGACTTATGAAATCCTCCTTTGGAAACATCAGCCAGTGAAAATAATGAAAATACCCACCACCCCTTAAAGTTTCTTCAGAACCCTTTTTTTTGCATGGGCAGGAACCGGGTATTGAACCCGGGTCTCCAGCATGGCAGGCAACAACTCTGCCTGCTGAGCCACCGTGGCCCACCCCTCAAAACCCTTTTCAAGTCTTTCCATCCTTCTCCCTGTCCCCAGTCAACCTCTGATCTGCTTAATAAAACTAAGGTTGGGTTGAATTTTCTAGAATGTATATAAATGGAACCGTAAAGCATGTACTCTTTTTCACATGGCTTCTTTCACTCAGTATAGTTATTGTTTTTCATAGATCCTGTAGCATGTGTCAACAGTCCACTTCTTTTTATTGTTGAGTAGGGTTTCATTGTCTGGATATACCACGGCTTGTCCAGTCACTGGTCGAGGGATGTTTGGGTTTTTTATGGGTTTTGACAACTACATATAAAGGTCTGAGCATTCATGTAGAAGTAGCCGCATGGATATGTGCTTTCATTTCTCTAGGGTAAAAATCTAGGACTGAAATGGCTGCTTATGTATAGGTGTGATTTAACTTTCAAAAATACTGCCTTTTATCACCTGCACTTTACAAGAGTTCCATTTCCTCCACATTCTCATACTCATGGTGTGTTCAGTCTTTTCATTTTAAGCCGTTCTGGGTAAATATATAATGGTATCTCATTGTGGTGCTATTTTACATTTTCCTAACAAATAATGCTGTTTAACACCTTTTCATGTGCTTAACTGCCATTTGTAAATCATCCCTGGTCAAGGATCTTTTGCTCCAAAAGTGGATATTTTATCCAATATTTTACAGAATTGTTTGTTTCCTTACTCTTGAGTTTTGAGAGTTCTTTATATACTCTGGATACAGGTCCTTTATCAAAGTTATGCTTTGCATACTGATAGTCATCTTTTCATTCTCTTATTAGTAGTTTTTGAAAAGCAGAAATTTTTTAATTTGGAGGAACGTCCATTTGTCAATTTTTAAAATAAATTCTGTTTTTATTGTATCTAAAAAATCTTTACCTAACCTAGGGTCATAAAGATTTTCTCTCATGTGTTTTCTAGAAATTTTCAAGTTTTAAGCTTTACATTTAGGTCTGTGATCCAGTTGGTGCTAAATTTTCTGTATGTCACAGGTATAGATTCAAGTTTGTCTTCTTTTTGAATTTGGATATCCACTTTCTCCTGCACCATTTATTGCAAGGATTATTGTCTCTATATTGTGGTACTTCTGAACCTTTGTGAAAAAATAAGTTGTTTAGATTTATTTCTGTACTCTTTATTCTGTTCCATTGATTTTCTATCATTATGCCATTACCATGCTGTTTTGAGTACTGTAGCTTTTTAATAATTGTGGAAATCAGATAGCATTAGCTCTCCAAATTTGTATTTCTTTTCCGCATTGGGTGGGTTATTCTTGGCCATTTGCATCTCCATCTGAACTTTAGAAATGTTGTCAATTTGTGTTTTTAAATGGCCTAGGATTTTTGTTACAGTAGCGTTGATTCTACACATCAATTTGGGGAGAACTGACATCTTGCCAATATTTAGCGTTCTGATGTGTGGATGCAGTGGCTTCCTTTATTTGTCTTCTTTAATTTCTGTTGAAATTGTTTTGTCATTTTCAGTGCATAGGTCTTGTACATTCTTTATTAGATTTATCCCTTTTATTTCATTTTAAAGCAGGTTGAGATATACCATACAATCCAGTGAATGACTTTTACTACATTCACAGGTTTTTGATTCATCACCAAAATTTTTAAACATTTTCTTTACTGAAAAGTAAAACCTCACACCTTTAGCAGTTACTGCTCAATACCTCTATCCTTCCCCAGTGCTAAGTAATCACTAATCTATTTCTGTCTCTGTAGATTATTTACATTTTACATATGAATGTAAATATATAATAATGTAAATGTAAAGGAATGTCTTTTCATTTATTTAGGTCTCTTTGATTTCTTTGAGCAATGTTTTGTAGTGTTCTGTGTATAGGTCTTTGCTGGTTTGAAACTGTTACAAACCTCAGAAAAGCCATGCACTTTCAATCCTAATCCAATCTTGTGGGGCAGACCTATTGCTTAGGGTGTTTCCATGGAGATGTGACAAACCCAAATGTGGGTTCAACCTTTTGATTAGATTATTTCCATGGAGATGTTGTCCTACTCATTCAAGGTGGTCTTGACAAGTTTACTGGAGTCCTTTCAGAGGGGAACATTTTGAAAAAAGCTCAGCCACAGACATTTAGAGATGACTGGAGTACCAACAGAGATGCTTAGAGTGTTGACACATACTTGAATAGCTGATACAGAGATCAGATGCCTAGACCCAGTTTTGGAGATGCAGAAGATGCCAGAAGTGCCAGGAGATGCCAGAAGCTCAGAAAGCTATATGAAATCAAGACACACATGCTTGAAGAGAAGTGATCTCTGGCCCCAGGAGACGTTAAGCTAAGAGATGAAACTCAGAGTTTTGCCCCAGAGAAGCTAAGTGAGGGCTTACAGATACTTTGAGAGGAAGCCACTGGAATCAGAATCTGGAAGCAACGAGTCTGGAGCAAGGGCCTCAGATGCCAGTCACGTGTTTCTCATGTAACAGACATTGGCCTTTCTCATGTAACAGACATCGGCCTTTCTCATGTAACAGACATTGGCCTTTCTTCAGAGTCAAAGTGTCTTTCTCTGGATGCCTTTAGGTTTGGACATTTTTAAGACCTTAGAACTGTCAGCTTGTAACTTAATGAATCCCTTTTAAAAAGCTGATCAATTTCTGGTATATTGCATTCCATCAGCTTTAACAAACCAAAACAAGGTCCTTTTACACCTTTGGTTAAATTTGTACTTAGAGTGCTCACTTTGGCAGCACACATACTTAAACCTGAATAACACAGAGAAGGTTAGCATGGCCCTAGCGTAAGGACAGCATGCAAATTTGTGGTGTTCCATATTTTTTCACATACTAATCAGTCTGTTAAATATTGAAGAGAAGCGGGAAGTCCTAAAAGTGGCAAGAGCAAAGCAAGTCACCACATCCAAAGGAAACATATAAGACTGAGTTCAGACTACTCAACATGCACTTATAGAGGTGAGAAGGCAGTGGTATGTTTATTTAAGATCTTGACAAGAGAAAGACTTCCAGCCAAGAATTCTTGATCTTGCTAAGTTGTCTTTCTAAAGTGAGGGAGGCATTAACATTTTCACAGACAAAGGCTAAAAGAATTTGTCAACAAGAGACTGGCCCTACAAGAAATACTAAAGAGGGCGGGCCGCGGTGGCTCAGCGGGCAAAGTGCTTGCCTGCTATGCCGGAGGACCTCGGTTCGATTCCCGGCCCCAGCCCATGTAACAAAAACGGAGAAACAAAATACAATAAAACAAGAAATGTTTAAAAGATGTTTCCCTTTCTTCCTCCTTTCCTTCCTTCTATCCTTCCTTCCTTCTTCTCTCTGTCTTTCCTTTAAAAAAAAAAAAAAAAAAAAAAAAAATACTAAAGAGAATTCTATCAGCTGAAAGAAGACAGGAGAGGGAGGCCTGGAGGATGGCATGGACTTGAAGAGCACCAGTAAGGGCAACTTAAAGGATAAAAAGAGAAAGAGGGAAAAGCACATATAGATCTAGACAAATAAAACCCAAAGGATAAAATGGTAGATCCAAGAAATGTCTTTAAAGTAATGACTTTGAATGTTAACATACTAAGCTCATCAGTTAAAAGATACAGATTTGCAGAATGGATTAAGGAATATGATCCATTTATATGCAGCTTACAAGAAACTTATCATAGACCCCAAAGATACAAATAGATTGAAAGTGAATGGATGGAAAAATACGTTCCTTGCAAGCTGTAAGCAAAAGGAAGCAGGAGTAGATATACTAATATATGACAACGTTTAAATGTAAAGACATCATAAGAGAAAAGTAAGGAAACTACATATTAATAAAAGAAACAATCAAGAAGAAATAAAAATCATAAATGTTTATGCTCCCAATCAAGGTGTTCCAAAGTACATGAGGCAAACACTGGCAAAAGTGAAAGAAGCAATAGATGTTTCAATAATAATAATGGGAGACTTCAATACACCACAGTCCTCTATAGATAGAACAACTAGGCAGAGGATCAACAAGAAAATAGAGAACTTTAACAATGAGGTAAATGAATTAGACCTAATCAACATATATAGATTGTTACACCCCAAAACACCAGGATATACATTCTTCTTTAGTGCTCATGGAATGTTCTCCAGAATAGATCATATGCTGGAGCACAAAATAGATATTTACAAATTTAAAAGATTGAAATTATTCAAGGCATTTTCTCAGATCACAACAGAATGAAGGTGGAAATTAATAGCCACCAAAAGCTAGAACTTTCACAAATATATGGATATTAAACAACACATTCTTAAACAATCAATGGATCAAAGAAGAAATTTCTAGAGAAATTGATGAATATCTGGAGAGGGATGAAAATGAAAATACACCATATCAGAACTTATGGCAGCAAAGGGAGTGCTGAAAGGGAAATTTATTGCTCAAATATGTCTATATTAAAAAAAGAAGAAAGCAAAAATTGAAGACTTAACTGCTCACTTGGTGGAATCAGAGAAAGAACAGCAAAGTAACCCCAAAGCAAATAGAGGAAGAGAAATAACAAAGATAAAAGTGGAAATAAATGATTTGGACAACAAAGATCAATAGAAAGAATTAACAAAACAAAATTTTGTTCTTTGGGAAAATCAATAAAATCAATGGACCCCTAGCTAGGCTGACAAAGAAAAAAAGAGAGAGGATGCAAATAAATAAAATCAGAAATGAAGGGGTCATTACCATGAATCCTGAAGAAAGTTAAAAAAAAAGTATAGGAGTATACATGGACAATTCTATGCTAAGTAGACAACTTAGATGTAATGAACAAATTCCTAGAAACACATGAACAACCTACACTGACTTGAGAAAAAATTGAAGATCCTAACCAACCAATACAAGTAAAGAGATTCAGTCATCAAAAATCTTCCTACAAAGAAAAAGCCCAGGGCCAGATGGCTTCACAGGGGAATTTTATCAAATATTACAAAAAATAAGTAACACCAACCCTACTCAAACTCTAAAAAAAAATTGAGGAAAAAGGAAATCTACCTAACTCATTTTATGAGGCTAACATCACTCTAATAGAAAAACCAGGTAAAGAGGTTACAAGAAAAGAAAACTACAGGCTAATGTCCCTAATGAATATAGATGTAAAAATGATCAATAACATACTAGCAAATCCAATGACACATTAAAAGAATTATGTACCACCATCAAGTGGGGTTTATAACAGGAATGGAAAGGTGGTTCAACACAAGAAAATCAATCAAGGTAATACAGCACATTTACAATCAAAATAGAAAAATCACATAATCATCTCAATTGATGCTGAAAAAGCATTCAACAAAATTCAGCATCCATTTCTGATAAAAAAAATACTTCAAAAATTATGAATCAAAGGTAACTTCCTCAGTATGACAAAAGGCATGTATGAAAATCCTATTACCAGCATAGTACTCAATGGTGAGAGACAGAAAGTCTTCCCCCTAAGATCAGGAAGGAGACAAGGATGCCCTCTATCACTACTATTATTCGACATTGTACCAGAGGTTCTAGCTAGAGCAATCAGGCACGAAAAAAAAAAGCATCCAAATTGGAAAGGAAGAAGTAAAACTTTCATTGTTTTCAGATGACATGATATTTGTTTTAATTTGTAAGTTGCCAGAATGCAATATACCAGAATTAGAACAGCTTTTAAAAAGGGGATTTTATTAAGTTGCAAGTTTACAGTTCTAAGGTTGTAAGAATGTCCAAACTAATGCATCCAGGGAAAAATACCTTGCATCAAGAAAGGCTGATGGGTCCAGAACACCTCTGTCAGCTGGAAAGACACATGGCAATTTCTATGAGCTTTCTCTCTTGGTTTCTTGTTTCATAAGGATTCCGCAGGAGTGTTCTCCTTCTGTATCTTCAGAGATCTCTGGCTGTGTGGGCTCTCTCAGCTCTGGTGGCTCTAAAGCTTTCTCCAAAATGGTCCCCTCTCAAAGGGCTCCAGTAAATGACCCCACCTTAAGTAGGATCTCCATGGAAACCACCTAAGTAAAAGTTACCACCCACAGTTGGGTGGGTTACATCTTCATGGAAACAATTTTAAAAGATCACAACCAACAATATTGAATGAGGATTAAAGGACATAGTTTTTCTGGAGTTCATGATTGTTCAAACCAGCACAATATTATACTTAAAAAAAATCCTGAGAAATCTATGGTAAAGTTTCTTGAGCCAATAAACAAATTCAGCAAAGTGCTGGCATACAAGATTAATGTGCAAAAATCAGCAATGTTTCTATACACAAGCATTCACCTAATTGAGGAGACAATTAAGGAAAAAATCTCCATTCAAAATATCAACTAAAAGAATCAATTATCTAAGAATAAACTTAGTCAGAGACATAAAGGACACAGAAAACTGCAAAACATTGCTAAAATAAACCAAAGGGGATCTAAATAGGTGGGGAGAGATTCCTTGCTCATGGATAGGAAGGTTAAATGTAGTTAAGATGAGAATTCTACCCAAAATGATCTACAGATTTGATGCAATACCAATCAAACTTCCTACAACCTACTTTGAAGACTTGAAAAAGCTAGTTATCAAAATTCATTTGGAAGGGAAAGAGACCTTGAATAGCTAAAAATATCCTTAAAAAAAAACACAGTGGGAGGACTAACACTTCCTGGTTTTAAAATTTATTATAAAGTCACAGTGCTCAAAACTGTATGGTACTGGCACAAAGAAAGAACTATTGACCAATGGAATCCAATAGAGTGTATGGAGATAGACCACCAAATCTATGGTCAATTGCTCTTCAACAAGGTCCCCAAACCCACTGAACAGGGACAGAATATTCTTATCAATAAATGAGCATATCAATAGCCAAAAGATGAAAAAGGACCCTTACCTTACACCCTATACCAAAATCCACTCAAAGTGACTCAAAGACTTAAATAAGTGTAAGAGCCAGTACCATAAAACTTCTAGAAGAACATATAGGGAAACATCTTCAAGACATAGTAATAGGAGGTAGCTTCTTAAACTTTACACCCAAAGCACAAGCAATGAAAGAAAAAAAATAGATAAATGAGAACTCCTCAAAATCAAATGCTTATGTGCCTCAAGAGCCTTGAGGTCTTAATGCTGAGTGAAATAAGTCAGGTACAAAAAGATAAATACTGTATGGTTTTGCTATTATGACCTCGGTAAAGGTAAATGCAAAGGCTTATAATATAGTATATAGGGGACCTAAGGACAAACAGAAGCTAGAGATGAGTGAACAGTTAGCTAATGAGATTGAACTTAAATATAAGGGATGGATAGAATTGAAGGCAGTTCATTAGTGGATTATAAGTAATATTTCCATATTGAAGGTGAACATGATTAAAAGGGGTTGTACAGAGCCATGTATCCCCTGATGAACACTACAAATATAATAAGTTCTTGCATGAACTACTTCAAAGATATGAATCTTGTACACAGACTCAATAACAGAGGGATATGGGGGGAAACTACTATTGCATGTTATGGTGTATGTTCAATAGGAAGACATCAAGAGTGCCACAGCAACGCCAGAGGTAAATAATTGGGGGTGGGGGAAGACAAGAGTTAAGGGAGGGTTTGGATTTTCTATTTGGTGAGGTTGTGTTTATTAGTTATTTTTCTCTTGGGAGCAATGAAAAGTGTCTAAAATTGAGAGTGTTGATGATTTTACAACTAAGTGAGGATAATGTGAGACATGAATTACAAACTTTGGGCATTATACATGATGCCTAATAGATGGAGGTGGCTGAAGGATACACTGACTGAGAAGTAGAATGGCAAACTGTAGTGTATACCTATGAGCAATTATTGTGCGCCTATGGAAATAAACAAAATTATGAGGCATGAAACAAGGTGAATGAACCCAGGGGGACAGAAGCTAAATTAAAAATATTGTATGGTCTTTTTTAGAAAATAATTATAAGAAAATAGGGGCCTAGATTGTAAGCTCCTATAGTAGCCACAATTAGTCTGGAGCTGTAATTGTTATTTCTAGATTTTGAGAGGCTATGTGATATGGTAAGGGAAAGATAAATTTGTGGAGTCTGTTCTGTTCAACTGATGTTGCCACTGTGTGACCTTGGTAAGAAACGGCTGAAATGTGCACTCCAGCTGGAAGGACTGGCTATCCTCCTGGAAGGAGATGTACTTTGACAAAGACATCTGGGTCCCAGGAAGCTCCTCTCGGTCCCCAGCCAGTTCCCAGAGGACCCAACTGGGCCCAATCATGTAAGCTAATTGGAATTTGGCCGCTATTGTGTGCAGACATAAAAACTGCATGCAAGCGGTTAGAGAGCGAGAGGCGAATGTTATAAGAAAGAGAGAGCAGTTCATCAGAATCTTATCTGGGAAAAGAATGCTTTGCTGTGGGTTTTTACTAATGAGACTTGGAATGCTGCTTCCAAGACTTCCCAGCACTTCTCTTCAGGTGTTGGTGCCATCTAATCTGGTGATATAACTATGCCTTATTTTTGAAAGCTCTTTTAATTACTTTCTTTCAATTATTTTCTTTGATTACTTTCTTAATAAAATCTGTCTTTAAATCACTGAAGTCTGTGTTGTCCACAAATCCGAACCTATAAATTAAGAGGCCACAAATATCACGTTGTGTGACATATATATGTAGAACTTGGTATTCCCATGAAACTTTGGCCTGCGTGACACCTAAAGCTCAGAGCAGGAAGTCTGCAGTTCTGGAAGTTGGCATTCTATATACAACAACTGTTAAAGCAGCTGAAAAAGAAATTAGGCTTCAATTAGAGATAAAAGCAAAGACAATCAGGTTGTGACTAAGGTAAATCAGAATACAGGGGTAAGGAGGACATTGTCTATATTTTAGAATTTCATCTACTGTATGAGACTAAAGGAAGAGAATTTAGTCCAAAACCACAATTTCTGTAGCACATAATCGAATTCAACCTTTCTGGATAGATCATTTAGAAAACCCAAACACGTGAAGCTCAGAATGAGAATGAGGGCTTGTAATTTCCTTACAGCTTAATGTAATGCCCAAATACATCCCAGAGTATGTTGAGGATATACTTTAAAAGTATTGGAAAAAGTCAGGAGAAAATACATGGAACTACTAAGGTTTACCACCAAGAAAACCCCTGATACTGTCCCAAACATTGGGATGTGTCCCAGACTTGGGATACTGTCCCAAGTCAATAGGCCAAGCCCTTGATCTTGAAGCTTGCTCTTGTGAAGTTTATGCAGTAGAGGAGCTAAGTCTTCCATAAATTATGCCTAAGAGTTACTTCTAGAGGACCTCTTTTATTGCTCGGATGTGTCTTCTCTCTCTCTAAGCCCAGTTCTGCAAGTAAAATCACTACCTTCACCCCTACATGGGGCATGACATCTAGGGAGGAAGGTCTCCCTGGCAACAAGGGACATCGCTCCCAGGGATGAGCCTGGCCCTGGTATTATGGGACCAGCGAGGCCTGTCTGACCAAATGAGAGAAAAGAAATGTAGCAAAGTAAGGTATCAATGACTAAGAGAGTCCAAATAGAGTCAAGCATCTATTATAAAAGTTACTCTAATGTAAATTTTAGCTTGATATTGCTCTTTACCATGGTTTGCCAATCCCCAAGCAAAACCATTTCTGTCAACCCCAAAGAACACCTAGGGCTCTATCTGATGTCCTACAAAAGATTCGTGCACTATGATTCCTTTCCAGAAACCTACAACCAGATGCTTTCCCAGACCAGATAAGTCCTGAAACCTAGAGGGGCCAGCCTTTCCAAAAACATCAACTAATTCTATACCCCAGCTCATATTATCGACTACCCTTTTCAACATGAAAAAGTTTGAATGGGCATAGCCCAAATATCCCTAAAGATTGGGCAAAAGATCAGTGGAGAAGGAGGAGTTATAACAGAGAAGACAGGATTTAACACATGCGTATGAGTGCTGAGTCATTATATTGACATTTCTTTTAGTCTCCAGTGTCTTGGAGCAGCTAGAAGGAAAAACTTAAAATTGTGGAATTGCATCCCATACCAAACTCTAAAATTTGTTCTATAACTACTTGTTACAATGTACTTTGAAATTTATTGGGTTTTTTTGTATCAATGTTATATTTTAGCAAAAAAAGTTTAAAAAAAGGGAAAAATTACACCTAGATATTTGATTCCTTTAGTCGCTATTGCAAATGGAATTTTTCTTGATTTTCTCCTCAGATTGAGCATTACTAGTGCTTTTTGTCTTTTGATTTTGTATCCCACCACTTTGCTGAACTTGTTTATAAGCTTTAATAGCTTTGCTGTAGATTTTTCAGGATTTTCTATAAATAATATTATGTCAGTTGTAAATAGCGAAAGTTTTATTCATTCCTTTCCAAATTTGGGTGCCTTTTTTTTCTTTTTCTTGCTTAACTGCTGTAGCTAGGACTGCTAGCACAGTGCTGAGTAATGATGGTGACAGTGGGCATCCTTGTCTTGTCCCAGATCTCAAAGGGAAAGCTTTAAGATCAATCTCCATTGATCTTTTGCTCAATCTTTAAGGGTATTTGGATTATGCCCATTCAAACTCATACTCATACACCACTGAGTATGATACGAGCTGTGGGTTTTTCAGATATGACTTTCATCAATCAAAAGTTTTTGAATTGCTTTTTTCATGAAAGGATGCTGGATTTTTTCAAATGCCTTTTCTGCATCAATCAAGATCATCATGTGTTTTTCCCCTTCAATTTGTTAATTTGATGTATCACATTAAATGATTGTTTTGGTTGAACCATCCTCATATACCTGGGATAAAATCGCCTTCATCATGGTTTATAATTCTTTTGATGTGCTGGTGGATTTGCTTGCAATGTTTTGTTGAAGTATTTTTGCATCTATATTCATAAAAGAAATTGGTGTGTAATTTTCTTTTCCTGTGGTATCTTTATCTGCTTCAGTATTAGGGTGATGTTGGCCTCATAGAAAGAATTAGGTAGTAGTACCTCCTCTTCAAATTTTTGGAAGAATTTGAGTAGCTATGGTACTAATTATTTTTTGGAATTATTGGTAGAATTCACCTGCGAAGATATTTGGTCCTGGGTATTCTTTGTGGGGAGGTTTTTTATTCTCAGTTTTATTCATTTCTGCTTTAATCCTTGTTATGGATTTCCTTCTGCTTGCTTTGGAATTACCTTGTTTTCTTTATAGTTCTTCCAGGTGTGCAGTTAGATCTTTTAGTTCTATGTTCTTTTTTTATGTAAGCATTTAGGACTATAAATTTCCCTCTCAGCATTGCCTTTGCTGCATCTCATGATTTTGTTTTTGTTTTTGTATTTTTTGAACGCTATATGGCAGGGGCCACTTTTCATTCTTTTTCCATGTGAGTATCCCCTTATTGCGGTGCCACTTGCTGAATTTTTTTTAATTTTGTTTTTCATTTGTTTGTTTGCTTGTTTGTTTGGGAAGTGCATGGGCCATGAATCGAACCCGGGTGTCCCACATGGCAGGTGAGAATTCTACCATGGAACTCCTCTTGCACCCATCAGTTTTTATGTGTTGTGTTCTCATTTTTATTCATTTTAAGATATTTACTGATTTCACTGCAATTTTTTGTTTGATCCACTGATTGTTTAAGAGAGTGTTATTTAACTTCCATATATTTGTGGATATTTCAGTTTTCTCGACTTGCTATGGATCTCCAGCTGCATTCCATTATTTTCAGAAAAGATGCTTGGTATGATTCCAATATTTCTAAATTTGCTGAAACTTGTTTTGTGACACAACATGCAGTCTGTCCTAGAGAATGATCCATGTGCCCTTAAGAAGAATGAATGTCATGTTGTTTGGGCATGCAATGATCTGCATATGCCTGTTAGGTCTAGTTAATTATTATATTTTTCATATTCTCTGTTTCTTTATCCATATTCTATCTATTCAAAAAGGTCCCAACTATTATTGAAGTCTCCAATTATTATTGCAGAGGTGTCTATTTCTCCCTTCAGTTTTGCCAGTGCTTGCCTCATGTATTTTAGGCACCATAGTTATATGTATACATATTTATGATTGGTTATTTCTTCTTTTATTAATATATAGTGCCCTTCTTTGTCTCTTGTTTTAGTTTGCTAATGCTTCCAGAAATGCAAAATACCAGAAATGGGTTGGCTTTTATAAAAGGAATTTATTAAGTTACAAGTTTACAGCTCTAAGGTCATAAAAATGTCCAAACTAAGGCATCCAGATAAAAATACCTTGACTCAAAGAAGGTCAATGTGCTAGTTTGAAGTGATGTATGTACCCTAGAAAAGCCGTGTTTTAATCCTAATCCCATTTTGTAAAGGCAGCTGTTTCTTCTAATCCCTATTCAGCATTGTATGTTTGAAATTGTAATTAGATCATCTCCCTGGAGATGTGATTTAATCAAGAGTGGTTGTTAAGCTGAATTAGGTGACAACATGTCTCCATCCATTTGAGTGGGTCTTAATAAGTTTTTGGAGTCCTACAAAAGAGGAAACGTTTTGCAGAATGAAGGAGATTCGGAGGGAGCAGAAAATGCTGCTGCACCATGAAGCAGAGAGTCCATTAGCCAGCAACCTTTGAAAATGAAGAAGGAAAACCCCTCCCAGGGAGCTTCATGAAACAAGAAGCCAGGAGAGAAAGCTAGCAGATGATGCTGTGTTTGCCAGGTGCCCTTCCAGCTGAGAGAGAAACTATGACTGTGTTTGCCATGTGCCTTCTCACTTGAGAGAGAAACCCTGAACTTCATCAGTCTTCTTGAACCAAGGTATCTTTCCCTGGATGCCTTTGATTGGACATTTCTATAGACTTGTTTCAATTGAGATATTTTCTTGGCCTTAGAACTGTAAACTTGCAACTTATTAAATTCTCCTTTTTAAAAGCCATTCCATTTCTGGTATATTGCATTCTGGCAGCTAGCAAACTAGAACAGCGATGACATTAAGGATTTCTCTGCCAACTAGGGAGGCACATGGCAAAATATGCTACCTTTCTTTTCCAACTTCTCTTTCAAACTGCTTCCTCTGGGCCTTTTTCTTTCTGCATCTCCAAACTTATCTCTCTGTACTGGTTCTGAAGCTTTTTCCAAAGTGGTTCCCTCTTAAAGGACTCCAATAAGTGACCTACCTTGAATGGGTAGAGAAACATCTCCATGGAAACCACCTAATCAAAAGGCCCCACCCACAATTGTGTGGATCACATCTCCACGGAAACGACTTAATCAAAAAAATCTCACTCAACAATATCGAATCACGATTAAAGAACCAGACTTTTCTGAGGGTAAACAACAGTTTCAAACAGGCATATCTCTTATGTGCTTTTAACTTAAAGTCTATTTTGTGCAGTATTAATAGCTACTCCAGCTCATTTTGTTTACTTTTTGCATGGAATATCTTTACCATCCTTTTACTTTCAATCTATTTGTGTCTTTGGATCTAGGGCGAGTCTGTTCTAAACAACATGTAGTTGGATCATGCGTTTTGGTCTTTTTGGGGTGCATGGTCCAGGAATTGAACGATCACGTGTTTTTATCCATTCTGTCAACCTGTGTCTTTGGATTGGGGAGTGTAATCCATTGACATTCAATGTCATTATTATAAAGGCAGTGCTTACTACAGCCATTTTGTCCTTTGGCTTTTACATGTCATATCTTTCTTTTTGTCTCTCTTTACTTTATTGCAAACTTCTTTTCTGTATTCTTTACCTTTTGTGATATATTTCACTGATAACCGTTCTCATTTCTGTTTCTGCATATTTTAATATACTTTTTCGTGGCTATGCTGGGGTTTATATTACACAACTTGCATCTATAACCTACTAATTTGAAAGATGCCAAATTAAGTTCAATACCACGCACAATCTCTGCTCCCATATACCTGTTTCCCTTCTTTATGTTGTTTTTGTCCCATTTTACAACTTTATAGTTTGCACGTCTATTATCAGGAAACACGCCTTTATCTTGTTTAATTGTATTCTGATTCTTAAATGAACTAAAGAGTACAGTTGTGTATTAATAACACTTTTGGTGGGGTTTTGCGTTTACCCTTTTAGCTACTCTTACTGATAATCTTCATTTCTTCACACTACTCCAAGCCACTCTCTCCTGTTTCATCCTTTCAACCTGAAGAACACCCTTAAGTAATTCTTGCATGGCAGGTCTCTTGTTGATGAACTGTCTCAGTTTCTGTTTATCTATGAATCTTTTAAACTCTTACTCATTTTGAAGGTCAGTTTTTTGGATAAAGACTTTTTGGGTGGCAGTTTTTCTCCATCAGTATCTTAAATGTATCATACCACAGCCTTCTTTTCTCCATGGTTTCTCAGGAAGGTCCACACTTAATCTTATTGAGGATCCTTTGCTTGTAAATCACTTTTCTCTTGCTGCTTTCAGAATTCTCTCTTTATCTTTGGCATTTGACATTTTGATTAGTACAAGTCTTGAAGTAAGTCTATTAGGATTTAGTCTGTTTGGAGTAAGTTGTACTTCTTGGACATGTATATTTGAGTCTTTCATAAGAGTTGGGAAGTTTTTGGCCATTGTTCCCTCAAATATCATTTTTGCCCCTTTTCCATTCTCTTCTGCTCTGACTGGTCCTTTGACCATTGGCTTTGTGAGTGGACTATACTTCTGTGACCATGCATGACAATTATTACTTGCTGCTCACATGAAGCCAGTTCATCTTTTTTTGTTGTTGTTGTTGGCTGTCTGTTAGACTGGAGGAATTAATATATATTAGGAAACCTGGTTTTTCTCTCTCACATCAGAGCCCTCCGCTCTAAGTCCCCTGTAGTTACGGCTATTGTGATCCCGGGCAGGAAGCCCACCATTGTGAGCATGCAGTGAGTGTTGCCAATTGGTTGGCAGCACTGCTCTGGTTTCATGTCAGTTAAAATTCAGCACGGCCCTGGTTTTATGTCAATTTAAAAAGTTCATCTTTTCTTCATATTTGAAGTTATAATGTTAAATGAGACCCTGAGAATTTTTCCATTCACCAAGTTTATTAGCCCCAGACAACTTAAAGTTAAAAAGAAAAGCTTTTGTTTTATTTTTAAAATCAGTTAGTCGCCTGTCAGGAATGCAAGTAGCACTTGCTTGCTTGATTTTTCTCAATTAAGATAGCAGTTGTTTGCAGGTTTATAGTGTTGAGTCTCAAACTGTTGTCTAATATTAAAAAGATATCATGTGTTTTTATGTGGCAGTTTGTCTGGACCATATAATAGACTTTTATTATAATAGACTTTTATTACAATTGAATTTCTGAAAGAAGAGTTCTATATTTTGGTACTTCCGTTAAAACAGTAGACAAGTTTGGGACTGGTTCATCCCTCCAATACTGTTGCTTGAATGCTACTGTGTTCCCAGAAGTAAGGATTCAACAATGCATAAAACAGATGAAGATTCCTGTCTTCATAGAAATTATATTCTAATTGGAGGAAACAGTCAACAACAAACAAATAAGTAAGTGAAATGGACAGTGTAAGATGGTAATAAGTGACATGAGATGGAAGAAAGGAGGAGGGCATGGGGAGCCAGAATGCTGCAAAGCTGGAGAAGCCCATCCAACAGGCCCACTGAGAAGGTGGTGTTCGGACAAGGGAGTGAAGGAGGTGAGAGGATGTGCCACCCAGCTACTGGGTAGAACATTTCAGGTGGAGAGAACAGCAGGTGCACACTCTGAGGGGTGTGGAAGGAAGACTACAAACACAGCCACACAACTCAGAGTTTCCAAATGTGCAACAGGCCTTGGGAATCTCACCCTTTATCTTTTTTACTGCTTTTATTTTCCCGCACAAAATCTTCAATTTATATATAACTTTATATGTGAATGAATTTGATTTTTCTATATCCTGTGTTATTCAAACACAAAAACCGACAAAAAAACTTATACAATTAACCTCAGCCCTGAATGCTTGCTTTCTTTTCCCTAAGTCCTGTACCAGACTGAGCTGTACAGCAGAACACTGTGTTCCTCTAAGTACTGGTCTTACATACATGATTTTTCCACAGGCAAGTCATAAATTCCTTGAAGGCAAAAGCTTTCTGTTTCATTACTTTGCATCTTCCACAATGCCTACTACAGTAGAAGCAAACGCCCAAGTTGCTGATAGATTGATTTAATTCCAATGGGTTTTGTAGAAGCAGTCACAGCAATTGTCTGAAGAGTTTTTAAAATTGTACTGTTACTCTTTTAACTTATTAAGGAAAAGTGGCACTTCTGCCACTGACCACTGATAGTTGGAGAGGCTTTCATCGGCCAGAGGGAACATCCAAGGTCCCTGGTAACTATTCTTCTCCAGGAGGGCAGATCACCACTCCTTTCTCCTTCCAGGAGCAGCACTGGTCTGCGCAGGAACCCCAGGACGCAGACTGCTTTAAAAGTGATACCTGCAGGCGCTGCGCTCAAGAGGAACTCGTTTCCAGAGCCAAATCACTTTCAATTTTCATCTTCCAGAACGCGCGGGCCGATCGAGGGCTCCCGGCGCCCCCGACCCTGGTTGGCGCACCCCCAGCCCATTTCGCTGGTGGAGAGGGCATCCTGGGGATCCCACACCTCCCACGAGGGCGGCCACCGCGAGGCTCGCCCCCAGGTCCCCGTCGCCCGCCCGCACTCGTCGCCCGCGCGCCGGGTCCTGACCAAGACCGGACAGGCTCGTGTCCACCCCGCACCCTGCACCCTACACCCTCCGGCCCCCGCGGGGAGCTGCGCGCCGGGCGGTGAGGCCCCCCGCCTCCCTCTCAATGTCTGGACCCTCCCCTCAGCGGGGTTCCCCTCCACGGGCTGGCAGCCTCTCGGTGCCGTGGCCGCCCCCGCGGTGCGCAGGACAGGGCCAGGGCCTCCCCCCCTTGGCCCGAGCCCCGGGGCAGGAAGGCGCCCATCCCTCCGGCAAGACCCAGCCCCTGCTTTCGCGGGCGCGGATGCGTCCTGGGGCTGCCTCGAGGGCGCGAGGGGAGGGGGCCGGACTCCCCCACGACGCATCCCCCATTCCCCCTGGAATAAGCTGACCTGTTTAACCGCTCGCTGGGACCCGGGAGTGCACAGCGCATGGAGCTTGGCTGAAGCTAACAGACACTACCTCCCGGAAGGCTTGGGTTTTCTTCCCGCCTCCTCTGGTTGTGAGTTCCAGGCCTCTTTCCCTTCCTGTGTTGGTTCTGTTTTTTCTCTGCAGCAGAGAAGAGGGGTGACCTGGCCCTGTCCTTGGCTGCGGGGGCACAGCGGAGCCATAGACCTAGGGGTGCCGCCTGGGGCAAGCGTGGACACTTGGGCACCAGAGCCAGAGGCTTGGCTTTTCCTAGCATGTCAGTGGACAGTTAACTTCTGACCATCTCTTCTTTCTGCTTTGGTTTGTTTGGAATCTAAATAAAACCACTTTATATAAGTGCGTGGGTGGGGGGAGGGGTGAATGAGGAAGGAAGACTGCAAACACAGCCACACAACTCAGATTTTCCATTTGATTTATGACTTGCCTGTGGAAAAATCATGTATGTAAGACCAGTACTTAGGGGAACACAGTGTTCTGCTGTACAGTTCAGTCTGGTACAGGACTTAGGGAAAAGAAAGCAAGCATTCAGGGCTGAGGTTAACTGTATAAGATTTTTTTGTTGGTTTTTGTGTTTGAACAACACAAGATATAGAAAAATCAAATCGGAAAACCGGGTCCCAGCGAGCGGTTAAACAGGTCAGCTTATTCCAGGGGGAATGGGAGATGCGTCGTGGGGAAGTCCGGTTATGATTTTACTTCACAAAAAAGGAAGTAAAAATGGAATCAAAGACCTAAATATAAGAGCCAGGACTACGAACTTCTAGAAGAAAATGTAGGGAAGCATCTCCAAGCTCTTGCTTTAAGCAATGGTTTCTTAGACCTTACACCCAAAGCACAAGCCACAAAAGAAAAAAAGAGATAAATGGGACCTCCAAATTAAAAACTTCTGTGCATCAAAGGACTTTGTCAAGAAATTGAAAAGACAACCTACTCAATGGGGGAAAATATTTGGAACCACATATCCAATAAGGATTTAATATGCAGAATATTTAACGAATTCCTACAACAACAAAAAAGACAAACAACCCGATTAAAAAATGAGCAAAGACTAGACTAGACATATCTCAAAGAAGACATACAAATAGCTAAAAAGCACATGAAAGGATGCTCAACATCACTAGCCATTGGGGAAATGCAAATCAAAACCACAAGATGGTATTTCACAGCTACTGGAATGGTAACTATTAAAGAAACTGAAAATTATAAGTGTTAAAGAGGATGTGGAGAAATATAAACACTAATTCACTGCTGGTGGGAAGGTAAAATCATACAGCCACTGTGGAGGACAGTTTAGTGGTTCCTCAGGAAGCCAAATATAGAACTACCATTTGACCTGGCAATCCTGCTGTTATACCCGGAAGAACTGAAAGCAGGAACTTGAATAAACATTTGCACACCAAGGTTCATAGAAGCATTCTCCACAATTGCCAAAAGATGGAAGCAACCCAAGCTTCCATCAACTGATGCAGGGATAAACAAAATGTGGTATATACATGCAATTCTAGATTCTAACTTTAAGAGCCTACTTATTATACATAGTTCATGACAGTGGACCCATACAATATTTTTCTTTTTGTGTGTGGCTTATTTCATTCAACATAATGTCCTCAAGTTTCAACCATATTGTCACGTATATCAAGAGTTCGTTCCTCTTTATAGCTGAATATTCCATTGCATGTATACCAGGAGACAGACTAAGGGTAGGGAATTGGGAGTTGAAGCTTACCTTGTACAGATTTTCTCTATAGGCCGATGGTAGAGGTTTGGAAATGGATGTAGTGATGGTAGCACATTATTTTGAATGCAGTTAATAACACTAGACTGTGTAGGTGAATGTGGTTAAAAGAGGAAACTTTAGGATATATGTATTATTAGAATAAAAATTAGAAGATTAAAAAAAAAAGAGGGGTGCAAGGGTAGTTCAGTGGTAGAATTCTCACCTGCCATGTGGGAGATCCCAGTTCGAGTCCCAGTCCATGTAATTCCCAAAAAATAAACAAGAAAACCAAACAATCAAAACAAAAAAAAAGTCAACAAATGGTGCTGCAATAACGGGATACTCACATGGAAAAATAATGGAACATGACCCCACCACAAGGATACCAAAAAAAGAGAGAGAGAGAGAAAGCATGAGTTAGCAGGGACTGCCAGCCAATGGAAAGGAGAGTGAACAAAGGGGCAGGGAGAGTCAAAAAGGCAGGGGCAGATGTGTGCCCTCCCACACCCACCCTGGGAGAGTGGCCTTTCCCTGCAACCGACTCTGCCCCGTCTTGTCAGACATATTTACATGATGTATCCCACCCCCCACCCCCTTTTTTTGGTCCAGAGCAATTTAAGTAAGCCTTTTTTCCTTAATGCCAAAAAGCAAGGGAAAACAGCAATGTTTTAAAGAGATACGTGTTTCAGTTTGCTAAAGCTACTGGAATGCAATACACCAGAAATGGATTGACTTTTACAAAGGGGATTTATTAGGTTACAAATTTACAGTTCGAAGGCCATGAAAATGTCCAAATTAAGGCATCAACAAGAGGACACTTTTTACTCAAGAGAAGCTGATGGTGCCCAGGGTTCCTCTGTCACAGGGGAAGGCATGTAGCAACGTCTGCTGGCCCTTCTCTCTTGGGTTGGCTTCAAAATGGTTCTCTCAGCTCCTGTGGATCCTTCTAGCTTCTGCTGAGCATTACCTTTCTCCAAGCCATCTGTGTTTTCTTCAAAATGTCTCCCTCTTAAAGTTTCCAAAAAGCAGATTAAGACCCACCTTGAATGGATGGGGTTATATCTCCATGGAAACAACCTAATCAAAAGGTCCCACCCTACAACAGGTCTGGATTAAAAGAGCATGGCTTTCCTGAGTATATAACAGTCTCACAGCAGCATAATACATAAAGGATTTTTTTAAGCAGCTTGCACGAGGGTTACAATGCTATTTGTAGCAACCCCAAATTGGGAACAACCTAAATGTCCAAAACAACAAACAAGGGGACATGTCAATTCATGGAAAATAATATATAAGAGCAGATAAAACCAAAACAGAATGTGACACTCATTCTATCATGCTGAATATAAACTTGCAGATCTCTATGATTGGGAAAAGGCAAGATGTTATATAATTGTCATTTTAAGGATTTTTAATGTTTCCTCTAAACCTGGGAATATAAGGGAAATTTAAATGAAAAGATAGCTACTCTTTCACTGATGACTATAAAAAGAAACTCTTAGGACTACAGTAAAACAACAAAAAATAAAATAAAATTTCACCTTCCATTGTCCAAGGAATATGCCTTACAAGAACATATATTCTGCAGGTTAGCTCAGGCACATGGGACTCCTATCTGTTCCTCAACTATGTCAAGTCCTCTCCCACCCTCAGGGCACTTAAATTTATTCTTCTCTTTGCCTTCAGCTTTGCAGAGCTGAAGGAAGAGCATTCTTCAGGTTTCAGCCCAAATGCTGCCACCACGAGGCCACTTCAATTTAAAGACGTCTCCACCTCCCAAACACCCTGAAATCACTGCCATGTCACCTCTTTCTTTCTTTCATAATATAAATCCCAATCTAGCCCAGCAGGATCTAGCATGATGCAGGACCTATGAAACTTTGTGGGACAAAAAACTGGTTGTAAAAATACCCATCTGTTGCTGCCCAGCTTTGTTCACTCCCAGGCTCCGTCCTAAGAGTAAGGTACAAAACCAGCCACGACAGTGCTGGACTGTCAGTAATTAATTAATATTGCTGTTTTTATTTGTACAGATAGGAGTAAAACATGCCCCATTGATCCATATCGTGTCCTGTCCCTAGCCTTAATAACTGGTTGTCTCAGCTCCAGGGGCTTGATTCTAATTAAACTTATTTAATCTTTCTCTCAACCATAGGGAAGTCCTCATATGAATCGGAATCCTTCATTTGCATTGTGCTTTCATGTACTGAAGGATTTTCATCTTGGCAATGGCTCTGGGAGCTGCGTGGAGCATGCAGCACCATGAGTTCCAGCGACAGAGACAGAAGAGGTGCAAGAAAGTGAATGACTTATGGCGAGAAAATGAGGAAGAAGGTGAGACAAAGGGAGCTTTTCCCTAGATCAGATGTTTGTGCTCATGGTACTCTGAAAACCTGCTCCTGGACGAGCACCGTGAGTGCAGACCACCACGCAAAAGAGATACTCAGCTGGGTGGACAAACTTGTCCTTACCCTTCTGATCTCATGCTCACCAGACTGGGGGGCTGGCTTTGAAGAGCAGACTTGCTTCCAAGCTCGCAGCCTGTCCACTTGGCTCCCACCTTCCCTCCTGGGCGGCCTCTATTCCTTCCGTCAGTTGGCTTGCACTGACTTTAAAATAATCTGGGCATTCTGCCATCAGCCCATTTTTCTGGGTGTTTACTTATTAATTCAGGAGTACATAATGTTATAGCAAAAGCCATGCTTTGATGTAGAAACAGAGTTTTACTTTTAAAGAAGAAGGGAAGCTCTCAAGTCACAATTAGATAAAATTATCTAGAGAGAGGGAGAGCAGATGTGAGAGCACATCATGGTAGAGTAAACGGGAACCCATCAAGCTCATCAGAATCGTGTGGAAGCCGTACGTGTCTGTAATTGCATGGGTGCCCTTATTTTCTCGTCCTGGCCTGTAGATGTCAACACTGGCATCTACAGTGTTGATACACTGTGGAAAGAACTCTAGGAGAAACTGAAAGGAGTGGTCCAGGAGAGACCCCAGAGCCTATGGGAGCCTCTGGCTCCTCGGAATGGTCTGTGTGGGGTCTGCCTCTGAGGTTGCAGAGCAGCTGTGCCCAGCAGCCAGGCGCGGGGCTCAATTCTTGAGTCAGTTGCCTTTCCTCTAGGGTCTCAGTTTCTTTCCCTAAGGAAACCATATGCCCTATTTGTGGGATCAGGTGGGGAAACAGACGGGAGACAGAATTTGGCACCTGTTCAGAGCCGCACGGGAATGGACTTCCTTCATGTTGGTGATCAGGTTGTCAGGGACTTGGACATGCTCTTTGCCTTCCTTCAGCCCTGCCTTCCCCAGGAAATAGGGGAAGGCACAGTCACCCTCTCTCATCTGTCCCCTCCCGTGTCTGCACCGATGAGGCCGACTTCCATTACATCCAGTTTTGGTGCTGGGGTAAGCTGTGGCTGGGAGGCCTGCAGGTGTTTGCTACTGCTTGTGGGTGACCCAGCGACTCCGCCCGTGAAGCTATGCTGCAGGCCAGGTCTCTCCATCACTCCAAGCCCAGCGTGCAGGGGGATGCCAGGTCCCATAGGAATTTGCTATTACTGCCGGCATGAGAAAAGGGAAGAAAGAAAGGGAAAGTGCTTCCAGGCTTTTGCTGAGTAACAGATATTTCCTGCATAAAAAGACCATCTCTGCAAAGTGGTTTAAGAAACAAACTTTGTTTAAAATTTTTACGAGGAATCATGAATATCTTTTGCAAAAAATTCAGACCCTATAGGAATATAGAGAGGCAGTGGATGCCTCTGGGAATGAAGGGAGTTTGAGGTGATGTGGAGAGTTTTGGTTGAAGGAATCTCTTCATTCCGCTTCTGTTTGGGATTTTGGGTTGTGTCTTTTCCTCACTTTTTTATGAGTATTTGTACACATATATGAACAGGTAAAATATAAAAAGAAAATTTTCTTTACAAATGGAATCACACTACCATATTTCTGCAAATTATTTTCTACTTAGTATGAGTGAAAAGTTTTTTGAGTCATCACAAAGTAGATGTCACACTGGAAAACACATGGCTAAGTGGAATTCCATGTGAGCATATACCATAATTTAATCTATCACCTCCCTATAGATGAATATTGATTTCTAATTTGTTGATATATAAAAAAATGTGGCAATAAACACACTTGTGCATGCATAGTTTTGCACACGTTCCAGTATTCCTTTCAGTATGATGGAAACCCAGAAGTGAAATTGGGGGGCTGACATTGGGTTAATTAGCTCTTGAAGACTCAGTTTCTTTTCCTACAAAATAAGGTTAGAAATACCTACCTCAGTGGTGGTTTTGGAGACTAGCAATTTAACTTGTTAAAATATGAGTGCCAGTTCATTCTCTCTTAAAGTCTTTATTCTTCTTTGTCTTGTTTTTTCAACGATTTTAGATCTGTCTCCTTCCCCCCACCCACTCTTTTCTTACCATTGTCTTCCATCTTGTGGCTCTTCCTTTACATCCTGTTCCTCTGTGCTAAGGTGTTGGCGTGAGAAGGACTCAGGCACACCCCACTCGCGTCCTCAGCTCCACGCCCAGCCCCACTCTGCCCCTTGGAGAGCTCACTGAAGAAAGGTTCTGTTTAGAATCCTCTGCCCTCCCTTCTCCACCTTTTGTTTTCTCTTCTGACTTCTCCTGCTGTGCTTGCCTTCCTTTCTTGTCCTAAACTCCACGGAGACAGCCGGCTGGCCGGTGTGGATCTGAGGCTGAGGAAGCATGAGGAGTGGGCACAGCCCAGGGGTGGGGGTCTGGGGCCACCCTGAGAGTCGGGCACAGCCAGGACTGGGTGTGGGCGCCCAGCGGCTGGATGGAAGGTCTGCACCGCTCGTCACCCTTAAACCCACCCTTATGTGGTTTCGTTGCCAGCCTCCCTAGATCCCCACGGGGCAGGCGGAAGAGGGGAAGGAGATGGGGGACGCGGGCAGGGCTGGCACGGGCTGAGGTTTGGCGGCAGAGGCCCCTTGCTGGAACTGGCGCTGAGCCTCTTGTCTCGGGGGCAGCCCCACCAAAGCCAAGCACAGTGGAGGGATTTGTTTCTGTTCTTTTACGGCATATCATGTGCAATATTCCAGGTTAGCCTTTTCAAACTCCACTGTTAAATGTGAGCATGATGACACAGGTTATCCCCTTAAAGCTTTTTCTTCCTTGAATCCATCACACTCCTGATAGCCTTTTCTCCAATGGTGTGGAGCTCTCTTAGCATCTCGGGGATGTTCTGAAGGGAAGGACTCCAGAGGGAAGGGGAGCACCACACTGATGCTTAAGTAGAGGTGTGGGGTGTGAAGTGCTGAGAGGAGCTGGGCGTGGGCCCTGAGGCCCTAGCTGTGAGTGTCCACAGCTTTGGGGGAGGCGAGGAAGCAGAATCCCTACCTCTGAGGACATTAAAAAGGGTTGAGACACACCGTTGCTGAGGGGTTTAGATGTCTGTGCCCCTCTTAGCCTGGTATCTTCTTGTGATTGCCCAATTTTCTGTTTTTTCATCTGTTCTGTTTCCTGAGTTGATTAGCGCCGTCTGCATAGATGGGGCAGCCAGAAGGAAAGGACTTTGTGGTGTCGGTTTGCCTTGCCCCCACTGTGGCACGCACTTGGTGTGTTTAAAAGACACATTTAATGTGAACAACAAGGAAAGGGAGTCTGAAAATCCCACTTTAGACCTGTGATCACTCAGTTCTTCCCTCTGCACCTTTCGTTTTTTATGCTTCCTAAAGAACACGATGAACTGTGCTTTGGGGCCAGAATTTCATCCTACAACTATCTGAGACTTGTCCCCATAATGTGTTCAGTAAATCAAGAGGGACAAAGCACAATCCATTTGAAAAAAAGAAAAACCAGAGTGTCTGGTGTCTAAATAATAGGAATCCAGCTTTTTTTTCTGGGAAATGACATTTAGCTCAGTGTCTTAAGGTGCTGCTTTTTCTTAGGCTACATCAAACTAGGAAACATTACAACTGCCTGGGTGTTGGGTTGGTTCCAAGATTTATGCCTTCAATATGGTTTAGAGTTTAATTCAAAGTGTGGAATAGCATGGCCCCAGAGTATGGAATAGCATGGCATGAGTCTTTGGCTTTTTAATTGAATTTAGCACATGGGATGTGCCTACATGTCATCTCTGTGCTCTTCTCAGAATCAAGCCCTCTGCCACTGCATCGCGCTCTGATCACGCAAGAACTCTCTCACATAATCCTGGACCCTCCTGACGCTCTAATCCCAGGAAAACAGAGCTGGGAGTCCCTTCTCTGGTCCCTGTCCTGCTTGTCTGACCTGTCCTCACACCAGACCTCACCCCGAGATAATCCTTCCCTTTTCTTCCTACAATAACCCTTCTTACTGCTCATCTTTCTATCATCATCCGCTTTCCAAATTTTCTTCGCTCATTTGCAATCACTGAAAACACATTTACGGACTTGGGCATGAATTCTTTCACCAGTCTCAACAAACGCCGCCCTTTGCTTCCGGCACCTAGCGCCCTTTCTGTGCCATAAATATTTATCGAATGAGCAATTGGGCCCCTGCCCTCGCACAGAAGTAGCTTGATAACGATTGATAATAGGTCGTCTCTGCCTGGAACACCCGGGGGACACCCCAAGACCTCTCCCTGACCACTTCCATCCAGCCTTGCAGAACTCCACAGAGGTTTCCGGAGCCTCGGGCTGGGTTAGGACTTCTCTGGCTGCTCCTCTGCGCTTCCTGAGCTCACATGTGTCCAGATAACCCTCCCGTCATGTCGTGGCCCCGGCCTTGGCTTCTTCCCCCCTCCTCCCAGGACACCCAGTTATTCTTGATTGGCTCCCAGTACCCAGCAAGGCTCCCGGGACATCAAAGGCAGACCATGCATGTTTGTGCAATGGGTAAACAAAGCTGGCTTGCACTCTTTTGAGAAGAGTGGGTGACCGAGAAAAGAGATTGGAATCTTCTAGAACGGAGGCAAAGGGTTTTAATGATTTTGAGAATGGGAGTGAGACAAATCTGAAGAGCTCCACAAATTTTCAAAGGTAAAGGAGGCAGCTCTCAAACATCAGAGGTTGAGCGGCAAGGGCGGACCGGGCATGGCGCTGCTTCTCTGCGGGGCTTCCATCCCCACCGCCCATTCCACCGCGGGATCACCCTTCCTTTCTCACTTGTCAGTGCCCCAATGAGTCTCAAGCTCCTGGAGAGTAGGAAAGAACTATGTTGCTGAGTTATGTTTATGATGACACTGGGACCCAGTGCTCAACTGGCTTTTCAGCCAGTGTCTTCTCATGCTGCCTTCAGGAAAGGCAATCTATCCATTGCAGGTGACCTGCATTCCAGAGGTAGATTTTCCTGGTCAGTGGCTATTACAAGCATGCTTGCCACGGCTACTCAGTAGTTAAAAACCACAATTCTGTTCCCTACTGAATAACTTCAGGGTGGCATGGCTTACACAGAGACTGACTGGACAGCACCTTGACTCTTTTCTTTTACCTGTTTTCTTTCTTTATAAGCTAAAGCGTTCATTCCCCCAGTAGCTGTCAGGTGTTCCTACTGGCTTCTCAAAACACTCCCCTAATCTTTACTCAGGAAGACAGGCTGCCTTGGGGCACACCAGGGACTCATCAGTTTAATAGTCAGAGTGCACCTTCCATTGCATTAATGCATAATTTAAAAATGTCATCTCATCTCTACATTAATTAGCTGTCTGTCTGCAGAAGTGTTAAATGACACCAGCTCAGGAAGCCGTGGTCCGTGCCAGGCCTCTGAGAGAGGATGGAATCTGAGGAACTGTCTTGGGAGCCCCATTGATTTTTCTGACACTTTTAAAAAATGAAATCTCAGGGGACTTGAGATGCTAAAAGCAAATGCAGAGAGACTAAAGGATTTCAACTTTTTAAAAAAATATTCGGGCGATGCAACGTTGGCACAGTGGCAGAATTCTTGTCTGCTATGCCGGCGACGCGGGTTCAATTCCTGGTGCCTGCCTATGCAAAAAAAAAAAGAGTATTCGAAAGCTTCTAAGAGATGAATCTGACGTTGTATTAGAAGATTCTTACTTTTCATAAACCATATTTCCCATCCCTACTCACAATGAAAATAATCTGTAGTGAAAATAAACAAAGTAAACACACAGTTGTGAAAATCGTCCCTTCCCTCCCGCCCTGCGTTCGCGGTCCCGGTGAGACCCTGTGCTGCGCTCCTTGTTCTAAACCAATCGCTACGCCTAGGAATGGAAGTTCCCCTGGGCTGGTTCCCGCCCCCATCCCCCCGCACCCCCACCCCCACCCTGGCAGACTCTACTTACAGGGTGAGAAGCCAGTGACGCTGCAGAATGCCTGGGTTTGGCTTTCTGGCTTTGCCTTCATACAGAGAAGGTGAGAGTGTGGGCACGAGCTGGAGGCCCCTAGACCCGCTGTTCCCCTGGGGTCCACGATGGGGGCAGCTGTGTGTGCGTGCATGCGCGAGTGTGTGCCTATGCATGTGTGCGCGTGTGCGCGTGTGTTGGAGAATGGTACAATACTGTTTTCAAGACTTCAAAATGCCTGCTGGATGGAGTGCATGGGTGGTTCATGGTAGAATGCTCGCCTTTCATGGGGCGGACCTGGGTTTGATTCCTGGACCATGAACCACCACCCCCACCCCCCCCCCAAAAAATGCCTGCTGGAAGCAGCTCATGTGTGTGACATAAAATTTTGCAGGCTAACCGAGCATTGGCTGAGGGATAGGGTTCTGTCTGAGGAAGCAGGGTGCAAACTGGTTAGGTGCATTGTAAATCCAGAAAGGATTGGGTTCAACCAGCAGCTTCCCCATTTACTCACAGTATAGATGAGCAAACTTATGACCTCTTCACCTCTGAATTTCCTCACTGGGAAAGTGGGAATAATAGCCACAAGGTTGAACTGTTGTGAGAGTAAATGGAATTTTATTTGTAGACTGTCTGGCACAGAGTAGCCACTAAATCAGTGGGATGTCTGATTACGATTAAGAGTTTGCTAACCACATCACGGTCTGATCAGAAGCTTCAGTAATATGCAGAGTTAACTTTTATTGTTCTCTCTGAGCTACATACTATGAAGAGATTTTCATAAACTGTCTCATTTAATCCTTATGAAAAACAGGGACTATTACCATCTCCATTTGATAGATAAGAAAACAGAGATTAGGAAAGAGTTGCATTTTCCCAGCCACCCAGGTGTAAATGCTGGAGTCGAAGTTCAAATCCAACTGGGCTGGCTGCAGAACCCTCACTGTTAACCAGTGTGACTGATGAAGGTGCAGCCAAACATGGCTTTAGAAAATTACAAAATTAAAAAAAGGGGGGGGGGAGTCATTGCTTCTTATTAAAGACAGTTTTGGCATTTGAATTAAAAAAAAAAAAACATGGCATCCACTAAGGGAAAAATAATGAAATGGGTCTACAGTCATGAAAAGGCTGTTGAGCAGCTGCTTCAGTAGAACAGAAACACGCTTGTCTTTAAAAGAGCTTGAGAGAGCCTGTGAAGTAAAAGCCCAGGGCAGGAAAACGGCTTCCGATCCAGTTTTCCGAAGGAAAGAAAGACAAACACAACAGAGCCCCGATATGTTTCCTGTTTCTGGAGTTGCCCTAAGCCTTGGAGAGACTTGATGTCAACGTGCTCCATGACATGGGACGTGGGACCACTTCTCAAGACTGAAGCCAAGGACGCCCGCCTGAAGGCTTGCCTGTCGACCAGGCTAAGACATGCCGCGCCTAACACTATTAGGTGGTCAAGCATATTATTTATTAAATACTCAACAACTGGAAATGTATGGATAATTAACCCACCTGTAAATAAACATTTGGGAAAAGGAATGACTAATTGATGTCTTTGATTTTCCAGAATGATTCAGGGATACAAGTGTAACAGGTGTGGGAGGTATCCCATTGTGGTTTTAATTTGCATATCTCCAATAACTAATGATATTGAGAATCTTTGTTAGCTGCTTTGATATAGAGATATAAAATAGATATTTTATATCTTTATATGATATAGATAAGAAGTCACCTTATATAAATAAATAAATTTAGATATAAATAAAAATATTATAGAGATAAAAAATATATAATTTATATCTAAAGTATATAAAAGGGCATTTATGTATCTTCCTGTGTGAAGTGTCTGTTCAAATATTTTGCCATTCTTACAATGGGTTGTTTGTCTTTTTTATAGAGTTGAAGAGTTCTTTATATATTCTGGATAAAAGTCCTTTAATGTGTATGTTCTCTGTAACTTGTCTTTTCATTTTTAACGGTGTCTTTTGAAGAGCATGAATATTTTATTTTGATAAAGTTCAACTTATCAACTTTTTCCCTTATGGTTCACATATTCTATTTTCTAAAAAAAATATTTGCCTAACTCAAGATTAAAAAGATCTTCTGCTTTGTTTTCTTATACAAGTTTTATAGTTTTAACCTTAATATTTAGGTCTATGGTTGATTTTGATTTAATATTTATGTATGTTGGAGGTATATTAGTTAGTTATTGCTGCATAACAAATCACTCCCAGATTTAGCAACTAAAGCAACAAACATTTACTGTCTCATGAAGTTTCAAAGATTTGGGAATCTAAGAGTGGCTGGCCTGGTTGGCTTTGGCTCAGGATGTCTTCTGGGGTTTAGTCAAACTGTTGGCAATGTCTGCCATCATCAGAGTCTTAACTGGGGCTAGAGAATCTGCTTTCAAGATGGCACACTCATGTGGCCTTTGGCAGGATGTGTCCATTACTTTCTGTCTCGTGACCAAAGACCTCGTTCCTACCAGATGGGAGTCTCCAAGGACTGACTACACAGCCTCATAACTCTGCTGTTGACTCTCCCCAGAGCAAATGGTCTAAGTGAGGACAAGAAATGAGGAGGCCACTGGGCCTTTTTTAACCTGATCCATAAAGATGCCCACCATCCTGTTTGCTTTATTCTATTCATAAGAAGTGAGCCTCTAAGCTTAAGGGGGTGGAGGAATGCATTTACACCTTTTTAAAAAGGAGTAATGAAAAATGTGTGGGCATATCTTGAACCACAACAGGAATTAAGATTCAAAAGTCGTTTCTTTTCCAGGTGGAAATCCAGCGTTCTACCATCATTCATTGAAAAGATCATGGCAGGCACTATTACCTCTCCTTTCCTTTTCTGGTGAATTCTGCCAATGGTTATATTTCAAGAGCAAACAGAATTTTAGAAAAGTCAAGCCTTTAGCAAAAGACAATTAAAAAGAGAGAGTGAGGGAGATGAAAAATTCAAATGATGGCATAAATTTCTAAAATTGTACTTTTTATCTGCAAGTTTGCATTTTTAATTTGCAATCACAGTAGTTAATACAACTTTGAGCCATCAATATTGGAAGAAATCTAAGGCATTAGCTAATTCGTCTCAGTTGCTTTATGAATATAGGAGCGGAAGTTCTAGGAAATGTAATGAATGGCTCAAGCAGAAACTGCAAGGAAGAGGCAGAGCTGAGTATCTTAGCTATTTTGACTCTTTTAATTTATCAAAATTTGAAAAGTCCATGACATAGTCTTAATCTCTGTAACAATCACCTCAAAGTCTATAAGGGGCATTTTACTCTCATTGTATTAATTGCATTCCTGCAATCATCTGTCTTGCTTGTTCCATTCCTTCCCTTATTGCCTTATTCTTTCTGATTTCTCCCTCCCTCCCTCCATTCATCTGTTCATCTTTCCATGCATCCAATCACTTATTTATTAATTCCCAAATATTATTTGAGTGTCTCCTGTTGGCCAGCTATTGATCCAAATGCTTAAGATCCAAATATTAAAAGAACCCTGGCTATGTCCTCAAAGGACACTGGGTCTACTTCCCTCTACGGGCATCAATGTATCATTTCTGTCTGTGGGACCAGCTTTTGGTCTCTGAGGGCATTTGTCAATCAGATCATCATCCAGAAACCAAAACTTCCCATAAAAGTAGCATTTCTTGGAGTTATGGGGATAGCAGATGCTTGCCAATACCCCATGTGAAGGAACTCCACAGAGAACGTCTTCTGTTACCAGGGTGGATTTTTCCCAACTTTTACTAGCAGCAAACTTACTAAAGAGAACTGCAAGAGAAAATGTGCAGGCTTTGGGGATTTAGTCACAGAATGTTTCACTTCTAGCTCAACAGGGATCCATATCACATGTGTTGAATACTTGAGTGTGTGTTAGGCATTTAAGGTACAAAATGGTGGTTCACTCTGGCACTGAAGAGGTGCTTTCATGGGGTGAAAGCACAAAAGTTGCCCCTATTCTAATGACAGCCCACTACTCAGAGGAATTGAATTTTCTCAAGCTTTGTTATGGTTCAAAGTTTGGAAGCGTGGAAGGAGGAAGGCTCTGAGATGCATCTTATGAGGGCAATTCCCCTCCTCTCAGGCTGTTCCTCAGAGCTAAGGCTGCCCCAGCTGTGCCCACGTTGGGCAGCCACCAAAAGAACTCACAGGGCACAGTCAGACCTCATTTCTTCCTTTTCTTCTTATTCTCGTAAAATGAAGAAAGAGTTAAGGAATCTTATGTCCGTGGCCTTAGAGAAGAGATGTCTGCTTCCCAAGGTGGTGTGGTCCAGTCAGGGTTTGATGCCAGTGGCAGCTCAGTGGGGGGCAGAGAGGCTCAATCTGAGAGAGTAAGTAGCCAAACTGTTTATTTGTAGAACTGGAAGAAAGCATGGACATAAGATAGTGGAAATAGAGCATTCTAAGTAGGGTCCCTGCACTTGTGTCAGAGGGCTCATGGGGTCTGACTCTCATTCCAAAGGAGGTGCTTTTCCTTTGATAGTAGTTCACGGCATCACCTACGGATGCACAAGAGAGGCTTCCCTCAGGGATCTTAGCAAGACGCACAGAGGTAGACTCGGGCTGATTTAAAAGGAAAGGGAATGTGTCAAATGGAGATGGGGTGTCCGTGGACTCATTGAGAGAACCAGGCTTGAGGCTGGTGCAGTAAACAAGACCCACAGCCAGAGGCAGCAGGTGAGGACACCCCTGTGTCTGCCAGGCCTTGGGTGCTGCACCACCAGCCCTGGGCTCTGGGACCCCCCACCACTGCCACCAGAGAGGATTCGAAAAGACCCTCTTCCTCTGCCTCAGTGGTTCCCAGTCAAGGGTTGGGAGTGGGGTCTGATTGAGGAGCCTTGGCCAGCTGACCATGCCTAAGTGCGAGGATGCCCAGGAAAGAGAGTATCTGGCATTTTCAGTTAGTTCCTTGTCAGGCATACGCCCTGGTTCTCTCTAAAATGCGTATTGGAGGAGGGGGTTTGCCAAACACAGAAGCCAAGTTCAGACACTGGGCAAGCCCTCTGCAGAACAAAGACATACAAATCTTAAGTATCCTCATTTCTGATGAGAAAGAAAGAGGGTGGTGGTGGAATCTAGTGCAGCTGTTGAGGGAGGGGATTCATCATCAGAAAGTGCCCTGCTCCCGAGAAGACTCTGGGAAGCAGAGAGTTTGATGGTTGCAACCCCAGCTTCAGTTAGAATCACCTGGGGAGCTTCCAACCAGCTGCTATTTCCAGGGTTCCATCCTAAAGCCGCTTAGTCAAAATTCCTGGGAGTTAATTAGGTTTCAAAGCTCTCTAGCGATGCCCAGAGTTGAGAACCACAGAATTAACCTAAGGAACTGAAGAAGGGAAAGAGAGAGGCTATGTAGATTCAGGGAGCCGGGAGGGTGGAGTACAGACGCTGGCAAGTGGGACCCATCCATGGCCACTTTAGCAAGTTTGCCATTTTTCTGGTGCAAGGTTGCTGAGTGGCAGCAGGAATCCTCTCTCTTTCACTCCTTGGCATTTTTAAAGGTTTAACGTAATGCTGGCATGTGAGCCCTTTTAAAACCTAAAAGGGCATTGTTGCATAATTCAAAAAGCCCTCTTCTCTGGGTGGTGGAGTGAAAATCCAGTCCAAGCTTTAGAGAGTCCAGGGGCAGAGCCCACCACCCAAGCCTGCATCCACGGGTCCCGGAACAATGAGTTTTTCTACTCAAATGAGCCGCCTTGAAGGAGATGTCCCACTGTTTGCAGCAGGGCAAGTCTCTTCCAGGAGCCCAGGTAGCCTGTAAGGACATTCAGAGGAGGCACTGGCCCAAGTTAGATGCCGTCTGAATCACAGACTTCCCAGCCCAGTGCAGTCTTTGACTCAGATTTATTTGAGAATTCAACCTGGGAAATTCAAAGTGAATTTCCATGAAGCTAAATTGCTCCCCAATGCTAGATGGAAGAAAGTAATTAAGGAAAGAGTATACACCAGGGAGCCAAGCACTGACTGAAAAAGCCAGTGGCAGCAAGTGTCAATATTTGCTTTCCAAAGTAACCACTGTAAAAGCACATACTAAGCAAGTGTCTGGAGCCAGCTGGGAGAGGCCGTCAGCACCCTGCGGCTCCCTCCTCCGTGGTCGTGGATGGGGCTACTCACTCCCCACATGCTGGTGGCTGTGGGTTTGGGGGTGGGGTCCGAAGGGCAGCTGTAGGTCGCACTGCTCACTGCCGAGGTCTACTCAGCTCAGGTCCTCTAAACATGTAACAACACAGCACAGATGAGTGTTGTCCCACATTGGTGGAGCAAGCTGTTGGCCTTAAGAGTGGTTTGCTGAAAAGACTGTGAGGGATTGACAGAAATGCCTGGGAACCATTAGATAGCAGTGATGGCGGGGCCCCTCAAACACCTCATATGTGGCAAAAATACAGCATAAAACGCAGTTGGATAAGTGGACCTTCAAAGGATGGGTGATTTTCTCTGATATTCATGACGGTAAAGGTTTGAGTTTAGTGCTAATTGAATATATATTTATAGACTGCCTACCCTACCACATGCTGTTGGTATCTGGGTGAATATGTCAAAGTTTCCGTTTCTGCAAACTGATATTTTCATGGGCGGTTTAATATCAGAATAACAAACAGTCAATTTCAGTAAAATGTGGCTTGAGAGAGTGGGGAGGGGCCAGTGGTGTGTCAGCTGAAATTTGAACTTCATCTTTGAAGGAGGGGAAATGGGGTTCTGGGCAGAGGTGAGTAGACAAAAAGCAATTTGTTACTATGGAGTCTAATGTGCTAGTCAGGAAGTGGCGGGAGTGCGAGCTGGAGGTGGGGACAGGGCACCTCCCCATGTGCCACGCTTGGCAGCACAGGTCCTTCTCGAGACATCAGAGCATCTTAAAATTGCTTGTGCATCAGAATCACTTCAGGTTTTGCCACTCAAAGTGTGGCCCAGAATCTCACCCCTACCCCCACTGTTCAGATATGCTTTTTAGTCCAATCCCCAGATGATCCCGAATGCACGTAAAGTTGAGAAGTGCTCATCTGGAGTACGTTTTAAGAAGATAAAGATTCTTGTATTCTCAGATTTTGCTTCACTAGAACTGGGATAAGGCCCTGCAATCTGCATGCCTAACAAGCGTGCCAAGCAATTCTGCTGCCAGTGGCCCAGGATTTCTAAAAACACTAGGCCCAAGTTTCATCAGCCCAACTACATCAGACCTCAGGGAAGGAACTCGCTTCAGTATTTTTTAGAGCTCTGCAGTGATAAATAAACACGACTGAGAACCACTGGGTTAGAAGGAGTTTAAAGGGAAATGGCATGGTCCGATTTTCATTGTTGATTGATCTCTTTACATTTTCAAAACACTTGCACATCTATTTTTCAATAATCCTTGGTGCTTTGCATGGAAACAACTAAGTAAGGCTGCAAACTCTTGTTGGAACAAGCTACCGGTTATAAGGTCATCAATTAGTTTCAAAAAGTGATTCTAATTCTAAACGGGGGCACAGAATACTTTGGAAAAGTTGGAAAATAATTCTGGGACTCCTATTAACATGCTAGACTGTCTTCTGTCTCCCCATTTGTCTGAGGTAGGGTTGGGTTTGCTAAAGCTTCCAGAATGCAATATACCAGAAATGGGCTGGCTTTTTCAATGGGGATTTGTTAGTTTGCAAATTTACAGTTCTAAACCCATGAAAATGTCTAAATTAAGGCATCAAGGGGAACATACCTTCTCTGAGGAAAGGCTGTTGGAATCTGGGGTTCCCCTGTTACATGGGAAGTCATTGGCTATGTCTGCTGGCCCTTCCCTCCTGGGTTCCATTCTAAGTTCTCTCCAAAATGCCTCTGTGGGCTTTTTTCCCCTAAGTTTGCTCTCTCTGTGAGCTCTCTTCACAGACTCCAGTAAAGGATTAAGATCCACCTTAGATTGGGTGGATCACATCTCCAAGGATATGACCAAACAAAAGGATCCACCCACATTAAGCCTGGACCCATAAAAATGGATTAAAAGAACATAGGCTGTTCTGGGGTACAACACAGTTAGCATGAACAGAATTCAGCGAGGTTTCAAGAACCAACCTCATCTGTGCCAAGCCTGTGTGATTTGGGGTAGGATGAACTCTGCCTCAACCTCAGTTATCTCTAAAACAAGAATAATAAAGCTCTACTACAGCATGTGGGTACAAAAATACAACAGTACAGGAGACAGTACATTAGTAAATGTACAGTCTCCATAAAAGCAAGGATTCTGAGTAGTAATGTATGAAACAAGAAAAGCTATGTATGAAAAAAGAACAGTATACAAAAGTCTTAATTCTGACAGAAATAATCTTAATATTAAAAATAAAGATAACCACAAGTGCCAGTCCCTGTGCTAAGAGCTTCCCTCTCTTGGTCTCATTTGGCCCTGTTAATACCCCAATGAGGCAGTACTTTTTATCATCTCAATTTTACTGAAGATTTAAGTAAATTACCCAAGCTCACCCAGATAGGAAGTGCTGGAAGGAGAATTTGAACCCTACTTTATTTTTCCTCTTTTGTCTTCCTAGTGCTTCCTTCAAATTTAACCCTTTTGTTGGGGGTCTGTATATACCACGGCCCAATCCCCTCATTTGAGATAAACCTGGAATGGCAAGCCCACTTAACACTAGCTGAGATGAAAGCAACCCCATAAACTCTACACCCAAAGACCTGAAAGGCAGCTCTGACAGCAGAGAGTGTGGCCAGAACCTGGAACCCAGAAGCCTGCGGGTGCACTGGTTTGAAACTGTTATGTACCCAGAAAAGCTATGTTCTTTTGATCCACTCTTGTGGGGGCAGACCTGTCGTTGGGTGGAATCCTTTGATTAGGTTATCTCCATGGAGATATGACTCCGCCCATTCAAGGTAGGTCTTTAACGCGCTTACTGGAGTCCTTTAAGAGAGAGGTTTTGTAGAGAATGCAGACAGAATGTCTGGGGAGAAACTATGGAAGGACTCACAGAGGAGACACACAGCAGACATCATCTTGTGCCTTTCAATGTGGCAGAAAAATTCTAGACACCATTGGCCTTTCTTCAGTAAAGGTATCCTCTTGTTGCTGCCTTAACTTGGAGATGTCCATGGCCTTTGTACATTTGTAACCTAATAAATCACCTTTGTAAAAATCAATCCATTTCTGGTATATTGCATTTTTGCAGCCTTAGCAAACCATAACAGCAGAGGATAAGCAGGAAAGCGGGGAGCAGATTCCCAGGGCACGGCACTCTGGCCAATTATAAGCCATCTAAAAGCAGCGTCTATGCCATCAGACTCACTGAAGCACACTGACAGTTACTCCTTTACCTGGATGTTGGCAGGGAACAAGATCCAAGGAGTGGAGGGCTCCATACCCCCAAGGAGCTAATCCCCAAAGGCACCAGCCAGCCAGGAGCAGACTTCGAGGGCAGGCAGGGGAGGGACACTCAGAGGCATGCAGGCCATTTCTAAGGACTGCCTGGGAGGTGGGTGGAAGTGGTCAAGCAGGTCCAGAGCACAAATCTACCCTCTGGCGGGGAATGGGATTCCATTTACATGCCCCCTTTTTGGGACTGCAGCCTAGGAAGGTGCTGCAGCAATTCCATTCCCATCATTAGGAATGACCCGGCAGTTTCCAGGTGCATGCAGGGCTCTGGGGCAGTAGCTGGGACACTGGTCTGGTGGCAAGGCTGGTATTGCCCTGGGCTCCCCACGGCTGCCTAAGCAGGGCAGCTGCTGTTTCCTGTCAATCTCTCAGCCGATCTGGGGCACCAAATGAGCGCTCCGCCAGTCCTGGTGGGATGTGGGGTCCTCAAACCCTAGTACACATCAGAAACCTCAGCAGGGCTTGCTAAACCAGCTCAGTTCCACCCCAGAGAATCTGATTCAGTAGGTCCCAGAGGGGCCTGGGAATCTGCGTTTCCCTCAAGCTCCCCTGGGGGAGCACACTTTGAGGACCACTGGATGTTGTGCCACCTTCCCAGGAGCCCCTTTGGGCTGAGGGAATTACTCCCCCAGCTGTCCAGAATGCTGATGATGGCAGCGGCCATCCCAAAGTGTCTGGCCACCATGGGGACGCGCCACCGGGATCCTTGCCTGGGCCACCCCCTCCCCTGGCCTAGCTGCCACAGCACCTGGTTGAGACAGGTACCAGGGGTCCCTTGCCTTGGCTGAAGCCCCCAAAGGGCCACTGGGTCCCAGAGCTCCCCGTGGGGCTGGCTGAGGCCTTGATTGTGTCTTCACTGCAGGACGGCATCTCCCTCAAGCTCACAGCTCCGGCCACAGAGGTGCTCCCCTGTGACCGCCACCCACTAAGGGTTACCTTGAAACACAGTGATGAGGGGATATCCCCCCCCACCCCCAGGCAGGGCAAGTCACTCAGCCAAGGCCAAGGTCAGCAGCATGGGGCCTCAGATCCAGCTTTCCAGTGGCACCATCTCAGGACACGGCGGGGGAGGGAGGTGTAGACTGCACTGCAGGAAGGTCACGGGGAACTGGGGGCCTGGTACAAGCATGCCAACAAAGGTAGCAGGATATGGACACCCAGTGAGAGAATTGTAGGGGGATTATAGGGGCTCAGGCAAAGGGCACCCAGCCTAGCCTAGAGCAGGCGGGTGACAGGTAAGGGTACCTCCCGGGAGGATGTCATCACTGAGATGCAAGAATAGAGCCACTCCAGGCAAAGGAAAGATGGAACACTGCAGAGCGTCAGGAGATGAGGTTGGAGAAACGGGAGGTGAGCAGGCCATGTTGTATCTCGAGGACCTCAAAAAGGAGTCTGTTATTTATTCTGTGACACTGAAGAGCTGCTGAGGGGTGTTAAGCAAGGGTCACTATCGGACAAAGACTACAAAGATGGCACTGGCAGCACTGAGGCGGATGGTCTGGAGAGGAAAGCCTGGTGGGTGGCCCGGATGTTGGCAGCCCCTTGCAGGTGTGCAGGCAAGGGATGGTGAGTGCAGCAGGCCACTGCGTCCAGCCTTCGGGCTGCCCGGGACACACAGACAGGGTCTGAGTCCAGGCCTGCCAGGAGACCATGGGACCTTGGAGAAGTAAGTGAGCCTCACTACACCTCAGCTTCCTCCTTGGTAAGACGGGGATAACGATGGTGACTGCTCTCGCATTTTTGGGAGCATTAACTCATAATGTGTGGAAAGTGGCTGAGTCTCTGTCACCACCGAGCACTCAAGTGTCAGCTGCCACACCTACTCCCGTCGGAGGGAAACGGGTGGTGGGAGGGGAGCACTGAAAAAGGAGGCGAAAAGCTTGTGCAGAGAGGGAGTATGGAGGTGCCGCTCATTCAGGCCTTAAGCCGGCTCTGCTCTGTGGGGCATCACTTCATTCATTAGTTCGCTCATCCATTCTTTCATTAATTCATCCACCCACCCAGGTGTTCAGCAAATGTTTGCTGAACACTGACTTTGTAGGAGCTTAGCCACTATACAGCGGAAACGGAGCAGACTTACAATCAGACACAGGACTCCTGGGGGTAAGTGGTCCCCGAGGGACTCTGGCCTCTGACCTCGAAGCCACTCTGGCTGCTGTCTTCCTTCCCAGTATGTGGGAGCTTTGCCATCTAGCATCATATTCATGTCTTCTTGACAGTTAATGAGAGAAAGTTAAGATAAATGCATTTTTTCCTCCTCATAAAATTGCCCCTGGGTGTAGAGGGTTGTATCAGAGAGTGTAAAGGTTTCTCTTTGAATTCAAAGACTTTCAGCTGTTTGTACAGCAAGGTCCTTCAAATCTTAAAAGCAACTGTAGAAGTATTTGCAACTATTGATGTACGTGCATTTGCAAAGTCCAATTAGTTTAAATTCTTCCAGGCTTGCTCAATATAATTTCAAATGGTGTCTGCCCTCTGTACATGCAGGTAGATGTAGGGACTTACTGAAAATAAATGAGACAAAGTGGTGGGCATCAAAGCCTGTCTCTCATTTGGGGGGGATTTCTTGCTACAAACCTGAGTACTTGGTCTGTAATCGTCCTTCAGGAAGCAGGTACGGTTCTTCCTGCTGGTGTGGGTAGGAACTACCTTACCTGCATTGCAGGAGTCCATGATATCAAGCTGAATTGTACTCACAAACCTCTCATTACCTGCTCCTTGCCTGTGACAGGGTACTGTTGTTACAACAATTCTGTAACCAGTAAGAAGGCCAGAGTGTGGAAAGTGGATTCTATCTACACAGCGGGTCCAGTTTTCCTTCCCAAAAGAAAGGGGCTTGGGAGTCTAAAGACACGTGGGAATTTCTTTTGCCCGTGTGCACACACGTGCACATACACCATTCTCTCTCTGCCTGCAGGGTCCCCCTTCAACCCCAACCTTTTGAATCTACCTGCCCTGGCAGCACTGCAGAAGCGCTCTGCTGTGCTCTCCTCCCGCAGCAGGGCCAGGGGTGTGGAGGCAGGGATGGACACCAGTCCGCAAGTCCGCATGTTGCCCAAGTCGGGGTACACTGTAGACCGGGGAGCAGGGAGCGGGAGGACTGGACAAGAGCTGCTACCGGAGGGGAGGGAGAGAGGGAAGACTTCAAAGACCAGCACAGCAGCCAGAAGCCAGGTCTGAGACCCAGCTGGTGGGCGCAAGGCCAGTGCGACGAGAGCATCTGCCTCAAGGGGCACCAGTGGCCAGTAAATGTGAAAGTCCATATTCTACCTGACACGATTAGGACGGCATAACAATGGAACAGATGTGCAGGAAGTGATTGCGAGCTCTTCAGGTGTCCTGGGACAGCGGGACACATTAACTGGCAGCCCATCAGCTGGAAGTGTAGGCTCGGAAGCAGACCCCGGCCAGGTGTGCAGGTGACGGCCAGGTAGCACTCGGAGTGAGAGCACCTGGTCCCTCTCTCCGTGCCTCTCCAGGGCCCCCGGCAGGAGGCCTTTATCCCGTCCAGGTGAAGCCATTCGTTTCACTTGTGGTGGTTCCTTTGGGGCCGGGCCCCACCCTCCCAGCCCTGCCATGCCTTAACGAGTCTGTCCCTCAGGCAAGCAGCAGGATGGTCTAAAAACATAGACTCCCCAGAGCCATGAGCAGAATGTCCCGCTTTTGTTCAACACTTTTACTTGCCTGGAAAAAAGATAGAAAAATAGAATATCTCTCAGATTCGGGTTGATTTTTAGGACTTACTTAGGCATAATAAAATAAAGATAATTTTTGACATTTTAATCATAATGATGTCACGCTTATTTAAGGCTTTACAGTTTATAAATCATTTTCTGATGACAGATTTTGGAAAAAATGGAAATAATTATTTTTGACTATTGAGGAATTCAGAGAGTGGATATTCAATTACAAATTTATTTAACTCCTTCTGACACTTGGTTTACAGTTAATTAACATCCGAACACTTTATATTTACATTGGTGTTCTCTGCTGCCATTTCTGGGAGAAACAGCTTCAGTTTTCAAGTATGAATCATAAGCATATGTCAGTGCCAGTGAATTATCTGCTATCTTTGAATCTTAGGAAAATACCTAGCCCACCTCATATTCATTTGCTCTACATAAGATTTACTTTAAATTCTCTTCATTGATGAAGCGAAAGCCAAAGAATTTGCATAAACATGTACTTTCTTAAAGTACTATCCCACGTCCTTTGATCATTTTACTCCAACATAAGAGGAAAGGTGTATTGTAAATTCCAAAAAAGAGAGTCTTAAAATTCAAGCCTCTTTTTATCCACGTGAGTTGAGACCTTTTACATAAAGAGAATTCAAGAAGTCTGTGTTGCCATGGATGAGCTGTCATCTGTTGCAAGAATTGCTTCACTCAGAAAATAAACATGTAATGCTGGCCAAAGTGCCATTAGTTTTCCCAGTAGTCATGAAGACACATTAAAGACGTAATGAGCCAGAATTCATTTTACTGTCATTATGTAGGGCGAGGAAGATGGGTCACTTAAAAAGAAGTTTAAACTCTTATTGGATAGAGGCCAAAAGAGTCTTTGATTTTCCGTTAGAATTTCTATGTCAGGTTGAAGAGCACGTGGCATTTAACCATTCAACGTTCTCTACTCCCGACAAAAGGGAAGCTAGCACATTTGCAAAAACGATGGTAAGAGATCTGAGACAATTGTAGACCTGCAACTTGCCCTTACGTTTCTTAAGAAGCAAACCCCTGCACCTGTGGTCTGAGTGCCGTGTTCCCCAGAATTCTAGCTGATACTGCAGTTAATTTTTGCCAGCCTATTTCCAAACCAGGAGTTTGATGTCCTGTCTCCAGACCCTTACTGATCATTTAGAGCTGCTGGTCCCATGATCAAAAAAACATACATTGAGGGTGCTTTCCAAATTAAAAAAAAAAATTCTGTCAAATGAGCTTTTTCTTCATTCACAAATATGACATCGTTAGATGTTAGCTTCTATTGTCAAGTATTTTTAAAATAAGGCAATTAAATATTGTTCAATTATCTAGTGAATAAATGAATCTGCCTGAATTCTGCTGCTCCTTTCACAGTTGCCAGTGAAATTAGCTCATTTCTAGATAGATTCAAATTCCAATCACGTGTCTTAAGGGGTTCTTTACTTTGCTTAGTAAAAAGAAAATTACTCATTTTGATGGAGTTGATAACTCTGGATAAAAGGAACGGTTCTGCTTTGTCACCCTGTGATATTCAGAAAATGATTTATTTTACCGACAGTCACTCAAGTCTTTTACCACAACCCCATTAATGTTTTCAGATTTCAAGGACTCGGTACTTCCTTTTCCATTCTCTGGTATTTCCTGTGCTATGTGTCATTTCTCTTCTACATGTTCTTTCTCTCCACTTAGTACCTTTCTCAGAAAGGCTATGGAGATACTATTTCTCAATATAGTTAATTCTATATCAAGTTTTGAGGTTCGCAATAGTTTTGTTCTATAAGGACTCCGCAAACACGGAATTAGCAAATACTGAACCAACGCTCTCAGGGGAAATACCAGATTAGGTTCCAACCAGCCTCTTGGCACATTTTTATCAGCTGTTCAATACATAATCGGGTTTGACCTGTGTTTTTGTTAAAGATTCCTTATTTCCTATATATAGTTGACTCATTTACCTTGAACTCACAGCCAACAGCGCTTTGATACATGCCTGAATGAAGCTCATCTAACTCACACGCTTTCTCCATAAGGCACATCACAGCCTTCTTGCAATTAGGAGCATGAGATAACACTTCACTACTGAGCTTGGGGGTCATTTTAAACAGTGAGATCACCAAAAAAAAAAAAAAGTATGGAAGGTGAAACAAGAAGGGAGAGATGTGCCTGTTTGAATTTAACTGGAAATGCACACATCAGGTGATTCAAATTTTTTGCTGCTATAGGCATGGCCACAAATGACTACAAAATTGCTGCAAGTATTAACTTGGGGGTTACAAATATGTGTTAGTAAATTTGAAAATACAGAATCCTCATATAATAAAGTTCTGCTATGTGTATGTGTGTGTGTGTGTGTGTGACTCTAGACCTTTCATTTAACTTGAAACCTCTCTTTTCATTTCATTCCATCTTGCCTATTCATGAATTTGCCTGATTTGTGGGCACCCTGCCTTCAGTGGAGTTATTTGCAAAATCTACTTTGTGTTAACTCTCTGTCCATTTCTGGTAGGCATTTTTCTTCCTGGGCTATCCAGTTTTGATTCAGGATGTTTGTTGTATAACATATTTTGTTGTTGTTATATTGTAGACCATCTGGGGAATGCATGTTGCATCAAACAAGTTGAAGTCCTCTGAACTGGGATGTGCTCCCTTCAGAGCATGGGGTATTTAGAAGATCTCAGAAGAGCTCAGTGTTAATATTTCTGAAGGACCACACTCAACTCCATCAGGCTGTCCTGTTTACCAACTCCAGCGTCCTTAAGGCTGGACACAATTAGAAAGGATAGAAGGCAGAACCCCGAAATTGTAGCTCAGAAAATTCACTAGAGGAGTCAAGGAGAAGTCCTCCTACTCTATATTTATATCAAAAGTAAGCATCCCCAAAGCCTGCCCTTGTTAAGCATTAGCAAAATGAAAAGAACCTTCAGGAAATGAAGACTAAAAAAGAGAGAATTAATGCCTTAATCTCTTCATATTTTTCTTCTGCAGTACTATGATTATCCCAAATCAGTAATCATAATTTCATCTCTGCCTATTCTGTTTCTTACACTTTACAATTCATTTATTATGCCTGTAATGGCATTTTTTTGGGGGGGGGGGAATATATAGCCCAAAATACAAAACAATCCTGTGAGTGCTGTCCATTGTATGAGAATGACGATATATGAACCTCTAAAACAAAAGCTCAAAATCAAAATTAATCAATAGAAAGAAAAGAAAAGGAACCTCTATCCCCCCTCCCAAAAATGCCATTAAAAATATAATAAATGAATTATAAAGTGCAAGAAACAGAATAGGCAGAGATGAAATTATGATTACTGATTTGGGATAATACTGCAGAAGAAAAATATGAAGAGATTAAGGCATTAAAATAAAATAGAGCTATAAAAGACAGAAAGGGCCATTCAATGTAAGGATAATTGATAACTTTGGAGTATGAAATTCATAAAGATAAATAAAAAATGTCTTGAGAATGGTGATCCCAGAAATCCTCTTTAAAATTAAGGAATCCCTAAGTCTGAATTTTTTAAGGACACTAAATTTGAATGCTAAAAGTTAAAATGATACTGAATGATGAACATCAAAGAATATCCTCTTCAGTATAAGGAGAGATTTATTCAAACAACCAGGCAGAAAAATCAGACCAACTACGAAGGGAAAATCAAGCTGGTCTTGGAATTTTCCACAGTAACATTCAATATTGTATGGAAAACACAATGGAAAAATAGCTCAGAGTTCTGAGGAAAAGAAAGTACGATCCAAGAATATTATGCTTACCTGGGTAGGTTTTTTTTAATTACTTGTTTTCAAAAGTTTGAGTATGATGTGGCTTGTTGTGTTTTTCTTTTATGTTTCTGTTCGTTAGTTTTTGTTGAGCTTCTTGTATCTGTGGGCTTATAGATTTCATTAACTGTTTTAAAATAACATCATTATTTCTTTCAGTTTGTGTGTGTTGGGGGGGTTAGTTTGTAAGTTGCTGAAATGCTGAACACCAGAATTAGAACAGCTTTTATAAAGGGAATTTAATAAGATACAACTTTACACTTCTTGGCCTATAAAAATGTCCAAACTAAGGCATCCAAGGAGAGATACCTTAATTCAAGGAAGGCCAGTGGGTCAGGGACACCTCTGTCAGCTGGGAAGTCACGTGGCTGCTATCTGCTGTTCACTTGCTCCATTGCTTTCAGCCTCTGTTCCTGTGGGGGTTCCTCACTGTGCCTCTCCAGAGCTGGCTGTCATCTCTTGGCTTCCTTTGGCTCTCTCCAGGTTTTGGCTTACTTAACATCTCATGACAACACCTGCTGGGGTCCAAGCATCTGTGTCTCTGTTCTCCAAGTGTCGGCATCTGTGTCAGCTCTGCTCTGAGCTCTGGCATTTCTGACTCTCTCTAAAATGTTTCTTCTTTTAAAGGATTCCAGTAAACTAATCAATACCGACCCTGAATGGGCAGAGTCACATCTCCATCTAATCAAAGGTCACATCCACAATTGGATGTGTCACATCTCTATGGAGATAATCTAATAAAAAGCTTCTGCCCTACAGTATTGAATTAAGATTAAAGGACATGGCTGACTCCATAAGATTGGATCAGGATTAAAACATGGCTTTTCTGGGGTACCATAATACTTTCAAACTGGCACAGTGGGTGCGTGCTCAAGCCCATTTTTGGGGGGCTCTTATTACCCATATGTTAGATCACTGAATATTGCCCCATAGGTCACTACTGTTCTGTTAATTTTTCCCTTTCTTCTTTTCTCTGTGCTTTATTTTGAATAGTTTCTTTTGCTGTGTTTACTGATCTCTTCTTCTGCAGTATCTAATTTGCTGATAATCCCACCCAGTGTACTTTTCATTTCAGATGCTATATTTTTCATCTCTTGAAGTTCCATTTGGGTCTTTTAAATATCATATATTTCTCTCCTAATTTTTCTTCTAAACCCATGAGAATATGTGTAAGATTTGTGATCTATGTTTTAAGGTCCATATTTGCTAATTCTATCATTTCTGCCTTTTCTAGTTCTTTTCCTGTTAATTAATTTTTCTCCTATTTATGGGTCATATTTTCCTATTTCTTTGCATACTGTAATTTTTGATTTTATGTTTCTAAGTGCTGACTTTAGTTATATCCCACTGAGTGTTTATTTAGTCTTCGGATTTGTACTGTAATGCAGGTAAGTTACCTCCAGTTCAGTTTGACCCTTTGGAAGCTTACTTCCGAGATTTATTGGGTGGGTCTAGAGTAATCTTTACTTTATGGCTAATTTAGCCCATTTTAAAGCAAGGATCTTCTGATACTCTACGTCATGTCCCATGTATTAGGAGGTCTGTTGACCCTGGCAAGTGGGAAGATGAACTATCGCAAGCCTTGGGAGAACTCTAGTAATCGTTCAGCCTATTGCTTTCTTGTAGTTCCTTCCTCTGTCTTATGTCAAAGACTCAAGGAGACACCTCTCAAGATCTGCAGAGCTCTCTCTATGCAAGTCTCTGTTCTCCTATACTTTCTAGCTGCATGAGATCCCCAAACTCTGCTCTCTCTTTTCTCGAATCATCAAGAGTACAAAGCTCTGTTTGTGTTTCCCTGTCCTGCACTGCAGCCTTGAAACTGTCACCGGATGAGGCAATCAGAGGGCCTACCTCATTTGTTTTCCCTCCTTCTGGGACCACAGTTCTGTCCTGCCTGTTTTTCAATGTCTGATAAAGTGTTACAATTTCCTAGTTTTTTTTTTTTTAATGGATGATAGGTAACTCCTATACCAGTTAAATCTTTGTGAATGGATTAGCTTCCTACTACATAGTTTCTAAGTATAAAAGCAACAGGAGACAGTCTCAGACATAAGAGAACACAGGAACTATAGCATCCATAACCTTTCTTGAAAAGCAAAATAGCCTAATTACAAAATGTAGTCAATTAAGAGATGTATCAATATATAGGACTCAGGAATGAAGAAATTGTATTAAAATCCTTGGCATTGAGCATTAAATCCATTTACCTAGAGAACCAAAACTAAACAACTATAGGAATCAAAGCTATAAAACAGAATTTTAATGCTACAATCTTTGACAAACCAAAAAACTTTAAATTAAGCAGAAAAAGAACGGGGAAGAATTATGAGTGTAAACCTCTTATTCATTCTTAGGAGGGAGTCACTTAAAGCTTTCCAAAATTGAGAGTATAATTATAAAAACAAGTCTAACCTTAAACTTTCAAAAAAATACATTCTTAATTTAAAGGACTCTTATGAAAACTAATTTCTTATAGTAAAGAAAGTTTTCTTTAAATTCAGATTTACTTGGGCGGGCCGCGGTGGCTCAGCGGGCAAAGTGCTTGCCTGCTATGCCGGAGGACCTCGGTTCGATTCCCGGCCCCAGCCCATGTAACAAAAACGGAGAAACAAAATACAATAAAACAAGAAAACGTTTAAAAGATGTTTCCCTTTCTTCCTCCTTTCCTTCCTTCTATCCTTCCTTCCTTCTCTCTGTCTTTCCTTTAAAAAAAAAAAAAAAAAAAAAAAAAAAAAAAAAAAAATTCAGATTTACTTCTGTTTCTTTTGAAATTAAATTCAAATAAAAGTAAGCATACTTTAAAAAATAGCTTTAGGCAATGATCCTACTTTTACAAAATTGTTTCCATCCGTCTTTCTATGTATTTATTTATCCTAGTATATGCCTAGAAAGATAACTGTAATAATGTATAACAAATCACTGCTCTGATTATGTCTTGGTGCTGAGATTGTATGATTTGTTCCTTTTTCCTTTGGATTTTCTGCTTTCATACGTTTGATCATTTATTAAATACATATTTAGTGGATATATACTATATGCCAAGCATTGTTCAGGACTACTTATGGATACATCTGTACATAAAACAAGTAAAACCATTGTGGATTAAAAACCAACTTGATTCAGTTGGGTCAAGCCTTAAGTGAAGCCATTTCTCAAGAGACCCTATTTACAATAGGTTCACACCCGTCAGAATGGATTAAGATTAATAACATGGTTTTCTCGGGTACATAATTCAATCCCAACAACTATGTAACCCTTTGATATTGGCTTTTTTCATTCAGCTGTAATGCCCTTGAGATTCACACAAGTTGCATGCATCAATAGTTCGTTTCTTTTTTTTTTTTTTTTTTTACTTAAAGCAGTACATTGTATAGATCTGTTTTTCAGTTCACCCACTGAAGGACATTTGTTTTGTTTCTAGTTTTTGGCTCTTGCAAAAAGAGCTGGAATACACATTTGTGTATAAGTTTCTGTGTAAACATAAAATTTCGTTTCTCTAGGATATATATCCAGGAATCAGATTGGTTCCTATCCAGGAACCTAATCATATGGTTAGGGTATGTTTAACATTATAGGAAGTGCCAAAACTGTGCCACAGAGTGACCATATCATTCTACATTCCAACCAGCAGTGTATAAGAGATCCAGTGGCTTTCAAACCTTGTCAGCACTTGGTATGGATGGACATTTTAAAATTTGTAAATATGTAGTGGTTTCTTATTGTAGCTTTAATTTGCATTTCTTTAATGGCTAATAAGGTTGAACAACCTGCTTGTTTGCCATCTATATATCTTGTTTGGTGAAGTGTTCAAGACATCTGCCCATTTTCTAATTGGATTATTATTTCCTTAGGCTTGCATTTAGAGAGTTTTCAATATATTTTGAATAGAAGTCCTTTGTTGTGTGTATGATTTGCAAATATTTTCTCCCAGTCTGTACCTTGTTGTATTTGTTTCCTATGGTGGCCATAGCAAAATACCACAAACTGGGTGGCTTAAACAACAGAAATGTATTGTCTCACAGTTCTTGAGGCTACAAGTTCAAAATCAAGTGTTGCCAGTGCCATGTTCCTTCTCAAGTCTCCAGGGGAGGACCTTTTCTGGTGTCTTCCGGCTTGTGGTGGCCCAGGGGTCCTTGGCTTCTGCTGCTTCACTCCTGTCTCTGCCTTCAAGTCTGCATGGATGTCTGCCTTATGTGCCTGTGTCTCTGTGTCGACCTTTCTCTCTTACCCAGACACCAGTCACATCAGGCCCACCCTAATCCAGGCTGACCTCATCGTACCTAGCTCCAACCACAGAGATCCTCTCTCCACAGAAGGTCCCATTGACAGGTACCTGGTGTTAGGATTTGAACATGTCTTTTTTAGGGAACTCAACTTAACCCATGATACTTGTCCTTTCATCCTCTTAACAGGGTCTTTCACAGAGCAAATATTTTAATTTTTTTTTTATTTTTTTATTTTTTATTTTATTTTTTTTTTAATTTTTTTTTATTTTTTATTTTTTTTTTTTAAGAACTACAGAATGGCTTTACCAGGCTGAAATATTTTAATTTTAATGAAATCCAATTGTGTATCAACATTTTCTTTTATGGATTGTGTTTTTGGTGTCATGTCTAAGAACTCTTTAGGCTTCTCTCCTGTAATTTATCTAAAATTTTAGAGTCTCTGTCTTACATTTAGATCTATCACCCATTTTGAGTTAAATTTTTGCTTATGAGATTTATATTGAGGTTAATATTTTTGTCTATGAATGTCCAAATGTTCTAATACCATTTGTTAAATAGATTATTTTCCTCAACTGAATTGTTGCACTTTAGTCAAAACTCAGTTGGACATACGTGTATCAGTATATATCTGTACTCTCTATTCTGTTTTATTGATTCATGTGTCTATCCTTTTACCAATACCATCCTGCCTTCATTACTGTAGCTATATAGTAAGTGATTCAACTAATTTTATTCTTCTTTTTATAAATTGCTTGGCTATTCTACTTCCTTTGCCTTTCCATGCATTTTTTTTTAATCAGTGTTCTATTTGCTAGCTGCCGGAATGCAATATACCAGAAATGGAACGATTTTTTAAGAGGGGAATTTAATCAGTTGCTACTTTGCAGTTCTTAGGACTCTCTCATCTGGAAGGGCACATGACGGACACGGCATCATCTGCTAGCTTCTTCTCCTGACTTCCTGTTTCATGAAGCTCCCTGGGAGACATTTTCCTTCTTCATCTCCAAAGGTCGCTGGCTGGTGGACTCTGCTTCTCGTGGCTATGTCATTCTGCTCTGCTCTCTCTGAATCTCTCATTCTCCAAAATGTTTCCTCTTTTATAGGACTTCAGAAACTAATCAAGACCCACCCAAATGGGTGGAGACATGTCGTCACCTAATCCAGTTTAACAACCACTCTTGATTAAATCACATCTCCAGGGAGATGATCTAATTACAGTTTCAAGCATACAATGCTGAATAAGGATTAGAAGAGACAGCTGCCTTTACAAAATGGGGTTAGGATTAAAACATGGTTTTTCTAGGGTACGTACATCATTTCAAACCAACACAATCAACTTGTCTACATCTGCAAAGAAGCCTTCTAGGATTTTGTTAGAAATTGCATAAAACCTGTAGATCATTTTGGGAACAATTGACATATTTACTATGTTCAGTCTTCCAATATATAAAAACAATGAAATCCCTAAACACAAAATCCATATCCTTGCTTGGATTTTTAAATAATAATCATGTATCATTTTTATGAAACAAATAGTCATTTTTCCTTTAAAACACAAAAACATTCAGAAATCTTGGGCATTGGTATAAATTGGCATCCTCAATGTCTGTAACATACTTTGGGGGATTTTTATTTATTCATTTATGAGTTTAGTACAGAGCTCACTGATTATTTCTCAATCATTAGTTAGAGCTTTAGAGAACTTAAGAATCACCTTGGAAATCTGTTAAAATTCAGATTCCTGGACCCATCCCAGAGATTCTGATTTATTATGTCTTGAGTGGAGACCAGAAACCTGCATATTTAGCAAGTACATCAAGAGATTGAAAAGTAATTCCCAGCCACCCTTACAGAACTACTGACTTAGCTCTTTTCTTGTGCATTGTTTTCTGTCAGCTGTCCCTTGGTCTACCGCGGATGAGAAGAGAAGGAATTGGAGATAAAGATCAAAGAAATATGTTTTCTGGGTTGTGAATGGCTCTGGCAAAGATGTAATGGAGAAGGTTGAAACTGTTGTCCTAGATAAGTGTTCTGGGCTGTTCAATTTCTGAAATCGAAGTCTTTCCACCTCCAGGTTTCCATGGAAAAATGAGAGAACTTATAATACCCAGGAAAACCAACTCCAGTATGTAGGAATTTAGTTACTGCACACTTTAATCAGTTTTCTATTTGGTGTGTTTGTCCAAACTTGACTTTATAGCAGGAGTGTCTGATATAGTCTGATGGCCAATTGAAATGTAGAAAATTTAAGCTTCGTGAAAGCAAAGGCATACAACCTGATTGTACAAATCAGTACAAATAACTGATAGTAGCTAAGACCATTGAATTTTATGATCCATCAACTGGGCTCCCATCAAAATTGTACTTTTTCCATTTGCTCTGATGATAATTATTGTTACATACACATTTTAGAATAGGCATTATTCAGGATTCTCCAGAGAAACAGAACTCACAGGAAATATATGCCTATATATCTACGTAAATATGAAGAGACTTATTATAGCACTTGGCTCATATAACTGTAGGGATTGGCAAGTCTGGATTCAGGGATTGGAAATGCCAATGAAGAAGAAGTCAAATTCACCAGGAGAACTGACTGGCTGAAATAGAAGGCAGAAATTCTTTTTTCTGACTTTTGAAATCCTCAGTTCTCACCTTAAGGCCTCCAACTCACTGGATGAGGAGACTCTCCCCATTGCTAAAGGAATGCTCCTCAGTTGAGTAGATGTCATCAGCCGTAGATGTAGTCAACTGACCAATCATTTAAATCCACAAAATACCCTCACTTTAACAATCAGTCCAGTGCTTTCTTCACCAGACAACTAGACACCATCACCTGGCCAAGTTGACACATGCATTAACCTACACACAATGTATAATTCATAATAACATTCAACCACACGCGGAGTCCTTCACCTTTACCAGGAAATGGTGAAAGTGGCCAATAGTTTAGGAAGACTATAGGGGTTATGGATTAGTGAAACAAAATTGCCAACATTTTATTCTCCAATATCAGTAAACAAAAATGCAGTGCCAACGCCTTTCTGTTTCTGTTAGAAGAGGCTGCCTTAAAGGCCAAGCCCCTGTGACAGTATGACCTCATGGGATCACAGGTTTGAATCCCATGCCCACTGCACATCAGCTGCACATCCTTGGTCCAGTAACTTAACTTGCTGCGCCTCTTTCTTTTCTGAAAATGGGGAAATAGAAATACCTATCCCTAGGATTGTTCTAAATGTTGATGAGATATGGCTTGAGCCTGCAATAGAGCAAGCAATCAACAGATACTTATTTTTCTTTTTTTTTTTCTTTTTTTTTCTTAATTAAAAAAAGAATTAACAAAACAATTAGAAATCATTCCAATCTACATGTACAATCAGTAATTCTTAATAACATCACATAGTTGCATATTCATCATTTCTTAGTACATTTGCATCGATTTAGAAAAAGAAATAAAAAGACAACAGAATAAGAATTAAAACAATAATAGAAAGAAAGAAAAAAAAAAACCTATACCTCACATGCAGCTTCATTCAGTGTTTTAAATAATTGCATTACAATTGGGTAGTATTGTGCTGTCCATTTCTGAGTTTTTATATCCAGTCCCGTTGTACAGTCTGTATCCCTTCAGCTCCAATTATCTCTTCTCTTTTTTTTTTTAATTAACGGAAAAAAGAAATTAACCCAACATTTAGAGAGCATACCATTCTACATATGCAATCATTAATTCTCAACATCATCACATAGATGCATGATCATCATTTCTTAGTACATATGCATTGGTTTAGAAGAACTAGCAACATAACCGAAAAAGATATAGAATGTTAATATAGAGAAAAAAATAAAAGTAATAATAGTAAAATCAAAACAAAACAAAACAAAAACCTATAGCTCAGATGCAGCTTCATTCAGTGTTTTAACATGATTACTTTACAATTAGGTATTATTGTGCTGTCCATTTTTGAGTTTTTGTATCTAGTCCTGTTACACCGTCTGTATCCCTTCAACTCCAATTGGCCATTATCTTACCCTGTTTCTACCTCCTGCTGGACTCTGTTATCAAGGACATATTCCAAATTTATTCTCGAATGTCTGTTCACATCAGTGGGACCATACAGTATTTGTCCTTTAGTTTTTGGCTAGACTCACTCAGCATAATGTTCTCTAGGTCCATCCATGTTAATACATGCTTCATAAGTTTATCCTGTCTTAAAGCTGCATAGTATTCCATCGTATGTATATACCACAGTTTGTTTAGCCACTCTTCTGTTGATGGAGATTTCGGCTGTTTCCATCTCTTTGCAATTGTAAATAACGCTGCTGTAAACATTGGTGTGCAAATGTCCGTTTGTGTCTTTGCCCTTAAGTCCTTTGAGTATATTCCCAGCAGTGGTATTGCTGGGTCGTATGGCAATTCTATATTCAGCTTTTTGAGGAACCGCCAAACTGCCTTCCACAGTGGTTGCACCATTTGACATTCCCACCAACAGTGGATAAGTGTGCCTCTTTCTCCGCATCCTCTCCAGCACTTGTCATTTTCTGTTTTGTTGATAATGGCCATTCTGGTGGGTGTGAGATGATATCTCATTGTGGTTTTGATTTGCATTTCTCTAATGGCCAGGGACATTGAGCATCTCTTCATGTGCCTTTTGGCCATTTGTATTTCCTCTTCTGAGAGGTGTCTGTTCAAGTCTTTTTCCCATTTTGTAATTGGGTTGGCTGTCTTTTTGTTGTTGAGATGAACAATCTCTTTATAAATTCTGGATACTAGACCTTTATCTGATATGTCATTTCCAAATATTGTCTCCCATTGTGAAGGCTGTCTTTCTACTTTCTTGATGAAGTTCTTTGATGCACAAAAGTGTTTAATTTTGAGGAGTTCCCATTTATTTATTTCCTTCTTCAGTGCTCTTGCTTTAGGTTTAAGGTCCATAAAACCGCCTCCAGTTGTAAGATCCATAAAATATCTCCCAACATTTTCCTCTAACTGTTTTATGGTCTTAGACCTAATGTTTAGATCTTTGATCCATTTTGAGTTAACTTTTGTATAGGGTGTGAGAGATGGGTCTTCTTTCATTCTTTTGCATATGGATATCCAGTTCTCTAGGCACCATTTATTGAAGAGACTGCTCTGTCCCAGGTGAGTTGGCTTGACTGCCTTATCAAAGATCAAATGTCCATAGATGAGAGGGTCTATATCTGAGCACTCTATTTGATTCCATTGGTCGATATATCTATCTTTATGCCAATACCATGCTGTTTTGACCACTGTGGCTTCATAATATGCCTTAAAGTCAGGCAGCGCGAGACCTCCAGCTTCGTTTTTTTCCCTCAAGATGCTTTTAGCAATTCAGGGCACCCTGCCCTTCCAGATAAATTTGCTTATTGGTTTTTCTATTTCTGAAAAATAAGTTGTTGGGATTTTGATTGGTATTGCATTGAATCTGTAAATCAATTTAGGTAGGATTGACATCTTAACTATATTTAGTCTTCCAATCCATGAACACGGTATGCCCTTCCATCTATTTAGGTCTTCTGTGATTTCTTTTAGCAGTTTTTTGTAGTTTTCTTTATATAGGTTTTTTGTCTCTTTAGTTAAATTTATTCCTAGGTATTTTATTCTTTTAGTTGCAATTGTAAATGGGATTCGTTTCTTGATTTCCCCCTCAGCTTGTTCATTACTAGTGTATAGAAATGCTACAGATTTTTGAATGTTGATCTTGTAACCTGCTACTTTGCTGTACTCATTTATTAGCTCTAGTAGTTTTGTTGTGGATTTTTCCGGGTTTTCGACGTATAGTATCATATCGTCTGCAAACAGTGATAGTTTTACTTCTTCCTTTCCAATTTTGATGCCTTGTATTTCTTTTTCTTGTCTAATTGCTCTGGCTAGAACCTCCAACACGATGTTGAATAATAGTGGTGATAGTGGACATCCTTGTCTTGTTCCTGATCTTAGGGGGAAAGTTTTCAATTTTTCCCCATTGAGGATGATATTAGCTGTGGGTTTTCTCATATATTCCCTCTATCATTTTAAGGAAGTTCCCTTGTATTCCTATCTTTTGAAGTGTTTTCAACAGGAAAGGGTGTTGAATCTTGTCGAATGCCTTCTCTGCATCAATTGAGATGATCATGTGATTTTTCTGCTTTGATTTGTTGATATGGTGTATTACATTAATTGATTTTCTTATGTTGAACCATCCTTGCATACCTGGGATGAATCCTACTTGGTCATGATGTATAATTCTTTTAATGTGTTGTTGGATACGATTTGCTAGAATTTTATTGAGGATTTTTGCATCTGTATTCATTAGAGAGATTGGTCTGTAGTTTTCTTTTTTTGTAATATCTTTGCCTGGTTTTGGTATGAGGGTGATGTTGGCTTCATAGAATGAGTTAGGTAGTTTTCCCTCCACTTCGATTATTTTGAAGAGTTTGAGGAGAATTGGTACTAATTCTTTCTGGAACGTTTGGTAGAATTCACATGTGAAGCCATCTGGTCCTGGACTTTTCTTTTTAGGAAGCTTTTGAATGACTAATTCAATTTCTTTACTTGTGATTGGTTTGTTGAGGTCATCTATGTCTTCTTGAGTCAAAGTTGGTTGTTCATGTCTTTCCAGGAACCCATCCATTTCTTCTAAATTGTTGTATTTATTAGCGTAAAGTTGTTCATAGTATCCTGTTATTACCTCCTTTATTTCTGTGAGGTCAGTAGTTATGTCTCCTCTTCCATTTCTGATCTTATTTATTTGCATCCTCTCTCTTCTTCTTTTTGTCAATCTTGATAGGGGCCCATCAATCTTATTGATTTTCTCATAGAACCAACTTCTGGTCTTATTGATTTTCTCTACTGTTTTCATATTTTCAATTTCATTTATTTCTACTCTGATCTTTGTTATTTCTTTCCTTTTGCTTGCTTTGGGATTAGTTTGCTGTTCTTTCTCCAGTTCTTCCAATTGAACAGTTAATTCCTGCATTTTTGCCTTTTCTTCTTTTCTGATATAGGCATTTAGGGCAATAAATTTCCCTCTTAGCACTGCCTTTGCTGCATCCCATAAGTTTTGATATGTTGTGTTTTCATTTTCATTTGCTTCGAGGTATTTACTAATTTCTCTTGCAATTTCTTCTTTGACCCACTCGTTGCTTAAGAGTGTGTTGTTGAGTCTCCAGGTATTTGTGAATTTTCTGGCATTCCGCCTATTATTGATTTCCAACTTCATTCCTTTATGTTCCGAGAAAGTGTTGTGTATGATTTCAATCTTTTTAAATTTGTTAAGACTTGCTTTGTGACCCAGCATATGGTCTATCTTTGAGAATGATCTATGAGCACTTGAGAAAAAGGTGTATCCTGCTGTTGTGGGATGTAATGTCCTATAAATGTCTGTTAAGTCTAGCTCATTTAGAGTAATATTCAGATTCTCTATTTCTTTATTGATCCTCTGTCTAGATGTTCTGTCCATTGATGAGAGTGGTGAATTGAAGTCTCCAACTATTATGGTATATGTGTCTATTTCCCTTTTCAGTGTTTGCAGTGTATTCCTCACGTATTTTGGGGCATTCTGGTTCGGTGCGTAAATATTTATGATTGTTATGTCTTCTTGTTTAATTGTTCCTTTTATTAGTAGATAGTGTCCTTCTTTGTCTCTTTTAACTGTTTTACATTTGAAGTCTAATTTTTTGGATATTAGTATAGCCACTCCTGCTCTTTTCTGGTTGTTATTTGCATGAAATATCTTTTCCCAACCTTTCACTTTCAACCTATGTTTATCTTTGGGTCTAAGATGTGTTTCCTGTAGACAGCATATAGAAGGATCCTGTTTTTTAATCCATTCTGCCAGTCTATGTCTTTTGATTGGGGAATTCAGTCCATTAACATTTAGTGTTATTACTGTTTGGATAATATTTTCCTCTGCCATTTTGCCTTTTGTATTATATATATCATATCTGACTTTCCTTCTTTCTACACTCTTCTCCATACCTCTCTCTTCTGTCTTCTCGGTTCTGACTCTAGTGCTCCCTTTAGTATTTCTTGCAGAGCTGGTCTCTTGGTCACAAATTCTCTCAGTGACTTTTTGTCTGAGAATGTTTTAATTTCTCCCTCATTTTTGAAGGACAATTTTGCTGGATATAGGAGTCTTGGTTGGCAGTTTTTCTCTTTTAGTAATTTAAATATATCATCCCACTGTCTTCTAGCCTCCATGGTTTCTGCTGAGAAATCTACACATAGTCTTATTGGGTTTCCCTTGTATGTGATGGATTGTTTTTCTCTTGCTGCTTTCAAGATCCTCTCTTTCTCTTTGACCTCTGACATTCTAACTAGTAAGTGTCTTGGAGAACGCCTATTTGGGTCTAATCTCTTTGGGGTACGCTGCACTTCTTGGATCTGTAATTTTAGGTCTTTCATAAGATTTGGGAAATTTTCAGTGAAAATTTCTTCCATTAGTTTTTCTCCTCCTTTTCCCTTCTCTTCTCCTTCTGGGACACCCACAACACGTATATTTTGCGGTTCATATTGTCCTTGAGTTCCCTGATACCCTGTTCAAATTTTTCCATTCTTTTCCCGATAGTTTCTGTTTGTTTTTGGAATTCAGATGTTCCATCCTCCAAATCACTAATTCTATCTTCTGTCTCTTTGAATCTATCATTGTAGGTATCCATTGTTTTTTCTATCTTTTCTACTTTGTCCTTCACTTCCATAAGTTCTGTGATTTGCTTTTTCAGTTTTTCTATTTCTTCTTTATGTTCAGCCCATGTCTTCTTCATGTCCTCCCTCAATTTATCGATTTCGTTTTTGAAGAGGTTTTCCATTTCTGTTCGTATATTCAGCATTAGTTGTCTGAGCTCCTGTATCTCATTTGAACTATTGGTTTGTTCCTTTGACTGGGCCATATTTTCAATTATTTGAGCGTGATCCGTTATCTTCTGTTGGCGTCTGCGCATTTAGACAGATTTCCCTGGGTATTGGATCCAAAAGTTTGGAAGATTTTCCTGTGAAATCTCTGGGTTCTGTTTTTCTTATCCTGCCCAGTAGGTGGCGCTCGTGGCACACGTTTGTCTGTGGGTCCCACCAGTAAAAGGTGCTGTGGGACCTTAAACTTTGGAAAACTCTCGCCGTCCGGGGGGTTCGCTAGCCAAAGCGGCTTGAGCCGGCCTGGGGTCCGAACGCAGGGAGGGTTGCTGGTCGCCGCAGCCCGGGAAAGAGCCCATCCGAATTTCCTAGTCGGCCCTGGGCGACAAGCGTGGCGGGAGGGCGCCAGCGGCAGCGGCGTGCCCGAGAGAGTGCACGTTCCCCGGGAGTCACAGGTTTGGAAGGGGCCTCCCCCACCCGTCACCGTTCTCTGCGGCCTGGGGGTTTCCAATCCAATTCTCTCAGTCGGTCCGGGGGGCCGCGTGTGGTGTGGGTGCCAGCCGCCTTGGTTTCAGGGGACCGCCTCTCCAATTCTCCCAGCCGGCCCGGGAAGGGGGAAGGGAGTAACTCCAGTCGCTTGTCGCCCCGCCCGGTGAAGCCTGTGCCCCTCGGCAATCTCACCCGAGCTGCTTCTCTCAGCCAGCCAGCCGTTCCAGGATGGGGTACGCTGTCTTTTTTATCTCTGTTGTGGCTTTGGGCGCTTTCTGTATTGTTTCTATTCCCCTAGTAGCTGTCCTGGAGAAGAAACTAAGATCCGCACGTCTTACTAAGCCGCCATCTTCCAGGAAGTCACTGAACGTGGCTCAAGTACTCCACGAGTTATGGGGGCCTCCTCCGTGAGATACTTATTTTTCAAAAGTGGGTTCCAATCTTTAAATCTTTACCATTAAAAATACATGTCTAGAATAACTTTTAAATACTGAACATTGTCATGGCCCACAGCCTGGATGGAGGGTGTCCTACATTTGTTCCAAGAGTGGTGGGAGAGCCTTACAGGACAGCTGGAATTTGGAGGGTGAATCTTATTTGGATCAAGCTCAACTGATCTCCAGTCAAAGCCAGGCTGCCCAACTTTCTTCCAATTGCCTTATCTGTCCATGCATAATTAGTTGGCCCAACTGATGATAATGTTCCTCTTCTTCTATTGCAGAAGAAAATTAAGAAAAAGAGAAACTCTCCGGTTCTTCTAACTACAGCTGCTTTTATGGCCTTCTAGATATGTTAGCAATATTAATTGACCAGTTGCTTTAATCTGTCTTCTTTCCAAACAGTCTTAAAAACAACAGTCAACGGGTAACCCTTTAACATGACATAGGAAGGTACAGAAATAGCAAAATTATAGTAAATTTGTGTCAGAGAGAAGAATATGTTTTGCTTCTCAGTCCTTTTTGGTAAGCACTGAAGACTCTGCTTCCCAGGAGAACAGACAATATCTACCTATGTATTTTGACAATAGAGAGATTGCATTTAGACCCTTTGATTATGTGCCTTCAGCACATGTGCACTCTGGCTTGCCACTCTGGAGAATCATAGCTCATCTGTTTTGTTTGTTCTCAGAGGAAACCAAGCACAAAAAAGCAGGAGACCTATCAATGGGACGTAGATAACTATGCCTAATTATAGACTGAGCTATTAGCATGACATGAATTGCTGTTTCTGAAAATGATGTGACAACCAGCAAATGCTCCGCTGTCACCGGTCTGTCCTGTCTGTTAGTGAACAGCCTTTGCAAACAGCAGTCACTATGGTGACACTCTTCCCAGCTGGGTCTGTGGCTCCATGTTCCAATGTCTTTTCCCTTTGCTTGTATCATGAAAATGAGTCCCATATTTCAAGTTAATGTGCTTTTGTATGACTTAAGCACAGCTGCTGACATTCTCCTGCTTTCTTGGGTATTGTCAGTCTTTCTTAAATTACCTAGTCACCAGCTAAGAGCTGTGTATGTTGGTCCTATTTTTTCTGAGCTACCATGACAAAGACCACCTGCTTGGTTGGTTTTAACAATGAAGATTTGTTCTCCACGGTTTCAGAGGCTAGAAGGCTGGTTCTGTCCTGGGGTTGGTAGGGCCCTGGGGCTGGCTGCTGGCAGTCCTTGGGTCTCCCATCACATGATGATATCCTCTCCTTTCTCTTCTGGATCCCACTTGACTATTTATTTCCAGCTCTTTATAACACCCTCAGTAATTGTGATTAAGACCCACCCTCATTCAATGTGGCTATGCCTTAATAAAATAGCAATTGCATCACTCACAGAATACGAATTGAGATAGTATGTGTCTCAATTGAGGTACATTATTCAGTCTACGACAAGGGAGATCTTTTCAACTGCTATTTGCTTGACCTCTAAATTCATTTAGAGCAAATCAAACACTACTTCATACCAAGATTCCCTGAGAAGAAAATGAATACTAAATGAACATTTATTTGGTCTATCTTCTGGATTTTATTTCATAACCTTGGAACCAATGATGAAATTCTTTCTCTCTATTTACAAAGCATCAATCCTGTCCAGAAAACAAGATAAATGTTGGTGCTTGGTCCCTGACCTAGTGTGTATGGTGGATTGACTTGGCAGATGGGATTTTTATCTGGGAAAAACACTCTCTTGAAATAATTCAGGATGATTTGGGGAACAAATAGGGAGTATGTGAAATGGAGTAGGTACGGGGTCACATATGAAACAAGGATAATATTTTTAAATGATTAAAGTGCTTCCTTTTTGTCTTTCTGAGTTCTTGGCTTTTCTTGGTCAGTCCAAGGTGTCCATAGGGAGGCATGGGGGCTTTGAGAACTACTACAGAAGGTTGCAGAGAAAAAGCTGGAGATCATCTATCAACTCTCCCATGCAAATCTAGATTATGCAAAAGAGCAATAGCCCTGAAATCATCTATCAACTCTCCCATGCAAATCTGGATTATGCAAAAGAGCAATAGCCCTGAAAGGCAGGTGGCAAGTCATGAGAGAGAAATTTGCTAAATGCCTTCAATAGGTCAATGCCTGTGCCTGAAAGACTCAGAGGAAAAGCTTTTCCTCTAGTGGGAAAATAACCCTTCTACCTCTGACAGCAAAGTCTGGAGGCCTGATAGCTGATGACATAAAACCTTCCCAGGGCTTGGGCTTGGAGAAGGGTGGGTGTGTTGGGGGAGAGATGAGAACATTGACAGCTCAGAAGAGGGAAGCTGCCTCGGGATGCCCACTACTAAAAGCAGACTGGGGCGAGGCCAAGACATCTGGGGCCATGTGGCCAGACAGAGAGAAGGGCTCACTGCCCAGGCTGCTGCCCATTCTCAGGAGGCCCAGTGGCCTGCTGTTCAGTCTGCCATACGGGCAAGGCAACCTGGCAATAGTGCCTGGGACTGGGCCAAAGACACAGCAGCTCAAGGGTCTGCAGCTGGCCAGCCGCATCATCCAGGAAGTGCTTCTTGCCCTAGCCCAGAGAGATGAGGCCGGAGCTGTCAGCCAGAGTCTGGGCCAGCAGCACCCAGGAGGGACAAGAGCTTAACCTGGCACCTGGGGATGCCAGCCAGTCTCTCTCGGGGAAGGGGGTCTCATCCCAGTGACATGGAGAGGAGTGAGGCCCCCTGTCCTCACACAACTGGGCACTATCCAGGGAGGGAAGTGGGAAACAGGGGCAGGATATGTAAGTGGCTAAGCATGTTTTCCCTAAAGAATTGAACATTAACCAAAGGGATGCTCATATGCCCAGTACAGTTCAGCTTACATGCAAACAATCGAACATTTAGGTAACAGTGTTCCACTAACTCACAGGCAGAGGCTTGCGAGCGATGCTGGGTGAGAGTTCCAGAGGGCGCAGCACACAGGCAGAATTAGACTCTCATTTTCAAAGAAGATGTCACTACCTTTGGGGCATTATTCCACTTTGCCAAACTCTAGTATGTCTGAGAATGACTTTTTTTTTTTAACTTTCCTTTTCAAACTTTCTCTTTTTCTACTTTGTTTTAAAGATTCACCCTGCATCTCTTCGAGGCTACTGAATGTTCACCTCTAGCCAGTTATCAGCTGTCCTGCGAGTGTCCCAGGATGCTCTACCAAGGTAGGCATGAGGGCTGCCATCCCGCAGACTCATCAGTTTCGCTCAGAAGAAGCTACAGGTGGAGTGTGTTGGGAAAAAGCTTCCCTGAAATATTTAGGGAGCACGTGAAGTGGATGCCCCCTCACGAGTTTCCATGAACAGTCCGGGCTGTCTGCCGACAGGGGCCGCCTGCATGTTGCCCCTTCTCCTCCAAGTCTCAGTGGGATCCCCTGAGCCATGGTTTGCAGAACCTACTATGCTTGGAAGAAGGCTGCGGGACCTGGGGTGCCTGCCAACTCCTTTCCGGGTGCACCGCAAGGCACGCCACTTAAACTTCCCACACACGGGAGAGGCTCTTGTGCACCCTTTTAGTTGGTAGCTGGGCCCTGACGGGAGGCCTGGGGACAGCAGAAGCCAGAGCAAGCGTATTTGCCAACACGCTGGTAAGCATCCCTCCATGCCGGGGCTCGGCAGTTCAGGAAGAGCACAGCACCGCACAAGCACCCCTCACTGCATTCTCAGAGCCACCAGGACTCGGGCACCACTCATAGTCCCCATGGAGTACGTTGGAGATATTCAACAGCTTTCCCAGCATTGAGAGCCCATGAGCGGCAAGGCTGGATTCACAGCCAGGGAAGTAGGGGTCAACTTACAGCCTGGACCGACGCCCAAGCAGTGGCCAACCCCAAAGAAGTCCAACAGGAAGCCCGCGTCCTGCCCCTGCTCCAGTGTCCTAGGGGCAGCGGGGCCTTCCACTTCTCTCTACAACCCGGCCGAGGCGCCGAGACCATGTGTCTTCCCTTTGTCTACACGTGGGTCTTTCTCCACTGGTGAACAAGGGTGCAGTTACCTAAGGGGCAGGTCCAAAACAGCTGTCACAAGTAAGATGTAGACGAGCCCAAAGGCAGGAGAGGGCAGGCCTGGGTGGGGTTGGACGTGGAGCTCAGGGCATCAAGGAAAAGCCTAGAATGCTATGCACTTACAGGGAGACGGAGAGACCCCTACTGAGGGGGTGAGGCCAGAGAGGAAAGTGCCTGGAGAGGAGCAGCTGCCTTCACGCTCCCTAGCAAAGCTCACATGTGTGTGTGTGTACTGTGAGGCCAGGGCTACATACAGCTCACACGCGTGTGTCAGTATTGTGAGGCTGGGGCTCTTGCTGGATTATACAAGGAGATTACATGGATGAAAGTAAGTTAGGACCTGGAGAGTGATGGACAAATGGGCCTATTATGGACAGAAACTGCCCTTCCTGCTTCTTCCCTCCTGGATTCCTCCTCTCTCTGTAACCGCGTAGCTCCAGCTGCCTCATGGTACAAACACACATGCACGTGAGCTGTGCATAGCTCCATCAATCCATCATATATCTATATCAATATATATCTATATCTATCTATCCATCCATCCATCCATCCATCCATCCATCCAATCTGCTCTATCAAGCATCTATCTAGTCTATCACCTATCCAATCTAGATTAACGTATATATATTCTGTATCTAGCATGTCTATATTCAAATATATATATATATATATATGAATATATGTGTGTAAGAGTATGTATAAATTACAAAAATGTTCTCATCCAAACTGAGTCCATGGGCCAAAATTAAAACCTCCTTTGGAAAATTTGTTGATACTGTTATCCTATTTGATCTTGGAAAATGAAATATGTGTTCTCTTGCCTTTGCCCATTTCTGCTTGAGCAAACACACGCCATTCCCAGGGAACCAGAAGCACTTATATTCACACCTATAGGCGACAAGGTGCTCTCAGAGGGTCAGTAGACATCGGCAGGGCATTTCCCAGGAGGCTGGGAGAAAATGATTTTAAAGCCATTTTAAGGCAGAATAGCTTGAGTTTGAGCTGGGAGGGGGCATCTAACCACAAGACTTCTAAAGTTCATTTTTCAGGTGTTCATTCATTCCTTTATTGGGAAGTTTTATTATTATCGCTGAGGACACAGATAAGTAAATGTGAAACTTTCCCTCTCCAAGTAGCTTTCATAAAAATGGGGGAAAGAAATCCCCTAGCACCACCTCAAATATGTGTTACCCGCTTATGCTTTTCAAAGCATTTTCATGTTACTTGATCCCGTTGAGACAGACAGGGCTGGCATCAGCCTCTTCTTTGACAATGCAGGCAGTGCCTCAGCTGTTGTAGAGGCAGTGGGACCACCAGCAGCTGCATGACTCTGGCAAGTTGCTCTCCTGGGCTGAGCCTCTGCTCCTGCGACTGCGAAGGAGGTATGCACAGCATTGAATGAAATGATGTTTGCAACGGGCCTAGCCCTGCCCCAGCATGCCACCAGTGCTATGAGCAGGCGTGTCCTGGGGTCTTGAAGATGCTGGTGCCATCCAGGCTGGGCCAAGGCATTTTCTGAAGCAACATCCAGCTCACTTCAGACCCTTCAAGTCACAGCAGATTTGAGCTAGTTTCCCATGGCGTGATAAGTGACCTGTAACAACAATAAGATATTGTCTTTGTTATGGAGGCCGGGAGTCTGAAATCAAAGGGTGAGCATGGCCAGTTCCTGCTGGAGACTCTAGTAGGGCCTGCCCAGCTTCCTTCAGCTGTGGTGGCCCAGGGGTCCTTGGCTTCCTGCAGCATCCCCAACCCCCCATCCCTGCCTCCACCTCTGCCTGGACTAGTGTCTCTGTGTCCTCCCTTCCTTCTTCTAATCAGGACAGTGGTCCTATCAGAGCCCACCCTAATTGCTTATCCTCATCATGGGTCTGACTCATCCTGGCTGCTTCCAGTTGCAGAGATCCTCTTTCCACAGAGGGTCATGTCCTGAGGTTGCAGAAGGGCATGCATGCTGGGGGGTCAGCATTGCGGCAGCAGGCTGAGGGGCAGGACTCCACTCAGCCCGCTGCAGACACACATGCACTCCTGCTCGGGGCTGTTCCAGCCACAAGGCCACGCCAGCCCTTTCCAGGCTGTGGAGGAAGTGGGGTCAGGTAGCTCCAAGGAGAAGGGGCCACACTGGAGGAGGTTGCTGGGAGCGTCTTCCTGGAGACTGGTCTGCTCCCCTGGCCTGGAGGCTGGAGAGACTCAAGCTGGTTTGAGTAATCCCTGCTGAAACCTCCCAGTCCCCAGGTCTTTGCTTTGAAGGTGCCCCGGAAATGTGCAACTGCAGCGAAGAAGGTTTTCATTGCACCTGGGAGGATAGATTAAATCTGACCCTGTGGGTGGCCCGGAGGTGGGGAGGAGGCCAGTGGGGGTGGGGGACAAAGGACAGGACCCCTGCATTTCCCAACCCCAGGAAGCAGTTGAGGCCAGGGTCTCCTACAAAACAGCCTCATCACAGCTTTTCTAGGGTACAGCACTGAGTGTGTTGACAGATGGGGGGTTTCCTTATGCAGATTCTATGAATTAACTGGGAATGAATCCACCAAGCTCACATTCAGGGGTCCGTCCCCTTCAGTTCAGGAGAGGACTCCGTACACCACCTCGCTCGGCTGCTCAGCTCTCTGGGCCTGCAGCTGCTTTTCACCCCTTTGTCCAGTCTTGAACCTTTGGCAAAGAGGCCGTTTTTCAGTTCTACCCACAAAGGTGTGCAGAGCTCATCTACTGTTCTGGACATGCGCAGGGAGTGAGTTCACAGAGGGCCCCATCCCAAGAGGCTTATCATCCAGCAGAGAACAAACCAGGAAGGAGGCACGGACATGCGCTGAGCATCAGAAAAGGCAGATGGATGGAATCACATGAGCAAAGTAGCCTGGTGGCTGTCCGTCGGGGCGGAGGCAGCTCTGCTCTCACCCCCAGCCACATCCTCGGCATTTCTTAGCCCCCACTGTCAATGGGGTGGTGATACTCACAGAGTGCTGCCACGGCTCAGCAGGCTGGGAGTGTGGAACCGGGAGATCAGTGTGTATCCCACGGTAAACATTCCCTTAATGGGAGTCATCGCCATGGCTTCTTCCTTGTCTAGTAGGTCACTGTTTAAGCATCATGTCCCAGCTACTCTTTGCAGGGAACTAACTTCAGGACAGAAGGACACACCACTTTGCACCTCAACAGTCATAGGAAATTTTACCCCTGATAAGCTCCCTGCAAATACAAAAACCCTCAGGTGAGCCCCAGGATGGGAAGGTGGACAGCAAGGGTCTTCTGGCTGAGGATTGAAACAAAATCTCCAGTTGCTATCTTTTACCCAGAGATGAAGCCAATCAGACCCAGTTTTCTGAGTTCTAGACCAGAAGTAAACATGAGTGCTTGTTCTAGTTTGCTAGTTGCTGGAATGCAACGCACCAGAGACGGATTGGCTTTCAATAAAGCCGATTTAAATTGAGTTAATGTACAGTTCTTCAGAGGAAAGGCAGCTAACTTTCCACTGAGGTTCTTTCTTATGCTGGAAGGCACAGGGTGATCTCTGCTGGCCTTCTCTCCAGGCCTCTGGGTTCCAACACTTTTCCCCAGGGTGATTCCTTTCTGCATCTCCAAAGGCCTGGGCTGAGCTGCGAGTTCTGAGATGAGGTATGCTGAGCTGCTTGGGCTGTGCTATGTTGCACTCTCTCATTTAAGCACCAGCCAATTATGTCAAACATCATTCATTGCAGCAGACACGCCTCCTAGCCAACTGCAGATGTAATGAGCAACAGATGAGGTTCACACGCCATTGGCTCATGTCCACAGCAATAGAACTAGGTGCCTTCACCTGGCCAAGTTGACACCTGAATCTAACTGCCACAGTGCTCTTGATCTAAGGGGTCCTTCAGTCCTGAGAGCAAATGAAGAACCCAAAGCACTGCTGGCTGTCAGTGAAATGAGCAAGTCCAATGGGCGAGACTATAGAAATCGGCACTGGAGGCAGGATTGACTAAATTCTCTTCGAAATGTGATCAAAGGCGTTTTCCAGAGGAAACAAAGGCTAATTAATAAAGATTGGTTGTTGTCCTGGCAGTGAGAGATCAAGGCACTCACTGGGGGAAAACGGAGTTGTATTGACTCCGTTTCAGAGCCAGATATTGACAGTGGTGCTCGATTTACCGCCCGCCCCATTTCCCCGTGAAAATGCTTTCCTGTTATTTCCATAAGTGGAGAGAGCAGGTGGCTGCCAACTTTTGGTCCAAAAAGCTACTGCAGGACTTTAAAAGAGCCCAGCAGTCAGATTCTCTTAGAATGAATAACACCTTTGGACAGGGGCTACAGATGCACCCTTGGACCACTCACCTGGGACCCTCCCAGCCCCCTGGAGAGTCATCTCTGAGATGAGAACACTGATTCATAGCACTCCAATTCAAAGACTGGGGTTTCATCTTTTATCTTTGTGTCTCCAGCCATCAAAAATCTGATATAGGAGGGCTATATGGGAACTCTGCATTTTCTGAGTGATTTTCAACTTGTATAATAAAAATACATAAATTCAGAAAAGAAAAATATCATTGACCGTCACCGGCAGGGTAGAGACAGGAATTCAGCCGGCACTTGTTGTCCTCATCTTACTGCTGGTAATTTGGGTATCATCTGCCATCTGCAGATGATTCTCTGGCCATTGCCAGGCTTGGTGTTGGTTTTAAGCAACTGGGAGGCAAGGACTTCATGATGGGGTGGGTCTTCCATCACTTGGTGATTTCAGGTTCACAGACTTTCTCTGGGTAATATATTTTGTCGTAGCCACCTGATGGTGACAAGGGGACACTGTTTATGACCATGTGGTTTTAATAATTAGGCTTTTTCAGTAGCACGTATTGATTCCTTACTGGTCACACCTTTCCTGGCATATCTGTTTCTCTTTCAGGCCAACTCAGATGCAAAGACTTCCCTGCTTCTCCCTCCACTCTTACTTTTGAGTTCCATCTGCTCTTTAGACTTGCTCCTCACAAAGCCAGATGTGCTCATATTTCTGTGCATGCCTGTTTTCCCATTAGATATTTCTGTTGCTATTGACTCAAGAACACAAACGTTCCCTTCTGGTTGTTCCTACCCTCTCTGTGAAATACAAAGCAGAGTCTTCACCTGAAAGAGGAGATGGGTGGGGAGAGGTTCAGGGAGAGAAGCTCTCCCTAAGGTTTTTTAGGAGTGTGGGAGAGAGTGGATTAGGGACATGCGACGATCTCTAAGAAGACAAAGGGCTTCCTTGAAGTGAGGAGTCAGGAACTTAAAGTGAGAACATCGGTAAGGTTGCACGTTTTTTTCCAGATGCATTCATTTGTTCAGATGAAGATTCCAAGTTGATAGTGTGTTGTATTTAACAGAGGTCAGAGTTTTGCCAGGCAGATGCCACAGCGGGAGAGAAGGCAAGGTAATGGTGGGAATAATGTCCTTGAGTCACTATGATGCTGGACCAAGGAATCTCAGCTGGCTGAGAGGGAAACTAAGAAATGGGGGGGGGGGGGGGCAGTGGTTGGCCCACGTGAGGGTCATAGCAGGGTTGAGTCTGCCTGCTGCTGGAGAAGGAAAGGGAGAGGGACTGGAATGGCTAGAGGACCCTACGTGGCAGCTGAAGAGGAAACAAATTCCCCTCTTTAGATGCTCTGACAAGGCAATGCTGATGGTTCTGTGCCTTATTAAGGGTGCAGGGCAGTGGGTCCCACAAGCTGTGGCCCAGACCATGAGGGGCTGCAGTGCCTTTGTACCCCAGCCTTGGGCTCTTCCTCGCTCCTCACCCCTTCATTCCCTTTTTGTCCCCCACTGAGGTCTACTGAGGCCTACTGGTGTTGGTGGAGATAAGTCAGAGGATGAGGGGTTCCCACAAGCAGGTACAGGGGCCTGGAGCAGAGTGTGAGAAAACTGGATTCTGCACACTTATGAGGAGCCAGGCTTTGGACTGGGGGCTTTCCATTCATGATCTCACTTTCTTCTAAAGTAAGGGTTATTCACCCTGCTTTACAGATGAGCAGACTGAGGTCCGGGGACTTTGTGTTACTTGCCAAAATTTGCATAGCAGGTGGTGTATGAGGTGCGCCTACATTCAGTTAAGGGAGGATTTCAGTGTGAGAGAACATCAGACCACTGCGCATGGATTCCCTGTCACTGTAAACAGGTCCTCAATTTATCCCGACTGATCCAAGCTGGAACTTTTTTTCTGGTCTCCCACATTCTGAAAGAGAACAGATCTGAGTGGTTTAGAGGTCCCCCAGGAATGCAGTTTCCAAGAGCTGATGGTCTCCCAGAGCTGCTCTGTTACAGTTTTCATTGGCTATGACAAAACTGAGAAAATAAGGGGAAAAAAATGTCACATTTATGCAATCAGGATAGGAATGGCTGTCTCTTGGGCTAAGTTATGTCCTTTGACTGAAAACCATTTTGGTATCAAAATATCCCTTAATTCCTTAACATACATGCTGTTTTATGCTATGAAGACCAGCAGTAGATAGATAGGAGTTGGTCTGTCTGTGGGTCCTGCGTCCTCACCAGCACAATAAAGAGTTGATAACAGATTAGTATCCATGATGTTTTTGGTCTTTGCACCAGTGTGTGAAATTGAAAATCTGGGAACCACTCATTTAGAGCAAACAGAGCCTGGAAGCTTGTCCTGAGGTGACAGCCTCAGGGTACGGAGGGAGAGAGAGTTCTCAGCTTTGTAGTTGTTCTGTCTTCCCTGAGCTCATGGATGTGAAGGGGAGACTCATGGGCTGGGGGACCTTGAAATGCTCCTCAGTGTTTGTGCAAGTACAGCCTGAATTGGCTTTCTAAATCATTTACCCTAAAGTGGATCTAGAGTTGACTTGCTCTCTCTTTAGTCCCTGAATTCCCTGGGGTAAAGTGTCAGGTTGGGCTGACCCCAGGGTAGAATCTCTCAAGTTGGGTTTGCCGGGAAACTTCAAGGGAGAGGTGGAAATCAGAGCTCCCAGCTTTGCTGCCTGCTGCTAATGGTAAACAGTGGCCTTGGAGATTTCCTTCTTGATGGTGCAGCAACTGACCAACAGCTCCACAGCAACAGAAGGATTGTGGAGAGTAGATGACTCCAGGTCAAGGCAGCCCAGTTTCCTTGGATCAGCTGTGAGATATTACCTTAGCCTCACAGCTTGGAACCTAGGGGAGGGGGGGGGCTATCTCTTACCTCCCAATGAGTAAATATGAAAGGATAAAAAATGATGAAACCACTTCTGCCCAGAAAAGGTCTCTGAGTAATAGCTATCCTGATGTCGTTCTTAAACTAAGTTACAACAGGACATAATTCCCTACACTTGAAAGAAAAGCCTTTGTCATACTTCAGTTTTTATCTGTTTTTCCCACACACTCCCTCCGTCATAGAAATAAGTATCTCTCCTCTCTCTACCTCCTTCTTTGTTTAATGTATAACGTCTTCTCACTTAGGCTGCTCATTATACACCGTGGAGTGTGGTGGCTCCAAATGAAGGTTCTAGATATCCATGGTTTTCTTACTGTCACCAACACTTAGCAAATTTGACCTTGGACATTGTCTTGGTTTGCCAATAATATGGATTAAGACCTACCCTGATTCAGTAGACCACACCTTAACAAAAACATCTTGAAAAAGTCTTATTCACAAAGAAGTTCACACCACAAAGGATGGTGCATTGAGATGAAGAGCATGTCTTTCCTTGGGGTACATAATTCAACCTACCACAGATATGTTACCTAATCTCTTCAGACATGTTTTTCTCATCTGTTAAAAGGGAAAAACAATGTTTTTTGTCTCTGTCGTGGTGTTGTGGGAATTAAATGAGAAAGTTCATTAGAACAATGCCTGCCACTTATTATTGTTAGCTCTAAAGTGTACAGAATATGCACTGTATTACTTGTAGAGACTCATTTCAACAAGCAGTTATTGGATACACCCATTAGTCTTGGTGTGTTAGAGGATGCTGTAGAATCAAATTTCCACTGCTTCCTTCTTACGCTACAGATTTTACCAGGACAGAACATGTTGTATTAAAGAAGTAGTTTTTTTCTTTCATTGCTTTAAAATTGGAACATCTTTTTGCAAAGGCAAAATGAGTCAAGAGTTTGCTTCACCCTTGAATGCCCGAGAGTATGTCCATCTTTGAAAAAATTGATTTAACTTTGTTTTAAAGAAATATGATTTTGGCTCTCATAAAATCATCAGTGATGTGTACTCTGATCAATAAGCTTTTACCATGAAGAAATATGTTCATGTCAAAGAAAATGTAACAGCTTCACTTCAGTGAAATTACAATAAATGACCTTTTCAAATGCTACAAACTTTAGACTTATTATTTGATAGGAAAAAAATTTTGATGAGAAAAGAAAAACAAGTGAAAAGATCAAGTAAATAGAATTTCAAACATTTTATCTAGAATTCTACATGATTAAAAAGAAGATTGTGTTTGTGATCCACAGGGACGAAAACAGGGCTTTTGAACAACCAAGAAAATGATACTCAATAAATCATGTGTTCTGTTAGACTCCAGAAAAACCTGTGAGAACTGCAAAAAATGATAATATTTTATTTTAATTTTATTATACAAAAAAATCCCTAAATTTGGTGAATTCTGAACTGTTTATTTTTATTTATAATTATATCAAAATTAATGTATTCTAAATACAACAATTTTTTTACTTCATTTTGACAAGGATTAGCCTTCCTCGCCATCCAATGTCATCAGCTTCATAGACAAGGATCTCTCTCTCTCTCTTTTTTGTAGACTAATTTTTAAGCTTCCTAGGGTAAAATTCCGTCTTTGCAGAGTACAGTTCTATGCACTTTGAATCACGCGGAGAGTTATGAATACCCCATCACAACTCATGGACGGCAATTTCATGGGCTCCAGAAATTCCCCGCGCTATCACTCAAGAGTCAAACCCTTCCTCACTCCACTCACAGCAACAACTGCTCTGCTGTAGTTTTCCCTTTTTTCAGAATGTCATATAAAGGGAATCATAAAGTCAGTAGCCTTTGGGTCTAGACTCTTTCATCTATGTTGTTGCGTGTTATCAATATTCACATCTTATTATTGTTGAATAACATTCCGTTGTTTGCATTTCCCACAATTTCCTTGTCTACTCACTTGATGATAGAAATTTCCAGTTTTTTGAAGTTATGAATTAAACTGATTATAAATACCCACATACAGTTTATTTATGTAAGCATAAGTTTTCATTTCCTTTGGGTAAATACATTGTGTGGGATTGTTGGGGCATATGGAAAGCTCATGTTTAACTTTACAAGGAACTGCTGAAGTGTTTTCCAAAGGAGCCTTACCATTTTGCATTCCCACCAGCAATGCGTGAGAGTGTCAGTTGCTCGACATCCTTAATAGCATTTAGCATTGCCAGTTTTATTTTACTTTAGCCATTCTAATTGGTGGGGAGCAGTATATCATTGTGGTTTTAATCTGCATTTCCCTAATGACCAATGATGTTGAACATTTTCCTGTGTGCTTATTTGCCATCTGCATATCTTCGTTGGCAAAACATCTGTTCAGATGCTTTGCTTATTTTTATTAAGCAAATAAAATTTGTTGATTTTGGGGATTGCTTATAATTCTGGATACTAGTCATTTGGCAGATATGAGATTAGCAAATATTTTCTTCCCAGTTAGTATTCTGACTTGAAGCTCCTGCCTCCCTCTTTCCATGAAATCCTGCAACAGATTATGCAGAACATTATCTCTATGAAATATTTACAAGGAAAGGGATCTGTAGTCACATAAGTTTTGGAAATGCTGCCTAGCCAATCGGCAGAGCATATTAGCATATTAAAGATGGTAAGAGCATATTAGCGTAAGATGGTAAGACTCCACACACAAAGATGCTTGCTTAGTTCTGTTTGGCCTGGTTTCCCACATTTATTTGACTGCAGGGCCGCAGTTCACCTAACACCCATTGAGATAAACAGTTGCCTGCTGATGGGCTGGGTCGCAGTCCAGGAGGAGAAGCCAGGAGTCCGTGCATCTACAACGTAGCAGCACAAGTCCTTCTTGGCTACAGCTCCCGGGAAGGTTCGCAGGGAGAATACAGTTCTCCAAGGCTCACACTCAAAGGTCCTAAAAAGCACAACACTTTTGCTTGCCCAGAACCCAAACAAATCATGTATTCGCTTCTTTTACTTTTTATGAAATAGAAGCAAAAAGTAAGTTTTCTGTAGAGCTGATATTGATACATATATAAATCAATCAAGGCATAGCCTTATACTACATAGGATATAGGAAATTGGGGGTAAATCTGTCACCAGCCTTCTACGGGCCAGACCCTATAAAATGGGTCTCTTGTTTGGTGTCACTCATACCAATAGAACGAAATCAGGTTCGGTAAAGCAAAGGGGCACCTTCTCCCCAAAGAGAGACTAGTGGGGTTGTTTTATAGATGATTAAAGGATGTGTGTGCAGGTGATTCAGGCAAGTGGACAAGGAGATTTCCAAAGAATTCAAGGGGTTTTTCCATGAATTGGCTTTGAGTATACACAGCCCCTGTCATTCTAGAGCACGCTTCTACATATATCACTTATTTTGAAAACGGCGTCTAAATCCTGCCTGGAGGCAGAGAATTTATTTATTATAATCAGCAAAGGTAAAGGGCAGTCAGGCTTGGGGCCTTAAAGCATGTGTTCCAGGAAGAAGATCACCCAGCTGCAGCCAGGCAGGTCAGCGTGGAGATGGGCTCTTGCTTCTTCACTGGCTGGGGGTCTGGGGTTTGCTGCATGGCCAGAGGCAGAAGGAGCTGGAGTCAACAGCTCAGCTTCTCAGCTGTATTTTTCTGAAGATAGGCACCTTAAGCAGAAGAAGTTATGTGGAAATATTTATGAGCACCCTTCTGGGTCAGACTTCCTCCTGGTGATAAATCTATCCTAATTTCAGGCCGTGCTCCGTATGTGTAGATGGACATTTACACAGACGCAGTTTGCTGTCACCCATGTCAGCGATGACAGAGGAAGATAATGTGTCACCCTATCAGGAGCTCACATCTGACCTTCCCAGGGCCACTGGGGGAGAGTATCTTGGTTTTCTCTTTTCTAATTTCCACCAAAAAACTTGGGAAATGCAGCTTCTTGGAAAGAACTAGTCATAAGACATGAAACAAACATCTAGTGTTGAGCAGAGAGTAATGACAGAGCCTGGCGCCTTTGTCTCAAAGTTCCTGACTTCTCACTAGGGCTCAGGGCCGCTGCTCAGTCCCTGCCTCCTGCCTCCTGCCTCCTTCCTCTGCAAGGCAGCTTCCCATCCATCCCCCCTCCTGGCCGCACCTCCTCCTTCCTCCTGGCCCCTCGGAAACCTTTGCCAGAAGGGACCCTGCAAGTCCCCTTCCTTGCTGAGCTGCTGCCAAGCGTGTTGAGAGAGCAAAGCTTCCCTGCCCCGAGGCTGCCTGGCTGAAGCAAGGACCCACCTGGCACTGTTCTTGGGCGGTGTATAAAGCCTACTGAGGAGGGCGGCGCCTGCCCTGAGGACAGTTCCAGGATCCCTGGAATGTCCCGACACTACTGCCACCGAGGTCCAGGCAAAGAGCCATAGACACTGACGCAGCTCAGGAGAGACAGAGGAGCCCCCTGGTTCCAATGCCATCCCCCCGCCCTCAAGCTGTTCACCTGCGCTTCCTCTGAGGCCCGGGGTAGCCCTCAGACCCTAAGTCCCAACAGGGTTTATATTGTGCAGAAAGAGTAGATGTAGCTCTGTTTAAGTCCAGTGCAGAAGCTGGTCTTATATTTTAGTCAGTGCTCAAGCTACTATGATAAAAGAAGGAAGAAAAAAAAAAAAAACAAATGAAATTAGAAAATAAAAGAAAGATACTATGATAATGTAATGATTGTTTAGCAAGCATCAGACATCCAAAGAATTGTCACTCCTTTTAAAGTAGGTATATCAGGCAATGACAAACTTTAATGGTGTTGTCACTCAACATATTCCTGGACTTTTCTTTCGGAATTTGCCTTCAAAGTCAGTTAATAAATCACACAGGAAAATCACTGTACTTTTTATAAAATATTTTTTCATGTCTTTTGGCCCAAACAATGTTCCTTAGTGTGGCCATCTACCTTATTTCTCTGACTTCGACTCCAAATTAATTCCTCATTATTGTTTCTAACAATAAAGTCCGATCTTAAGAGATAAGATGATGATGTCCCCTCATGCTTAGTATTCTTTTGAGACAGGCGCCCCTTTTTTCTTCAGATAAAGGTCGAAATCCTTAGCACAATGTGATAGGCTGTTTTCTTGTTACCAAATATTTGCTGCCACTCCTTATCCCACCAATATTAGGCTCAGTCATGCATCTTACATGAGTGGAAGTGATAGGTGCCAGTCCAAATAGATGCTCTGAAAGGCACTTAGTGGCTCCACCATCCCTCTCCCTTCTGCTTTCAGGCTGCTGTGTCCCTTTTGGCAGTTTTCCCTGAGTACTGGGCCCTGTGTGAAGATGTGCAGCCGAGTCGTGGTCATCCCACCATGAACATGTGACAGGAGCAGGAAAAAATCATTTGTTGCTTTAAGCTGCTGAAATTGTGGGGGCTATTTGTTACCATAGCATGACATTGCCCTGTACTGACTGAGACCCACGGCCTAGAAGGTCTTCCATGCTCTGATGGCTTCCTTCTTCCCAAGCACATCTTTCAACACTCTTCCTCTCTTCATTCTTCTCTGCTCCAGCCATCCTGTCCTTCTCTCTATTTCTTGAACACCCACAGCTCCTTCCTGCTTGAAGGCCTTAAAATATACTCTTTATTCTGCCTGGAATCCATCTTTTTTGCTTTCTTCTACCACCATCCCACTCTCTTCATGTGACAAGTGCCTACTCATTCTTTGGGTCTTAGGGAAGATGTCTTTAACATCTCCAGAAAAAAAATAAAGTAGTTACTATAGCTTTATTCTGTATGTTAAAGTGAAATTGAAACAAAATAGAATGTCTGCAAATGTATGCTACAATGTCTGAAATAAAAGTGTACTAGATGGGATTACCTGCAGATTATACATTGCAAAGGAAGAGGCTATTGAAAAAGAGAACAGGAAGTTGGCAAGGGGACGGAATACTTGAACAACGCTGACCACCACTCTGACCAAGCTGGACCTTACAGAACACAGGACATAACCACAGAATATACCTTCTTTTCAAGGGTGCACAGAACATTTACAAGAGAAACCACATTCTGGGCCATAAAACTAGTCAACAAATTTAAAAGACTTCAAGGCATATGAAATATGGAACAATAGTAGAATTAAATTAGAAATCAGAACAGAGAGCATTGTGGAATGTCTCCCAAATATTTGGAAACTAAATAACACATGACTTCAAAGGAGAAATAAAAAGGAAATTAGAAACTATTTTGAACTGAATAAATGTGAAACATAGCATATTAAATTTTGTGGAAAAGCACTAAAGCAGTACTTTAGGGAAAATTTTTGTACTAAATGCATATATCGGATTGGAAAAGAAGAAATGACTTCCACTTCCACTTAAAGAAACAAAGAAAGGTAGAACAAACGAAATCCAATGTAAGCAGAAGAAAAGAAATAATAAAGATCAGAAAAAAATCAGTGAAATAAAGAACAGAAAAAGCATATAAAAATTAATGAAGAGGTGGGCCACGGTGGTTCAGTGGCAGAATTCTCACCTGCTATGCCTGAGACCTGGGTTCGATTGCCTGTGCAAAAAAAAAAAAAAAAATTAATGAAGAAAGCTGATTTTTTAAAAGATTATCTTAAAAATTGATAGCTTCCAAACAGATTGATCAGGGAAAGAGAGAAGACACAAATTACGAATATAAAGAACGATGGTACACCACTACAGGTTCTACGGGTATTAAAAGTGTGATATGGGAAGACGTTGAGCAATGAATTTCACAACTTAGAAGAAATGAGCAATTCCTGAATTATGCAAACTAACAAAGCTCACTAAGAAAATATATATAATCTGAATAGCCCTATTAGATATTGAACTCATTGAATTTTTAACTAATTAAATCCTTCCACAAAGAACACTGAAGTTCTATGTGACGTCATTGATGGATTCTAGCAAACTTGTAAGAAAGAAATACTACCAGTTCCACATAATGTCTTTCAATAACTGAAGAGGATGGCATAGTTCCCAGCTCATCCTACGAAACTAGTATGACCCTGATACCAGCTCTACACACAGACATGGCAAGAAAAGGGAGCTACAGACCAATATCTCCCCTGGACAAGAATCCAAAAATTATTTTAATTTTTTAGCAAGCCAAAGCCAACAAAATACAAAATCAAAACACACATGATCGAGTGGGATTTAAGCCAGGCATACAAGGTTGAGTTATTATGTAAAAAGAATCAATGTAATTCACTATATTAACAAAGTAAAAAAATAAGTTAATAAATAAAACCATATGGGGTGGTGTGACAGTGACTCAGTAGGCAGAATTCTCACCTGCAAAGCTGGAGACTGGGTTCTATTCCCAGTATCTGCTCTTGTAAGAAAAAAAAAATATATATATATATATATATATACACATATGTAAATGTATGTATATATATGAAATCATCTCAATAGACATGGTAAAGGCATTGAAAAAAATCCAACATCCACTGCTGTCAGCACATGTAGAGTAGAAGAGAATTCCCTCATCCTGGCAAAGGGCATCAACAAGAAACCTATGCCGATTTCCTGCTTAATGGGGAAAGAATGTTTTTCCTCCTAAGATCAGGAACAAAGATGTTCAACCTCACCCCTTCGATTCAACACTGTACTGGAAGTTCTGACAAGGACTATAAGGCAAGAATTTTTAAATGAAAGGCATCCCAACTGGAAAGGAAAAAGTGAAAATGTCCTTTTGCAGATGACATAATTGTCTATGTAAAAAAAATCCAATGGATTCAACAAAGTTGTTACTAGAGCTAATTTGTGAATTCAGCAATGTTTTAGGATGCAATGTCAACATACAAAAGTCAATTGTATTTCTATGTACCATCAATAAACCACTGGCAATTACAACTAAATTACCATTTATAATGACAATAATCAATGTGAAATACTTAGAGATAAATCTGAAAAAAAAAGATGTGAAGGTTCTGTACACTGAAAAATACAAAACATTGATGAGAGAAATTAAAGAATACCTAAAAAATAGTGGTGTCTTTTACATGGGTCAGAAGACTCGATTTTGTTAAAATGTCCATTCTCCCAAAATCTGTCTATAGATAATCAAATCCCAGTAGTTTTTTAATAAAAATTTACAATTTGATTCTGAAATTCATATGAAATGCAAAAGACCTAGAGTGGCCAAAACAACTTTGAAATGAAAAACATTGTCACACGACTTACACTACTTAACTCAATGTGAATAACCAGAGGACTCTCAGAGACCAGAAAGCTGAATGTTTTCTCAGATGTTAAATTACATTTGTGTAGAGCCGGATGGAAGGTGGACCAGTGGGCCAGGTTTGCTGGGATTTGCTCAGTTTAAAGGGGGTGCCAAAATATTAACAGAATAAATGTTTTCACCCATTAACTCATCGTCCTGGTGCTTTATAACTTGTCTGTTTCCCCCAAGCAGACAGCACCCTGTGGGGAAATAATGGTAGAAAAATAATAATACACAAATAATGGGAGAAACGATCAGAGAAGATAGTGGTCGGGTTGGAGAAAAGTGGAAACAAGCACACTCCTTTGCTGCCACCACCTGCGCTCTGTCTGTTGCCTGCTCCCCTGATCCTCTGTGCCTCCCCGCCACGTCTATGACCCCGAGACTGGTAGGGTCTCAAGGTCAGGAGAACTCAAGGCCACTTAGCACTGGTTACCAGGATTGAAGCTCTCTCTGAATTCTAATACCTAAAGGAAAAACTTTTAACGTGTTTTAAGACATGCTGCAATGTGGATGAGCTTTGAAGAATTCATACTGAGTGAACAAAGCCGGACCCAAAACGACAGATTACTGTATGAATCTACCCTACAAAATACCTAGAATCTGCAAGTTCATGAACAGACAGGAGAGTATAGAAGTTGGAGTCTGGGGCTGGGGGTGCGGGTCATTGCTTCATGGGTACAGAGTTTCGGTTTGGGGTGACAAAGGATGGTGGCGACAGTAGCACAACACTACAAATGTCAATAATGTCATTGAACTGTACACACCAAAGGGCTTAAAATGGGAAACTTTCTGATGTATGTATATTACCCAAATAATATTTTAAAAACTGAATGTAACTCTAAATACCCCTGAAGAGTGGGCTAGAAAGATCAAAGGTGATGGTGGAGTTATACAGGGAAGGTAGGGTTTAACAAATGAATATGAGTGCTGAATCATTAAATCAATATCTCTTTTAGTCTCCAGTGTTTTACAGCAGCTAGAAGTAAAAACCTAAAATTATGGCATTGTAATCCATACCAAACTCTGAAATCTGTTCCACAGCTAACTGTTGTGTTGTTTTTTTGTGTATATTTTATTTTTTCAAAAAAGAAAAAATTCGCTATGATTAAAAAAAATATGTATTCCTTCTCAGGTCCTGTATTCTGGAGCAGCTAGAAAGAACAATCCGAGAGGATCGTATGGTAGCCCATGACAGACTCTGGGATCTGTCTTGTAACTACTTGTTGAAGAGTGCTTTGAAAGCTATTGCTTTTTTCTTTCCTTGCTTTGTATATGTTATATTACAAAATAAAAAAGTTTAAAAAATGAAAAAACCTGCATGTATTATTTCCACAATTATCCTGTAAGTTTGAAATTATTTCAAAATAAAAAGTAAATTATTACCCCCCCCCCCCCCCCCCCCCCAAAAAAGAAACCTGGAGAAAGTTTTATTGGTAAGAGGCCAGGAGGAAATTACAGCAGACCTTGAGCAGAGCTTAAGCCCAGGTCTGGGTGTGGGAGGGGCTACGGGCCCAGGGCCAGTGCCCTCCAGTGGGACAGAGACTGGGACCCTTGGCCAAGACCTGGTGACAAACCCTGCCATGCCTCAGGGCATGTAACTGGCTGGAGTCATGATTCAGCCTTTGGAAATTGGAGGGTAATAGCCGTGCCGACCCCAAGGGACTGTGAAAAGCCTCAAAGGAGATGAATCATATGGAGCAATCAGTAGCCAGCATTTGATAAGCACTCAAAAAATATTAACTTCTCATGTTTCCTATGTAAGCAACAGAAAAACCATGAAAGGAAACAAAACTCCAAATAATGACAATATTATGTTCTGTATATTTAATATATCTTCGTATGGATAGGAAATCGGTTTCTCCAAGCCCCACTAAATAAATGTTAATCAAATATTTGAAGAGCGTACAACCAACTTGCTAGCCTTCCTGGGATACACACATGACCCCGCCTGATCCTGAATGCACTTAATACAGCTCACTGAGAAAATAAATAAGCAATAGAGAATGCTGACCTACAGGGGAAAATAATTTGCCAAGACAAAATGTAGTTAGAGCAACTTTGGACAGTAAGTCAGCACCGCCTAGCAAATCTCCAGCCGGCCAAGTCCTTTTACCCACTGAACCTGACTAACATGCAGCAAAAACAGCACGTGTTTCACTGTCGCAGCGCTTTCATGTCAACTCTCACTTGTTTATGACAGATAATCTTTTGGGGCCAAGGCTGCCAGGCCCGGTAATCCAAAAGAACTGCCATGATATATTCTCTGACCTCTGGAAATACCTTCTAAGATAAGCCTTATGAGACAAGCTGGAGGAGAAACAAATGGACCACATTATTCTGTCCCTGGCTGCAGGCTGAGCCCCCCGCTGCTGACTTGCCGTGCCCTGGCTTGTTTCAAAGGCTGGGATGCAGGGACATTTCCACCACCCCCTGGCCATGTGATCTTATATCAAGAGCGACCTCTCTGAGTTCCAGATTTCTCAACTGTCAAACCTGGATAATAAATTTCACTTCCATATGTGAGACTTAACTAAAACAGTGTGTGTGAAAGTGTAGAGTGATTTTAAGGGTTACTTATTCTGCAGAGAGAACAAGCCCTTTCCTCCACCTTATCCTCCAGCACCCACACCCATACGCGAACAAAACACCCTTGCCCAGCGCCACTTCCCCAGGCTGTGAATTTCTTTCTCCACCACCCACTTGACTGGGTCTCCTGCCACCACTGGAGGAGTTGGAAGCAACTGGTATTGTGCCTCCTTTCCAGGATTCGGGTCAGTAATGTAATAGTCCAGAGAACTAATCACCAAATGGCATCCAGAGCTTCAGTTCCATGAATCTGGGAAAGATTCCCATAATGCCCAAAGCAGAGCACTCTGAAACAAACACAGCAGCAATACTGGAGACCTGAGGTCCCTGTGGGGCTTCCTGTTTCCTACCCACCGAAGGGAAGATTCGAGATTCGCAGGGCCTGACTTGACCATGCCCAAGTGCAATGACCACGGCAGGCTGGGAGAGGAATGCAGAGGGAGAGCCACAGGCTTGGCCACAGAGTGTCCACGTCTCAGATCGGCAAGGCCCATGCCTCAGTTATTTTAAGGGTGTGGCTGACCCATCTCGTCTCTCCCCTCTGACCCCTCTCTGCCTAAGAACTCCACCTGGCAGGATAGGTGTGGGCCTGGCTACTGGAACAGAGAAGCTCTGCAGATAAGCACTGCCTGCTGACCTTGAGTTCCTGGAAACTTGAAGCCTCATTTGTTCAGTGTAAGTATTTGAAAACAAAAGCTTCAAATTCAAATTTCAAATTTCCACCCTGCAGATGAAAGATAATATTTCCAACTCAGATTTCCTGTCTAAGAGTCGTAAGTATTAAGAAACTGAGCTTCCTCCAGCTTTACCAATGGCTTTCCCTTTAAATGAGTTGCTTAATTAATGTTTTCTAAGGGGAGGAACAAGAGTTAAGTGGAGGTTTGGATTTTCTATTTGGTGAGGGCGTGTTTATTGGTTATTTTTCTCTTTGGAGCAATGAAAATTGTCTAAAATTGAGAATGTTGATGATGGCACAACTAAGTGAGGATAATGTGAGACATAGATTGTTGACCTTGGACAGAGTCCACAATACCCACAATGGATGGAGGTGGCTGAAGGATACTGTGACAGTTAGATTCAGTTGTCAACTTGGCCAGGTGAAGGCACCTAGTGCTGTTGCTGTGGACATCAGCTAATGGTGCGTGAACCTCATCTGCAGTCGGCTAGAAGGTGCGCTTGCTGCAATGAATGACATTTGACTTAATTGGCTGTGCTTAAATGAGAGAGTGCAATGAAGCACAGCCCAAGCAGCTCAGCATACCTCATCTTAGCACTTGCAGCTCAGTCCAGGCCTTTGGAGATATAGAAAGAAAACACCCCAGGGAAAGTTGTTGGAGCCCAGAGGCCTGGAGAGAAGGCCAGCAGAGACCATCCTGTGCCTTCCTACATAAGAAGGAAACTCAATTGAAAGTTAGCTACCTTTCCTCTGAAGAACTAATGAAATAAATCCCAATTATTAAAAGCCAATCCGTCTCTGATGTGTTGCATTCCAGCAGCTAGCAAACTAGAACAGATACACTGACTGAGAAGTAGAATGGCAAACTGTGGTGTATAGATATGATGGAACATGTGCAGCTACAGAGGGGAAAGAAGCTGTGAGATGAATGAACCTGGGGGACATGATGTGATACAAAAAAAGGCAAAAACAAGGAGAAAATATTATATGGTTTCATTTAGAAAATATTTATAAGAAAATTGGGGCCTAGATTGTAAACTCTTAGAGCAGTCACATTTAGTCTGGAGCTGTAATTGTTATTTCTAGATTTTGAGAGGTTGTGCTATCTATAATAGCCTAGTATTTCCCTGGAACTTTGGGTACCTGTGTGACACCTGAGACTCAGAGTAGGAGTTCCGCAGGTCTGAAAGTCAGCATTGTCCCATACAACAACTGTTAATGAAACTGAAAGAGAGATCAGTCTTCATTTAGAGATAAAAATGAAGCTTATCAGGTCAGGATTAAGGTAGGTCTGAATCCAGTAACTGGAAGACATTGTCTGTATTTTAGAACTTCACATACTCTGTGAGACCAAAAGAAGAGAGGTTTATTTTGTTCAAAATCTAAATTTTCTGTAGCACATAATCTAACTCAAACTATATGGACAGATCATGTAAACAACCCAAATGCATGTTGCCCAGAATGGGATTGAGAGTTTGTAATTCTGTAGAGTTTAACGTAACACTTGCATGTTGGGGCCCAGGTCAGGTTTTTCATGCAGCAGGCCTCTGACTGCTGGCAAGGCCATGTCAGAATAACCTTGGAGGCACGGCCCCTTGGTCTCCAGTGGGATGAGGTCCGACCTGGGATGTGCCTTATCTTATCTGGCCTCACAGTGGGAAAGTTCTGCTCTGCAGTTTCAAGCAAGCTAATTAACGTTCACTCTGTTCTCAAGAAAATTCTGCATCCCTGTTCATTATGTCAGGCATCTCCTCATGTACTGCACCGCCTTATCTAGATTTCTGTCGTTGAACAGTATGAAATAAACTTGTGCCGGCTTCTCGTGGTCATCGTCATTGTCTTCAGTCAGGCAATGACCCACCCAGCGCCCACTTTCTCTTAAACTCTGTGTTGTGTTTTTTCTCAATCTCCCACTGCCCCCTCTGACCCTGTTTGAACAAAAGTCAGAGGTCTGCCACATGAAAAACCTGACCGGGGCCCCAACATGCAGGTGTTACGTTAAGCTCTACGGAATTACAAACTCTCAATCCCATTCTGGGCAACATGCATTTGGGTTGCTTACATGATCTGTCCATATAGTTTGAGTTAGATTATGTGCTACAGAAAGACTTGGCACCTGCATATACTCCAGACTATGTCGAGCAGGTAATTTAAAAGTATTTTCAAAGTCCCTTGAGGGTCAGAAGAAGAAATATGTAACTATTAAGTTTTACCACCATGGAAATCCCTGATACTGTCTCAAATATTTGAGATTCCAAAGTCAATAGGCCAATCCCTTGATCTTGAGGCTTGCTCTCGTGAAACTTATTTCTGTAGTGGAGAAGCTAAGCCTACATTAAGTTATGCCTAAGAGTTATTCTAGAGGACCTCTTTTGTTGCTCAGATATTGTCTCTTTCTCTAAGCCCAACCCTGCAAGTGAAATCATTACCCTCGGCCCTATATGGGACATGGCATCCAGGGGTGAAAGTCTCCCTGGCAACATGGGAGAAGATACCCAAGGATGAGCCTGCCCTTGGCACCTTGGGATCAACAATGCCTTCCTGACCAAAAAGGGGAAAAGAAATTTAACGAAATAAGGCATTGGTGGCTGAGAGAGTTCAAATAGAGTCAAGAGTCATTCTGGGGGCTACTCTTACGCAAATTCAGCTAAATATTGCAATTTACCATGGTTTACCCAACTCCAACCATAACCATTCCTGCAACCCTAAAGAACACTTAGGGTTTTATCTGAGATTCTACAAAAGTTTCATGCACTCTGCTCTGGCTTGAAAGGATTACATGCCACAGAAAAACCATTTTTAATCCTGATCCATCTTGTGAAAGCAGCCATTCAGCACTGCAGTTTAGACACTTGATTGGATTATACCCACAAAGGTGTGACTCACCCAATTGTGGGTTTTAACTTTTGATTAGATGGAAATGTGACTTCACCCATTCCACGTGGGTCTTGATTAATTTACTGGAATTCTTCAAACATTTTTGTAAAAAAGCTTGAGAGCCACGACAGAGCCACAAGAACCACAAGAGCCCACACTTCCAGAGACCTTTGGAGATGAAGAAAGAAAACACCCCTGGGGGAGCTTCACGAAACACGAAGCCTCAGGAGGAAGCTAGCAGACTTTACCACGGGCCTTTCCAGTTGAGAGAGAAACCCTGAACATCATCGGTCTTCTTGAACCAGGGAATCTTTCCCTCGATGCCTTAGATGGAACATTTTTAAATGTTTGCTCTAATTTGGACATTTTCACAGCTTTAAAACTGTAAACTTGCAACTTAATAAATTCCCCCTTTTTAAAAGCTGCTCCATTTCTGGTATATCGCATTCTGGCAGCTAGCAAACTAGAACACACTCTGATTACTTTCCAGAAACCTACTCCAAATGGTTCTTAGGCCAGATAAATCCTGAAACCCAGAGGGGCCAGCCTCTTCAAGAACATCAACTAGTTCCTTCTGTGTATCTCGTTTTATCAACAACCTTTTCCAAAACGAAAAAATTAGAATAGGCACAGCCCAAATACCCCTAAATATTGGGAGAAGTATCAAAGAATGAGGAGGAGTTATAAAAGAGAAGATAGGATTTAACAAATGAGTATGATTGCTGAATCATTATATTGCTATTTCTTAAGTCTCCAGTGTTTAGGAATACCAAGGAAGAAAAACATAAAATTGGGGAACTGTAACCCATACCAAACTCTGAAATCTGTTCTATAACTACTTGTTACAATGTACTTTGAAATTTATTGCTTTTTTATATATCACAATTTTAAAATGCTTAAAAAATATTTCCTTATTACGAAATTGAGAAGAAAAAATTCAATTGCCTGCTTTTCAGCTTATTAAATGATTGAAGTACCTCTTTCCTATTTTAATTACAGAAGAAGCTATTTTCCCATTCTTACATAACTCCCCTTTCTACTTCACTAAGCCTCTTTCTTAAGAGCACCTCTTACTAGGAACTGATCACCGAGCAATCAGGCTGTCTTCACACTTTTGGTGTTGGGTATTATTTTGTTGAAAGACCCTGCAAACACATCAAGCTACTGCTCCAAAGTCTAGGCAATAAAGATATAATTTTATCATGCTCTCCAGAGGTGATCACTGACTTCATTAAACATAATAAAAATTAATGTTAGCCGGAAACTCAGTGCAGACAGATCACATTATACACGTCAATAATGCAAGGCTCTCATCTGGGGACCATGTGGAGCCCCCCAGGAATGGTAGCTGTCAGATGCAACACTGAGCACAGAAAGTTCCCATTTCGTGTGCCGGGATGGAAGACTACAATAAAATTACAGTATGAGGGTGCATTCCAGATTTTTCCTGAACTCTGAATTCAAAAACATTTGAGATATATTAATGTAAATATCTTTCTGAGTTTAACTTCTCTAGCTCCATATTCTTTTTTTTTTTTTGTATGGTGGGGGGGTCACATTTCATTCTTTTTCCATGTCAGTATCCTGTTATTGCAGTACCATATGTTGAATTTGTTTGTTTGATTTTTTGTTCATTTGTTTGGAAAGTGCATGGGCCAGGAATTGAATCTGGGTCTCCGCATGGCAGGTGAGAATTCTGCCGCTGAACTACCCTTGCACCCCCTACATTCTATTTTTTAAAGAAAAATTTTAAAAAGCATATGTAGTGTATTAGTTTCCTGAGGCAGTTGTAACCAAAAACTCCAAACTAGGTGGTTCTATATCCAGGTGTAGATCAGGATTTAAGATGCACAATTCAAAAGAAAACCCCAGGAATACCCCTAAACATATTCTCTCACGTTTCTTAAAGCCAAAAGTTCAAAATCAAGGTGTCTTCAGCAGGGCTGCCCTCCCTCCAAAGCCTCTAGGGTAGGGTCCTTCCTGGCCCCTCCCAGACTTCGGTGGCTGCAGAGGTTCCCTGAGTTGTGACAACATCAGCTCTGCTTCCCTATCACAGGGGTCTCCCCCTGCCTGCGTCTCTGTGTTCAAATGTGCCTCTTTTCAATAGGACCCCAGTCATGCTGGGTTGACTATTTGCATCTGCAAAGACTCTATTTACAAATAAGTTCACATCCCAGTAGCAGGTGGACCTGAATTGGGGGGATGATGCCCCCAGTGCATGTGGTCTACATCGTGACATCAGGACTCAATCAAACAACCCTCAATATCTGGGGTCATAAGTGAACACAGATTTTTATTCCTTGGGGCAGAGTGAACATCAGCGTGGAGGATGGCTCCCAGCGAAACTCGCTACAAGTGCTCTGTCCAGCAAGAGGACGAGCCTAGGGAACGGGCTGGCCAAGGCCAGTTTGACTCTAGTTGGCCTATTATAGTGAATTGAAAGCTCCTCATATCAGCCAAGTTGGGAAAAGATGATGAAACAAGCAGTGTGAGCCATTACTCAACCGAGAAGCAGGTTAAGTGTACTGCAGTGCTGTGGTCTGAAACTGGATTCTGCATGGAAGCTTATAGTAACAACGTCTTTAAAATCTGATGGAGGTGGTGGTGCCTGGCTGGCTCAGTGGTAGAATGCTCACCTTCCATGAAGGAGACCCAGATTTGATTCCAGGCCAAGCAACCCCCTTCCAAAAAAAAAAAAATCTGGTGAATTTCCATGAAAAGGTGCTGATATCTGCTTGGAGAAAATGAACCTTGATGCTTGCTACAGACATCCATGAAAAACTCATTCAAAATGGACCATATACCTAATGGGACAGGTCAAACATAAAGCTTCCAGACTAAAACATTGGAGAATATCTTAATGACCTTGAGGTAGGCAAAGATTTCTCAAACAGGATGTAAGATGCACGATTCAAAAGAAATAAACCAATCAATTGTACATCAAACTTTAAAACTTCTTCAAAAGCCACCATTAAGAAAGAAAAAAGCAGACCACAGACTGAAGGAAGATATTCTCAAAGAATGTATCTAATAAAAGAGCCATATGTACAGTATATCTTTAAAAACAATCACAAATCTCTTAGGAAAAATGACAAAAGACCCTGCTAAAAATGGCCTAAATCTGTTTTAACCACAATTACTCACTACTGCACACTAGAATGGCTAAAATTAAAGTGACTGGTCCTACAATGGAAAATATTAAGGATGTGGAGGAATTAGACACTGCTGGCCAAAATAGAAGATAGTATAACCACTTTGGAAAACAGCTTAGAGTTTCTTATAACTTTAAATATATACTTACATAGGACCCTCACTTAGCAATTTCACCCCTGAGTATTTATCAAAGAGAAATTAAAATATATGTTTATACAAAAGCATACAAATATCATAAAAGCTTTATTCAGCAGTGGTTCATAATAGTAGAAAACCTGGAAATAATTCAAATATCCACCAACAAATGAACTGATAAAATGGGATATATCTATACAGTAGAATGTCACTTCACAATAAAATGAAATGAGATGTATGTATATATCAACATATATGAATCTCAAAAACATCATACCAAGGGAAACCAGACACAAAAGAATGCATACTGTGAGATTCTCTTTCTATAAAATTCTGGAATGGGCAAAACTCATCTAAACTGACAGAAAGCAGACCAGTGTTTGTGGGTGGGGAAACTGCTGCAAAAAGACATGAGGAAACTTTTGGGGGTGATGGAAGTGTTATGTATCTGAATTATGCTGCAGTTACAAAGTATATATATTTGCCAAAATTCATCAAATTGTACACTTAAAATGAGTGGATTTTATTATATGTAAATTTTGTCTCAATATGGCTGATTTTTATATTTTTTTAATGGGCCTGTGATTGGAACAGACCCTTAATGGAAAGAGGTGCCATAATGGCCAATGAGCCTATGAAAATGTGTCGAACATCATTATTCATTGGGGAAATGCAAGTTAAAGTGATAATGAAAAACCACTACATGTCCGCCAGAATGACCAAAATTTAAGACCATGACAAGTTTTGGTGAGGATGTGCAGCAATTGGAATGTTCAGCCATTGCTGCTGGGGTGCAAAATGGGCACAAATACCTTGAAAAGCCATTTGGAAATTTCTACTAAAACTAGACCTTGCCTGCTCTATAAACCAGCACTCCCACCCCTGGGCACACACTCAAGAAAAATGAGCGCTAATGTTCACCAAAAAACATGGACAGGCATATTCACAGCTCAAAGCAAACCAATAGAAAAATGAGCCAATAAATTCTGTTATATCCATTGTACAATGGATTGCTATAAAACAATAAAAATCCTAAAAAACTCGAGATGGCTCCATTTAGCTCAAGAAGAGGAAAAACTAATTATACTAATGATGGAAGTCGAATAGTGGTCACCCCTAGAGGCTGGACAGCCTGGGTAGGGGCTCAAGAGAACCTTCTGGGATGCTGGAACTGTGTTATATGTTGAACTGGATGGGGTTAAGATTAGTGCATTTTATACACTTTACCATATGCATATGATATATCATTTTTAAAAAATCCAGTGGGGCCTCTAAATACTCAGGTGTCTTCTACTGAGGTAGAGACATCATTGGTGATGTGGCAAAGGAAAATCTCTATTTGTTTACCAAAGAAACACACAACACAGAGATACAGAATAAAAATGATTTACTTCTTTCATTAAACAAAATAAACTCTAAAAGTTTACCTCAAATTCAAGTGGGGAAACAGAAGTAATGTTTGGACTCCAAAGTTCCTTGCAGCGATCCAAGTTGTTCTAGAGTTTCTTATTGAAATCATCTTGTTCCACGGTGCCCTGCAGCACTCCTCCTTTATTCAATTCCGTTGATAGGTTTAATACATTCTCCCCAAGGTGACTTGGCTCAAAATAGCTGGCTTCTCCTTAGAGAGGTGAAAGATCACTTGTAAGCAAAAGCTGACAGGTGTGAGTAGCAATTTTAAGCTACCAGCAGACCATGGCTATTTGGGAATTTGATCTCAGACCTTGTTAAAAAGCTGACAGTGCCCGAGAAGGAATACAGATTGGGAGAGAACAGATCTCTGCTGATCGAGAGAACCAAAGCAAGAAAGAGCTGGTGGGTCCTGTCTCTCCTAAGAGAAATGCAGATGATGCAGCCTGCGCTACTGCTGGTGAGCAGACAGCTCCTCCAGACTCCACCTCCGGGCAGTTCTTCCCTCTCGTAGAAACCCTTTCACAAAATTCTCAGTCAGCCTCTTCTGGGAACTCTGGAGTTAAAAGCACAAGCAATAAGAGCCCGCCACATGCTAAGCACTCAGAAAATGCTTGTTGACAAGATGCGAACAGGGCAGACTCTCAGATGGAGGCAAGTGGGAGGAAATGATGCAGGAAGAGATAAATAGAAAGTGGCAAGGACCCTTGGATTTTTCATCAAGGACAAAATAATAATCATTCAAGTGACAGTTTTCTAGATTCATGCTGGTACTTTAGCACAAGGCTTTTGTGGAATATGTAATGTTTTTTCCAAAAATAAAATGGCAGAGCTCCTAAATTAAGATCTCTTTTGGTTCTTCCCAGGAAATGTATAATCTTAACTCTACCATATCCAGTTTATGAAGGGTTGAATGACACTTTTCTCTCAAGATGCCAGGGTTCAAATGGCACCTGTAGTGAGTGCTCAAGGAGTGAGGGCGGTTAAGAGGTACTGGCAACTCACTGTTTGAAAAAAATTCTATACCAAAAAGGAAGACACCCTGGATGGAGATATTTTCATTATAGAAACAAGATACTCTAGTGGTCTCTCTGACTTCTTGCAAGAGATGAGCAAAACTGCATTTGCTATTCCTTTTATTTAAGCAACCATAGCATTTCAGAGAGTAAATGGTCTACAAAAAAAAAACCTGTCGTTTGTGCTGGAGGAACTGACATTTGTAAAGCAAAATTTGTTCTGTGTTACTGGGTTAGTGATTTCGAGTACATAATTGCATATATATTGCATATTACATACTATAAAATATTACCAAATACCTTTTGCTATGGCCAATTCTTTAAGCAATACTTACCCTCAAGAAGAATTTTAATCCTGAGTTCCTTTTTTTTTAACATTATAAAATAAATTCTTTGAATGGCGGAGGGGAGGGATCCGATTGTGCCGTGTTTGGTTTGGCTGTGAAATAACCTCTGCCCTCAACTCAGATTTGCTTGTAAATGGAAATACATTGTAGAAAGCAAGGCCTTTGTCAGTAAAGAAATTCCTGGTGGGGAGAGAAGATGAGACCCACTGAAGATTCTACTCTTTTGGGACCAGGGTCCAGAAGTTGAGTGCAGTATGAGGTCTGTGGAAGGAAACCAAGGGATATTTTTGACTATCCCCCTTTTCTGTAGGAATCCCCTCCAGAGAGCCATTCGCATTGCAAAGAAACATTTGCAGCCTTTTCCTGATACTAGCCCATTTTAGCCCATTTCTCCAATGAACAAACCTCAAATGAGATTTGTGAGCTGAAATCTGCTTGCCCTTTTTTCCCTCTCATGGCCTCAGCTCTGCTGCCTGGAGTAACATTGAACAGATCTTGTTTTTCTGTACATAATTGCCCCTCAAGTGTTTGAAGGCAGCTAATGGTTCTCCCCTTAAAGCTTCTATTGGTCAAAGGTCCCTAGTTCTTTGAACTGTTTCTTGAAGAACACTTGTCCCATTCTTGGTCATCTTTTCCTGAAAGCTTTCAATTTGTCAGTGTTCAAATTAAATTGCCATGTCCAAAATTGAAAGCAATATTCCAGCTGTCCTCAGGCCAGTGCAAAATTCGGTGGGATTATTACTTTCCATGATTTGGAGGCTGCCATTCTCTTCATTCAGTTGGGAAATTTTTGGTTGCGGCAAATTCTTCGGATTGTTGGCCTGTGTTATGGACAAGCCCTGCCCTCATATCTTTTTCATGTGAACTCCTGCCGTACCACATCTCCCTATGCTCCACTTAGGCCGTGGATTTTTTGAAGCTAAATACGAAAGAGAACGTTGGGGTCCTGCCTGTCAGTTCACCCTGCCAAGGTCATTTTGAATCCTGATTTAATCATCAATCATATTCACTTCCTGTCCTAGTTTTCTGTCATCTCCAGATTTGATAAGCATGTCTTCTACATCTTAATCAAATCACTGATAAAAATGCCAAATGGTACTGAAGTCTGGAACCTGCTTACCTCTTGAGAGATTTCTCTTTAGGTTCCTAAGCCTTTGCGCCAAATATTTTTGCACACCTACTATGTACCACAAGACATGTCAAATTCAAAAGAAGCAAATTAAGAAAAGAGGTAACTTATCTATAATTTTGGAGAACTTCTTCATTTAAAAGATCTTACAGTACCATTGATACTTTCATGGTAAGGATATTTAAGCCACAATCCTTCTATGAAACCTTAATATTGCAAGAATATCATATAACATTTGTTCAAGCTCCTATGTTCCCAGGACATACTAGGTCTCTATGCCTAGTAGTATCACCAAAACAGAAAGCAAAATCAGTTTGACCAACCTTATCCTGGTCAAACTGCTTTGACACTTAATGACCATCATCTTCTCCTTAAATGGGGCTCTGAGACTAAGCTAGGACTAGGACTAACTACATGGCCTTGAACAGGTACTTAATTTCTAGGTTTCTTCATTTGTGGTAAGACAATGCATGTATCACAGGATTGCTATGAGAATAAAATCAGATAAATATGTAAATTATCATTGAGAATTATTTCCTTTTCTCCTAAAGTTTTATAGGCAATTTGACAGTCTCTTCAAGAATTTTTCCTGACTTCACTTATTACCCTATATTCTGAATTCGACCTCTTTATCTTTTGCAAAGTGGGATCACGTTTCTTTATCTCCAGTGTTTAAGCCCCTTCCGTGTTCTCCATGATTTTTTCTGTCAGATCCTAGATGTCTGAGACCATATCTTTGGTTCCTCTGGGTTGCACTTTGTCTGAAATGGGAATGCTTCTGTTAAGTGACCAAGCCCTTTTCTGCAACCCTCAGTCACATTGGACTCTAATGTCTCTCTGTTCCATGTGTCTCTGCACCTTCCAGTTTGAATTCTCCTCTCTCTTTTTTTTTCTTTGTATGCTCTATGGTGGGGTCACATTTCCCTCTTTTTCCATGTGAGTGTTCCTTTATTGCAACACCATTTGTTGAATTTTTATTTTTGTTTGGCTTTGGGTTTGTTTGTTTTTTACGTAGTGCATGGGCCGGGAATTGAACCCGGGTCTCCCGCATGGCTGGTGAGAGTTCTACCACTGACCTACCCTTGCACCCCTTCTCATCTCTCTCTCTTTTTTTTATAAACTAATTAACATTTACTCATATGCTTTGTTTCCTTAAGTCCTAATAAACAAAATTTATAATCAACACCAATAATAGTGCAGTCCAGGAATTTATAAATAGTTGTTCTTTATAGAATATAACCATTTAAAATTGTGCATAGGAATCTACAATACAAATGTAGTTTATATACTCTGAGGGAAAACTTGGGGAAAGCACTATATAGGGGCTGAGTTTCTCATGTAATAGTAAATTCTTATTCTGAATCATCATCTGTGTTGCGTTCATGAAACTGCATTAGTAAAAGTTCATAGCCTACAAATGACTCTATATTTCAGTAGAATAGCTATTTTTGGAATGTGTTTTATAATCTATGTTTGCCAAAGAAAACTCCTTGTATCTGCACACTTTTTGGAATACAACATTTTGTATTAGCAAATTTTACACTGTTTGAGAAGTAAATATTTAATTTTAATGTTAATATATTTTTAAACTCATTCCTTCCTCCTTACAAATATCAACACCAGATCAAGAGAAGAAAAAAATAAATGCAATTTGGGACAAACTAATATATCTTAATTTAAGCATTAAAAGATGTGTGTTTGAAAGCTCTCAATTGCCACATACTCAGCAAATAAGTAATACAATAAAACTGCATGGATCCCATAGAAGTCTGAATAATCAATTACTTAAAAATTTCACCATCTGCTCTCATTGAAGCTGCAAGAATGACATTTTCCTATGCTGAAGTCATAATAATTAGAATGTAACAAAATGAGAAATGCCATCATCATCCCCCCTCCCACCTTTCTTATGTGTTGTGGTGGTTCTAAATGAAAACTTGGGCTATACAGAGGAAATGGGAAGGTATTCTCCTGTTCCATCTCCTAACTGAGTGCTTATATCCAATAGTAGCTTTTTTTCTTAACTTTTTTAATTGTATAGTATAATATATATACAAAGCAAAGAAAGAAAAAAGCAACAGTTTTCAAAGCACTCTTCAACAAGTGGTTACAGCACAGATCCCAGAGTTTGTCATGGGCTACCATATGATCCTCTCAGATTTTTCCTTCTAGCTGCTCCAGAATATAGGAGGCTAGAGGGCTTAAATATTTTTTATTATCATAATCAACTTTTTTCCTTCTTTTTTTTTGTGAAAAATAACATATGTATAAAAAAGTTATAAATTTCAAAGCACAGCACCACAGTTAGTTGTAGAATATATTTCAGAGTTTGACATGGGTTACAATTTCACAATTTTAGGTTTTTACTTCTAGCTGCTTTAAAATCTTGGAGACTAAAAGAGATATCAATCTAATGATTCAGCATTCATATTCATTTGTTAAGTCATATCTTCTATGTATAATTTCACCATCATCTTTGATTTTTCCATACTTCTCATTGGGGTTGTTTGGGCTATGGCAATTCTAAATTTTTGATATTGGAAAGGTCTGTCACTGATATGAGTTAGGGAGAGGGAACTATCTGATGTTCTGGAGAGGCTGGGCTAGGTTTCAGGACTCATCTGACCCAGGGACCCATCTGGAGGTTGTAGGTTTCTGGAAACTTACTCTAGTGCATGGAAACTTTGTGAAATCTTATATATTGTCCTAGGTGTTCTTTAGGATTGGCTGGAATGGTCCTGGTTGGGGGTTGGCAGGTTATGATAGGTAGCAAGGTCTAACTGAAGCTAGTGTAAAAGCAACCTCCAGAGTAGCCTCTCAACTTTATTTGAACTCTCTCTGCCACTCATACTTTATTAGTTACACTTCTTTCCCCCCTTTTGGTCAGAATGGAATTGTCGATCCCATGGTGCCAGGTCTGGCTTCATCCCTGGGAGTCATATCCCACGTTGCCAGGGAGACTTTCACCCCTGGATGTCATGTCTCATGCAAGGGGGAGGGTAATGATTTCACTTGCAGAGTTGGTCTTAAAGAGACTAACACCACATTTGAGCAACAACAGAGGTCCTCCAGAAGTAACTCTTAGGCATGCCTATAGGTAGTCTCAGCTCCTCCGCTACCTACATAAGCTCCACAAGAGTAAGGCTCACAATTGTCTCCTCTCTCTTTTGAAAACCATGTAAACAAGTACTGGAGCAGATGGGTCCTGCCCTCTTTCTGAGACTAATAGATTAGTCTTACATCTAATAGATGTATGGCTCTGTGAGTCTCACTGACTCCAACAGCTTAAGGTTCTGTGCTAACAGGTTTGATCTCTAGCTACCTGTTAAGGAGTAAAGTCTCAAACTTGGTGCCACCCTAACTTCTCAAAAGTTTGGCTCAGAGAAATAATATTTATGAAGGATTGCCCAAAAGGTACACAATTCATCCATTCTCAATACTCTAAATGTTGTCCTTGGATATGCTAGTCTATCGAACTGCTGCATATCTGCAAACTTACTACCATCACCCTACCCTTTCCTAAATTTTGTTCGTATATTCTTATTTTTACATTGCCTAGGTTGCCAATATTTACATTCTATTCAGGAACTATAATTTCCTTGGTTGCTTAGTAATCATTCAACAATTTAATAAATGCAATGTTACTTATGAGCACCCCCTTCCCACCTCCCATGATGGCTCTAACTCCTGAGTTATCATTTTGGGTTTCTTCTTTGTATTTCATGATGAGTTGTTTTCTCTAGAAAACCTCTCATGTAATAGAATTCTGAGCTGTTTCTCACTAGAGAAGTCTTGCCAGTTTCTCTTATCCTTGAGTGACATCTTCACTTGCTATGATCATCTTTGGTCACAGCACTTTCCTCATGGCTTAATATAAACTGTTTCACTTCCTTTACTATGGACAAGTCTAAGGCCAGCTTGATTTCTCTTCCCTGCTAAGATGATCAATTTATTTCTTCCTGGATACAGGAAGAATTATCCTCAAGTTTTGTAGCTTAACTAGAATTCCTACCCTTGCGCATTCTCTATCAAACGATCTAGTGCAGATCTTTCAGTCTGTGCATTTTTCGCTTGGGAAAATTTTCTGGAATTGTATCTTTGAAAACATCCTTTGTTCCACATTTAGGTTCTCTGCTTCAAGAATACAGGTAATCATTATGAAGGATACCCTTGTCTGTCTTCTATATCTATTAGCTTCTTTCCACTTGCGTTACTCTGTGTATTTTTTATCTTAGCTCACTCTGATGCTCTCAAACTCTGCTTCTGTTTTCAAAATTTGATTTTAATGGGGCCTATCCTCTTCTTTCTTTCAATTTCATTTATTAGTCCCTTTAATATTGCATTTATTTCCTTAGTTTTTCAATCTCTCCTTTTAACTCATACAGTTTTTATCATCCTTACCTTTCAGCTCTTGTTTTAGGTAAGCAGTGTTTCCATTAAGTTATTTTACATCCTGATGTAATTGTGTTATATTTTTGTTCCTTGATTTACATTTTCTTCTGGGTCAAGTGCTTTCCTTTGTATGATATGTTCTTTGTTTCTCTGTGGCAATTTTGCATATTTGTTTTGTTCTTCCCTTTCATTCAACTAATGTTTGGGTGGTTCTATCTAGGCATTCTATAGCTCTCATCTCTTTTCCCACTCAATCTGAGACTAGAATGACTTCCCAACTAGGTAAGATCTTAACATGTTCTATTTTATTTTAATATATCTTCTGTTCAATGCTACTCTTTCCCATCCCATCCCAGTCTAGTCTAGTTTACTACTTTCTGTAGACTTGAAGAATAGAGGGAAGAAAAGAATCTATGATCTGGTCTCTCCTAAGAGATTTTGTTAGAAGTTTTATACCTGAATTTGCTCATTTAATCTGGGCATGTATCTGATTCCCAAAGAGGAAGCCCTTGAACTTTTCATCACATGGAGACCCTGTTCCCTCCTCCAATTATGGAAAGCTCCTCTTTTCACTTTCATTCATTTCCCTTTAGCTATTACCTTCATTACTCCTCATTCGGGAAAGGAAAGAGATATGGATACACTCTCATTCTGCTCCTCTCCAGATGTGGGTGCAGGCTCAGGATTTTCTCAGCACACACTAGGCTGTCTGGAAGAGGGCAGTACTTCCCCTATACACTCTGCACCTAAATCTTCTGTATCTTCCCTCAGCTGTCAAGTTTTAACATCTATCACATTAGATTCCCTTCCGTTCCTTGTTAGGATGCTCTTGGGGAATTTTGTTGACGTTACTGTTAGGTTTTGCTGCATTTTGCTCATTTTGTTAGATAATGGGGGGAAATCCAGGGTGCTGTCTTAATCTTCCATTTGCCTTTAAAGCTCTCAATGGGTCTTTTTAAAGACATATGGCAAAATCTTTTTCTCAAGCCTCAGGTCAGGGATACTTGTATTTCTAAGTACAACATCTGCCTTTATCTCATGGGCTCTAAGAACTGAATAACTGGTGACGCATGTCACTTAGAAATAAATTAGAGGCTAAGCTCTTGATCTTGAGGCTTGCTCTTGTGAAGCTTATGTGTATAGTGAAACAACTTAGCCTACCTATAGGCATGCCTAAGAGTTACTTCTGGAGGACCTCTTCTGTTGCTCAGATGTGACCTCAGTCTCTCTAACTTCAACTCTGCAAGTGAAATCATTGCCCTCCCGCCTATGTGGGACATGACATCCAGGGGTGAAAATCTCCCTGGTGGCATGAGAGATGACTCCTAGGGATGAGCCTGGCCCTGGCACAGTGGGAAAAACAATGCCACTGTGACCAAAAGCAGGAAAAGAAATGGAGCAAATAAGGTATCAGTTATTGAGAGAGTTCAAATTAGAGTTGAGAGGTTACTCTGGAGGTTGCTCTTATACAAGCTTCATTTAGACATTGCTACCTATCATAACTTGCCAAACCCCAACCAAAACCAATCCTGCCAATCCTAAAGAATACCTAGGGCATTATATAAGCTTCTACAAGGATTCCTTGCACTAGGGTAACTTTCCAGGAACCTACAAACTACAGATGGGTCCCTGAACCAGATAAGTCTCAAAATGCTGAGGGGCCAGCCTCTCCAGAATATCAACTAGTTACATCCCCCATCCCATATTATCAAAATCTCCTTCCAACAAGAAAAAGTTAAACTAGGCACAACCCAAATACCCCAACAGAGTGGGAGAAAGACCTAAGATGATGGTGGAGTTATACGGAGAAGGTAGGTTTTAACAAATGAGTATGAGTGCTGAATCATTATATTGATATTTCTTTTAGTCTTCTGTACCTTAGAGTAGCTAGAAATAAAAACCTAAAACGGTGGAACTGTAAACCATTTTTTTTTCTTTTCTTTGTATATATGTTATACAATTTTTAAAAATGCTTTAAAAAAAAGGGAATGATCCGCAAGGCATTAAAGGTATATTTAGGGTTATATTTATAGCACCATAGTATTCAGATTACATAGGAATTTAAATTATGATGAATACTATATATCACAGTAAAAATTAAAACAAACTGAAAGAAAAAAAGAAAGAAATTGGTGAACCATTTCTAGCAAAGTGAATAGGATCATAGCACATGTTAATACTTTCTGTATGCCTGACTTCGTTTTATTTTTCTTATACTTATTCCCCCTTAGTGTCTCACTTTTTAAAAGACCTTGCTTTACGGAGTCTTTGTAAATACCTCCTTTAGGAAAGAGGGTGTGGTACAAATGTATAAACAATCAATTGCGCAACGTTCTCCCCTAAATGGCCAGTCTCTCCTTTCCTTGTTCTCCTGGCATTGACGTGGCTCAGACAAATGCTTCACTGATATCATCTGTATTCTTGGAGAGCCACCGTTGCTTTATGTCTCCGGATATTATTCTTAAGGTCAATGCCAAAATTGTGTTTGTTCTGGATTATGTGCCCTCCCTTTCATCTGAATTGAAATACTATGTGCTTCTGTTTCTTTTGGAATGTCTGGTTCTCTTGGCATCCTGACCCAGCTTGAAGATCCATAGCCAGCTGGGATATAGGAGTGGATAAGATACCTGGATATTGATAAACTATCTAAAATATTTGTAGCACAAAATTGTTGTGACTCAAGGTTATTGGTCTTTGAGGATAAAAATCTGTGTGTTTGATATACTACCTGCAACCTTGATAATAAATAGGGGCACGGAACTTATTTCTAAAATTCTAATATTTTCCTTATCTTTTAAAAATAAAGTGAAACTTTACGGAGTAAGTTGAAATCCCTTTGACCCTCACCTATGCCAGTCCCATCCACGCTTCCTACAGCCATTATCACAAATACGACTTATTCATTTGAGTCCATGTTTAACAGTTTTGTATGCTTATATGTGTCCCTATACCGTGTTTGAACCCCATACTAGGTCTTCCCTTCTATTACTATGGGTCAATTATTGTGCTCCTACTAAGGCCTACCCTTCGTCTTAGCACTGGATCTATATGCTCCTGCATAATTAAAGACATCACTGCAGCCTCTCTTGTGTCATCACATTTCTTTTCTCTATTGAATCATTCCCAATGTCATACACATGTGCTTAAGTACTTCTATCTTAAAACAAGCTTCTCTCCACCCCTGTCCTTCTACCAGGTCCCATCACTTTTCCTTGCTCTCACTTCCTCAAAGAGTACATACCCGTCTGCCTCTAGTTTGTATCCTTCGATCTTCTCACATACCTACTTTGGGTTTTCATCCTCATCCCTCAACCAAAACAGCTCATGTCAATGGTACCTCCCTGTGGCCAATTCCAGCCATCAATTCTCAGTTCTCATTTTATTTAATCCGTCTGAATAATTTCACAAAATTGATCACTCTTTCCTTCCTGAAATGTGCTCACCACTTGAATTCCAAAACGCCACTCACTCTTGGCTCTCTTCTTCCTTCAAGAAGCTTTCTGTGTCTTCCCAACCTCTAAACACTAACTACCCAGGACTCAGTCTCTTCTCTTCTTTCTCCATACTCGATCCCTAACTAATTCCACAGAATTATCTGCACACCAGTAACCCCCCAAATTTGTATTTAACTATTCATCTCCATCTTCTATGTCAATGGTGAAGAAATCTCTCAAAATATTCAAGCACACCAATTATCTAATCAATTTCTTCTCCCTTTAATCCTTTACCTCGCATTCTGGTCACATTTCTTCCCAAGTCCCTTTTTTGACACTGAGATCTTCTTTTACCTCTCCTGTCTTATACTTCCTGTTTCATAGCCCATGAAAGTTTTGCTTCCTTTCTTTGCCCTCTCACTTCAGCAGAGTATGTTCTGTAAATGCATCCATCTGAGTTTGCCAGGGCTGCTATGACACATAGCACACATTGGCTGGCATCAGTGCCAGGAATTTATTATCTCATAGTTTTGGAAGTTTGAAGTGTAACTTCAAGGTATTTTCAGGGCTTGCTTTCTCTTGAAGTAAGCAGCATTCTGACAATCTTCTATCACATGGTGAATGCCCTCTCCTTGTACTTGCTTCTCTGATTTCTGCTGACCTTTAAATTTTGACTTCTTCCAGATGACTGTGTCTGAATTTCCTCTCTTTGACATTCCCCCAGTCATACAGATTAAGGTCCACCCTGATTCAATTTGGCCCCATCTGAAGAGGATCTTCAGATATTCTATTCACAAATGAGTGTATATTTAATCTAATAATAACACTTTCAATGGTCCTTTTTACAAATTGCTCCATACTCACAGGAACGTGGATTAAGACTTGAACATGTCTTTATAAGGGGCATGATTTGGTCCCCAATAGGATCCTTAAAAGGATGCAAAGAAGATAAAAATATTGAGAACTTTGCATGTCTGAATGTGCTTCTATTCTAACCTCATCCTTTTTGAATATTTGGTTTGGTACAGTATTCCAATTTGTAAATTATTCACCTTGCAATGTTTAAGAAAATGCTTAATTTTGTAATTTTAGCTTCCAGTGCTGCTATTTTTTTCTGATTGGCTGTTTTTGTTATTGTTTTGTTTTTTTTTTTCATCCTCTCTGGAAGGCTTTTAATTTCCCCCTGAACTCAGTGATGAAATGTTGTGATGGTGTGCCTTGGTTTGGATCTTCATTCTGCCACTATTCTCCACTAGAAGGGCTCTTTCAATCTGAGGACATGTGTCTTCTGGTTCTGGAAATTTTTCTTTAGTGATTTCTCTAGCAATTTCCTCTCCCTACATTTTCTCCCCTTTGCTTTCTGGAACTACTCTTATTCAGATGTTACACTTTCTGGATGGACCTCTTATTTTATCTTTTGTCTTGTATTTCTCATGTGTTTATCTATTTTCTACTTGTTGAAAGATGCCTTTAGCCTTATCTTGCATGCCTTTTGTTCAACCTTTTGTTTCTGCTATCATTTTTTACTTCCCATAGCCATTTTTGTTTTTGAATATTCTTTTTGTGAGGCATTCCAATTCTGCTTCATAATTGCATTATCTTATCTAGTTTCTTTTCTCCTCTCTTAAAATTTCCCCACCAGTCTTGTAGCTGTTTTGTTCAATTTCCTTTTTTCAGGTTTTCTCTCTTTTTTTTTTGGTGGGAGGAAGGAAAAATTTCTTTTTCATTTTGGAAGCTTTTCTTAGCTTGGGTCCTTGACTTTTTAGCCAATTCAAGAGTGGCATAGTCAGCAGCTGGTTGGAGTTTTTGTATAAATAGGTGAGTCTGCAGGTGATGTGTCTGGGTCTTTTCACTTGGGGCTATGCCACTTTTGGTATCTTTAGGTTTTTTTTTTCTCTTAAGAAATCAGAACTCCAAAGGAAAAATCTTCCAATTTCTACTTAAATGATTTAAGCCTAGTTGCTGGAAGAGGAGAGGGAAGAGGCGATTCACATTGCAGAATGTGAGCTTCCACTTATACCCCCTTTCCAGTGTTGAGTCTTTTTCTTCTACTGTACCTTGTATCCCCCACTCCAGCGTCCATCTGGTATACCTTCTGCATATGATAACCCTCCACTCTTCTGCTAGACATAGAAGCTGCCGTCTCCCAGCTACTAATAAGGAATGGATTATGAGGCTCTACTTGCTCTTTAAATGCACATTCAATCAGTCCTATTTTCTCAGTCTCCAACTTTCTCTCTAATTTTACTATTTGATGCTACCAATTCCTGAGCATTTCTGAGACACTAAAATATTGTTATTGTGTCCTTCTACTCTTCTCTCCTTTCTTTGTCCCTATGGGGTTTTCGCATTCTTTTATCCTTAAAATGTCATTTAGAGAGGTTTTAAGAGATAGTGGAGGTAAACATGTACCTTCATTTTGTTGTCTCTATTTATCTTATTAATTTTAATAATGTATTGTGCCATATAGATGTTTTAATTTTGATACATAAAAAGATTTTAATATTTTCTTCTGTGAATATGTTTCTGTTTAAGAATTAATTTTTAATGCCGTCTCTAGCACATTAAGAATTTCTGTATACAATTTGGTCTGTTTGTGGTCTTTCTAATCTCTTATTTTGATCTGTTTGTTTCTGCCTCCTTATCACACTGTTTTAATTTATAGTTATATATATAGCTATATAATGAGTTTGATATCTAGGAGGGCAAAACTCTCCTCCCTGCTTATTTCTTTTCTCAATTTAACATGGTTATTCTCTTTTACTTTTTCTTTCCTACTTAAATAAAAAGGGGATTTATTACATTATATAACAAGAAGTTTGGAGATTCAGGATTGCTAAACTTACTGTTTGGCTGTTCTTGAATACCTAATATTCTTTATGGGTTTTAGAATCAGGTTTCAAATAAAGTGCCATATAAATTTCTAGAGTGATGTTGGCTGGAACTATTAAATCAATTTATGGGGAAATCATATCTTTATGATATCAAGTCTTTCTATCTATGAACAATGTAGATCGCTCCATTTATTTAGATTTTATTTCCATAAATATATTAGGCTGGGCCATGTAAAATTAACATCACTTGATAATTTTTGATCTACAAAAGGAGAATTTCAAATGGTCCAATCTTTTGAACATTGGAACATTACAGAAAGCTCTTACATCTTTTGGTAGATTCATTTCTGCCTATTTCTTTCCCAGCTATTAAGAATGGATATCTTGTTATGCATTCTAATTGGTTATTAGAAGTCCTATTGATTCTTTAAATTCATCTTACAGCCAGCAGCCTTTTGAGCTATCTTGTTAGTTTTAATAACTGGTGCCAAGATGGAAAGCTTTCTTATTTCAATTGCTATTTCCTGGAAGAGTGGTATAAAAGAGGGATAATCATTTTCTTCATGGTTTAATAAAATTGATCCCCCAAAATCACCTGATATCAGTGTAATTTTATGGGAGAGATTTAAAAATCAAATGGTTATTGATTTACTCAGGTTTTCTATTCCTTCTTAAATAGATTTTGATAATTTATATATTTTTAATGTTTTATTTTACAAATTTATATTTACACATTTGTTGGCATTAATTAGTTTTTAATAGTCTTATAATTTTAGTGTCTATTGCATCTGTATTTCTGTCACTATATGTTCTAAATCATTTATTTTTTAACGTTTCTTTATTTTTCTTGAGTTACGACAGAAGTTTGTCAAATAACCAGCTTTTACTTGACTACTTTTATTTTGTTATTTTCTATTAAATGCATTTCTACTTCTAATATTTTATTTCCCTCATTATAATTTATTTAGGTTTAATTCTCAATTCCTCTAAATCTTTGAGTTGAATTTGTATTAATTATTTCCAGCCTTTCTTCATTTTTAATAAATTTATCTATACCAAAAAATTTCCATCTAAGTAATGGTTTATCTGCATCATGTGAATATTTAATATATTTTGTTGTTCACTTGTAAATATTTCATATTTAATCCATGAATTAATTATTGGAGTCCAGATTTTATTGTATTGTTATCAGAGAATGTGCTCTGAATGATATTGAGTGCTTTCAGTTTGTTGTGTCTTCCTTTGGTACCGAATTCTGACCAATTCTCATGCATGTTTCACGTGTCTGCATTTGGTGCATTTCCTCATGCACTTACCACTTTTGTCTGCGGCCCTTCCTGGTCCATGTGCCCTTCTCCCTAGCAGACTCCTCATTCCGTGAGGCTTTTCAGGTGCCCCAGCAAGCTCTGCACATTGGGCAGCAGAGACAAGCCAGGTCCTTCAGTCAGAGGCTTGCAGGCTTATCCCATGCCAGCAGAAGGAATTTGGGTACTAGGACCCCAGAGTTAGGCATCCCTATGGCTGCCTCTGTTTCCTTCCTGGATCACAGATTGTCCCGGAAGCTCAAATAAGATTTATTTAGGCTGGTTTCCGTGGGTAGGAGAGCCCTACGCCCCCAGCATCATTTATCCTTGGAATTAAGGTCATCAGCCGCCTCAGTGCAGGCCTCGGAGCTCGGGAACCCACTTTTACATCTACTTCCTATTTTCTGTGGTCCCCAAAGGTGCCAACCTCCCCAAGGGTTTCCTTAGCGTTCCTACACATGGATGTTCCTCTACCATCCCTTCAAACAGAGCTTTAGATTTTAACATATCTATATTTATTTCTTTTATGTATTTACATTTATTTCATTTTAATTTGCATATTTAATAAAATCTTGCATATTTTTAATGTTTAAAAACATACTTCATTCAAATTTCTATACATTGAGAGCAGAAGAGGGAGAATTCTCTACTGGCCCACTTAGCCGTATTAATTGATATCCAAACCACTTAGCAAATATTTTTCCTCGAAGAGTATTATATGTACCAAATAGTGCTTTTTTACAATGCGAATAAGAAGTTGATACAGCAACTTTGGAATAAGAACTCAGTTTCCACAAAACAAAAGCAAAAATAAAATCTGAAGATCTTCACTAGACTTCCTCTGGAAATGACACTCTTGTTTTACGAAACCTTGAAATATAAGAGTCAGGCTGTTCATGTCTCCCAAAAATAAAAATAGCAGTATTTGTAATTTTCCCACATTGGGCACCATGAAATACATACTTGTGTTTTTTCATTGACATTGCCATATACCTTTCTTTACAATGTCAAAATAAGTGATGCAATAGATACAGATCTAATTCTCAGAAATTGTTCTTATTTGATAATATCGCAAAGAGTGGTTGCAAATACTATGGAATATAATTTGATTTTTGTCAAGGATATTTTCTCTTTGCTTTAAAACTTTACATTTATGCATCCAGGGAAGAACACTGGAACCCCTTCCTGACATAAAGACTACGTTACAGAACGTGTTTAGTGCTCACACTCAATCGCAATTCTCCATGAACGACTTTTAAAACTTATAGTGAATGATACTGCAAAACGCAATCTTGGTTTTAATGTCTTTACACGGAATACATAGGCTCAAAAAGAAGAGGTAGAAGCAGCTTAATTTTCTTCCTACACTATTTTTTCACCGAAAAAATGAATATTTTCTTTCCCCACTAAAATCTAGATAGTATGGTTTAAACACCTTCATAATCAAATTTCACTGTTTTAAGTTTTAAGAACAGCAGAGTAAGAATCTTATTTGTGATTCAACAAAGGATCTACAGGGTAATCACAGATTTCTGTCTTTTCCTGAATTCCTACTTGCAAAATGAAAAATTTTTAAATGATTTGGGACCATGTGGCCTTTTATTTATTACCTTTTTAATGTCTGTAGGCTCTGTGGCGATAAACTGCCTTTCACTTCTAATATTGGAGATCTGTGTTTCCTCCCTTTTCTCCTGATCATTTCAGTTAAGGGTTTGTCAATTTTATTGATCATTTCAGAGAACCAGCATTTGACTTTGTGAATTGTCTCTATGCTTTGTTTTCTTCTGTTTTGAGCATCTGCTTTTATCTGCCTTCTCCTTATTCACTCTGGGTTAAATATGCTTTTCTTTTTTTAAAGTTCTTAAGGTAGAATTGAGGTTACTGGTTTCGTATTTTTCTTTTTTTAAAGAAGGTATTTAAAACTATAAGTTTCCCTTATGCACTGTTTTTGATTTAGGCTACAGATTTTGATAAGTTGTGTTATTGTCACAACTTATCATTCAGCTCAAAATATTTTGTAATTAGAAGGGTGCTGTTTAGTTTCCAAATATTTGGGATTTCTCTTGAATAAGTTCACTCTTACTGACTTATTTCTGTTGTAGCCAGACAATACACTTTATATGATTTCAATCTTTTAAAAATTATTGAAACTTGTTTTAAGGCTCAGCATATGGTCCATCTTGTTGAATGGATTATACATTTGGAAAAAAGCATATTTTTCATTTCATATATAGTATTCTATAAATTTCAATTAGATCATGGGGCTGATAATGTTCAAATCTTCAATGTCTACCGATTTCTATGTCCACTTTTTCTATCACTGAAAAAGGAGCTTTAAAGACTCTGCTATGATTGTAGAACTATCTATTGTCCCTTTTATTCTGTCAATTTTTACTTCATGTATTGTAAGACACTGTTATTAGATTCATACACATTTATAATTAGTTCTTCCTTATGATTTGTCCCTTCTTATTATAGTGAAATGTCCCTCTTTATCTGTTCTGGTATTCTTTGTCTTGAAGTTTATTTTATCTGATATTGGTATAAGCCATTCCAGCCTTCTTTTGCTTACTGTGTGGATGGCATGTCTTTTTCTATCTCATTTTCAACCTACCTTTGTCTTTCTATTTAAAGTGCTTCCCTTGTGAGCAGCATATTCTAGAGTCTTGCTTTTATCCTCTCTGATGAGCTCTGCCCTTCAATTGTGGTGTTTAGATCACTGGCATTTAAAATAACTATCAATATGGCTGGATTTGGGGGTACCACTTTACTTTTCTGTTTGTCCATTCTGGGTTTTTTGCTCCTCTATCCCCCTTTCCTGCCTGCTTTGGGGTTCATAGAATATTTTTCAGCATTCCCTTTTAATTTATCTATCGTTTTTTTTTTTTTAACTATACCTCTGATTATTTTTCATTCAATGGTTGCTTTAGGGATTACAATATACATGCCAAATTTTTGTAGTCTCTTAGAATCAATAAGGTTCCACTTTACATAATATGTAGAAAGCTTGAAACTGTATAGGTCCCTTTAACCTCCACAATACCAGATGTCTTTTATGTTATATGTCATATGTATCACATCTACCTACACTAAAAAACACAATACAATGTCATAACTTTTGTTTTCAACAGTCTTTTGAAGAACTTAAGAAAAAAGTAGTCATTTATGTTTACTCAAATATTTTCCATTTCTGATGTTCTTCACTTATTTCTAAAGATCCAGATTTACTGGTATCATTTCCCTCAGCCTGAGAAGTTTCCTTTAGCATTACTGTTAGTCGGGTCTGCTGTTCTTTATGAGAGACTGTAGGAGTGATTCACAATGCAAAACAAAAATTGATGCTAGCCTTACATTTCCTTCTAAAATATATTAGGTTTAAGAAAAATGCTAAACATGTTGGCATGATTGCTTTACTGTTACGTGAGTGGTTGTCTTTAGGAGATGATAAGTAAGGAAGACACGTGTGCAATCATCTGAAGGAGGAAAATTTGAGGCTCAGTCCACATGGTAATGCACAGGTGTATTTGGCAACTGACCATATGATTGCCAAGGTTGTCTGTGATAGCATTTTCTGCTGCTACTACAAGACAAGGTACTCATGACCTCTGGCTGGTGCTTAATGAGTACATTGGGATATAAAGGAGTCAAGAAAGTCAGGGAGATACGGAGCACAGAAGTCATTGAAAACTGAGATGCTGTAAGAGGACAGAACAGATGAGTGAAATGCAGTTTTCATTCCGTAGGTTGCACAAATGCCAAAACCATGGGCCCTGAAATTAGTGTAAGCTGAATCTTAATAGATCACTGCCAATGTGACCAAATATGCCCCACTTTCTCAGCCAAGGCTGAGAATGCAGGACGAATAACAGTATGCCTGTTCAAAGACTTGTTCAGATAGCAGCATTATTTGTAATAATCAAAAATCGAAAATGACCCAATTCCACATCAATAGGTGAATGGATAACTTATCGTGAAATATATAGAATATTTGGAATATTGTTCATCAATGCATTTTAGGGCCCAACTTTTATTTAGTCTTTCCAAAACATTTTAGTTTTCCAAGGGAGAAATACTGTCTTTTTATTCAGCTTCATAAGTAATAGGTTTATACATTACTTTAATTACATCATGAATCACCAATAACATCATCTTGCACAGATTTTGGGAGAAATAGAACCAACTCCTGTTGATCAAGGCAGTTAGTATCCTCTACATTACAGAGGGCCTGTGGATGAGAGGAGACCTGAAAAGCAAGGACAGAGAGAGGCCTGAGAACCTTTATGTCTCTGACTCAGGCTTTGTAAAGCCAAGTCATCTAACTCTGATCATGGGGATTTCTACGATTTCCTTTCATTTTCTAATGAAATATTAACTCTATGCAGTAAGTTGATATAAACATTATATCATATTGTGGTTATATTTATATCTGTATTAATTTTTAAGTATGTAAACTAACAAAGAAATGCCAGCCCTCTGACATGTTTCAGTTTTCTTATCGCAAAGCCTGTCGTTATTCTATTATTATGAGTGTTGGCAGAGAAATAGAGCAAAATAGGTGATCTCATCCTTTTCCCTTAAAAACCTTCATTAGGGCGGGCCGCGGTGGCTCAGCGGGCAAGAGTGCTTGCCTGCCATGCCGGAGGACCCCGGTTCGATTCCCGGCCCCAGCCCATGTAAAAAACAAACAAACAAACAAAATATAATAAAATAAGAAAATGTTTAAAGATGTTTCCCTTTCTTCCTCCCTTCCTTCCTTCCTTCCTTCTCTGTAAAAAAAAAAAAAAAAAAAAAAAAAAAAAAAACCTTCATTAGAAAGGTTTCCTGGTATGCCCATAATCCATTTCTTCCTTGTAAGACTTTTAAACTTTCCACAGCCAGGAGTGGTTTTTATCTGGTGCACAAATGAAATTACAGTAAACATGCAGCCCAAGCTCTCAGCTGCCTGAAGCAATGACGTTGGTGCTGAGAATAGCAGGTGAGAATGAAATTACAATAAGGATGCGGCTCGAACTCTCAGCTGCCCAAAGCAGTGAGGCTGGTGCTGAGAATAGCAGGTAAGAATGAAATTACAATAAAGATGCAGCCCGAGGGTGGGCCACAGTGGCTCAACAGGCAGAGTTCTTGCCTGCCACGCCGGAGACCCGGGTTCGATTCCCGGTGACTGCCCATGCAAAAAATAAATAAATAAAATAAGATGCAGCCCGAGCTCTCAGCTGCCTGAAGCAGTGATGCTGGTGCTGAGAGTAGCAGGTGAGAATGGGACAGCATGCACCTGGCTGCAGGAGGATTTCCCGGAGCTTCTCCGGGCCTTGGAAGAAAATCAATTCAAACTATCAGATATTTTCTGGAGGGCTTATTTGCCTCAAGTCATTGAGGGAATCAAAGCATATCGTGCCCTTGAGTTTAATTTGGAACGTTGGAACTTTGCAGAGCCCGAGGCTACAGAACCTTCTGGGGACCTCCTGGAGGGGGGACAGCTCCAGTTAGTATGGAGCACGTGGAGGATGTGTGGGTGTCTCCAGGTGCAGAATCCCACTCCCTTCCCGGGTCACTGCAGATTCCAGTTGTTATTCCAAGCGCATGGCCAGACTCTCGTTCAGCATGTGGCCCTCTGGGTTGGCAAAGAGAGCAGTGCCAACCATGAAAGCCTCTGTATTGAAGGACGAGGATAGAACAATAGCGACTCTGGAGCAAATGTTAATTGTCTATATTTTCCTACAAGCCATGGTCCCTAGAGAGTGGGAGAAGCATCAGAGAGGAATATTATTGACAGGAGCAGCCTGAAAATAATTCAGAAAACCACCATTACACACAAGGCAGAAAAAAGAGGGAAACCTTTTCACAGTACCCAACATGTGCTTCCAATCTTGATAGCAGCTGCATCTTGTCACCAGCAAATTAAAATAAAATGGTGGGGAAGAACTGCACGGAAATCTTAACCCAAGGATTTGGACAGCCACGGTAGATCTATTATACTAGAGAGAAGTTGAAAGCCTGAGAGAAGCTCCACGGTACTCCTTTCACATCAGACCCCCAGACACATTCGACTCAGACCACTGCCTACTTCTAGAGCTCCCGACTGGAGGGTGGCATGGAGCGGGGACTCAGGGGCACCCAGGGATGCCCCTCGTTATAGCCAGGCCCTCAGGCATGGAGAGTCAACCACCATGATGGGCTCTGACTCAGCCACGCTGGCAAGTTTGATGTAGGGAGCTTGCCATTTTGTTAGCGCATGTCCAGAGGCAAAGAAAGGAGCTGAGATTTAGAAGGGGAGGAACCACTCTCCTTAGAGAAAGCAGGCACACGCTCTCACAGAGCTGGCAAGTAACCAGTGGCTTTTTGAAATCCATGACTGGTATGCTTGTTGACGCCAACCAGATCCCAACAAGCTCTGGTAACTGTGGTTACGGGATTGAGGAAAAGTCAGGAAGAGAAACAGTGTACAAGGCAGTGTGGCCAGGCTGCAGCATGATGGGTCTTTCCTGGGCAATGCAAAGATGGAAAATCTGACCTTGGAAGGTGGGGGACAAGGTTCCCCCTATCCTGAGTGGTAAGACTAATGGGGAGGGGGGGACCTTCTCTACTAAGTAGAGAGCTGAGCATTGGCTGAGTTGCTTGTTCTTTGCTAATGCCAAGGCTACCTGCAGAGCGCTCTCCTCTCCTACATGGGGCCGGCAGCAAAGGCTCGTGAGTGCTAGCGGGTTCAGGGCTGCACACCTGATGAGAAAGCAAAGCCGTGCCCTTGGATAGACCAGCTTCTTCTTACTACACCCTCGTCATCTCTTGGCGGGCAACATGCCCATTAAAAGCAGCACGAGAAAGGCAGGTGACGACGTCCACTGCTGAGCAGTGTCCACCCACAGCAAGTCCACTGAGAAAATATCTTAGAGTTTAAGGAAAGATTTTTATGCTGGTAAAAGGACAGGACTTAAGGAGCACATAACACGCAACATGAAAGTTTGGAGACTTTTGTGAATAAAATACTTATGAAGGCTTAAAAATACCCCAAACAGAAAGACATTTTTATTTGAATAAGACAAATTTTACTTGAATAAAAGCCCTCTTTGTGCAGTTAATTATTTAGCAGTATATTTTCATTCCAACTCAGTTCCCAATCCTCCTTCTTTAACAGATTCTACAGAAAAAAGGAAAATTCTCAGTGAAGTCAATTGTCGTTCCTTAAGTCCACAGGCTCCTGTTTTTATCTACGGGTTTAGAAAACAATGAACAGACTGGCAAATACGTGCCTCCTCCTTTAGGCCTGAGTTTACATTTTCCTTTTGCCTCTTTCCTTTCTCCTAATCTCTTTTTATATTTCAGCTATACAGATACTCTTTTTTGCAACACCCTCATTCTCCTCAAGGATCTATAAATTAAAGTGTGGCTCAGGAAAATCCACGCCACCCTCTTACACAGATGAGGGGGCACCCACCACGGGGAGAAAAGAACAAATGGTCGGATGCAGAGATCCACGTCCTGCCCCACAGCAGCCTCTGCCAGCCGCGCCAGCCGCAGGCACCTCTGCTCTCTGCTGCTACATTGAACTCCCAGCAGCAAAGGCAAAACATGACTTCAGAATGTTTCTACATTTTCTCGGCCTTTCTTTCTCACCATTTTTAAGGATTTAATTCTGACTGGGGTTGGGGGGAGGGATAATCAAAGAACTCATGGTGGTCGAACACCTCCAAGAAATACATTTTGCAGAATGCAATCTTTTCAGAGATTATGTAATTCAATTCTTTTCCGTCAAGCGCCTTGGTGTTTAATTGGACTACTTGTTTGTTCATGTTAACTCTAGAACTATTTTTAAATTCCTAAGTTTAAAACAGTCATAGTAGCCATTCTGTCTTCATATTCTTGGGATTTATTGCAGAGAAAAACTAGACCTTAATAAACAAAGATACTAGCACAAAATGCAGACTCATACCCAGGGACAATTTGTTATAGCTCAGAACTAATCTATTTAACCTCCTTCTGCTTTAAAACATTTCTCATTTTGCAGTCGATCCTTAAAGGGTTCAGAAGTTGAGAAAAAGCGTAGGTAAAATTAAGCTGTTAAAAAAAGGGGGGGTCCTTATGGAAGATGTGGATAAAATTGGGGGATACACACACACTCAATGTCCCAGAAGACACCTGAGCATCTTTAGATGATCTTTAGAGCTCTAGAAGCCAAGGCTTGTAGCTGGACTGGATCTCCAGAGAGCGGCTTGTAGAAACCGCAGCATTCTGGCACAAACAAGGACCCAGTGACCTTCCCATCCATTATCTGCTCGGAGCCCTCGACGCGCAGGTGTGCAAAGCCCTGATGTAATTTCCTGGGCACTGCAGGCTACTGTGCAGGAAGGAGAGAAAACGAAGGTCCTTGACCTTAAGAAAACTCTTCCATCTGCACACATTTTCAGCACCAGAGCCATTTCTAGCTTTATGCCAAAATGAATTAGACTTTAGCTGCATCTATCAATTCTCCGAAGAGGCTAGGGATTAGAGAGGTTTAGATTCCTTTAAAATTGCTGCGGGCAGAAACATACTGGCTAAAAGGGGGAGAGGCTCTGGGAAAACCCTGGGGTTTCAACTCGGTCCCTCTGGCCAGGCCAGTGATGGAATTGGGTAACATGGGTTGGTTTTAAATTAATTCTCCATCATTCTATAGGCACTTTTTGGTCCTGGGTGCATTTGTTTTTATCTAAAGAACAAAGACACCATTTTCTAAAGAATCATGTTCCACATGCATCATTGTTTACAGTAAATCAAGAGTAATCTAAATAAATGTTTAGATTGCATAAAAGGTCATCAGATTCACTGTCCTGCCCCAATTCATATAGGACCGTAAGAAGACTAGGTCCTCCTCCTTTCGAAGCAGGCCTTTCACTTATTCTCATGCTAAATCCTCCTGCCCAGCCAGAACTCATTTAAACTTGAGTTCTCCACACCAAGCTTTGTGCTCCAAAGGTCATCAGGCTATTTGCAAACTCTTTAATTGTCATGACATTTAGCTTTGGAAAATCAGCTTTGAATCGTCCACTGCACCTGATAAGGATGTAACCCAGGAGGGGGCTTACCTGCACTCAGGTTTGAAATTTCCCACCATCAGGGCCAGCTCCACAGACTGCAATCCCAGAGGGGTATTTCCTCCAGCCTGTTCTACCGACATTAGTCTGGACAGATCTTGAGTTTCTGCATCCCTCTCTCTCTTTCTTTTAATGGGCTTTGGTCATTTGAAGGTTTACAAAGGGGTTAAACAATAAATCACATTGGGATAATAGCAATGGGTAGGTACAGCTAAGTAGCTAATGGTTCGAAACTAAGGTCCTTTTCCAAGTACATAATATTAAACAACAGCAAAATGCTCTAGGCCTTGCCCCTTGACACAAAAGTAACATTCAGTATTTCAGGATTTCAGGGATTCCATGACCTCGTGAATCTGTATTTAAAATGTCAGGTGCAGCTTTCATCAGTCTCAAAGGGGGTTGGTCTCTGGCCCCAAATAAGGTCACGAAGCAGTGCTTGGAGGAAGCGTTTGCTTCCCAAACACACAGTGGTGTCATTTAATTCAATTCTGCAAACACTATTTGAAAGTCATCTAGTTGCTGATCCTTTGCTACATACTGGAGATATAAATGTGAATATGGAAAGGGAAAGACTAGTGATATTTATTGCTATGTGCCAAAGCCAAGCCTAACGTTTCTTCTTGAGAATCAAGCCTAATAAAATAGGATTTACAGATGCAGAAGTCACAAGCTATAAAGAAGAGGAATAAGTATCCAAACCATCCACGCTTACTCCTTCTGAGCTGTTGCCCTGGTGATGTGGATGCAAGCAAGATGAATGGTCTCGATGCTGATTCTACTTTCAAAACAAATCTGTTTGTTGGCTACTTCCCATCGGTCCCCTCACCCTCGCTGTCATCTCTTTGTCCTGGATGGTGACCAGGAGCAGGCTGGGCTGACATCCTCACCTCCCACCGTCTCCACTCAGCAGCCAGGGCATCTTTCTATCAGACATACCACTTCCGGTTTAAAATCAGTGATGGGTTCCCAGGTACACTAGCTTAGGTCATTCCCCATGTGCAGTCCCATACTTAGACGGGGCAGACGGGGCTTCTGGGGCCTGAGCATTGGCACCGTCCTTGAGATGTTCTGAGACAGCCCCTGCCAGAGCCCGAGATTGTAGGGCCGGCAGTGACGGCAGGTCTCTGCCCTCGGGGCGCTCTCTGCCTCTGGGCCCTGAGCCTCAGGCTGCACCAGGTGGGTGGGATGGGGTAGGTGACATACCACTCCTTTGCTGAGACCAGCGTGGGAAGATTCGGGGGACACTCTCGTATTAGAGTCTTATTACTGCTGTGACACGGGACCACAGACACGCGCTTAAGACTTGTGCACAAGTTTATTCTCCTCCACTCTAGAGCTCACAAGTCTAACACGGGACCTTGGGCTGCACTCCGCCTGGAGGCTCCAGGAAGCGTTCCATTTCCTCGCCTTTTCCAGCTTCATGGGGGGGGTGGGGAGGCTCATGGCCCTCTCTCCATCCTCAAAGCCCTCTTGGCACCTCCTCACCTCTCTCTCATGAGGACCATTGCAACCCCACTGGCCACCCACGGTGATCCAGGACAACTGTTTCATCTAAGCATCCTTACTTCAACCACATCTGCAAAGTCCCTTTTGCCATGGAAAGGAGCAGATACCCCAGGCCATTGCTCATTGCCTGCCGTGGAGAGAAGGGGAGTGATGTCAACCTTTGCTTGTTGCTGCTCCCCGAGGCACTACCTGGCCTACAACACTCAAGGACAGTAAGGGGAGGGTGGCAGGTGTCCTTCACCCTGTCACTCACTTTAAAGGTAAAAGCTCAGCTGCCAACTTCAACCTCACTGGTGCCTGTGAACTAGGCAGATAGCTCTGACCCAGCTGGACAGTGACAGCCTCTTTGGCTGCATGACCAGAAAATACATCATCATGAAATAATTCCCACTGGACTGAAGACCTAAAGGTGAAGGCAAAATTATAAAGCTTTTAAGAAGAGAATATAGGCAAATATCCTCATGACTTCGAGGTAAGGAGGGTAAGAAAAAAGCACTCAGCATCAAGAAAAAGGCTGCCAGATTTAACTACCCTGGAACATTTCTTCATCAAAACACCATAGGAGAGTGAAAAGCTAAATCACAGCCTAGGAGAAGATGTTTGCTGCACATGAGTAAACAGAGGATTAGTATCCAGACTATACAAAGAACTCCTACAATAGGAAAAAGAACAAACAGCCCAGTTTTTGAAATATGCAAAATTCTTGAACTGGTGCTTCACATAAAAAGAAGCCCAATAACCATGTATATGGAAATATACTCAACCTCACTAATAATCAGAGAAATACAAATTAAAACCACAATGAGATGCCTTAATATCCTCATAAGTTGGTAAATATTAAAGAGTCTGAAAATAGTTGATGTCTATGCTTTGGTAAATGCGAAACATCAGCTATACTCTGTCTTAGTTTCCCAGCTGCTATGACAAAAACCACGTGGTAGGTTGGCTTAGCAGCAGGAGTTTACTGGCACGTGGTTTCAGAGACAGGAAGGCCAGCTTCTTCCAGGTGGGTCTCATTGTGACTGCCAGCCATCCTTGGGGGTCATTGGCTTTTCCATCACAGTGATGTCTTCTCCTCTCTCTTCCAGGTTCTGTCAACTTCCAGCTTCTGTTCCTCCACATGGCTTTCTCTTTATAAAGCCACCAGTAGTAGGAGGAAAGGTCCGTCTTCACTGAGTTGGCCACACCTTAACTGAAAACATCTTTCAAAGTTCCTATTTACAATAGGTCCACACCTGTGGGCCAGGAGGTAGGAGCTGAACATGCTTTTCATGGGGGACATGATTCAATCCCCACACACGCATTTACTGCTGGTGGGAAGGTAAATGAGAACCACCCCTGGAACACAGACTAGAGTTATCTAGTAAATTGGAAGATATGTATACCATATGCTCTGGTTATTCCATGCCTAGATTTATTCCCTAGAGACAATTATGCAAGATAATGCATGCCCAAGTGTGTTTATATCAGTATGGTTTGTAACTTCCCCAAACTGGAAAGAATCAATGCCCATTCACAGAGAAATGGACAAATAATAGTATACTCAATGGAATAGTACACAACTTTGACAATTCATGAACTCATGAACCCAATGCTCAGTCCCTTATCTTATTCAACATTTATTGTACTTCTTTATTCTAGGCACTAGGCTAGAATCCAGAAAGTCAATATAAAACAAAACAGACCCTCTCCTGGAGGGATTCTCAGGAAAAATCAAGGAAAGCAATATTTACAATTTAATGTGATAAATTAATGAAGCACTACACTTGTAGAGTGCTTTATAGATTTATCACATCTATGAATCTTTTCTTCCCTTTCTGGGTAAAAAAAATGTCTCCTTCCTTTTCCCTTTCAAATTAAAACAGAACCAAACAGAGGAGTTTGCTAGAGTTTATCAGAAAAGGAAAATGTGAAAATACAACACCAAAAGAAAATCTTAGTAGTTGATTCCCATGGACTCTCAGTAATTTTTACACTGTCCTGTGATCAGATATTGCTTTGCTTTTAATCTTATGGGCTCTGCAAATTGCGAATCTAATCAGGTCTCTTTTATGAATCGGCTTCTAGATGATTAGAATCAAATTTGAGTCCACCTCACAAGCATCGTTTATGCATTTATTTATAAACTTTATTCCTTGACTGTTATTTTTCCCTTTTCCTTCTCATCTGCTTCTAATTTACCTTATTGCATCTTATTGCTTGTACTTTATGTGTTAAAGCTTAGAAAAAGTCTTTTCTGGAATAAGCTAGGGAATGGATGAAAGGCTAGGCTAGGATGGAATATTGTCTCATTCTCCTTCATCAACAGCAAGGCCTTTCGTGGAGCCCACTGTGTATTACTCATCTTTGTCCCCCTGCATAATGCCAGGCTCACAGCAGGTGCTTTAGTCTGTGTTCCCTAAATTATGCTGCAGGATAAACAAGTTCAAAATCTCACCAAGTTACAATGGCAGATATGTATTTGTTGCTCATCTTGTATGAGGTCTGCACATCAGGTGGACATGGTTCAGTGGTTCCATGTGATGTCTAGCTCTGGTATATAGGGTGAAGGAGTAGCCATTATCTAAGACAAGTCCCAGCAGAGGGGTTATCCACCTGGCAGAGGACTGGAGCAAGAGGGTTCCAGCCATGCCCATGCACTGGAATTTAAAGCATCTGTTCAGTTGTGGCAGAAGTCATGCCTGGTCACTTCCATTGGCAAAGCAAGCAAAGGGCAGGTAAAGGTGAACAAATAGTGCCATCAACCACTGTTGTCAGTATTCAGTAAATGTTGGCTAAATGAGGATTGTGCTCTCTGTAGGAAACAATGAATATCATGCAATGAGAGGTCTGGCCTTTGCCATAAGCCCCTGGGAGGAGATCTCTAAGCTCTTGGGATGTGTGACTGTCTAGCTGGGCACCTTGACCACTGGACAACCTGACAACTTGATTTGTAATGAGGACTCTGGACCATGGGGTGTCCACTCTACCTCAAGAGGGGCTGAAGACTGAAGTTCAGCCATGTGGGATCAGCTTGACTTCTGCAGGGGCTGGAGACAACAGCTAGCCATGCAGGCAATCAGCCACAGTGCCCCTATAAGAACTGTGGGTCCGTCTCTTTGGTTGGCAATACTCCGTGTTTTGTCCCACATAATCATCAGGAGGAGTGAGTGCTCTCCATGACTCCATCAGGAGAAGAGCCTAGAAGCTCCCTATTTGGAATGCTCTGGACTCAATCCCAAGTACCTCTTCCTTCAGCTGATTTTAAACAGTATCCTTTCCCGGCAATAAGCCGTAATTATGAGAGTAACAACTTTCAGTGAGTTCTGTGAGTCTTTCTAGGGAATATTAAACCTGCAGGTGGTCTTAGGGACCCCCAAACTTGCAATTGGTGTCAGAATTAGTGTGATCTCAAATCCGCACAATCATTATGGTGGTCATTTAGCTGCAATGCCTGGTGAGGTTCCTGGGTCATGAGCCATGGCTCCCAGGTGAATAATCCTCACAGATGTGCTCAAGGAAGGGAAGGTGTGGATGAGGCTGATTCTGGCTGATAGGGCAAAGTAGCTCTTCTATCCCTTCATGGCCCAACAAGCAGCAGAAACATGGAGGGTTTGTAGGCTCATCCAGTCTTCACCTCTTAGATGAAGAATCACCTGGGAGCTTCTTCAAAAACAGAGATTTGCTCTGAGATAGACTTCCAGGCCAAGCACATATGCTGATAAGCTCCCCATGTATAGTGTGGGAAACCCTCCTCTACAGCAAGCCATAAACCTGGCCTTGGGTAGTACAAACATCTTGTTAGGTCCCTGCTAGTCTTGACCCCTGGGAACGAATGATTTTATCTCTTTCAGCCCTCACTGCCTTCTGCTGTGAGGAGGTCTGTGAGGAAGAGTCAGTTGCCCACACAACTGCACTCTCTTGTAAGGTCTGTATGCAGGTCATCTTGTTTGCTTTTGGGCCCCCAGTACCAACCCAGCCATTAGAGCATATACTTACTACATGTATTAATCAATCCCCTTATGATTCCTACAGATCAGGGCAGAAGTTCTCCAACCTCAGCATGCAGCAGGTCCTCTGCAGGGCTTGTTAACTGATTGCTGGGCCCCACCCAGAGGTTCTCAGCCATCAGGCCAGTGAGGGCCCATGAATGTGCATTTCCCAGTGTCACAGGAGACAGGCCCTACATTCAAGTCCTTCACTTCAGCCTCTGTGTATGAAAGTAGAATTATAAGACCTGCTCAGAAAGTCTGACAATAGTTTTTAGAATGGTCAATCTCTAACTGCTTAATCACATTAGTCCAGAAAACCAGGTGAGGCAAATTCTATCTTCAGTACCATATTAATGAATTCATTTTAGCCTCTACAACCCTGGAGGATGGGATCTTTGTTTGGGCTCTGCTGTACCCCAGTGCCCGTAGCCTGGACCCATAATAGCCGTAGAAATGTCTGCAGACTGAAAGGATGAGTGAGCCCAGCAGTGTCCTGCCATCTTCACCCATCACTGGCCTTGGGGCCTGTGACCTGTGGCTCCTGTCTCTAGTGACCCTGGCTGGCATGGCTCATGGTCCTTTCTCCTGGCAGCAGGATGGAGGGGAGCTCCAGCTCTCACATGGCATGGCCTGGCATAGGGCTCCCTGGGGCAACATGCTGCCCAACTTCTATCACGGATCAGATAAAAAATCTTCTCCAACTCTCCAGCCTCTTCTCTTTGAAAAGAAATACATAATAAGAGTACAGGTCGCACAAATCAAAAGTCTTTAGCTTTCAAATTGTTGTTTTTGCTTTGAATTTCACCCACTTAATTTGAAACTCAAAGCCCAAAATTTGACCCCTGTTCCCATTGGGTACTTTTCTGTTTCCTTAGAACAGTGGCCTCAGCCTCACTGTATAATATTAGTGTTTTAGGGCCATAGGGCAAAAGGAATCCAAGAGGCATAAATCAATGAATATTTCCCAATAGTATGCAGCTGCACTTTATTTTATTGACATCACCTTCCTTAATGACTGGTGAAGCAGTGATGATGATGATGGAGCAAATCCTATAGAAAACTCTACTTCTGTGGACAGAGCTTTTCAAGAAGTTCTTCTTTTCCAAGAAGATGTACTGGCCTCATCTAGCTCCAAGGTGTCCTGCCACCCTTTGAGGATATTTCGTGGTAGAGATTGAGTTTGGGGGTGGAATTCTCATTTTCTTGTTAATGGTGCAAAGAGCTTGTTTCTCTTCAAAGAATTACTCAAGGAAATTCTATCCAGGGGCCCCAAATTGCAACTTGGTCTTTTGCAGCTCATAGCAAGTAATGTTGTCAGAAATGTAGGTTTGCTGTGATACAAAGGAAAGTGAAAACGATTGAAAACAGCAGTTGCCGAGGAACTGCCTCCCTGCCCTCTGAGCTGTGGCTGCTTCAGGAGGGTCTGTTGGTCGTCCAAATTTCAATGTCATTTCTGGGTTCACTTATTTAGTCACTGAAGTGGCTCAAACACTAAGCCAGTGAGGCAGGGATTATGCATTTTACAGACAAAGAAACAGCATTATGGATGGAATCGTTCCCCCATAAAGATACATTCAAGTCCTGACCCCAGTCTTATGGGGTGAACCCACTTGTAACCAGAACCTTTGAAGATGTTGTTGGTTAAGGTGAGGCCACACTGAGGAGGGTGGGCCTTAGTCCAACAGGGCTGACACCCAAAGTGGAAGCCAGAGGGGACAGATATCTCCATGTGACGAAGGCAGAGATGCATTTATAAGCCAGGAAATGTCCCAGGTTGCCAGCCAGCTACACCTGAATGCTCCAGATTCCTGGAGAAAGCACAGCACCTTAGTGTGGCACTTTTAACCCCCAAAACTCTAGGACAATAAATTCCTGTGGTTTAAGTCACTCAGTTGGTGGTATTTGTCTCAGCAGCCCTGGCAGACTGAGACACTGAGGTTTAGAGAGATTAATGAACATGTCCAAGATGTCACAATGCAAGATTTGAACCCTGGCTTGTAACAAACCTGTACTCTTTCCAGGACAGCACGTGCTTTGCCTTCCATGGTCTGGGAAGAGAAATCAGCAGGCGAGTCTGACAAATGGCACAGGGACTGTGACCCTGGCTGAGGCCACCACTCGACCTGGGCTTCTTTCAGGGTAACTCATCTGATTTTCCCTTCCCAGTAATGGTTCCCCCTCCCCAGTGTGGACAGGGAGATGGAGCCGGGAGGGGGTGGGGGGTGCGTAGCCCCGGGAGAAGGGACAGGCAGAGAGGCCTTCCTGGGGGTCTCCTCCAGGAATTCCTGAGGCTGCTGTGGCCACTTCTCCATCCCAGCCCTACTCCCATCTTTAAACGGACCTCAAAGGTCCAGTTCTCAGTAATGGGAACCAAAAGACGGCCAAATGTCTTCGTTATGTCCAATTGCATTATGTCTTGAGCTGAAAAAGCAAAACAAAACAAAACCCAGTGCTTTATTGGGAGTCATATGCCCAAGTGAGCAGGAACAACTAGAAGATGAACATTTTGATATTTTATTTGGAATAACTCAGTCTTACAGTTTCTTGCCCCAAAATGTGACCTCAGGGATCTCCCTGCCTTCATTGGGTTTTCTTGGAGGAACTGTTTGGGCACAGCAACAGCCTTAAAAACATGTTCACACTCTGAGGCAGCTGTCCAAGAGCCTTAGACATCTTCCCTGACCCTCAATGAGCAGCCTTTGATGGGCTTGGAAAAAGCCAAGCTCAGTGTCTGAGAGAGTTTCCCTGGGGCTCCTTCTCAGCCATGCCTGCCCTCGGAGTATGCCCATGCCAACTTTAGGCCAGCATCGCCTGAGCCCTTTCTGTGTTCCAGCTTTATTAATATATATCCTATAAAGTGCTTTTTAAATTCTCCCTTTTCTTCTTTTCATGGACCACCCATTCCTCTTATCAGGTTTCTAAATAATGAGCCCTGCTGTGGCACTAAACTACCTGTTAATGGTCAGGTTTTTCTTGAAGTTAATGTAGTGAAGTTTTTGTTTGCTTTCACAAATTTTGGTAAGGCACGGTTGGTAGAACAGAATGACCTTTGAGTCCAATGTAGTGACAGCCAGATGAATTTGGGAGAATCCCAAAAGCTTCCCAAGGCTTGGTTTCTTCCTTGGTAGATGGGGGTATGGAAAATTACTTCACACACTTATCAGGAAGAATAAGTGAGGAAAAGAGTATGGAATAGGTCATGTGGTCAGATAGACAGTGAAAACTTAGTAAATGCCAGGTCCTTTCCTTTCCTCTTCAAAAATTTGTATAGATTCCGGACATCGCCGTGGCTGTGTCCTTGAAATATCTTGATTACCCATCGCCTTGGCTCACACCCCACTCTCCAACGGCCTTTGCAAAAATGTGTCTTCCAGAAGGACTCCTTGTGGGCTATTTTCAAACAGCATAAACTCTTCAATTCATTTCTCAGTGGGCTTGCCTGTCTGAGAGGGATAAGAGAAAGAATGCAAGGACTGTTTGTCAATGAAGCATCTTCCATAGAAAAGTCTACTTTCAAGTAATAGATCTTTTTAGATGGGCGGAACCAGTGGGGTGAGCCCAGAAACCACCTTCACGTTTGCCTTCTCTGACTTCCTCCCCCCACCTCAAGGTGGCTTACATAGAGCCTCTAGCTTCCCTATTGCTTCCTACTATAACAAACAAGGACAACAACAAAAAGGTCAATTTAGCTCCTAACTGGCTTTTGGGTACTACAAGGTCCAGTCTCATCTAGTATCAAAACTCAAACTGCATAGCCAATCTCTGGTGTCTCCTCTTCATTCCCCACCAACCTGGAACTGCCATGGGGAAGGGGTGATGACAACGGCTTTTGTTTTTTCTCCTCTCATCTTCCAGCTCCAGGAACAAGGAAAGGAAGAGGGAGAGGAGGAAGAAAAGCAAAAGCTTGATGTCCCTGCTACTCTCTCCTGGCTGGTGTGAGTTGGCTGATTCAACCTTCATATGGCAGTGTACAAACACTGGTTTTGTGGTGGCAACATTTAGGGATCTTTGGGGCCCTTCCTCTCACTGACCCACCTCAAGGACACCCTCATGCCCTGGCATGGACTCTTCAGCAGACCTGTGGAGACCTCTTTCTCACCTCGGCTCCTGCCCCTGGCATGCCACTTTGCCCTCTCTTCAGGGTCCAGCTCCTCACTCAGCAGCCAGCCCTCCTGATCATGGTCATTCAAGACAGCAGAAGCCTGGTGACCATCGGCAGCTGCCACCTTCCCTTGGTCCTTGAGACTCTCACACAGCCTTCCATGACAAACAGGGAAGGCCTACCTCTCTCTTTGCCTGTATCAGTGGATGAATGGGCTTCTCCAGCTATCCTCCCACCCTCAGAATACTCCAGACAGAAATCAGGCACAAGTCTTTCTGTTCACATATACCATGGTCCATGGGAAGCCTGAGTCAAGCTGTAGAAGTCAGGGTTAGGTATCAACTTGATCAGGTGATGGTGCCTAGTTGTTTCGGTGCTGTGGACTTAAATCATCAGCATGTGAAATTCATCTATGGCTGATTACATCTGTGGACAGCTAAGGGGAAAGCCTTCCTCAATGAATGAGGCTTAATTTAATTAGCTGGAGGCTTTAAAGAAAGAGGTCAGAAGAGAGCTCAGCACAGCTCAGCACAGCTCAGAACAACACAGCTCAGAGCTCAGAGTCAGCTCAGACATAGACTTTGGAGATGCAAGAGGGAATGTCTTGGAGAAAGCTGTTTGAACCCAGAAGCCAGGAGAGAAGGCCAGCAAACATCACCATGTGTTTTCCCATATGACAGAGAAACCCCGAGGAAAGCCAGCTGCCTTTCCTCTGAGGAACTGTAAATTTGTAACTAAATAAATCCCCCTTATAAAATCCAGTCCATCTCTGATATATTACATTCTGGCAGTCTTAGCAAACTAAAACACAAGCTCACCCAAGACCCCCCATTAGGCTTGGCCTCTTTCACTCAAATGCTGCTGGTGGGCTCAGAAATTCCTGTAGCTCAGTGAGGGTGGAGCTGGAGTAAGATGCAAAGTGCCTTTGCCCATTTTGATGAGCATGCCTATAGACCCCCCTGACTGCCTGGCAGGGGAGGAAATTCCTTGCTGAACCCACTAGGCAAAGAGCTCGTCTTCCCTGGTGACCAGCTGTTCTTATGTAGGTCATCAGGGCTGGAGGTGGTGTTAGTGCTCAGGGGCACTGGACAAGTTATGATACCTTTGAACAGGTCTAGCCTGGGTATGTCCACACTTTTCCTTTAGAATGTGGAGGCATCTATTACCTATTTCCTCAGCTTTAGATCTTCAGCCAAAATCCCAAAAAGGAAACAGATGAAAGTCTTATTCAACATTCCATTGCAAATTAAATAAATAACTTCATTATTACTATTAATATTTACACAATTCATAGGATACAACCAAAGCAAGATGTTAAAACAGAGCTTGGTTATCTTTCCTAATAGTCTTTTAAAACTACTACTACTACACAAAACTTGCCTTTAAATTTCTGCTTTAAATAATTTAAAATCTCCAAAAATATAATGTCGAGAGAGCTGTTGTGCAGTTCATTGGCTATTGCAAGTCAAAAATGACAGCAGCTGCTTTTAACCCCATGTATCCCAAGCATTTACTAGATGCCTGAGGGATAGCTCTAATTTTCACAACCAACTATGCCCTTGCAAAGTTGTTATTCTTATTCCATTTACAGATGAGGAAAATGAGAGAATAGTTACCCAACTCAAGGTCACACAGCCAGTGAATGGCCAACTTGGACTGTTACCTGCCTGACTCAAGGGGCTATGGTCTTTCTGAACCACTGTTACAGCCCAACAGCTGTGTACAGCTGTGGTCAGCTTTTAAATCACGGGATGATAGCTTTTTATGAGAAGTTTTCCCAAACTGGAATGCACTAAGCAGCACGCAACAAGAAGTAAAAATGGGTGCTGGGAAGTATGCAGGGCCCAATAAGTTAGTGAAAGGGTGCATTAACTGAGTTAATCATTTTATTTACCATAGCACTTTTCAGAGACTTTAGTGTGCAGATGGATATTTTGACAGGTGTTGGTGGGGGGCAAATCAGTGTTTGCCAATTGCACTACCCCCAGACCCTTGTTTAGAACAATCCTTTTGGCCTCTCCTGGAACTCTGTGCCCCTGTGACATCTTGATCTGGGCAGAGGGTGGTGGGAAATGGAGAGCTGAAGTTGCACAGCCTCTCTTTGCATGGGTGTTCCAGGTGTAGCCCACGTTTCACCATGTTTTTGTCGACATCTTCCTCAAAATCTCCTTCTGCTAAAACTTCTGTCATTTGCCCTTGCTTCTTGCAGATCGGTAACAAAAAGACAAAGAAAGAGCACATGACTTTTGTTCCTTCCCAGTGTCCCCTTCTGCTCTCTGTGTGGGCATTCAGGTGGCTAAATTACCAACTCATCCTTGCTTGTGACTCACTCCTGGATTTTTCATAATAAAAAATAATGACTCTTCCTAATCATGCTCCATTTTTTTTTAATGAGATTCTTTCAGCTTATGGTGAATTTGATATTTTGGCTTACACTCAGAGCCCTTTAGGACCTTCTTTTCCTCTTATACATATTTGGAAACATTTTTCTGACATGCGGGGCAGAGTACCCCTAACATGTAATTCGACAACCATCCCCTCACTCTGATCATCCACAGCATGTATTTCCTTGGCCAGATCAGTCACCCACTGCCAGGGGTGGAATTTTGTCCCCAGAGAGTCATGTTCAGGTCCCAACACCTGCTCTTCAGTTAGTCAAGATGAGGCCAAACTGGAGTAAGGTGGGCCCTAATCCCATATGACTGTGCAACGTGGACAGAGAGACACCATGAGGGGAGACGACCACGTGAAGAGGGAGAAAGAGAGAGAGTGGAGGGAGGCAGCTACAAGCCAAGGACCACCAAGGATTGTTGACAAACACCAGAAGCTGGTTCAGAAGCAGCACAGCCACCTTGATTTTGGACTTCTAACCTCCAGAACTGTGCAACAATAATTTGTTATTTTAAGCCCCCCACCCCATCCTAGTCTGTGACACTTGCCTGGCAGTCCTGGTAGGCTAAGATACTCACCATCTGGTCCTACTGGGACACTACCCCGCCTGCCTCCTGCAGCCCTCGTTTTCCTCCATAAGGGCCAGCCGCTTAAACTGCGTCACTTCCACTCACACCCTGTCATGTTCTAATTTTTTTTTCTTTTGCACAGGCAACATGCAACTGGGAAACAATCTCTAATTAATTCTTTTTTTTTTTCACATTTTTTTTTTTATTACATGGGCAGGCACTGGGAATCGAACTGGGGTCCTCTGGCATGGCAGGCAAGCATTCTTGCCTGCTGAGCCACCATGGCCCTCTAATTAATTTTAAGCAACCATTTTATTTTAAAATAATTTTAAATTTTCAGAAAAGTTTCAAAGATAGTACCAAGAGTTCCATTATACTCCACATCCAGTTTCCCCACTATAATCTTACATTAGGCTGCTACACTTGTCACAAAGAACCAGTATTGATATGTCATCCTTCATAAAAGTCATTCTTAATTCATAGTTCCTAATTTTTACCTTAATGCATCTTTTTTTGGTTCTAGAAACCTATCCAGGATCTCACGTGACATTTGGTCTTCAGGTCTGCTCAGATTCTCTTGACTGTGACAGCTTCCAAACTTTTCCTTGTTTTTAATGACCTTAATAGCTTTGAGGAGTCCTGGCTAGTTCTTTGGTAGATCCCTCAGCTGGGATTTGTCTGATGCTTTTCTCATGACTACACTAGCTTTATGGATTTGGGGGAGAAAGACCACAGAGGCAAATTTTTATCACTTCAAATAAAGATCATGAAATAAAAAAGCACACACACATAAGATGGCTCGCCACGCTAGTGTCACCCTTTATCACTGGCTAAAGTAGTGTTTTCCAGGTTTCTGCACTGTGAAGTTACTTGTTCTCCACTTTCCTTGCCCTTTGGAAGAAAGTCACCACGTGCAGTCCACACGTATGTGTGTGTGCACTTATGCTCCACGTCTTTGAGGCAATGAATCTACCCTAATGATTTGAAATTCTTCTGCACAAGAGATTTGCCTGTTCTCCCCCATTCATTTATTCAATCATTTATTCATGACAGTGTGGACTCATAGATATTAATTATTACCTGGGGCTATAATCCAACTCTATTTATCTTCTTGCTCAGGTTGACCCAGTATTGGCCACTCTGGGCTCTTTCAGTTGGCCCCTGTGTCCCTCTGACTTGCCTCCATTATTGTGGGTTCTTTTTTTCTCTTGAGCACTTTCTTCCTTTCTGGCACTACATGATGCTGCAGGGTCGTGTTGTATATCCCCTGCCACATGCTCTAATTTGCTCTGTCACTGTCCTCCAGATTCTGTGTTCCTGTCCTATAGTACTTAACTCAGAATCACAAATCCTATGGTAATGAGTGTATTTTTTGAATCAGTACAATGATGTGACATGAAAGACTGCTCCAGTAATCTTAAATATTAATGAAACTGCATTTAGAGGAGATAAGAATGAAGCTCATTATGCATTATTTGAGTCAATCATGAATTGTATGCACAAATAGAAGATAATAGAAAAACAGAAATAATCCAAAATAATCTATATTTGACTTGAAAGAGTAGACAGTCACAAGTAGATGGCTTCCCCTTCCCTCCCATCCAACTTCAGCAAAGAGGGGAAGTCCACTTTTCACTACTCTGGGATCCGGCTGAACAAGAATTGGTGAGAGCCTACGTTTCTATAAAGACTCTGTAAAATCAATGGTCAAGAGTTGCTGAGCAATGACGCATCAAAAAAACAAGGCTATGCCAATAATTCAGCAAAGGGGTCAGAGTAGACTTGACTAAGAGAGCCATGAATGTTGATGAAGAGAGGAACTGAGTCAGGAACCACATCTTCTTGTCTGAATAAGGAAGTGAGTGAGGCCAGATAAAGTTGATAAATCCAACTTCCATAGTCTCTGCCAGGTGAGTTCCCATAGGGGATTTAATCCAGAATTAGAAGCAATGATTCTCTGTCACTCAAATCTTACCACAATGACCACCCCTTTAAATTGTTAAAGACCATCAGAAATACCTCAAGATCAATCTTAGTCAACCCTGGCTGTACATTAAAATCATACAGGAAGCCTCTAAAAAGATCACCACTCAGATTTGGATCACAGTGATCTGGGATGAGGACAGGGCAAAGGCACTTTTAGAAATAACCTCAATGAGGCAGGCCACGGTGGCTCAGCAGGCAGAGTTCTCACCTGCCATGCCAGAGAACCGAGTTTGATTCCCAGGCAAAAAAAAAAACACAATGGCTCTAAGATATATACAGAATTTTAAACCAATTGTTTAGATAACTACCCTTCAATTATCCATGTCAAGGGCCAAGTTGGCAGAGAATTTCATGGTTTGGGAAGGATGAAGATATCTGAATTTTATAGACTACTTCAAATCTAGTTTCTGATAATGGCTTCAGCCTTTTTATTTCCTAACTAGGTGATAATTAATAGCAAAATTGGCTGTCTTGATTTTCTTCCTTTATTTCTGTTGTTTATAAGATAGAGGTGCTAATTAACAGTGACATAGCCTGAAGGCAGCCAAGAGGCAAGAGAAAACAAGTAAAAGTAAGTGTATGGATCCATAAATTGGATCTTTAATAATAAGTTAACACACTTATGATACTTACTATGTGCCACACTCGTGTCTGATTATTTTACATATAATTTATCCTCCCAACTCTCTATGAGACAGGTTCTTTCATTATCCCCATTTTACAGATGAAGAAAGTGAAGCAAAAAGATGATAGTAACTTGCTCAAGTTCATAAAGCTAACAAGAGGTGGAGTTGAGTCTGCACCCAGGTTTTCTGATTCCAGAATCTGCTCTTAACCATTACATGTTAATTACATTACATTCAGCAAGCTATAAACTCAGTAAAAACAAAATATAAGCATATTAAAGAATGGGAAAAGATGGAAGAACTCAGCATTCATTGTTCAAGGAATCTAAGAAATTTATTTCTGATTGGACCCAAAATGTTAATCTTTTTTCTGATTACATTGCTGATTCACAATGTGACATCAATTCTTAAGCTAACACTTTAAAGAAATGACTTCGTTCAAATTCAAAGCAGAGTTTTCTAATTCCAAGGTCTAGTGATCCCAGAATATCAAATGAATTACCATTTCATTATTAAATATTTTAGTGCCTGAAAGGTAATACAATTTACCTTAAAATGAAATTCCTGGGTGAATTGGTTGACAGAATACTGCTACTATCCTAAGAATATCTCCTTGAATAGATAGATTACATATAATCTTCTTTTCACACTCTCCATTTATGTGTTTTCCTCAATAGTAAAATCTCCATCTTGTGCTCCCCCTCATTTATATTCATTGCACCCCATCAGGTAATCCCAACCTCAAGAGTTCTAAGCAAGTGGGGTTTGTCCTATTATTTGCTGAAATTCTGGGAAAGTTTCATCAGAAGATGTCTTACATTGCCATGTAGATGATGTCCAGGCATCAGTATCTTTGAAAATGCTCCAGGCAATTCCGACATGCAGCCACAGCTGAGAACCACCCATCTGGGGTCACCTCAGGATACCTTGAAGCTATAATACAAGCTATGTTACTATCTGCCAGTCTTGAGAGAGAGGACCAGAGGCAAAATAGCAATCTTTTCCTTCCTGCAAGTGTTGAAGAAATTTTAATCAGCATCCTGACATTTGCCTGATCTCCATCATCTGGGACATTCCAAAATAATTTATACAACAAGTAATTTAATTAACATGATGGAAAGCAAAGCGTACTACAAACAGTGACCAAGAAACTGATTCCAGACAGCTCACAATGAGATAGTAGACTCAGATATTTTGAAAGAGCTGCAGAATAAACTCCACAATGAGAAAAACTGCCAGCCAAAATTCTTTATAAGGCAAAACTGTCTTTCGAAAAATGAGAGATAGTTTAAAATATTCACAGATAAGCATAAATTGGGAGTTCAGCAACAAAAGACTTGCCCTACAAGAATTACTAAAAGGTGTTCTTCAAGTTGAAAGGGAAAGACAGAGAGAGTGGTCTGAACTAGTGTGAAGAAATGAAGATTATCAGAAATGGCAAATAAAAGGGTAAATGAAAAACCCAATAGTACTATCCCCTCAATATACAACTCTAATCTTTAATTACAATAAGATTCAGAGTACAATTTAACAAGAAAAAGGCAGACTTCCTGATAACGAATGTGCAAAATAGGAAGTGGTAAAATAGAACCAGAACAACATAAAGATGGAAACAAGGGGATATGGGAACAGAGAAGGTGAATGCCATTGAAGTTAAGCTGGTATTTTTTCAAATTAGTAGGTTATAATTGTAGGTCGTGTAACATAAACCCCAAAGTAACCACAAAAAACGTATTTTAAAAATATACAGTAACAGAAATGAGAAAGGGATCAGTCAGAGACATCACAAAAGATCAAACATCAGAAAAAGAGGGTGCAATAAAGGAAAAGAGAGACAAAAAATTGGGCATATATAAACCAAGGGACAGGGCGGGCAATGGTGGCTCAGCAGGCAGAGTTCTTGCCTGCCATGCTGGAGACCCGGGTTCAATTCCCGGTGCCTACCCATGCAAAAAAAAACCAAGGGACAAAATGGAACCACACAGCACAAGGGTACACTGTGGCAGCCATCCAGTTTAATTGCTCTCAACTCCCTTTAAAATAAGCAAGACACTTCCAGTAGTTAATGCTTTCAGGACTCACCTCCAGCTTTCAAGCTGAGGCCACACTCTTCTCAGACAGCTCCCAGCAGTGACTAAATACAGCAAGAACACCAGAGGCTGACCACTTCTGCAGAAGTGGAGCAGTCTCTGCTCTGGAACTCCCTATTGGGTTGGCTGAGACTCTGTCAGATTGACATTGTGGTCTACATTACAGGTGCTAGATCTATGCCACTGCTTGAATTCTCTCTCTGCCACATCTGGCTTCTTTTCCCTTTTGTCATTTGCAAACATTACTTACCAATAAATCTCTTCTACTCCTAAAACAAAACAAAACAGGGACAAAATGGCTGAAGCAAGACTGCTTTTACAGTAATAACACTGAACATTAATGGATTAATCTCCCCTAATCAAAAGACACAGGTTGACAGAATGGATAAAAAGTGTGATCCAACTGTTCATTATTTACAAGAGACTCACCTTAAACCCAAGGACAAAAATAAGTGAAAGCAAAAAGATGGAAAAAGATATTCCATGCAAACAATAACCAAAGAGTAGCTAGGTAGCTATACTAATATTAGACAAAATAGACATTAAGTCAACAGTTACTATAAGAGACAAACAAGGACATGATATATTAATAAAAAAGCAACCCACCAAAGGGAAATAACATTCATAAATATTTATGCACCTAACCACTGTGCCCCAAAATACATGAGACAAATACTGGCAAAGCTGAAGGAAGAAATTGACACTGCTACAGTAATAGGGGACTTCAATACATCACTCCCAAAAGATCTAGACTGAAGATCAACAAGGAAACAGACAACTGAATATTATGATAAATGGACAAGATCTAGCAGACATATAGAGAATACTGCACCCCAAAACAATAGATTATACATTCTTCTAAAGGGCACATGGATCATTCTCCAGGATAGACCACATGTTGGTTCACAAAAAAAGTCTCAACGAATTTAAAAAGATAGAAATTATGCAAAACATCTTCTTCGGCATAATGGAATGAAGCTGGAAATCAATAACAGCTGGAGAATTAGAAAATTCACAAATATATGGAAGTTAAACAATGTGGGTCAAAGAAGAAATTGCAAAGAAAATTAGTAAATATCTTGAGACAAATGAAAATGAGAATGAAACATATCATAATTTATGGGTTGCAGTAAAGGCAATGCTGAAAGGGAAATTTATGGTCCTAAATGCTTACAATAAAAAAAAAGCAAAAGCTAAACTAAAAAAACTTAATTACACACCTGGAAGAACTAGAAAAAGAACAGAAAACTAATCTCAAAGCAAGTAAAGCAGTAAAGAAATAGCCAAGATTAAAGCAAAAATAAATGAACTAAGAATAAAAGACTTAATAGAATTAACAGAACCAAAAGTTATTTCTTTGAAAAGATGAGTAAAATTGGCAAACCCTTACCAGGACTGACAAAGAAAAAAAGACAAGATATGCAAATTAAAAAAATCAGAAATCAGAAGGGGAATATTACTACTGAACCCACAGAATTAACAAGGATCATAAAAGAATACTATGAACAACAGTATGCCAACAAATTAGACAACCTAAATGAAATGGACAAATTCCTAGAAACACACAAAACCTACACTGATTCTATAAGAAATAGAAAACATCAACAGACCAATTATAGGCAAAGAGAATGAATTGGTCACCAAAAAAACACCCAACAAAGAAAAGTTTAGAATCAGATGGCTTCACAGGTGAATTCTACCAGGGATTCCAAGAAGAATTAATATCAATAATGCTCAAAATTTTCCAAAAAATTGAAGACAAATTATTCTATGTGATCAATATCACTAACACCAAAGCCAGATAAAGATACCACAAGAAAAAATTACAGACCAATTTCTTTAATGAATGTAGATGCAAAACCCTCAACAAAATGCTTGCAAATCAAATCCAACAACACATTAAAAGAATTACATACAATGATCAAGTGCATTTTATCCCAGGTATGCAAGGTGGTTCATAAAAAAATCAATTAGTGTAATACATCACATCAACAAAACAAAGGAAAAAACCTACAGGATAATCTCCATTCTCACAGAAAAAAACATTTGACAAACTCTTTTCTTCATAAGAACACTCAGAAATTAGGAATAGAAGGAAACTTCCTCAACATGATACAGAACATATATGAAAAACCCACAGCTAAGACCTTCCTCAAAGGTGAAAGACTAAAATCTTTCCTTCTAAGATCTGGATCAAAACAAGGATACCCACTGTCACCATTGTTATTCAACATTGTACTAGAAGCTCTAACCAGAGCAATTAGGTAAGAAAAAGAAATAAATTGCATCCAAATTGGAAAGGAAGAAGTAAAGCTTTACTTGAAAATTACATGATCCTATAGAAAGAAAGTCCCAAACAATCTACAACAAAGCTACTAGAGCTAATAAATGAGTTCAGCAAAGTGGTTGAATAATGAGTTGATAATGAATGAGTTGATCAAAGAAGATCAACACACAAAAATCAGTAATGTTTCTATATGTTAATGATGAACAATCTGAGAAGGAAATCAAGAAAAAATTCCATTTACAATAGCAACTGAAGGAATCAAATATCTAAGAAGAAACGTAATCAGGAGGTAAAGGACTTGTATGCAGAAAAATACAAGACATTGCTAAAAGAAATCAAAGACTTAAATAAATGAAAGGACATTCTGTGTTCATGGATTGGAGACTAAATATCATTAAGATGTCAACTCTACATAAAATGGCTTACAAATTCAATGCAAACCCAATCAAAATTCCAACATCCTGCCTTCCAGAAATGGAAAAGCCAATTATCAAACTTCCTTGAAAGGCTGAGGCACTCCAAACAGCCAAAAACATCTTGGAAAAGAAGAATGAAGTAGGAGGATACTTGCTTCCTGACTTTAAAACGTATTACAACTATATAGTGGTCAAAACGGTATAGTATTGGCACAAGGATAGATACATTGACCAAAGGAATTGAATTGAGAATGAATTGAATTGAGAGTTCAGAAATAGATCATCACATCTATGGCCAACTGATTTCTAACAAGGTTGCCAAGTCAATTAAGAAAAAATTTTCTCTTCAATAAGTGGTGTTGAGATAGTTGCATATCCATATTCAAAAGAATGAAAGAGAACCCCTTTCTCACACCATATACAAAACATAATTCAAAATAGTACAAAGACTTAAATATTAGAACCAAGACTATAAAATTCCTAGAAGAAAATGTAGGGAAAGAACTTTGGAATCTTGTATCGAGCAATGATTTCTTAGACTTTGCACCCAAAGCACAAGCAACAAAAGAAAAAATGGATAAATGGGAGCTCCTCAAAATTAAAAACTTTTGTGCATCAAGAGAGTTTGTCTCAATAGAGAAAAGACAACCTACTTAGTGTGAGAAAATATTTAGAAGCCAGATACACAGTAAGAGTTTGATATCCAGAATATATAAAGAAATCCTACAACTTAACAATAAAGATACAAACAACCCAATATAAAAATGTGCCAAAGACTTGAATAGACATCTCTCCAAAGAGGATATACAGATAACTACAAAGCACATGAAATGATGCTCAGCTTCTCTAGCTATGAGGGAAATGTGAATCAAAACCACATGAAATTTAATACAGCAGTAAGATGAAATAATTTCCTAAAGCACATGACAAGATGGATGAGCCTTGAGGACATAATGCTGAGTGAAATAAGCCAGCCACAAAAGGATAGTTACTGTATGATTCCACTTTTATGACTATCATAAAGGTATAATCAGAGACTTATAATACAGAATATAGGGGACTTAGAGATACACAGAAGCTAGAGATGGATGAACGGTTAGCTAATGAGGTTGAACTCCAATGTAAGGGAATAGATAGGAGTGAAGGTTCTCTAGTGGGTCTATAAGTAATATTACCATATTGAAGATGAACAAGATTGAAGGGGGTTGTATAGGCCTACATGTCCCACTGATTAACACTAGAAATATAAATTAGTTCTTGCAGGAATTGCTTCAAAGGGAAAAAAAAACATATGGGATATCATCTCACTCCCACTAGAATGGCCGCTATTAAAAACGCAAAACACTACAAGTGTCAGAGAGGGTGTGGAGAAAACGAACACTCATTCATTGCTGGTGGGAATGTAAAATGGTGCAGCTGCTGTGGAAGACAGTTTGGCAGTTCCTCAGGAAGCTAAACATAGAATTACCATTTGATTTGGCAATCCTCCTACTGAGTATAAACCCTAAAGAACTGAAAGCAGAGACTTGCACACATATTGTCACACTGATGTTGACAGCAGCATCATTCACAATTGCCAAAAGATAGAAGCAACTCAAGTGTCCATCAACTGATGGATGGATAAGCAAAATGTTGTGTATACACGTAATGGAATATTATTCAGTAGTAAGAAAGAATGCAGTCCTGATGCACGTGAAAACATGGATGAACCTTGAGGACATTATGGTGAGTGAAATAAGCCAGACATAAAAGGACAAATATTATATGACCTCACTGATGTGAACTAATTTTATAATTGTTTTGTATTTAATTTATATTAAATATTTAACTTATATAACTATATTAAATATTTAATTTATATTGTATAATTAAATTGTTTTACAATTGTCATGGTTTTATAATTGCTTTTTTATAAAACAAATTCATAGAGTCAGAATCTAGAGTATAGGTTGTCAGGGGATAAACTGAGGTTAGAGAATAAGAAGTTTACACTTAATTTGTACAGAATTTCTATTTAGGTTGATTACAAAGATTTGTAAATGGATGGTGGAGATGGTAGCACATTGCTGTGAGTGTAATTTACAGCACTGAATAATATAGGTGAATGTGACTAAAGGGGGATCTTTAGGTCACATATGTTAGTTGAATAAATATTGAAAGATAAAACATAGGACTGTATAGCACAGTCAGCCCTGTCGTACACAACAGACTATAGTTAATAGGACAAGTATGAGGATATTCTTTCATGAATTATAACAAATGTATGACACTAATAAAAAGTGTTAATAATAGGGTGATGTAAGGAAAAATACACCTAATGTAAACTATTTACGACAGTTTATAGTGGTATTTTCATAATTTTTCATCAATTGTAACAAAGGCAACAACTGTTAAAAAAATCAATACTATTACAAAAAAGGGCTATCACCTATTGCATCAAATGTTCACCCCAGTGCAAAGTGTAGGGGCACAGTATATTGGAATCCTGTATTTCATGTATGATTGATCTGTAAACCCACAACTTCTCTAATTAAAAAATTAACAATTTCTTTCAATTTTTAAGTTAAAAACACTGAAGCCTGGATCCCACCCCACAGAGATCTGATATCGTTGGTGTGGGTGCTGGCCTGGATCTATGGATTCTAAGAGATTCCAGGTGATAGTAGTGTGCAAATCCATGGCAACCCTAAGTAAAAGTTAGCATGACCATATGCAAAGTGACAAATAAGGCAAGGTATATTTTCCAAAGCCATCCACCTTGTCTTTTTACCTTACCTGACTCAAAAACCTCTGGCCCTGTTACCCTCTCTCTGGCCACAGATATATTTTGGAAATAAGTATATTCTCAGTACTTTATTCATATTTAATTATCTTGGGTAACAGTGCTGCATGCTTACAAAACGTCTCAGCATTTCATCTGAGTCACTGAGACGTTGTGTAAACCAATAATTCTTTGGGATTAGCCTTGCAAGGCAGAAGCACTGAAGTGTTTGATTGGGAGACTTCGCTCATGGCCCAGCAGTTCAAAAGTCAGAAAAGCACATTTATAATCACACAGGCTGCACTCAGTGTTCTTGCAGCCAGAATTTTTAATAGCATCTATGCATTTCATTTAACATAAGTAAATGATCAATTCAATTAAGTTTGAGGAGCAAAAAATGCCCTAAAATACAATGGGTTTTCCTAGACTGATGGCTGAAAAATGTGCAAGTGCTTCTGCTCTCTTTGCTATAACACATCTGGGGAAGACAGCAGGTGCCCAGGGGCTTGTTTGCTGTCGTTGAGCAGGAGGGCCTTTCACATCCCACTCCCTCCACAGTCCCTTACCAGCTGCATGACCTAGAGCTAACTACTAGCTATCTGTGCCTTAGTTTTCTCATCTGCAGAATGGGGTAATGGCTCTCCCTGCCTCCTGGGCTGATGTGAGGACTGAATGTGTTAATATGTGAAACTGCTGAGAAAAGGCATGTGACAAGAACCCAAAAACATTGGCTGAAACAATACAGCTTTTCAAGGCCCAAGGCTTGGAATTCCTCAATTTCATCCAAAGATTTAGCAGCCTCTACTGAGGACAGAGCTCTCAGGAGGGTGGCAGAACTGGCCCCAGGTGCAGGGCAGGAGACTCCTGGACCCCAGGAGCAGGTAACGAAGGGACAGCTTCCCCATCTCCTTGTTCCCTCCCACAACCTAAAATTTGTTTTTTTCACTCTTCTGAATTAAGCTCCGTGAAAGCAGACATAATGTGCTTTATTTCCCAATACACACCCAATAATTAGACCAGGGCCTGGCATCCATGAACTGAGCAGTAAATTGTTCAATATTTGTTAATAATCTGAAAGCCCCGGTGGGGTACTAATGATCAGCTATGAACACTTTAAATTAGGTCATCCAATTTGGTCCTGTCACCTAGAGGCTCTGAGCTGTGTACAGAGATTGAATGAATTTTGATGGGAGAAGAAAGAGCTAGAGGCAAGAATAGTTTTAGGATGCTTGTTTCAGCAGCACATGTACTAAAATTGGAACAATACAGAAAAAGATTAGCATGACCCCTGCACAAGGATTTCTCAGGGAGTTTTGGCCAGAGCAATTAGGCAAGGAAAACAAATAAAAGGCTTCCAAATTGGAAGGGAAAAAAGAAAATGATCTCTATTCACAGATGATATGATCCTGTATACATAGAAATTTATTATAAAAATAAATTTATAAGCCACTAGAGCTACTAAACAAGTTCAGCAAGGGGCAGGGCACAAGATCAACATGCAAAAATCAGCTCTGTTTTTATACACCAAAAATTATATCAAGAAACACTTCCACTTACAACAGCATCTAAAACTATGGGGAATCCAGAAATAAACCCACACATCTGTGGCCAATTGATTTTTCATAAACATGCCAAGTCCACTCAATAAAGAAAGAATTGCCTCCTCAACAAGGAAAACTGGATACCCACATGCAAAAGAATGAAATTGGATCCCTACGTCACAACATATACAAAAATGAACTCAAAAAGGGTCAACAACCTAGATATAAGAGCCAAAACCATTAAAATTCCCAAAAACGTAGGTGAAAATCTTCATGACTTTCAATTTAGCAGTAGATTCTTAAATATGTTATATAAAACATGACCAACAAAAGGAAGAATAGATAAAATGGACTTCATCAAAATTAAAAATTGTGTGTGCATCAAAGGACATTATCAAGAAAAGTGAAAACACAAACTACGGAATGGGAGAAAATAGTTGCAAGTCATATATCTGATAAGGGGTTCATGTTCAGACTATGAAAAGAAGTACAAATCAACAATTTAAAAATGGGCAAAAGACTTTAATAGACATTTCTCCAAAGACATGAAAATGGTCGATAAACACCGAAAAGATGTTCAACATCATTAGCTATTGGGGAAAGGCAAAACAAAGCCACAATGGAGTACCGTCACTAGGATGGCTATCACTTAAAAGGTAGACCAGTATCATCAGCTGTGGGGGGAGGTGGCAGTGATGAGAACAGAAAGTTAGCAATGGGCAAGGAATCACAGTGGCTGGAATCCAGCTGCATCCTCCCTCCAGCAGCAGAGAGGGTGCAGGAGAACTTATTAAAAGGCAAAATTTTGCTCCCCTCCTCATCTTCCTAATGAATCAGAAACTCTGGAATTGGGGCCCAGCAAGCCATTTTAATAAGGTAGTTCTGCTACTGACTCATGTTTGGATTAAAGTATCTATTCAAAAGCACTAGCAAAATGAAATTAGCCCTGCGTTCTAGAGAATGCAATATGGTGAGAGAAGGTACTTTCTCCTTTTTCTTTTTTTTAGTCTTTACAATATCCCAACCCTGGTAGGTAGACAGGGGAGATGTTATCTACACTTTTTTTTTTCAAAGATAGAAAGAGTTTATTACTAGCACGTAGTAGGACAGCAGATGGCTTTGAGGCCCAAGATTTGTCTCCCCGAGTTTAGGGGGTTCAAGATTTTTAAGGATTTTAGCAAGTGGAGATGAGGTCATTTTGAATACCAAGTTCAAAACAGAAAAGGAGATAGTGTTATTATCATTTCAATAGGAGAACATAAGCTAAAAGGGGAGGAGGTAGAGCTATCACTTCAGTACTAAAGGTTTCAGCCAAAAGGAAGGGAGATAAATTATCATTCAATAGCAGAGTCTAGCTGATACAATTTACAAACGTCTGGGGCTGAAGCTGGTTAAAGGCTGATCTCAAATTTTCATTAGCATGAGGGTCTTTGTCCTTCAGGAAAATGACCAGGTAAAGGGCATAACAGCTCTTACAGGCACAAAAGCACAAGATAAGGGCTTTCACAATCATTTCAGCTATCATGGCAGCTGGATTACAATTTAGAGACTTCAGGAATTTCCCTCTGTCTACTCCAATATACCAGAAACCAAAAAGAAATATCTATATAATGATTCAGCAATCAAAAATGTCCCTTAAATCCTCATTTCTTGGTTACAATTCCTCCCTCTCATTTGATAATTATCTCTCGATCTTGAGGGATATCTGGGCAATGACTCTATAATTGCTTCAAGGCTGAAAAGCATTATTAAGGGGCAAAGGGATGAACCCAAGAAACCAGTTGTTATTCTTGGAGGCTCATTATCTCTGGATTTCAGAGCTTCTCTGGCATTGGAACAATCTGGAGGCTTCAAGTCTCTGAAAAACAAACTTAATAAGTAAGATTTTATAGGGCACAGGATATCGTTCAGGGTTTCCAGGAACACTGTTGGTTGGAGTTTGCCATGTTGTGGCAATTTGCCATATCTGGCCGAAACTTGCATATGAGTAACCTCCAAAATGACCTCTCAATTCAGTTTGAAATCTCTTAGCCATTGAAACTGTATTTCTTTACCCCCTTTTGATCAGTTAATCCACGATGCCAGGGCCAAGCTCATTCTTGGAACTTCTGTCTCATGATGCCAGGGCCAGTTATGTCCCTGATGCCAGGGCCAGTTATGTCCCACGATGTCAGGGCCAGCTATGTTTCACACTGCAGTGCCAGGCTTACAACCCCTGGAAATTATGTCCCACATTAGGGGGAAGCTTAGAGTTTGGCTTAGAGAGAGACCACATTTAGGCAACAGCAGAGATTTTCTGGAGATAACTCAGGCACTAATCATAAGTAGGTTCAGTTTCCTATTACAGAAATAAGTTTCATAAGGGCAAGTTTCAAAATTGAGGCCTGACTTATTAAATTGGGAGTTGCTCTTGTTTAAGAAAAATATCAGGAATTCCCCAGGTAGAGAAGCTTCATAGTTCTATTTTTCCCAGTTCTTCAAAGGACTTTGCAAACACTCTTTCACTTTCTGCCCAGAATACTCTGAAATACATCATTGCATAATATTAACTTGTACAGAACATTAAGATTTTGTTCCTTCTTTTAGGTTCTATATCAAATAAAGCTGAATTAGGTTGTTTAACTGACTAGACAGATTAAATTAGAAGTATAAGTTTTGGACAAAATTAAGATTTTTCTTATTATCTCACATAAAAATTAAAGCTTGGGGTAATTCAGTGGTAGAATTCTCACCTGCCATGAGAGAAACCTGGGTTCAATTCCCGGCCCATGCACTTCCCCCCAAAAATGCAAACAAATTCAACAAATGGTGCTGCAATAATGGGGTACTCACATAGAAAAATAATGAAATGTGATCCTACCATATAGCATACAAAAAAAAAAGAAAAATTAAAGCTTTAAAATACAGACAATATTATTCTTTACCTTGTATGTTGATTTATCTAAGTCTTAACCAGACCAGTTTCATCATATTTTTAATCAAAGTTTGATAATTTTCCATTTTGTTTTGTTTTTAACAGTTGCCATATGGACTTATGTTGATTCTTCAGAGCTAGAGGGCTAAATCTGAGTCTCATGTGCCACACAAACACTTAAAGTTCCTGGGAACTGCTAGGTTATATAAAGAGCAAGGCATTTCAGCATTTAAAGATAACAGTTAAACCTTATAATCTGAGCTTTAATTTTTATAAGCATTTTTAAATGAAGCTACTTTCAGAAATAAAAACATTAGACCATTGTTTTATATCAAGAAACCATAGCAGAAATTTTGTTCTGTTTCACTTTTACACATTTACCAGAGCTATGTTAATTAACAGATAAAATATAATATATATACTTGTCCTGCCTTTCTTTTAAAGTTTTTCCTTGTTACAGATGAAGCTGTGACTTATAGCTGATAACATATACTTTAAGAGAAGTACTAGAGTAAAGCAGTGCAATTGACAATTTGGCTGTTTCTATGATTGCTGGCCTTTTAAGAATAACTAAAACCATGACTAATACCAAACCATTGCTTAACATCATTCAGGTTAGTATCAGCAGATAATATGGACAGTGAGAGATTGTCAAATTTTTAGGAATTTAATACGATCTCTCAATATGTGAAAAACACTTTGCCTATACAACTTTAACCTGCAACAAGATAGAAAATCCTTTTTAACCACTGTAATACTTCCCAAACACCTCTTATGCAATAGATTAAAGTATTTTAGCACCTTATTTTTACAAGGTGAAAGAATAAATTGTTTGTAACAGTTTTTCCCTTAACAGTGAGAATACATCTTCTCAAATAAAGGATGATAATGCCAACATAAAAATTAAGGAGGATATTATTCTGATGTCCATGTTATTTTAACAGAGAGAAAACTAAACTTCAGTTTTGTATGAATACCCAGTTTAGCACAAAAGCTTTCTTTTTTTAAATACATGTAAACAAAGATTTGAATCTGCATGCTTCCTGTCAAAAGCAGCATTCATGAAGGTGGAAAAAGACAGACACTTACAAAATAATGGAAGAATGAAGAAATTTATGCTTGGGTTTGGAACACAGCCAGGCATCCATATACTTTATACTCAGAACGCACTAATGATTACTTTACAATATGCCGAAAATCTCTCAGTTCAATTCAGCACTACTTTCCAAGGTCAAAAAAGCCCAAGTTTGAAATATCAGTTTTTTTGATATTTGATAAAAAAAAAAACTCAAATTTTTTTCTCATTATTTCTAAATGCTAAACAGTACCAGGAAAGTGTTAGTTCACAAAATCAAGTTATGGCTTATAAAAAACAGTATTTCAGAGCTGTATTTATTTAAATTCTACTCTCTTATTTAGGTCTCACAAGTGTCACCTCTTCTATGAGGTCTTCTTAGGTCATTCTTTATCTGCTTTTTAAATTCTTCCAGCATTTTAATTCCTTTACTATGACTGTCTTACACTATATCCGGGTGCCAGTATGTTCTAACTAGTATAGAACCCCTTTGAAGCTAAGATTTAATGTCTTTTCTATTCATGACAGCACATGCTAATGATGATAAACTGACTGACATTAGCAAGACCACTACAAATTCAAATTCTTCTACATACTGAGATAACAAATGGCCAAGTAACCAAAAAGCCAGATTCTTCGAAATCCAGGTAATCAAGCCTATTTTAAAAATCGATCTATATTTCTTACTAAACTTAATCAATTTCTTAAACAGGGAATATTTGAAGCATCAGCATATTCTTAATTATACTTTATATAAGTATTATTATTACCAGGTACGTTGCTTAGTTCATGTAACCTAACCTATCTAATTAGGCTATTTTAAGAGGAATTTTGAGACTGTATTTATAACACTAACTTATTTAATCAGTAAACTTATACAGATTTAGGGAGAACACTGAAGCAGAATAAAATCATATTTGGTCAATTCATAATTTATCATAAAATTCCTTTTATCAGAGGTTGAAAAAAAATCTCTTTGTTTTCCTAATATTTTAAAATACAAACAATTTTAAAAGTGCATTGACTCTCAAGCTCTGGAAAATATACTGCAATTGTTTAATTTGTCCCAAGCCAAAATTCAGGAAAAACTTTTCTATTATCTCTCAAAGACCTTTCAATTTACTTACTGAAATTAGGTAATTAGATTTTATTCAGTTACTCCCATCCCAAGGCTATTTATATATTAATAATGATCTAATTACTACAGTGACTATTGCAAAGGTATAATTGAAATTAAAAAAACACTATTAACAAACACAGCCTATTCTGCAGCATTTTTTTAATGCTTACCATTTTTAATCCCCAGGTCCAGTAAAAAGAATTCTAAACCACACCTCACCATATCTTTCTGTGCCTAGCCCTCCCCTAGGCACATAGCTGCTTTAGAGGGTTGGGTGTTAGGGCAGGGATCGGCTGCACAGACAGAAAGACACCAGGCTTGTTGGATTTGGATGTGAAAGTTTTAGGTAAGGGCCATGGAATTTTGAGAGTTTCTATGTACTTATTTTAACTATTTCCAATTATTAGATTTGTTTTACTAAAAACTGTGACCAGGACTTTTGGAAAAGGTCTTTGCTTTTTCCATAGGCAGCCCTGTGGCAGTTTCTTGCTGCCTTAAGGAAATTCCAGGGGCAGTTTCTTTCTAATGTCCAGGTTTGTTTGCAGTAATTACAAAACTGAGGTTTTGAATCTTGTGGTTTAGAGAGGTTTTTTTCATTCTCTTTTTACTTTTTTACTTCAGAAGTACCAATTTATATATTCATTTCAGGCACCCAATTATTCCTAAGCAGTTCAAATAGAGGTCTTTAAGAATTTTCTTATTAATTTGCTATTGCCATCTGGACGTATGAGACTATACATCAAAAATGCATATAGATATAGGTGTTTTTTTTTACTATTATTATTACTTTTATTTTTTTCTCTATATTAACATTCTATATCTTTTTCTGTTGTGTTGCTAGTTCTTCTAAACCAATGCAAATGTACTAAGAAACGATGATCATGCATCTATGTGATGATGTTAAGAATTACTGATTGCATAAGTAGAATGGTATGATTTCTAAATGTTGGGTTAATTTCTTTTTTTCCATTAATTAATAATAAATAAATAAATAAATAAATAGGTATCATAAACATGAAAAAAATGCATATAGACACAAGTAGAAAGTTAGTTACACACACAAAAAAACAGAAACACAGAAATAATTTTCAGAAGGACAAATAAAGGATTGACTAGATTGTCTCATTCCATTTCTACCTTTTTGCAGAGAATTGTTTTTGTGGAACAATTTTAACTGAAATATCATTAACTATCACAGTACTATTTTCATTTAAAATCACTTTGAGGCCAGATGATGTTACAGAAATAAAACCTTTTTTATAGGCCTATAACCAAAAATCTTTTCAATTTTCAATAGAGCCCAAAATTTCCCTTTTTAAAAGAATTTCCATAATCAGTAACCAGTTAGGAACATTTGACAAATACAAATGCAGGAGCATACTAATTAATAACTAGACTGAACATACCAGCTAGTAAACAGGCATTAAATTCTTAAGACACTGATTAACAATTAAACAAGATCGACTCCTACTATGCCCAGGTAACACACTGGCTAGCATTTAAACAGGCTTTCTTAACTTCATTAAATAGCAATTCATTGTCGGATTATATCAGGGCTTCAAACCCAGTATAGTACAGTATCCAAAATCAGAAGGTGCAGTGGTGAGGGCAAAGGAGATTGTTCTGGAAGCGTGACCCTGGCCAGGCAAGGGGACTCAAACCACCTATTTACTCCCCAACCCACTTTTACCCTGATAACCTGCTGACCAAGTCAGGTGTCCGGACATGGAACTGGAAATGATTTCTCTCTTTGAAGCTTTTCAAGGCGCCAAAAGTCTCTGGAGTGCAGGCAGAACAGAGAGACCCTGGTTGCTGAACCTCTAGACTAAATTCCCCCTGGAGGCTGCAAAATCTCTGTTACCTGGCTTGCCTGCTCTGCTGGGGCTCCAGAGATCTGGGCATTCATCCTGGAGGGGGGCCAAACTGTTACTGGACAAAGGCTGTGGATCCTTTTGCCCAACGTGCTCAATAACCAATTCCTGACACACCAGGGTTTCAATGAGAGAAAGAGTCTATTACTAGGCATGTAGTAGGAGAGCAGATGGCCTAGTGGGCCCAACTCTGTCTCCCCACTCTATTTTATGTATGAAGAAACAGGTGCACAGCCATACAATGGGTCACCCACGGCCACATGCAGTTGCTGGAGGGAGAGGTGAGAGGGCAGGACCCGTGGGTCAGTGTTCCGAGAACATTTCCTGCTAAACTCCTCTGACGGAGCCAGCCTGTGCATCACAACTGGTAGTTTCCTTGCTGTAACTCTTTTTACAGTTCCGAATGTGATCAAACCCCTACGTTTAGACCAATTACCCACCAAGTTATTTCTGTCTTTCAAATAAATACTATTGGGTCATGACTTCGTGATCAAACTAGTAACAAATATAGAGAGCCAGTTTTGTTAACATTAATTTAGGACGTCACCCTTATGGTTGAGAAGCAGATGCATGGAAATTTGAACTGAGCCTTCGGGCACTGTGAAAGAAATGAACGAACAAAAATTTAGAAAATAAAATGTAGTGTTAGGGCTGTGAGATTAATTTTGAGAAAGAGAAGGATGGTTGATGTCATCACATTCAAGGCCATTCCCTTCCTACCAGCAACAGCCTTGGGCTTTTGTTTTCTGCTGAGAAAATTTCCATCCACCTCTCCAGGAAGTTTATGATGTGCAGGAGGCTAAATGAGATCCCTGGGGAGATAGGTCAGGCATTGTCTTGAAAATTGGCTAAGGGAAAGAAAAGTCTGCAGCAGCACCTAGCAGGAAAGCTGGCTTCCTAGCTGCTTTGAAGTTTTTCCGATACAACTTCTGTAGCATACTGGATTATGCTGAGTACATCCACACAACAAAACAACACATGAACTAACTCTCAAGTACATTGCTATGCCCAGAATTTTCAATGGACGCAAGCATGCATCCCCTAAATTTCTGGTACTGACTTCTTGGCTTGCTGGTTTTCTTAAAGTTGAGGAAGTCATCTATATTTACGTATGTCAGTTTTAATGTACCTTGGGCAGTGGTTCTCCAGCTCTGATGCACAACTGAACCATTGGGGGAACTTTGAACAACCCAAGTCCCAAGCTGCATCCCAGATGTATTAAATCAGAGTTTCTGCGGTTGGGCCCCAGGGCATCAGCATTTTTAAAAATTCCCAGATTCCAATGTACCCCCAAGGTCATGAACCATGCTGGAAGATCATCATTACTTTCCGTCATTCCTCCCACAATCACAAAGAAGAAGGAGGGAGCGAGGAAGAGAAGGAGAGGAAGAAGAGGAAAGGAATAGATTTAATCTAGAAAAAAAAGAAAGAAAGAAATCTTTCTGTAAGACATACCAGTTAGGATTATAGTAGGGGCACTGGTCAATTATACCTTAAGAAGAAAATTAAATAGGCTTAAACACCACAGGGCAGGTTTCCAATAGCCAGGCAGTCTCTACTGGCTCAAAGGTTCATTCTAGTCATTGGTCAGTTTTGATCATTCCTGAGAATACTGGGCGGCTCCCCACCCACTTTCAGCCCCTCATTCCTCCACCTGCCTGGCAGAAGGCCTGGCCCCGTGTTCCTAGATCCGTGGGCGGCTCTGGTGGAAGGGGGTGGGGGGTGGGGGGTGAGGCTGCTGGAAGCAGTGACCATGCCTTCTTTCTGCTCCTTGTGCTGGAAAAGGGGTAAGAGAGCAGCTGGAGGGAGGCGGCAGGCCCCTTGCACCTCTGTAACCGGTGGGTGCCACTAACACCCCAGGCTCAGCCTGGCACAGGGGTGGAAACCAGCTCTCCACCAGGCCTATAGGTTGTTGTAGCCCAATAGGATGAGGGGCTTGGAGCAGGTTCATTTTGATTTAGGTTTTTAAAAGAAGATGCCATTTTTTTTATGCTCAAAGCTGTAGAGTAACATTCACACACACTGTCCTGGTGCTCAGACTGCCTCACGCTCAAGAGCTGAGGAGTAGACCCAGCTGGACGCAACGCACTTCCAAAGCCAGAATTACACCTCTGGGAGGAGACTGGACTCTAAGTAGCCAGTCTTGCCTGCTTTTGGAGACATTGCCTGAAATTTGAGATAAACCCAAGATGCAAAGATCCGTCCCCAGGAACGTTGTATGTTCTTGCCTTCTCCTGGAGGCTTGGCCACACAGCGAAACCAGAAAGCCGGACGCAGCCCAAAAAGCAGCTTGAGCCTAATCATCCACCTCCTGACTGCGTGTCCAAGGCATTCCAAGAGATCGGGACTGAACAGGAGGACAAGCCTGGGCAGAGGCGGGTTTTGCCTCAGGCATCCCTTCTGCGTCCTACTTAGTTCCAGCTCAGACCACAACTGAAGACATAAGCCTCAGGGCATGGAGAACTGAGGCCAACCTAACACAGAAATGCAAAGTAAAAAAGCAAACCCATCAATTCCTGGTGCCTCCCCATGCAAAAAAAAAGAAAACAAACCCAGGGGTGGTAGCTGGTTTATCCAACCAGGGAAAGCTGGAATCTAGGACAGCAAGTGAGGAAACCAAGAAGCAACACGATTGACACCACAGAATCCCGGGAAGATTCAGGAATTGGCAATACCAGCCACCTCTAGAAGGAGTGGTAAAAGTGAGGCTGCAAACAGAAGGATTGGTTAAAAGAGCCAAAGACTAGAGGTTTGCTGTCTGAAAGAGTGAACCAGAGGAACTCAAACCTGGAGGGTATGTGTGTGCAGCGGATGGCAAGGGATTGGGGGAGGGGGGGGGTAGTGGGAAGGATTTCCCATCTGGAAACAAGAATCAGGGAAATCTACTGGGTAGCAGAATCTTCCAGCTCTGTCCCCCCCACAGGCATCCCAGAGCCCGAGCCAGGTCCATGCCTCCCAGACAGGAGAGCGGAAGGTCGGAAGATGGCTCTGGGGAGAAAAGACTAGCCCAAGGCAGAAGAATTGAGGGTGCCCAGGGAAGCGGGCGAGCCAGAACACCCTAAGACAAAGTCCTGCAGGACCCAAGGCTGACCTTCACATAGAGCTACCAGTCAGCACTGGGAGCTGCATTCCTCAAGGCAGCCAGACATCCAAGAGTCACTGAGTGTTAAAGCAAATAAATAGGAAAAAAGGTCCTCAGAAGAAAAAGGAATAATGTAGATGGTTACTTCATTTGCAAAGAACAATCATGTCATGTATATCCTCACAGACATGAGAAGTATTACAATGATGAAATATGAACAGAAGAGAATGTTCATAATCTAAAAGAAGGAGGGCTCTTAAAAATTAAAAAGTCATTAGTAGGAATATAAAGCTGACTAGTAGGAATGGAAGACAATATTAAGAAACTCTCTAAGAAACAGAACAACAACAAAAAATCTAAAGAAGGAAAAGGATAAGAAAACTAGAGCAGCAGTCCAGGATGGTCAACACCCAAATAAAAGCCCCAGAAAAGATGGTCAGAAAGAATGGAGATGAACTCAACAAAATAAGAATTTCCAGATTATGCATTACTCACAAGGGATTAATATGGACTCAAACCACTGCACAGCATTGTGAAATATCAGAATATTGAGCTCAAAGAGCAATTTTTTATGGCTTCCAGAAAAAGATAAAAGAACAGGAAATGTGCAAAGGACTGGGAATCAGGCTGCATCTGACTTCTCAACAAAAATACGGGGAGTGGGGACACAGCGAGACATGCCTTCAGAAACTGTAGGGAATATATTTCAACCCAGAAGTCCATATCTAGCCAAACTTTAATTGAGTGATGGTTTCAAATATTTTATTACCATATGTGGTAGTTAGATTTAGTTGTCAACTTGGCCAGGTGAAAGCACCTAGTTCTGTTGCTGTGGACATGAGCCAATGGTAGGTGAATCTCATCTGTTGCTAATTACATCTGCAGTCGGCTAGGAGGCGTGTCTGCTGCAATGAGTGACGTTTAACTTAATTGGCTTGTGCTTAAATGAGAGAACGCAATGTAGCACAGTCTAAGCAGCTTGGCATTCCTCATCTCGGCACTTGCAGCTCAGCCCGGGCCCTTGGAGATGGAGAAAGAAATCACCCTGGGGAAAGTTTTTGGAACCCAGGGGCCTGGAGAGAAGACCAGCAGAGACCATCCTGTACCTTCCACGTAAGAAAGAACCTCAGTGGAAAGTTAGCTGCCTTTCCTCTGAAGAACCAACAAAATAAATCCCCTTTTATTAAAAGCCAATCCGTCTCTGGTGTGTTGCATTCCGGCAGCTAGCAAACTAGAACACCATATAACCTTTCTCAGAAAACTACTGAAGGGTATGGCCCAACACAATGGAATGGGGAAGAAAAGAAGAGCAGGGAGAGAGAGAAGCAAATAACATGGGCTCCAGGAAATAGGGAACCCCACAGGGCAAAGGGAATTCCCAGAATGAGTGTAAAACAGGAGACCAGTCCACATTGGACCACGGCCACAGAGGGCTTAGAAAATACTTTTTAGGAAGATTGTGATGGTGAAGCTCGTGTGCCAAGTTGACTAAGTTGTAGTGGGTCAAGCAAACACTGGCCTGATTGTTATTGTGGGGACATTTCATAAATTTAAATCGTTAATCAGTTGATTGCATCTATGGCTGATGATCTCTATAGTCCACTAAGGAGTCAATGAGAGAAGTGTCTCATCTAGTCAGCTGAAGCTCTTAAAGGGAGAACTGATGATTTCAGCAGTCAGAAGGGAGAGTTTCCCTCTCTACTTCAGTCTGCAATCTTCTCCTGGGGAACTCATTGAAACTTTTATGGGAGTTCCCAGGTTGCAGCCTAGATGGAATTAGGACTTTCCCATCCCCACAGTTGGTTCACGTGAACCAACTCCTATAATAAATCTCATAATATTAACAGATATATATATATATATATATATATATATCTGTTCTAGTTTGTTAGCTGCCAGAATGCAATATACCAGAAATGTAATGGCTTTTAAAAAGGGGAATTTAATGAATTGTGAGTTTATGGGCAGGCCGTGGTGGCTCAGCAAGCAGAGTTCTCACCTGCCATGCCAGAGACCCAGGTTTGATTTCCAGTGCCTACCCATGTCAAAAAATAATAGTAATAGTAAGTTGCTAGTTTACAGTTCTAAGGCCAAGAAAATGTCTCAATTAAAACAAGTTTATAAAAATGTCCAATCAAAGGCATCCAGGGAAAGATACCTTGGTTCAAGAAGGCTGATGAAGTTCAGGGTTTCTCTCTCAAGTGAGAAGGCACATGGCAAACACAGTCACAGTTTCTCTCTCATCTGGAAGGGCACATGGTGAGCAAGGCATCATCTCCTAGCTTTCTCTTCTGGCTTCCTGTTTCATGAAGCTCCCTGGGAGGCGTTTTCCTTCTTCATCTCCAAAGGTCACTGGCTGGAGGACTCTCTGCTTCTCGTAGCTACATTGTTCTGCTCTGCTCTCTCTAAATCCCTCTCATTCTCCAAATATTTCCTCTTTTTTAAGACTTCAGAAATTAAGCAAGACTCACCCAAATGGGTGGAGAAACGCCTCAACCTAATCCAGCTTAACAACAACTCTTGATTAAATCACATCTCCAGGGAGATGATCTAATTACAGTTTTAAACATGTAATACTGAATAGGGATGAGAAGAAACAGCTGCCTTCACAAAATGAGATTAGGATTAAAGCATGGCTTTTCTAGGATACATACATTTTTTTCAAACCAGCACAATATCCTTTCAGTTCTGTTCCCGTGGAGAACCCTGATGAATACAAAGATGAACCAAAAGTTATAACTATTTCAGGAAGATGAAGTCAGAAGTATGTGGGGGTGGTGGCTGGGGGTTGGGGAGGCTGAAACCAGAAACCAGAGGGCTAGGAGATGCATCACAGGGCCAGCCCCTGGGGTGCAAAGAAGAGTAGAGGAGGGTGCACAATGGATGATGGGGATAAATGGAGAGGAACCAGCATAAATATGCCCTCTAGATTTTCCAGTAGATCTTACCAGCCCGGTTTTAAAACTAATGCTTCTGCCTTTTTTTTTTTTTTTAACTTATTCATGAATCACTGAAATATCCTACCATTATTCCTACGGTAACCCCAATTTACAATTAATTCTATATGGGTATGGGTTTTGCTTAGGAATGCCTGTGACTGCAAGTAATTGAAAACCAAATAAATAAAATTCACCCATGAGAAGTTTAGAAGCAGTAAGCTGCTGGCATCGGTTCAGCAATTCAAAAACATCAGAGCCAAGTCTCTACTATTCTCAGGGCTGTTTTCATGCATTTTGGCACAACGTTGCAAGTTATCTGCCACAGCTCCTTCAAGGATGGAAGGAAGAAGAAAAGGGAAAGGTATTGCCACCTACATCTATATTTTTTTGTCAGGAAAGCAAATACTTTCTGAGAAACTCAACAGAATTCCACTTTGCTTCACTGACCACAATTGCAACCAACGTTTAACTGTGAAAGAGTCTTTGTAAGCAAGTACTTATGGGAATATCTTAGTTCCATAGCTGCTAAAGTGCATATCATTCAATGAATTGGCATAACTACAGGAATCTATTAACTCATGATTTCAGAAGCCAGAAGGCTTACTTCCTTCCATGGTCAGTATCTTCTGGCTGACTTCCAATAATCTTTGGGGTTCCTTGGCATTTCTATCACATTGCAATGCACATAGTGGCATCTTCTCTTTTCTTTTCCAGGTTCCCTTAACTTCCAGCTTCTGATCATGTCCATGGCTGCTTTCCTTCGTGTCCAATTTCCTTTACTGTTAAGGACTTCAGCCCTATTGTGTTAAGGCCCAGCCTCCCTCAGTTTGGGCACCTTAGCTAATAACCTCCTCCAAGGCCCTATTTACAAATGGGTTAAAACTCCAGGGCCAGGGATTGGGATCTGAACATGCCATTTATGGGGGGCAGAATTCAATCCCCAACAGCGGAGTGTTCCTGACTTTAATGAAATAAGAGTTTTGTGAGCAAAGAGGAACTGGGAGGGTCCTGCTCCACGGAAAAGTTAGAGAAAGGCAAGAAGGTGACTGAGGCAGTGATTTGGGAGTGCGGCTGACCTGGGAGACCCTTCTGCACCACACGAGGCAGTCCTGATTGCAGAGGCCAAAGAACTGAGAAGCAGAAAGCTGGAGCCTGGTGCAGAGGTGCAGAGCCCATGTGAGTGCACGGACCAGAGCCAAAGACTAGGAAGTAAGCCAAGCCACCTTCCTTGGGTGCGCTACCCTCACCAGGGCATGCCCTGCGATGGGTGACTCACCCCACAGCCCACGCACCCCATCACCCACTGCCATTCCCCATGTTCAAGGTGCCCCCACCCCACCAACCCCCAGTGTAAGTACCTGCCCCCAACCCCCACCCTAAGTGCAACCCAACCCACCTCTCCTGCACCCCTCCTGAGCACTACCTGCCCCTCCCTGTTCCCTGCAGGCTGTTGCCAGCACATAAAGGCCACAGGCACTAACCTCCATACCCAGGCTACCCCTGCCCTCTGCCCAGAGTGTGGTACAGCCTCACCCCACCCACCTTGAGCTCTGCAAATCAGTTTGTGGCACTCCCAGGCCCACGCATGCACACAAGCCCCCAATCACATCATTCAGTTCTGGGAACCACACTTTACAGCAGTCCTAGAACCACGCATGTGCACGGCCCTCAGCCATACTTCCCAGCTCTGAGAAAGTCCTGACCTGCACAGCCAGGTCACATCTGCCCCCAATCCATGAAAGCATAATGCTGACCTACTGCCACAGCTCTATGTATGCACACAAAGGGCCCCATGCCTTAGACCAGTGTATACCAGGATTACGGCCCCCCCCCCCAGACAAGGGCACCCACACAACTGCATCCCCCCCTGACCGCTGAGCACCCACATTCACAAGCATCAGCATAACATCTCAACCTGCATCTATACCTGCCCTGAAACAAATCACTGCACTGAGTGCCCACCCAATACCCTGCTCCCTGTTGTACAACGATCCCAAAAACACAAGGCATAAGGCTGCTGAAAGAAATCAACTCCCAAAGTAAATCAATCAAGATATTTACATGCCAAGAGGACAGCAGCAGATCACTAAGCACATCACAATGCAGACAGATATAGCCCTGCTTAATGACCAAATTAAAACACCAGAGAAGACACAGACATTGGAACAACTAATCAAAGATGTTCATACAACTTTACTTGACAAAATAAGAGGGATAGCAAATGACATAAAGGAGATCAAGAAGACAGTAGAAGAGCATAAAGAGGAATTTAAAAGGACAAATATAAAAATAGCAGATATCACAGAGATTAAAGACTCTGTTGACCAAATAAAAAACATACTAGAGGCACACAACACCAGATTTGAAGAGACAGAAGAAAGAATAGGTGATATAGAGGACAGGATAACTGACTTCAAGACTTAAAACAGAAAATGGCAAAAAAAAAAAAAAGATGGAAAAAATGAATTGGATCTCTGGGAAATAATAGACAAAACAAAGCACACTAATATAAGAATCATTGGTGTCCCAGAAGGAGAAGAGAGGAGCAAAGGGATAGGAAGAGTAGTTGAGGATATAATGGGGAAAAACTTCCCAATCCTATAAAGGACATAAATATACAGGTGAAAGAAGCCCAACAAACTCCAAACAGAATAAATCCAAATAGGCCTTCCCCAAGGCACATACTAATCAGCCTGTCAAGTGTTGAAGGGAAATAGAAAATTCTGAAAGCAGCAAGAAAATAACAATCTACTACATACAAGGGAAACCAAATAAGACTGAGTTCAGACTACTCAACTAGCACACTGGAGGCAAGAAGGCAGTGGTATGATATATTCAAGATCCTGAAAGAGAATGACTTCCAACGAAGAATTCTGTACCCAACCAAATTGCCCTTCATAACTGAGGGAGAGATTAAAGTTTCCACAGACAAAGAAGTCCTGAAAGAACTTGTCAACAAGAGACTGGCCCTACAAGAAATACTAAAAGGAGTTCTGCTGGCTGAAAAAAAAAGACAGGAGAGGGAGGTCTGGAGAAGGACACAGAATTGAAGAGTACCACTAAGGGTAAATTAAAGAATACAAAGAGAAAGAGGGAAAAGAATATAGAGATCTGACAAGTAAAATCCAAAAGATAAGATGGATTTTCAAAAATAACTTTGAAAATTTACAGACTAAATTTATCAATTAAAAGATACAAATTGGCAGAATGGATTAAGAGACATAATCCAGCTATATGCTGCTTACAAGAGACTCAATTTAGACATAAGGATACAAATAGAAAACGAAAGGATGGAAAAAGATTTACCAAGCAAGTTTTAACCAAAAGAAAGCAGGAGTAGCTATACTAATGTCAGACCAAAAAGAATACCAATCCTGCTCAAACTTTTCCAAAAATTTCAGGAAAAAGGAACTCTACCTAACTCATTTTATGAAGCTAATATTTTAATGCCAAAACTGGGTAAAGATGCTATAAGAAAAGAAAACTACAGGCCAATCTCCCTAATGAACATAGATGCAATAATTCTCAAAAAAATACTATCAAATCGAATTCAATAACACATTAAAAGAATTATACACCATGACTGAGTGAGGTTTATACCAGGAATGCAAGAATGGTTCAACACAAGAAAATCAATTAATGTAATACAGCGCATTAATAAATTGAAAGGGAAAAATCACATGATCATCTCGATCAATGCTGAAAAAGCATTCAACAAAATTCAGCATCCTTTTCTGATAAAAATGCTCAAAAAGATAGGAATCAAAGGTAACTACCTCAATGTGATAAAGGGAATATATGAAAAACCAATAGCCAGCATTGCACTGAATGAAGAGAGCCTGAAAGCTTTCCCCCTAAGATCAGGAAAAAAGACAAGGATGCCCACTGTCACCACCTATTATCCAACATTATGCTAGAAGTTCTAGCTAGAGCAATCAGCAGGACAAAGAAATAAAATACATCCGAATTGGAAAGGAAGAAGTAAAACTCTCATTATTTGCAGATGACATGATATATACTTGGAAGATCCTGAGAAATCTACAGCAAAGTTACTTGAGCTAATCAACAAATTCAGCAAGGTGGCGGGATATGACATTAATGTGCAAAAATCAGTAACATTTCTATACATAAGCAATGAACAAGCTGAGAAGTCAGTTAAGGAAAAATTTCCATTAAAAACAGCAACTAAAAGAATCAGATACTTAGGAATGAACTTAACTAGGGACATAAAGAATTTGTACACAGAAAACTACATAATCTTGCTAAAAGAAATCAAAGGAGATCTAAATAGGTGGAAAGGCATTCCCTGTTCATGGATAGGAAGGCTAAATATACAGTTAAGATGTCAATTCTCCCCAAACTGATCTACATAGATTCAACACAGTACCAATCAAAATTTCAACAACCTACCTTGAAGGTTTGGAAAAGCTAATGACCAAATTCATCTAGAAGGGAAAGAGATCCTGAATAGATAAAAGCATCCTAAATAAGAAGAATGAAGTGGGAGGATAAACACTCCTTGACTTTAAAACCTATTATAAAACCACAGTTAACAAAACAGCATGGTACTGGCACAAAGACAGAAGCACTGACCAATGGAATCAAATCAAGAGTGCAGAAATAGACCACTAAATCTATGGTCAAGTGATTTTTTACAAGGCCCCCAAATCCTCTTTTGAAATAGTCTTTTTAATAATTGGGCATGGAAGAACTGGATATTAATAGCCAAGAGAATGAAAGAGGACCCCTATCTTACACCCTACACAAAAATTAACTCAAAGTGGATTAAACACCTAAATATAAGAACTAGCACCATAAACCTTCTAGAAGAAAATGTAGGGAAACATCTTCAAGACCTAGTAATAGGAGGTAATTTCCTAAACTTTACACCCAAAGCACAAGCAACAGAAAAAAAAAATAGATAAATAGCAACTCTTCAAACTCAAATGCTTCTGCACCTCAAAAGACTTTGTCAAAAAGGTGAAGAGGCAGCCAACTCAATGCGAGAAAATATTTGGAAATCACATATAGGACAAAGGTTTGATTTCCTGTATATACAAAGAAATCGTACAACTCAACAACAAAAGAACAAAAAACCTGATTATAAAAACGGGCTAAAGCTATGAATAGGCATTCTTCTGAAGAGCAAATGCAGATGCCTCAAAAGCACATGAAGTGATGCTCATTTTCATTGGTTATAAGGGAAATGCAGATCAAGACTACAATGAGATACCACTTCACACCTACAAGAATGGCTGCTATTAAGCAAACAGGAAATTATAAATGTTGGAGAGGATGTGGAAAAACTGGAACACTTATGCACTGCTGGTGGGAATGTATAATGGTGCAGCCACTATGGAAGACTGTTTGGTGGTTTCTTAGGAAACTAAATATCAAGTTGCCCTATGACCCAGCAATAGCACTACTTGATAAATACCCAGAAGAGCTGAAAGCAGTGACACTAACAGACATTTGCACACTGATGTTCACAGCAGCAGTATTCAAAATCACCAAAAGATGGAAACAAACCAAATGCCCATCAATAGACAAGCAGATCAACAAAAGGTGGTGCATACATACGACAGAATATTATGCAGCAGTAAGACAAAATGGTATCCTGAAGCACATGACAAGATGGATGAGCCTTGACAACATAATGCTAAGTGAAATTAGCCAAACACAAAAAGATAAATACTGTAAGATTTCACTTTTTTGATCAGCATACGGTATAAGCAGAGGCTTATAATACAGAATATAGGGGACTGAGACATACATAGAAACTAGAGATGGATGAACCATTAGCTAATGAGGTCAAACTCCAAAGTAAGGGAATAGATAGGAGTGAAGGTGGTTCTCTAGTAGGCTATAAGTAATATTACCATACTGAAGATGAGCAAGATTGAAAGGGATTGTATAGACCTACATGTCCCACCGATTAACACTAGAGATATGAATTAGTTCTCACAAGAATTACTTCAAAGATATGATTCTTGTATAAAGAGTGTTTAAGTCCAGGGTACAGGGGGAAAACTGCTATTGCATGCTATGAGCTATGTTCAAAAGGAAACCACCAGCACTACCCCAGCAACAGTAGAGGTAAATAATGGGGTAAGGGACAAGAATTAAGAGGAGGTTTAGATCTCCTATCTGGTGAGGGTGTGTTTATTGGTTTTCTTTCTCTTGGGAACAATGAAATTATCTAAAATTGAGAATGTTGATGGACTGTGGACTTTGGGCCCTCTACATGATTCCCGATGAATGCAGGTGGCTGAAGAATGCACTGACAGAGAAGGAGAATGGTGAACAATGGTGTATACTTATGAACGAAAGTTGTGCTGCTACCAAAAAGAACAAAGTCGTGAGGCATGCAACGATGTGAATGAACATGTGGGACATTTGGTGAGACAAAATAAGCCAGAAACAAAAGAACAACAATGGTATGGTCATCTTTAGAAAATGCTTATAAGAAAACAGGGGACTAGATTGTAAGCTTTTAGAGTAGACACATTAAATCAAGAGTGGTGACTATTATTTCTGGATTTTTGAGAGGTTGTTTTATATATATAAACTGATAGTTAGAGACAGGAACAAAGTCCAACAGGTTGGGGTTAAAGTAATTCAGAACACAGGGGTAAGGAAGACAGTGTCTATATTTTAGAACCACACATACTCTTTGAGACCAATGGAAGAAAGGTTTATTCGGTCTGGAACTGAAATTTTCTATAGGGCATAATCTAATTCAACCTATCTGTATAGCTCATTTGAGCAATTGAAACACAGGGAGCACAGAATAAGAAAGAGGTCCTTTAATCCTGTATATTGTAATGCCTGGATACATCTCAGAGTATACTAAGAAGATAATCAAAAAGTATTGGCAAAGTTCCCTGAGGGATGGGAGAAAGAATATGAAACTATTAAACCTTACCATCAGGGAATCCCATGATACTGTGTCAAATTTTAGGGACACCCAAATCAATAGGCCATGCCCTCAATCATGAGGCTTACTCTTATGAAGCTTATGTAGGTAGAGGAGAAGCTTAAACTACCTATAGGCATGCCTAAGAGTTACTTCTGGAGGACCTCTGTTGTTGCTCAGATGTGGCCTCAATCTCTCTAAGCCCAACTCTGCAAGTGAAATCACTGCCCTCCCCCCGATGTGGGACATGACATCCAAGGGTGAAAGTCTCCCTGGTGACATGGGATCTGACTCTGAAGGATAAATCCAGACCTGGTACCATAGGAGCAACAATTCCATCCTGACCAAAAGGGAGAAAAGAAGTGTAATTAATAATATATCAGCAGCAGAGAGAGTTCAAATAGAATCAAGAGGCTACTCTGGAGGTTGTTCTTAGGCAAGCTTCAGGCAGACCTTGCTATCTATAATAACCTGCCAACCCCCAATCAGGACCATTCCAGCCAATCCTAAAGAACACCTAGGGCAATATTTAAGATTCCACGAGGTTTCCAGGCACTAGATTAACTTTCCAGAAACCTACAACCTCCAGAAAGGTCCCTGGTCCAGATAAGTCCTGAAACCTAGCCCAGCCTCTCCAGAACATCAGATAGTTCTATCTCCCTACCCCATATTAGAGACAGACCCTTTCAACAGCAAAAATTTAGAATTGCCATAGCCCAAACAACCCTAAAGAGAGGTATGGAAAGATCAAAAGTGATGGTGGAATTATACATATAAGATAGGACTTAACAAATGCTGAATCATTAATTTGATACCTCTTTTGGTCTCCAGTATTTTAGAGCACCTAGAAATAGAAACCTAAGATTGTGAAATTGTAACCCATGTCAAAGTCTGAAATATGTTCTACAACTAATTGTGGTGCTGTGTTTTGAAATTTATAGCTTTTTTTGTATATACGTTATTTACAAAAAAAGAAAAGAAAGTCAATTGTGATGATAAAAAAATACTTATTCCTTCTAGCCTCCGACATTCTGGAGCAGCTAGAAGGAAAAATCTGAGAGGACGGTATGGTAGCCCATGACAAACTCTGGGAGCTGTCCTGTAACTACTTGGTGAAGAGTGCTTTGAAAACTATTGCTTTTTTCTTTCTTTGCTTTGTATATATGTTATATTTTACAATAAAAAAGTTTTTAAAAAGGAGGAATTGGAAGATATTTAATAGGAAAACACTAGATTACATTAGATACTCAAAAGAAGACCATTAATTCTCATTAAATTTTAGATAAGAAAATGCAAATTTTGGTCACTTTTTTGCTTTTCTGACAAAGGGGTGGTGAGTCTGTAAATTAAAGCCATTATCCTGTCAACTTCCATCACCCATTTCTTTTTTTTCTTTTTTTTTAAATACCAAAAAATACCAAATGCAAACATTCTTAACTTTTGATCATTTCATTCTACATATATAATCAGTAAGTCACAATATCATCACATAGTTGTATATTCATCATTATGATCATTTCTTGGAACATTTGCATCTATTAAGAAAAAAAGAAGAAAAAGAAAACAGAAGAAAATTCATATACACCAAACCCCTTACCTCTCCCTTTCATTGATCACTAGCATTTCAAACTAAATTTATTTTAACATTTGTTCCCCCTATTACTTATTTTTATCCCGTATGTTCTACTCATCTGTTGACAAGGTAGATAAAAGGAGCATCAGACACAATATTTTCACAATCACATAGTCACATTGTGAAAGCTATATCATTATACAATCATCATCAAGCAACATGGCTACTGGAACACAGCTCTACATTTTCAGGCAGTTCCCTCCAACCTCTCCATTACATCTTTTTTTTTTTGGTGCATGGTCTGGGAATCAAACCTGGGTCTCACGCATGAAAGGTGGGCATTCTACCCACTGAACTACCCATGCACCCTCTCCATTACATCTTGACTAACAAGGTGATATCTATTTAATGCGTAAGAATAACCTCCAGGATAACCTCTCGACTCTGTTTGGAATCTCTCAGCCATTGACATTTTATTTTGTCTCATTTCATTCTTCCCCCTTTTGGTCAAGAACTTTTTCTCAATTCCTTGATGCTGAGTCTCAGCTCATTCTAGGATTTCTGTCCCATGTTGCTGGAAGGTCCACACCCCTGGGAGTCATGTCCCATGTAGACAGGGGGAGGGTGGTGAGTTTGCTTGTTGTGTTGGCTGGAGAGAGAGGCCACATCTGAACAAAAAAAGAGGTTCTCCTGGGGATGACTCTTAGGCTTAATTTTAAGTAGGCTTGACCTATCCTTTGTGGGGTTAAGTTTCATATGAACAAACCCCAAGACTGGGGGCTCAGCCTATAGATTTGGTTATCCACACTGCTTGCATCACCCATTTCTTACAGCAGCTAGAACTGTTCCAAAAGAAAACGGACAGTGTCTCAATTGAATAACTAGTTCTTTGTCATTTTTACAACTATTTTGTGTTGCAGAATCTAATGAACTGGCTTTATATTTAGCATATAAATATATATGTATTTAGGTTTAATATGTTTTGTTTTTTGCTTCTCAAAACTAGCCCAATTATGTGGTTGCTTGGAATTTATATTTAGTTCCCAAGCATTCCTAATTCTGCATCAACTCTGTAAGACTGCTATCTTCTGATGGCATGCCCCACTGATGTAGATAGAGATCTGAATCAGAGGAGGTTTTATTATAATTAGCAATGTTGAATGAGATGGCTCCAGACCATTTTCATCAGTTACAAAAGACAGCATGCATAGACCAAGAGATTCTGCACTCCACTTACTGCCTCATATCCAGTGACACCCTTGCCTGAGTCAGAGAATAGCTGCCAAATAACTGTTGCTGCACAGAGAAAAGAAGCACAGAATCCGTGCAGATTTCAGACAGATTTCAGACCTTGCTGCGGCATTGTCAGCCCACTTGTTCATCCCAGCATGTGTGGCCTTGAGTTGCTGTTATTTCAGAGATTGTTTTTTAAACCATTGCTTTCATCTGTGTTACACTGCTTCTATTATTCATGTGAACCTGGCACAGAGCTAGCCTCCTGCCACCTCACCTTGCTTTTGCATCACACTCCCCTTCTGGAAGCTTCTCCCCAAGAGTCCTCTTGATGAAAACATTTATGAAGCATTCAGCTGCAATGTAAACCTCCCCCTGCAGGCTGAACTTGGCACTGGCCCACAAGGGGAAGGGATATCTTATTGTGAAGTGCAGAGCTGAAAATCTGAACAATGTAGGTACATCCAATACGTGATGAAAGCAGTGTTTCAAAGGCCTCCTGACATGAAACAAATGGCATTCCACTACATCATGTCATTTTTTTGTTGTAGTTAATCAGTGTAGTAGAAATATAACAGAAAATTCAGTGTTCATAGTAAACCACAATAGACTCCTGTGAGGCTTTTAAAAATTGAAAGTTTGAGATGGAAGGTCAGTCCACTCAGACTTCATGGGCCAAACTGCACCCAGGCAGCTCCTACGATCATTCTTAAAAAGAAAGCTAGGAGAACAGGCCGCCATAGCCTTATCTCCATGCCTTCCTCTACTGTCTAAAGCATGGCTGGAGCTCACGGCACCATCTGGGACCATAGGGTCCCAATTTGGGGATGGTGGAGTGGTGGAAGGACAGGAGGGCTTGTGAGGAGCCGCTCTGAACTCTCTTCTTGGGGACTTCCACCTGAAAGAGAAGCAAACTTGTACCTTATTCAAGCCACTCATGCTATGAGACTCTGCTACTCACAGTCAAGTCTACTGCTGGTGGGGACCAGCTCAGGTGGAACAGCAGTGGAGCTGACACTTAGTGACCCCCTCCTTTGTTAGAGACCGTGCTGTGGCTCATCGCTGTCATCTCCATAGCAACCCTGGGGCGCAGGAGGTTAAGTTGCTCTCCCCAGGGGTGCAACAGTGGTGGAGCTGGAATTTAAGACCCGGCCTCCCATGCTCTGAACATTACTCTAGATGTGAAATATCTTGGTAACTTTGATCCTTGGTTTCTCTACACAAATTTGTGTGTGTGTGTGTACTGTATGGTGGGGGTCATATTTCACTCTTTTTCCATGTGACTATCCCATTATTGCAGCACCATTTTGTTGAATTTTTTTTTACAGGGGGTGGGGAACAGTGGCCAGGCCAGGAATTGAACCCTGGTCTCTTGCATGGCAAGCGAGAATTCTACCACTGAGCTACCTTTTTGCACGGCCATCGATTTCCTTTTAAGCATATTTTTTGCCTCTTTTTTTCAGCCCTTTCCTACTTCCAGGCACCCTGCCTGGTGAACAAAGATGGACTTTAGTAGGTCATAATACTCTGTGTTGTCCAAGGTTAAGGAAGGAAGGGATGACATTTATTCTGATGAAGCATGCATATAATTGGCTTGTGCTTTGCAGCAAAAGGCATAATTTCATTTCCCTTACTGCTGTAACAATGGAGGGGGGCGAGTAAAAGATAGTAACAACATCTTGAAGAATGATTCAGGAAGGAGGGATGCAGTCAGAGAACAATCTGCAGATAGCACAGTTCCAAGGCCATCCTCTAAAATGGAATATTTAATATACTTTATAGGTCAGCAGCTAGAGAAAGAAAAAACAATGAGCTAAAAAAATTCAGAAAAGAGAGTATCTCGCCAAAGAAGTCAACCAGCACCAGCTTTGGTTATTGAGACCAGAATACCTTTGTTTCTCCATTGTTTTAATTTCCACTATTATAGTTTCAAGCCTGGGATGAATTCTTCTGGCCTCTTTCTGGACAGATGTCTGAAAAAATGTTTTGGTCTCCCTCATCCATCATCTTCAGTACATATTGACTGGGCCCCTGCAAGGATTGTGCTAGGTTCAAAAACGGATATGAAGACAAAGCAAACATTGTCCCTGCCCTACTCTAGGTCAGAGGGCAGCAAGGACTGTTCAGAGAGAACTGGACAGAGAGGGGAGCAAAGGAGGCAGCAAAGTGGCCTGCAGAGGCTGAAGCACGATGGGCCTTTTCTCCCTGGCTTAGAAGTTCAGACACCATCCCAAAGCAAGGAGACCCACCGAAGGCTTTTAGACCCAGGATGGACATCAGCTTTGTTTTGAAACTCCAATTATTATACATGGGAGCGTGAAAGATGGGATGAGCTCCCGATGGAGCAGGGCTCACTAGTCAGGAAGGCAGCTACAGTGACCCGAGAGGAAGATGAAGAGTCCCTAGACTGGGGCTAAACAGGATAAAAAAGGGACCCCAGAATGAAAACCAGCAGGCTCAGTATTTGAGGAGATCCGGGAGGGAAGGATCCCAGGAAGGTTTTCAGGTTTCTGGCTGCCTGAGTTGGTCATGATGTTTGGCGGTAGTTGGTGTGAAGGAGAAGACAAAGCATGTGGTCAATTGAAGGTTCTTAACCGTAATCTGTGTTCCTCTGGGTATGAACTCATCAGGAATAAGACCTTTGGAAGATGTCATTGTTAGATAAGAATTGGCCAACTAAATCAGGGTGGGTCTTAATTCTGCTACTGGAGGCCTTAAAAAGAGAAGCCACTTCTAGAAACCAGAAGTCAGTGGAAACCAGAAGAGAAGACCTGGAGAGAGGGACTGCTGTGTGAGGCAGACAGAGATACAGGCCAAGCAGCCCCAGGGACTGCAGCCAGCCAGCACCTGCACACTCCAGACTTCAGGGAGAAGCACCACAGCTTTGCTCAAGCCTTGATCTCAGCCTTCTATTCTTCCAGTAAATTCCTATTGCAAAGCTATCCCATTGCATGGCCTTTGTCATCACAGCCTTGGAAAACCAAGACAAGCACCCACAATCTTTGGCTGCTTAGACACCTTTACTTTTTCCCTTGGCTCCACCTCTTAGCAGCTGTGGGTGCCATCATGTTAACTTCCTCAACTCGTTTCCTTACCTATGAAATGAAGTAACTTTTCCTTAGGATCTTTAAACTAAGAACTAAATAAGACAATGCAAGAAAAGGACTTACTGTATCCCCTGTGTTCTAGTTTGCTAGCTGCCAGAATGCAATATACCAGAAACAGAATGACTTTTAAAAAAGGGAATTTAATAAGTTAGTGGTTTACAGTTCTAAGGCTGAGAATATGTATCAATTAAAGCAAAGCTATAAAAATGTCCAATCTAAGCCATCAGGGAAAGATACCTCAGTTCAAGAAGGCCCATGAAAATCAAGGTTCCTCTCTCAACCGGAAAGGCATATGGCGAACATGGTGACATCTGCTGGATTTCTCTCCAGGCCTCTTACTTCATGAAGCTCTCCCAGAGGCATATTCCTTCTTCATCTCCAAAGGTCTCTGGCAACGTGAGTTCTCTGCTTCATGGCTCTTATCATCCTGTCATGGTTCTGCAGCCCTCTCCTCGTTCTCATAAGGAACTCTCTCCAAAACGTCTCCTCTATTATAAGAGTCCAGTCAGCTGATCGAGACCCATGTAGAATGGGTGGAGACACGTCTCCATCTAATCAAATACCCACAATTGATTGAGGCACATCTCCATGGAGATAACATAATCAAGTTTCCAGCCTATGTACTAAACAGGGATTAGAAGAGACCATTGCTCCCACTAGATTCCATAGGATTAGACATGGCTTTTCTAGGGTACATAAATCCTGTCAGACCAGCACATCCTGGAACAAAATAGGATCTGTGTGAGCCAAGGTTCAGTGCAAGAAACACAACTCAAACCAGGAATATCAAGTCAAAAGCTATTTCTTGTAGTGAACTTGGCACCTACAAAATTATCGGGGAGCTGGAGGAATAAATGTCAAATCTGTCAGGCCACTGGACTTCCAGCATACCCCTGCAGCCCCAAAGCTGGGGTGACAGCAATAAAATGTGAGGCCCACTGGCCACAAACGTCACATCCGTGAAGGGCACGTGTTAGCCACCATTGCTGCTGCAGGAAGAATGCCTGTGCCCCCGACTCCCACCCCCACTGCTGCCCACACTCAGGCTGGAACCTGCCTCCTGCATTCAACACATAAGCTCAGATTTCTGACTCCTGTGATGAGGGGCAGAGCACAGAAGAGGGTGCAAATGGGTGATTACCAATAACCAATGTCCAGTACAGGCCTTAATAAATATGATTTTGGAAACAGAGCTCATCTGAACAGCAGGAAAACATGTTTGGTTGAAGAGCTAGGCTCAGCTATAAACAAAGATGTGAGTCATCATCTTAGGAAGCTGAAATCATGCCAGGCAGGTGCCCCACCCCCCATACCCCCTGCCCACCCAGGGAGAGTGAACAGACTGAGAAGATGTTAAGACCCAGCATGGGTTGGAGGCATGTCAGCATTAAGGACATGGATGAAGGTAGAGGGCTTGTAAAAAAATCTGAGGGAAATTGGAGAAGGTGTGGTCTGAAGAATGCTGGCCAGAGTCAAGCAAAGCAAGGAATCAGAATGTTTCCATTGGATTTGCCAATGAAGATATCACTGTCAACCATGGCAGTTCAGTTTCCAGGATGGAGGCAAAGCCAGGTTTCAATGAAGCGAGAGGGCAGCACCTGGGGTGCACATACTTCCAAGAAGCCTGGCATGGAGAGAAGGCAAGGAATGAGGAAAGCAGATAAACTATGTTCATAAAAGGAGCTCTACACCCTGAAAATAATTACCAAAATAGAGTTATTTTGCCTTACAACTCTCTTTGGTAGCTATTTTTCTGGGTTATGTATTCTAAAAATACTTCCTTAACCTAGGATGATGATTTTGATTTCCCAATGTTATAATAGTTATCTGGAGTGGTGTGGTTGGAAGTGATTTCTTTTTTTATCTTTCTACTTTTTTCATAGCTTAAATTCTTTATAATGAGTATAAATCATATAAGCAAAAAGACAGTGGTCTTCTTCCTAAAATAAAAATCTTTTTTCTCCATATTTATTGTGGATTGGTCCTTAAGCTGTTTTTTGCAAATATATTTTTGCTGATAAAGTCAGCATCGAGTGAACCCAGTTTCTCTGTCTCGACTCAGGGCTTTTAAAGGTGATGCTGGCATCAGAATGTCTACAGAGAAATAGAAAATTCCAGGGTGGGGGAGCAGAGGTGGAAACCGACCCTTTGACGTTGTTGCACAAGGGTAGAACCTGGCATAGGATACCAGCTTCGCAATGCAAGACTCAGAATGCTTGAGATGGAAGAAAGTAAAGAGACCACATTCCAATATTTAAGCTACAGAAAGGGCATGACTGGGGTCCACAGGGTTGGAGGAATGAGAAGTAGAAGTTGGACTCCTACACCCCTAGTGAGCTTGGTCCCCTAGGCCACAGGGCCACATGCATGATGCAGAGTGCTTGGGGACCCTGAGAAAGGGCCAATGGCTGGAACACATGATGTACAAGTAAAGGTCAGAGACTTGGGGATTATTTAATTTGGAGAAGGGAAGACCACAGTATGCTTCATGATCTCCCTGCACAAAAGGAGCACTCTTCTCCGTCTTTACTGATGACATGGGTAATGAGTGTTCTTTACATCTTCATTGTGCTGCTCTTTCCACACAAGATCCTCCTTTCCTTTGTTCTTGGCTTACTCAGATGCATCCTCTCTTCAATGACGTAGACAAGTCCCATTACTTTCTCAACCTTCCCCAGCAGATGGGTGCATTCCACCTTGAACTTTGTCTTCTCACATCTCCTCCTGTGACACTGTGGTTGGGACCTCAAAGATTGGCGCACCCCTGTTGTTGTCCCCAATTGTTCCACTCTCTTCAGAGAGATCTATCCCAGTCTTTAATTTGTAACCCTCCTGACTTGTGATAGCCCAGCATAGGGTTGACCTTACAATAAATATTTAATAAAAATTTTGGAATTTAATTGAACCATGGCATAGTAATTTATATTAAATGTAAAATGGTTCTTCTACTGGCAAATATTGGTAATTATTAAGAACGTTACAAAATATTTTAAAACAGAGATATTATCTAAGAAAGATAAGGTGAGACTCTGCCAGAAGACGCAAGGATGAACTACAATCCTTTTCCAAGTCTGAGCCCTATGATTCAACCATTACCTACATTGAAGTAGAAAGCATGTATCTCTCAAATAGTCTTTATTAAGAAGAGATTAATGTGGAGGTTTCCATAATCTCCAAGGTTGATTCAAGCCATTGGTATTGCTCAGTTGACGAGACATTTAGACTGACCTTCCACTGCAATGAAATAAAATAAAAGGTTGAATGTTGAGGCAAGGATCATTCGATCCAAATGTCCAAGTTCTGTGCCTAGTAACAAGAATGATGTGCTAAAAACCACATGCCAAGCTCTGATTTTACAAAATTTGATGGATTATAGATGCATTTACCCTTCATGAATGGTTCATCTATTACCTTTAGTACTCATGAAGTGTGATTTTCTACAAATTTTCTGAAGACCAGTTGTTGATTGTCATATCTGACAGTTTAATTTGAGAGGCATCATGGCTTGGGACAGAGAGTTCTCCCAAGGGTGAGGTAGGTCACCAAAAGGCTAATGGCAACTGCATTTCCTAATCCACCGAAACAAGTGACACCCCTGAGAAAGGACAATTTCAGTGAATAACCTTGACAGATGAAAAGAAAATAATCATTTATGAGATTTACAAGACAACTAACTTGCTGCATATTTTAAAAGATCATTCTTCAGAACTTTTATATTGTTTTAATGAAAACTATTTTAATCCCATGCCTCCAAGGGCATTATTACTTCCTCTATAAAACATGTGCTTGGGGACTTGCCCTTTAATAGCATGTAAATCTGTTAATGTAAATAAATATGATATTTGTGATGATGAATTACTTGCTATCCAGCAGTGCTCATTAAAATGTTGCCTCTCAAATTGTCTTTCTAAAAGGCAGAGCTCTTGAAGAAATTAAAGGGAGCCATAGATTGAGTTTGTGAAATGTGTAACATCTTCTTTAGTAATAACTATAACTTTCCAAAAGATGAAGACGGTGGCTGTGCCATCTGGGAGGTTCCCACATCCAATAGTGGTTAAATATAATAAAATTATAGAATAAGTAGGGCCTTTGAGTGTCATTTAAAGCATGACACAGCTTAATGAAAGGAGAGCATCACAGTGTCTTTTAGCTTCTGCAGACTTCAGTGACTGTGTTTCTACTTGGTCACCTGAAAGCCCATCCTGCTTTCCAGCAGGACTTCAGAGGTGGCTTGTCTGGAACAGAGTTCCCGAGGTGGAGAAGAATCCCCAGGTTTCAGACTCCTCGCTTAACAACCGCTGTGGGTAGGGACGTCCTTAGAAAGAAGAGCCCAGCCAGGCTACAATCAGGATGCATCTCTGGTAAATTGTCCTAAAAGACCTCTGAATTGTCAAATCTTCCATAGTTGGCTACGGTTTATTTTCTCATTTTAACTAAAGATCACTTTAATAATTTTTTAGTTTTTCTTACAGAGGGCTGCCAAGATCACCTAAGTTCAGGTCCTGCAAAACCTAGATCTGTTCTTGTCCAACAGCAATTGAAATTTTACGAGACACCAAAGCTTGCTGATGCAACTTTGGTGAGTGTAGGCAAGCGAACAGCATAAATCAGCCTCAGCCATTCAGGGTTAATGAAGTGAACCCCGAGCTTCAGAGGCAATGAGAGCTCCATTTAGATGAAGCGCCACAGACTCTTACAGCAATGGCCAGAGATGGTTGCAACAACAATGGCCAAGTACAAGTCAATTCCAATCCCCTTTTACATAGGCAGATTGCACAAGGTTCTGAAGCATCCGGTAAACGTCACGGGGGAAGGGAAACGCACCCCAGAGGCTCTTGGCAAAGTTTCATTCCGTGTCACTGGGTAACTTCAGTGGCCAGCACACACCGTGGCGAACGCTGTGGAGCAGAGGTTCAAACCAGCATAGGAAGAAAGAAATCAGAACCACAGGGACCTCAGGATACCGTGTGTCCTGTTGCCTCTATTCTGCAGAGCTAATGCATGTACCATGTACATGTTAACGACTGAACATGTATCTACTTCCAATCCACAGTACCCGTCAGTTACACCGGAAGCGGGGGGCAAAGCATCAATCTTCAGCACACAATTAGCAAAGACATTTCCCTTGTGTTTAATTTCATGATTTGCTAACATGCCAGGTACTGTAGGAAATACCACATATTTAGTAATAAGGGCACGGTCGGCCTCCATCATAGTTTAAGGAGTACATTGCATTTAAAACCGAGTCATTGTAACATGCCTTCTATCACCTGTATGAAATACACTTTCAAAATTAAATATAAATATTTTATCTAAAATTGTCCACAATTTTGTTTCCAACTGACACGTCAGGGAATCACGTCTCCCAAAAAAGTACAATTAATTGCTCAGCCTGATGGATAGAGGCTTTGGGGAAGGGGGGCAGGGTCAGGATTAAAGTTTATGAAAAGATTAATTGAGAGGCTTTCTCAGGAGAAACTGCCTCCCAGCCAGGGCCTGAGGATAAGCAGAGCTTCCAGTATACTTGGGAAGTCGAAACAATTCTCAGAATAATATTAAGACATCATTTGTCGTTTTCATTGTGTTGATGTTGCAAAGGCAAAGGTGGATAAAACGGTGCAAATCGAGGCAGCAGCACCTACCTATGCTACTAACCATTGTTTCCTCTCACAACCAGAGAGAAGAGAACAAAGCCAGCAGTTTCCATTTTATTGCTTGATGAAAGAACACAAAAATATTAGTTTTATTGAATCTTAGCCTTTGAGTGCATTTTTTTAGTACTGTATTTGATGAAATGGAAAGCACACAAAAAGCACTTCAGTCGCGTTCTAGAAAAGGACGTTTGCCCCAAGGAAAAGCCCTTGCAAAACTGAGTTGTGAGCTGAACAAGGCACTTTTTACATAGAATACCATTTTTACTTGAAAACATGAAGAGCCGTGTTTATTTAGACTTAGGTTTCAGCAGACATTTTTCAACAATGATCCAAGTGAACTTGTCACTTCAAGGAAAATAATGGACAGGATTGGTTGCCAATTATAACAGCCAAGCTTTCAAGTGAAAATTAGACATTTAGAAGACTTGTATCTGCCATCATAAGTTGAAGATCTTCCCAATTCTCAAAAGACTTTTCTGATGAGATCAATAGTGATATTAAATGTAATGTTTTATGTTGTGTAATAAAATCTGTTGACAATTTGGAAGATCTGCCCAATTCAGTGAACAAACATTCTCCAGATGTCAATGCATGAGACTACAAAATCAGTCAAGGGCAAAATATCCAATCAAAGTGCAGGACAGACCAGATAACAGGGTTTGAAAAGTTCATTGACATAGTGCCAGATTCTACAATGCAACCCACCTTAAAGAAATTATTGTTCCTACAGTTTGGTATCATATCAAAGAATATGCACGATTATCTGAAAAGGCTACTAAAAGAGCCTTCTCTCTTCCAACTACATAGCTGCACGAGGCTGGAATTTCTTACAACATTTCAAACAAGACAACATATCACAAGAGATTTGTGGTGGCTCTAAAATATGTCCACAAATTCTTCAAGATTCTTATAGTGCCCAATACAGCCTCAGGCTTCTTGTGGGTCATGATAATGTATTACATTAGGAATCGGCCAAATCTGGCATTATAAATGAAGTTTAGTTGGAAAGCATCCGCGCCCATTTGTTTGCATGTTATCTGTGTCTGCTTTTGGCTACAGTGGAAGAATTGAAGAGTTGTGACAGAACCTGTAAGGCACAGTTTCACCAAAGCCCAAAATATTTGCTATCTGGTCGTTTACACAATTTACTGATCCCTGTATTACGCCAGCGTTTCCTCAGTTTGCACTGCTTCTGCCCATTTTTCCCAATGAAATTCTAAAGGGAGGAATTTTTTTCAAGGATCAGAAACTTTCCTCTTTCCCCTCCTTATACTCCCCAGATACCACCACAGTTTGGGTGATGGATGCCTAAGGGTAGCTGAATAATGTTTTGAGATTTTGACATGCATCATTTTCCTTCCATTTTTACCCCTTTATTTTCCTTCCCCTCTTTCAAGCAGGTCTTAGCTCATTGCCTCAAGGGAAAGAGATAATAAAGAGTATTGCCAAAAGTAGCTTCTGGATTCTGTGTGCTAAATACCCATATCCTCAGAGAAATAAGATTTGTAATCACTTGGAAAGGCAGAAAGGAAGGGAGGGACTTCACCCAACCCCAGGGCTTTGCTCAATGACTTTCTCAAAGCCCTGGGAGAGGGAGCTCTGGAATTCTGAGCACAACCAAGATTTGGCAAAGAATCCTATGCCCCAAGCATAAAAAAATACAAGAAGCAGACCTGCAGGTGGAGGGCAAACAGCAATGATGGACACGGTTGTGAGCCCCTCTTCATGAGTGAGGGAGACCAGATGGCTTTCCTTAGCACTAAATAAGACCCAGGAACTGGTGGAACATCCAAACCAGGGGAGAGCAGAAACCAAGAGGGACTAACTGTACTAATTGATGGGAAAGGGGCTCAGAATCAGAAACTGAGTAGAATCACACAAAATAAGAAAAGCATTTTCTTTTCAGTCTGTGATTGTCCATCAATAGGCATGACAGGGACATGTGACGTGTTCATCCATTCCTTTCTCCACTCAGCAAACAATTTCTGAGCCTTTTCTGTGTCCTGGGTTCCTTGTTCTCATGACACAGTCTATGTGGATGTGGTGGGTACGCTGTCTGAAGCTGCTACCTATCCAGAAAAACCATGTTCTTCTAATCCATTCTTGTGGGTGCAGACCCACTGTGGGCAGGAATTTTAATGAAGTTGTTCAATGGAGATATGACCTACCCAATTCAAGGTGCGACTTAATCCTCTTTACTGGAGTCTCGTGCAGAAGGATAAAAATAAACAGTAAAATCTGAGAGCCCAGAGACATTTCGAGAGAGAAAAGAAATGCTCTGAGACATTTTTGAAGAGGGTCAATACAGAGAGAGAGAGAAAAATGCCCAGAGACACTAAGCGTGGATGTGCAGAGAGGTGTTCCCAGAGGAGCTAGCAAGGACCCAGAGGCTCAGAGAGGAACCCACTGGAATGAGAAGCTGAGCGAAATGCAACCTGGGATTGAAGGGTCAGCAGATGCCAGCCACATGCCTTCCCATGTGAGAAAGGAACCCCATATGCCATCCATCTCTCTTCAGAGTCAAGGTATCTTAACCTGGATGCTTTAGTTTGGACATTTTCAGGACCTTAGAACTGTACATTTGTAACCTAATAAAATCCCCTTTGTAAAAGCCAACCTATTTCTGGTATACTGTATTCCAACAGCTTTAGCAAACTAAAACAGAGTGTTTGCAAAGGGGCATGAGGAAAATTTTGCAGCTTATGGTGTGTTCATTATCTTGTGCAGTGATAGTTTCAAAAGTTCAAACATATGTCAAAAATTATGAAATTACTTTAAATATGTACAGTTTATTTTGGGGCCTTTAGCAAACTGAAACAATCAATAAAACAGATTAAACAAGTAATAGAAATACCTAATAGTGATAATTACTATTGTGGGATATATATATATATATATATATATATATATAAAAAAGGAAAACCGTATAAACCTCCCACTTACAATATACCTGAATATATTTCATAAAAGACCATAAATGTGCTTTAAAATGCTAGCTAGGTACACACACACACACATATACAACTATAACCAGACAGGTAAGTGAGTTTTGAAGCTGCAGACTGTCCTGGGGATACCCGCCAAAACCAGTTTTGCCAACCTACAGCTGGCAGTTTTACCATGTGCCAAAGACAGAGCAGGTGTTACGCTTGTTGAGGGTAAAGAGTTAAAACAAAGATTTCCCTCATAAAGCCACACTCCCAGTGAAAGGGTAGGCCAGTAAAATACTACCTGTGGCAAAGAGAGACTACAAGGAACATATCTGTCTCTGGGTGGGGAAAAGAAAATTCCTCAAGAAAACCCTTAATTTCAAAATTGCCCTTTGGGTTTGGGTTATGAGCCTACACAGTCAGCTATGGCCCAGGAAACAAATACTGGAATTATCAGATACATGACATAAAATAAGCATGTTTACAGATTGAATGGAAAACATGTATAAGGAATTAGAGATCATCAAAAACAGCAGGCAAATTTGAACAAGAAAAAAAACAGAATTTGGGGAAATGAAAAATATAATACATGAAAATAAACACTGTGGAAAAATTAAACATCTTAGGGCTTAAGAGAGAATGACCATACAGTCTGTGGTTGCTAATGACATATTAATTCTGGTTCACAATTGTAACAAACATACCACACTAACAGAAGAAGTAAATTATAGGAGAAACTGTGAGTATGTCGGGGTAGAGGAACTCTCTGTACTCGATCTGCAATTTTTCTGTGAACCTAAATCTACTCTAAAAATAAGGTTTATTTTTTCCAAAAGAGAGAATGAGTGAACAAGAAGATAAATGTGAAGAAATTATTCCAAATTTATGGATAAGAAATATCCTGAATATAACAGATAGAAAATATGAGAGAATGGGGTGGAAAATTATGGACAGAAGGAAGAAATTTTCTAACTATAGAACTGGAAGAAAGTAAGATAAATGAGAAAAGGTAATATTCAAAGACATCATTACTGAGAATTTGACAGAAATGATGAAAGACATGATTCTTCAGATTTGGGAATCATAAATCCCAAATAGAATTTAAAAGAAATCCACACCTAAACACATAATGAAACTCAAAGCCCCAAAGAGAAATAGAAGGCATAGGAAACAGCCAGAGGAAAAAGACAGAAGAGTGTAAATGGCATTAGAGGATTCATTCAACTTCAGCATGATATCTACAAGGGGTTGCAATAAAATAATTGCCAACCTAGGATTATACCTGACTACATTTCATAAGGGAAAAGTGAAACATCTTCAGAAAATTAAAAATTAAGTTTACTACCAAACTAATCCTCACAAAAGGAACAAGGAGCTTCTAAAAGTTGTACTTCTTGAATAAGAAAAACTGCAATGGAAGAAGGAAGGAAGAAGAAAGAAATTGGTAAACATGTGAGTAAAATTAAACAAATACTGACTTCTAGAACTGTGAGGTAATTTCTAAGCAGAGTATTTTAAATAGAACTGCAATAGAAAAAAATATGTAAGATAGGGGAGCAATCAAGTCTCCAGTTATCTAAGGTATTATTCACAAGAAGAGCAAAAGTATTGAATAATTTTAGACCTTAAGACAAATGTACAATTTTAAAATTTTAAGGGTATCCACTAAGGGAATACAACTTTAGAGCTTATCTTCCCACTAAAAAAGACTCATTTCAAAATAAGTCAAGAAAGGAGAAAAACCAAGTAACATTAAAGCACATACATAAAGGTAACACACTAATGAAACAATGTTAATAATAATAGGGAAAACTGAGGATGTGAGGAAGGGTTATGAGAACTCTGTACCTTCTGCATGACTTTTCTGTAAACCTACAACTGCTCTAATTATACATTCACAATAAGATGATATAGAGAATTCTAAATACATCAATAATCATAGTAAACGTAAGTGCTACAGTTGAAAGGCAGAGACTGTCAAATGGGCATGGGGAGATTCAAATATACACTATTTATAACACCCATATGAGGATATAGATACCTTCAATGAAAAAGGATAGGAGGTGGTGCGATGGTGGCTCAGTGACAGAATTTTCACCTGTCATGCTGGGGACAGAGGTTTGATTCCCTGGGTCTCCTCTTGCCCACGCAAAAGGCAAAAAGAAACATGTAACAGTAAAAGGATGGGAGAAATTGTATTAAGCTAGTCTTAATGTAGATATGTTAGTATCAAAGGAAATAGATTTTAAGGCAAAATCATTGCTTAAAATAAAAGAGTCACTATACAATGATAAACATTAAATTAACCTGGATGACAGCCAATTCTAAGTTTATGTGTACATAGAATCATGGTCTCAAATATTCAAAAGCTAAAGTTACCAGATTTAGCTAGAGAAACTGATAATCCACCACTATATTGAAAGATTTTAAGACTCCTCTCTCAGAAAGTGACCAAGAAGACAAAGCATTAATAAGAATATAGAAGATTTGGTTTAAAATAGAATTAACAGGCTTGATCTCATGGATAGTCCATCAATTTGAGAACACATTTCTTCTTCAATAACTTTGAAACATTTTCAGAAATCAGTCAGTTATTAGTCCACAAAGCAACTCTCAACGCATTCCGAATAATCAGTATCAGAAAGGTCAATTCTCTCACTCTAATGAAACTAATTTGGAAATCGATAATAAAATAACTTTTGAAAGCTATTTCAAAAAAATTTTAAAACATTCTTCTGAAAAACTGGAAGTTATTTTGATGTCTGTAAAAATAAATGGAACTAAACTATTAGTAACGAGTATGAAAAGAAGGAGATTGGTAGAACCTCTTGATTTCTATTTCCAGGAAGGTGGAGTAGCCATACTTTTCCTTTTCCCTCATGCTAAGTACAGCTAAAATCCCTGACCATCATTCGCGTTCAGGAGAAGACTCAAAAAGGAGGTGGAGAGAAGGCAGATCAACTAGGGACCTCAGGAATCACAGCATGGCCTGATGATGCATTCCCTGTGTTTTCTTTTTGCCTCGTAAGTCCCAAACTGGGTGCTGGAGGACAGCCAAGCAATGCTATCAAAAGCAGACAAAGAAAATAAGTAAAGCCTGCTCTCTCCAGCCATAGGACCAGGAAAGGCAGGCTAGCAAAGCAAAAACCTTCAGTCATGAACCACTCTGCCCGAGGCAAGGTTTGCAACTTCATGTGAATATATGATTTCAGTATTAAACTTTAAAGAAAAAAAGAAGATAGTGATGTGATAGTGAGTAGCTGAGTGACCACTTTATTTTAGGGGTCAGAGAAGGGCGCTCTGAGAAGGTGACATTCAGACTGAGAACTCAACACAGAAGGAGTCGGCTCTCTGGAGATAAAAGTCTAGTCACCCAGGCAGAGGGACTTCTGGAGGAAAGTTCTTGAGGTAGGTTCTAGGAACAGAAAGGAGGAGGGAGAGAGGGAAAGTGGTCCAAAACGAGTGGGAATGTTTGAAAGGGGCCAGGTTATACGCAAAAAAGCAGGTTATTAAGCTGATGGAATGATGGAATGTAGAGGGATGTCGTTGATGATACAGGTGAGCCAGGCTACCTGCAGAGGCACTGGGAGCCAGAGGAAGTGGTGGTCTTTCATAGGAAGCTTTATCCAGGGCAAGAGAGGGAAGGTATAGGTCCAAATGCAAGTTAGTTTGTAGGTTTGCTGGAGTGAAGATGTCCTTTTTTATTTCAACCATTTTCTCAAGGAATTACGGGGTAAAGTCATCCATTGCAAGTTGAGATGTGGAGAAAGCGGGATAGGAATTTTGAAGAGAGAAAAGAAAGTCTGAAATAATTGTTTGGAAGTGAGAATTTGAACAGGCAGGAAAGAAGAGCAGGTTGCCAGGCAGTGTGGTGCACCATTTGGAGTCAACTTGAAACCAGTGAGCCTGGTATCATGTTTCCCTCCGGCAACGCCAAGTTGCTTGCATGCAGGCATCCAGGAGGTTTAGCCATGGTGTGTACAGTGACACGGGAGAAGGATGAAGGACTTCGAGGTGTTGGGGAGGAATTGATTACAGTGCTACATGGTTATCAAATTTTTGTGCTTGCATAGTCCCAAAAGATAATTTTGAAAAACTATGTAACACACACACATTTTAAGGTAACATCTAAATTCCTTATCGTAAGATTAAATGTGCTATAATTTTTTACATACATTTTTATATGTCACTGTTTTAAAACTGTAACAATGAATCTAAATACTATATAGATTTGATCCCACTATCAACCATTTAAATGCATTGGTAAGTGCTACTTAAATAGATGTTTTCATCTTTTCCTTTTTATTTGAACCAATTATTGCAGACTACTTCTCCCTTCTTATTGAATTGTATAATATATGTTTGTGTTTGCAATTTGTTTTTATTTATCACCCTCACACATTTCTCTGAAAGAAAAATGTGTATATAAACTGAAGTTTAAGATAGTTTTGTTTCGTATGTTGTATGGTGGGAGTCACATTTCATTCTTTTTCCATGTGACTATCCTGGAATTGCAGCACCATTTGTTGATTTTTTTTTTGTAAGTGCATGGGCCAGAAATCCAACCCAACTCTCCTGCATGGCAGGTGAGAATTCTACCACTGAACCACTCTTATATCCTTAGGGTGATTTTATATTTCTCTTGACCATCATTCTCTGTGATAAAAATTTTCTTGTAGGTTGAGCTGCTGTCACAATCGTTATTGGTGCATTTGACCAAAATAATTTTCGTGTATTAAAACTTTTATCAAAGCAATATGAATACATTAAAATATTTGATAACTTTAAAATAACAAGTAAGTCTATTGAAAATTGATCTCAATGAGATAAATGATTACACATGTGTTCAATTAATTCTTTTACCTCTGTGTAACTATTACTTATCTCTAGATTAGGTTCTGGAAAATACAGAATATTAATTACATTCTTATTTTTCATTGTTAAACCTAGTTGCTGAGAAACTTTTTCTCATAAATAAGTAGATGAGAATGGAAGAATGTTTTATAGAAATTCTACTTAGCTCTTTGAACTCCTTCTGCGTTGAATGCCAAAAAAACCCACACAGGGCACTGTCATAAGAAATAGTAATAACCTATGAGCTGGCACTGAACTTATTTTATTAAAGGCAAAGAATTAGAAATCCCTTAACTCGTAAAAGGATTTTTTAGACTGTTATTAGAATCATCTATTTTCTCAATTTCTGGGAAGTATACCAAAAAGCATTATTAAGACTTATCTGAATATAAATTACACTTGCAATTCTTTTACTTAGAGTTCTATTTTTAGTCTAATATACTTAGAAAAATTGGAAAAGTGAATATGGATAATTTCATTATACCTTTGACAAAAATAGTTTGATGAATTGTTTCATCTAATCATGGTTTTAATTTAAAAATTAAACCTCTCATTTTGCAGTAATTGTAGATTCACATGCAGTTGTAAGAAATAGTGCAGGGTTTTGGTAATGGACGGTGGAGATGGTGTGCCCGTTAAATCCCCTTTTGGACCACCATTCTGTTTCTGGTATATCGTACCTCAGCAACTTGGAAACTAACACAGATGGTGACACAACATTGTAAAAATAATGAACACCACCAAGTTGTGTATTTCAAAGTGAGTAAAGGGGAAATTTTAGATTATATATATGTTACCAGAATAAAATTTTTAAAAATCATAGACCTGTACACCATAAATAATGAACTCTTATGGAAACTGTGGCCTACATTCATTAATTGTAACAAAAGTGCCACAGTAATGCAAAGTGCTAATATTAGGGGTACTCTGTGTACCCATGCAGGGTACTGTCTGCATGATTTCTGTAAACACACATCTTCTCTAATTAAAAAGAAAAGTCAACCTGCCTTAAATTCCATATCCTTCCATTTCTCTGCTTCCTTTAACATAAAAATTTCCAAAATCAAAAAGAAAGAAAAGAAGGAAGGAAGGAAGGTGGGAAGGAGGGAGGGAGGGGTGGAAGGAAGGACTTTCATGACTTTTGCATATTGTCATCAGTACCTCTAAGCTGTATTTTTAGCTCATTCAATATATGGAAAAAGTCTTCCACACAAGTAAACTGCCAAAGCCAGTACTCAGTGTCAAATCAAGCAGCAATATCATATTTAATTGCTTTCAGAAAGAAGTTGAATTCATTTTAAAATTGTCTTCATATGTATTTTGACAATATTATTAAAATATTGAGAAATAAATTACAAAATACATCTTGTAAGCCAGATTACTTACTTGTGCAGACAAAATTAAGATGATGCAGAATTAAAATAATTTCTTACATTTTATAATCAGTGATAAACAAGACAATAATAATGCATTGTTTCTCAACAATTATTTGTAATAATGCAAAGCAATGGTTAGCTAAAATAAGATTTTTATTGTGTGAGGCATATGATAAATACACTGCCTTCCTTTAGCAAATGAATTGCGCCCATGAATCAACCTTTGTTTTCTGCCCTTTTGGAATGATTACAAAGAATTAATATAAAATCAGAAATAACTCCACGAATTTTGTTGGACTTCATGATATTTTCAGTAATAAACTCAGACTTTTCCTTCGAATCCATTAGAGGAAAAAGGCATAAATTCCTAAAAACTCACCAACCAGTCCAGCAGCCTGGTATTATTTTTTAAATAAGAGGTCAAAATTATTAAATTTTTCATGAGTTGCTATAGGGTGAATATTAATAGTAATGGCAATAAGTATTTCATGATTTGATAAAACAGATTTGTAACTCTTGCTGAATAATACATGTGAAACTTACAGAAATCACATAAATGCTTTATCTTGACTATCTTGTAAAACGAGTAGTCTTGAAAAACATTCCACTGATATTCACAAGAATCAATATCATGAACTTAAATGACTCGGACAGTTCAAAGGTTCTTTTCATTACAGCTAATAAAATGTCCTAGGCAGTAAAAGCGTAATGTTCCCTGGGAGAAAGCTGACCACATGACCTCAGCCAGGTGCTCAAGGGCACAGCTGTCAGTGAGAGCTCAAACTGATCCCCTGATGCAAAGTGAAGAGGACACTAAATTCTGTGGTCTCCTCACCAAACCCATAGCTCCAGGGACCTTCTACAAATACCTGCCCAGCCCTCCTCAAAGGTGTCAAGGTCATGAAAAGCAAAGAAAGTCTGAGGAAGTGTCACAGCTAGGAGAAGCCTAAGAAGACCGGATAACTAAATGCCAAGTGGTTTTCTGTATGGGATCCTGGGACAGAAAAAGGACAGTGGGCTAAACCTAAACGCATATGAATAAAATGTGGACTTTAGGTAAGAAGAATGTATTGATATTGATTTGTTAATCATGATGAATATACCATACTAATAGAAGAAAATTTAAAATAGGGGAAACTGGGTGGAGGTGCATGGGACTATCTCTGTAATTTCTCTATAAATCTAAACCTGCTCTAAAAGTAAAAATTTATTTTTAAAATAAAGGCCAAATGTCCTTTAATAGTCACTGGATGAACTGTGGTATATCCATACATGGAATATTATTCAGCAATAAAAAGAAATTAACTACTTCAGGGAAGATGGTGAAGTAGGGTAAGCTGAGCTCACCCCTGCTCTGTGGGGCAAAAAGAGAGGGGACAGAAAAAATGACCAGGACTACAGTCCCAGGGTTGAGTGATGAAGAGGGTCTTTGACATTTTGTAGGGAAGTCCTAGTAGAGAAAGGTGGGGAAATTGGGACTGGGAGAGCAAGGTGAGTCTGTTCAGCACAGGGAAGTACAGATCTGAGGGAATGGATCATCCCTCTGCCCCAACCTGCCCCAACAGCTAGCTGGGGAGACCTCCACACGCAGCTCTGCAGCCGGCAGCACCTGTGGGGAGCCTAGAGGCATGCCTCACCATGCACCATGTAAAGCCATGCCCCACAGGACACTGGGGTCAGATGCTCTGCCAGGTGCCACAATAGCCATCCCATTGGGTGCTGTGAATGGAAGACCTACTGGGCGCCAGGTGCACTGATCAGAAGCCCTGTCCATCACACCAGGAGTGCCACCCCACCCACCATACACACCATCTTGCCAAGCCAGCTGCCACGGCTGGAGAGACGTGGGCCTGAGGGAAGCAGATGGCTCAAGGGCACCATGCTAGGAAGAAGCAGTAAGTGCCATCCAGCAAACTCCCTATATGCACAGTTTTTAATTTTGAATTTTCTTTATTTTTTATTTTTATGGTTTATTTCTTTTTCTCTCTGTCTCTTTCTCTTTTGTGGGCACCGGTCTGTGTTCATTTCCAATATATCTTGGGGTGTCTCCTTATAGCTTCAGAGCCTACTATTGCTGAGGCATCTTTTTTTTTTCTTTTCTGTTTTTTTTAGGGGGGTTTCAAGGGCTGGGAGTCAAGCCCAGGTTTCCTGCATGGTGAGCAGGTATTCTACCACTGAAGTACTCTTGCACCCCTACCTAGCTTTTACTAGACCCTCAAGTTGACTTGCATTCCCTATGTGAGATCTGGGCCTTAGTTTGAGGGGGACTTACCGACAAAACCAAGTGCAAAAGGGGACCTTCAATGAAGATCCAAATAATACAAAACTTTAAATCAGTGAAGGAAACCAACTTGCAAATGAAGCTAAATGACCAAATCAGAACACCAGAGTGGTCACAGAATATGCAACAACTACTCAAGGATATTTTTAAAGAAATAAAGGTTATCAAGAAGACATTAGAAAAGCAGTAAACTAATTAAGACCCATCTTGAATGGACAGGGGTCACATCTCTGTGAAAATAATCTAATCAAAAGGTTGCACCCAAATAATGGGTCTGCCCCCACCAGACCCACCAGTTTGGATTAAGATTAAAAGAAAATGGCCTTTCTGGGGTACATAGTTTCAAACCAGCACATTCCACCGTATGGACCCCAAAACACATGTTCTTTCCATATACAAAATACATTCATTCTATCACAACATCACAAAAGCCTTAAACCATTTCACTAACAATAAAAATACAAAACCAACTCAAAAATAGTACAAAATCTCATCAAAGTCAGTTACAGACATGCTCTGTCCTAAGGCAGAATTCTCCTCTTATTGTGGACATGGGAAACTCAGAACAAGTTATCTGTTGCCTAAGTACAAAGGAGGGACAGTAATAGGATAAATGTTTCCATATCCATAGGGAAAAATTAGAAGAAAAATAGGATTACTGGGCCCAAAGAGTTCTGAAAACAATCAGGGAAAACTCCATTAGATTGTAAAATCTAAGAATCATTTATCAAATGATGGTTGAGCCTCAGGGTTTGAAACATCAGCAGTCCCACCCTTTCCAAGGGTTTACACAGCAGGTCCTCTCTGTCCAAACACTGATGCAATGGTTTAAATGCATCCAAGCATTTGGGAGACCACCTTGTTCTTGGCTCCACCCTCTCCAAGCATCAGGGCAGCACATGGACTCTTTGCCCTCTCAGGGGCACACACTTAACCCTTTCAGAACAATGGAGGGATCACCAGGCTCCCCCCACTCCTTTGGGAACGTGTTCTGAGGCACCAAAACTCCTCCTGAACACTGAAGTGGAAGGCCCAGTCTCTGCTCCCAGGGCAAACTCACCTTCTCCACATGCATAGGTGGATCTGCTCTCATGGCCCCTGGCTTCCTGGCTCTAGACCTTAGCTTCTATGGTTTTGCTTTTAAAATTATTTTTCCTTTATGCCACCCCTTTTCTGTCTCTTTTAGTCCAGACTGGCAGTGATTCCATTCATACAGATCTCGCAAATAAAAAAAAAAGAAAAGAAAAAGGAAAAATTGCTGACTTGGTATGTAGCATACAAGGTTCAAACCCATCAGACAATAGGGCTTTCCACAAATCCTTTCTGGATAACTCCATCTCCAATCCTGGCTCTTTCTGAAAAGGTTGGTTGGTTCCATATTTGGTTAAATCCTCATGTGGGGCAATATTCTCTGGGGTCTCATTTTCAAAAGTTCAGAATTTTCCAGACCATCAATTTCTGGTTTCTTTGTACCCAACAATTCAGTTCTCAGCTTATCCATTTCCTGTCACATTTTACTAAAAGCTGCAAGAAGAAGCCAGGCTGCATTTTCCAAATTTAGTTTTGAAATGTCCTCAGCTAAATATCCAAGCTTGTCATCTGCAAATTCTATCTTCCATCCAACATCAAGACTCAGTTTTGCCAAATTCTTGCCACTTTAAAACAAGAATCACCTTTCTTTCACTTTGCAGCAATACATTCATCATTTCTGTCTAAAGCCTTACTGGAAGAATCTTTAGCATCCATATTTCTACCAATAGTTTCTTCAAACCAAACCAGGCCTTTTCTACTCACCTCTTCACAATTTTTCCAGAATCTTCCCCTTATCCACATAAAAGGCTATTCCAATATTTGGCATTTGCAAACTGCAGCACCCTACTTCACTGGTTCCAAAATCTGCTTCAGTTTGCTAAGGCTGCTGGAATGCAGTATACCAGAAATAGATTAGCTTTTACCAAGGGGATATATTAGGTTACAATCTAAAGATCTAAAGCCATAAAAATGGTCAAACTAATGCATCAACAAGAGGATACCTTCACTCAAGAAAAGCCAATCACATCCGGGGTTTCTCTGTCAGCTGGGAAGACTGGCATCTCCTGGTCCTTTGCAACTGGATTGCACTGCTTTCAGCTTCTGATTCCAGTGGCTTTCTATTTAAGCTCTCCAAACATCTCCAAATGTCTGTGTCTAGGCATCAGCTCCCTGCATTAGCTCTGACTCTCTTTCTCCATGATTTCTTTTAAGGACTCCAGTAAACTAATTAAGACCCACCTTGAATTAGTGGGGTCCCATCTCCATATAAATAACCTAATCAGGGTCCCACCAAACAATGGGTTTGCCCCACAAGATAGGATTAAAATTTAAAGAACATGGCTTTTCTAGGGTACATAACAGCTTCAAACAAGCACAGAAAGAGAGAGAGAGGAAGAGAGGGCACAGAAGGAGTTGGCATATCATGGGTAGAAAAATACCAGGAACAGCTGGTTTTCAAGAAGTTCTGTCTTCTCAGACATTGTCCTGCTGACCACATCTGCCCTGGTCCAGTCTGTCTGGTTCCAGTTATGTCCTCCAAACCCAGAATTGAATATGGTTGAGTAAACAAAGCAGTTGTGAAGTTGAAACTGTAAAGCACCTTTCAAGGAATTTTTTTCCTGCCTCTCTGCCTTCCTGTCAATGCAGGAAGTGAAAATCCATAACTACTTGCTCTTTTTCCATCACCAGTTCCCAAAACATTTAAATTACATGTCCTTTCCATATAAACACCTCCTTGAGCTTTTTGGACAGACCTTTCTAACAGGTGAGAAAGGTAGCTCAGTGTACGATAGGGAATGTATTGTATCTGTTGCCTTTTCCCCTCCTCTGCAGTGTCTGGAGAAGTCTCATCCTCTCTTATTCAGCATGCACAATTACACTGCTAATATTACAGTGCTGGAAGAATCGGGATACAGTTTTGTTTTCTCCTTCCTTTATGTTAGAGCACATTTTCTCAAATGACTTTTCTCCCAGGCCACTGGATGTTAATTCATTTTCACCTGGAGGCTGGAAAGCAGTGCCTGCACACCAACTCTCCAACAATGAGGATCCCATTGAGTAAGGATGTGAAATAAGGCAAAGAACAAGCAGTGCTGCTTGGCTCAGGACCATCTCAGTAAGCATCTTCTCTATAAATTTTTTAAACTATTAGACTTCTGTGTTTATTGACTTTTTCCCACAAGAGCAAACACATTTCAGCCATAGTGAAGGCTCCTACCTAAGCGGAGGTGTCCAGTGGTTGAGCGCTAAACTGAACCTGGCTGGACTGGACCCTGGGGATTCCCAGGGCCAGATATATTGGTCATTCAGCAGAATTTAGCTGAAATATTTTCGCCCACTTTGCACTCCCCCCACTTTGCTCTTTCCTTCCACTTTGCTATTTCTTGCTAATTCCTTCCACAGTCAGTTTCTCTATCCTGATATCCCAGATGGTCCTTTTGCTGTTATGAAATCATAAATCACACTGAGGAAAGCATCTTTTGTAGAAGGACCTAAGTGACACATTATGAATTGCAAAGCTCCCACAGAGCAATTTAAAATGATCAATATCCTTTTCAAACATCCTGCTCAAAATTGCACATGGACCTCAGCCAGCCCCCAAGACAATGACAAGGAGGACACATTAAAGTCTCCCTCTGCTCCCCACATTGCTCATCCTTGCACAGCTCACTGTCAGCCACCCAACCATCCGTTATCCAAAATCAGTCATCCTGTCAATAGTCCCGTCAGTCGTCCACCCTCAGTCGTCCAACCTCAGTTATCTGGTCACCACACGCAGAGCCGATGGGTGCATGTACCCGGGGTGGCTAAGGCGCGTCGCCCCCAAGGGACACAGCCAGGGTGCAAACACTGCCTCCTCCCTGCACCCGGACTGATTCACTGCCATGCCAAGAACATGTATGCTCTAGTTTCAGAAAGAAAACAAAAAGCCTGAAGTACGTTTGGACTTTGAGGAAACAAATAAAGCTCCTTCAGGAGAACTTCAGATTTCTGAGAGCAGCTTCTCTCCCTGCAGATGTGACAGCATGTGTGAATTCACTCCTTCCTGCCTCAAGGCTCATTAACAGAATCACTTTTTTCTAGAGAGTGTAGCCTTCGCTGAGCGAGTGAGCCAAGCCTTCTGCTGTCACAAGCCATGAGAGGGCACTATGGATTTTAAAGAGAAGGGTGAAGGCCATGGGTTCCACCAGGGAGCCCACGGGTAGGGCACAGCTACTGCTGGGAAGGTTTTCAAGCAGAATCTCAGAGTGGCAGATGCCATGTCCCTCTCCCTCTGTTCACTTAGCCCACCCCACCTCCCACAGGACTGAAGGGTGATGAAATCACACAAGGTCGCTCCCTGCCACTGATGCGAGGCAGATTGGGGAGTGAGAACATTTAGTGTTGTGCCCACCAAGTTGACATAGCCGCCATTTTGGCCTCACCAGCCTCCTTCACACCTGGATGCCCACCTACATCTCTTCTTGTGGGCTAACTCCTTAGAATGTCCTGGGCAGCTCTCTGTGCCCATTTTTACCATCTATCTACACTCTTCCCTCTCTTAAGAATGGGACCTCTAAGAGTTCAAACAGAAGAATAAACACACATGATCCACTCAAGTGCTGCTGGCTAAAGCAGACACACCTCTGGCTCTTCTTTCCCTCCAGAAATGAAATGTATTTTAACAGGGGCTTCCTATAGACCATAATTTTTCCATCCCAGTAGAGCTGTTCTCCTGCTAAGAAAATCAAATAAGATAGGAAGAGAAAGGATATATTTGGGTCCCAAGTTACACGCTTGGCATTTATGGACCTTTTGGTATGATGGCTGCAATCTTTGGGACCTTTTGGTCCCGTGGTCTAGAGTTCTACTGAGCTATCTCAAGTAATAGAGGAGCTGTTGTGAGAACTTGCAGAAACAAGAGCAAATGGAATTTCAAAGGAGTCCTCAAACAGCCAGGGTTAAATCACCTTCACAGACATGGAAACGTTGCTTGGAAGTTGGAAAATAGTTCCAGATTTAAGGCAAGTCCAGTGAATGGGTCAGTGTGGGATCCCCTAGAGAGCAGGGGTTCATGAATCACAGGACTTGGAGCCTCTCAGCTCCCACTTTTCTGCTGCTGTCTTCTAACCACCTTCCCCTCTCCTCTGTGTGTATCTGCCTTCCTGCTAACTCATAACTCTTATGTATCCATAGCATCTGCTTGCTCATTGTTTCAGTTTACATATAGCCCCCACTGTCACAGAGTCTCTGTGTTTTTAACTTCCATTCTGGATTCTCATTGACCTCTAATATTTCCATTTCAAAGTCCCTAGAAGGAGACGTTGGCATGGATAAGTTCATCAGCATTCCTGTTGAGGCAGAATTGTTACACTAAGGCTACATCCAAAAAGTCCTTTGTTGTCAGCAACAAAAATCAAATTGGCTGGTTTAAGCAAAAAAGAAATTCATTGAAAGGATTCTGGATCAGAGGGGAAAATGAGCAAGTCAGCTCAGAAAGTAAATGGAAACCAGGGAGTCTGAGCAGCTAGATCACAGCCAAAATCCTACCACTGACTTGGCTGAGAAGCATTCGTCATCATCGCTGACCACCAGAGCTGACCTCCAGAGCTGTAGCTGGAGACTGACACCTAGGCACTGGAGACAACTGTTGTTATTCACTGGGAATGGGGGTGGGCAACCACTGCCACAGGGTTTCCCCAGCTCAGCTTCCTTGTATCACTGACTCCAAATTCAAGATCTCAGGAAGGTACATTTGATCAGTTAAACCCAAGTCACTTGCTCTCACTTTAGCTACAAGCAAAGCTGGGCTGGGAGAGAGTATATAGCTTTTGGGGCTTCATCAATAAAGTGGGCTCTGCCTCCCAAGTCTTAAGCAGTGGTAAATTCCTCTAATTGTAAAAGGCTTAGAAGATGACAGCCAAGAAGACAAATCCATTACATTAACCCAGCACTGGCTGGGATCACAAGCCCATCCTGAGCCAGTGAGTTCTGCGGAGGGAGCAGATGCATGGCTGCCCACTCAGCCAAGGTCCGGCACATTGACTGGCTCATCCAAGACAGTCTCATAACCAAGAGTGCAGCATGGAATTTTATTTCATGGGCACTATTCGGTTGAACTCATGTAAGGCACGCATCCAAAGAAGGCATTGACATGTCTGGCTTCCTGTTTAAGCTGTAAGTCTTTGAGCACTAAAAGTCCCATGCATTTAGACTCTGTCTTATGCATTTTTAATCCCCAGTGCTTGGGACACTGCCCAGCAGACAGCAGATACTCCAAAAATATCTTGGTCAAACTGGAGCCCTATTGACTTTGACAACAGCCCATGATCACCAGAGTTTCCCTGATGTCACCTTGGGGAGGTAGGACACCCTGATCCAGAAACCAGAAGGTTTAGAAATAGGCAATACTGAGAAAGTTCAGGACATGTCAAGAAAAAGCCTTACAGAACAGAAACCAAAAGTGAGACAAGGGAAAGAAAACTGCTTATAAGAATCTGTACAAAAAGCCTGCCAGGCAATAACAGTTCTCTTGCATCTCTCTGAAATTTGCAAGACACAGGCAGGGTTCTCAGGTGTGGTCATTGTACAAACAAAGTCAGGCTCATATGGAGCAGGGTGACCCACACTACCGGTTTGGGCCGAGGAATCTTATGGAATTAGTCTGAACACAATTCCAGAGCAGCAGGTGTAAATACCCTCTCACTCACACTTCCTTTCCAAAGCGTGGCTTCATGACCGTCAGTGATATCTGAGATGATTTCGGGAGCATATAGGACTTGTGTTGTGCTTTTACTTTCTGTGTATTGCAATATAAGTGGCACGTAGCAAACCAATGGCTTCATGAATACGGTTGCTTAGGATGAGGCTAAGCAAGCATCGACTGATTGAAGGCACAATATTAAGAATATAATAGAGCAAGGAGTAGATGGATATACAAAACTCACAAACGTGGCATGGTGGTGACTAAAGTTAGGAAACACTTAGCCACTGTGGGTGTGCTGGGAGAGAAGTGGTCTCTGAGCTTGCCACCTGACCCTGCAGCTCATTCCACCCTACTGTAGAGAGAAAAGACTCACACACCCACAGTTCCACCCTTTGCTCGCTTCCCAATGGGCCTCAGAGTTAAACCACATGTCCCTGCTACACCTGGAGGACAAAGGGAGCAGGCACAGCTCACAGGATTCCAGGAGCTGGACACGCAGGTGGCAAGGTTCGTACAAGACGAAATGGCCACTGAGGCTGGGCAGCATGGTTCTGTAGGGATTGGCCCACTGCTTTTCTGGCTACAGGTCTAAGGTGAGTTTGCAGGGCTGGGCTGAGCAAGAGCTAGAGGGAAAGGCTGACATGCCCGCACTTGGCAGGGGGCAGCCTTGGCAGGTGACCTGGACACAGAGCCACGAGGATCCTGGATGTCAAGGTGGAAGGAACCTTCGACATAAAGTGATCCACTTTCATTTTACCATTGAAAAACAGGAGTCCAGAAACGGAGAGTCGCTGGGTGAAGGTCACAGGGCTCACTAGTGACCGAAATTGGTAGACCAGCGCAGGCTCCGCTTCCAGAGTTCTTTTCTTCCATATGGCAGTCTACGCCTGTCTCGCTGGCGGTGACAGAAATCGCAGTCGCGTTCCAGGCATTTGATGATTTGAATGCGAGACGCTGAGCCGGGGCGATGCCGCACGCAGCTCTGTGGCCGCCGGACCCAGGGTTGTCTCTTGGGGCGGGGTCGCCGCGGGACTCCTAAAGGCTCTAAGAGGGAAAGAGATTCCGCAGTAAGTAGATGCCTTCTTCCGCGGGAGAGCGGCCCCCGATGCCCGAAAATACCAGCCTACACACACACACACACACACACACGCACACGCACGCACACACACGCACACAGAAGTTGGCCGCGCCACACCTGCCTTGCGCAGCTGGGGCTCCCTGCGCCAACGCCTCCCCGGCTCCCGGCTTTTGCAAGGGGGGCCTGAGCTCCTCCCCGTGCGCAGGTCGTGTGGCCGAGCGGCCAAGCCCCCAACTGGACAGTGGCGGGGGGCGGCCGGCCGTGCGCCCATCTCGCGGCCATCGGCTGGGCGACCCGGGGGTCCGGCCGTGCCTGCTGCGCTCCCTGCGCCCGACAGGGGCGCCCGCCCGGAGGCGGAGCCCGCCGGCAAGTCCGCGCGCCCTGGCCCGCAGGTCAGTGAGGGCTACGGTGCCGCCCGCGGGAGATGGTGGGGGTGTGGGGGGGCGCAGGTGGTTTGGGGGGTCGGGAAGTAGTGGGGTGCTTGGCGTCCTGCTCACCTTTGGAGCCGCTTCTCGGACTCTCCCAGGTTGCCTGAGGTTGGGCCCCCCGCTCCGGACACCCCCGAAACCAGCGCCTTCGTGGCGGGCCGCATCCCCTCGGCCCCGAGCACCTCACAGCCCCGCTTTCGGGGCGCCCGGAACCCGGGAGTCTAATCTGGGTGCGCCGCTGCCCGGATTGACTCCTCCGCGCCAGTGTAGACGATCTGCACTTTGCAGAGCGTGCTTCTCGGTGCGTTCGGTTAGGTTTTGCCTTTATGGCGCGAGCAGTTTTTCCTATTTGCTTTTGCGCTTCTCTGGATGCCTGGGGTCCTCTGTCCCTGCGCGGGCACCCGCCACGCGCCCGCTGACGGCCGGCTTGCACCTCGCGGGGCTCGGGAGGTGGTCTTTCCACCCGGCTTCAGGCGGCTCCAAATCCCGGGAACTTTTCCCTGGAGCGGAGCCCCGGCCGCTCCCCAGCAGTGATCCCGGACCCCGAGGTGGGAAACGGCAGCAGCCTTTTCTCTCTCTCTCTCACCCGGTCTCACGAGGCGCTGGGACACTGCGCCCTCGATAGAGGCGCGGGGACTTCGGGCAGATTGCTTGCTCCCAGACCTGGGATTCCTGCCCGGATCCGCCTCGCCGCGGACCCGGAGCCGGGCTGTGGCTGCGCGCTCACCGCAGGGGTGCCGGGCCAGGCCAGGCGCGTTGGGGGTCAGACTCCCGAGACACGATCTGATGTTGCCGTTCATTTCCTCTGCCCCCTTTGGAAATTTTTCTTTTAAGGCCAATACGTGCTTCAGTGGTTCATGGGTGGGGAGGACGGAACCCGAGGGCCGGAGGCATCTCCAAGCCTTCGTGCTGGGTCCGGCGGGCAGCGAGCGGGGCGCCTGCAGCCGCCACCGCGCGGACGGTCCCCGCAGCTTCTCCTCCGGCGCTCTTCACTTCCGATTTTACGGATTCATTGAGCAGAAGACAGCTTGTCTACCGGAGAGAGGCAAGATGAATTACAATTCTTGACTTAGCCTTTTAATGCAATTTTGCACCCAAATTAAAAAAGAATAAGAAAATATTTAATTATCTTCAATTATACAACTAGTCTGAGCGTTTTAGTTTATTGTAATTTCGTCTAGAAAGGTTCGTAAATATCTCTTGTGACTAAATATGCTTCGTTTCGCTTAGTGAGGCCTCTTCGCATATCCTCCCCCCACGCACACACACACCCTTTATAATCCGCTCCTAGGTGAGCAGTACTTGCAGATGGGGTTTGCGAGTGGCTTCGAGTGGCTTCGAGTGAGGCAGCCTTGTCACCAAGCTGCAACCGACCAGAATGGCCGCAGGGCACATCCCAGAGGCCTTCAAATGCCGGGCATTGTGGGGGTGCTGGCCATCCCATTGGCCAACCTCGGAAGAGTCCTGGAAATTCTGAATTTCACAAAGTAGGTGGGGCATTCCATTTTTGTGTTTTGTGTTTGGAGGCGTATTTATTTACCTTTAATTCTTCTAACCTAAGGCAAAGTGCTTTGAAGACAAGCACTCCACGTCTGCCTAGCCATACCTGCTTACTGCTAGGATTGACCACCTCTGAAGTGAGGTAAGGTTTGTTCCTTCTGCCCCACTGTCCCTTAGTCTAGTTCCACAAAGGTCACGGGATGTCTGCATTGGCTCGGGCGTGGGGGTGGGGGCTGAGCTCCATTACCATGTGTGCAGCTTCAGCTCATCAGAAGAATGCTTTGCAGGTTGAAATGATTTGCAGTTTTTCTGGGGAGTTTTTTGGTTTTTGTTGTTATTGTTTTCTTTTTTTAATCAGGCAATTGATGGGTGAGGAGGGAGCTACTGATAGTTAAGTAAACTTAGGGTAAGGAAGCCATCGTTCACTGTAAGACTGAAAGATAAACCCATTGCAGGCACAATTTTCTGGTTCAGCCGGCCCTCTAGATTAAGTCTGAAGCCACTTTTTTCCTCTATGCTTCCTCTTCTCCCTGCACTTGTATTGAATTTTTAAAACTATTTTGGCTTTGCTTTTTAAAAGAAGGCTTGTAGAGTTTATATACGTCTTTCTATGTTTAACTAGTTATTTGGGAGAAGCAAACAATGAAAGGATGGCTTATTTGTGTTTTGCCCATTTAGCTTTTTAAAATAGTAATTTAAGAATCAGGAAAAAAATGCATCTGTGAAAAGGCATGGCGGCAACCACTAGTGGACTTGCTTAGAGACTACTAGCACCCATGAACCTTTCAGTGAACATCCGTGAAATGAAACTAGGAACCAAAAGGTAGTGTTGCAAGAGAATGGCGTTTCTCCAAATATCTCTTTGGAGAATACTGTGCTGTGACATCGCTATATTAGTAGAAAACATCACGGGCTTACCTTTCACAGACAGCTTCATTATGGTTCATGATGGCAGTTAATGTATAATGAAGGCTTTAGGTAAATTAACAGAAAAGGGAACCCAAAGAGGAAGTTGCATCCTTTAATCCAGGAGTTGGCAGGACTCTGAGCCAGCACATGTAGCTGAAGGAGTCAAGCCAGAGTCTCAAGCTGCAGAATTCCAGGACACACACACGTGGTGCTCTGGGCCAGCCTTTGGACGAGGACTCATAAGCCCGTCCCTGGATGGCTGACGGTCCAGGGTGCGGGGTGCCAGGCTCCGGGGCCCTTTCGGTTCTGGTTCTGATTTGTGGCAGGTGTGTCCAAGGGATACTGTGTTCTGAAATGCTCAGTCTTGTGATAGAATCTTCCTCCAAGAATTCCTCAAGATTAAGAACCGTGCTGATTTTCGTGTTTGGAACCAAGAAATATTCACTATTTAGCTCTCACTAAGTTTTGCAAATAAAAGCCAAGGAGATTCTGAGCAGACAGGAACCCCACACGCTTCCACAGAATCTCTAAGCATGGAATGGCACCATCCAGCCCAAACGGTGCTAATAATTCAGAGCTCGAAATTCACTCACGAATGGAATAGAATGCTGTTAATATTTCCCAAGCTCCTGACATTTAATTTTTTTTATCTATTCTGTCGTATTAAGATGAGACATCAGTCCAAGTTTGCAGTATGTGTTAGGGGGTTGATTGTTGATGTTCATATTGTTATAAACAAAAGTGAAAAGGTCTGGAAAACCTACTTGTTGAAAAGGTAACAGACCTGATTCAAAAGTTTTGTAGGAAACTGAAGGACAGGTGACTGCAAGAATCTGTTTCAAATTCAGAAAGACAAGAAGTTGACTTAAACCACAGCAAAAACACCATCACATTCAAGGAACATACAGAAGAGATTCATTCCCGAGGGGAAGTCAAAGTAACAGCTTTCTTAATGAATTTGCCAGAGTAGTCTGCTACTGATTAGAAGTGCCTGGTCATCTATCAATCATTCTGGCTAAACTGGTTTGGTTCTTATTCACTTTCAGTTTCCCTGAGGCCAGGGTCATAGCAGGAAGACACGCTCTTCTCTTGTCTTAATAGAACATTCACAACATCTGTAAAGCGCAACTTTAATTTAAAGTACAGTCAAGCCCTATGGGGCAGAGTGACTTTCTGGTCTCAGCTTGAGGCTCCACCACTTTGAAAGAAAAGTTGCAGATGAGCTGTTCCAAACAGCAGAAGAGAAAGGGAGAAGGAGGAGGAGTTGCTGGTGGAGGAAGAAGAGGAGAGGAAGAAAAAGGAGAGGAAGAAGAGGTAAGAGGAGAAGAAAAAGAAGTTTTTCTTGGCTTAAAAAATCAGTTGCATTTCTACTACGCATGCTATAATTAAAGTACACTTCTTTATCTAAAGGGGATTTTTTTTCTATAATCAGAAAAAAGGCAATATAATTATAATTATAAATATAGTTAATATAATGTAATTATGTATGTTATACATATAATCATGTATATTAATATAATAAATATAATTTATAATTATAATTATAAAGGCAATGCCTGTCCTTGTATCAGAATTCAAAAGCTTCTGTTAACAGCTTAGTGTCCCACCTCCATTTTTTGTTTTGTTTTTGCTTGCCTCTGAAACTGCGTGTATGTGTGTGTCTGATGGTGGCAGTAGCAGTGATGGTTGTTGGTGTTTTACAGAAATGGGACCACACTGTATTGTGTTCTGAAGCTGGCTCTTTTTGGTTGACTGTATATATCCAGTGTCTCTGCAAGTGAGGAAAGAGTGTCCTTTTTCATAGCAGCACACCCCATCCTAAGACTGCCATCGTTTATTTAGCCAATCCTTGTCCCGTGGGCATTTTAATAATTCCTGTATTCAGCTACAGAATACATCTTTGTACATACCCTTTTAAACTTGTCTTATGTTTTGCCCGCAGGATAAATTCCCAGAATTTATTATTTACACCATTAGCCAATAATGCCATACATTTCTTAATGAAAAGGGAAACACTCAAATAATTTACTTGACAAAGAGTGGACTTCCCCCACTGTAATGAAAAATACCTTCTCTATGCCTGGCACACAATATTTTTTGTCTTTACAAAAACATTTCTATTGAAGTTTACCATTCATATAGAAAAGTATATAAATTCTGATTTGTATGTTCACTTCCATGCACCCATGTAAATGGCCTGCAGGTCAAAAAATCAAGCACTCGTAAGTACCCTCCTGCATGCCCCTCAAATCCTCTCCCTCTTCCCCAAAGGTAACCAATATCCTAGCTTTTATTTTCCAAATGACCTTGGCACCTGTCCTTCTGACAGCCCTCCTTGAGAAAGTCCTTGGAGAGCTGCCCTGGGGTCCATGAGTCAGGTTCTGGATTCCGGGCACCTTGCAGCTAAGAGGGACAGCGACGGGCATAGGGGCTGGGGGGGCCTCAGACCTAGAAAAAGCTCTTCCTACAGCATTGAGCTGGTTCAGCTGAATGAGTTTCCACCCTCCTCCACTCCATCCTCCTCTTGTCTCTTTATTATCCCTGTCAGTTTTTGGTCTTGAGTTGGCCCCACCGGCACGTCATATTTTAATTCAAATGATGAAAAGCCTCTGGATTTAAAACAAGGTCGAAGAAGCCTGTTTTTCCTCTCACTGGCTGCCCAGCTCTGCTCTGCATGTGGAGTGGCTTTGGAGTAAGGCCTCAGATAGGAAGAGATCCGGGGCTCCCAGCTGGGGGTTTCTGACACGTGTCTCCTTTTTGCATCCTTTTCCAGATGCAGGTGAGCGATAAATAATTCCCCGAGTGAGCTTCAAAAGGTACTTAACATTTTGAGGCTCCCGTTTCTGCATTTCTAAAGTCTTCTACCTCCCCATTCTGTGAAAAGCTTTCCCTTTTGTTGTTTCCATTGCCACTGCTTGTCTGTTTGTTGTTTTGGTTTTCTTTCATTTGACTGCTTCCTGGGGGAAGTCAAGGATGGAGAGGGAACATAAAGGAAGGAAAAAATAGATTTGATCCATGATAAATGTTTTAAGTTGGTTCCACAATGAATACGAAGTGGAAAACATGCTCCTGTGTTGTTTGTTTTGTTTCCTCTCTTGCTTTTCTTCTGAAATGCTGAGGGTTCTGGGGTGGTGTTTCAGCAGGCTGTGAGCCCAGAGGCCGGAGGTGTGGCCCGGGCCGCGGGAATTGCCCTCGGCTTTGGAAGCTCCTTCTCCGTAGCTGTGGAACCTAAACCAGAATATGAATCAAATAAGGCAATAAGCACACTTTTAAATTTAGCCGACCATTTTTGTTCATAGCAAGATTTTGCCAATGAAGGAAGCAGTATCACAAATTCCTCGCCAGCAGCTCCTCCACCAAGCCCAGAGGCTGCTTTGGGTGCCAGTAATCTCCAGAGGGGGGACTTCATGGTCAAATTGAGAAATTTGTAAAAATATCAGCATTTTATTCTTCTGCAGTGATTCTCTGTTGAAGAACCTGTTTTCTTGGCTTAGCCTTAAAACAGAGTGGCTGATCGAATCCGGCTTGCCTGTGAGTTGCTGAACGCACATGCTGGATTTTAGTGGCCTTCTCACTGGTAATTAAATAAATTTTCTTGACCCTTTTAATTTCCAAGGGCTGGTGCAGCATCCAGGGCTGTGATTGTCAGTGAGGAGAGACTTGGTGAGTTCCAAAGGGTGGGATTATCATATTTAAATGATATTTAAATAAAATATGCATTCTGTTTCACATCTAGTTAGATGCTCTTGGGCTCCCTGTGAAAAGCTCTATTTTGGTTTTTATTGTGCTCTTCAGAATGTTTGTTGCAAATCCATGAATGTGTTCATAAGAATATATTTTAATATTTACAGAAGATTTAGCCAAGCTCTCTTCAATTATCCCAATGGATACTCAACTAAATAAAATCTGGACATCATATGTTCTAGCTTGCTAGCTGCTGGAATGCATTATACCAGAAAAAGAATGGCTTTTAAAAAGGGGAATTTAATGAGTTGCTAGTTTACAGTTCTAAGGCTGAGAAAATGTCCCAATTAAAACAAGTCTATAGAAATGTCCAATCTAAGGCATCCAGATAAAGATACCTTGGTTCAAGAAGGCCGATGAAGTTCAGGGTTTCTCTCTCAAGTGAGAAGGCACATGGCGAACACAGTCAGGGCTTCTCTCTCATCTGGAAGGGCACATGGCGAACACAGCATCTTCTGCTAGCTTTCTCTCCTGGCTTCCTGTTTCATGAAGCTCCCGGGAGGCATCTTCCTTCTTCATCTCCAAAGCGCTGGCTGATGGACTCTCTGTTTTATGCTGCTGCAGCATTCTCTGCTCTCTCTGAATCTTCTCCTTTCTTCAAAATGTTTCCTCTTTTATAGGATTCCAGAAACTAATCAAGACTCACCCAAATAGGTAAAGACATGTCATCACCTAATCCAGCTCAACAACCACTCTTGATTAAATCACATCTCCAGGGAGATGATCTGATTATAAATTCAAACATACAGTATTGAATAGGGATTATTCTACCTTTATGAAATGGGATTTTGATTAAAACATGACTTTTCTAGGGAATATACATCCTTTCAAACCAGCACATCATCGACTATGGTTGACAGACTCAATTGGTTGATAAAGTTTGATAGAGTTTGCTCTGGGACTTGGAAGTACTAGGTTTTTTTTGCCAAGACTATAATATTTATAAAGTTTCGGGAAGATTCATCATCTTTCTGTATTACTGACTATTTACCCTTTTGTGTAATTGATATGACTTTCTACAAGATCATTTATTCGTTCATTCCACAGAGTTTATTGTACATCTAAAGTAACCTTAGGTTACTGAACTCTCCAAGAGATTTCATGTATTTTCATTCCTTTATTCTTTCATTCCTGCAGTCATCCAACAAATACTCAAAGAGCATTTTTGTTCTGGATGCTATGTCCTTCCTGGAGAAAATCGGATAAGTAAAATATTATTCCTATAGCCTAGAACTTGACAGCCTATTAATGCAGACGTGCAGGTAATTGAATAGAATAAGTATGGAAGACGTGAGAGATGCTAGGGTAGAAAGGTACAGAAAGTGCCTGGGAATACAAGGAAGGAGCCAGCAGTTTGAGTTGGGAAAATAGGTGGGATTTACACAGAGGAGGCCAGGCTTGGATGGAGTCTCGAAGATGTGAATAAATGGGATTGTGGATGGGATTAGGGAGAGGGCATGCGCAAAGGTAAGTATTAATGATAGTTGGGGAAAATTGCAAATATGTTGATATACTTGGAACTATAATTTTGGGGCAAAAAAAAAGGCAAATATTTTGATATGCCTGGAACTTTAATTTTGGGGCAAATGAGTGAGATGAGGTTGGAAAAGTAGGCTGTGGTTAGATAATGAGGGCCTCCATGCAGGAAAGGTCTTTTAGATTTCTTACTTGAGATAGTAACTATAAAAATTATAGGCTCATGCACATAATGGTAATAGTTTATTACCTTTGTTAATATTAATAACTCCATAGTTAATAAGTATGTGTTTGAATGAATGATTGAATGCATTAAAGAATATAATTTTTTCACAGCAAAAGGCAATACCACCATCCCATTACTCATATGCTGAGTTTTTTTTCCCTTAAGGGTGTGAATTAGTCATAATATATATGGTCATTTGCCTATTCCACTTGAACCATTTGCTCATGTCTAAGTGATGGTTGGAATTATCCTTATACAGTAACACCTCATCATGCTCTAGCTTGTTACAGGATGGTTTTTGATTCTACCAGTGGCTAGCTCTCATCCCTTTAAACCTAACTCTTACATGAAATTAAAACTAACCATATCATCCTTTACAATCCTCTAACTCACCAGTGCCAAAAGAGGGGGTTCTAAGATATTACATGTACAAATCATGCAACTCTCAGTTACTCTTGAAGACCCTTCATATCCTCAGCCACCACAATTCAGTGAGGTATCAGTCAGGAGACAGTAGTTTATGCTGCAATAACAAATAAAACAGAAATCTCCATGGTTTAAAACAACGGGTTTGCTCTTTTTCCTCACTAAGTGTGGGTTGGATCAGCAGGGGTTGTGAAGCCTGGCTGTGGTCACCCAGGGTCCTTCCACAAAGTCCTTCCACAGTCACCACAGTACAGGGGAGGGAAGTGGCAGGTCTCACACTGGACCCTACGCTGTCTACCCAGAAATTCCACGTGCCAATTTTCTCACAATATCATCAGCCAAAACAATCATGTAGCCACTTCTAAATTCAGAGGGCTGGGAACATGTGGTCCTCGGACATGCCTGGAAAGAAGAGAGTCAGAAATATTTCGTAAACACCACTAATGACTACAAGTCTCAAAACCACCCCTCTTCCACCCTCAGCACCACCAGACAGAAGTGAAATAACATAGGATTTGGAGGCATCGGGATAGAGATTTGATTCCAACTCTGCCTCTAGCTGGCGAGGTGAACTTGAGCAAGGTTTTAAACTCTCTGAGCCTTATTTTCTCATCTATAAAGATGGGGAGAGGGAATACCTCTTCTAAAGGATTGGGAGGATTAGAGAAAATGCATGAACACCCGTATAAGACAAAATTGGGATGCAGCTTTTGTTTAATAAATGCTGGCTGCTGTGATTCATGTTGCTGTTTTCCCAACTTTGTTCATGTGGACATTCTTTTTCCTACACAAGCGTCCTGGCTTACCCGCCAGTCTTGTCATATTCTGAAGACAGATTCTCATTCCACCATGGGGGCCATGCTTCCCCAGGCCTTCCCCGCTACTCCCCAGCCCTCTTCTGGCATGACTCACCCTACACCCTAGCCCACACCGCCGGACTAAAAGACAGCTAAGACTAGACAGAAGGGTAGCGAATGGCGTGTGATCGCACATTAGTGACCAACACTCTTCCTACAGTTGAGTAAAAAAACACAGAGTACCCACCTTAAAAGGCAAGGTGACAAGCTCAACCTTGATGAACCACAAAATCAGTCAGTTAAATCTGATTTTGAAATCAGACACCCATGATTTCCTTGAGTGAAACTATACTTATATTTCTTAAAGAGAGTATGCCTACTTTATTTAGGGCACCAGTGCAATAATCTGTTCCCTATAGATAATTCCTAATCATTTTCCACTTTCACCTCCTTGCGTTTTTAAGTTGAAATTCATTCTGGGAGGATTGGAACCCACACGTGTTTATTGCTTCCATATTGTCTTTGACAGACTCTGGTCTTGAATCGTTATCTAAGATGACAACAGGCTGCTGACAACTTGATTTCCTCCCACGCTTGATAGCCTGCCATATCATTTTGTTCTGTGTTACGAGGAACATGTCGACATTTTCTCTGTTGGCCAGGCTTTTGAGGACTCTGTGCCACTGGCAAGAGGGACAAGCAGAGAGTCAAGGTCCCTGTGCCTAAGGATACCCGAGACTGTGGGAAATCCCACGTGGATTCTTGCTTTCCTAGAGAAGGGCACAGCGTCCTCTTTATTGTTTGCTGCCTTCCCTGGTGTACCATGGTAGAAGAGAGAGCTGGGAGAAAGCCCTCTGTCACCTTGTAGGGTTGGCATTTTCTGCAATCTCTGCCAAAATCAGACTCATCTGATACTCATTTCGGGGTCCTCCATCCTTAGGCATAAGACCGATGGTGACCGAGGAAAAGCACTGTCACTCATTGATGGCCCCTGCTCTTTCCCTTGCGGCTGCGTTTTCCAGCCGTTTAATGTGATTTCTTAATTGCTCATTGACCCCTATCTGAGAAGACACTGACCCTAACCAAAGGTGTTTCTGGGGGCGAGTCCCTCCTCTTGCACACTAGAGGACTGACCTGGCCCACGAGGAGCAAGGAGCTGGTGCTAAGTCCCAAGGAGTGTGAGCAGTGTGCTCTGTGGGACTTGGTGTTTGCAGCCTGGGCCCTGTAGCTTCCTAAGCAGCCTCCCATCTGCCTCATGCAGCTGCTGCTGCTGCTGTTTCCCCCAGGCCCTGCCCAGGCTGCCCTGTACGCTTTCTGAACCTGGATCCACTGGCCACTGCAGACTGTCCGTGGGCTCCTCGTAGTCCACCATTCATTCATCCTCCTTCAAAAACCACTCTCTCTCCTTCCAGATGATGCCAAAGCCCTGCTTTGAGGTTTCCTTTACCACCTTGAAGATGCCTGATGGCGGGGGTTGGTGTAACTGGGTCCCGTGGTCCTGGAAGTCCAGATCGAGATTCAGGCCAGCAGGTGGTGGCAGCAGGGGAGGTTGGGGTATGGGCCGGTGAGCACCTTTCCTGATCCTCGGGCAGAGTCTCGCACAGCCATGGATGCCCTCCCAAAGCATCCTCTGGTGCTCCTCCTCAAGAACCAGTGAGTTGGTGGCCTGGGAGGTGATGGCCCCAGCAGACATCTGAATGTTTCTGATGCCCACTGAAGAATCAGGCTTCTGTCATTGCATCCCTTTACCAGATGGCAATGTTGTAGCTGACTTATATGGCATATCATCCCAAGAAGATGTTCTTGATGGCTTCGGGGATAAATTATTTTTTTCTCAACTTTCCTATTGAAAAAATGCCAAACCTACTGAAGAGTTGCAAGAGTGATAACAATAGACACCTAGATATCCTATGATTAAATGAACCAGTCATTGACATTTTGACACACTGGCGTTGTCATCTTTCTGTATATGTATTTGTGTATGTGCGTGCCCTCTTCTTAGCTTTGGCTGAACCACTTAAGGGTTCGTTGCTAATATCATGACACTTGATATGCACCTCCTAAGTCTGAGGCCATCTCCTGTATCACACTTGAGAAATTTAGTATTGGTACAATAGTTATCAAATAGACAGTCCGTATTCAAATTTCCCCAGTTATCCTAATAATGTCCTTTATAGAAAAGCTGTAGTTGCTTTTAATTGATCCAAGAACCTATCAGGACCTTGCATTGTATTTAGGGCTGCATCTTTTGAAATCTGCACCCTACTTTTTTTCTCTGAGTGTTCAGCTAATTATTAAATAATGTAATAGACCGAAGCTATCCAAAACTTAGCCTGCCTAAGCATTATTCTCTTTTATGCTATTTTTTCTGTGAAAAGCATCATTATACTTTCACTGTCGGCCATAGAGAACTAGAAGAATGAGAGAATCTAGCTAGCAAAATTCATATGTATATGTTATTCTAAACACCAGGCTAATATCCAGAAGGGAAGGGGAAATTAGCAGACTTGTAATCAACTAGGGTTCTATTTGTGGTTGCCTTATGAAGGACGATGGTTCATTAATTCAAGTAAATGCTATGCCTTGATTATAAATGACATCAAGTGAAATACTCAGTGAGCTTGAGGCCCTGTTGGGAAATGCAAGACTTTTATAAAATTTGAACATGGAATAGTCTAATCCATTTTAAGAACTAGACTATAAAGCACCTTAGTTTAAACAAACACATGACTGTAGTTGTCAGTAGAGATAGATAAAAAATTGTGGCCTGTTTAGCTAACTTGCTAAAGCTGAAGTTCTTTCCAGACCACTTATATCATCATTTTTTCCCCCAAATTATAGTTCTACACATGATTTTTATGGGTAGAAAAATGGTTATCAGTCTTTGGTGTATTTTTATATGCAAAAATAGAAAGTTGGGTTTATTAGATAATTTACGTTCCTCCTTTACTCATGCCTCTGTTATCAAGACATTCTAAGTGGCAATTAAGTTTGGGGTTTAAATTATGGAATCAATGAAATATTTACCACATATCCATCCTCGTAAACCGAAAACACATGCACAAAACACAGCAAGAGGCATTCTGCTGGAAAATAAATAGAAAGTTCTGCATTAAGCACATTAAGCTGGTACCTGATAGGTTTTTTGACCAGAAGGGAGGAGAAGAGACCAAAACTCGATTAAAGGAGCTTTACTGTGCGCAGGTGGGCTGACGCCTAAGATGGCGATAGCCCTGAGCAGGGGAAGAGGTACAGCTTATATAGGATGGTTGGGGGGAAGTAGGGAAAGGGAGGAGTCTAGATCCGGCACGGGAAATTGGCAGGTGTTCATCAGTCAGTTTAGGTGGGGGGATCCTAAGTAGGGAGTTATTGCAAGCTTGCAGCTGCTGGTGCTGTAACTGTAGCAGGGTGGATGTTGGGTCAGGGGAGCTCTAGCAGGATCACAGCTGCCAGGGGGAATGCGAGGACGCTTCTATGACTGCCGTGTGCACTGGGGCAGGCTGGGTTTTGCAACAGGCCTCGTGGAAGTTGTGAGTGGGGGAAGTTTCCTGGAATGTTTGCTGGAGGTTGGTGACATCCTGGGGGAAGGAGTTCTGCCTAACAGTATCTACAGCAGGGGCAGGGAATAATTCTGGAAGAGGGAGAAAAAGGGACTATAGCGACAAGAAGCCCTGAACTAAGGAATAGATGCATATAAAGAAACAAGAGAAAGGAAAGAGAGGAATTGGCAGGGAGTGGCACAATCTCACATTTTACGCTGATTAGCACCATGGGCACCAGGCTGCCTGGTTCTGAGGGCCCTGCTTCAATTTAAGGTGGACTTCATCAGGTGGTTGTAGATTAAATAGAATTTCCAAGCTCCTCCCTGCTCCCTTAGAAAAACGCTTGAGGCACCCAAAGTCCCTGCGCCCAGCGCGAGAGAGTTTGTCTATATGTAAAGGAGTTAAAAAAAAATAGATGAAAAATGTTTGAAAAGGCTCTGACTCATTCCCTGAGATTTATGACAATTACAAAAATAAGTTTACAAGAACAAAGCCTTTCCAAACCGCACACTATATAAGGAGGCTGTTGGGAACATTTCCTGATTGGATCAAAAATATATACTGGACACACATTTAACTATAGAAATAAGGTAAGAGAGAGCTGAAAGGGGGCAGACACCATTTCGTTCTCCTACCAGCAGGGCTTAATGAGAGTTTTTTAAAAAACCTGTCCAGTTTTGTTAAAAATAAGCCAGGCTTTTTGTATACTAATGCTATGATTGAATTAAAAAGCTGCTTTTTTAATACATTTCTAAAATACTGAAAATGATCAGAGCTGGGGCAGAGGGGATAGAATTGGACCCAAGCTTTCTTTAAAATGCTGTCTTATCTTGAAATGCCAGTCCTGCTTCTCGCCTTCTTTCTTTCCACCGATGCCTCACAACCTTGCCTACAGTTCCCAAGTCATTATTTCCAGGCTGTTTGTTTTTTCTTAAAGTCAGGTGTTTTGCCAGTGACCTTCTCTCCCCTCCCGAGTGACCTTCATCATTCTGCTATTTCTTAACAAAATCATGCTTTCCTCCAGCCTTCAGGTTGCTACTCTACTCGTTTTAATTTAAACTAATTGTGTTGGCCAAGGTGGATCCTTAAGAGATTCATAAAAGTGCTGTGCCTGGAACTGGTTTTATATTTGACCTTCTTTTTATCTGGAAAATTACCATTTAAACTGTCTATATGATTCTAAGTCAGCATCCTTTCTAAATGATTGTTTTTGCCAAGGCAGAGAATCTTCTCACATAATATGGATATTTACTCTAAAAATATTTGACAAATAATAATTTGGTTTCCCAAGAAACCAGTGCTAAGTAACGCAAGGGAAATTATACCTGCAACTGGACAAGGCATGTGGTCAAAAACAGTTGTGTTCATACCCTCTTTTGAAATCCTTTCTTGGTTTGTTTATATATTTTTTAATTCCCTTAATTTACTCCCTTTTATATAGCGAGAAAGGTATATTCAGAATATACTGCAAGTTTTACCTTATGTGAATTACAAATTTTTGAAGAATCTGGACAAAATAAATGGTTTCGCATGAAAGTCTGAGGACTATAATTTGATTTTTTTGTTGGTTTGTGGCATAGGTGGGCCACAGCCACCCCTGAGAGGGAGAGAAGTGGGAGAGAAGACTGAACTCACAGCAACCTAATGACCCACCTTAGAAATTTGTTTTAAAATAAATCACTAAGAGCGCACGGGTGGTTCAGGGATAGAATGTTCATCTCTCATACAGGAGACCTGGGTTAGATTCCTGGACCATGCACCCCTGAAAAAATAATAATAAAATAAATAAATCACTGATTCCAAGCTGTTGCTTGATCATTTATTTTGTTTTCACCTAAATGCTAGGGAAGAGTTCTGATTATATTTTCTGATCATCCGTCTAAACTGTAGATAAAGAGGACCGCTATTTTTCACTTTTGTCTTTCATTATGCAGCCCAGATCCATGAATTCAGAGTATCACTCAGAATCTCCATCTCTGCAGTTCTTCTCCTAAGACGGCCCTCCGATCAATATGTGAGAGCAGATGGACTCAGTTTATTCCTTACTGGTTTTTTTTTCATTTTTATAAGGGCCAATTCAAGGAATCAAACTTCTACTCTTCCAAGGCAGGGTCCTGCTAAGTCAGAGGCCATTCTCAGATAGGCAGCTGTACAGACTGCTGCGCCAGCAGTACGGACAGCATGGGAGGGGATAAACTCTCCTTTCATGAGTGCAAGCCCAGGGCTGAGTGTTTCCTATTGACTTGCAAGTGAATGTTCATGCTGCTCAGACGAGGGTTCTCGCCTCCTCCCTGCACTGGAGAGGGTCCCCTGTCCCCGGAGGCCTGGCCCTTCTCAGGTCCCAGGCAGCGGAGAGCCTGGAGCCTGGAGGGCAGGCCTGGGCCAGCCGTGGTCGGTGCCTGTGGCCCATCTCAGTCCACACTGCCCCCACCCCTGGGCCCCGAGACCACAAGGAGGAAGCGTGAAGAGCACTTCCCTGCTCCTAGCAAAGACCCTCTTCCCCTCTTCACCCCTTCACACACACACGCACACACCCTCACATGTGCACATGCATCCACATGCACACACATGCATGCTCACACATGCACACACCCATATGCACGCATACATCCGCATGCACACACATGCATGCACGCACACACATGCACACACACATCCACATGCACACACATGCATTCACACACACTTGCACACATATGCACGTGCATGCACACACCCACATGCACACATGCACACACATGTACACACACACATACACACAGGCACACACATGCTTTCACAGAGTGAATTCACAGAATGCTTCCACGTATACTGACTTGATGCCATATCATTTTACAGATGAGAAAAGTGAAGTACAGAAAATGTAGGTAATTTGCCCAAGATCCCAAAGATAATGGAGAATTCAGGCCTTAAACCTATGTCTCTTGGCATGAAACCTAGTTCTCTCTCCACCATCCAAAGGGAGGCCAATCTTTTTTCTCCTTCTTCTAAACTAATCTAAGGTTTTCTATTCAGTGCTGAAAGTACGCACAGCAAAGTACTTAGGGGGCATCTGAAGGAAATAAAATATGTAGAATGACCCCAGGGAAATAAAATTCTTATAAACAAATCAACACATTATAAAATTCAAAGTACAGCGAGTGATACAAAGTCAAATGATCCTGCAAAGTGTGCTAACGGGAAATTCAGGAATTAAGTTGTAGGCTGGGGAATGGGTGGAATTAATTTTCTGGAGGAGGATGGTTTTGAGCTAACTTTTTTGGATCCTATTCTCAAAGCATCCACTTGGAGCATCTGTTGAAATTGTAACAGATGGAGCACATCAGAAATGTGTTCTCCCTTTTATTTTATCTTGAATTCCGTAGAGAAAACCGGCACCTAAGGTATTGTGGAAATATAAGAGAAGTTCGTTGTTATATCATCATCTGTAGTATAAAGACATAAATCTTACTTGTTCCTGGGGGAGTTACCTTATAATTAAGTCTTACTGAAATAAGAACTGAAAATGACAAATAAATGTGATATTTTCCGATGAATTCCTCAGTTGCATTGTTCTTTTTTCAGCCTCAGTGGACAACTGATCCCAGCTGCCTCTGAAAAGCAAGAAGTCTTGTGCTGATTGAATGACCCTCCATTGCTGCTGATGCTATCATGAAAAAAAAGAATGCAGATTCTGCCCTTTTCACCCCCCGTGTGAAACTTTGGCTTTTCATATACTTGCTCATTCTTTTGCCCTCCGTAGAGATGTCTGAACCTGACCCTTCGTCTGGATTTGTGGGAACTGTGGAGAATGGAACTTTCCTTGAGCTCTTTCCCACATCCCTCTCCACGTCGGTGGACCCGTCCTCCAGCCACCTGTCCAATGTCTACATCTATGTGTCCATATTCCTCAGCCTTTTAGCCTTTCTGCTTCTGCTTTTAATCATTGCCCTCCAAAGGCTGAAAAATATCATCTCGTCCAGTTCCTCCTACCCAGAATACCCAAGTGATGCTGGAAGTTCGTTCACCAATTTGGAAGTCTGTAGTATTTCCTCTCAAAGGTCCACTTTCTCAAACCTTTCCTCGTGAAGGAAATGGAAGAATCCTCGAATGCTGAAGCAGCTGAGGTTGCCCCTCAGAGGAAGTGTAGCATGAAGCAGTCGCCGCATGAAAGAAATGACCCGTTCCTTTGTCAAGCAATTAGCCCTTTTCCCTCTGGCCTTCATCTCTGATTTCTGTCTATGATACTTTATTTATGTGAATGTAGAAGCCGATGCTGGCAGAAATGCAGCAAGTCTTGAGGCTCAGAATTTCACACAAATTGCCTGACAAATCTGGAGCTGGCTTCTTTGGGATGTAGAAAGTGGGAAAATCCCACTTTGGGGGATGCCATGAGCTCACCCACGGCAGCCACTCCATGGATGTTGGATGCAGATTCACACTGCATTGCTCCTAAGAAGTTGTGAGACCAATTGAACCAGTAGGAACTCAGGCAAAGTAGGACTTTGGACCATTCAGAGGATATTTTCCATAGTTAAAAGATCAAGTGGAAGACACCAAATTTTAAGACAGACAGTCAATTTGGATTTAATGCATAACATTTCTAACACGGGGAACAAAAATATGCTAAATATTTTACCTAAAATTTCACTTTAACCAATGAAAGTCACATTTGTTGATGAAGCTAAGTCATAGTTGGAAAAGTTTTAACAGAGTTTAACTCTTAAAGAGAAAGACAAGTATGTGCCATGATGCGATTGGTAAATGTATTTCTGCTCTCTGTTTTCTATTCTGCTTATGTTACAGCTCTTAATGTCCTCGTCGTGAGAGTCTTTGTGGTAATTGATGTTCTGTCATCTGTTGCATCTTCTGTTATCAGTAAGAGAAGGACCAGAAGAGCCGCCAAGTTTTTATTGCCTAGCTATAATTTCCACACCTGGAAAATCGGCGTTTAGTGGTATTTCATGCAGTCACCACGCCCAGCAATTGTGTAAGTGTGTTCCTTTATTCCGTTTCACGGTCTTTGTACCTTTAGCACAGAGTTCTGCTAAGCTCTGAGATCCAGATGTTTGCTCTCTCTCAGTAGGTTGGACGCCTTCGAGATGGAATTGCGAATGTCCTTGTTGTTACATGCTCTGTGAATACTGTGTCACTTCATTAATTGCTGTATGTTCACATACTACTCTGCACTAGGATTCCAGGATGTGGGTTGATAGGAAAACTGCAGACACACCAGTTGTGCAGCTGCTGACAGCGAGAGTGACCCTGGGGGCCTGGGTCTGCCGTCTGAAGTCAGGAGGTTTGGCCCATGGAACAGGGCAGAGGAGCGAGCCTGGCATGGGACATGGAGGAAACCAACGTGCACGTACAAACAAGCAGAGTCAACGCCAGCTTCTTCTCAAAGAGTCATTTCAATTGAAAGAGGAATGGCCCACAATGGAAACACTGAGCCCACTGGGACTTGGCGTGTCACTCCCAGCAACGTCTCCATCAACCTGCCGAGGCCTCCTGGCCCCCAAAACCCCTCTTGTTCCAAACACCTAATAACCGTGACGAGTGGCGCTTCACGGCGTGCCCTGGTGTGAAGTGCACATGGCACCATGGAATGGTGCTACAGAGAAGACCTTCGTCACTGGAGCCACATCAGAGGACCAGAAGGCGACTTCCTTTTGTCTTCTAATCCCTTGGCTTCGCTTAGGCCACACTGAACTGCTTTTACAGCAGATATGTCAGATGCGTCTCCAAACACCAGAAGACCTGCACAGGGTTTGCTGCCCTAAAATGCATAATTAATGAAAGTTTTCCTCTGCTGTCATTAAAGCATGCCGTTGAGCAGGGCTATTGTCATGTCATATAAAACCTGAACTAGGAAACCCTGCTATTTTAGGAAATCAGCGTTCTCTGATGTATACAATTAAAAGTTTTGTCAAATTACACAGGGTTGCTGAGGCATCTTATATCATCCCTTTCCCTTTTTGGTTAATCTTGTGCTGCTTTGGTTATTAAGGAAGAAGGGGCATCAGTGATGTGGTTTTAAAAGTAAATGAGATTGCCACACAACAGGAAAATCTGAGAATAACCTGTTTTAGAGGGTAATGTGATATTCTTTCCCTCTGAAAGAGATATACGGGCTTCTGACAGTAAAAAAAAACAAACAAACAAAAAATCTTAATCCGACTTGCCAGCCCACTCACTCCCTGCCCAGCTCCAGTGGTCCTACTCTCAATTCTCAATAGAGTTAACTAGGAACAACATTCAAAGATGTAAAATAGGATTTTGTCATCACCAGCTTGCCAAGGTAACAGATTGTACAACTTGAGATGAATTTGTGCCGTTTAAGAAGTTCAGAAAGGTTGGGAGGCTGGCTATAAATAAAGGCGTGGAGCCCGTTCAAAGCCTGGTTCCTCTCTTCTGATCCAGAATCTTCCTTTCTTGCCTCTCCTCTCCAAAGCCCTCTCTCGGGAACCCAAACGCCCCTCTCCGGTCCCTCCTGTGGGGCCCTGGGTGCTGCCCACCCCCCCGCTCAGGTCACTGGGAGGCTTGGGAAACACACGGGGGCCCAGGTACCCCTTGACCTGCAAGAGTGGGGCCAGGGAACTGGCATTTTTCATTAGGCCCTGGGAGATTTTATGCTCAGTGGGACACCCCGTGGCAGAAGAGTGGACACGGACAGGCATGCATGTATTTGAGGACAGCGGGGACTTGCTCCTGAAGCCCCTCTGTGGACCCCCTTTCCTGCACATGGGACCTCAGTGCCCCCCGCTGTGGGGCGGGCTCCGTGGGAGAGGCACGGGGCAGTGTGCTCCCCTCTGGTCCCACAGCCCTGCTTTCACAGGATGCTGCAGACACATGGTCCGGGGAACTGGGGTCGCTGAAGGTTTTTATAGGGGCAAGAAACAGTGTACGCTGTGTGCTGAAAACGCCATTCCCCGAGCCCAAAGAAAGCAACAGCTGAAAAAGTTAAGCATTCTCAAGGAGGAATGGTGTTTTTAGACTTGTCTCCCCTTGAAACCTGCCCCCTCCCCTCCAAAGAGAGGCTCCCCTTCAACCCAGTGCCAGCGCCCCTCTCCTTTACATTCGCTCCCCCCACCTCGGGTCCCGACCCTAAAGCAGTGTCCACCCCCCAGTCCACTGCCAGGGTCCCCAGCCACGCGTGGTTCGCACAGCCCTGGACAGCGCAGCTGCACTTACGGGGCCGGACAGAGTGAGGCCAGCGGCCCCCTGGGTGCCCGTCCCGTGGCCAGTGGGTCTCCCCTGCTTGGATGCCAGGAGCCCCCCAGCACCCTCTCCTGTGTGTGTGCTGCCTCAGGGGAGGGGCCCAGGGGCAGAGAGATCACCGGTGTGAGGTGAGCCACAGACACCCCAGCAGGGCCGGGCGTCTCCTGAGTCTCCAGGAGCTCAGGGAGGGAGGGAGGGAGGGAGCCGCAGGGCCTCGTCCCCCCGGGCAGTAGGCTGGGTCCCTCAAGCCCATGCCCCTGCCCTGAGCACAGGGTGTGAGTGAGGCCTGGGGAGAAGCGGTGGGCACCCAAGGACTACCACCTATCACACTTCCCCACCAGTACAGTACCCAAGACCTAAGCTTACAGTCTGATTCACTCAGGACAGAGCCCTCTAAGAATGTGGGGGCTGGGGACCTGCAGGGTACGTGTGTGGGGGTGGCACAGTAGAGCCTGGGTGGGCATGGGTGCAGGCAGGACCAGGTGGGTGGGTGTGAGTATAAGCGAGTCTCAGTGGGTATATGTGAGGGCAGGCTGGCCCGGGTGGGTGGGCGTGAGTGTAAGCCAGCCCGGGTGGATGGGCGTGAGTGCAGCTGGTCTGGGTGGGTGGGCATGGGTGCAGCTGGCCCGGGTGGGTGGGCATGGGTGCAGCTGGTCCGGGTGGGTGGGCATGGGTGCAGCTGGCCCGGGTGGGTGGGCATGGGTGTAAGCCAGCCCGGGTGGATGGGCGTGGGTACAGCTGGTCTGGGTGGGTTGGCATGAGTGCAGCAGGCCCGGGTGGGTGGGCGTGAGTGTAAGCCAGCCCGGGTGGGTGGGCGTGAGTGCAGCTGGCCCGGGTGGGTGGGTGTGGGTGTAAGCCAGCCCGGGTGGATGGGCGTGGGTGCAGCTGGTCCGGGTGGGTGGGCGTGGGTGCAGCTGGTCCGGGTGGGTGGGCATGGGTGTAAGCCAGCCCGGGTGGGTGGGCATGGGTGCAGCTGGCCCGGGTGGGTGGGCGTGGGTGTAAGCCAGCCCGGGTGGATGGGCGTGGGTACAGCTGGTCTGGGTGGGTTGGCGTGAGTGCAGCAGGCCCGGGTGGGTGGGCATGGGTACAGCTGGCCCGGGTGGGTGTGCGTGAGTGTAAGCCAGCCCGGGTGGGTGAGCGTGGGTGCAGCTGGCCTGGGTGGGTGGGAGTGGGTGCAGCCGGCCTGGGTGGGTGGGCATGGGTGTAAGCCAGCCTGGCTGGGTGGGCGTGGGTGCAGCCAGCCCGGGTGGATAGCCGTGGGCATGGGTGAAGGCAGGCAGGCCTTTGCAGAAGGTCCCCGGGGAACTTGGATTTCCAAGGCCAGTTCTTTCCAGTCTGTCCACCTGCGAGAAGACACGATGTGCTTCTCTTTCTTTCTGCTTACCCAGTGGGTTGCTCTTTGCTCATACTCGCACCTGTGCACCAGAACACCTGCACCTGGAAGTTCGCCAGCGTGCAGTCTCTTTCACATGCGCACCCACCTCCTAAGAACCAACAGTAAGCCTCAGTTTTCAAAGTCCATCACCCCAATTTGCCCCACCTGAGGGTGTGAGAGCACACAGGCCATCAGCTCCTCCAGCTCTAGAGCTGCCCAGAGGTTGAGATCCTGGCTGTTAAGATTCCATTCTTAACGGGCCATGCAGCTGGGCAGCAGAGCCCTCCCGCCCCATACCTACTTCTGACGGTACGCAGACCCCGTGGAAACTCAGAAGGTGCTGCTTTGTGCGTGTGTGTGTGAAGCTTTAAATGCAATTTTATTGAGATATATTCACACACCACACAAGCCACCAAAAATATCAACAGCGGTGAGCAGGGACACGAGGGGATGTAATGTTGAGCTTAAGAAAGCCCACTCTGGCGGCTTAGTGGGAAACAGACTGAAGAGGGGCAGAAAGTCCCTGCATCCGCCCAGCAGGCTGCGGGAGTGCAGGAGAGCTGCTCTCACAGCTGCAAATACCTGCTCCTCACGAGCCCTAGCAACAGGCCCCGTGGGGAAGCAGAGCAGGGGAGCCCAGGCTCCCCAGAGACCCCCATGTCCACTGCCACGTCCACGCACATGCTTTCTCTCTCCCTCTCTCTCATTCCCTTTCTCTCTCCCTGTCCTTCTCTCCCTCCCCTGCCTCTCTCACACCTCCTCACCATCTCTCCTCTCCCTTCCTTGCTTGTCCCCATTTGGCCCTTGTTTAGTCTTTCAATCATTTTCAGGCCGTGCAAGTTTTACTCCAGGACTTTTAACGTGATGGGTAACGAATGTTCCAGAGACTCTCCGAGGCAGCAGGAAGGCTGGAGCATTTAAATTTGCTCCTTTTAAACCTGCTTCCCTGGAAGATCTGCCTTGCTGTCTGCACGCTGCAGCTCAGTCCTGGGGCTCCGTTCCCCTGTGATGAGCTGTCATCTCTGGCAATTCCCTGCTCTGGCCGTTCCCCCCTCTGGCCGTTCCTGGGTGTCCTCTAGGCCACAGACGGGGGATTTGGTGCTAACGGGCTCTATCCAGACCCAACACCCTAAATCCTCCCCTCTCTTATGGCACTGCTTGGGGCCTCTGGCCTTTGTGGCATGAGGAGAACAGGAGGCTCCTCGCAGAGCTGAGGCCTATAAGAGACAGGGGTGCTAGTGTGGCCTCAGGAGTCACGTGGATGCCTGCATCCCCAAGAGGCTCAGGACCCCCAAGGCTTCACCCCCCACAGCCCTCTCCAACTGCCCGGTGCACCTCAGGCCTCTACACCCCGGCGCTCCTCTCCTCAAGCATGCAGCCTCTGGCCTTTAGCCCTCACTGTTCTGCCCCTCCTTCCTTGTGTCCACCCCACCCCAGTTTCCCCGCACTGGGGAGCAGCCCCTGCAGCAGGTCCGGAGAGCCTCCTCTGGTTTAGGACGCAGGACGAGGGAGTTGGGGGAACTGGGGTCCCTCTCAAAGTCGGGCTGGGACAAGCTGGCGCTGGGGAAGCCAGCCCTGTGTGTATCTGCCCAGGCTCTCCAGAGTTGGCCCCGCTCTGCTGCCCAGCTGCATGGCCCGTTCTTACTCCTCATGCTGAGCACAGGCTGCCTGTCCCCAGCACTCACAGCATGTCTCCTCAGTACAGACAGGGACTCTATCAGCCCTTTCCATTCCCCTCTCCATGCTCGTGTGGCTCCAACATGTGTGGGAGAATGCACATTTGGCACAGGTGGGTCACAGCGGTCTATAAATATGCTCCATATCTCCCTCAACGGGAAGCAAAAGGATAACACACCTGAAAGCAGAAATTATAGATATTCTCATATAATGAAACGCAAAAATAGATATGTTCTTAGCAACGCTGCAGCTGTTTTAATTTGTATTATGAGCAGTACGTTAATAAAATGTTTTCCAATTTCATATCAATGAAATATGTTCTTCCCCATTCTATTGCACCAAGTATGGTCAGGAACCATTGAATCCGACTAATAGTAGAGGGCTGCTCGTGGCTCACCAGATTCCTAATAGTTCATCATTTCCTTATAGTAAAACCGACCCAGTCCGTTCAGAAAGTAATCCATGGCCCTCCAGTGTCCGGGCTCATGACAACACATTCTTGAACCATCCCCATAAGCGCCAGTGCAGGGAGGATTCTGGTTAATGAAAGGCCAGACGTGCTTACAAAAACATCAGCCATAAAGCATCAAACAATAGGAGCACACTTACTACTAGGAAAAGACACAAAGTGGTTGAGGGGGTTCTGCAAGCAGGATAGTGAAATGCCATGTAACATCAGCTAAGCCTGTGCACAGCTGCAGCGGCAGGTACATCCACGCGCCTGAGGCCGAGGTCAGATTCCATGGCAGGACGTGAAGATGCCCCAGGACAGCCTGGGCAGCAGAGAATGCTCCCATGAGATGCACCCGGGAACCCCTTCTTGCAGCAGATTCATTTCTGATGACATGAAGGGGAGTTTGTTCACATAGAAAGCATTTAATGAGCAGCTGCTATATGCCAAGTATAGTTGTCTGCTCTTGAGATTCAAAAGTGAGCAAGACAAAAAGTGTCCAAAAGCATGCATTGTTTTCTAGTGGAGGAGACAGACAACAAAGATAAATAAGTACAACATAGAGAAGGTTGGATAATTATAAGAACCCAGGAGAAAAATAAAGCAGGGAAAGGAGGCAGAGAGAGTCGAATGTAATTAACTTTGGACAAGGACTGAAAGAGAAGCCTTTGGGAGAAGATGCTACTTGAATTGCTCAAAGCTTCTCTCTTGTCCCCTTCCTTCACAAAATGAAATTGCAACCTAGAGAAAGAACTTGTGAGGGTTGTTGTGTCTCTGTTCATCACCAGAGTCAGCCAACATAAAACTACAAATCAAACCACTTTCCAACCCATAAAATCTGTTGCCAGATATTTAGAAAGTACATAGATAGAGACAGGCAGATAGAGGATGAAGCTAATGAAGAAGACAAAGAAATAACGGACGGATGGAAAAATAAAAAGAAAGATCCGGCCCATGTGGCAACACGTTGACAGTTGGTGGATCTGGAGTTCTGGGTGGCGTACCTTGGTGTTTTCTGTATGGGTGTTGTATTACTTTTGCAACTTTCCTATAAATTTGAAATTATTTCAGAATAAAAAGTGACAAAATGACCCTCACAGCTTTCACAGGTTTACCTGGAAAAAAAGCCAGAGATGCTGATTCCTTACACTTAATTGGACCCTTGGTGCTTTACCTCCTGTCATTTGACAAGCCCAGCGTCCACACACAGAGGGCAGATGCTGTGCGTGCAACTGGTGGAAAAGGTAAAATGCCATTAATAATTTGTTTTTGGTATACAATTCCAAATGTTTTGAAGATTTTTTCCTCGCCTAATTGAAGTGAATGTATATCTTGTTGTCGTGCCAACCCAGCCTTGGCTAAATGGCCTCGAAGTGGTAATAAACTGCTGCGAGAACTTACTAGCTGTGAAAGCAGCACTGATGAAAGTAAGCATCAGGCTCGGCAGACACAGACGAAGACGCCTTCTCCCAAGGTGAGAGGGCTTGCACCAGCCACTTACCGTGTGGCAGGTGCTGCATGAGACATTCCAGTGGGAACAGCAAGTCCAAGGGCCTGGAGATCTGGTGGGCTGCGTGTGTGAGCGCGATTATTCTGTTAGCACTTGAAGGGCAGGGAGAGGGGCCAGCCCAGGTCCACCTTCCCAAGGCCTTCCCACTGGTATGGAGAGCATAGGGGAGCCCGGGACCACCCACCCAAGGTTGGGGACATAGAGGAGAGGACCACCTTCCAAAGGCCTCCATCCCTCTATTTCTGGTGTATCATCAATACTGGAGACCTGGTGCCTGAATACCACCCCAGAACCCCTACCTGGATACCCCCATTCAGGTATCTAAAATCCAAGTTCCAGGACACATGGCCTCTCCTCTTTCCCACCCACCCCATTTGTTTCCATCTCAAGGATCTCAAGGTAGGTTCCCTGGTGATGAACCCAGGATGCCAGGTTGCTTCCCTAGGGCATGGTGGGTCACGGGATAGCCAGTTTAGCCAGGACCAAACCTGCCTTCTATAGGTGAGGGGCCGTGCTGAGCCCCCCAAGGCAGGAAAAGGAGATGACCATCTGCCTCATGCATTCCTCTTAAAGGTGAAACATTAATTCATATGCAAGTGCTCTGCAAACTCGAAAGCCTTATTTTCTCAGTTCTTGGTATGCAGGATGGCTTCAGAATGGTCACAGAATGAATGAGGGAGGAAAGATAGATGCAGTCTGCAAGAATTAACTCCTTCTTCCCTAAACCTGCAGCGAGCACGGACCCTCAGGGATGTCCCAATAATTCTCCCAGGCACCCTGTAGAACCCCCCCAGAACCACCTGAGACATTCCCAAGTGTCTGTTTCGTCAGAGCAGCTTCAACAAGGATTATTTTTCTGAGAAAAGTAAGTGAAAAGGCATCAGGCTGGAAGATCTAGAGCCAGAGCTGTGCCACTGTGGGTTTGAATCAGGAAACGCTAGACAAAGCAGGTGAGGCCATTTGCCATGAAAATGTTCACGAGGGCACAAGGAAAGTGATGATATGCCAGAGAGCACAAAAAATTGCTCAACAGAAAAAAAGATCTTACTTGGTTCAGTAAATTTGGTTTCTTTGAGATTTTAAACCTCTCTAGCTGTGATGTCGCAGCTCTCAGTTCTTGCAGATGAACATGCCTGTTTCAGCTTGTTTGCACTCCCTCTTCGGCGACTCCGCCAGATGGTTTATGCTACCCTGTTTACAAGGCTGAATGAAATCTCCACTTCTGCCTGAATACGTTTTCCCCTTTAGAGATTTTGCTGTCTCCTGGTTTGGGCCTGCTCCAAATTGTGAGAATTTTTTGTTCCACAACATACCCTGCCCCCTTCCTTCTGAAGCCAGTCTTCAGCCACCCAAAGGCTCCTCTTTGGCAGCGGCATTCCACTGGTCTCTTCCATGTTTCCCAGGAATGAGCATCGCTCTCATCCAGGGGTTCCCCTGACAGCTTTACCTGTGCTCAGAGTCAGCCACACCTGTGGCTTCTCCTTCGAAACTGGGGCTACAACACAAACCATCCTGATTTGTCACATGGCAGAGCGAAATTCTCAAGATGTGTTCTCCGGTCTATGAAGTTTCTCCATGGGATTTGATTTTCAGTTTTGTCGGGACAAGAAAGGATTGAAGGAGGAAAATTGTTTATGAATCAGTAAGCATGTTGCCGTCGCTTGTAACAGAGCCAGCTCTCTGAGATGGTTTTCAGAAGCGATAGCATGATCAGATTTGCTTTGGCGATGAAATGGTTTTTCCTTACTCTTGGTTCTACCTCTGTTCCAAAATAGAATTAAGATATGGAGCAATGTTTCCCTCTAGTCTTGAGTCACTCTTTCTACATGAATGCACACTGAGTATCTCAAATTCATCACAATAGTTTAGCCAAGAAATAGTCATTGTGCAGGAGGAGTAGCAATTTTAAAGGCTTAAAGGATTTCCTTTCACCATGCTCTTTTATTCTCTGGATGGGCCTCCTTGGTCCTACTTTGAGCTGAGAGAGCTTGTAGGAAGGGTGTCGAGGTCCTGCTGACTTGGCTTGGGGAGCAGGGAGAGCAAGGAGGCCAGCAGCGGCAGAGAGGGACACAGCTCTCTAAAGGCGGGTCCTCAGGGGCTTCCAGGAGGCTGCACCCATCGTCCAAAGTGGCAAGGGGGTCCCCTTCCCTGAGACAGCCACTCGGCCTCCCTTCACCTTCAGCAGTCTAGTTTCTGCATACACACACGCACACACGTGCATACACATGCACACACGTGCACACACGCAGTCTTTACCGAAATCGCTGCCCCTTTGGATGGTCGCCTGCAGCTGCTTTGTTGTTAAATCCAGTGGGCACGCCGCCTCCTCCGTGTGTGGCAGCCCCCCACACCTCTGGCCCCTGCTAGCAGCCCCTCCTCAAAGCTCTCTCTTTCTTTTGATTCTAAGATCCCGTGCCTTTCTCCCCTGGCTACCCTCTGGCTGCTCCTTTCAATCCCCTTCTTTGCTCCTTTCCTCTCGGCTCCTCTTTTAAAAGTTCATTCTCCTCAGATGTTGGCCCTTAGCTTCTTTTCCCCTCACCTACCCCGTGGCCTTCTGCTCCTGAGGATTCGTTTTCATGTAGGTGCTGGAGACACTGAGACTTGCGATGCATGTGCTTCCTGCCCCAAACTGCATTTCCGAAACGAAATGCCTCCTCCTCCTGCCCTGCCACCCCCCAACGTGATCCCTCTCAGGGGCTGTCGTCTGCCTCATCCACATCAAATGATCACCAAAAAAACCCCAACAGGCCTTTAGAGACCCCTTGAATTGACCCATTTCTCCCTAACACCTTCACCCTACTTCAGACCCTTAGCTACACTGACTGGCCTTCCAGCCTCCACTCTTGCTTCCCTCCAATACAGTTTCCAATAGCAGCCAAATAACCTTTCTGAAATGCAAATCAGACCCATTATTTCCCATTCTTTAATGGTTTCCAGTGAGCTCAGAATAAAGATAAAATTTCTACAAGTGCTTGCCAGGCCTTCCAATGCTGCCCCTTATCTCTTAACGCTCCCCCACCCTTCCCACAGCCCACCCACCCAGCTGCTCCAGCCCCATACAAGTACATCTCCCCCTCCCTCCCTCTTCCCATCTCCCCATCTCCCAACTCTGTTTCTCCTCCAGATCTTCCCACTTGCTGCTCCCTTTCTCTGGAGCACCAGCCCCCCACCTTGTCCCCCCGCACCCCCAAGGCCTGGCTAGTCCACACATATTCTCTAGGTTTTCTCCCTGGAATTAGTGCTCCAGGGAGTGCTTCATGGTTGGTCTGTGGTCCCTCAGGCAGGATCCAGGGTCTCTCCTGTCCATCCCTCTCCCCACCCCCAGCAGCCCTGACCTGCTTAGAAGGTGCCTCGAAAAGGAGGTTGTGCAGGAATGGGTGATAATGTAAGAAAAATAGCATGATGCTTTCCTCATTGTCATGGTCAGGTTCACGTGTCAACTTGGCCAAGTGGTGGTACTTGTTTGTTTGGTTGGGTAAATGCTGGCCTGTCTGTTACAGTGAGGACATTTCATAGAATTACATCACGATCACATCAGCTGCATCCACAGCTGCTTCCATTTGTAATCAGCCAAGGGGAGAATCTTCTGGAATGAGTGATGCTCAATCCAATCATTGGAAGCCTTTTAAGGAGGATTCAGAAGAGACAGGCTCTCTTCCTGCTTTGACTGGCGAGCCTCTCCTGTGGAGTTCATCCAGATTCTACTTCGGAATCGTTGGCTTCACAGACTGCCCTGTAGATTTTGGACTCTGTGTTTCCATAGTTATGTCAGACACTTTCATAAACTTTATACTTGTGAGTGTTTCCTGTTGATTCTGTTTCTCTAGAGAACCCTAACTAATACAACTTGGTACCAGGAGTGGTTCTTAAGAAACAGAATCTTAAAAATGGGTTTTTATGAATAGTTTTCTACTCTGACTGGACTCAAAGGCACTAAGGACTCTGATTCCCATAATCGGAATGATACTTCCAATCAGTGGAGTGAGTTGGTGAAAGAGGTAGTCAAAATATCACCATTCGATTCTCCTAATGCTTTGCTTGTACGAAGCCAGGTTCTGGGGCATAATGTTTTTGACACCTTTACAGAGTTGTGTGGAAATAAGAGGTATAGAGATGTTGGCTTGTTGTTGTTAGATACACTGGATACATTAAGGAGTGAAAAAGATGGGCTTAAGGCTTCAAATGAGAAGCTTAAGCACCGTCTGACAGATGTAGAAGTTTCTATGAGTATTCTGAAGGAAAATCTTATTTCCTGTAGCTGTGGACTTGAGATCTCTGAAAATCAGATTCAGAATATTATTGTTAGAGTAACAACTTTACAACATAAGCTGAAATCTCAATGTTGCATGGTGTCTGCCGTTAAAGTAAGGGCATTGATTAGAAAGGAATGGGGCCCTGAAAAATATGATAGTGGCATATGGATTGATGATGATGTTGGGGATGAGGTTGAAACCCTGGGTCATGCTGAGTCTTCTCTAGATAACCCTGTAATAGTCTGCCCTGAGGACATAACCACCCCACCTCCAGCCTGCCTTGAGGAGTTGGCCACCCAACCTTCTCCTGAAGGGATTAGCCCTAGAGTGGTTAATCCTGTTTCACCAGATGAAACTGCAAATGAATGCCCTGAAGCAAATGGCTTGGAAGATATTTCTAATTCTTTTCATGACCCACCCCCACAACCCCTCATTACTTCCAGACCTATAACTAAAGTCCCAACAGGCCCCTAAAGGTGAGGTACAAAGTATCACACATGAGGAGGTATGTTATACTCTAAAAGAACTGTGTGAGTTTTCCAGTTTACATAGACAGAAATCAGGGGAATATGTGTGGCAATGGATTTTAAGGATGTGGGATAATGGTGGGGGGAATATAAGGCTGGATCAGGCTGAATTTATTGATATGGGCCCACTAAGCAGAGATTCTGCATTAAATGTTATAGCTCGAGGGGTTAGAAAAGGTATTAACAGTTTGTTTGGATGGTTGGTTGAAACATGGATCAAAAGGTGGCCAACATTATCTGAAGTTGAAGTGCCAGAACTGCCCTGGTATAATGTAGATGAAGGGATCCAGAGGCTTAGAGGGATTGAAATGTCAGAATGGATTTACCATGCAAAGCCTGCTCTTACACCCCAGGAATGTCCAGAGGATGCACCTTTTACCAGAACAGTGAGAAATAAATTTGTGAGACTAGCGCCATCATCCCTGAAGAGCTCTGTAGTTGCACCTTTCTGTAGGTCAGATATTACTGTAGGAACTGCTGCCACTGAGCTGGAATCCTTAAACACAATGGGGATGACAGGATCCCGAGTTGGCAGAAGCCAGGTGGCAGCACTTAATCTCCAAAGACAGGGGCGACGTGGCTATTATAATAGACAACAAACTCAAAGCAGGAGTCAAAATTATATGACTCGCAGAAATCTGTGGCATTGGCTAGTAAATCATGGGGTACCTAGAAATATAATAGAAGGCAGTCTACTAAATTCATATTTGAACTGTATAAGTAAGACTTGTAGTTCAAGTGAACAGAAGTCTAATCTGAATTACAAAAAAGACAGAGTCACGGCCCCTTAATCAATTTCCAGACTTGAAACAGTTTACAGACCCAGAGCCCCGTGAATGAAGGAGAGGCCGGGTCTCTTTTGGGGAGAACCCCATTACACTGCCACAGATTTATGCTGTTAATCTTCCTCCAAGCCTTCCCCAAGGAGACTGTTAGCCTTTTACCAGGGTAACTGTGCATTGGGGAAAAGGAAATGATCAGATATTTGGGGGATTATTAGACACTGGTTCAGAAGTGACATTAATTCTAGGGGACCCAAAACGTCACTCTGGTCCACCAGAGTGGGGGCTTATGGAGGCCAGGTGATCAATGGAGTTTTAGCTCAAGTCCATCTCACAGTGGGTCCACTGGGTTCCTGGACCCATCCTGTAGCTATTTTCCCAGTTCCAGAATGTATAATTGGAATAGACATTCTGAGCAACCGGCAGAATCCCTACATTGGCTCTCTAACTCATGCAGTGAGGGCTATTATGGTGGGAAAGGCCAAGTGGTAGCCACTAGAACTGCCCCTACCTAGCAAAATAGTGAATCAGAAGCAATACCAGATTCCTGGAGGGATTGCTGTGATTACAGCCACGCTTAAGGACTTGAAGGATGCAGGGGTGGTGATTCTCACCACATCCCCATCCAACTCTCCTATTTGGCCTGTGCAGAAAACAGATGGGTCTTGGAGGTGGATTATTATAAGCTCAACCAGATGGTAACAACATTTGCAGCTGCTGTTCCGGATGTGGTACTGCTTGAGGAAATCAGTACTTACCCTGGTACTTGGTATACAGCTATTGATCTGGCAAATGCTTTTTTCTCAATAGCTATTAGTAAGGACCACCAGAAACAGTTTGCTTTCAGCTGGCAAGGTCACAATATACTTTCACTGTCCTACTTCAGGGGTATATCAACTCTCCGGCCCTCTGTCATAATCTTGTCCACAGGGAACTTGATCATTTCTCCCTCCCACAAGATATCACACTGGTCCATTATGTTGATGATATCGTGTTGATTGGACCTAGTGAGCAAGAAGCAGCAACTACTCTAGACTCACCGGTAAGGTATTTGCATGTCAGAGGATGGGAGATAAATTCAACAAAAATACAGGGGGCTTCCACCTCAGTGAAATTTCTAGGTGTCCAGTAGTGTGGGGCATGTCGAGATATCCCTTCTAAGGTGAAGGAAAGTTGCTGCACCTGGCCCTTCCTACGTCCAAAAAAGAAGCACAATGCCTAGTTGGTCTCTTTGGATTTTGGCAACAACATATTCCTCATTTGGGTGTGCTACTCTGGCCAATGTATCGAGTGACAAGAGAAGCTACTAATTTTGAGTGGGGTCCTGAACAAGAGAAGGCTCTGTGACAGCTCCAGGCTGCTGTACAAGCTGCTCTGCCACTTGGGCTGTATGATCCAGCAGATCAAATGGTGCTGGAAGCGTCAGTGGCAAATAGAGATGCTGTCTGAAGCCTATGGTAGACCCCTATAGGAAAATCACAATGCAGACCCTTAGGATTTTGGAGCAAAGCTCTACCATCTGCTGCAGATAACTACTCTCCTTTTGAGAAACAGCTTTTGGCTTGTTAGTGAGCCTTAGTAGAGACTGAACGCTTAACCATGGGCCACCAAGTTACCATGAGACCTGAGTTGCCTATCATGAGGTGGGTGTTGTTGACCCATCAAGCCATAAAGTTGGGTGTGCACAGCAGCATTCTGTGGTGAAATGGAAATGGTATATATGAGATAGAGCCAGAGCAGGTCCTGAAGGCACAAGCAAGTTACATGAAGAAGTGGACCAAATGCCCATGGTTTCCACTCCTGCCACATTACCTTCTTTTTCCCAGGCCAGAGCTATGGCCTCTTGGGGAGTTCCTTACAGTAAATTGACTGAGGAAGAGAAAACTTGGGCCTGATTTACAGATGGTTCAGCACGATATGCAGGTACAACCCGAAAGTGGACAGCGGCAGTACTACAACCCCTTTCTGGAGGGTCCTTGAAGGACAGTGGTGAAGGGAAATCCTCCCACTACACAGAACTTCAAGCAGTGCACCTGCTCGTTTATTTTGCTTGGAAGGAGAACTGGCCAGAGGTGCGTTTGTATACTGACTCATGGCCTATTACTAATGGTTTTACTGGATGGTCAGGGACTTGGAAAGACCATAATTGGAAAATTAGTGACAAAGAGTTCTGGGGAAAAAGTATGTGGATAGACCTTTCTGAGTGGGCTAAAAACATGATCACATTTGTGTCCCATGTGAATGCACACCAGAGGATAATGTCAGCAGAGGAAGGTTTTAATAATCAAGTGGATAAGATGACCCATTCTGTGGATACCAGTCAGCCTCTTTCCCCAGCAACTCCTGTCTTTGCCCAATGGGCCCATGAACAAAGTGGTCATGGTGGTAGGGATGGAGGTTATGCATGGGCTCAGCAACATGGACTTTCACTCACCAAGGCTGACTTGGCTACAGCCACTGCTGAGTGCCCAATCTGCCAGCAGCAGAGACCCACACTCAGCCCCCAATATGGCACCATTCCCTGAGGTGACCAGCCAGCTACACGGTGGCGGGTTGATTACATTGGACCACTCCCTTCATGGAAGGGGCAGTGATTTGTTCTAACTGGAATAGACACATACTCTGGGTATGGGTTTGCTTTCCCTGCACGCAATGCTTCTGCCAAAACTACCATCCCTGGGCATACAGAATGCCTTATCCATCATCAAGGTATTCCACACAACATTGCTTCTGATCAAGGAACACACTTCACAACAAATGAGGCGCAGGAATGGGCACATGTTCATGGAATTCTCTGGTCTTACCATGTTCCCCATCATCCAGAAGCAGCTAGATTGATAGAACAGTGGAATGGCCTTTTGAAAACTCAATTACGGTGCCAACTAGGTGGCATCACCTTGAAGGGCTGGGGTAATGTTCTCCAGGAAGGTGTATGTGCTCCAAATCAGTGTCTGCTGTATGGTGCTGTTTCTCCCACAGCCAGGATCCATGGATCCAGGAACCAAGGGGTGGAAATGGGAGTGATACCACTCACTATTACCCCTAGTGATCCACTAGGAAAGTTTTTCCTTACTCTCCCTGCGACCCTGAGCTCTGCTGGTCTACAGGTTTTAGTTCCCAAAGGGGAATTGCTTCCACCAGGAGAAACAGCAATGATTCCATTGAACTGGAATCTAAGACTGCCACCTAGTCACTTTGGCTACTCATGCCCCTCGATCAACAAGCCAAGAAGAGGATTACATTATTGTCTGGGGTGATTGACTCTGACTATTGGGGGAAATAGGACTGCAGCTACACAATGGAGGTAAAGAAGAGTTTTCTTGGAATCAGGTGATCCCCCTAGGGCATGTTTTAGTGCTACCATGCCCTGTGATTAAAATCAATGGAAAACTGCAACAATACAATCCAGGCAGGACTACCAATGACTCTGAAACTAAGGAATGAAGGTTTGGGTCACCCCACCAGGCAAAGAACCACGGCCAGCTGAAGTGCTTGCTGAGGGTAAAGGGAATATGGAATGGGTAGTGGAAGAAGGTAGTGATAAATATGAACTTCAACCATGTGATCAGTTACAGAAATGAGGACTGTAATGCTGTTTTGTTCCTGTTATACTATTTAAGTTATAAGATATCAAGTTTAAGAATGAATATTACCCAAGGATTTACACCCTATTCTGGAGAGAGTTAATGTATTTCCAGTTATATGCAGGACAGTTGAGTATTGTTAGGTGAAAGAAAAAAATGCATATTTTATAGTTTTATGCTTAAAAATTAGATATGGTTTAAGTTATATTATAGCTGCTGATATGTATATAAGTGGTGGTACCTGTTTGTCTGGTTGGGCAAGTGCTGGCCTGTGTGTTGCAATGAGGACATTTCATTGAATTGAATCATGATCACGTCAGCTCCATCCACAGCTGATTCCATTTGTAATCAGCCAAAGGGAGTGTATTCTGCAAAGAGTGATGCTTAATCTAATCACTGGAACCTTTTAAGTAGGATTCAGAAGAGATAGGTTTCTTCCTGCTTCAGACAGCGAGCCTCTCCTGTGGAGTTCCTCCATACCCTCCACTGGAATTATCGGCTTCACAACCTGCCCTGTGGAATTTGAACTCTGTGTTCCCACGATACATGAGACACTTTTTTATATTTGCAAGTGTTTCCTGTTGATTCTGTTTCTCTAGAGAGCCTAACTAATATACTCATGCACCCCAATATTGTCATTAGGATGAATTAGAGTAAGAAAACAAAGAAAAATTCACTTCTAAAATATTTTTTTATAAACCTCACAATACCCCACAGGACAAGTGAAACAGAGAAAAAGGTAGTTTTAATGGTTTTCCACATTGTTTGCAGAGCACTCGGCAGCTTCCTGCACTGCCTACCCCTCTGGACCTGTGGGCTGCCCCACGCTGGAGGCTGAGGCATGATTGTCCGTTGCCCCTGTGTCTGGCTGGGGACTGGGTGTGCCCCCACAGGTGCTGATTTCCATTCTCTTTGTTGCCAGAACCTCTGAGACCCAGCCGCTTGCAGCCTGCCTTGTAAGTGAACTAGTCCTTCCCGCTCAGGCCAACTGAGCACAAGTGGCCGCTGCACATCCCACTACAACTGAGGAATTAGGAAACCACCAGGCAGAACTCTTCCTAACCTGGAAGGTGGCTGCTTCTGCAGCGCAGGTGTCTGGGGTCACTCCTGACTCGGGCAGCTACCCTGCCCTCGGAACAGCCACCCACACCCCGAGGTTACCCGAGGAGGTGCGTGGGTGGCTTGGTGTTCACTTGTCCCCACGGGATGAAGATGATTTTTTACCAAAAATAATGTATTCCTTTTCATCTGATGTAATGCTCATTTGATGAAAACACAAGACTATACTAATATTAAGGATGTGAAATTCTCTGGCTCACACAATGTGAAGATTGAGAATGTTGGTGGATTCTAGAAATGTGACGGCAGATCAGGTTATAAGCCCACTCTGGGCTGTGTGGAAAACCTGTTCCCCAAGACAGGGAGAACACACACTCTGCAACACTCCTAAGGACTATTGACTAATCACCGCGTAGAGTTTGACAAAATCTTTACTTCTTTTTACCTCCCTGTAGTACGAACACAGAGCAGAAGGAACATGAAAATTTAAACACATCTTTGGAGAATCTCCACAATTAGTCCCCTCATAAGTTCTGTGATTCACTAATCAATTGCTCAGCTTCAAAAATAAGGAAGGCACACACTCTGTCCTCAGGTAGTTCGCACGGTTTGGAGGCACAGAGGAGAAGGAGAAGGTTAAAAGAAACAAAAGCAAACCCATGCTAAGTGCTTGCTGCGAGTGAGGCCCTGAGTGAAAGGCCAGGTATAATTTTGGATGGGGTAGTCCTCGGGTGCCTGCCGCCTCTCTCTGGGCCTCAGACACACCTTGTGCCCAGGGCAGGTGCACGGGCCTGGGGGACGGAGCCGACTGCCTGGGGGGAAGAGGCCCTGTAGCTCACTCCTTCCCTCCCATCCTGAGCTCCTGGAGACTCAGGGAAGACACCGGCCCTGCTGGGGTGTCTGTAGCTCTGCTCACACCCAGTGGTCTCTCTGCCCCTGGGCCCCTCCCCTGCGGGAGCACATGCACAAGAGAGGGTGCTGGGAGACTCCTGGTATCCCAGCAGGAGAGACCCACTGGCCACGGGACAGGCACCCATGGGGGGCCACTGGCTTTCCTCCATACTGCTCGGTATGTGCACCTGCACTGTCCAGGGCCGTGCAAGCCACACTTGGCTGGAGACTCCGGCCCTGAACTGGGGGGCTGACACCGCTTTCCTCCTGGCGGACAGACTTTGTTTAATCCTCATCCTAACCCCATGGGGTTCAGATTATAAACTCAGAGAGAAAGAATTAGAGGAGCAGAGAGAGGCGTGCCCCAATCGCCTAAACTGGTAGCTCCCTGCAGAACCGAGTCACGGGCGCTGCAATGGCCTGAGGAGGTACATGTGACCGGCTGGATGACACTGTGATCACCTAAGACAAGGAAAAGCAAGGTGGAAAGGAGGTTTGGCAGGTTGGATGCGAGGAGTTGGGCGATATTGGATTTTGATGTCTCTCTGAACCATTCCTGAGACGAGGGCCTTTGGACGGCTGGAAACACGGGCCTGGAGCTCAGGGCAGCCAGGGCTGAAGGCACCAAGGGCAGCATCAGGGAGTAACGGCAAGTCCAGATGAGAGAAGACAGAGGATTAAACTTTGGGGGAAAACATGAGCTATTAAAGAGTCACATTAAAGAAGTGGAATCCTCCAAAAAAGGATAAGAAAAAGTTGTCTGAGATGCAAAAAGGGAAGTAGGAGAAAATGGTATCATGGTGTCAAGACTAACATGCCGGCAGCTCTCCAAGGTGGTCATGACCTGTAACGTGGGAAGTGCTGGTGGTGCAATGGGCAGAGGACAAGCAGCTGGGTGGGTGGACAGGCAGAAATGGGCCAGGACAGGGAAAGTTTTCTACTCGGATGGCGAGTTCCATCAAACACAACAGGGCTGGGTCTGTCTCTTTCACTTCCCTTCCCTCTAGATCTAGAGTGGTGCTTTGTGTAGTCTCAGAAATGTTTGTTGAATGACTGAATGAAGGAGTCAGGTCCCAGGGAAGACAGGAGAAAATGACCTGCAGAGTATGGGTGGCAGATCAGCCGACCAGAGAAGGGTCTCTTTTCTGTGAACGTGGAATGAATGACTGACAGCTGGCACAGGGCTTGGTATAGAGGACAACACTCAAATGTTTGTAGGCGAATGGATGGAATTATATTAAAGGCATTACCAAAATATAGTTCATCACTGCTCCTTAATTTCACCTTTAGAAGGTTTTATTTTTTAAAAGTCCAATGAGCTAAGTTGAATTTTGGTCATCAACCATTTTGTACTATACATGTGCTAAGACAGGCCTCTGATTTTTAACATGAACTGACAGATTTTTTGTATGGTTGACAGTTTAAGATTATGCTCTGAAAAAGGAAATTTTTAGCAGTGTGGAAATCAGATTATTTATAAATATTGTGAAGATCCTCACACTCCTATAAGATGCATTCATGGATAAATCAAAGATGAAATGCCTAAAAATCAGAATGAAAAGTGAAAATCCTCATCTAACCTGGTGCTAGTCCAGTGGGTGAGGTTGGAGATCATAGTACGAAAGGAGAGAAACTCTCGAGAAATTCTTATCAAGAAATAATCAGTATGAAATCCTATGCCTACATGGCAGACAGGTAAATGTGCAGAAAATTTAGAAATCACTCAGAGGCGTTTATCTTTTCCTTGATTTTCTCCGCGTGCCATGTCCCCAGGCAAGCAGCCTCTGAACAGCACAGCCCGGTCCCAGCTCCCTCTGGATTTGCGTTTTTTTCTGGGACTGGGAGAGTCTGCACCCCCACACCCGGGCTTCTGCGCCCCTCCCTGCCGAACCTGCCACTGGCCGGGACACAGAGCCGGCGTTTTCGGAGGCCCACGCTTACGTTCCAGTCTCTGGAACAGCAGAGAACCTTGGCATCCCTTCAGATTGCCCCCCTGGATACAGATATCTAGCTGTTTCTCCAGATTCCTAACCGATACCCGTTTTCTCTAGACCCACCCAGGGCTCGCTCCTCAAGGAGTGGCATCAGGAGAAGAGGTGATAAAGTGATTTCCTTCCTTCCCCAGCCCACCACGTGGTCAGCTAGGCCCCAGCGACTGCTGCAACTTAGAACACTGCCACAATCTCCATCCGCTTTCTCACGTGTCTATGCTGCCCATAAAGCTTGCGAGCAGGTACCTTTCTACCATTTTGCAGCCCCGCTAGAACCTGCTGCCTTCTTCATCGAGGCTTAATTCCTTGGCGCAACTTCTGAGCCTTTGAGAATTCAGCTCCACCTGTGTTTGCACTCGCCCTGGAGCCACCTCCATCCTGCTCAGGCCCTGCCACTTATCCTGAATTCCCCCACCCCTGGCCAGGGGGCCATGCCCGCCTTTCGCCCTGACCCCTTCCCACCCTCTCCACCCCTTCCTCGCCAGGCCATGCTAGGCACTCTTTACCTGCCCCTGGCAGAATTCAGACCAGGTGATGGGGCTGGGGGGGTAAGAAGGGATGCCTACTTACTCTCTGTGTGTGTGTGAGTTTTCCTTGCTAACAGATCCTAAGTTTCTTTCTCTATCCCCTATGTAACCTGGGGGATAAATGCCTACCGGGGCGCATGCTGCCTCCGCTGTGAGGCCTCCGGGGTGGATTTCCAGGCAAAGGTCAGCAGCGGGTGACCCAGGCACCCAGGTTCCTACAGGTCCCTAGGACCCCATTCTCACTTTACATCTGCCTGTAACCGGTAGAATCTGAGAGAAGCTTCTCCAACCTCTGTTCAACATTGACGGAAGTTTCATGTTTGCTTCTGGCAGCGCTTCTCAGCTGTGTGCAGTCCCTTGGGGATTGTGCCCTATTTTTAGTGGAAGAAGCTGCAGACAAGAGTTGATGGGAAAATCATGAATATGAAATACTCGGAATATGAATATGAAAGCATTGGTCACTTCCAAGGTCTTTATGTCATCTGCTACCCAAAGCTAAACTCCTGCTCTCACGCCGCCTGGAAGCCTTCCCACCACTTCCAGTGGCCCCACGACAGGGCTCCTTGGATTTAGTGCCTGTTCTGAAACTTTTGACTGGTTTAGGAAAGACACAGCTAATGCGGGAAGAAGGGGAACCTGGGATTCTTTGTTGAACTCTAGGATCTTGCTCCACCGACAATTTCTAAGAACACAGAACTTTCCTAGACTCGCCTCCATCCTTTCAATCGTCTCGAATATTAGAATTCGCTTCTCCCTGGAATTTTTTTCTAAATGTTAATTATACATTAACAGAAGAACCAGAAATAAACATTCATATTTTTGGTTTTCTCTGATTATTTATGTCTCTGCCTTCGGAATGAAATCATTTCCTTCCTGCCTAATCAGAAGACTGAATTTAGGTAACAGAGTTATAGCCATGGAACTTAACCAGATTTCAAAAAAAATGGGAAAGAAAAATAATTTCCTAGCGGACTCTCTTCCCAGAGGCTGGGAGCAGCTGGCCTTGCCTGAGGCTGACACTGCTGTCCCCGCAGCCGCGCGTCCTTCCAGCCTCGGCAGAAACTGCCCCCAGCACCTGGCTTGGGTTTCGAGTGCTTCTGATCGGCAGTCTGTCCGTTCACCTGTCTGTCTGGCTGGCCAGCTGGTGGCTGGACTCCCGGGGCGCGCCCGGGGCTCTGCTCATCTCCCGCCTTCTGCACGCTGCCCTGCACACTGCAGGGGCTCAGAGCGACTCTCAGCGTGTGGGCTGGGGAATGCGGACCAGGCAGCCCTGAGGAGAGGGCCTCGTTCAGCCAGGCTGAGACGTGTGCGGTGGGAGACCTGGGACCTCTGGACGGGGAAGGGGTGCCGGCCGCAGGGCCCGAGGCATCAACGGCGCCAGAATTTACCCCTCCTCTCTATTCGCACAGCCTCCAACTTGCCTGGTGACTAATAACCTCTACACTGGTCTCCCTGCCTCCTCTCTGGGGTTCTTTCCACCGTGGGCTCTTCAAACCCATCTGCAACATGACAACCAGACTGGTCTTCCCCAAAACAGAGCTATTACCTGTTTTCTTAAAAGCCTGTGGTAACTCTCCCCGTTCCCCAGCATGCATGGCTGCACACACTCCCAAGCACACACACATCATGCACACAATGTACACACATCACACGCTATACATGTACTACACACTTGTACACAACCACTCACACACACACATACACACGCCGTAGACATGCACACACTGCACAGACAGGCACACAACACACATGTGCCACACGCGTGCATGTATACACGCACACCATGCACCGCACACACAAGCTCACACTCTACATGTACCACACGTGTACACACACACACGCACACACACGTGTGTGTGCACCCTCAGTCTGAAAGCCAGACTCCTTGCTGTGAGGTTCAGGGCCCATCCCCACCAGCCCTTCCCCTCTTGTCACCACGCCCCCTCCACACACTCCCTGCCCCCCACTGGGCTCCACTACTTGAAGTTCCCTTTGTGCCTTGGCATGGGACGTCCCCTTCTCCTGTGACAAAGCCTTTATGCCCTTTATCCCACTCCACCTACTTAACCCTGACCCAGCCTTTGTACTAAAGTAGGTCTCCCACCTGAGATGCCTGTCTGACAGCACCTGACCTGCAGCCAGGTGGGGACCCATGGGTGCTCCCACTCCACGGGCCCATCCTGCTACCACGTAAACTCCCACCCTGCACCGCCCATCTCCCCCGAACACTGAGCTCCTTCGGGGTAGGCAGTGTTTCTTACTTTCATCTGTCACTGTCTCAGTGAGCAGTCCACGAGCATTTAAAATCACACACATGTTCCCAATTCCCTTTCCCTGCGTTATGTATTTCTCTCCATGACACTTATCACTTTCTAATATACTATATAACTTACTTATTTTCTTTGTTATCTGTTTTCCCACACTGGATGTCACCTGCATGAGGGCAAGCATTTAAAAGCCTGTATTTTCCTGAACCATCTTCTATTTCCTTGGTCTCATATGTTGGTTCCATTCTGCCTGGCCCTAGGTTAAAGTTGAGTTCCGAAGAAATCACCATCTGTAACTTGTTCGGAAAAAACGCAGCAGTCCTTTCATTCTCGTCCATACTCACCAATATCACTAGCGCCCCTGTTAGGCTAAAACGTGCACTTGGGAAGGTTTGAAACTGTGCTCTGGTTTCTACCATCAGAATGCCCGCCACCCACTCTCCAGGTCCCTCCCTCCCACGCCCCCGTAAAAACCTTTCCCTGCTCAGTCACAGCACCGCAGCTGCCTTAGAGGCTGGCTTTTCTGCTGGGGGGCAGCTTCCTAAAGGGGAGCCTTTGGCCCCTTCACTTTCCTTGCTGGTTTCAACAGATTTGTGCCTGTCTTATTCACTGCGAGATGCTGCGAGTCTCAAACCACTCCTGACAACAGAGCAGGTGCCCATTAAATACACAATAAGGGTGTTGAATTGTACTTTCAAATGTATCACTTTTTTGCCTATGGTATATTTCACAATTAAAAAACATATAAAAAGTACACAATGAAGAAACGAATTTGTATCCTTGGTGTTTCGTAGATACACATCATAGCTTTCACCAAATGGTACTTCATGAATCACTGAAGGACTGAGGGAGCAGGGAGGCAGGTGCATGGTGGAGGAAAACGCCCTCTGGATTCCTTCCTTCTCTCATTCCACATCTCATCCATCACCAGATTGCTAGCACACCTTTTTTTTTTGTATACTATATGGCGGGGTCACATTTCATTCTTTTTCCATGTGAGTATTCTGTTACTGCAGCACCATTTGTTGAACTTTTGCTTGTTTGTCTGGGGGACGTGAATGCGCCGGGAATCGAACCCGGGTCTCCCGCATGGCAGGCGAGAATTCTACCACTGAGCTACCCTTGCACCCTCACTAGCTCACCTTTTAAATACCTTTTTAATAGTTTACTTCTTTTCCTGCCACATTCGCTCCTTAATTTAAGTCCCTATCCTCTCTAATCTGGATCCTCACAAAATGCTCCGAGCTAGTTTCCATGCCATCCACCCATCCTGCTCTCTGCTGTGGCCAGGAGGGCCCCGCCATGATTGGCGGATCCGCGATCGAGGGTCAAAGTTTAGACTCCTCGCCAGACCAACAAGGCTTTCGTGATCTGACCGCTTCCCACCCTCACCTTAGACCTCACCCCACACGTGTCCTGCACGCTTGCCATTCCAAACTATTGCACCTCCCACGTGCTTCTCTCCTGTGCGTCTCTGCCTCTGTCCTCTTCACTTGGGGTAGCACTTGTCTATTCTCCGTTATGTGATGGACTTCAGTTCTCCTCCAAGGCTGAGCTGAAGTGTCACCTCCTCCTCGAAGGCCTCCGTAACCCCCAATAAGAGAAGTTGCTTGTCCATGGGAGAAGGAAGACTCTGGAAGGCAACAAAATCTAGAAGACAAAGATGCTGTCATGTGCACTGCCTTGTGATGGGAAAGCCAAGGAGCCCCAAAGATTTTCAACCAGCCAGAAGATACTGACCCTGGGAGGAAGCAAGCCTTCTAGCACCTGAAATTGTGAGTCAATGGATGTCTTTTGATAAGCCAACCCATTGTGTGGTGTTTACATTAGCACACAAGAAACTAAAACAGGGATACAGGTAGAAAAAATGTTGTACAATGGGGAGAGGTAAGGTTGACTCTAGATGTTTCCATAAGAATACTTATTACCAGAAGACAGTGAAGCAATGTATACAGAGGGAAAGGAAGTACAACCTGATGATTTTGTAGCTTTAAATATGAAGTCAACAGATTGATATTCTTAAGCACAAAAACATGGCATCCATGAGCTGTTCTTCAAAAAAATATTGGTCAAAGAACTCCTGTCAAATCAAGGATGGATCAAAACAATCAACTGAGGAATGGGCAAATCACAGTGAAGCAGACTAATTGCAACATGGCTAATTAAACACAGCCACAAGAGTAAACAAACGAACAAACAAAAAAGATAAGTAGCTTGTCTCGAGGCCTCCCAAAGCTGTCGTCACCAGTAAGTTCAGTTCCTTGGCTTGTGTTCGGCTTGCTTCCGGTGCTGTGAGTTCTCGGAGGGCCAGAGAGAGACCACCTTACAGGCCTCTGTGAGCACAGAGCTGAGAGCCACGCCGCACGGCCAGCAGGCGGACAGTGTGTCCTACCTGAGTCCGTGAAGGCTTGCACACCAAACCACATGTCCACATGCCACCTTGTGCAAACTAGTCCGTTTTATGAAAGCCAACCCAGTTATGCTTCAAATTCTAATACGAATTATGGATTCTTAGTTAAACCTCCCTCTGTGAGTTTCCCAGCCAGGGTAAGCGCTTTTTAAGTTATTTTCTAAGATTAAAACTTATGGTTTCATATTGAAAAGCTTTTCTCTGAATAGGCCTTTCGACCCACATTTTTCTGCCTCTGGGTTATGTGACATTTATACAAAGTGTACAAAACCAGGTTGGTTTATAGGTTCAAAATCACATATTAACATCCCTTTGTGTAGTGATTGATTTATGAAAAGAATACCTAAGGCCCTGCAATTCTCCTGCCTCGCTATCAATTAGAACAGCAAAGGGAAATTTGAGCATGTGCTTTCTCTAATCATAGGATATTAAGCGCAGGGATTTCTAGACGCCTATCAGCTTTTCCTCATAAATTGATATTAGGGTGAAAAGCTGCTCTCTCCCTCTTCTTATTTATGACATAAATGACACTTTTGGTGGTCCCTGGAATGGTTACTACCTCCACTTCCTTTTACAAAGTGAAATGGAAATAAAATAATGGAAAACACAATTTGCATAAAGATAATTTACCAGAAGGGAATGGATAATATTAAGCAAACAAGGTAGAATTAGATTGAATTCTCTCCCCAAGAGCTATTTGTGAATGCAAAGGCAAAAAGAAAAAAAGTAAAAAGATGCATTCAAGAGCAAAACAGAGGTTGAAATTCAGAAGAAAGAGGACAGGATATTGGGGGTAAAGGACCAAGAGGAGGGAACTGATTGGCAGTGAGATAGTGGCTTGGGGCATGGAGAAAATAAAGCACAGAGCAGAGCAGGTGAGAATTACTGTCTAGGAAACTAACCTGTGAACTCCGACAGGCGGAGCTTCCTTAAAGGACCCACACCTTCACTGCCTGTGTGCTTGGGCAGCAAATGGGCCTAGCAAGGCCCAGGGCTCCTCTAGGTTTCCTTGGTAGATGTGGCTAGAGCCTCCTTGGGTGTGCTTGAGATGGGACGCAGACTTCCTGGTGTGGAGCATACCAGGTCTGGGCAGCCCTTGGCAGAGCCAGGCATCCAGGCTACAGGTGCACTTCTACAGCTCACCTTTCACAATATCTTGGGCCAGGGGATTTCCACTGATCCAGGCCTCACAAGGCATACAAAATGCTGGACGGATAGATTTGCTCAGAGGAGGAAAGCAGGAAGTGGAAGCCCTGGCATGAGCCTAGGAGCCCAGGTTTCAATCTCAGCAGGGTTGTACTGACTCAGTCAGTGAGTGGAAGACATTAGTGAGTGTTGGAATCCCATATCCTCATCAGTGAGTGGAGGATGCCTAATGAGTGTTGGAGTCCCTCAGTCAGGGCACTAGTGAATGTTGGGGTCCCATGGCATCTATCAGTGAATGGAGAACCTTTAGTGCGTGTTAAGGTCCCATGGCTACAATCAGTGAGCGGAAGACCTTTATTGAGCATTGGGGTATCAAGTTATCAATCAGCGAGTGGAGGACCTTTATTGAGCATTGGGGTACCACGTTATCAACCAGTGAGTGGAGGACCCCTAGTGAGTGTTGGAGTCCCGGGGCATAAATCAATGAGTTGAAATCATTAGTGAGTGTTGGGTTCCCAAGGCTTCATTCAGTGAGTGGAGGACCTTTAGTGAGTATTAGGTTTCCACGGCATCAATCAGTGAGTGGAGGACATTTAGTGAGTGTTGGGCTCCCCCAACCTCAATCAGTGAGTAGATATGTGACTCAGGAGTCAGCCCAGCTTCCTTGTCCTTCCAATAAGATCAGCAATGTGTGTTTTAGCTTCCTGGAGCTGCCACAACAGATTGCCACAAAGTTGGTGACTTAACACAACAGGATTTTGAATTCTCTCACAGTTCCATAGGCCAGAAGTCTGAAATGAAGGTGTCTGCAGCAGGACTGCTTCCTTCTGGAGGCTGAGGTTCTTGAGAAGCTGTTTCCCACTTCTCTCCTCCGCTCAGGGTGCTGCCAGCCACCTTCCATGCCTTAGCTTGTGTCTGCACCACTGCAGCCTCTGTCTCCATCTTCACATAGGCTTCCCCATCCCCTCTGTGGCCCTGTCTCCTCCTCTTCTGTCACTGAGGAGGGCTCTTTTTGCTGGATTTAGGGCCCCCCAAGCGAGAACGATCTCCCCTTGCCGTCCTCACCCTAATTACCTCTGCAGAGACCCTGTTCTCAAATATGGCCACCTTCTGACTCCCTTTAGATCCTGGGGTGAGAGGGGCTCTACCTAGTGGTTTCTGTCCAGTGAATCTTACCATCTGAGGGGCAACCATTCTCCAAAATCCTGCATTTCCCCAAAGGTGCAACGTATGGCCAACTTAATTCGAGGGTTAATGAATATAAAATAAATGAAAATATCTGCGGGAAAGGAATGTCCCCCAAATCTGACAGCTCCACTGCCCAAGGAAAAAGCACCCCGATACTACACGCTGAGAGGTTCCCTGTACAGGCACACCAGCTCCTGAACATGCTTTTGGTTTTCAAACCAAAGCATCTGCCAGCATGTTGTCCGTCCAATCTCCACAGGACAGATCTCTGCACACCCTTGGAGAAACCCAGCCTCAGCCCAGAGGTGGGGAACCTCCTGGGGCCTAAATGCAGACCAGCTGTACATTTCCTCAAGTTTGAGTTATTTATGCTGAGTCAGAATAACACCCCGGGAGTCCAGTAAGACCAGTCAAATCTGCCTTCCATAGCATGAAAGACGATTATCAAGGAATTCATCAGTGCACTAAAATTAGTTCCAACCAAATGTCCTTTCTTATCTACACTAGGACATATGCCTTCAATTCTAGATCAGTCTCTTGCTGGTTGTAAGATATTGTAAATACCAGAAAATACAATGCAAATTCATTGCAATTTGAAATTCTAAAAATCTGCAATTTGAATTCTAAAAATCTGCCAAAATGCACCATTTCATGAAGTCCATGGAAATCTGCTGAGAACTGCTGGAATCACTGGTAAAACAACTGATAGATGAGGGTGAGGCATGGGTAGCACAGTTAATAGCTGGAAGCTGATGTGAGATGATGACACAAGAGGCAGGTCCATAGAGAATCATGTAAATTGAAAGCTTCAGAGAGGCCCTGGGCAAAGCTGATAAAGTTTTGCCAAAATGACCATCCTTATGATTGTGCTTTGAAAATCAAACATAAAGTGAAGGATTTGCTATCACACTATTTTTGCCAAAATATATGCTATTTTTGCCAGAACATTTACACTGAAAAATTAACATGATCCATTCTTTATTATTCTAAAAGTTAGTACATAGTTACAATTTTAACTATAGTTTGTTAAATAAGATCAAACTTATTTTACATTGTTTGCTTTACTTTTCAGAGCAAAAGCCCAATAAAGTCTCTTCTCTGTGATTTTCTGTGAAATTTGGCCACTGACTTAAGTGAATTTACTTTTTCTGGTTCCAGAGGGTCTGCTGTACCTTGGGTGGAAGTATCAGTGCCCTTCACTCTAAAATACCAGCTGAACTTCGATGTCTCTCCTTGGGTGGATCCAGTGGTATCTCTGGACAAGGGGCTGTTCTCATCATCTGGAAGTGATAGGGAAAGCAGTTACCAATTATCGAGGGCTTCCCAGTTTCCCAGTAATGCTGAACATTTTAAACGTGACCTTATTTTGTTCCCACAGCCCTTCAGAAAGTAACAGTGCTGTCTCTGTTTACATGACACAGAAGGAAACTCACCAACCCTTATGCCCGAGGTGACAGAGCACATGGCAAATGCAGCCAGAATCCCTGTTTGAGCTCTCTGTGAGTCCCTGCTCTCTAGAGTCTATCTGATAGGTCATTGAGACTATATATATATATGTGTGTATATATATATATAGTCACCGCAGTCACAGTTGTTCCGGACCCATCCGCCTTTTTTGAGTGAAGGTATCTTTTTCCTGGATACCTTAATTTGGACATTCTGATGGCCTTAGAACTGTAAACCTGTAACAAATTCCCATTTATAAAAGCTGTTCTGTTTCGGGTATATTGCATTCTGGCAGCTTTAACAAACTAATACACCAGGCAAAGAAACATCCTTAAATGTCTGTTATAATGCCCGTAAAAGTCTCACATTCTCCAAATTAAATTTTTCATCTTTGAAATCAAGCTTATATCCTATCCACTGATTCTGATATCCCAGTCAGGCCTAGGAGTGGTGAATTCGCTCTTTTAATTCTCCCTGAGAGAGAGCCTGGCATCCCATTTGGACTAGAAATCTCCAGGCAAACTGCCACATAAGTAAATTAGAGTTGTCGTCTTCCAATTCCTCTTCCTCCACGTTCCAGCCAGGAAGGCAGTGCCTGGGAAGGAAAAGCTTTCCACCGGAGAATTTCCCGAGTAAGCGCGGCCAGGGCCTTCTCTAATGAAAATGCTGAGCCTCGAGTGTCTGTTTCTTGCCCGCCAGCTTGGAAATGTTGTTCAGCCATTTTAAACTGGTTTCTGCTCAAGTCATCCTTAAACTGTGATACAGTATCTCGAGTTGAAAATCATTTTTATTTTGTCTCTCCAAAGTGAAAATGACAACTGTTCACAATAGAATAGTTGTACTGTCTAGGCTCGTCAGTCTCATTGAAATCCCTTTTGAAAATGTGACTCTGTTTCCTAGATGGAGTGTCAGAAGCTTCGGATCTGCTGTGGAATCCCTGAAGATGTGTTTTAATAGAGAGTGAGGCGTGACATGTGGTATGCCTTTTGCTTTCTCTGCCTGAACCTCTGTGCACATCTGGGTTTTTTTAGGCACATGGCTCATCCAGGAAGCATTAGCTTAGGCTGAACCGTGTGACGCCACTGTTTGAGAGTCAAAAATGGTTGCATGTTGGCAATTTTGTATATATTGTCATAACCAGAGAAGGTGGTATTTTTCTTTTCTGTTTGTTTCTCATATCATTTGAAACTGAATGCTGAGACTATATATATGTATGTATAGGGCTACATATTAAAAAAATTAAAAAAAATGGAATGGTCAGAGAAACATAAAAACTATTTGTTGCAAATTTGTACTAATTCTGGTGGAAAAGAAATAGAGGAAAATGCTTTCGGATTGTGGTCCTCAACCTTGGCTGCTCATTAAAGTCCCCTGGGGAGGGGTCACACTCTGTGTCCTCGCGTCTCCCCGGTAAGGGTTGTGCATGGTTCAGTTCTAAGGACAGAATGCAGTGGAGGTGATGTGATGTCACATCTGTGGCTGCAGACTCACCAGGCCAGCCTGGCAGGAGGAAGCAGCTGTGCTGTGAGAAGAAGGGACAGGCTGGTGACAGAGAACTGTGGGTGCTTCCAGGGGCTAAGAACTACCAACAGCCAGCCAGCAGGAAGCTGGAAGCTCATCTTTCCTTTGCTGAGCCTCTGATGAAACCCCAGCCCCAGCCGACACAAACTGCAGCTTTCTGAGACCCTGGGCAGAGCACCCAGCCATGCTGTGTGCCCAGACTTCCAACCCATGAAACTGGTGAGACAATAAATGTGTGTTGTTTCATGCCACACAGCATAGCAAATTAATTCAATTGGAAGCGTCTGAAAATATGCACACTCAGGCCACAGCCCACGTCACTGAGAACCCTGATGTTTTAGAGCTCCCCAGGGACTCTATGTGTAGAGTCAGAGAGTAGAGAGCAGGGACTCACAGAGTCTCTCCACAGCAGATCCGAAGCTTCTGACACTCCATCTAGGAAACAGAGTCACATTTTCAAAAGGGATTTCAATGAGACTGACGAGCCTAGACAGCACAACTATTCTATTGTGAACAGTTGTCATTTTCACTTTGGAGAGACAAAATAAAAATGATTTTCAACTCGAGATACTATATCACAGTTTAAGGATGACTTGAGCAGAAACCAGTTTAAAATGGCTGAACATTTCCAAGCTGGCGGGCAAGAAACAGACACTCGAGGCTCAGCATTTTCATTAGAGAAGGCCCTGGCCGCGCTTACTCGGGAAATTCTCTGGTGGAAAGCTTTTCCTTCCCAGGCACTGCCTTCCTGGCTGGAACGTGGAGGAAGAGGAATTGGAAGACGACAACTCTAATTTACTTATGTGGCAGTTTGCCTGGAGATTTCTAGTCCAAATGGGATGCCAGGCTCTCTCTCAGGGAGAATTAAAAGAGCGAATTCATCACTCCTAGGCCTGACTGGGATATCAGAATCAGTGGATGGGATGTAAGCTTGATTTCAAAGATGAAAAATCTAATTTGGAGAATGTGAGACTTTTACGGGCATTATAACAGACATTTAAGGATGTTTCTTTGCCTGGTGTATTAGTTTGTTAAAGCTGCCAGAATGCAATATACCCGAAACAGAACAGCTTTTATAAATGGGAATTTGTTACAAGTTTACAGTTCTAAGGCCATCAGAATGTCCAAATTAAGGTATCCAGGAAAAAGATACCTTCACTCAAGAAAGGCGATGGGTCCGGAACAGCTGTGACAGCTGTGAAGGCAGGCGACGGGCGTCTGCTGGTTTCAAACTGGCTTCTGGTTTCAAACAGCTTCCCAGGACCAGGGATGGGGGTGGGGGTGTTTTCTTTCTGCATCTCCAAACGTCTGGGTCTCCTGTTGGCTCTGAAGCAATTTTTCTCCAAGTGTCCCCCGTCAGCTTTGAGTTTTCTCCGAAATGTTTCCTTTTTCAAAGGACTCTGTTAAACTAATGATGACCCACCTTGAATGAGTGGAATCACATCTCCATCTATGTGATACAACTGGGTGTATCACATCTCATGCAAACAATCTAATCAAAGTTTCCCACTCTAAACAATAGTTCTGCCCCCACAACATTGGCTCAGGATTAAATCATGGCTTTTCTGGGGTTCATAATAGTTTTAAACTTGCATACCTGGTGAAATGTGTAACTTTCTGTGAAAGCATCCTAGCCCCGGAGTTTAGCTTTCTCTTTAGTGTCTCGTCTAAGTGCCCATCAATAGCAGATAAACAAATGACATGTAGTTGAGCCATATGATGAAATATGACTCAGCCATGAAAAGAAGTGAAGTGCTGGGACATATGATGACATGAATGAACCGTGAAATGTTAAATGAAATAAGCCAGCCCCAAAGGGCAAATATTGTTGACTTCTGTGATACAGAATACTTAGAATCAGCAAATTCATCAAGGCAGAAGGCAGAATAGTGTTTCCCAGGGATGGAGAGCTATTGCTAAATGAGTATGAATTTGGATTTGAGACAATAAAAATTTCTGAAAATAGTGGTGAAAGTTATATAGTATCATCAATGGACTTGATGTGAAAGAATTGTTCACTTCAAATTGTTAGAATGTTATAAAAGCATAAAAACCCACCCTCTTCCCAACTAGATGGTCAGCTTGATCTTATAGCCTTTGGCTGAACTTAGAGTAATCAAAGGATCTGCCCTGGTGAGCAAGGTGTGGGCAAGTGGGAAAACAAATGCCAAGGTCCAAGTTTCTAGGACTGGCCCAGGAGGGAAGAAAGAGGTGGTTCTCAGAGTAGCAGCCTTGAGATCACCTGGGAACCTGTAAGAAATGCAAATCTCAGGGACCCCTTGACCTGCTGGAGGTGGGCCCTCCAGGAGACTCTGATTTAAGGACCACTGTGATAGGTCATTGAACACTTCACCTGTCCTGTGGGTTGGAATCCTCACTCCCTTTAGCAGATTATAGCAGATGGGATAAAGATGTGATAAGAAGTTAAGAAACCAGCCCCAGTCACAGGACTATTATACGGCAAAATCAGGCTTTCAACTCCTGTGTTTCTGACCCTGATTCTCTTAATCAGATGCCAAGTCAATGAAACGACCACGGGCAGGTGGGCAGGCGGGCCTTGAGAGCCAACAGACTGAGCGTCTGATGAAGCCAGGGTCCCTCTTCCGTAGAAATGCACCTTTCCACCTCACTGGTATAATCTCAGGGTGTCGCTGGACCCCTGAGGCCCCTCCCTGATCTGGAGCCCTAGCTGGATGAAGATGCAATAACCAAAGTAAACCAGGATCCCCGATGGTTGACTGACCCTTTCCAGGAATAGGGTTTTAATATAACATTTCGTACTAGAAATACACTGTAAATATTGGTCTTAAATGTTTGGTGAATAAGAATTTCTATTTGCTTAACAAGGAACAAAAGACTGATTAGTGGTTTATCATCTAACTGCCTTGCACCTAACTGGTCATGAAATTTGAGAGGGGCCTGGTTTCCAGGGGTGGAAAGTGCCTCAGGCTTAGTCCCTTTTGGCTGTAATGACTGGGCACTGATGCAAAACCAGCCCAGGAGTTTCCTTTATCTGCCCTTCCCACTCCCAGAACACGGGAATGCCCATGATTTCTTCCCTGCTCACCTCGGGAGCAATTCAGGATGAAAACATTGATTTACAGTGAATATGCCTTTGTGTTTGTAGGAGAGATGGTGTCTGCAGAGCCTGACTGTTTCATAAGCACAGCACAGCTCATTCTTAGCCTTAACTGGGACTTTTAAATTTACTCCCAGACAATGGGCACTGGGGGCCGGCCTCTTTATCAACCTGCACAAAATAAAGCTGAGCATTTATTCCTTCCTAAAGAGTGAAATGGGCTGTGTTGAGCTGTACTGTTAAATCTTTATGATTTCTTTTATTGGTAATTCTACATTTAAGACCGTAGGAAAGCGTTTAAGGGTGGATACACTCTATGTTCGTTTGGCATTTATGTAATGCTTGGAAGTGACAAATGGGCTGGGTTCTGAACGTTTGTACTTGCGGGAAAGTGTCCACGAAAAAAGGTGGGGGGTAATGAGGTTTTATGTTTTGTAACATCAAGAATTGTAAAATATACGCTTTTGGAATCATCCAGCAAAGCCAGCTGTTTCTAGGTGTTGCCTCTAGAGGAAAACAGCAGACCTAACCTGGCGGGGGGGGGGGGGGGGCGAGGGGGGGACTCTGGCACCGACTGTGTGCCCCCCTCTTGTCCACACTCTACCCTGGAGACTTCACACTATAGTGTGAGCTTCCCCAGGCCAGGCCGAGCCCAGGGGGGACCCCGCACCAGCTAATCCGAGGCCAGACCAGCTAACCTCCTGAACACGCCTCTGCAGGTGAAGTTTTAGGCCCGCGGGAGCTGAGGCCGGGGCTTCCACGCGCCTGCCCGGCGTACGGGTCAGTCCCTCCCATCGCCTTAGCTGTGACCGGAGCTTGTACTTGGATCCTGTGGCACCCGGACGCGGGATTTTTCTCTCTGGACTCACGGGGCTCAGCAGTTTTCCTCCCCACGGGGGGCTTTCCCGCGGAAGGGGCTGTGCCCGGGTGGGGTGGCGCGGGTTCCCAGGAGCCAAGGGCGTGCGCTACGTGGACGCGGTTCCCGGGGCAGACCCGCCGAGGCTTCCGTCCGTCTGCCAGCCCTGGAAATGCGCCCTCTCCCGGCCTTGCAGGACACCGCACGGCGCCCGTTCCTTCCCCCAGCCCCCAGCACACCCTTCACTCCTTCCCAGGACTCCTCCCCTCCTCCTCCAACCCCGGGGTGTGGTCCTGCTCCTCCTTTCTTTTCTTGGAAACCCTCCTTTGGCGGTGTCAACCATGGCCCTGCGTGGGTCAGACCCCTGTGAAAGTCTCGACGTCTTCCCCCAGCTCGGGTTCTGCTTTTCTGTCCGCTCCAGGACGCGTCCACGCACAGACGCCGCCGACGGCTGGGCCGCCGTGCCCACAGCTCATTAACGTCATCTCCTCTCCTAGGACGCTTTCGTGTCTCTCTCTCACCTTTCAGGCGAGACCACGCACAGGGGACAACACTATCGCCAATTTCGACGGCTTCCAGGAATTCCAGCAGCTTCCAGGACTGATGATCCCATAAATTTGTTTGGCAAACTTTATAAAGCAGGCTACAGAGAACCAAAGGGGAAATGCGGATGCTTTTACAGAGTTGGACAATTGAAGGCTGTAGATAAAAAAAAAAAAGAAGAAAAAAACCTATAAGAAATTAATAATAGGGGGAACAAAGGTTAAAATAAATTGAGTAGTTTGAAACACTAGTGACCAATGAGAGGGAGGGCTAAGGGATATGGCATGTATGAGCTTTATCTTTTTTCTTTCTTTTGCTGGAGAGATGCACATGTTTAAAAAAAATGATCCATGGTGATGAACACACAACTGTGATGATATTGTGAGCCATAGATTGTAACCATGCCAAGAATGTGTGTATGTCAAGAATATTTGTATGTTGTTCATGATAAGTAAATAAAGAAATAAGCAAACAACCCCCACACCTTCTGTTTACAAAGACATTTCCTTCTAGGGAAGTACATAAAAAGGCTCAGATGCATTCTTAGAGGCCCCCATAGGCTTACAAACCCTCATCTTGAAGGACCCTTTTTTTTTGTACATAGGCAGGCCCCAGAAACCGAACCTGGGTCTCCCGCATGGCAGGCGAGACCTCTAACACTGAGCCACCGTGGCCTGCCCAGGACTCATTTATTTAAGATGTAAAGCAAAAAGGGGTCTTGGAAAAAGGGACACTGCTATGAATGCAAAGATTGTTTTTCTTCTAATTATGTTCATTTCATTCACTTACTCCACCGGAATCATGCTACTAAAGATTCAAAAAAATTTTCTTATCTTCCCGTATACACAGCTACTTTAAATCTTCATAGTTTTTTTTTCTACTTTCTACTTTTTGGACTAGAAATATTATCATTAGAAGAAATAGCTCTGAATAACCCTCTAAAATCTATGAACAAAATAGCATCTATTCTGAATTACCAGCTGCTTTATGAATAATTAATCTTCTTACAGTTAAAAAAAATGATAAGGTCTGTTTTAGAGACCTGATGTCAGAGAAAGGAGGCTCAGCAATTAAAGAGAAAATGGAAATGGTCAGAGATGAAGACCAATTTTTCATTTACATTTAAAAGAATCACCCAGGCCTGTAGCTTTATTCAAATTACCCAGAAGACTACCCAAACTGTTTATTTGCTTTGCAAATAGCCTCAGGTTTTGAGTAATCTATGCTACTTGGGCTCTATAAGATAAATAGGAATGAAAAGCAATTCAAAAGCTCATGTTGCAGAAAGGGTAGAGAAAGGGGGAAAAGAGCAAGGTGTGTCTGTCCCAGGCAACCAGCGGAGTCCCTCTGTTCCTCTGCCTCACCATGCCCTCTTTCTGGGGAACCCCAACCTGTAGGACACAACACAGCTTTAGGAAGAGCCCCTCTGCCTCTCAACCCCTCCAGGCCATAAGGAGCTGCTGCATTCTCCAAAACTCCCCTAGGGCCTTGGATAAAGTCAACCTCAAACACAAACACCCTTGTCCACTCTTAGGATGGGGCACTCAAGTCTGCTGTACCTCACGGGAGCCTTTAGTTCGGCCCCCAAAGAGGAGAAAAGCACAGAACACAGCAGGTCTGGGAGATAACCCCAAACCACCTAAACCATCATCCTCTCCAACAAAAATCTCCACATCTCATGGAAACCAACAGGAGAAGTCTCCAAGACGAAAACAAATTTCACTTCTCTTTTCTAGACTAATAATAGTTAAATTTCCAATTACATCAATGAGAGGGAGGGGCAAAGTATGGGATTCATGAGTTCTTTTTTCCTTTTTTCTTTTAATTTCTTTTTCTGAACTGATGCAAACGTTCTAAAAATGATCACGGTAAAGAATGCACAACTATGTGATGATATTGTGAGACATTGGTTGTATAATATGGTTGGACTGTACCCGTGTGGATATTTCTCAATTAAAGTACTTAAAAAAAAAATCCAATTACTAAGTCAGCAGGATTCACACCAAACTGAAGTGATTCGTTTTTCCCTCACCACCTTAATGCAATTTTAAATTCTATGCGAGAGGACTGCAGAACAGCTCAGCTAAACCCAAAGGAAAGCTAAAGCCACTAATTCCCCATTATCGCTTTAAAGGAAACTCCATTGTTAATGTAACCTTCATTCCCCAAACTCCGGTTAACAAAAACAAAAAAACTAAAGTATTAGGGATAGATGTCTTCAGAGGCAAGACTTCAGCCCTCACAAAAAAGTTTAGAAACGACCAAAAGGCTATTTCTACGCGTTCTAACACGGGAGCGCCACGCGGGTTTCTTGCTCTTTACTCCTGTTGGCACCAAACGGCTGGCGAGACATCTGTGCGCGCGCTCCACTGGTTTGCGAGTGGCGCGCGCCCCACTGGTTTGCGGGTGGCGCGCACTGCATTGGCTTGCGGTTGACGCGCGCCCCATTGGTTCGTGGTGGCGCGCGCTCCGGTTGCGCTATCACCGTAGTTATGGTAACCTTTCTCTCCTATTTTCAAACTGCTCTGAGTGTGTGCAGCGCTGTAGCTGTCTACCAGATCGTTTTGTATAATGTAGTAGAAATGCTGTGCCAAAAGCCTCGGGTAATTTATTTTTGTTCCGCTATTTTCTCCGTACATACACAAATGCCACTTGATGGACATTCTTGAGACTTCTCAAAGCAACAGGTTTAGTCAAGGCCCGTTTTTTTTTTTTTTTTTTAGAAATCATTCCATTAAGGCCCATTTTTAAGGTCTTCATGTTGCACATTACTGAATAGGATAGTGTGACAAGAGAAGGCTGGATTCCTGATGTGAAGAAATTTTTATTTGGATAGTTAACCAAACGTCAGCAAAAGCAACAATGAGGGGATAATCATTGAATTAATAATTATATATTATAAATTTCAACATAAGCAAATACACTTTGACGTAATACAAACATTTTAATTAAGGTCATGGTCATATTTTCTTTGATTTGCCTATATTCTTCATATTTTGTTGTTATTTTGAAGGTATATTTTATTTAACTATATTTTTCAAGTACTTGTTTCTGGTGTATAAAATGTAACTGATTTCTTATCTTGAATACATGTATTCAATATATGTATCTATGTGAGCTTGCTGACTTGTTTTAATATCTTTATTTTCACTTTTTAATATAGACAACTATGAGCAATTACTTTATTCTTCCTTTCTAATCCTTATATATTTTATATCATTTTCTTGTTTCTCGCTGGCTGTTAACTTCAATTCAGTGTTGAGAAGGTGTTAGAAAAGCCATCCTTGTCTCACTACTGATTTTAAAGGAATGCTTCTACTTATTTACCAAAAGGAATAATATCTGCTGTGGGTTTTTGGTAGGTATATTTTATTAGGTTAATGAGGTTCCTTTCTATTACTAGTTTGCTGAGATTTAGCTCGAAAACATGCTCAACTTTAATGCATTTTTTTGCATTTATTTAGATGCTCATATGTTTTCTTCTTTAATGTATATATGGTAAATTTTAGTAATGTATTTTTCTTATGTAGAACCATTCTTACAGTCATTGTATAAACCTGGTTACTAAATATTATATTTATACACATTGTATACTTCTATTTGATAATATTTCATTTAGGATTTTTGTATTTATGGTCATAAGTAAGATTGGTCTAAAGTTTTTTTTTGGCTCCCACCTTTTAGCAACTGTGAATAATGCCACTATGAACATCAGCATGCAAAAAAAATTTTAGCTAAATTCACCCAGCTCACCAAATATTCTTACCCCATTTTAAATTTTATCTTAACTTTTCCCTGTAAAATTAAACGTTCATAGACTAAACATTTTAGATTTACACACATGCTGATCTGTGTCTCTGCTCACCACTCCTTCCTCATTTCAGAAACATCTTTGCTTTCTCTTTTCTTCTTCCTAAAGAAAACCCTCTGCAAGCTCCTCTAAGGGAGGCTCCACTCATAACAAATCCTCATTTGCTTGTCGGAAATGTCTTTATTTTATCCTCATTCTTGACAGAATTTTCAGCCAGACATGTATTACTAGACCAACACTTCTTTCTTTACAGCATTTAAAAAACAGCATTCTCCACCTCTGCCTCCGCAGCCGAGTGGAGAAGCCTGGTCTCCTGTTATATGAGCACCTCAGGAGCTGAGGTCTGTGGCCAAGGGTGGGTTGTCAGGCCCCACCCCAGACCCTCAGAGGCCCTCCTGGGGCTCTGGCTCACTGGAAGTAGAAAACCTAACAGTGATCCATGTGCTGGCGCCTCCCTTTGTCCCCCCTACTTGTGTGATCTTTAGGACACTTGTGAAATGTCCTAATGCAGCCTTCTTTTATTTGTTGGGCCTGGCATCTTTGTAACTCTATCATCTGAGGAATCATGCTTTTCAATGGTTCTGGAAAACCATCAGCCTTCATCACATTGTGTCTCCTCCATCCAATAGCTGTGAGCATTTTCATTTTTCCCTCCCTGTAGTTTCCATGTGCATGCCTATACATGAGTATCCCTGAGTCTGTCTTCAGAGAGAGAAAAGCTTCTGAATTGGGGGATCTGTCAATGATTCAACCTGTGGAAATTTGATTCGGTTCAAGAACTTACCCAGCAGATCCTCGGTGCCCACACGGCTGGCCCTGGAATCAGGAAGGAACGCCCACTAAACTGACATAGCATTTTCCTCTCCCCAGGGTGTTCCAGAGCCCCTGGCAGCAACAGTTGCAGAGACACACTGTAAAGTGAGGAGACGGAGGCCTGTCCGCGGCACCCTGGGAAGGCCTCTTGGACAAGTCTCGGGACAAGTTCATATTATTTAGATTTGCATATTGCAACGTGTTTTCGTTTTTACGTAAAGGTCTCCATGTCCTCTGTCCAAAAGCAATATTTATTTTTTAAATGCTTGTCAATGAAGAAATACCAGAGCTTAAAGAAAATCCAAAAGTTTCCCTTGACTTTAATTCATTTTGCTCAAGGTTGTATTCATTGACCCCACAAAAAATCTGCTGCCTGATGTTTCAGGGACCTTCCATCAAATTTGGTGATTCAATTACCTTCAGAGAAAAGAATGTTGGCAGGTTTAGAGTGCTGGGTCAACGGCTTCATCTGAGGCCTTTGGGACTTCTCTTCTCTTGGAAAATATAAAAAGAATAAAGATTCTATTCCTGGTGCCTGCCCATGCAAAAAAAAAAAAAAAAAAAAAAAACGAACAAAGATCTCGAGCAGAAATAAAATCAGAGACGCAGAAGCTGATGGGGGAGGGACATTGGTGGATGTTTGGGAATTTAAAGCCAGTGCTAGAGAGGCTAATGCCTTTCACGCTCTGAGAGTCAGAGCCCGAATGGGACGCGGGTGTCTGCAGGAAACGTGACCCAGGGAAGATGAGACCTCAGCTTCACTGCAGGGATTTGGGGTCCTCTGATGAATCTGTGTGCAGTGGTTTGCCATGCTGGCACTGAGCCTTGGGTGGAAAGAAGATGGGTGTCATGGTTAGGGACATGTGTCAACATGGCCAAGTTGTGGTAGCTGTTTATCTGATTGGACAAGTACTGGCCTGTCTGTTGCAATGAGGACATTTCATAGGATTAGGTCACAGTCACATCAGCTGCATCCACAGCTGATTCCATTTGTAATCAGCCAAAGGGGAGTGTCTTCTACAATTAGTGATGCTAAATCTAATCCACAGGAAGCCTTTTAAGGAGGACTCAGAGGAGACAGGTTCCATTCCTGCTTCAGCTGGTGAGCCTCTCCTGCAGAGTTCATCCAGACCCTCCATCAGAGTCGTCGGCTTCATAGCCTGCCCTGTGGATTTTGGACTCTGCATTCCTGTGGTCACGTGAGACACTTTTATATATTTTATATTTGCAAGTGTTCCCTGTTGATTCTTTTCTCTAGAGAACCCTAACTAATACAATGGGACATCTTGGGGTGAGTTACTGCAGGGTCCACCTTTCTGGGTGCTCCTGCCCAGGAGGGCCCATGAGGTCCCCTGAGCCGCGGGCGCCTAGACTGCAGACTTGAGGCCTCCTGGAGCTGATGCCTGGTGGCAGACCTAAAAGACGCTCCATGTGGCCCGTCACCTAGACATGTTAATGACGTGGGAATTAATGGGGTGAGTTTTGCCTCCCTCTCTCCTCCCTGCTGAAACGTCGACTTCTCCCTTTCTGCTCACTTTCCCCCACTGGCCTGGAAACAAAGGGAGCTGCTGCTATGCTACAAATCATGGGCAAAAACCAAAGAAACCTTGGGACAGCCTCTCCCTTTCTCCCTAGGCTGGGAGCTCTGCCACCCAGGTCTCCCCTTCTGGCTTCCTCCCCAGCTCCCAAACTCCACACACACCCATCCAGTGGCTCCTTGGACACTCTGAGAGTGCCCCCCACACAATCTCACTAGAGAAGTCTATTAAAAAGAAAAAAACATTTTAATAACTGAGGTGCACACCTGCTCATCCTAAACAGTAACCACGGGGTCAGCTCTATGGCCTCCCCTCCCCAGTGTGTGGCCTCGAGGCCAGGAAGCCCCATGGCCTTCCCCCCCTGCCCCAGACCTGCCCTTTCTCCCCAATTCCAATGTCACACTGTGGCCCAGATGCTTATCATCTCCCACCTGGACCATCATCTCCTAACCGGCCGTACCTCCAGTCCCTTCATCTGCCTGTGTTTACGAGCCTCATCCTCTTGTTGAAAACCATGGACTGGCCTTTGCTCACACCTTCTCAGGTCCCAGTGCCCTCCACTTCCCTGCCCTCTGCTACTTCACCATCTCCATGGCGCCTGTGAGAAGGCTGACCACAGCCAAGGCCAGAGTTTCAGGTTCCCCCACCACCCCCAGACCCCAAGTGGGTGCCAGGAGTCAGGCCAGGCCCGCCCAGGAGCAGATGTCAGGATGGGATTAGACCTGCGAGATCTGCACCAAGGGAACTGTCCACAGGGGTGACGGGCACTGTGGGCAGAGCTGATCTGAAAGGGAGGAAAATCAGGTAGACGCTTCTGGGACGGCAGCATGGCTCTGAGGAAGCTCAGCAGGCCCTGAGAGAGCTCCTGAGTGAAAACCCCTGTAGAAGAATCTCCCATCCCCAGGAGTAGGCCTGCCTCAGTGTGGCCTTGACAAAGACATTCTCAGACCCAGGCTTTAAGGCTAGGATAGACACGGTAGCCTGCACAGGATGGAAGAGGTGAATTTGGAGAAGGTCCACACTTATTAGTGGTTTCTTTAACCAACTCTCAGAGAAAGAGAAGGCTCAGGCCCGGCTCACAGATGAATCAGAGCCCTACATTGGTGCAACTGGGAGTGGGTCACTACCCCATTACAGTCCCTACAATGGGGGACCCTGGGAGATAAGGGTCTCCCCAGCGAGCCCAGGGCTTGTCTACAGGCTCCTAAACCAAGTGGCAGAGCTAGACCAACCTGGGCTTAAAAACAAGGGCTTTTTCCCTGATTCTGTCTCAAACACTAGGGACTCCCAAGTCAACTGACCAAGCCCTTGATCTTGAGGCTTGCTCTTATGAAACTTAATTTTGTGGCAGAGAAGCTAAGCCAAACTATAATTATGCCTATGAGTCACTTCCAGAGAACCTCTTTAGTTCCTTAGATGTGGCCTTTCTCTAGGCCCAACCCTGAAAATAAAATCATTACCCTACTCACTATGTGGGACATGGCATCCACGGGTGAATGTCTCACTGGCAACATGGGGCATGACTCCTGGAAATGAGCCTGGCCCTGGCACTCACTGTGGGATCAACATCGCCTTCCTGACTGTCATGGTCAGGTTCAGGTGTCAACTTGGCCAAGTGGTGGTACCTGTTTGTCTGGTTGGGCAAGTGCTGGTCTGTCTGTTGTGATGAGGACATTTCATAGAATTAAACCATGATCACGTCAGCTGCATCCAGAGCTGATTCCATTTGTAGTCAGCTGAGGGGAGTGTCTTCTGCAAAGAGTGATGCTTAATCTAATCACTGGAAGCCTCTTAAGGAGGATTCAGAAAAGATAGGCTCTCTTCCTGTTTCGGCTGGTGAGCCTCTCCTGTGAAGTTCATCCAGACGCTCCATCAGAATTGTCGGCTTCACAGCCTGCCCTGCAGATTTTGGACTCCGTGTCCCCATAGTTACATGAGAGACTTTTATAAATTTTATATTTGCGAGTGTTTCCTATTGATTCTGTTTCTCTAGAGAACCCTAACTAATACAACTTGGTATCAGGGTGGTTCTTAAGGAACAGAATCTTAAAAAATAGGTATTTATGAATGGTTTTCTACTCTGACTAGACTCAAAGGCCATAATCAGAATGACACTCCCAATGAGTGAGTTGGCAAAAGAGATAGTCAAAATATCACCATTCGATTCTCCTACTGCTTCGCTTGTACAAAGCCAGGCTCTGGAGGATAATGATTTTGACACTTTTACGGAGGTTTGTGGAAATAAGAGGTATAGAGATGTTGGCTGGTTGTTGTTAGATACACTGGATTCATTAAGAAGTGAAAGGCTTCAAACGAGAAGATTAAGCGCCATCTGACAGATGTACAAGTTGAGATCTCTGAAAAATGGACTCAGAATCTTATTGTTAGAGTAGCAACTTTACAACATAAACTGAAATCTCAATGTTGCATGGTGTCTGCCATTAAAGTGAGGGCATTGATTGGAAAGGAGTGGGACCCTGAAAAATGGGATGGTGACATATGGATTAATAATGATGTCGGGGGTAAGGTTGAAACCCTAGATCATGCCGAGTCTTCTGTATATAACCCTGTAATAGTCTGCCCTAAGGACACAGCCACCCCACCTCCAGCCTGCCTTGAGGAGTTGGCCACCCAACCTTCTCCTGAAGGGATTAGCCCTAGAGTGATTAATCCTGTTTCAGCAGATGAAACTTCAAATGAATGCCCTGAACCAAATGGCTTGGAAGATATTTCTAATTCTTTTCATGACGCACCCCCCACCACCCCTCATTTCTTCCAGATCTATAACTAGACTAGAGTCCAAACAGGCCCCTAAAATCACACATGAGGAGGTACATTATACTCCAAAAGAACTGTGTGTGTTTTCCTATTTATAGAGACAGAAATCAGGGGAATATGTGTGGCAATGGGTTTTAAGAATCTTATTTTACCAGAACAGTGAGAAATAAATTTGTAGGACTAGCACCATCATCCCTGAAGAGCTCTGTAGGTGCACTTCTCTGTAGGTCAGATATTACTGTAGGAACTGCTGTCACAGAGCTGGAATCCTTAAACACAATGGGGATGACAGGATCCCGAGTTGGCAGAAGCCAGGTGGCAACACTTAATCTCCAAAGACAGGGGCGACGTGGCTATTATAATAGACAACAAACTCAAAGCAGGAGTCAAAATTATATGACTCGCAGAAATCTGTGGCATTGGCTAGTAAATCATGGGGTACCTAGAAATACAATAGAAGGCAGTCTACTAAATTCTTGTTTGAACTGTATAAGTAAGACTTCTAGTTCAAGTGAACAGAAGTCTAATCTGAATTACGAAAAGACAGAGTCACGGCCCCTTAATCAATTTCCAGACTTGAGACAGTTTATAGACCCAGAGCCCCTTAAATGAAGGGGAGGTCTGGTCCATTTGGGGGAGAACCCTGTTACACTGCCACAAATTTATATTGTTAATCTTCCTCCAAGCCTTCCCTAAGGAGACCGACGGCCTTTTACCAGGATGCATTGAGGAAAAGGAAATAATCAGGTACTTCAGGGATTATTAGACACTGGTTCAGAAGTGACATTAATTCCAGGGGACCCAAAACGTCACTCTGGTCCACCAACCAGAGTGGGGGCTTATGGAGACCAGGTGATCAATGGAGTTTTAGCTCAGGTCTGTCTCACAGTTGGTCCTCTGAGCCCCTGGACCCATTCTGTAGCTATTTCCTCAGTTCCAGAATGTATAATTGGAATAGACATTCTGAGTAACTGGCAGAATCCCCACATTGGCTCTCTAACTCGTGCAGTGAGGGCTATTATGGTGGGAAAGGCCAAGTGGTAGCCACTAGAACTGCATCTACCTAGCAAAATAGTAAATCAGAAGTAATCCTGGATTATTGGAGGAACTGCAAAGATTACTGCCACTATTAAGGACTTGAAGAATGCAGGGATGGTGATTTTCACCACATCCCCATTCAAATCTCCTATTTGGCCTGTGCAGAAAACAGATGGGTCTTGGAGGATGGCAGTGGATTATCGTAAACTCAACCAGGTGGTAACTCCAATTGCAGCTGCTGTTCCAGATGTGGTATCATTGTTTGAGAAAATCAGTACATCCCCTGGTAGCTGGTATGCAGCTATTGATCTGGCAAATGCTTTTTTCTCAATAACTGTTAGTTAGGACCACCAGAAACTGTTTTCTTTCAGCTGGCAAGGTCAGCAATATGCTTTCACTGTCCTACCTCAGAGGTATATCAACTCTCCAGTGCTATGTCATAATCTTGTCCGCAGGGAACTTGATCATTTCTCCCTCCCACAAGACATCACACTGGTCCATTATATTGATGATATCGTGTTGATTGGACCTAATGAGCAAGAAGTAGCAACCACTCTAGATTTACTGGTAAGGTATTTGCGTGTCAGAGGATGGGAGATAAATCCAACAAAAATACAGGGGCCTTCCACCTCAGTGAAATTTCTAGGTGTCCAGTGGTATGGGGCATGTTGAGTATCCCTTCTAAGGTGAAGGATAAATTGCTGCATCTGGCCCCTCCTACAACCAAAAAAGAGACAGAATGCCTAGTTGGTCTCTTTGGATTTGGGCAACAACATATTCCTCATTTGGGTGTGCTACTCCAGCCCATTTATCAGCCAAGAGGCATGTCTTTTGTAATGCATGATGCTTAATCTAATCACTGGAATCCTTTTAAGGAGGATTCAGAAGAGACAGGCTTTCTTCCTGTTTCGGCCAGCAAGCCTCTCCATGGAGTTTGTCCAGACCCTCCATTGAAATCATCAGCTTCACAGCCTTCCCTGTGGATTTTGGACTCTGCATTCCCATGGTTATGTGAGACACTTTCATAAATTTTATATTTGTGAGAGTTTCCTGTTGATTCTGTTTCTCTAGAGAACCCTAACTAATACACTAAACAAAAGGGTGAAAAGAAATTTAATAAAATTTCAGCGGCTGAGAGAGTTCAAATAGAGTTGAGAAGCTATCCTAGAAGCTATTCTTATTCAAGCTTCAGCTAAATATTGCTAATTATGATGGTTTGTGAAACCCTAACTAAAACCATTCCTGTCAATCCTAAAGAACATCTAGGGCTCTATCTGAGTTCTACAAAAGTTTGATGCACTAAAATTACTTTCCAGAACCTACGACCTCCAGATGGGTTCTGAGGTCAGAGAAGTCTTGAAACCCAGAGCGATCAGCCTCTCCAAGAACATCAGCTTGTTCCATCACACTATCGCATATTATAGACAGCCCTTTCCAACGTGGAAATGTTAGAATGACGTTGCTCAGACAACTGCTCTTCCAGATGAGGGTGACAACCTTTGAGAAAATGAAGCTGAAATCCAGCATCAGAAATCTAGTTTTATAGACAACTGTCCTGTGATGTCAGTGGTGCAACATGTTTGCCACTTCATTATATAGTTAAGCAGAACATGGGTTTAATCTTTGGGATGATAAGGAGATGAATCGGCTTCGGAGTGAACGTGGCAGTTTAAAAAAAACTTTCATCTTTTGGACCTGCACATTTAGCTGTTTTGGAACACAATTGTTTCCTTTTTGAGTCTCAAATATAAGACTGCTACAGTTACATCACAAATATTCAGTGGTGAAGTCTTGTTTGTTACTGTCATTCCCATTTCTTTTGGTTTAGGATCAGAATAAAGTTGTATTTCAAATATCTAAGCTAGTGAACTCATTCCTTGTTAATAAGAATTTCAGAACCACTGTTAGGGAAACTTGTGCCATGTTATAATTCTTTAAATAGCCTTTGCTGTTGCTTAATTCAAAATCTAGGTTAATCACCCCATGTGTCTACTTTTTCTTTTTTATGCATTTGAAAAATACCCCTCAAATTGGCTGGATATGACAGGTCAACAGTTTTCTATTTGGTGAGTTTATTGTCAGTGCAGTAAATCTAAAATACTGTCCACCTGCCTTCGTTTGTGCTAATGTATAACCCATGGAAAAATATGTTGAAGATTTATACATGAACTATCAAAATAAAAATGGCATATGGTTTGGATATTAAAAAATAAACCACCACAATACCAAAAAAGAAAGTCTAAGTACTTCTTTGAGTAAGGGTCCTTAAGAGCTACGAATGGTCTTTTCAATGAGGATGTTTGGGTTTGCCTCAAGATTGGTAGTATATATAGAGAGAGCTAGATAGTCAGCAAAGATTATACCTAATTCGGTGTTCTCCTTGGCAATGGTGTAGAGATCCAGCTCTGGCACTGCCTGTCTCTATGTTCAGAGCAAAATCAACCCAGACTTGCTTCTTTCCATCCAGTTTGGCTGCATTCCCAGATAGTAAATACTTGTCCTGCAATGCTGGGGGCCATTCTCCTAAGCCCCAGTGAAAAAATTTCTGACACATTTTATCTCAAGTCTTTCTATCTTGTTAGCAGAAAAAAATGTTCTGATTTTGTTCCATTTTATTTTTCATCTTTTATCTTGTCAGTGTCAAGGACATTGATTTCTTCAATTCACTACTTATGTGAATTGCTCACTCTGAACGTAATCCTCTGGGAGATGAAACAGGCACCCAAAAGGCAAGTAGATTATAGTCTTTCCTCGAAGCAATCACAGACCAGCAAGTGCATAACCCAGGTCCATAAATAATAAATTTAAAAATCCGCAATACAAAACAACAAAGTATAAGTGCCCCAGGAAAGGCACAAAACCGAGTGGCAGAGAGGGGGAGAGGATCTGGGGAGGATCATGGAGGCTTTCTGGAGGAAACCCATTGGAGCAGAGCCTGGAAGCACATTCAGAGACACAGAGAGAAGATGGAGGGCAGGAGAAAGGAAACGATTATCAGGTGCGGGGCTGAGAAACATCTCAAGCTGTTAGGGCCTGGTCAGGTGAGAAACTAAATTAGAGAGGTAGACTGAGGCCAGCTTGTGGCTCGTCCTAGAAACCACCTCACAGCTTTGGCTTTACTCCCTCGGCCTCTGGAAATCACTCATGCATTGTTGGTTGGGGAAGTACCAAGATTAGGCAAAGTCTTATAGGTTGTGCTTTTAGAACTGTGCAAGAAGTTCTGGACAGGACTAAGTAGTGAAAGGGGGGGCCTCTAGAAAAGTGTGGTTTTATTGCACTATAGTAAGCAATTGCTAAAATGTTCTAGATATATAGATAGAAATGGACGGTCGGATGGATGGTTGGATGGATAACAATAGAAATGGAGAGGATGGGACAGATGCCAAGAGCTCATGAAGAAAGATTCTTGACTGGACTTGGCACGTGAGTGGCTAGCAGAGGGAGACACCAAAGATGGGAGCAGGATTTGTGTGTCATGAAAGATGGTGGTATTTGGAACAGAAATAAGGAACATGGGAAGAAGAAAAGGTTTGGAAAAGGGAGATAAGTGCAGTTTGAAATCTTCTGAATATGAAGTGTTGGGAAGACCTGTAAGTGATGAAATTCAGGAAGCAGGAAATGTGAGGAGGTGCTCTGGAGAGAGGTGGGGGCAGATATGTAGATGGGAGTGGTTCATGGATGCACCTCCTTCAGCCAGGAGACATGGAAAGGGGGGAAACCCACAAGAGAGGAGCAAGAGCAGCCATCCTCAAGTGGAAGACACTTTCTGAGTATAACAGGATTACTCAGAATTTTTCCAAGATATGCCTTTGGGAGTCATGCTGTCGCAGACGCAACCTTGGTGTGTTGAGGAGGAGTGGTATGGACAGGGATTTCCAGTTCACATGCCTGCAGCTCTGAGCCTCAAATGGACTGCAGGTCGGCCCCGATCTGCAGGAGGGCTGGAGGAGATCTGAGTTGCCATGAGTAGCTTTGTCACAGCTCTTTGGGCAGGAGGTGGGGGCTGCCACCACAGAATGGTATCTAACAGTGTGCCCTGTAGAACCCACACGTTTCCATGGTGACCATCAAGCATTTGAAGACAGCATCATTTTAAATGTCTTGATTGGGAATTGCGTGCAGTCACTGAAGCCTAAAACTTATTATAAAGAAGCTATATTCACAGAAGCAATCAAGTTTCTTAACAAAGAGTTTGGGAAAAAATGTTTATTTGGAAGCTTTTCATTTGATTTTTCTTGCTGTAACATCAAGAAAATAAGATGTTTTTCACCAACCTCCCATACAATCACCCTGAATCCTGTCTGGTTTACCCCACCCCCACCCGCATATTATTTTTCTGTGTGTGCCACAACATGAAAAAAGATTGAAAGCACTGATGTAGAGCGACAGGTAGGCTGAGAATAGAGCTTTTTGCAGGAGATGGGGTGGTGAAGGAGAATAAGAGAAAGCAGAATCTGGCATTTGGGAAACATGAGGTGGAAAATTCCCCAAACTAACAAGGTAAGTTTGTTTGTGAGCCCAAACAGATGATAATTTTCTAGCACATGTCAATAGGGCCAAATGCCACAGAGAAGTGAGATTGAAAAGTGTCCACTGGATTTGAACATCAGAAATGCCAGCAGGAGCAGTGTCGGTGAGTTGTCAGGCAAAGACCATGAGCATTGAGCTGAGGCATCAGTGGGAGGAAAGGCTGTACAAGCAGAAAGAATAAATCGCTTTTAAGGTTATCATTGATGGTAATGAGAAAAAAAAAAACACTGAGAGGTGGAGAAGACAAAAAGTCAGGAGACCTTTGCTGAGACCTCAGACTTGAGTGTTTTTATACCTTTAAGTTAAGTTATGAGACAGGAGAATTTAAAGATGCAGATATTGGTAACTACAGATGAAGGCAAAGACTTGATGGAGAAAGCTCCTGAAGATGCTGGAGGGAGTGAAACTGGGCCCAGGTAAAAGGACTGGGCTTGGACAGAATGTCTGCTGGCTCAAGAAAAGCAGGCAGGCATGGGGCAAAGAATTTTACCAACTGGGAATCAGGAAGTTGTGGTAGCTCTTGCCTGGAACATCTCTTATCCCTATTTCCCAGGGATATAGACTGAGACACACTGGAAATGACAGCACATCATTGGATTTGGCAATTGGAAGATCACTCATGACCTTCACCAGGGCTGTTTAGTGCTTCATTCAGCCAACAGGTGGTTAAACACCGGTGAAGGAGTGCTATTCAGAAGACAGAATTCAAAATTTAGTGAAGACACTTCTTTGGGCACTTACTTTCCCCAAAAGTTAAAGATTTGGATGAATTGATGGCTGAAACCATGTCCAACACTCACTTTTTTTTTTAATCTTTTATGCCTAGATTGAGGGGTGGTATGGTACCAAATGTAAAGATACAATAAAAGGCAGGTATGGGGACTTTAGGGAGATAATAGTCTCCAACAGCAAATAATTCCTAGTAAAAAGTCATTCTGGAATCTTCCTTCCTAGGTCAAGGTCAATTGTCAGGGCAGAAACATTGAAATCAGTATTTTAGGGGTAAAATTTCAGATAAAATTCCTCAATGTCAAATATGAACTGAAATGTTCAAACTCTCTTGATTACCTGATAGGGTTATTTCTCAATATAAGAAATCTGAGAAAAGGATGAGCCATAATTTTAGAAATCTTATTGTGTTGAATACTGCAGTAGATTGTGAGTCTGTCCCTGAGGATGCTTATTATCACAATCTGGATGGAAAGTTGTGATTGCACATGTTATATTTTTAAGACAAAATACATTTTGCCGAATCTTGAACTAAAGGAACAGAAAATATAAGCACAAATAATGAAGACTGTAGGAATTTGACGTAAAAATGTATATTATGTTCTCTGCTATTGTCCCATCAAAATGTTAATTATAATACGTTCTTTTGTTCTGTGCTTTTCCAAATGTCTAGCTATCTGTTTGCACATTGGTTTTACACCTCCCACAATAAAGCTTAGAAATATTGACAAGCGTCTTCCTCTACTCTAAAATGAAGCAGACTGAGGAGGAGGACATTTCTTTTACTTTAGTCTCCATGTGAATACTGACAGGGTTTATTTCTTTAGTTCCAAGTCTTTGGTATCATGTCACTCCTTTTGGATATACTGATGTGTAGGCTGTCTCCTTTTAACCAAATGAGATCCATGGGAAAGCTCTGATTAGACTGAAGTTGCTGCCAATTAAGATCTTTGTGGGGGAGAAGGTTTATTAGAAGGAGGAGAGATTTTTAATTCTAGAAGTATGTAGATACCATTCCTTCCCATCATTTTCAAGACCAAATCACTCACCGTTGACAACTAATTCTCTACTGCAGTAAATTAGTTTGTGGACACCTACCCCCTCTCTTTCCCAAGGCTCCTGCTTCTATTTCCCACATCCCTACACTCCTCTCTGGGGGGATGGACTTGCTCCCTGCTTCAACTTCTCACATAGCGGGACAATCACTGTGTCCTGGAATTTGGGGTTCAGAAGATCTGGCCACATGTCTACCTCCTGCCATTGATCCACTGTGTCATGTTTAGAAGATACTTAACCAGAACCTCAATGGATTCCTCTGTAAAAGAAAGAGAATTGAGCCTGACCAGTCTACCTCATGGAGTTCCTGTGAAGGAGAAAAGGAAACAGTTTCCAGGAAAGCACTTTCAATGGGAAAGAAAGCAAAGCTAAGCAGTTGAGGCTAAGAAGCCTTCTGAGTCAAGGAGCCTTCCCTGGCTGAGGCTCTACCTGGCCGCCACTTCACCTGAGCAAGGCAGGGTGTGGCTCCCACTCCAGCTCTGCCTTCCCCGAACTGTCCTTACCTTCTGCTGTTTCAGAACCAGGCCAACCAGCACTCAGGCTGCTTTGAGGGCTTAGCTTTAAACCACTGTTTCAGAGCCTTATTTCTCAGAATTACAGAATTGGGAACAGTGATAATTTTAAACAGATTGTATACTTTGTATACCAAGACACACCCTGTTCAACAAGACAAATGATCGAAGGACTCCTGTTTCTGTCAAATGTGCCTAGTACGTCAATGCCCAGTGCCCTCCCATTTTGGAATCTGATATGAAGCCAGTCCCAGTGAGAGGGTGGCAGAGCAGGACAGAGAATGATCTGAATTTTTTTTCTAACAACTATTTGTTCACTGCTGTTACCTCTATGTAATCTGATAAGTGCCAAACTCCTGAAGTTTCAAGAAAACTCCTGAAGTAAAGTTTTATATATTCTGGGTGCATATAATTAGCCCCTTAGGCTAAATTAGGATTCCAGTCATTGACATTAATTTCCTGTGCTAGCCAAGATTGGTGGGGACTGTGTATCTACCACTAGAACCAAAAATCTAAACCATCCCAACTTCAGGAAACAGCACCCAGCACCCCAAAGTGAGTTGTTGTGCTATGAATACATTACCTTCAGAGAAAGAGCTATTACCTCAGAAGTCAATGTGTTTTTTTCAAAGAAATTATTAAACACCAATCTTTTCTTATAAATGAGAACATTTTCATGGCACCACAGTATAGCAGCTAATTACTTCTGTCCATTTCACTTTCACAAATATTATCTCATTTGATTCTCAGATTGGTGTCTCCATTTTCCAAATGAGGAATCAAGACATATAGGACAGTGCTGGTGAAAAACAGACAGCTATTGACTCAATCAATCAATCAATCAATCAACCAATCAACCAACTGGTTTTAAATGACTTGCCAGAGCTTGAAGAACTGGAAAGAATCAGACTTGAACCTATGGCTTTGGTCCACTGTTCATCCCACTGTACCTTTTCTACTCTCCAGAACCCAGGAAAAGCTTAAGCCAATTGTCACATCTCATATAGATTTATAAGTACATGATTATATTTCTTCTCAAACATGTGGAAATGTTGAATTCCAGATTCCAAGGAAGTACACTGAAATGGTGTTCATTATCACCAAAGCCTAGATATTTTAAGCCATTTTATTGAGATATATTCACATACCATGACCCATCCAAAGTAGCTTTTAGCATAATCACAGTTGTGCATTCATCACCACAATCAATTTTAGAAACTTCATTACACCAAAAAGAAAAACCTTTACCCCTCAGTAGTCACTTCTCAATTCTTCTATCCTTCCTCAGCCCTAAAAACCACTAATCTATTTCTGTCTCTGTAGATTTATTTACATTTACATTTTATATAAATGGAATCATACAATATGTGGTACTTTTGTGTCTGTTTTCTTTCCCTTAGAATAGTGGTTTTAAAAAAATGTTTGTTTTCTTTTAATTAGAGAAGTTATAGGTTTACAGAAAAGTCATGTAAAAAATACGAAATTCCCATATATTCCCCTATTATTGGCAATTTGCATTAGAGTAATACTTTTGTTACAATTGATGAAAGAATATTAAAATAGTCCTGTTATTTAGTCTACAGTTTACATTAAATATATTTTCCCATATACCACCATTTTATTAATAACTTGTGTTAGTGTCACACATTTGTTATAATTCATGAAAGAATATTCTTATGTTTGTCCACTGACAGGCTTCACTGTGTTATACAGCCCCATGTTTTATCTCCTAACCTGACCCAAAACTTCCCCTTTCAACCACATTCACAAACATAATCCAGCACTGTTAATTACACTCACAATAAGGTACTACCATCACCACTATCCATTTCCAAATATTTACAATCAACCTAAATGGAAATTCTGCACAGATCAAGCATTAGTTCCCCTTTTGGTACCCACTTCTATTCTCTGTTAACCTATATTCTAAATTCTAACTGTGAGTTTGCTTTCTATAATTAGTTCGTATCAGTGAGATTATACAATATTTATCCTTTTGTGTCTGGCTTATTTCAGCCAACATGATATCTTCAAAGTTCATCCATGTTGTTGCATGTATTCAAAACTTCATTCCTTTGTACACTTGTGTAATATTCCACTGTATGTACAAACCACATTTTTTTATCCATTCATCAGTCCATGAACACTTCAGTAGCTTCCATCTTTTGGCAATTGTGAATTATGCTGCTGTGAACATGGGTATGCAAATATCTGTTCAAGTCCTGTTCTCAATTCTTTGGGGTATATACCTAGTAGTGGGATTGCCAGGTCATGCGGTAATTTTATACTTAATTTTCTGAGACTGCCAAACTGTCTTTCACACAGCTGCTCCATTTTACATTCCCACCAGCAGTAAATGAGTGTTTTTATTACTCCACATCTTCACCAACACTAGTAATTATCTATTTATTTTTAATAATGGCCATTCAGTAGGTATGAAATGATATCTCACTGTGGTTTTATTTTTTTCAAGGTTTTACTGCAAACCCAAAATGGTTTATCACACACACAAAAAAGTATGGTGGGGAAGAGGGAAGGATTTATGTATTAAAACCATTTTAATTATAGTACATTAAAGTGTTGGTTTATATTACAAGTAAACCTGTAAGTTTAAATATACTGGTACTATAACCCAATAACTACAATACACATAGATATCAGGAATGTAAAAAAAAAAAAGCCCACATAAATAATGCCCATTTTATAGGTGACATTTTAAACGATGAAAACACCAACAGCTTTGATTGTCAGACAACTGAGGCATCAGTCCATACAAACCCTTTCTAAAAACAGAAATGGGCGGGCCACGGTGGCTTAGCAGGCAAGGACGCTTGCTTGTCATGCCAGAGGACCCGGGTTTGATTCCCGGTGCCTGCCCATGTAAAAAAAAAACAGAAATATTTGCAGCAGTAATGCTTTCTTTAAACATCTGGATACAAAACAGTGCAAGACCATGTTCTACTTTGCTAGCTGCCGGAATGCAATATACCAGAAATGGAATGGCTTTTAAAGGGGAATTTAATAAGTTGCTAGTTTATAGTTCTAAGGCCGAGAAAATGTCCCAGTTAAAACAAGTCTATAGAAATGTCCAATCAAAGGCATCCAGGGAAAGATACCTTGGTTCAAGAACGCTGACGAAGTTCAAGGTTTCTCTCTCAAGTGAGAAGGCACATGGCGAACACAGTCAGGGGTTCTCTCTCAACTGAAAAGGCACATGGCAAACATGGCATCATCTGCTAGCTTTCTCTCCTGGCTTCCAGTTTCATGAGGCTCCCCAGGAGGTGTTTCCCTTCTTCATCTCCAAAGGTCGCTGGCTTGTGGACTCTCTGCTTCATGGTGCTGCAGCATTCTCTGCTCTCTCTGAATCTCTCATTCTTCAAAATGTTTCTTCTTTTATAGGACTCCAGAAACTTCTCAAGACCCACCCAAATGGGTGGAGACATGTTATCACCTAATTCATCTTAACAACCACTCGATTAAATCACATCTCCAGGGAGATGATCTGATTAGTTTCAAATATACAATACTGAATAGAGATTAGAAGAAGTGGCTACCTTTACAAAATGGAATTAGGATTAAAATATGGTTTTTCTAGGGTCCATACATCATTTCAAACCAGCACAGACCATTTCAATAAATTTTAGCTAACTATGTTTTACAAAAACAAAAGTCTACACATAAATTCAACTCCCAAATATGGAAGAAACTATGTCCCACATTGCAGTGCCCTGCAAGTATCACACTGATGCCTACAACTCAGCTCAGAGGAAGGATCCAGGGGCAGTTGCATAGGAGGAGCTTGGAAAGCCTTGGCAGCCTCCTTGAGCTCTTACCTGACCATGAGGAGGTGCTTTCCCAGGGACCCACCTATGATGCTGGGGACCCATTCTTAGGTGAACTTGAGGGCAGTGTGCCCAGGCTGCTCAGACCACTCACATTTGGATTAAAAGGGGGAGTAATATCCTTATCAATCCTGGCAAATTAGGGAGAAGACATGATTCTTAATCTCCATAAAGTCATCATTGGCACCGAGCCTCTTTGTTCTGGCCTTCTGCAGGAAGCCCTCCAGGAGGTGCCTGGCAGAACGTGTAACATTTGGCTTCAACTGGAGGAGAATGTTCAGGATGTTGTACATCTCAGCTTGTTTCAGCCATCAAAAGGAGGCAGGCCATGCATCATCTCCGGCAAGATGGCCCTGTTGTGGAGCTGTTTGTGAAGCACCCCTGGCACCAGATACTCAGGGTGCCGCAGAAGGCAGATGCCGTGCTGTGGGGCTCCACGTTCTCCTTGCAGCCCTAAGCCCATGAGGCCAAAGTGTCCCTGTGAATCTAGCAAGCTATTCTCTGGTTTTAAGTCTCTACAAACCATGTTCAGAGAGGGCAGATGGCCTGGTGTGCTGTCTCAGTAGTGTGCCCTCTGGATGGGGTAACCTCTGCACCGTTAATGCAGCCCAGAATGGAGCACAACTTGTCACTGTTCTGGAAAGCGAAGAGAAGGCCCAGGAAAGGGTGCCTCACATGCTTTAGTAGAACTCTCCACTCTGAAAGGATATGCTTCTCCTCCTTCTTCAGGATGGCTTTCTTCTGTAACATTTGACTGCCAGAAGGCTTCTCCCACCTTGTGTCTCACTAGAAAAACGTTTCCAAAACTCCCTTTTCCAGATGGTTTCACATGAGGATGGGATGATGGATCAAGGTTGATTCGCTGAGAAGGACTTGGTGGAGAAGGGTTGGCATTCATAAGCTCCGGTTCCTGTGGTTGGAGATTTTCAGAATCAATGGAACTTCAGGGTATTTGCATGTATAAGAATTATTCATCCTCTGAATGAAGTCCTTCAGGCACACCCTCCTCTGTTTCATGAAAGCGTGAAGATGGCTACTGTTGTCCTCACCCTGGAGGTGTAGTTTTGATTTGCATTTCCCTAGTAGATAGTGATCTTGAGCATCTTTCCAAGTACTTTTTAGCCATTTGTATATCCTCTTTAGAAAAATTTCTATTCAAGTCTTTGCCCATTTTTTAATTGGGTTGTCTTTTAACAATTGAATCATAGGATTTATTTATATATTCTAGGTATTAAACCCTTATCAGATATGTGGTTTCTAAGTATTTTCTCCCATCGAGTAAGTTGCCTTTTCAGTTTCTTGACAAAGTTCTTTGAAGCATAAAAGCTTTTAATTTTCAGAAGATCACATTTATCTATTTTATATTTCATTGTTTGTGATTTGGGTATTAAGTGTAAGAAACCAGTGTCTAACACAAGATCATGAAGATGCTTGCCTACATTTTCTTCTAGGAGTCTTATGGTACTGGTTCTTATATTAAGGTCTTTGATCCATTTTGAATTAATTTTTGTATGTGTTGTGAGGTAGGGGTCCTTTTTCATTCTTTTGCATGTGGATATTTAGTTCTCCCAGAACCCTTTGTTGAAAACACTATTCCATCCCAGTTAAGTGGACTTGACAGCCTTGTAAAATGTCAATTGGCCATTGTATTAGTCAGTGTTTTCTAGAAAAACAGAACCATCAGGATATATCTATAAATATGAGATTTATAAAAGTATAACCATAGGGATGCAAGAGTCCAAAATCCACAAATCAGTCTGCAATGAAGGGTCTCAATGAACTCCACAGGATAGGCTCGCTGGCTGAAAAAGCAGTGAAAATCCCGTCTTCTCCCTTAAAAGTCTTCAATTGAATGGGTCAAATTCAATTGTCTGAATTCTCTCATTTGTGGAAGACACACCCTTAGTTGATCAGAGATGTAATCAGCACAGATGCAATCAGCTGACTGATGATTCATTCAACCAGCCTTCGGGTTTATCAACCAGCCACCTTCACCTGGCCAAGTTGACTCCTGAACCCAACCATGACAGCCACAGATGTGAGGGTCTATTTCTGAACTCCCAATTCAATTCCATTGGTCATTATATCTATCTTTATGACAGTACCACACTGTTTGACCACTGTAACTTTGTAATATGCCTTAATGTCAGAAAGTGTGAATCCTGCAAATGCATTCTTTTTCAAGATGTTTTTGGCTTTTCACGGTCCCTTACCTTTCCAAATAAATTTAATAATTGATTTTTCCATTTTTGAAAAGTAGGCTGTTGGAATTTTGATTGGGATTGCATTGAATCTGTAGATGAATTTGCGTAGAAATGACATCCTAATAATATTTAGTCTTCCATTCCATGAATGCAGATGTCCTTCCATTTATGTCTTCTTTGATTTTTTTTAGCAATGGTTTGTAGTTTTCTGTGTACAAATATTTTACATCCTTGGTTAAAGTTTTTTCTAGATCTCTGATTCTTTTAGTTGCTATTAAATGGATTTTTTTTCTTTATTTCCTCTTCAGTTTGCTCATTACTAGTGTATAGAAACATTACTGATTTTTGCATGTTGATCTTGTATCCCACCACTTTGCTGAACTAGTTTACTAGCTCTGTTGTAGATTTTACTAGCTTTGTTGTAGAATTTTCAGGACTTCCTATATGTAGGATTATGTCATCTACATATAGTGAAAGTATTACTTCTTCCTTTCCATTTTGGATACCTTTTATTTCTTTCTCTTGCCTAACTTCTCTAGCTAGAACTTCTAGCACGGTGCTGAATAACAGTGGTGACAGTGGGCATCCTTGTCTTGTTCCAGAGCTTAGAGGGAAAGCTTTCTGTCTTCACCATTGAGAATGATATTAGCTGTGGGTTTTTTTATATATGTCCTTTATCATGTTGAGGAAGTTTCCTTCCATTCCTATTTTCAAAGTGTTTTATCAAGAAAGGATGCTGGATTTTTTTAAATGCATTTTCTGCATCATCAAGATGTTCATGTGGTTTCCCCCCTTCAATTTGTTAATGTGGTATATTACATTAATTGATTTTCTTGTGTCAAATCACCCTTGCACACCTGGGATAAAACTCACTTAATGTGCTCCTGTATTTCATTTGCAAGTATTTTGTTGGGGATTTTTGCATTTATATTCAGTAGGGAAATTGTACTCTTCTCTTCTTTTCTTGTAGTATCTTTATCTGGGGTGATATTAGGGTGATGCTGGCTTCACAGAATGAGGTAAGCACTGTGAACCCTCCTCTTCAGTGTTTTTTGGAAGAGTTTGAGAATTATTGGTATTAATTCTTCTTGGAATGGCTGGTTGAATTCACCTGTGAAACCATTGGCTGCTGGGCTTTTATTTGGGAGGTGTTTTGTTGTTGTTGTTTCAATTTTGGTTGTCTTTATTTCATATATAATGCATATTCATTTTGGAAAGTAAATATAAGCAAAAAGAAAATAAAAATCACCCATAATCTCACCACCCAAATTTAATCACTTTTTTGGGAGGGGAAGTTTTTTATGACTGATTCCATCTCTTTGTAATTGTTTAGCTGGGGTCTTCTATTTCTTCTAGAGTTAGCATGGGTTGTTCATGTGCTTCTAGGAATTTGTCCATTTCTTCTAAATTGTCTAATTTGTTGGCATATAGTTGTTCATAGTATACTTTTGTGATCCTTTTTGTTTCTGTGGGTTCCGTAGTGAAGTGTCACTCTCATTTCTCATTTTATTTACCTACGCTGTCTTTTTCTTTGTCAGTGTAGCTAAGGGTTTATCAATTTTATTGATCTTCTCAAGTAATGAAATTTTGGTTTTGTTAATTCTCTATTTTTATTCTCAATTTCATTTCTTTCTGCTCTAACCTTTGCTATTTCCTTCCTTTTGTTCGCTTTGGAAATAGTTGTCTGTTCTTTTTCTAGTTTCTCTACATATGCAATTAGACCTTGATTTTAACTCTATTCTTTTTTAAGGTAGGTATTTAAGCTATAACTCTCCCTTTCAGCACTGTCTTTGCTGCATCCCATAAATTTTGATATATTTTGTTCTCACTTTCATTCATCTCAGGATATTTACTCATTTCTTTTACAAAATTTCTTCTTTGACCCAGTGATTTGTTTAAGAGTACAGTTTAACATACATACACTTGTGAATTTTCCAGTTCCCCACCTGTTATTGATTTCCAGCTTCATTCCATTATGGTCAGAGAAAGTGCTTTGTATAATTTCAATCTTTTTAAATTATTAAGACTTTGGTATCCTGTGCTGGTTTGAAGCTGTTATGTACCCCAGAAAATGTCATGTTCTTTTAATCCATTCCTGTGAATGCAGACCTATTGTGGGTGAGAACTTTGGGTTGTTATTTCAATTGAGATGTGACTGGCCCCACACAAAGTGGATTTTAATCCTTTTTACTAGAGTCCTTTATGAGAGAATGAAAGACAGAAAAGGCCCAGTGAGCTTAGAGAAACACCCAGAGAGAGCTTAGGAAGAAAAGTCTTGGAGGAGCTAAGAAAAGACTCACACAAGCTCAGGGAGGAAGCCACTGGGGCCAGAAGCTGAAAGCAATGAAACCCAGGAGCAAAGGGCCAACAGACACTAGCCATGTGCCTTGCTATCTGACAGCGGAACCCTGGATGCCAGTAGCCTGTCTTCAGAATCCAGGTATCATCCTTTTGATGCCTTAACTGGGAAATTTTCATGTCCTTAGCATTGTATATTTTAAGTTAATAAGTCCCTATGGTAAAAGCCAATCCATTTCTGGTGTATTGCATCCTGGCAGCTTTAGCGAACTGAAACATGACCCAACATGTGGTCTATCCTAGAAAAAGATCCACGTGTACTTGAGAATAATGTATATACTGCTGCTTATATCTTGGAGTTCATTGTTTTGTATACGTCTATTAGGTCTAGTTTTTCTATCATATCATTCAAGTTCTCTGTTTCCTTATTGATCCTCTGTCTAGATGTTCTATCTATTGATGAGGGTGGTATATATTAATTTTTTTTTGCATAGGCAGGCACCGGGAATCAAACCTGGGTCTCCAGCATAGCAGGCGAGAGCCACTGTGTTGCTGAGCCACTGTGGCCCGCCCGAGAGTGGTATATTAAACACTTCAACCATTGTCGTAGATGTTTTCTCCCTTCAGTTTTGTCAGTCTTTGCCTTATGTGCTTTTGGGAACCTTGGTTAGGTACATAAATATTTATGATTTGTATTTATTCTTGGTGGATTTCCCCTTTTATTAATATGTAGTATCCTTTTTTATACCATATAAAGCATGGTATCAGCATAGCTACCCTAGTTCTCTTTGGGGGACTGTTTGAATAGAGTACCTTTTTACAACCTTTCACTTTCAGCCTATTAGTGTTTTGAGGTCTAAGGCAAGCTCTTGTGGATAGCATATAGTTGGATCATACTGTTTTATCCATTCTGATAATCTATAGCTTTTGATAGGGGAATTTAATCCATTAACTCTCAATGTTTGTACAGTAAAGGCTGTTCTTACTTCAACCATTTTATCCTTTGAAAACCTAGGTATTCTTTTGTTTTTCTCTCCATCTTCCTCATGTATGCTCCAAAGAAAGTTCAAATTTTATATATCAAAACAGATTCTTTCCTTGTTCCACTCTTGTTCCATTCCTGGCTGTATGCTTGTAGACTTAGGGATGGGGGAGGGGGGAGGGAGACTGTTATTTGGAGTCCACTAGTTTAGAAGTCAATGAATTATGATATACAGATTGTGCATCTTTTTTTCGGTCGATCTAGTGGGGGGGGGGTGGCGTGAAAGACAATGATCACAGAGTAAAGAGGCATCATCCTTCTTACCACAAAGCCTATTGAGAGCACGCCTTTATCAGGATAGTGCTAGACCTCAGACTACTGTATTATAAACCTAAGTAGAGATAGAAGAGTATGAAAAATGCTGAAGAACAGAATGGCCATTAGAGAGGACAGAGAATTCAGGTTTCCACCTTTCCCAAAAATTTTATGTTTAATCACAGGGCACTGTCTGAGCATGGGCTGAAATTGAAAGGGGCACAATCTTCCTTCTTATAATATTTCTCACATTAAATGAGACCCCATTTACTCCCACATTAAGCTCAGGGGAAGCCAAATGGCAGTGCATTACCAATAGGATTGCACCCAGAAGAACACCCCTTCATCACTCCACTTACAAACTTGTATTAAGAAGCAGATAAGATTTTAGCCATTGACAAGAAAGACAATCAATACACTGTGTGAGCTATATTTCATTTATTAAGCCAAGAGTGCTAAGATGGATTCTCTACTTTCATGAACATTTATAGATCGTGGCCCTGATTCAGAGAACAATTTGGCACCCACAGCCAATTCCCATGCACAAGTCTCCTGAGAAGGGAGGATAATCAGAGAGCTAAGGGACATGGAGCAGGTTGGGTCAAATGGGTATTAACAAAGCCCTGATCTTGCATTTGCCCTCCTTATGGGAGCCCACTCTCAAACAAGTTGGATCCATTTTTTTTTTCATTTGTCTCAATAATATTCCTTTGGGGCTTTTCTCTTCCCTTGCTAGATGCCATCCAGAATCATTTATTGCATTCATTTGTGGTACCTTCACACCACCTTTCATTACTAAAACTTTCCCATCTCCCCAAACAGAAACCCTGCACCCATTATGTATTAATTCCCATTTCCCCCACCCCCACCCAAGGCAACCTGTACTCAAATTTCTATCTCTATGAGCTTGCATATTCTCCAATATTTTCTTTGTAGTTGCCAGGGGGCTTAAATTTAACATTCTACATCTATAACAATCTCATTTGTTTTGATACCAAATTCATAGGTATGTATACACAAAAGATGTTCCAATGTCTCTCCATCCCCACAACTTTTATATAGTTCTTATTACAAATAGCATATTTCTACATTATGAGTCCAAAACCATTGATTAATCAATAAATTTTATGCATTCAACTTTTAAATCCAATAAGTACAAAGTGGAGTTACAAAAATACTATAGTACTGGCATCTATATTTAGCCATATTGTTACCCCTACCAGACATCTTTATTTCTTCACATGGAATCAATCTGTTACCTAGTGTCCTTTCCTTTCAACCTGCAGAACTCTCTTTAGCATCTCTTGTAGAGCTGGTCTTGGGTGACAAATTCCCTTAGTTTTTGTTTCTTTGTAAGTATCTTAATTTCTCCTTCATTTTTGAAAGACAGTTTTGACAGCTACAGAATTCTTGGTTGGAAATATTTTGCTTTCAACACTTTAAATATGTCTTTCCTCAGTTTTCTTGCCTCCATGGTTTCTGATGAGAATATGGCACTTATTCTTGCTGAGGCTCCCTTGTACATGGCACGTTGCTTCTTTTTGGCAGTTTTCACAATTCTCTTTTTATCTTTGGCATTTGACACTTTGATTATAAAATGGCACAGTGTGGATCTATTTGGGTTTATCCTGTTTGGAATTCCCCAAGCATCTTGGATGTGTATATTCATGTCTCTCATTAAATTTGGGAAGTTTTCAGCCACTATTTCTTTGAATTTTCCCTGTGTTCCTTTCTCTCTTTTTTCTCTGGAAAGTTCCACAATATATATCTATATTGGTATGCTTAATGGTATCTGTTTCAGTTTGTTAAAGTTGCCAAAATGCAGTATATCAGAAATGGGTTGGCTTTCAACAATGGGAATTAATTAAATTACCAGTTACAATTTTGAGGCCACAGAAATGTCCAAATTAAGGCATCAGCAAGAGGATACCTATCCTGAAGAAAGGCCAATGGCATCCAGGATTCCTCTGTCTCATAAGAAGGCATCTGCTGGTCCTTTGCTCCCAGGTTCAATTGCTTTTAAGTTCCCATGGCCTTGCTTGCTTCTTTAGGGACACCTCTCTGAGCTGTCCGTATCCTGCAGGTCTTCTTGTAGCTGCTCTGGGCTGTTTCACTCTGTGCTTCCTACACCTGGTTTCACCTCTTTGCTCTCTGTATCTGTCTCTCTATGTTTTCTGTCTTTATTCTCTCCATAGAGAATTCCAATTTCTCCATGGAAACAACTTAAGCAAAAGGTCCCACCCACAATGGGTCTGCCTGCACCCACAAGAATGGATTAAAACAACATGGTTAACAACGACAACAAAATAACAAAAGAGCAAAAAATGAAAGAACATGGCTTTTCCGGGGTACACAACAGCTTCAAACCAGCACAGTGTCCCACAACTTCATAAGCCCCTGTTCAATTTTGTTCATTTTCTTCCTCCTTCTGCTTCTCAGACTAAATGATTTCAATTGCCTTATCTTTACGGTCTTTGATTCTTCCTTCTGTCAACTCTAATCTATTTTTGAATCCCTCTAGAGAAGTTCTAATTTCTGCTACTACGGTCTTGAGCTCTCACTCGTTCCTTTTAATAATTTCCATCTCTGTATTGATATTCTTTTTGTGTTCATCTTGTGTTTGCCATCTTCAGCTGTTTGTCCATGTTTTCCTTTTTAGCTCTTTGAGTACATTTAGGACCATTTTTTTAAAAGTCGTTGTCTGGTTTGTCTCAGATCTGGGTCTCCTCGTTGATGGTTTATAATGCTTTAATCTTCTCATTTGCTGGGCCATCACTTCCTATTTCTTAATATGTTTAATAATCTTTTGTTAAAACTAGGCATTTTTATATTTTATGTTTTATCACTGGAATATATACTCTACGATTTCTGCTCCTTAAAATTGTATCCAGCTAGTGTTATGACCGAGCTTTCCTTCATGGCAAGGAGCTACCAAAAAAAGGAGGAGGAGAAGGAGGAGAAGAAAAAAAGAAAAACTTTTCAAAGACTTTTCCACTCTTTGCAGATTGAGCTGTGTAAGTGCTCACCTTCAGAGCTTATCCATACATAGTTTAGAGAGTTGCTCCAGGCCAAAGTTGAGGGGCTATAAAAATATATACCTATTAACATGGATGGACCTAGAGAATATTATGCTGAGTGAATCCAGCCAAAAACTAAAGGACAAATACTGTATGGTCCCACTGATGTGAACGGACATTCGAGAATAAACTTGAAATATGTCATTGGTAACAGAGTTCAGCAGGAGTTAGAAACAGGGTAAGACAATGGGTAATTGAAGCTGAAGGGATACAGACTGTGCAACAGGACTAGATACAAAAACTCAAAAATGGACAGCACAATAATACCTAATTGTAAAGTAATCATGTTAAAACACTGAATGAAGCTGCATCTGAGCTATAGGTTTTTGTTTTGTTTTGTTTTGATTTTACTATTATTACTTTTATTTTTTTCTCTATATTAACATTCTATATCTTTTTCGGTTATGTTGCTAGTTCTTCTAAACCAATGCAAATGTACTAAGAAATGATGATCATGCATCTATGTGATGATGTTAAGAATTAATGATTGCATGTGTAGAATGGTATGATCTCTAAATGTTGGGTTAATTTCTTTTTTTCCGTTAATTAAAAAAAAAAAAAAAAAGAGAAGGGATAATTGGAGATGAAGGGATACAGACTGTACAACGGGACTGGATATAAAAACTCAGAAATGGACAGCACAATACTACCCAATTGTAATGCAATTATGTTAAAACACTGAATGAAGCTGCATGTGAGGTATAGGTTTTTTGTTTTTGTTTTTTTTGTTTTTTTTTTCTTTCTATTATTGTTTTAATTCTTATTCTGTTGTCTTTTTATTTCTTTTTCTAAATCGATGCAAATGTACTAAGAAATGATGAATATGCAACTATGTGATGTTATTAAGAATTAGTGATTGTACATGTAGATTGGAATGATTTCTAATTGTTTTGTTAATTCTTTTTTTAATTAATAAAAAAAAAAAAAGAAATGTCTAAGAGGCTTAGAAATAAAGGTGCCCAATGTTTTCACAGGAAAAAAAAAAATATATATATATATATACCTATTATAATGTGTGCTGGTTTGAAATGATGTATGGACTCTAAAAAAGCCATGTTTTAATCCTAATCCCATTTTGTAAAGGCAGCCGTTTCTTCTAATCCGTATTCAGTACCGAATATTTGAAACGGTAATTAGATATCTCCCTGGAGATGTGATTTAATCAAGAGTGGTTGTTAAACTGGATTAGGTGATGACATGTCTATACCCATTTGGGTGGGTCTTGAGAAGTTTCTGGAGTCCTATACAAGAGGAAACATTTTGGAGAATGAAGGAGATTCAGAGAGCAGAGAATGCCGCAGCACCACGAAGCGAGAGTCTGCTACCAAGCACTTTGGAGATGAAGAATTAAACACCCCCTGGGCAGCTTCATGAAACAGGAAGCCAGGAGAGAAAGCTAGCAGATGATGCCATGCTCACCATGTGCCCTTCCAGATGAGAGAGAGACCCTGAGTGTGTTCACCATGTGCTTTCTCACTTGAGAGAGAGACCCTGAACTTCATTGGCCTTCTTGAACCAAGGTATAATTCCCTGGATGCCTTTGATTGGACATTTCTATAGACTTGCTTTAATTGGGACATTTTCTCGGCCTTAGAACTGTACACTAGCAATTTATTAAGTTCCCCTTTTTAAAAGCCATTCCATTTCTGGTATATTGCATTCTGGCAATTAGCAAACTAGAACGTAATGTGAAAAGATGCCTGTAAACATTTGGGTAAAGTGTCAAGCCTATGCTACAAAAATATTTTTTTAAGGTTTTATAGTCACCTACACTAAATAAAGTTAGGACTCTTCCTTGGTAACGTAAACTTAGTAGGAATGAACGAGATGAAATGAAATGAATCAAAAGATTCAGGTCTGATCCTAATATCTGGGAAGGGTGGGTGATGGAGTAAATAGGCTAGATTGAGAACAAGCAAGGGCCAAGTATATAGAAGGCAGGAACTGAACTGAAACTGAACAGCTCATTAAGGAAAAGAAAGAAGCATTCAAGGAACACTTAGGGAGGAGGAAGGGCAGTTTGAGAAATGAAGAAAAAAATAGAGAAATATACGCAGAAGTAAACAGTATAGTTTCATGATTTATTGTTTGTGGGAGTGAGAAGAAAAGGAGCAAAGAATCGAAAGAATGATTTCCAGATTTTAGTTCCATGGATACATGCCTACAACAGAGACAGGGAGAAAAGAATAGAACTGAGTTTGCAAGGGAGGAAGATGACTTTAGTTTGGTATGGGCTTCATAGGAATGCCTGCAGGATATCCCTAGAGAGATGCAGACTTTGCAGATGGTTGTATGAATCTGCAGGAAAAGTCTGTTTGAGCTAAAGATTTGGGGAGTCATCAGGAGTCAGGTGTATATTTCGGCTATGAGTAGAAGAGAGCAGACAGAGTGTGTAAAGTGAGAGGAGAGGAAGGTCACAGGGAGAATCTAAGGAGCACCACAGAAAGGCCCACAACAGAAACAGAAACGGAAGGCACAAGGGATAGAAAGAAAACCAACTAAGTGGAATGAGGGGGAAGGGCATTTTTCATTTATGAATTTTACAATTTGGAGCAAGTTACCTATCCTATTTTCCTTCAGTTTTCTCCTCTACCCAATGGCAAATAATAATGTATACTCCCGAAAGCTTTTGTGAGAATTAAATACAATTCAAATTCAGCAGAGAGGGCCAATAAAGTAAGGATTGAACAGTATCATTTGAGAGGTCATTGAGAAACTTACTGCCTTGCTGAGTACAAATCAACAGTGAGTAAAATGTTGGAGTTTAAGAATGGAAAATGCAAGGGATAATAAAACGAGGGGGGATAAAGGGGTTTAGAAGGCGCCTAAGGAACTGAAATGGAGAGAGAAGGTGAAGATTACTGGAATTGAGGTCAAAGAACATAAAGCCAGATGAGCTGTGGAATGTCCCAAGATGGCTGATTATGGGAGAGGTACCAAAGTCTCCAGTGGACATTGTGGATAACTGGTCTATGGTTAAAACGGTAAGGAGAGGGATAGTGGTACGGGGTTACTCTGCACAAGCATTAAAAGAGTACAGGCACTGGCCATGAGGAGGAGATAATGGGAATCAGTAAATGTGGAGCCAGATTGATACTAAACAACCCCACCCTCCACCACCATCAGCAAAAGGTGTGGGTGTGGGAGACTGAGTCCTCCCTGCTGGAGATGGCTGAAAGAAAAACAGTATCTGGTAAGACAAAAGGTGAAGAGAATGTTCGAGGAAGATGATGAAGAAAAAAAGGGTGTGACTTGAAAAAGAACATGATTCTAAAAGGCCTGTTGGAAAGGGTCATGGGCTATCCAAAGGGCAAGAGTAATCAGCATAAGGCACTGACCTGAAAAGTAGGGGTGTGTACAGGAGATGACAGGGGATGAAGATGAGATGTGGAGAGGCTTGATGGGAAGCAGGAATGGATTGATTAGCCTCAAATATTCCGACTCAGGCACAGGTTTTTGGGGGCTGCCAGAATGAACTATTATGGGTTGAACTGTGTACCTCAAAAGGATATGTCCAAGTGCTAGTCCCCAACACCTGTGAATGTGACCTTTTTTGGAAATACAGTCCATGCAGATGCAATCAAGTTCAGATGAGGCCATACTAAATCAGGATAGGTCCTAATCCAATACAGCTGGTGTCCTTATAAGAAAGGGAGAAGAGACACAGAGATAGACAGAAAGAAGGCCACGTGATGGGCAAGGCAGAGACTGAGTGCTACAGATGCAAGCCAAGGAATGCCAAGGATTACCAGAAAACACCAGAAGCTAGGAAGAGGCAAGGAAAGATTCTCCTTTACAGGTTTCAGAGGGGGAACATGACCCCATTGACCTCTTGACTTTGGACTTATGGCCTCCAGAACTGTGAGACAATAAATTTCTGTTGTATGAAGGCTCCAGTTTGTGGTATTCGTGTTATGGCAACCCTAGGAAACTAAGATATGACCCTATTGACCCAGGAGGTTTTGGAGCTGGCTAGAGTCAGTAAGGATGGGAAGCACCTCCTGGGTTCCTGGCTGAGTTAACGTGCTACCTCAAAGAAAGTGGTCAGAAGTAGAAGTGAAATTCTGAGTTTGAGAATTTTTTCCTTAGGATGCTTAAACCAAGAATGGTATAAATAGAGAACAGAAGTCAATTTCAGCATTTATACATCCTTTTCTATCCCCTGATGGAACTTTTTTCCCCTTGAGAAGCTGTCATGAAACTGGTTTTCATCTGTGAAGTTGGCTTCTTTGAAGCCTGTGAAAGATACATTGGATATCCCACCTTGATGTCAGATTCCAGGAATTGTATTTGGCAGCGGTGGAATGGGAGATGGGGAGGTTTGTGGATGGCTGATATGACAGCCTAGTCTGAAAGAAGCATCAAATCACAAAGAAAGAGTGCTTTATTTCTTCATTCTAGATATTCTTTTTTCAGTGTAACAAGGATCAAGAAAGAGAATTCTCATCACTGTTAGGGTCCCAAATTTTCTTTCCCAGCTCCTTTCTTCCAGAATCCTTAACAGTGCCCACCACTATCTCACATCTTTCATGCATATCTTCGTATTTATTGGATATTCACTGGGCAAAGCACTGTGTTTGGTGCTGCTGGGAGTTTATAAAACTGTCCTTTCCATAAGGGGGAAAATGATAGCTGAAAGGCTGAGTCCTGAAAATGGAGTCTTAGCTTTTCCATTTGATTTGGGGCAAGTTACCTAACTTCTTTTATCTTACTTTTCTCATTTATCCAATAGGAATAATAATACTTACTTCTGAAGGATTTTCTGAGAAATAAATGTGTCAACTTGCTTTAGAAATCATTTTCTAAAACCTATGTTATATTGAAGATATTATGGAATATGTAAGTTGAGTAAGAAGGTCCAAATAGAGTGATTTAGATATTCATAGATATTCATTCTCTCAGTCACGTTTCATCTGATATTTTCCTTACACTGTTATTATTTTTAACAGACATGAAAAGATAAAAAAAAAAAGTCAAAAATCCAAGTAAACAGTCCCACAATCTGTTCTCAGGTAAAGTAGGTCACCTGTCTACTCAGTAGCATTTTAAGCTAAAATTGTAAATCATAAACGTGCATTCTTTATACTTAGGCAAACAGCTTTTTAATCAGGCAGGATAAAAATAAACAATCCTAAACCATAGATACAGGAACAGAAACTCCCACGGAGATAGGAAAATCCTGTATCTCTGAAGCCTCCAAGAACTTTTTATGGGGACCTTATAAATGTCACTGGAAGTGAGAGTTCTACTTTTTTCACTTATGACTATACTAAAGCCCCTTATACCATTCCAAAGTCCCTTCCCACACTAAAATTCTGAATACATGAATGGCATTTGAAATTCAGCGAGTTTTCACACTAGGAAATAAAAGCCAACTCCATTACTATTTCACAACCTGAACAAAGTAGCAAAGGAAAGCTGGTGCCAGCCCAAGAAAACCATTTTTGTCTCAATTGCTGAGAGCACCTCTCAACCATACTTGAGACTCAGGGGTGCAAAAACACAGATTAAAAACCTGTCAGAAAGCGGGAAAGTCTTGAAAAACACCTTGTATGTGAGAAATCATTAACATAAGATGGTGAGGCATGATGTAAAAACGAATTGCACAGATAACACAACCAGACGTTCACCTTGAAATAACTTACTTAGGATTTTCATTTATTTAAATAGAGAAATAATTGCTAACATATTGAGCACCTGCTTTGTAGTATTATATAGTTAGAGCCATTTCACATTTACTAATTCACTTAATCCTTGCCACAACCCTATGAATGAAGATTATCTCCACTTTACAGAGGCACAGAAAGATGAACTTGCCCAAGTTTCCCCAGTTGGAGAATGGCTAAGCCACTAACTGCTTGGTGCATTTGACCACTAACCATTCCCCTGGAGACCCCATTTGATAAAAACAACAAGATTTATTAAACTGATGGCATTAGAAAATGAGGTGGGAGTCACCACTGAATGTAGTCTTTGAGGAAAGCATGTCTCAGTCTATGTCATTTCCTAAGTGTCTCCTCCTCTCTTCTCTACAGACTGAAACATGACCAAGGAGAATTTCTGCATTTAGGTAATCAAAATCTCTGAGAAGGAGAGAAAATGAGAGAAAATCTTTGTCCCATAGCGGGTTTAATTCTAGAAAGATTTTTAACACAGATACCAAGACCTTTCATTTTTCATTGGCACAAAAGGGAAAAGAGAGATTAAAGGTAACTTTGTTGTTTTCAACCACCTAAAGTTGTCTCGCAGGCAGAACACTGACACTGGTCCAGCAAGCTGAGCTAATTCTGGTCTGGTTGAAATTAGAAATGGTTAAATACGGCAGAGATTTCATTCTCGAAGTCATGCTTGCATTATACGAGCAAACTGATGGAAAAAAGAAAAGTCATAAACTTGGTGGCAGATTTTCCTTATAAAACCAATCAGATAATTACAGGGAGGAAAAATGTCAACAGCTAAATTTTTCCCAGGGTATTTGATGCTTCCAGTAAGGGTTGCAGTTTGTCTGTAGCAGGGCTTCTCAAAGTGTGGGCCCCGGAACCTGGGAACTTGTTAGAAATGCAAATTCTCACTTCCCACCGCAGACCTTCTGAATTAGAAACTCTGTGGGCAGGGCCCAACAAGCTGCTTTCAGAAGCCCCTAGGAGTTCTGGTAAATTCTAAAGTGTGAGAATCTTTGGCATATAGTTTCATTTGACACTGGAAGGCCCCACCTGGATAGCCAGCTGGCACTTGAAGCCCAAAAAATACCTTATTGAACTAAACCCTCCTCTAAGAAGCATTTGAGTATTTGAGTTTCAAAAGAAAACAAGTGGACTTCTACTTATCCCCACTTAAGGATGGAGTATCAGGGCCTGGATTTACACTCCCACCCAAACAAACAGAAACCTGACAAATTATAAAAGCAACAGACAAAAACATGTTGTTGTTGTTTTTAAGCCACTGGGCATCAGATGACAAAGGTCCATGGTTCCTCAGAGATAAACAAGGTGAGCTTTCTGACTACCCCAGCTTCCTTCTTTGAAGGAGTTTGCAGGCTATGGCTCAAGAAGTAGAAACCAAGGTACAGCCCACACACTTATATCCAGAATATATAAACAACTTGCAGAATTAGAAACCAACCAACCGATTAAAAAAAACTGGGGAGAGACTTGAATAGACACTTCACCAAAAGAACATACACAGGTGGCCAAATAAGCACATGAAAAGATGGTCAAAATAATTAGTCATTATATAAATGCAAATTAAAACCACGACAAGGTATTGCTATGCACCTATTAAAAAGGTTAAAATTTCAAAGACTAACCATACCAAGAGATGGTGAAGAATTAGAATAAGTGGAATTCTCAGACACTGCCAGTGGGGATCTAAATGCTACTATCATTGTGAAAAAGTTTGGCAGTTTCTTTAAAATTTAGACATACACCAACCATAAGATCCAGTCATTCTATTTCTAGGTATTTATCCAAGAAAAATAAAAGTTTGTAGCCATTCTTTTTATTTCTTTTTCTGGAATGATGCAAATGTTCTAAAAAATTATCATGGTGATGAATATACAATTATGTGACGATATTGTGAGCCATTGATTGTACACCATGTACGTAATGTATGTGTATGAAGATTTCTCATTACAAACATTTTTTAAAAGCTTATATCTATAAAAAGACATATTCAAGTGTTCATGAAAGCTTTCTTTGTAACAACCAAAAAAACCAGAAACAACTCAAATGACCATTGACAGCCGAATGAAATATTGACACACTCAGCAATGTGAACGAATCTCAAAGTGATTATACTCAATGAAATAGGGCAAAGGCAAAAAAAAGGATACATACTGTATAATTACAATTATATAAAACTCTAGAAAATGAAAACTAATCTATAGTGAGAGAAGCAGATTTATAGTTGCTTGGAGATAGCAGGCAACATATGGGAAGAAGGGTTTGCAAAGGGGCATGAGGAAAATTTTGCAGGTCATGGTATGTTCATCATCTTGGTTGCAGTGATGGTTTCACAGGTTAAACAAATGTCAAAAACTGTCAAATTATACACTTTAAATATGTGCAGTTTATTTTATGTCAATTATACTTCAATAAACTTGTTGTTGTTTTTAAGAACGCAGAACAAACCAGTGAAGTGATGAAAGTGAAACGCCTGAAAGAAAGAAATCAACCAAAGTAGAATTTCAGGCAAGTTGCTCCTGGCTGGGCAGCTTTTGAGTAAGGGGATATTTCCTCTTGTTCTCCAGCGGGAGCCACAATAGGCTGGCCCCCTGACTTCAGGAAAGCCTGGCCCCACCTGTGACAGCCTGGCTGCCACCTGGGACAACCCTGGTTCCACCTCAGATGGCCTGGTTCTACCTGGTACAGCCTGGTTTTACCTGAGACAGCCTGGCTCCACCTGGGCGCTCTTTGTCTCCATTCTACACACTCTACTCACCCATCCACCCCACCCCCACCCCACTATACAGCTTCTGTCCTTGGTCTCCCCTTTCATGTGTCTCATTTCTGCTGTGTCTTGCTTCTCTCCCTGCCAGGTTTGGAAAAGCAACTGAAAAGATATCAAGCCAAAACTGTTTTGGTTGATGAAGGCCAAGGGATCTCTGTATTTTCACTGGAGAGTATTTTAGTTTGTTAGCTGCTGGAATGTTATATACCAGAAACAGACTGGCTTTTAAAAACGGGGATTTAATAAGTTGCTAGTTTACAGTTCTAAGGCTGAGATAATGTCCCAATTAAAACAAGTCTATAGAAATGTCCAATCTAAGACATACAGGGAAAGATACCTTGATTCAAAAAGGCCAATGACATTCAGGGCTTCTCTCTCAGCCGGAAGGGCACATGGCAGAGTCTGCTAGCTTTCTCTTTTGGCTTCTTTCATGAAGCACCCCATGAGGTGTTTTTCTTCTTCATCTCCAAAAGTCACTGGCTGGTAGACTCTCTGCTTCATGGTTCTGCAGCATTCTGCAGAACATTTATAGCTGTTATACGTTTTCAGTAAACTAATCAAGACCTACTTAGAATGCGTGGAGACATGTCCACCATTTTTAGATGGTATTAAACCATCTAATCAAGTTTAATACCCACAGTTGATTGAGTCACATCTCCGTGGAGATAACCTAATCAAGTTTTCAACCTATAGTACTGAATAGGGATTAGAAGAAACTGTTCCTCCCACAAGATTGATTGGAATTAAAACATGGCTTTTCTAGGGTACATAAATCCTTCCAAACTGGCACAGAGACTCTGGAAGTCTGAGAAAACTTCTACATGGAAAGGAATTATTCTCTAGGGAGAGGCTCTGCAACTAACTGGTGTAGACAGTTTTTCAGTAGAAGGAGAGGGAATGGGTTGAATTGTATGCCCTAAAAAGATATGCTGAAGTCCTATCATGACTTTACTTGGAAATGGTGCCACAGTGATAGAATTACTTAAATTAAAATGAGGTCACACTGGAGCAGGGTTGGTCCTCACTCTATAAGAACAGAAAGTGCCACAGGGACAAGAAAGAAGCATCTGTATAACTCTGGAGACAGAGGGTAGGGTGGCGGCTGCAAGCCAAGGACCCACTACATGCAGGATGTGATGAGACCCTCAGAGAATTAAGAGTCACTTCACCTCTCCTCTAACGAGAGTTTTGCTTGGAAGGACCAGGAGATACCAACAATCAAGATGGAAAATAAAATTAAATGTCAGGAAACTAGAATCATTTCTACCCCTCACAAAAAATATTGCATTCTGCCAACTTCATGATTTTTTAATTATTTCATATTCTGAACACCTAGATCTCTGAAATTATTGTGGTGATTTCCTTCCTATAGTACAATCCCATGTTTTTTTCAAAGAGATTAATATGTTTTGATTTTCACAAAATTTGACCAGATACAATGATGGCAAAAAGAACTTTGGATTATCTCCATCATCTTTTCTTCATTCTGGAATATAGTGATGTCACTGACCAGAAAAGTATGTGGCAACCTCCGTAGTGCATTTTCTAAGCCTGTCTCTAGCCCCAGCATCTTTCCTCTTACACATGCTTTGCAACATGAAAACCAGCAGTGTGTAGCTCAGCCTGGAAGAGCCAGACCAATGGTGGGTTGCCTGAGGGCTCCATCCTGGGTTTAGTTGCCATAGGAAGAGTGATGTAGGCCAGTGGTTCTCAAATATGAGCAAGCATAATAATTCCCTGGAGAGAGCCTGTAAAAATAGAGATGGCTTGGTCCTATCCCAGAGCTGATTCACTAAATCCCACAGAATTTGCAATTCTAGTGAGTTCCAAGGTGATGTTGTGCTTCTGGTCCAGAGATCAAACTTGGAGAACTGCAGTTGGAGGGAAATGCTTATAAACAAAAATTCACCCAAGGTCCTGATATTCTAGCATAGATCTAGAATATAGCAAAGTGGCTCAGGAGATGAACCCATTTCCATACCTCATATCAACACAGGCAAATGCCTGCCAGATACCAGTAGACTTGAGAGAGGAAATCTATCTGCACTCTAAGTGCACAAGAAAATACCCAAAGACAATCCACATAGTCTATTTGTTGGCAAAGACTGTGCCTAGATAAATAATTCCTCAATTGGGGATAAATAAAGTCATAAACAAACAGGTTTATAAAAATATTCAAGGGAAATGGACAGTATCCTGAAAATTCAAGGGAATAGCACCCATCCAGAAATGGTATTTTACAGGAAACAGTTATAAATTTAGTTCCAGATCTGCTCTATGTTTCAACATATAGACAATATGATCTTTATGAAAATTGAGCAGGAAGCCATGGGAAAAGATCAGATTGCAATAAAGGCCCAGTTGTACAAGATATGGTTGAAATAAGAAAAAAATAAATCAAATCAAGAAGAGCAAAAATTAGATCCACTTTGAAGAAGACAAAGTTCAGCATTTACACTGCAGAAAATTGAATGTGTTATGTGAAAAACTCAAGAATGTCTCTCAAAATGCTGAGGAAAAGGACAAGATAAAAATGAAGAGACAAGATGATATATATAGGTGAGACGAGGTAGAGTAGAGATGACCTACACTGGAAGATATTGACAAAAAGCCAGAAGAGATTAAACAAACAATAATCAAAGATACAATCGTATATAATACATAATAGAGATATATTTCCAGCAATAGGGTAGACTAAATTTCCTGAAAAAAATCTCAATACAAAATTTCAAGATATTCTGAAAAAAGATAACAGCTATCCTTTTAAATGCAAAACTCACTTTCCATGAAAGCAAAGGAAACCTCAAAGACCCCCAAAATGAAACAGGTTACAGTTCCGTTGAGGTGCTGCCAGTCTCAGTGACTAAAATGTTTGAGTTTGCCAGTGCGAAGGGCAGAAGATAAGTCTCTTGCCCATGCAGGATGGAATACGAACGTTAGAACTGAGATATCACGGAAATTCCAACCTGTCAAAGGGTTACACTTTCAGGATAAAGAAGGGAAAAGCTGCCCATCAGCAATGGAAGATGACATGGAAATTGGTATGGCTTAAACTAGGCTTTAAAAGGGGGGAAAGTGTTTTGTTTTTTTGTTTTTTTTTGTGAAGTCATAATCTTGAACCTTCCCTCATGGGGATTTAGAGATCAAATTTTACTACCAGTGTGATCTGAGAAATCCCAAGACAAGAACTTGATTTAAAGTGAACCTGGATGAGAAACACCTTAGGCCACCTGGACAAAGCAAATTTAAGTCTTTTCTTGAGAGAGAGATCCAAGATTTCCCTAAATAAAGCCTTTTATTCAAATATATATTCATAACCCAGACACATGGAAACTACAGTTCCTGGGAGAGGGTGTATTAATTAGGGTTCTCTAGAGGAACAGAATCAACAGGAAATATTTGTAAATATAAAATTTATTAAAGTGACTCACATAACCATGGGAACATAGAGTCCAAAATCTGTAGGGTAGCCTTTGAATCTGATGATTCTGATGAAGGGTCTGGATGAACTCCACAGGAGAGGCTCGCTGGCTGAAGCAGGAAGAGAGCCTTTTCTGAATTCTCTTTAAAAGGCTTCCAGTGATTAGATTAAGCATCAGTCATTAAAGAAGACACTCCCCTTGGCTGATTACAAATGCAATCAGCTGTGGATATAGCCAACGTGATTATGATTTAATTCTATGAAATGTCCTCATAGCAAAAGACAGCCCAGCACTTGACCAATCAGACAAACAGGTACTACCACCTGGTCAAGTTGACACATGAGCCTGAACAGGACAGAGGGCCAGAAATAAGCACAAAAAGCAGTTAGAACCCCCAAGAACTTCAGACAAAGGAATGACTGGTTTCAGAATAGATATTTAAGGAACTGAAAGATGAAATTAAAAATGTAAGGAAGGAAAAAGAAACTATCAGAATATACATACCAAGAATTGAGAATCCAAAAATAAACCTATACATCTACAGCTGATTGATATTCAACAAGGGCACCACATCTACTCAATAAGGAAACAACATTCTCTTCAACAAATTGTGCTGGGAAAATTGGACATCCACATGCAAAAGAATGAAAGTGAACCCCTCCCTCCCACCATATGTAAAAATGAACTCAAAATGGATCGATAACCTAAATATAAGAGCTAAAACCATAAAACTCTCAGAATAAAATATAAGAGGAAATCTCCAGGACCTTGCATTTTGCAGTAGATTCTAGATATGACAGCAAAAGCATGAACAAAAAAAGAAAAAAATAGATAAACAGGACATTACCAAATTAAAAATTTTTGTGCATCAAAGGACATTATCAAAAAGTGAAAAGACAGCCTACAGAATGGGAGAAAAATATGGAAATCATATATTTCCATATCACCCTTATTGAAAAATTACAAGGGTTTAAAGTCTAGAATATATAAAGAATTCCTACCACTCAAAAACGAAGAGAACAACCCAATTTAAAAATGGGCAAAGGACTTGAACAGACATTTCTCCAAAGAAGAAATACAAATCACCAATAAGCACATGAAAACTGTGTTTATTTATTAAAAGTGTGATGGCTCAACATCATTAGCCATCAGTGAAACGCAATTCAAACCCACAATGATATACAAGTTCACACCTACTAGAATGGCTATTTTAATTTTTTTAATCGAAAATAAGTATTGGCAAGTACCAGAAGAAATAGGAAGACTGTGTATTACAGGTGGGAATGTAAAATGGTACATCCACTATGGAAAATGGTTTGCTGGCTCCTCAGAAAGTTAAAAATAAAATTGCCATATGACCTGGCAAGTCCACTCTAGGTATAAACTGAAAAGGATTGAGAGCAGGGATGTGATGGATATCTGTTCACCAATGTTCATAGCAGCATTATTCACGACAGTCAAAAGGTGGAACAACCAAGTGTCATCAATAGACAAATGGGTAAACAAAACGTGGCCAATCCATACAATGGAATATTTTTCAGACTCAAAAGGAATGAACTTCTGATGTATGCTACCACATGGGTGAACCCTGAAGACATCATGTTAGGTGAAATAAACCAGATGCTAATGAACAAATATTATACAATTTCCACTTACATGAAATACTTATAATAAGCAAATTCATAGAAACAGGAAGTAGATTTTAGGTTATCAGGGACTGGGGCTGGGGGTAATAGGGAGTTATTGCTTAGTAAGTACAGAGTTTCTATTTGGGATGATGAAAAATTTTGGTAATGGATGCTGGTGATAGATGGTAGCACAATACTATGAATGTAATTAACATAACTGAATTGTCCCCTAAAAAATATTATAATGGCTAATTTTACTGCGTGTCTGTGTGTATCTCCACAATAAAAAAAAGTTAATGACTCTGAGAGAATGGCCTTGTCACCAAGGTCCCTCTTTCTAAGGACTAGCAGAGATCCCAAGGAGGAGATGCAGAGAGAGAGTGGACAGGGAGAAGGATATTGGGGCGGGTATTCCTTAGTGGGGAAGCCTCCTAAAAAGCCTTGCCACTTCTAGCATGTCTAGCAGTTGGTTTACAACTCCACCAGCTAATGCAAGACGTTAATGGAGGGGGAAGGAGGAGATGAGGGAAATCTCTCTGAAATGTTTCTGTAAACCAAAAACTGCTCCAAAAAGAAAGTTCATAATTAAAAACAATAAACCTCCACCAGGTAGACAGGTGGTTCCAGGACTTACGACCTACTTATTTTAATTAAAATGACAACTCTGCCTGGTCTTCTGTATGGAGAACCATCAAGCCTTTTATCTCACATGGACTCAGGCACAATTACTTGAGGAGAGAGGATTTCACTTGAAGAACTCAAGAGAACTTTTGGATGTTTAGGTTTGATGTTCTTATCACCCCAAGAAATTGGCAGCCATTGTTTTCCCGGACTCTTCCCATGTTTTGTAATAATAATTGAAACTAGCATTTGCCTAGCTATGGATGGCCTTCAGGAACTCTGACTCATCCTTTCACCATCTCCATTTTAAAGATGAGAAGTGAAGGTCAGCAATGTCCCAGGGCTTGCCTTTAGCCACAGTGGTGGGTTATGACTCAAATTCAGACCTTCCTGCTCCCAATTTCCTGCTCCTTCCATACTGTTGTCACTCAGAGATTACATCAAGAAGCCCCCCAGGCAGACCACACACCTTGATTTATTTTCACCTGTGCCTTCCCATCAATAAAACCAACAACTCAAAAAAAAAAAAAAAAAAAACAGTTAATGAAAGTTCAAACCACTCATAATCCTACCACTTAGAAATAACATATGGAATGGCTCCTTACATTTTGTCTATGGTATGCATAGATACATGTATATTTCTGTTACAAAGATTAGATCATTCTACATAGATCACTTTCTAACATGGGTATCTTTTTTTTTTTTTTTACTTTTTATTGTGAAATATAACATACATACAATAAAGCTATACATTTCCAAGTACATTTTAATAAGTAGTTATAGAACAGATTTTAATGTTTGGTATGGGTGACAATTCCATGATTATTCATTTTTTCTTCTAGCTGCTCCAAGACACTGGAGACCAAAAGAAATACCAATATAATGATTCAGCAGCCATACTCATTTGTTAAATCCTATCTCTTTGTTATACTCCTTCTTTTTCTTTCTTTGTTGTGTAAAATAATATATATACAAAAAAGCAATAAATTTCAAAGGACATTGCAACAATTAGTTGTAGAGCAGATTTCAGAGTTTGGTATGGGTTACAATTCCACAATTTTAGGTTTTCACTTGTAGCTGCTCAAAGGTACTGGAGACTAAAAGAAATATCAATATACTGATTCAGCAATCATACTCATTTGTTAAACCCTACCTTCTCTGTATAACTCCATAACTTGGGTATCTTTCTAAGTTAATAATATATTGTGAAAAAAGTATTGGCAAAGTCCTTTGAAGGATGAGAGAAAAAAATATGGAACTATTAAACTTTACCACTGGGGAAAGCCTGATACTGTCTCAAACATTAGAAATCCCCAAGTCAATAAGCCAAGCCCTTGATCTTGATGCTTGCTTTTATGAAGTTTATTTATGAAATGGAGAAGCTTAGCCTACCTATGTTATAAAAGACTTCCTTCCAGAGGACCTCTTTTGTTGCTCAGATGTGGCCTCTCGCTCTCCAAGCCCAACTCTGCAAGTGAAATCATTACCATACCCCATACATGGGACATGACATACAGAGGTGAAAGTCTCCCATGCAATGTGGGATATGACTCCCAGGGATGAGCCTGGCCCTGGCACCGTGGGACCGACAATGCCTTCCTGACCAAAAGGAGGAAAATAAGGTATCAGTGGCTCAGAGTTCTAATGGAGTTGAGAGGCTACTCTGGAGGTTACTCTTACACAAGCTTTAGCTAGACACTGCTGTTTACCATGGTTTGCCAAACCCCAACCAAAGCCATTCTTGATAACCCTAAAGAATGCCTAGGGTGTTATCTGAGATTCTACAAAGTATTCACACATTATGAATACTTTCCAGAAACCTACAACCTCCAGATGGGTTCATAAGCAAGATTAAGTCCTCTTCAGAATATCAACTAGTTCCATCCACGATCCCATATTATTGACAGCCCTTTCCAACATAAAAACATTGCAATAGGCATAGCCCAAATACCCCTGGAAGAAAGAGCAAAGGAGAAGGTGGAGCTATAACAGAGAAGATAGGATTTAAAAATGAGTATGATTACTGAATCATTGTTTTGATATTTCTTTTAGTCTCCAGTGTCTTGGAACAACTAGAACTAAAAACCAAAAAATGTGGAAATGTAAACCGTACCAAACTCTGAAATCTGTTCTACAACTAATTGTTGCAGTGTGCTTTGAAATGGCTTGCTTTTTTGTATATATGTTATTTTTCACAATAAAATAAAACAACAGATTGCAAAAACTTCCATAGTAATAAATATACAGACACCAGAAAAAAAACAAGAAAAAAATTTAAATATAATAGAATATCTAGAAATCAGATGTTAATTTTTAAGAGAAAAAAATGTAATTACTAAATTTTAAAAGCTCAATGAACAGAAAAGGTTAAACCACTAAGCACAAGGAATAAAAAAGAGAATTAGTGTACTAGAAGACAAGGTTCAATAAATTATTCAGAAAGCAGAACAGAGAGATTAAGAGATTAAAAAAACAAGAAAAGTCAATTTACATATGGAAAACAGAATGTGAACATCTAACTTAGTCTACATGAAATTTCAAAAGGGAAGAATGGAAAGAATATATAGAATGAAGTAGAGGAACTCTTTTATCCTTCACTTAATGGTGCTAACTTTTTTCTGATAACACTGATATTAAATTCAAGGTCATTAAATGAAAACTATTTTATTAATGTTAATGAGAAAACTTATGACCCATTCCACCTTGGCCTAAGATATCCAAAGCAGTTTCCACATAATGAAATATATCAACTGACCAATGAAAACAAGTTTACATGAGTAATAAGCTATAATTTAAAAGTAAATAAAAACAGATTATACATAAATTGAAATGTAATAAAGTTGACTGCACTGGCCAGTAGGAAAAGACTTGAAAGTGGTGGTAGACAGGCAAGGAAGTCCTATCTTAGATGGTGTGCTTATTCTTTCTGCATCATGCTCTTCACCTTTGGAGGAGATCATGGTTAAATTGCATTCAACAGAGCACAGAAAAACACTTCAGGGAAAAATCAAGGATAAGCGTGGTAGTACTTCAAAATGTGAATGTGATGCACATGTAGAACAAACCGAGCAGTCACAGAAGATCCTACCACGTAAATTCTCTTGCAGAGAACAATTTTGGGTTCATGCAAAGAGTACAATTTAAATTTCATCATATGATAATCTGTGACAAGGCACTGTGGGTTTGTTTTGTTTTGATATTGTTGTTTTGAGTCAACTGATAAGTGTGTGTTTGCTTGAACCAGAAATGCTAAAATATAACCTTTTGTAACATATCTGTTTAGTGTGTTATTTGATTAAAAAAGACATTAGGCTGGGGAAAAAAGAGTCAGAAAAGTTGTATCATTTTTCTAAAGGTTGTTACGGCAAAAATACATTATGTAAGGAAAATATGTACTTAAAAGGATAATGACCAAGACTTTTCTAGAGGTGATGAAAGATATAAATCCCTTGATTTGGGAAGCACAATTCTCATGCCAGACAAAGCAAGGAACTTTACATCCAGACATTTCATAAGGAAGCCACAGAACACCAAAGGCAGAGAAAACGCTTAAGCAGTCACAGAGAAAAAGCAAATCACCTGCAAAAATATGACAGCTTGGTTGGCAACTGACTTCTCTATAGCAACAATAGATCCAGAAAACAATGCAATAATATTTTTCAAGTGCTGAGAGAAAATAATTTCTAATCTAAAACTATATCCAGGTAACTCATCTTTTAAAGAAGTATGAAATAAAGATATTTCCAAACAAATAGAAACTGAGATAGTTTTCTACTTACTCTAAATAAAAAACTTCTAAAGGAAATACTTCAAAAAGAAGGAATATGAGATGTAAGAAGGAATGGTTTAAGAAATAGCTGAATTTTTTATTTATTAGTATATTCTTTTAAACACATTTATGTATTCATATGCTAATATATTTGCTATTCTTATCAAAACTAACAGCAATCTATACTATTCATCTCTACCCTGCATTATTTACTTAACATTATAGTCTGGCAATATTTTCATACATGTAGAAAAAGCTACTTCACAAGCACTTTTCTAGTCTCTGATTGTGTCACATTTTCACTGTCCTTCAGTCAGGACAGTCAGCTTGTGGCCAAGCTCAGCATGAGTGTGGGAGACTACCCACAGAGTGGATAAAGGAAGATGTGAATAATTTGAGGGTCACTGCTGAAACATTCTTCTACATTATACAGCTCGGCTCCCAGGATCTTGTCTCAGATACTTAGGTTCTGCAGGATTTGGACTAAAAATTTTGGCACAGAACTGCCTCTAGAGTTTCTCCTTCATTCTATATGGGTTGAGACAGTCTAGCAATTTTGAAAACATTTCAATCTCTCAACACATAGACACTGATTAGATGAACTATGTCTTAAGTGTTCTGAAGCCTTGGAGAAAGGCAGACTGGGTAAAACGTCTGAGTAGAGATATCCCAAACCATTTGTAACTGGGGATGGGGATGGTGGGAGAATTTATCACCTAACAATGATGATAACTGAATATAAATATTTCATCCATTAAGGATAAGAAAGTGTGGTGGATAGGTAAGATGGAATTGTATTTTCTGGACAATACAATTCTCTGGTTCCACGTTGGCATGGGCTAGAGAATCAGAAGGTAGAAGTAAAGAAGTAAGTCTGTTTGCACTTACAAGGTTGGGGCAGGGCTCAGGGAGCTGTTGTTGTTCCAGGTCATTATCTCACCTGGTTGGTGGGGCCAGAAGCCAAGCCCACATCTCTCCATTTCATGTTGGATCCTGCCTCAGCTTCTCCAACTTCTATGACAGGTGTATGTTTAGCTCCCTAACAAAGGGCACCAGCACTTCCTACCACACAACCTGCTCCCCATCCCCCACCCACAGCCCCTCATCAAGGTTGGAGGCTTTAAGGTGGTGAGAGACCAATGCTGGTTCCAGTCCTTCTTCATAACCTTCAGGTTCCAGTTCACATCCATCTTCCTCTCCAACTACATGACCTGTGGACTCCAGGCTCCCCTACAAGCCCAGAACAGCATAAACTCACATAGACAGACAATCTTAACAGCTCCCATGGTTATTGAGGTCAATGGATTCATTCTCTATTGTTGTGCAATAAATGTCTTCAAATCAACAATAAACACGTTATTTCACACAGTTTCTGTGGTTAAGATGCTGGGATGGGCTGAAACCACCTATAGCAAGAGTCTGCAGCTTTTTCTCTAAAGGCTAGAGAGCAGATATTTTAGGCTTTGTGGGCCATACCGTCCCTATTACATCCACTCAACTCTGCCTTTATAGCACAAAAGCATCATAGACAATACGGAAATGAATGGTCATGTAAACAAAACTTTATTTACAAAAGCAGGTAGCAGGCAGTTCCTCACCATAGGCCCCTCTGCTACTTGAGGGCCCCCACAGCCCAGCAACTGGCTTTCCCCAGGGTGAGCAGCCCAGAAAAGAAGGCAGAAGTGGCGAGGTCTTATGGATTAGCTTCAGGAGCCACACACTGTCACTGTCACCACACTCCCACTCATCACCAGATGGGGACCAATAAGCCAGAGAAGAGGACAAGATAAGGGCATATACAGCAGGAGGCCTGGGACAATGGGGGGCTGGAGAGGGGAATATCTTGCTGGCTGGCTCCCCTCATTAATCTCCTAAATAAATACATCCCTCATGGTTTTGCTTTTCTGATTCATCCTGATCAGATGACTGATATATGAGATAAAATAAATTTTAATATACTGAAAAATATTCAGCCTGGAGAAATGGTTCACTAGAGTCTAAGAAAATCCTAAATTAATTCTAAATACCCCTATCTAGACATCTTCAGTTTCCTGGCTGCTAAGACAAATACCCTTCAGTGGTTGGCTTAACAACAGGAAAGTATTGGCTCAGTTTCAGAGGCTGGAAAGCTGGCTTCCTCCCGGGGTTGGCATCTTCTGGCTGGCCCACCATCTTTGAGGTTCCTTGGCTTTTCTAACATATGGCCATGCACATGGAGGTGTCTTCTCCTTTCTCTTCTGGGTTCCAGTGGCTTCCAACTTGTGGCTGTTCCTGTGGCTTCTCCTGTGGCTTCTCTCTCTGTGGCCTTTTCTAGGAGGCCTCCGGCAATAGGATTAAGACCCATCCTGATTCATTTGAACCACACCTCAACTGAAGTAGCCTCATTAAAAGGTCCTATTTACAAGAGGTCCCACCCACAAGGATGGATTAAGATTAGAAAGATGTTTTACTGGGGTGCATAACTCCAAGCAACTGGGGGAGAAAAAAACAATTTTTTGGGAAAAAAAAAAAGTCAAGTGTATTTATAAAATCCTACAAATATCCAAGTAGGGAAAAGGAAAAACGGCACCCCTTAAAACGGATGAAAATTAAGCTGCTTTCCTCAGACTTCTTTGCAATACCAAGTCCCTAAAGGAAATGGAAATTTGTAGATTTGAAGGGGGAAATGTAATCAAGAATTCCAGTCCTAGCCAAAATGTCGTTCATGTGTTCTTGTGTGAAGACAAAGACTTAGAAAATAAACTCTTCATGTAGTTGCCCTAAAATATATAAATATTCAAAGATGTACTCTTCTGACTGAGGAGATTCAAAATTAAGAATTAAAGAATAAGAAAATCAAAATCAAATAAGCGTAAGGATGGAGCATAAATAAGTGCTGTAAATTATAATCACAAAATTCAAGTAAAAAACAAGTTTAGAAAAAACTGTTGAAATTAAGGGAACAGGCTAAAATAAAGAGAATGAATAACTACATATAAGAGTAGTAGTTTCCTGTGGCTGCTGTGACAAGTGACCATAAACTGAGTGGCATAAAAAGAACAGAAGTCCAAAGCCAAGGTGTTCCTGGATGGGCACCCTCCAAGCCTCAAGGGGAGGCTCTTCCCCCCACTTTGCAGCTTCCAGCAGCCCAGGAAACTCCCTTCTCTGCCTCCCTCTTCACTTCTCAACCCCATCTGTCAGTGTCTGCTCTCCCTAGAAGGACATCCAGCCATGCCCAATTAGGGCCCCCCTAGTTCAGTGTGGTCTCATCTTGACGACATCTGCACAGATCCTAGTTCCAAATAAGGAACTAGGAGTTCTTATCTTCTCAGGAGCAGGAGTTCGTCCTTGTACACATGCTGAGGGGACACCAGGCGGCCCATAATTTAGGCAGATGAACTGCTTCTCTGACTGGCCTCACCATGCCTGAAGTAGGGGAGGAAAGCAGTGTTTTAAAAGCAGATGACATGCAGCCTCCTGCACAAGCAGGATAAAAACCATGGCATCTAAGCTGCGGCCTGAAAGAACAGAAGAGGTGTCCAGGAGAATGGAGGATTTTCTGGAGGAAACAAGAGAAGCTATCTCTGGCTGCAGTAAACAGAAAACAGTTGATGCAAAGAATGGCAGGGTCCCCAAGGCAGTGGAAAGGCAGGAGTGACAAGTTTATAAAGAAAAACAGGCAAAGCCACTGGAGCCTGGGTTACAAGGTCAGCTCCATGGCCTCATCAGAGGTAAGTGGGCACCAACTGTTTACCCACCTTGGCATCTCTCCTCTTGAGATTAGAAGTCCCTAGAGAAAGAGTCAAATGGATTTACCTCTAGCCTGCTGCAGGTCAGAGGAAGGGGAAATTTTAATGGGCAGGACATTGGGCCATTCTGACCTGTAGCAGGAGGGTGGGTGTCAGGGATCTAAGACAACAACTGCTTGCTACTATGGAGTGGTGTGGTCTGAGGCAGGACAGGTGTTATGCCAAAAAGGCTGGACATTTCCCAGAAGAAAACGGGGAGCAACTGAGTCTTGGAGCAGAAGGGAGAACGATTAGATTTCCATTTTAGAAAGAATGCTGTGGCATCAGTGTGGTGAGGAAACTGGAGGGGGAATGAGTGGAACCGATGGCAGCAACCCAGTATAAAATGATGGGACCTGACCCAAAGGAACAGCTGTGGCTTGTGGAGAGACACGTGCAGGTTCAACAGAGACAAAGACTTAGAATCAGATTTGGGAAGCTGACTGTGGGCATGGGGTGAGAAAGCCAAAGTATTTTAATAGTAAAAAGCAACTGACACTGGAAAAAGTTTGTCACCTCCCCTCCAAACAATTGAATCGCTCTATGTTCTCCATTAAAAAGAACAACGCCACTGATCATTTGACTCAAGACAAATTCTAATCTTGTTCACAGAAGTGTGGACTCTTGTTGCTTGCAGCCTTTTCCTTTGATCTCATTTTTACCAACTGTATTTGTTTTACTATAAAACCATGGTATGCTTTATTGGAAAGGTGCCCAAAAGACCTTAATATTATGAAATAAAACCAACAGAAATCCCCTCCCCATGTCCTCAGTCAACATTGTCCCCTGGTCTTCCTGACTTCTGAGTGGTTCCACCATTTCCCCCACAGGTGAACTCTGAAATCTGACCCTGAGCAGTGACTCTCTCCCCCTTCCTGTCCTCCACTGCCAGCATCCAGCTCTTCTATTTGCGCCTTGGATCAGTCCCTTACTTTTCATTCCTTCTTGTTACAAATTTAATTCTTTTTCCTCCTGCTTACATATTCCATTAGCCTCCCAATTAATTTCTTCACTGCTCCAACCATGCACCACTGCCAGATTAAATTTTGATCATTTTACTCTCCAGCGTTAAAACTCCAGTGACTTCTTAATGTCTAATAAATTAGGTACAAACCCTCATCCTGACACTAAATGTCTCCTTTCAGTGTACTATGATATGAAAAAGCCAGGCACAATTTTAGGATCTTCTCAATTGAAATTAAGTATTGTTGGGGGCAGAGGGTGTACCTTTTACTTGCTTTGTGTTTCTGTCTAGGTGGAAGATATGCCCCTCGTCTTTCATTGCTGGAGGAAGAAGAGGAATCAATGATCCAAATGGTGGAATTGGGCACAGTAACTCAACACCCCCAGCCCCTTGTGGAGCCCTCCCTGCCGAGAACCTGTGCAGTAGGCCTCTGGGAGCCTTGGCCCTGCCCTGTGGAGAGGAGGGGGTAAGAGGACCACAGCCTGTTCCCAGGTAGGCTAGTTCTGTGGCTCAGGAACTGCACTGTCGCTACACTCCTGAGTGAATATGTGAACCCAAGGAGGTTGAGGATTCTGAAGACTAGGGGAGTTGATTAGTAAAATCCAAGCTTTAGAGGGTTACACCAAATTCAGAACATACATAAATCTTAAATCTTGACCATTTCCAGCAGGCTTATTGCACCTCATGCCTGACTTCCATGAAGTTGGCTTTTCTATTCTTCAGCCTAGGGGAATCAATTTAAGACCCAGGCCACCTAAAGAGTTTGCCCTTGTGGTTTTGTGCACAGACAAGGGAGGGGCTCTTTCTAGATAGGTTGGGCTGCAAGTGTAGGTGCCTCAGAGGCTTTAGATATTTTGCTAAGGCCACACAGGCCTTCGCAAGCAAACTTGGTAGAAAGTACCTTAGTCTGTGGGCAGCGGCAGATGACCCTGTACAAAGCATATACCATTAGTCCTGTGATTGCAGACAGAGCTGATACAGGGATTAAATCTCAGAAGACAGCCTTCAAAGACTTAGGGAAGTCTTGCCTTGAAAAAGGCAGAATTTCAGCAGCATAATTTTCTGCATTTACTGTGGTTTCCACCCAGGATGGCAAAGATAGCTAAGTTCCATGTGGGGTCACAGAGCAAGGGCATGTAAGAGTCCTAGCTTTAAATGGTTAGTGACAGACTCAAATAGGCAGTACCAGATCTTGCTGCCTCAAATTCCACTCTACATTCAGAGCTAAGGAAAATCTTTAAAGGAATTAATTTTAAATGCATGTGGTTTGTCAACAGTTTTTAATAAACCCAACTACGCAAACTCAAGTTGGCACTGGATATATTAATTCCATGAGCTCAAACCAAGGCTTTAGATTTCAGAAATAACTTGTGAATTCAACCATAAGGGTGACAAATTTTGTTAATAAAACAATAAGACCAGGCCTGGTGTCGGTCAAGAGGCTTTGAACCATCAGCAAAAACTGGCAGAAACATATCTGTCAAAGCTCCAGGAAACAGTTAAAGGACTGCAGTAACAGGGAAAGTGGTGAATCAAGAAAAATGGTATTTAAAAGCAGCAGGATCTGGTGGCATCCTGGCTGCCCCTCCCCTACCCGCAACAGCTTGGCAATGAGACGGCGCATGCTCCTGTGTGGATCTCTGGTCCTGATTCTGGAGGAGCAGAGTAACACTTGTGTACATAATCATTGTCTAGCCCAATCTGTCTCAGGTGGCCTGAAAGACTCACTGTCCCAGAACTTGCCATGCTTGTAGAAAGAAGCTCACAGAGCTTTCCTAAAGAATGCTGCGGGAGAACAGTAAAGTCATGCTGCCTTGGGTAAGGAATTGCTGGCTGTAGAACATGCAGGGCAGTGAGGAAACTGTTTCCTAGGGAAGAGGAGACATTCCTATCCCTGTAAACAGGGCATGCCAAAGATAAGATACAAGTGCAGAAGGGATCAGGAAGGCTGCTATACTTTGACGAGAGGCTATTCTCTAAACTCACTGTATGAATAAGCCCTGAGGAGAACACTCAAGTCAATGTGCAAAGAATGGGAAAGGTGTTTCCTTTTTTCCTTCTTCTTCTTCTGTTTTTGTTTGGTTTTTGTTTTGTTTTGTTTTGGGGCGGGTCACGCAATTCCTGGCAATCAATGAAAGTTGTCATAAAACTAGCTGGATACAAGCTTAAAGTCTCAGTCTGAATTCCAGAAATTAAAATATCAAAATGTCCAGTATTCAACAAAAGGCTACAAAACACACAAAGAAACCAAAAATGATGGCCCAAGCAAAGGAGAAGATTAAAGTACAAGAAACCATCAATGAGGAAAATATCAATCAGAGATGAATATTATGAAAAGGAAGCAAATAGGGCTCAAAACCACAGCAACAGAAATTTAAGTCCTTAGACAGGCTCAACAGCAGATTGGTGCTGACAGAAGAAAGAATAAATGAACTTGAAGGAAAAAACTATTGAAATCATCAGTCTGAGGAGGAGAAAGAGGAAAGAATTATGAAAGTGCACAGAGTCCGAGGAATCTGTGGGATATATCAAGCATACCAAAAAACACATTATAGTAGGAGTCTCAGAAGAAGAAAGGAAGAGAGAATATTCACAGAAATAATGGCTGAAACCTCCCAAATTTAATGAAAACTTTAATGAAATCTAAGAAGCCCAAAAAACTCCAAAAGGGATAAACCCAAATTCTGGGTTTTATGATTGCTATTTTTCTTGGTGGATTTCCCCTTTTATTAATATATACTATCCTTTGTCTCTTATAACAGTTTTGCACACACAGTACATTAAAACCAAATAACTGAATGCCAAATATAAACAGAATTCTGAACGCCACAAGAGAACAGCAACATGTTACATACAAGGGAACCGCAATAATAAGTGCTGATTTCTCATCAAAAACCACAGAGGTAAGAAGGTGGTAGGATGACCTATTTAAAGTGCTGAAAGCAAAAAATTGCCAAGCAAAAATTCTAAATCTAGCAAAACTTCTTTTGAAAACAAAGAAGAGATTAAAACATTCCCAGATAAACAAAAGCTGAGGGAGTTTATCGCCACTAGATCAGCCCTACAAAAGATGCTAAAGAGAATTCTGCAGGTTGAGAAGAAAGAACTCTAGGCAATAAATCAAAGCCATGTAGAGGAACAAAGCTCTCTGTGTGGAGAAAAGACTCAAAGGGATATAATAAATATTTGGAAGATCAAATATATGTAAAGGAGGTAGCAATAAAGGAAAAGAGAGAAAAAAAGATTTGACATACAAACCAAAAGACAAAATGGGTGAAGTTATTACCTTTACAATAATAACAGTGAATGCTAATGGATTAAACTCTCCAATCAAAAAACACAATTGACGGAATGCATAAAAAAGCATAACTAACTATGTTACAACAGACTCACCTTAGACACAAAGGCTCAAATAGGTTGAAAGTGAAAGGCTGGAAACAGATATTCCACGTAAATAACTAACCAAAAAAAGACCAAGTATGGCTATACTAATATCAGACAAAATAGATTTTAAATGCAAAACTGTTATAAGAGACAAAGGATAGTATATATTAATAAAAGGGGAAATCCACCAAGAAAAATAACAATCATAAATATTTATGTACCTAACCAGGGTTCCTCAAAGTGTATGAGGCAAATACGGACAAAATTGAAGGGAGAAATAGGCACATCTACAAGAATACTTGAAGACTTTAATACACTCTCATCAAAAGATAGAACATCTAGACAGAGGATCAGTAAGAAAACAGAGAACTTGAATAATATGATTCTAATAATATGAACTAAATAATGATTAATATGAACTAAACCTAACAGACATATACAGAATATTGCTACCCAAAAAACAGCAGGATAAACATTATTCTCAAGTATACATGGATCATTCTCCAGGATAGACTACATGATGGGTCAAAAAACAAATCTCAATAAATTTTAAAGGATTGAAATTATACAAAGCATCTTCTCTGATCACAATGAAACTGGAAATCAGTATCAGGCAAAGAATTGGAAAATCCACAAATATATGGAAGTTAAATAACACTCCCTTAAACAATCAGTGTGTCAAAGAAAACACTGCAAGGGAAATCAGTAAATATCTCAAGATGAATGAAAAGGAGAATATGACATATCAAACTTATGGAATACAACAATGGCAGTGCTGAGACAGAAATTTATAGCCCTAAACATTTACATTAAAAAAGAAGAAAGATTTACATCTAAGACCTAACTGCAAACCTGGAGGAACAAGAAAAAGAACAGCAAACTAATACCAAAGCAAGCAGAAGGAAATAAGTAAAGATTAGAGCAGAAATAAATGAAATTGAGATTTTTTTAAAAAGACAGAGAACAAACAAATCCAAAAGTTGGTTCCTTGAGATCAATAAAATTGGCAAATCCTTAGCTAGATGGACAAAGAAAAAAGACAGAACATGCAAATAAATAAAATCAGAATTATCAAACTTATCTGGAAGGGTAAGGGGCTCCACACAGCCAAAAACATCTTGAAAAAGAAGAACGAATCGGAGGACTCACTCTTCCTAACCTTAAAGCATATTACAAAGCTATAGTGGTCAAAACAGTATGGTACTGGCATTAGGATAGATATATTGACCTATGGAAAATAACCGAGAGTTCAGAAATAGACAATAGGCAAAGCTGCCAAGTCCACTCAACTGGGACAGAATAGTCTCTTCAACAAATGGTGCTGGGAGAATTGGATAGTCATATGCAAAAGAATGAAAGAGAACCCCATTCTCACACCATATACAAAAATTAACTCAAAGTGGATCAAAGACCTAAATATAAGAACCAGGACTATAAAACTCCTAGATAAAAACACAGGGAAGCGAAGACTTCCGGAGAAGATGGCGGCTTAGTAAGATGCGTGGGTCTTAGTTCGTCCTCCAGAAAAGCAACTAAAGAAACAGAAACAATACGAGCCAGCTCCCGGAGTCACGACCGAGACCAAAAAGACAGCATACCCCATTCTGGAACAGCTGAACGGGCAGGGAGAATCCGCTGCGGTGAGATACCCGAGGGGCGCACGTTTTCCCGGCCGGGGCGGCTGGCGACTGGGGTCCCCTCCACGCACGTGGCTCCCCGGTCTGACTGGGAACATTGGATAGCGGGGCCCTCCCGTCACGCTTAGTGTCTCGGGCCAGCTGGGCAATTTGGACCGGCACTCCCCCAAGCCGCGGCCAGCGACCCCCGCCTCCATGCACGGTTTCCCGGGCCGACTGCCCCGCAGACAAACGACTGCCATGAGCGCCACCTACTGGGCAGGAAAAGAAAAACAGAGCCCAGAGATTCCACAGAAAAACCTTTCAACCAGCTGGGTCCCACACCCAGGGAAATCGGATCAAATGCCCAGACACCAGCAGAAAATAATGGATGACGCTCGGAAATTTGAAGATATGGCCCAGTCAAAGGAACAAACCAATAGTTCAAATGAGATACAGGAGCTGAGACAACTAATGCTGAATATACAAACAGAAATGGAAAAATTCTTCAAAAACCAAATCAATAAATTGAGGGAGGACATGAAGAAGACATGGGCTGAACAAAAAGAAGAAATAGAAAATCTGAAAAAACAAATCACAGAACTTGTGGGAGTGAAGGACAAAGTAGAAAAGATGGAAAAAACAATGGATACCTACAATGGTAGATCTAAAGAGACAGAAGCTACAATTAGTGAACTGGAGGATGGAACATCTGAATTCCAAAAAGAAACAGAAACTATAGGGAAAAGAATGGAAAAACTTGAGCAGGGAATCAGGGAACTGAATGACAACATGAAGCGCACAAATATACGTGTTGTGGGTGTCCCAGAAGGAGAAGAGAAGGGAAAAGGAGGAGAAAAACTAATGGAAGAAATTATCACTGAAAATTTCCCAACTCTTATGAAAGACCTAAAATTACAGATCCAAGAAGTGCAGCGCACCCCAAAGAGATTAGACCCAAATAGGCATTCTCCAAGACACTTACTAGTTAGAATGTCAGAGGTCAAAGAGAAAGAGAGGATCTTGAAAGCAGCAAAAGAAAAACAATCTGTCACATACAAGGGAAACCCAATAAGACTATGTGTAGATTTCTCAGAAGAAACCATGGAAGCTAGAAGACAGTGGGATGATATATTTAAATTACTAAAAGAGAAAAACTGCCAACCAAGACTCCTATATCCAGCAAAATTGCCCTTCAAAAATGAGGGAGAAATTAAAACATTTATATACAAAAAGTCACTGAGAGAATTTGTGACCAAGAGACCAGCTCTGCAAGAAATACTAAAGGGAGCACTAGAGTCAGATACGAAAAGACAGAAGAGAGAGGTATGGAGTAAAGTGTAGAAAGAAGGAAAATCAGATATGATATATATAGTACAAAAGCCAAAATGGTAGAGGAAAATATTATCCAAACAGTAATAACACTAAAAGTTAATGGACTGAATTTCCCAATCAAAAGACATAGAATGGCAGAATGGATTATGACCCAGCAATACCACTGCTAGGTATCTACTCAAAGGACTTAAGGGCAAAGACACAGATGGACATTTGCACACCAGTGTTTATAGCAGCATTATCTACAATTGCAAAGAGATGGAAACAGCCAAAATGTCCATCAACAGACGAGTGGCTAAACAAACTGTGGCGTATACCTACAATGGAATATTATGCAGCTTTAAGACAGACTAAACTTATGAAGCATGTAATAACATGGATGGACCTAGAGAACATTATGCTGAGTGAGTCTAGCCCAAAACTAAAGGACAAATACTGTATGGTCCCACTGATGTGAACCGACATTCGAGAATCAGCTTGGAATATATCATTGGTAACAGAGACCAGCAGGAGTTAGAAACAGGGTAAGATAATGGGTAATTGGAGCTGAAGGGATACAGACTGTGCAACAGGACTAGATACAAAAACTCAAAAATGGACAGCACAATAATACCTAAGTGTAATGTAACTAGGTTGGAACACTGAATGAAGCTGCACCTGAAATATGGTTTTTTGTTTGTTTGTTTGTGTGTTTGTATCTTTTGGTTTTGTTTTTTTCTTTTTCCTTTTTATATATATATATTTTATTAGTATTATTATTTTAATTCTCTTCTCTATATTAACATTCTATATCTTTTTCTGCTGTTTTGCTAGTTCTTTTCCTAAATCGATGCAAATGTACTAAGAAATGATGATCATACATCTATGTGATGATACTAAGAATTACTGAGTGCATTTGTAGAATGGAATGATTTCTAAATGTTGTGTTAATTTCTTTTCTTTTTTTTGATTAATAAAAAAAATTAAAAAAAAAACATAGGGAAGCATCTTCAGGATCTCGTTTAGGCAATGGTTTCTTAGACTTTACATTCAAAGCACAATCAGTGAAAGGAAAAAAGATAAATGGGTATCACTTATCAGCAAATTATCAAAATTAATATTTGTGCATCAGAAGACTTTGTTATAAAACTGAAAAGACAATCTACTCAATGGGAGAAAGTATTTGGAAACCACATATCTGATAAAGGTTTAATATCCAGAATATATAAAGAAATCCTACAACGCAACAATAAAAAGACAAACAACTCAATTTAAAAATTGGAAAAGACTTGAATAGATATTTATACAAAGAAGATATACAATGGCTAAAAAGCACATGAAAAGATGCCCAACGTCAATAGCTATTAATGGAAATGAAAATCAAAACCATAATGAGACATTGTTTTATACCCATTAGAATGGTCACTATTAAAACAATGGAAAACTATAAGTGTCGGAGAAGATGTGGAGAAACGGGAACCGTGATTCACTGCTAGAGGGAATGTTAAATGGTGCAGCCACAGTGAAAGACAGTTTTGAAGTTCCAAAGGACTTTGTATAGAATCACCATACGATCCGACAACCTCACTACTCCATATATACCCAGAAGAACTGAAAGCAGGGACTCAAACAGATATTTGCACAACTGATGTTCACAGTGACATTATTCACAATTGACAAAAGATGGAGGCAAATCATGTGTCCATCAACTAATGAATGAATAAACAAAATGTGGTATATACACATAATGGAATATCATTCAGCCATAAAAAGAATGAAGTCCTGATGCATGTGACAACATGGTTGAACCTTAAGGATATTATGCTGAATGAAGTAAGCCAGATACTCAAGGATAAATATTGAGTGACCGCACTGATATAAACTAATTATAATAAGTCAACTTACAGAGCTAGAATATACAGCATAGGTTTCCCATGGATAGACTGGGGTTAGAGAATGGAAAGTTGATGCTTAATTTGTACAGAATTTCCAGCTAAGTTGATTGTAAAATTTTGGAAATGGATGATGGTGATATTAGCTAAATACTGTGAGTGTAATTAATAGCACTGAACTCTATAGGTGAATGTGGTTAAAAGGGGAAATTTTCAGGTCGTATATATTAGTAGAATAAAAATTAAAAGATAAAACAGAACTATATGACACACTAAACCGTATTGTAGACAATGGACTATAGTTAATAGTACAAATACAAGAATGTATTATCATGAATTATAATAATTGTACAACACTAATACAAGGTGTTAATAATAGAGTGGTATATGGAGAAAAATACACTTAATGTAAACTTTGGAAAAAAGAAATGCTCAGGTCAGAGAGCAAAAACAAACAAACAATAAGGAAAGGATAGAAAGACAGGAATGTAAGCAATCAACTGCAGAAGAAAGTACTAGCCACATGTGTGGTTAAGAAGGTTTCTTTTTAATTTTTTAATAAAAACTCAGTGGAACCTTCCTGAAAGAGTAAGGAAACAATGCAAAGCAAAATGAGTCATACTCCATGCTTTAGTTTTCTAGGCTGCTGAAAGCAGATACCATGAAATGGGCTAGCTCTCAACAATAGAAATGTATTGGCTTACAATACTGAGGCTGAGAAAAGTGTACAAATCAAGGAATCATCAAGGCAATACTTTCTTCACAAAGACCAGTTGCCAGCGATCCTTGGCTCCTCTGCCACATGGCAAGGCACATGGCAGCATCTGCTGGTTTCTCCCTTCTCTTCTGGATTTCATTGCTTTCAGCTTCTTTGTTTTGCTTCCATGGCTTTCTCTCTTTGTATTAATTTCCCTTATAAAGGACTCCAGAAAGAAGATTAAGACCCATCCAGGATGATGTGGGTCATACCTTAAGTGAAGTAGCCTCATCACAAGATCCTACTTACAATGGTCTGCAACCACAGAATTGAGTTAGACTTAAGAACATGGGTTTCCAGGTACACACAGCTTCAAAGTACCACACCCCACTGTTGAAAAAAGATGCAGCAGAAAGAGCCAATCTTCAGAAATATCAATAATCCCTCCAGTTCAGAAATCTGCTGAGGGTGATCCCTCATGGGCATCAAATGTGGGCACGGGGGAGAAACTGTCCACCAAGTGATGGGTTTCAGGCCCTAACCATTCTAAAGACAGTGGAAACCACTCCTTACAAGGGACTGTGAAAACCAGGGTCTGGACAGAATGTCACACGCCAAAAACCAGAATTGAGGGTGTGGCAATGAAGAGAATAAATTAAAAGGTTTCTGTTGTTGTTGTTGTTGTTTTTTAATTTTTATTTTTTTATTAATTTTTAAAAAATATATAACAGGGGCAGGCCGCGGTGGCTCAGCGGGCAAAGTGCTTGCCTGCTATGCCGGAGGACCTCGGTTCGATTCCCGGCCCCAGCCCATGTAACAAAAACGGAGAAACAGAATACAATAAAACAAGAAAATGTTTTAAAATGTTTCCCTTTCTTCCTTCCTTCCTTCCTTCTATCCTTCCTTCCTTCTCTCTGTCTTTCCTTTAAAAAAAAAAAAAAAAAAAAAAAAAAATATATATATATATAACAACAAACTACAAACATTCTTAACATATGATCATTCCGTTCTACGTATATAATCAGTAATTCACAATATTATCACATAGTTGTATATTCATCATGATCATTTGCATCAATTCAGAAAAGGAAATAAAAAGAAAACAGAAAAAAAAATCATACATACCATACCCCTTACCCCTCCCTTTCATTGATCACTAGCATTTCAATCTATTAAATTTATTCTAATATTTGCTGGCCCTATTATTTATTCTTGTTCTGTATGTTTTACTCATCTTCAATAAGGTTGATAAAAGGAGCATCAGACACAAGGTTTTCACAATCACACAGTCACATTGCAAAAGCTGATTGATTATACAATCATCTTCAAGAAACATGGCTACTGGAACACAGCTCTACATTTTCAGACAGTTCCTTCCAGCCTCTCCATTATATCTTAACTAACAAGGTGATATCTTTTTAATGCATAAGAATAACCTCCAGGATAACCTCTCGACCCTGTTTGGAATCTCTCAGCCATTGACACTTTATTTTGTCTCATTTTGCTCTTCCCCCTTTTGGCCAAGAAGGTTTTCTCAATCCCTTGATGCTGAGTCCCAGCTCATTCTAGGATTTCTGTCCCACGTTGCCAGGAAGGTCCACACCCCTGGGAGTCATGTCCCACGTAGAGAAGGGGAGGGCAGTGAGTTTGCTTTTGTGTTGGCTGAGAGAGAGAGAGGCCACAGCTGAGCAACAAAAGAGGTTCTCTTGGGGGTGACTCTTAGGCCTAATTTTAAGTAGGTTTAGCCTATCCTTTGCGGGGTGAAGTTTCACATGAACATACCCCAGGATTGGAAGGTTAGCGTATTGCTTTGGTTGTCCCCACCACTTGTAAGAATATCCAGAATTCTCCACTTGGGGAAGTTGAATTTTCCCCCTTTCTCAGTATTCCCCCAAAGGGACTAATTAAAAGGTTTTTAATAGTCTGAGAGAGAAAAAAAGTTTCCTCAAATTCAAACTGGTGTCTGGGACTGTTACTATTGCAAATTTCTAAACTTTGATGAAGGCAGCAATATTTCAAAGGTATTGGATATTCGACACATTATTTTCTCAAAGTTAAAATGAGTTTGAAAAGAGAGAAAGCCATGGACGTAAGAAGCTGAAATCAAGGAAACCTGGAAGAGAACGGAAAGAACAGCAGACACCACCATGTGACTAGCCATGTGGCAGTGAGATATCACTGACAGCAGTCTTCCAGAAGAAAACATTGCCTTGATGATGCTTTATTTTGAACATTTTCTCAGCCTCAAAACTAATACATTCCCACTGTTCAATCAAAAAAAAGTTTGACACTTCAAGGAAAACAACAGGAAAGGATGCTGTCAATGATAAAATCTAAGATTTCAAATGAATTTTAGAATTTTGGAGAAGTTATATCTACCACCATATAACTGATAGCTTCAAAAAACTTAAAAACTTTTCCAATGAGGTCAGTGATGATTTAAATGAATGTAATTTTTTGATACTGTATACTAAAAAGTGTCAACATTTGAAAGATCTGCATAACTCATTGTGCTGGTTTGACTATTGTGTACTGCAGAAAACCCATATTCCTTAACCCTAATTCAGTACGCTGAGTGGGATCTTTTGATTAAGTTGTTTCCATTGAGATGTGACCCACCCAATTATGAGTGGATCTTTTGATTAAGTGGTTTCCATGGAAATGTGATCCAGCCATTCAAGGTGGGGTTGCTTTCTGGAGCCCTTTAAGAGGGAACCATTTTGGAAAAAGTTTCAGAGCCCAGACAGCCAGAGACTTTGGAGATGAAGAAAGAAAATACCTTAGGGAAGCCATTTGAAGAAGCCAGTAGAGAAAGCTAGTAAATGTTGCCATGTGCCTTCCCAGCTGACATAAGTGTCCAGAAGTCAAAGACCTCAACAGATGCAAGCCACATGCCTTTCTAGCTGACAGAGGTGTTCTAAATGGCATCAGTCTTTCTTGAAGTGAACGTAAACTCTTGTTGGTGCCTAATTTGGACATTTTCAGGCCTTAGAACTGTAAACTTACAACTTAATAAACTCCTTTTTTAAAAGCCATTCCATTTCTGGTATATTTCATTCTGGCCGCTTAACAAACTAATATACTCAATGAACCAATATTTTCCAAATGACCCATTAATGGTATCACAAAACCATGCATGATAAAAATAACCATTCAAAGGGCAATATAAACCAATGAATTTTAAGATAAGAGAGTACAAAAAGTTGATTGACATGGTTTCTAATTTCACTAACCTTTAAGAAACTATCATTGCAAATGTTCATATAGTATCAAAGAGGAATATCTACAATTATCTGGCAAAGCTTTTAAACACTCCTTCTTTCTCCAACTACATATTTGCCTGAGGCTGCTTTTCTTCATATACCTCAATAAAACAACATGTTACAACAGGCAGAATGCAGAAGGAGATATGAGACTCTGGCTGTCTTCTATTAAGGCAGTTATTAGAGATTTACAAACAGCCATATAAGGGCACTCTCCTCATTAATTTCTTTTGTTTTGGAAACTATTGTTGTTTTGCATTAAAATATTTATTTTAGCATGAAATACATACTTATTTTAGCATATAATAGATTTATTATTGATACATATAACTCACATAAACCAAAATTCTTCAAAATTCAATAACTTTTAAGAGTATGAAGATGTCCTGAGACCAAAACTTTCAGGAACCAAAACTCTAATACTAACCCCTCAGCGGGTCACTGGGATGCCATTCTGTCTCCTTGGATGTTTTACTCACTCTTTATCTCTAGCACTTAGCTAGTACCTGGCATATAATAAGTACTCACACAGGGATTCCAGATGGTCTCTACCTTGATCCTTTCTCACTTCTTCGTGATCCCGGGATTATATAGTTTATTTTAGAGAATAAGCAAAGAAGATAAGGAGAAATTGCAACCTCTGTGCATTGTTGGTAGCAATGTAAAATGATGTAGCTACTGAGAAAAACAATTTGATGGTTCTTCAGAAAGTTAAGCATAGAATTACCATATGATCCAGCAACTCCACTTCTAGGTATATACTAAAAATAACTGAAAACAGGGACTCAGTTTTCAGTTATTTTCACTATTTTATGACTGAAAACAGACATAAATTTGTACACCAATGTTCATAGCAGCGTTATTCATAATTGCCAAACAGTGTCCATCAACAATCCAAGTGTCCATCAACAGATGAATGGAAAGTAGAGTTCTGGTAAGAGACTCACATGATCAGAGCTTGTTTGCAATGGATGGATTAGCAGGATGCAGGGTAAGAGGCAAGAAAATAAATTAGGAGCTAGTCACCAGGTGAGAGGTAAAGAGAATATGAATTGAGGCCTGTTGATAGAGAGGAGGGGTGGTTTAAGGTGTTAACACTTTCCACAAACAAATCCCAACTGCTTAGCGTGGAATGCAAGTCTTTCTGTGACAAGATTCCTCTGAACCTCTCTGAATGACTTTCTAACTAAATCCCACCTCTGAACCCTGAGTCCCAGTCATTCCAAACTATTTGCAGGCCTACCCTCTGAGCATCACAAACTTTACTACATGCTCATTCTGCCTAGAATGCCCCTTCCTCCTACTCCACAAGGCTTTTGTCAGGTTCAACTTAGATTATCATCACTCCTGTGAGGCCTTTCTTAAGGCATCCAAGTGGGATTATCCATGCCATCGTAGCACCTGTAAGCTCTATTGTTCTTATCTATTTACTGCTTTCTATTAAACTCAAAGCCAGTGTTCCCCATGGAAGTGATTTAACCCTTCAGAGCAGCATTTTGAAAATGTAAAGGACATTTTTGGTTGTCACAATGACTGAGGAGGGAAGATATTTACCAGGCCAGGGCAGGGGTGCTAGACACCTTGCAAAATGTGGACAGCTCCACCAAAAAACAACTGTATCATCTTTTGAATATTCTACTGGGCTTTCAGGTAGGTGAAAAACTTTTTCATAATTATCTAGGACTCAAATTTTGTTTTATATAAAACCACAAGTATTTTGCATGGTGTTAATATTCACAGAAATACAAATTAATAAATCAAGGAAAGAATGTATTGTGTTTTGTTCAGAAGTGTACCAAGAGTTGTTCCCCATTTTAGGAGGCCACGTCTCCAATATCAGCACAGCAGATCTTACCTGAGTCACCATACATCACACCTGCAGCCCTCTACATTTGTAGCTATAGCCTTCATGGTGACTCTTAAGTAAATGTACAAATATACTCAGCTCTTATTTCAAAGTGTCATACATAAATTTAAAAATGTGGGCAAATATTCGGTTAAATATGTTAAATTGAGTTTTATAAGTTTTTGCACAAATGAACAGTCAGCAATGTACCTACTCTGGCAAGGCATTTTTCCTAATTAAGCCATGAACCCATAAAGAGTGAACATTTCGCAGTGGAATATGTTGACGAAATTGGCAAAGATATTTCATATTTCTGATATTTAAAGAAAACTGAAAACTGCCATAGTGTCACTGCAGTATTTGAAAAATATTCTATTCAGGAGTTAGGTCGCTCTTTCTCTTACAAAACAACAAAAATGACCAGGAAGTAGGGTAAACACCCAATATTCAAGAGAAATAAATCATATCTGCTGTATGAGAGATTACAAGAAAGATGAAAAGAAATCCAAATTAAATAATTTTCTCCATTTCATTGAATACTACAGCTTTAAGAAGACATTGTCAAGAGATAGAAGATGTTGAAATCAACTACATAATGCAAAAAAATCGTTATCACAAGTGGATGAAAGCATCTTCCATGATCATGAAGCTTTATCATTTGTGTATGTAAAGTTTGCATGGATAGCAAAAGTTGTAAACAAAATATTGTTTTCAAAATTACTGACAATGAACACAAAAGAATTATCAAAAGGTCTTAAAATCACTTAAAGGAAAAAATTTCCTTTGCCTACATCATTGCTTGTTCAACAGATGGAGTACTAGCAATAAAAATTTAAAGTCAATTTTTAAAAAGAAGCACCAGTTATTTTAATAAGTCATTTTATTATTCATCAGTATCACTGAAATTACCAAGAATCTTGGAGAAAGAGCCTACAGATCAATTAAAATTTAAAAGTAACCTCTTCAAGCATCGATTATTCATAATCTATCTAATGTCAATCAAGAAGACTTTGAGAGAAATGACAGAAGCTTCAGAGCTGACACACTTGGAGAATAGAAACTTCAGAGAACAGAGACAACAAATGTTTGGAGATGCCTGAAACCTAGCAGACATCACCACAAGATGTTAAGCAAGTCAGAACCTGGAGAGAGCCAAGGGAAGTCAAAAGATGAAAGCCAGTCCCAGAGAAGCAAGGCGAGGCCCTCCACAGGAACAGAGGCTGAAAGTACAAGAGCCCAAGAGCAAGGAACCAGGAGATGCCAGCCACGTGACTACCAGCTGACATAAGTGTTCCAAACCCACTAACCTTTCTTGAGCGAAGCGTATTCCCCTTGGAAAAGTTGCTCCACCAATGGCAGAAAGGAACATCCCTCTGTGCCTCTCTCTGGGCACACTGACTGTACCTGAATAGACACCTGACCTAATCTGGCCAGATACCTTCTTCTGGCAATTTGAAACCAGGAGTTTGGTGACTGTGGGAATTGAGCTAGAAGGTCCTGCTAACTTTGTTAGACTGCCATTTTGGAGTAACTTTGAGGGGTCCTGAAATGGATGAGTGAACAGAGAAGTGAGTCTGAAGAATGAAAATAATGGAAAAGAAGCATGGAAAGAAGCAGAAAATAGATTAAAGGCAAGAGAGAGAGAGAGAGAGAGAGAGATGGAAGGAGAGGCTGCACCATGAGATTTAACTTACTGAACTAAACTGGCTTCTCTAAGATTTACTGTATCCATACAATAGATCCTTTTTCACTTGAGCTAGTTTTATTGGGTTTCTGCTTTTTTAATAATTCCAGAATAAATCACTGGCTGCTGCTTAAAAAAAAAAAAAAAAGGAAGAGTTTTAATGCCTTGTCCTACTCACAGGAATAAGATGATACTCCAAGAGAATTTTAAAATAAGATTTAGCTTACTATATGAGCCTTTACGTAATTTTTTATATAATTGATGAAAACATAAATATCAAATTTCAAAAACTGCAAAATGAGGAGGTATATCTTTCAAACATATCTGAAAAGGTCCTTCTTATTTATTCAATTTATAAATTTTTTCTATTCTATAATTTGCATGTTATTATGCATATTTTCAAATAAACACCCAAATACCCTCTACCTAGACTCAGCAATTATAAGAATTTTGCAATAATCGCTTATTTGATATCATGCCCCTTCACCCCTATAGTAAGCACAAATCTCCTAACAATAGGGCAGGCTCTTAATAACTATAATGTCATTATCACACTAAAAAAAATCAGAATAATTATCTAATGTCATCTAATACTCAGTCCATCTTCAAATGTCAACAAGTGTCCCCAAAATGCCTTTTATAATTGTGTTTGCTGTTGTTACTGTTGTTCTTTACTGGGCTCCAATCGAGTTCCATGCAATGAATTTGTAATGGCTGTTGAGACTCTTTTAATCTGTACAGTTCTTTACTTTATCTTTTTTTTTATTTTATTTTTTACAAAATTGACTTTTTTTCCAGCAAACATGTTGTCTTTTAGAATTTCATGTTTCAGATTTCTCTGATCTTGTATAGTTCATGTATGCCCCCCTCTCTCCCCTAGAAATAGGAATTAGTAGGTTTAAGTAGATTCACATTAAACATTTTTGGCAAGAATACATCATATGTAATACCTAGACAACATATTGCCTAACATCAGGAGATGTCTAGCTATTACTACTGCTATCATGTGGATAAGGTATGGGCAGATAGATCTCTCCTGTAAAGGAGAATTTACAGTGTACTCTCTGGAGGGCTACTAAATGAGGTCCTTCTTAGACATCAAGGAAAGAGAGAGCAATCGCATTATAGTAAAGGAAATTATCGTGGTTTTGTAAACAGACATGACATTTTAAAACAACCTTGCTGAGAATTTTTATAGTTTCTACCTTTGTAGAACAATCAACCTAACATAAGGATAGACTAAAAGATACTGACTCAGAAATACATTGCTCTCATTTGGATGCCATGACGATTAGATTTAAAGCCCAGTTAAAATTTTACAACATCAGATTGGGTTGTTTTAAACAGAGTCGGAATACGTCAGCCAACATTTTCAAGAGAAGTGAATTGAGCTTCAAAAGGACTTTGAGAACAACACAGGATTTAATCAGTCTAATTAAAAATACTTTAGATCCACAAGCCTACCAGACAGGAAACAAGTGAGCATGAAAGAATCAAGCATGGGCCAACCAGGCATGAGACAACAAAGTGTGGGCAACCAGGTATGGGTCAACCAGGCCAACCAGGCATGAAACAATGTGTGGGCCACGCAGGCATGAGATAACCAGGCGTAAGACAACTGGACATGGACCAAGCAGGCATAAGACAACCAGGTGTGAGGCCACCAGGCATGAGACAACCAGGAGTGGGTCAACCACGCATGAATTCTTTCCAAGTGAAATGTGCAGAGACTCAAAATTGTCTTGAAGTCCAGTACCTAATTAAAGAACTGGCTACTTGTAAAACATATCAGATGCTGTGAAGTTAATAGCAGTATATTTACTCAGGGATGGTTTTAGGGACAATCCCCTTTTCTGCTGCCTGATTGGAGAAGTACACAAACAACATAAACCATCTGGCAGTGTGACCACTGGATTTGCCATGCACTACTTTATATATAACTTCTGGATTGGCAAATTTACACTACCTAGAGGACTTATGTCATAAAAGCTTACTAAAGGTCTAGGTACTGGAGCTGAAATGCTAAAGAAGTTAAATCAGATAACCATTAAAACCCAAGGTAACTGCACATAGTTTTGTGTTATCATTTGGAGCTTCCACTGACTATCATACTAGTTGAGGAGCTCTAGACATTTCCTCTAAGGAGGCCTGGCATCTGTCCAGGTTTAACAGAGAAGGACTCATGGACATAACTGGTGAAGAGTGTAAGATGACCAGTAACAACTGTCCCAACATATGTTCCAACATTTGAATGTCACCTGAGTCCAACAGCAATTTGACTTTGCTCTACAATACAATAAAGGATCTCAAAAAAGGGGGGGGGGGGGTTAGATCCAATTAAGACTTTCATACCCAGTTCTTTGAAAAGAAGTTAAGTTATGGCAGCATTTCCTACTACATGTAAAGTTGAGAATAGTTTCAGTGTGCCTGAAACTATTCAGTCATAAAAAAGAATAGCAAATCTGTGACAGGAGATTTTAAACTAACTGTACAAAATATTAAGGCATAGATATATGATGCACAGGCATTGCACTGAATTTCAATGAAAGATGTTTTCAAATATTTCAAATTATTATGTATATTGCTTAGAAGTGTAAAGCACCATGCTAAGGTATATATATATATTTTTTTTCACTATATATATATATATATATATATATATATATATATAGTGAAAATTACATTTTAAAATTAAATATTTTTTGGTGTGTTTTTTTCCCTATTTTACCCTGATACTGAAGGTCCCCAGGGATCTAACACAACCTCTCCATAGCTTCTTGATTGTTTCTTTCTCCATCTATTCCTTGCCATTGTCTAGTAAAGAGAATAGTTTTACATGTACTTTTATGTTTTAGAGGCTGAATGTGTGCCTCAGTGTGTTGTGGGAGTTTTAGAAAAAAATGTTATCTGAGCTATCCTTATAAGTACCCCCCAACATAATACAGAAAATTATTTCACCCCTCATTTATAAATAATACCCTGCTCATTCTTCCTCATTTTCTCCTTTCAAAGCCTACGTTTTGCCATGGTATATTATCCCTAATCAGTTAAAGGTGTCCTTCTTTCTCTTATCATATAGAAATTGGTTTGGTTTGTTTGACTTTATCAAAAATGCTTCTATTGGGTCCACCCAGGTTTCTGCTCTTTCCTTGCCCTGTACTTCTTGTAAGGAAAGACTTCTCCTAAACTTCTTAATCATTTAGTAGATAAAAGCATCTATGTCAATCGTATCTTCTAGCATAATTGCACCCTACAATTAATATGTTGGATACACATATTATTTGGCTATAAATTACTTTCTTTTTATCTCCTTTATATTACCCTAAGCACAATACAGCATTTCCAAAATTTTCTGGGTGTGTGGGCTCTCAAGCTTTTTCCAAAATGGTTCCCTCTTAAAGGAGTGACCTCACCTTGAATGGAGTGAGACTCATCTCCGTGGAAACCATCTAATCAAAAGGGTCCACCCACAACTGAGTGGGTCATATCTCCACGGAAACAGTAAAAAAAAAGATCCTACCGAACAATGTTAAATTAGGATTAAAGACATGCCTTTTATGGGATACACAACAGTTTCAAACTGGTACAGTGTCCATAAACACTGGAGATTTTGTTAGAAGAAATGGACTGCTGTCATCAGTGAACTGTATTCTGAGCACCTGAAAGGACAAGGTGAACCAGGGGGCTGGCTGAGGCTCACTTAAGGAGCCACTGGAAATCAAAGAGCCTCTCAAGGCCTATCAGTCTGGGATGACCCAGACTCTGACCACATAATTTGCCAAACCCCATAAGTAGAGCCATTTCTACACAAAATAGGTGGCCCACTGCCTCACTGCACATACCATAACAGTGAGACACAGGAGGACCAAAATACACACTTCAAGAGGGCAAACACAAAAGGCCCCACAGGATGGTCACAAACCATTGATTTGAAGCACAAAGCACAAAAGTAATGAGAGTGGCTTCTCATGGTTATTTTGCTCAAAATAATTTTAAAAGATTAATGGATAAAGAGAAAAATGTTAATGATGTAAAACAAACAAGCAATATCTTGACTATACCCTGAGATTACCACAGCAATGGTGAGCCAATATTTAAATATCATTTCTCAAATTTCAGGCATCCCCCAGTCCATCATCCAGGGACATACTGGTGGCTGCTTAGCTACTAGTCTCTGTCTTCTGTGTCCCTGCTGCTCCACTAGGAGGCTATGATACTTGTTTGGCTTGGGAACTAACCCTTTACAATTTCAAAAGGATGCATATTTGTTTTCCATTACCCCTACTTTGACCAGAATCTCCTATTATTTTGAAGGCAGCTTATTAGGTCCATAGGATGAGAAGGTTTCCCACACTGGGCTTTGGTAGCCTAATGACAAGTCAGTGCCCATCCTTTAGGCTTGCAGCATTGAAGGACCAATTCCTTTCAAGTTTCTGGAGAATTGCTCTTTCTCTCTCTTTGCTCTTTAGAAGAACATTACTTTCAATGACAATTCAAGCCTGCTTGAATTGATAGTGGCTCTGATAGTATCAGAGTAATGATAATGGCTTATGTTCTTTTCAAGTTATCACTTGTTTGTCCCCAGCTCCCTGACACATTTCTGTAACCAATATTTCAATGTCTTCATCTATGCAAGAGGATCCTTTAATGCTCAGACCTCCTGAGAGTCTTCCAAGTATTGCATTGTAACCTTTTCTTGGGTCATGTCTACCTTCATAGAGAGCCATTATTTGCAGTCAGGAGGTCCCTGCTCTTAGTTTCAATTTGTTTTTAACTGTCTCCAATCTAACTGTATATTCTCAGTTTTCCTCTTGGGATCCTCAAACCACTGCCAAATGCTTATACATCATAGCCTCATTCTCCTCAAGGATGAAGGTCCTCTTTCTAAAGTCCTCCAATATGTAAATGAGTGAAGACATTTGACTTCGTGTGGTGTACTTTGCAGGCTCAGCAAATGAGGACTCTGTAGCAGCAATGAAAGTCTAAGATACTTTTAGTGTATAAAAAAATGGAAAAATTTAATCACTTTTAAATATACATTTCAGGGGCAGTCATGTCATTTACAATGTTAGTGCTATCATAATCACCATCTATTACAACAACTTTTTCATCACCTAAAACAGAAACTCTGTACCATTAAGCAGTAATTCCCCATTTCCCTGCCTCTCTCTACCTTCATCCAGCCCCTGGTATTCTCTAATCTATTTCTATGAATTTGCCTATTCTAGAAATTCCATACAAGTGGACTCATACAATATATACAATATTTGTTCTTTTGTGTTTGGTTTATTTCACTTAGCACGTTTTCAAAGTTTATCCATGTTGTTGGATGTATCAGAACTTCATTCTGTTTTACAGCTAAATAATATTCCATTGTGTATATATAAAACATTTTATTTATTCTGTCACAGACACTTGGATTGTCTCCACCTTAAGCTACTGAGTAATGCTGTTAACATTAGTGTACTAATATCTGTTAGAGTCCCTGCTTTCAATCCTTTTGTGTATATCCAGGTCCAATAGTAATTCCATGTTCAAATTTTTGAGGAACCACCAAACTGTTTTCCAGACCAGCAATGCACAAGGGTTTCAATTTCTCCAAATCCTTGCCAATACTTATTTTCTGTTTTTAAAATAATTGTCATCCTAGGGGGTATGACATGATATCTCCATTATGGTTTTGATTTATACTTCCCTGATGACTAATGATGTTGAGCATCTTTTCATGTGCTTATTGGTGATTTGTATATCTTCTTTGGAGAAACGGCTCTAGTCCTTTGTCCCTTTTTAATTGCATTGTCTTCCTATTATTGAGTTGTAGCAGCTTTTTATATATTCTGCATACAAACTCTTATTAGATGTATAATTTTCAAATATTTTCTCCCATTGTGTAGTTTGTCTTTTCACTTTCTTGATAATGCCCTTTAATGCACAGAATTTCTAATTTTCAAGTTCAATTTATCTATATTCTTTTGTTGTTTGTATGGTTTTAACATTAGCTTTTATATTTAGGTTGTTGATCCATTTAGTTAATTTTTGTATATGGCATGAGATAGGATAAAACTTTAATTCCTTAGAATGCGGATTTCCAGTTTTCGCAGCACCATTTATTTAAAAGACTATTCTTTCTCTATTGAGTGGACTTGACATCCTTATGAAAGTCAATTGGCTATAGATATGTGGATTTCTGGACTTTCATTTCTACTCCATTGGTCTATCATTATTTCCAGTACCATAGTTTTGATTATTATAGCTTAGTAGTATGTTTTAAAATTAGAAAGTGTAAGTCCTCCAACTATGTTATTTTTCAAAATTGTTTTGGTCCTTTGGGGACTCTTGAAATTCCATTTGGATTTGAGGATCAGTTTTTCCATTTCTGCAAAAATGGCACTGACATTTTGACAGGTATTGAATCAGTAGATTGCCTTGGACTGTATTGACATATTAACATAACTTGATTAAGTCTTTCAATCTCTGAACACAGGACAGGACATCTTCCATTTATTTAGGTCTTAATTTCTTTCAGCAGTTTTGTAATTTGCAGTGTACAAATCTTTACCTCCTTGGTTAACTTTATTCTTACATATTTTATTCTTTAAGATAGTATTCCTGCTCTTTGTGCGCCGGGCCAGCCAGCCCGCCCGCCCTCCTCTCCCTCTTTGTCCGCTGGCCCGGCATGCGGCGGCCACGCCCCGCCAGCCAGCCCGCCCTCCTCTCCCTCTTTGTCCGCCGGCCCGGTGCGCGGCGCCCACGCCCCGCCAGCCAGCCCGCCCTCCTCTCCCTTTGTCCGCCGGCCCGGCGCGCGGCGCCCACGCCCCGCCAGCCAGCCCGCCCGCCCTCCTCTCCCTCTTCCCCCTTCTGCTCCGGCGGCGCCCTATCCACCATCTTATCCTTCCCTTTCTCCTCCTGCTCCGGCAGCTCTCCAACCACCACCATGCCCTCTTCCGCATTCACCGGCTCCTCCGCCACCGGCCTCGACAGCCTTGCCACCCTCACCTTTCCTCCTCCAGAACAGCTACTGGGGGAGTGGAGACAATACAGAGCAGCTCCCGGAGCCATGACGGAGATCAAAGGGATGGCGTACCCCATCCTGGAACGGCTGACTGTCTGGGAGAACCAGCCCTGGTGAGATCGCCGAGGGGCACGGGCTTTCCCGGGTGTGACGGCAAGAGGCCGGAGTCCCTCCCTTCCTCCTACCCAGGCCAGCTAGCAGCATTGGGCAGGCGGTCCCCTTGGGCCGCGGCGGCTGGCGCCCCCACCACACGAGGCCCCCCGGACCAACTGAGAGAGTTGGGTCAGAAATCCCCAGACTGCGCAGAATGGTGACCGGGGGGTCCCTTCCAAACACATGACTCCCTGGTGCGGCTGGAAACAGTGCACTCTCCCGGGCTGCGGCAGCTGGCGCCCTCCTACCACGCTTGGCGCCCCGGGCCAACTAGGAAATTCGGTCGGGCGCTCTCCCGTGCTGCGGCGGCCGGCGACCCTCCGGGCGTTCGGACCCCCGGGCCGGCTGGCACTCTTCCAAGACGCTTCGGCTGCCGAACCTCCCCTACGGCGAGAGTTTTCCAAAGTTAAAGGACCCACAGCAACTTTCACTGGTGGAACCCGTAGACAAATGTGTGCCACGAGCGCCACCTACTGGGCAGGATAAGAAAAACAGAGCCCAGAGATTTCACAGAAAAATCTTTCAACCTGTGGGGTCCAACACCCAGGGAAATCAGACTAAATGCCCAGACGCCAGCAGAAGATAACGGATCACGCCCCAAAAATTGAAAATATGGCTCAGTCAAAGGAACAAACCAATAGTTCAAATGAGATACAGGAGCTGAAACAACTAATGCTGAATATATGAACAGAAATGGAAAACCTCTTCAAAAACGAAATCGATAAATTGAGGGAGGACATGAAGAAGACATGGGCTGAACAAAAAGAAGAAATAGAAAATCTGAAAAAACAAATCACAGAGCTTATGGAAGTGAAGGATAAAGTAGAAAAGATGGAAAAAACAATGGATACCTATAATGATAGATTTAAAGAGACAGAAGATAGAATTAGTGATTTGGAGGATGGAACATCTGAATTCCAAAAAGAAACAGAAACTATAGGGAAAAGAATGGAAAAATTTGAACAGGGTATCAGGGAACTCAAGGACAATGTGAACCGCACAAATATACGTGTTGTGGGTGTCCCAGAAGGAGAAGAGAAGGGAAAAGGAGGAGAAAAATTAATGGAAGAAATTATCACTGAAAATTACCCAACGCTTATGAAAGACCTAAAATTACAGATCCAAGAAGTGCAGCGCACCCCAAAGAGATTAGACCCAAATAGGCGTTCCCCAAGACACTTACTAGTTAGAATGTCAGAGGTCAAAGAGAAAGAGAGGATCTTGAAAGCAGCGAGAGAGAAGCAATCCATCACATACAAGGGAAACTGAATAAGACTATGTGTAGATTTCTCAGCAGAAACAATGGAAGCTAGAAGACAGTGGGATGATATATTTAAGTTACTAAAAGAGAAAAACTACCAACCAAGACTCCTATATCCAGCAAAATTGTCCTTCAAAAATGAGGGAGAAATTAAAACATTCTCAGACAAAAAGTCACTGAGAGAATTTGTGACCAAGAGACCAGCTCTGCAAGAAATACTAAAGGGAGCACTAGAGTCAGATACAAAAAGACAGAAGAGAGAAGCATGGAGAAGAGTGTAGAAAGAAGGAAAGTCAGATATGATATATATAATACAAAAGGCAAAATGGTAGAGGAAAATATTATCCAAACAGTAATAACTCTAAATGTTAACGGACTGAATTCCCCAATCAAAAGACATAGACTGGCAGAATGGATTAAAAAACAGGATCCTTCTATATGCTGTCTACAGGAAACACATCTTAGACCCAAAGATAAACATAGGTTGAAAGTGAAAGGTTGGGAAAAGATATTTCATGCAAATAACAACCAGAAAAGAGCAGGAGTGGCTATAGTAATATCCAAAAAATTAGACTTCAAATGTAAAACAGTTAAAAGAGACAAAGAAGGACACTATCTACTAATAAAAGGAACAATTAAACAAGAAGACATAACAATCATAAATATTTACGCACCGAACCAGAATGCCCCAAAATACGTGAGGAATACACTGCAAACACTGAAAAGGGAAATAGACACATATACCATAATAGTTGGAGACTTCAATTCACCACTCTCATCAATGGACAGAACATCTAGACAGAGGATCAATAAAGAAATAGAGAACCTGAATATTACTATAAATGAGCTTGACTTAACAGACATTTGTAGGACATTACATCCCACAACAGCAGGATACACCTTTTTCTCAAGTGCTCATGGATCATTCTCAAAGATAGACCATATGCTGGGTCACAAAGCAAGTCTCAACAAATTTAAAAAGATTGAAATCATACACAACACTTTCTCGGATCATAAAGGAATGAAGTTGGAAATCAATAATAGGCGGAGTGCCAGAAAATTCACAAATACGTGGAGGCTCAGCAACACACTCTTAAACAACAAGTGAGTCAAAGAAGAAATTGCAAGAGAAATTAGTAAATACCTAGAGGCAAATGAAAATGAAAACACAACATATCAAAACTTATGGGATGCAGCAAAGGCAGGGCTAAGAGGGAAATTTATTGCCCTAAATGCCTTTATTAGAAAAGAAGAAAAGGCAAAAATGCAGGAATTAACTGTCCACTTGGAAGAACTGGAGAAAGAACAGCAAACTAATCCCAAAGCAAGCAAAAGGAAAGAAATAACAAAGATTAGAGCAGAAATAAATGAAATTGAAAACATGAAAACAATAGAGAAAATCAGTAAGACCAGAAGTTGGTTCTATGAGAAAATCAATAAGATTGATGGGCCCTCAGCAAGATTGACAAAAAGAAGAAGAGAGAGGATGCAAATAATTAAGATCAGAAATGGAAGAGGAGATATAACTACTGACCTCACAGAAATAAAAGAGGTAATAACAGGATACTATGAACAACTTTACGCTAATAAATACAACAATTTAGATGAAATGGACAGGTTCCTGGAAAGACATGAACAACCAACTTTGACTCAAGAAGAAATAGATGACCTCAACAAACCAATCACAAGTAAAGAGATTGAATTAGTCATTCAAAAGCTCCCTAAAAAGAAAAGTCCAGGACCAGACAGCTTCACATGTGAATTCTATCAAACATTCCAGAAAGAATTAGTACCAACTCTCCTCAAACTCTTCAAAAAAATCCAAGTGGAGGGAAACTACCTAATTCATTCTATGAAGCCAACATCACCCTCATACCAAAACCAGGCAAAGATATTACAAAAAAAGAAAACTACAGACCAATCTCTCTAATGAATATAGATGCAAAAATCCTCAATAAAATTCTAGCAAATCGTATCCAACAACACATTAAAAGAATTATACATCATGACCAAGTAGGATTCATCCCAGGTATGCAAGGATGGTTCAACATAAGAAAATCAATTAATGTAATACACCACATCAACAAATCAAAGCATAAAAATCACATGATCATCTCAATTGATGCAGAGAAGGCATTTGACAAGATTCAACATCCTTTCCTGTTGAAAACACTTCAAAAGATAGGAATACAAGGGAACTTCCTTAAAATGATAGAGGGAATATATGAAAAACCCACAGCTAATATCATCCTCAATGGGGAAAAATGGAAAACTTTCCCCCTAAGATCAGGAACAAGACAAGGATGTCCACTATCACCACTATTATTCAACATTGTGTTGGAGGTTCTAGCCAGAGCAATTAGACAAGAAAAAGAAATACAAGGCATCAAAATTGGAAAGGAAGAAGTAAAACTATCACTGTTTGCAGACGATATGATACTATACGTCGAAAACCCAGAAAAATCCACAACAAAATTACTAGAGCTAATAAATGAGCACAGCAAAGTAGCAGGCTACAAGATCAACATTCAAAAATCTGTAGCTTTTCTATACACTAGTAATGAACAAGCTAAGGGGGAAATCAAGAAACGAATCCCATTTACAATCGCAATTAAAAGAATAAAATACCTAGGAATAAATTTAACTAAAGAGACAAAAAACCTATATAAAGAAAACTACAAAAAACTGCTAAAAGAAATCACAGAAGACCTAAATAGATGGAAGGGCATACCGTGTTCATGGATTGGAAGACTAAATATAATTAAGACGTCAATCCTACCTAAACTGATCTGCAGATTCAATGCAATACCAGTCAAAATCCGAACAACTTATTTTTCAGAATTAGAAAAACCAATAAGCAAATTTATCTGGAAGGGCAGGTTGCCCCGAATTGCTAAAAACATCTTGAGGAAAAAAAACGAAGCTGGAGGTCTCGCGATGCCGGACTTTAAGGCATATTATGAAGCCACAGTGGTCAAAACAGCATGGTATTGGCATAAAGATAGATATATCGACCAATGGAATCGAATAGAGTGCTCAGATATAGACCCTCTCATCTATGGACATTTGATCTTTGATAAGGCAGTCAAGCCAACTCACCTGGGATAGAACAGTCTCTTCAATAAATGGTGCCTAGAGAACTGGATATCCATATGTAAAAGAATGAAAGAAGACCCGTATCTCACACCCTATACAAAGGTTAACTCAAAATGAATCAAAGATCTAAACATTCGGTCTAAGACCATAAAACAGTTAGAGGAAAATGTAGGGAGATATCTTATGAATCTTACAATTGGAGGCAGTTTTATGGACCTTAAACCTAAAGCAAGAGCACTGAAGAAAGAAAGAAATAAATGGGAGCTCCTCAAAATTAAACACTTTTGTGCATCAAAGAACTTCATCAGGAAAGTAGAAAGACAGCCTACACAATGGGAAACAATATTTGGAAATGACATATCAGATAAAGGTCTAGTATCCAGAATTTATAAAGAGATTGTTCAACTCAACAACAACAAAAAGACAGCCAACCCAATTACAAAATGGGAAAAAGACTTGAACAGACACCTACCAGAAGAGGAAATACGGATGGCCAAGAGGCACATGAAGAGATGCTCAATGTCCCTGGCCATTAGAGAAATGCAAATCAAAACCACAATGAGATATCATCTCACACCCACCAGAATGGCCATTATCAACAAAACAGAAAATGACAAGTGCTTGAGAGGATGCGGAGAAAGAGGCACACTTATCCACTGTTGGTGGGAATGTCAAATGGTGCAAGCACTGTGGAAGGCAGTTTGGCGGTTCCTCAAAAAGTTGAATATAGAATTGCCATACGACCCAGCAATACCATTGCTAGGTATCTACTCAAAGGACTTAAGGGCAAAGACACAAACGGACATTTGCACACCAATGTTTATAGCAGCGTTATTTACAATTGCAAAGAGATGGAAACAGCCAAAATGTCCATCAACAGAAGAATGGCTAAACAAACTGTGGTATATACATACGATGGAATATTATGCAGCTTTAAGACAAGATAAACTTATGAAGCATGTAATAACATGGATGGACCTAGAGAATATTATGCTGAGTGAGTCCAGCCAAAAACTAAAGGACAAATACTGTATGGTCCCACTGATGTGAACGGACATTCGAGAATAAACTTGAAATATGTCATTGGTAACAGAGTTCAGCAGGAGTTAGAAACAGGGTAAGACAATGGGTAATTGAAGCTGAAGGGATACAGACTGTGCAACAGGAGTAGATACAAAAACTCAAAAATAGACAGCACAATAATACCTATTTGTAAAGTAATCATGTTAAAACACTGAATGAAGCTGCATCTGAGCTATAGGGTTTTTCTTTTGTTTGTTTGTTTGTTTGTTTTTTTACTATTATTACTACTTTTATTTCTTTTCTCTATATTAACATTCTATATCTTTTTCTGTTGTGTTGCTAGTTCCTCTAAACCAATGCAAATGTACTAAGAAACGATGATCATGCATCTATGTGATGATGTTAAGAATTACTGATTCCATATGTAGAATGGTATGATTTCTAAATGTTGTGTTAATTTCTTTTTTTTCCCGTTAATTAAAAAAAAAAAAAAAGATAGTATTCCTGTGTCTTTTGACATACCCCTACTGGTTTTTGAGTACTTTTACACAAGAAGATATTCTAGACCACCATGTTTCTTCTTAGCCCCAGTACTGGAACCAGCCATTTCTCTTTTCTCCAAGGAGCTCTGTCTGGTTCCTTTTAGTAGTGAAGGAGATTTAGAAATGAAGGTGTGGGTGCTAGATGTTCTCATTGCTGCTAGGCACTTTCAACACACATAAGGGGGAAATATGTATGAGTGCATGTGTGTTTAAAATCATGAATTCATACAGATGACTCTAATTCCAGTCCTACCCCTCCAGGCTCTCCTTGCCTTCTCACATTCCACTTTGCTATCTCCTTTCTTCCTAATGAGAACCATAGTTCAAATACAAGAAATTTGTTTATGTCTTCTACATTAGCAAGTTTATTTAATCAAAGTTTTGTAAAAAAAAAAATCATTCATCCTTTACTTCTAGAAAAGTGAAAGGCATATTAAGAAAATAAAAATGAACAGTTCATTTTTTAGTCTATATTTCTGTTTCTTACATTCTTGAGTCCACTGACAATATGCAACTATAGCAAAAAAAAGACTGTGCTCACATTTCCAGATATTTAGTTATTTTATTTAGAACATCCAGAAGATAACCTCTTTTGGAAAGAGGATTCCAAAGAGTTGTTAGATACCTAATCATTTTATATTCATATCAATAACATAAGAACTAAGTACTTTTAAGAGTTAAAATACACACTGCAAATAGTCAGTAGTGCCTGGTGTTTCACTGTAGACAGAGACTGAGTGCTTACATTTAAAATTTTTCATACGCCAAGTCATCCTTGAATCTGGCTGACACAAATTCCATAAAAGGTATCACACATATGCTAACAGAATATATAACAGTAGGGAAATATCCACAAGACCCAACCTTCTTGGGTTTCTTTTCAACAAGAACAGTTCTTCTGTCTGGGGCTACCACATGGATTTAGTTCTGTCTACACCAACCCATATTCACACTACCAAGCTGAGTCTTATGTGAACATAAGCAGGTAAATTGCTGTTGTTGTTTTTTAATATTTTTAACGAACCCAAGTAAGTCTGATCCCAGACAAATGGTTGACTGGAAGGCCAATGACAAGTAGGCCTTGATCCATATGAACAAACAGTTGGCTACTCTTCGAATTGCTGTGGGGGCAAAAGTTAGTGCTTGGTTGACAAACAAGTAACATTCTCATCTTGCTGAGCTATGCTTGAGATACAGGACATATCCTTGAGACACAGGAGGACATAACATCTGGAGGCTGCATGATAAAGTTTAAATGACCTGCTTAAGCTACTTTTACCCAAAATTTTTAAATTAACTAGAATAAAATATCAAACCCATCAGTTTATAGAAGCGTGTACTTTGTTTTCAGTGAGGGAAGGTCTACAGAAAAGTGAGTCAGTTACTTTACCAAAAGTCCATTCTAAGATGAAATTTAAGGGAAAATGAGCTTCTAAAGACAAAGTGGAGAGGATAACTCTGGTAGTACAAGGTATGAAGTATTTTTTCTGGGCCACTTCAGTCTGGGCAGACCAGGGAACCTGTCTTGGCATAAATGGTTGGCCAAGAAATCAGGGGAGATTTCAAAGTACAGATGATGCAGAACAGAGAGCAATGGAAAGATGCATAATCATCTGATTCATATAACATTCACTTCACCTGTGTATAGTACTGCTAAGTCTGTGCCTAAAACCACACACAGTCTGAAATAATTCTATTTTTCACAATTCACATCAGAAAAAAGGGAAAAGAATTTATGGTACAATAATTGAATAATTACTGAGTATATTCCTAAAGGAAAAAACTTCTGTCTGCCTGGCACTGATGAGAAACAAATCACGTATTTCCAATTTTACACACTGGATGATTAGAATAATTTTCCACAGACTAGTTTCTGGCTCCCTATACTCCAAACTCCTTTTTTCCTTCACTATCTCATGGTAAGAACCAGAGGACACATTCATACTGTGATTTGACTTCGGGCCATGCTCTTTCTTGTCAAGGCCTGAAGCAGCACAGTTGGTGGTGGGAATTTTCCTGAAAGTCATGTCTACACGGGGAAGAAAAGGAGCATCACCTAATAATCTCTGAACCATAAACCCAAGTGCCTTAGAACCACAAAATCTATCCCAGTTTATCCAAACTAAATGTATCCCAGCTCACCATCCCTCTAAAACAGATCCCAAATGCCCAGGGTTTCCAACACAAGAGACCAGGCTTCTGCAAATTTTACAAACATATAACCCTGAGAACACATTGCTGCCCCCTGGCCTCCTTGGACAGGGATGTGTAATTGAAGGGTCTTGGAGTTTAAGCTTCATTTATTGCAATAAATCCACCTCTGGTTCTACGTCCTTTTTCCAGATAAGGGATGAACTTTAGGCTAGTGCTTACACTGCCTCTCAAAGACGAAATAAATTATTGAGTCTAAACATCCACTTAAGGAGACTGTGATTTGGAATTACCCATTGTCCAAGCATCTGAAAACATGATTGTGTTGGGCCCTCCTTTATTGAACACTTTGTGTTTCTTTTCACTTATAAACTGTCAAAATCTCTTAATAAACTCGCCAGTGACTGGGAGAACTGGGCTACCACATGGATTTGCAATTCGTATTAAAAGAGACAGCACGGTTGCACGTCCTACAGCAGGATCAGCAGTTTATTCAATAAGCTGAATCGATACGATTTTGCAAAAACTTATCCCACCACTGTCTTCAAACCTGACCTACTCGCTCTTCCGTTCTTACCCTCGGACACTACTTTGAGAAGATACCACGGGTTTTCTACTCACTTTCACGGATTAACAAAGAGTCTCATATTCAAACTTTTTACAAGACCAGGAAAGTACAGGACCAGAACTTCAATGTCTTCATCTACTTTAAAGCTTCTCGCCCCGCACTAACCCAGGTTTTAAGTCTCAGGCACCGCGGCGGGAGGCTGGAGGGGGAGGAGACACTGCAGCGGGGTACGCGCGTGGGCCTCTGCGCGGCGGGGCCTTCGCGGGCTTCTTTTTAGCGGGAAGCTTTTAGGGGTTCTGCGTGCTGCTCCCCGCCCCGCGCAGATCCCTCTTTCACGCTGCTGAACGGATGCTCCGCGTCGCGCTGCTCGGGGCAAGCCGTCCTCACAGCTCCTAACGCCACTACTCACACAACCGCTCGGCAAGTCCAACTCACAAAGTGAACGTCAGGACAAAAACGTCCGGACGCGCGGCGCAAACATTTCCCGCCGTCGCCCGCGGCGCCCGCGGAGCGCGCGGGCCGGAGTCGCGCAGGCGCAGGCGGCCTCGCCTCTCGGTAGCTTCCTCAGGTCGCGGCCGTTTGGACGTTCTCATAAGTGCAGGCGCAGTCAGCCCCGCAACGCCACGCTCAGCCCCGCCCTTTGGGCGCCGCTTTTTGTCGCCCGCGGCCAGCCGGCCGCTCTCGCGGGGTCTGCGGCCGCGCAGGCGCAGGATCTCCGCGGCGCCGGCGCCCTTTTCCGCGGCCCGTATTCCTTGTGGGTAGGGCGCCGTTGAGCCCGTAGAGACTGGGAAGGCGCGGGGGCGAGGGCCCCGGGCACGTCGCGGCAGCACGGAGGTGCAGGGTGTCGCCGAGGGCCCAGGGGCAGCCAGCGGCGCGTCCCTCCCCGGGGCCCCTGGCCCGGGCCCGCCGCTCGCCCTGCTGGTGATGCGCCCGTGCGAGACCGTGGCGGGGGCCGAGGACGAGACGGGGGACGACGAGGCGGACCCGTTGGACATCTCAGACCCGCCGGGCGGCGAGGGCGCGGCGAGCCCGGAGGAGCTGGACGACGAGGAGGCCCCCTCGGGGGGCGAGGGCGGCGCGGCCCGGCGGCGCGGCGGGGGCGGGGGCGCGAGCAAGACATGCACGTACCAGGGCTGCAGCGAGACCACGAGCCAGGTGGCCAAGCAGCGCAAGCCGTGGATGTGCAAGAAGCACCGCAACAAGATGTACAAGGACAAGTACAAGAAGAAGAAGAGCGACCAGGCCTTGAGCGGCGGCTCGGCGGCCAGCGGGGGCGGCGTCAAGCTGGAGGTGCGGCCTGGCCTCGGGGGTGGGGGGGAGGACCCGTGGTATGTGACTCGGGCGTCTTGGGCCAAGGGCCGCCGAGCGAAGGGCCAGATGAAGTTGACACCTGGAGAAGGCCATGTCTTACTGTTTCCAGTGCCATGCTCTCCGCGTCCCTTCCTCCCTAGAGCTCTGTTCTCGCGACCTTTTTCATAGTACCCCCAAGGGAAGCAGTGACTGATGACGAGGCCTACGTCTTGAGGACATTTGGATGGTCTGATTTAACCCGTGCTGAAGGCGAATCTAAGCAGTGCTTGGGGTCGGGTTCAACCTGCGCACCCTGCCCTGCTTCCTCTGCTGCCTCTATGGCCTTGAATGATTCTTAAACCAAGATAGCACCTCCTTCTCTGTTGCCGGAAGGATGCGAGCTAGGCCGTTTTGAATGTGCACGCAAGATCCAGCGGGCAGTAAAATTCCTTAGTCAGCAGGTGTTTTCGATGTTGTTATACATAGGTATTTTATGCTGTGCGTGAGAAAAACCGTAATCTTCCATAAATGAAGTACATACAAGAGAGCTAGGGCATAAAAGAGTTGACCGTTAGGTTGTGAATAGCCCAAACGCCTAGCAGAGAAAATGCAGTTGAGTTTTGTTGAGAGTGACCCCGACAGTGATTTTTTTTAACTGAAAGTTGTCCAAGGATCTACTCTAAAAGTCTACGTTTCTTAATTTCAGGCTGAACTTGAGCAGCTGCCGCATTTCTAAAATTTTAAACTTTGGAATTGTTCACAGATTCTAAATGTTTTTTGAATCTACGGTCACCAATATCTCACACTTAATTCACCTTGGTTATGGTACTGAGTGATTTCTTATTCCCTTTTATTCCGTTGAGTTTAATCTGTTTGGGGTAAAGGACTCCTTTGAGAGTTTAATGAAACCTAATGAACCAACCCTCTTTTGGGAAGAATGCACATACCTATAAGTGTATAAATTTGTGTAGAAGTTCATGACATTCAGAACCTTTCTGGATCTTACATTAAAAATCCTCTCTACCCATATCTTTGTAAAATATTATATTTTCCCTAATCTTGGTTTGCAAGGAATGACAGAAATAGGCAACTTACTTAAAAGGGAGTGGAAGTTAGTAAAGGTGATCAAGTATGTCCCTCTATACCCATTCACTTAAGAATTCTTTTCGGAGAAAGAAGAGAATACTCTGGTTCAAGGAAGAAGTATTTTACCTAAGGCTACTTCAGGAAAATGCAAAAACGGAAATAGGCACTTAAGTGTCTGCCCCTCCCCCCCCCCAAGAGCCTTATAATTTACTAATTTAAAATAATTTGCATGATTTTTGGAGAGAAGAGACTCAGATGCTATAAGCAACAGATATGAATAGCCTCCTAGATTATTTGTCTTACACTTTGGATACTGGTGAGGTTACACAGAGCTGTAAGTCTCTTTGTGGAATTGGTTGTTAAGAAGATGACTAGCAGATGGGCCACGGTGGCTCAGCAGGCAAGAATGCTTGCCTGTGATGCCAGAGGGCCCAGGTTCGAGTCGTGGTGCCTGCCCATGTGAAAAAACGAAGATGACTAGCAGCGCCAGTCAGGAATAAGAAGGTATCACGGTAAAGTACTACTTTGTTAGTACAGAGGAATGGATCCTATAGACTGAGATATTCTGGAAAGGCTTTGCAGAGGATGTCTAACTCAGAGTAAGCCAGAAAGAAGGACTAACAGCTTATGCTTAATCAGCTGAGTTTTTCGCATGCCAGGCACAGTGTGGTCAACTAAATGTGTTCTCACAATCCATTCAGCAGTGAGGTGGGTCTTTTATTTTACATTAAGTTGAAACTGAGGCAGAGAGAGGCCAAGTAGATTGGTCTGGAGTCTACAGCAGCAAGTACTCAAACCCACGCAATCTGATTTCTGGAACCTTGGGTCTTTACCCCACACTATACTGCTTCTCTCGATCTCTGATGTGTAAAAGGAAAGAGAAGAGTATCCTAGTAAAGAAAGAGGAAACAGGATGCAGAAAACATGGTTGGGAAGATAGCATGTGAACCATTCTAGCTGAAGTGGAAAATTCATGAAAGATAAATTTGGAAATATAATTTGAAGCCAATTTTTGTATGGTATTGAATGTCAGGCTATGGAGTTTAGGTTTCAAGTCTTTTAAATGAAAGTTCCTAATTAGGGAGTGACAAGACCATGTGTTTCAGGGATCCTTGTCTGATGGGGTGGATGAAGTTGAGGGGAGTTATAGAGTAGACTCTTTAGGAGAGGATTAATGGGGGGCTGTTAGGTGATGAAGGGGATCTTCTGTCAGGGTGAGAGCAGTTAATTTCTAATTAAGGTATTTAAAAATATATTTCTTATACAAATCACAGTTAAATAAGGATTAAGTGTATATAATATTTAGTCTATCTAGGAACTGTACTAAATGAAGGACAGATAAAAGAACTAAGGGATAAAAGAATTGACCCATGCAGGTTGTAATAATTATCATTAAGTATCTAAAAGGCTCTCATTTAGAAGAAGCAGTAAATTTGTTTTACACAGTTCTGAAGGAACTGTGACTCTTTGGTGAAAATCATCAGGATATGCATTTCAGCTTATCCCAAGTAAAAAGCTCCCTAGGTGTTAGAGCTAGTTAGAACCAAGGGGGGAGTCTTCAGAAATTGGTCATCTCCCTAGGACAAGAAGCACTCAAAACTTTGGAAAGGAATTCTCACATTTGTAGGTGGACCAGATCAGTCAGTTCAGTCACTCAAGGTTATTTGTGGAATTAACGTTCTGCATTTCCTTCCTGCTTTGTCAGGGCTCCTGAGACCTAGAGCCTCAGCTGTCAGCCGGCTTCTGCTTTCCGTTTATGGTGCCTGTGAGAATGAGATCCTACACATCTCAGGATGAAAGAGGAAAAGAGAGCGTTTTGATAGATAGCTCAGAGGCAGTAGAAGAAGGCCAAGAGGGAAGAAAACAGCATAAATAATATCCTAAGTGAAAAACGGGGATGAGTAAATTCACACAAGTAATTACCTCATGGTAAAACATTCATAGTTTTATATTTCTTCAGTTAGGAGTTTTGGATACAGTCAGCATTGTGTTAAAATTTTATGAGAACATGTTTCAGTTAACTAGAATAATACTTTGTTTTGCCAGGAAATTTTTAAATCTTTATGATTCTGTCAGGTAACAGGGTATACATTTTGCTAGTAAGTGCTGCTGATTCTGTTCGAGTAATAATTTCTCAGGGTAATGATGTCATTTTATGTTGTCCATACAATTAGCATATTTTTTTACCAGTGACTTCCAGGCTTTTCATCACTAAAGAGCCAGTTTATTTTTCTCCTGGTGATGTCCAAATTTTGAACGCTTTGTCTGTCAAATTGTTCTTTGAAGCAGTGCTTTACCCCCCTCCCATTTTTTTGTTTGTTGGGCAAAAAACTATTAATAATTTTTTTGTCTCAGTAGTAGTATATATTACCACTGAGTTGACATATTCCATTCATAGGTAGACAGACTCAATTTTGACCTGGAAAGCATTATATGAAGGAAATGTTCAGTTTCCACTTGGCATTTTTGTAATATTGAAAGTAGCTCACAGATAACTCTTCACACCTGCCCTCCACTCTTAATCCTTGAGACACTTCAGGAAACTGAGGAACCCAGGTTGGTTATCCTGGACTTAAAAGAGGGAGTGAGAAAGGGATGTTCTATAAAATTAACTGCCAGTACTTTCCCTTTGATTTAATGCAGGACTTTTGGAAAGTCCCACCAGGATTGGGCAAGAAAAAGATCAGGCGCTGAGATCTGTCCATCATGTCTTGGAGATGCCAATAATCGTGGATTATCACATTAACTGCTAATGCCATTGCATGTTTGTCGTTTACCCCAGGAAAGCACAGACAGCATCCTCGCTATTGTTAAACAAAGAACCGGTTCTTTTGGTGATCGTCCTGCAAGACCTACTCTTTTAGAACAAGTGTTAAATCAAAAAAGACTGGTAAATATCTGTTTGTGAAGTACTTGCAAATCTATTTTAACTGGAGTTTTTTATTACAAATGGAATTATTTAGATATTTGAGACTTGAACATTTTTAAAACTGCTCTTTGGAATTGAATTGAGTTGGCTTTTTGCCAGTACACACAGGAATCTCATAGTACTCTCCAAAGGCTGTGTGAACAAAAATCTGATTTCTTGATTGACTAAATTCTGATTATCTGAGCAACATGGGATCTTAATACGACTCTCCTTGCATTAAAGTATGGGATTTATGAAATAATGGTTTAGTGATATTGAGTTATATTTAGACAAATATTTAATAAGGCTCTCTATTATAAGTTTGATAGCAGGCATTGGAACTCATTCAGGGAAGGAGAGATTATTCAGTGAATACTTGAATAATTATATGGTTTTTGAGGAAAAAAATAATTCATATCATACTATATATCAAAATACATTCCTGTTAATCTAAAGAGTATTAAAACTTTTTATAAAAAAAGAAATAAAATCGGAACTTTATCTCAAAAAATGTGGAATAACTTTCTAGCTTAAAAGCAATACAGAAAAATCACAAGAGAGATTATAAATATGACTGCATAAAAATGAGTAATGTCTGTCAAAAATGGTAGAAAAGAAAGAATGCAGAATAACATAGGAAAAATATTTGCAAGCTATGAAAGATTATTGTTAATATGGTTGATATTTCTATCACATAAAACATTCACATAAACTGATGAAGAAGGAAATGTTGCCCTCAGTACATTATAAAAGATATTAACAGAGGAAAAAGCAGAGATGATTCTATTAAAATGATATGAAAAGGTTTTCAATATCGGTAACAACCACAATCAAATGACAATAACAGTTAAGTGAAGATCTTTTAAGAGGTTTACATGGTGATGGTTAAGTGAAGATCCTCTAAGTGATTTACACAGTGATGTTGAGAGTTGGTGAAATGGGTTCACTAATCTTGGTAATGGCATGGGATTCTAACACAGACCTTCCTAGAGCAGTTTGGCAGTGGCTGTCAGGAGTCTTTAGGCAGAGGAATAGTCCCTGAAGGGTTAGTCCCTGAAGTGTATGTACCATAAATAGAAAAGTGGTAGCTGAAACAACCTAAATGTCTGACTTATGAGCTAAGTAGACAATTTTACATTTACTTCATAGAATTTAGGGCAGTCTTCCGAAGTTGTTTTTAAACAAACCTATTTAATAATAGGACTATATTATAGTGCTAAATTTTAGAATCATCATTGGTAGTTCCACTTTATTCAGTTCATCTTTTTCAGTTTATTCGGGCAAAGTTTTGTCCTTTATCAATTAATGTAGGCATTTTAGGTAATAATATTTACTGTATGATTGCAACTATATTTTTAAATGATAAATATACAAAAATTAATTTAGTTTTCTGAAATTTTGTAATGTGCTAATATTACCTTTTTATATATATGTATGTACCTGTATCTGCACACATGTATGCACACACATGTCGTGTGTGTGTTTGTACATGCTTACATAAATGGCCCCTTTCATTTCCTCTTTTTTGTAATCCTGGGCCGATGCTATTCTTGGCTGTTTGCTCTTGTGTTTCAGAGAGAGAGAGAAAGAGTGAGTGTGTCTTTTTATATGCTGACTTAATGGGTAAAGCATTTTCTTTTGTGCATAGAGTCACCATAACATCATGCTTCACCCATTATTTTTAAGTTTTAATATTTTGGTCTATTATGTCAAATTTTACCATTAGTTTGCAGCATAATTGTAATGTACCTGATGAAAAAGTGAATTCAAATCAGGCATGTTTTGTTTGTAACCATATTGCACTATATGTAAGGACACATCAGAGTAGTTCTATAGCATGTGTGCAATCTAATCACATAATTAGTACTTTTTTTTTCTATTTTCTCTTTCAGTCCTTGCTAAGAAGTCCTGAAGTTGTGCAGTTTTTACAGAGACAACAACAATTACTAAACCAGCAAGTTTTGGAGCAAAGACAGCAGCAGTTTCCAGGACCACCAGTGTGAGGGAACTTATCATGAACTTCTCTGTTTTTTATCTTACTGTAACAGATGATCATATTTTTATACTAAAGATAAAGGGGTAAGCTATGCCAGTAGAATATAAACAGTCATTTTCCTGTGAATGGATGTGTGAGTTTGGGGATAAGTAAGTCTTGCATTTCGTGCATCTAAGCCTTTCCAGTTGCCATGAATTTAAATAAACCAGTTTATCTTTCCAAAATAATATTTAATTACAATGGTTTCTAAACAAAATGTCCACTTCAGTCATTGTTACTGAAGGTAATGAGACAGTTACTTTCTGTGGAAGTCATTAAGTTAATAGATATTAATCCTGAATCATCTGGCTCAGGGGTTCTCCTCAAGGGGTAGTTGGAAGTGTATAGGTATGTGTTTTGGTTGTTACTGTGACCTTGAATACTGCATAACTTTCGTGGGTGGGTCAGGAATCCACAGATCCTCGGTGTTCTGTGGCGTCTGGGTTAGTTCCACACAAGTAAGGATTATCCCACTCAATAGCCAGTAACACCCCTCCTGGAACACTGAGAGCTGCTTGTTGCAGTAACACATGACTGGGCTCCTAGAATTGGGTTCTGTAGTAAATTTTTCTCTCCAGTTGAGACTGGAGCTGTCAAGAGGTAAGCATATTTTTTATCTGAAAGGAAAGCAATCATTGTTAAGTATCTGTGAAATTACAATATGCGTCCCTTGCAGAAATGTGTTGGTAAAACCCAAGGAGGATTAACTAAGTACACTAGAGTTGAGTGCATCACCAAAGCTGACTTCTCTAATTCATTACCCATTAGTTTTTATCTCTTTTAAATTAGACACTCTTTTATGTTCGTGAACAGTGTCTCATTTATCCCACCAATGCCAGGACAAAATTGTTTTTCTCATAATCATTTCCTTTTCAAAAAGATCCTGAAAATAAGTAACACTCCAGCATTTTGTCAATATTTTTTGAAATCAAGCTATTTAAGACCGTGTTATTCCAAGTAATGTTCAAAGAATGATGGATAATCTGGATAGATAATGCCTTTTTCTTGTATTTTTTCCTAGGAAAACTTTGAAAAGGCAAATCTACCAATAAGAGTAACAAATAAATGTCAAGAGAGTATTTCCAATATTAGGATAAAAAATGTATATGTCTTGAGTTTAATTGTGCAAATATTTAAAGATTTGTTAGTTTCTTAAAGATGATTTTTAAGTTCTGAACTATATATCCACTTAAACCTAGGCCTCGTATTTCTAAGTACTTGTGGAAAGAAAGAATGTTTTTCATTTTGTGTCTGTACAAAAACACCTTTACACAAATAAATCATTAAAGTCCGTTTGTTGACATTTGAATTGTCTAATTCACTTATTCTCTTTAGTTACTTCACACTAGAGGCAAAGGAATGCATTTACACTTGTTAATAGCTGTTTATTCCTTTACCAGGTTGAGAACTTTTTAACCAGTTTATTGAATCCCTAGGGCTTAAGTTACCTGTTTATGGTGAAGGGTCAGGGAAGGAACAGAATGTCAATTTATGCTTCTTGTAATGAATATATGAAGAAAGGAAGGGAGGGAAAGTAGTAAGTTAGTGAGAGCTGAATAGAAAGAAAACAGATTGAATTTATATATGTATAAGAACTTTGTGATGATAAATAGTTGTTAAACACTGGAGTGGATAATTGAGAGGGGCTTAGGATCTTTTCCCCAGGGTAGTTTTTTAGTGTACTCATTCATTGATTAATTTGGATGAGAAGAATAAGGCAATTTTCAACACAACTGAACTATTGTCTACCATATTAGATTTTTTTTAACTTTACAAAATTGTCAATAAAACAATAAGGTATTTACTTATTTGGAGTATACTTTTTACGCTAACCCCAATTTTTCATCCCTCCATGTACTCATGACCTTTCATGTGACTTTAAGGCAACTCTTGCCAAGAGGTTGAGCTTGTTTACCTATTCCTTACATCTGGATTAGCCTTGTGATTCGTTTTGGCCAATAGAATGCAGAAGAAAGAACAGTGTGCCAGTTCTGGGGAGACTGCCATAGTTTTTGAGCACTCTGCTTGCTCTCCCAGACCCTGTCCTTCTACCATGGTGGTAAGCAAAGCCCAGCCTCTGGGTGATGTGAGACACCTGGCCTGACTACTACCTCTGTGGCTCCAGCTAAGTAGTCAGCTGACAGCCAGGCATGGGAGTGAGGCTGTGCTAGACTGCCCGCCTTTGGGCAGCCTGCCAACCAGCTGCAGATGCATGCATCCAGCAGAGTCAGCCAGGCCTGGCCTGGACCAGCAGAACCACCCAGCTGACCCATGGACTTGTGAGCAGTAACAAGGGAATATTTGTAAGCCACGGTATTGTGTGGTGATTTGTTATGTGACATTATTACGACAGTAGATGTCACATTTTTCTGTTATTTATTGCTGCATAACAAGTCACCCAAAGTCTTAGTGGCTAGACAGCAAGTTTATATTTCTCACTGTTAAGTGGTTTGAATAGGCTGAGGGTGGGTGTTTACATGCTTGTGATAATTGTTGGCTGGGGTTCTGCCACCTGAGAATGGCTCACTTGTGTGGCTGACAGTTGATGGTGACTGTTGGCTGGAAGCTAAGCTGGGGCTGCTGACCAGGGTAGTTATGTGTGGTTCTAATTTCTGAGCAGGACATCCCAAGAGCAAGTGTTGAGAGAGGCAAGCAGAAGTTCCCAATTCAGTTGAGGGAAACTCCCAGAACTAGAGTGGTATCACTTCTGCCTTGTTCTGCTAGAGCAGCCACTGAACCTGCCCAAATGGAAGAGGTGGAGAAGTAATCCCATTCTTGGTGAGACACATTACAGAAGGGCATGTGGGATAGGAGATACCATTGCTGCCATCTTTGGAAAGTGCTGACTGCCACACCTACCTGGAAAGCATTTGCATAGCTATTTAAAATTACAGCATTATATACCGTATAATGAGTTGGTCCATTAATATTGAGTTGGTCCATTTTGGAAATTGGTTTTCTAATAACAGTGTCTTACAAATTCAAGTGATGAGAATAAGGGTGAGGGCTAGGCTTAACAGGAAAGGTGAAAGCCGAGCAATGATTTGACAGATCAGTACAGGACTTTATCAGACATGTACAAACACACAGAAATGAAGCAGCCACAGGGTTTGGGACTGCAGTAAAGGCTGGTAACTGGATAGGTAGGGGTTATATCAACATAGTAGCTAGTAATACGATAATAACCATTATAGCCAAAATTGAACATTAAATATTCTCTGAATAGTGCTCTGCCCTTTTCATTTGGTATGTAATTTGATCTTCACAACAATTTTAAGGGAAGAGGTGTCCTCACTTCACAAAGGAAAAAACAACTTCTCACTGTCAATTCACTTGGTGACTTAAGTGCCATGCTGACACATTTTTCCGTGTGCACAAAATTCTCTTGGGGAGTATGTTCAAAAATACAGATTCCTGTAGTGCAACCCAGACCTACTAAATCAGAATTGCTTGTTTGCCTAGGAATCTACATTTTTAGTACATCCGCTGAAATGAATCTTAGTCTTTGGCCAGTACTCCACCTAGCAGCATGTCCTTACAAGACTCCACCTGGAAACAAATCCTCCCTGGCCAAGATTCTACCTGAGATGAGATCCTACCCTGGCCAAGACACCACTCGGAAGCAGGTCCTTCCTGGCCATGTCATCAGTTTACAGCCTTCTGAAAGACCTTGAGGCAAAAGCACCCACCTAAACCTGTATTCCTGACCTGTAGAAACTGAGATAATAAGGGTAGTTTTAGACGTCTAAGTTTTGGGGCAATTCATTACAAAGCAATAAATAGCTAATACAAACACTTGAAACTGATGACCTTATAACTGGTCTGAGACGAGTCACTCCAGTTGAGGGAGGGCTGCTAGCCCCCCAGCCCCCAGCCCTAGCATGTGTAGCCTATCTACTCAGTACAATTTGGAAATTGCCAGTTGAGGCAGTGAGAATGACTAAGGGACTTTGAGCGTCTGATTTGTACCTTAGAAAAATGTAACTGGTTGCAGTAGAGGATGGATCAGATCTGTCAGTTAAAAAGCAATTTCTGATGATCTGTGGTGGTTTTAAAAATATCTCAAGATCTTTGACGCTCATTCCTTCAATAACTAACCCCCTTCCCCTTAAGTATGGGCTGCATTTAGAGATTCATTTCTAATGAATAAGTAATGCCATGACCAGAGACTAGGTGATAAAGAGGTACTGCAGCTTCTGTACTAATCTCTGTCTTCTGTATATGCCTCCCTTGGATTAGACACCCTTGGGGAGCCAGCAGCCATGGGGTGAGCAGCCCTAGGGAGAGGTCCAAGTGGCAAAGGAATGAGGCCTCCTGCCAACAGTGGTATGAGTAAGCTGGGAGCAGGGCCCCAGCCCCAGCAAGCTCTTGGAGGCCCATGGGTGACACCTTGAATGCAGCATGGTGAGAGACACGGAGCTAGGACCAAAACGAAGCCACAGATACAGGAGATGGTAAACGCTCATTCTTTGTGAAGAGACAGATAGCTAATACCTAGCAAAAGACAGCAGCATTTGGAAAGAAAAGAAAATGACAGATACAAGAGATGTTTAGGAGATGAAATCAATGGGGCATTAAGCAGTGGCCCACAGGTGGAGTAAGGCCAGGGAAGAACTGACCACAAGGACGGTTTCCCTACTTGCAGTGATGAATAAATGGAGGTTACTGTAAGAAACTGTGTTAAGTATGTTGAATGTGAAATGTCCATCACAATTTCAGTGGTGGTACTGGGTAGGCAGCTGGGCGCGTACCTGAATCTCAGAAGGGAGGTTGAAACTGGAAGTAAAGGTTTGTCAGTCATGTGAATGATGAGCCATTCAAGAATGAAGTGTAAAAGTGGCAGAAACAATGTCTGAGGACTGCACCTTGGGAAAGGGCAGAAGTAAGAATAACTAAAAGCAGATAATACAGGGAGGGAAACAATAATAATAAAAATCCCACAATGAACCAAAAAAAACAACAAAACAGGAAAGCATCCAAAAAGCCAGGAGGGAAGAGATATTCAAGAAGACAGAAACAGGCAGTACCACAGCTGTAAAGATAATTGTTCTTTTTGCTTCATAAGGACTAAAATGTGTCTTTAATTTGGCAGTTGGGAGGAGTGTTGGGGGTAGAAGCAGATATCAGTGGATGGAGCTATAGTTGAGAGGTGTCAAAGGTGAGAGTAATCTAATCTAGGGTGATGCCATCAGCCTAGTGATGTAAGACATCTACTGGAAACCACTCCCCAGAGATTCAGCAAAAAAAACCGGGGGGGGGAGGGGGACTTTTCTTACTTGTTCAGAACTCTAGAGGAAGGTGAAGACTGGAGAAGGACCCCACAAACACCTGTCCAAAGAAAGAGGAGACCATCAGGTGGGAAACCTGTTCCAGGCTGGCCAGTTGTTTCCATCCCCCTCCCTCAGTCCCGCACAGCAGAGGAAGTGCCCAGAGGCAGGAGCTGGGGCCCCCCCTGCCAAGGACACAGACTATGAACTCTCACAGCAGTAAGACAGGTCCCATCTATATCCAGACGCAGACCCCAACCCACAGGGACCCATGGCAGGACCTAGCCATGGGGAGGAATGCAAAAAGACAGCAAGGGGGCTTTCCAAAGTGAGGCTTAGGGAGGGCATGGCAGAATCCTTCCTAAAAGCAGCAAGTAGCCAGACAGAAACTACCCAGGTCAACTGTTCGGGGACCTGGATGACAAGGGAAGACATTTCAAGGCCAGGTCAGTGAGGGACAAAGAGTCTGAGAACATGGACAGAGACTGTTTCTCCAGCCCTGGGTCATGGTTCCCCTCCCCCACCCTTGAGTGAAGCAGCAGCTGGAGCCCTGAATTTTGCCTGGTGGCTGGGGGAGTTCTCTGCCCCAAACAAAATGGGAGACACAGCCCCACACTGACCAAAGTGAAGGCACAGGAACCTGCAGTTTCAGCCTGCCCAGTCAGACGCATCCTGGGCTCCTGGAGGCAAACAGATTCTCAGGACCATTAATTCACTGAACAGCACCATCTGTTGGGCAGGTTGGAAAATGCAGGAGAACTGCTGGGTCTTTCAGAACCTCTCCAGACCCTGTCCCAGGCCCATCAGAGCTGGTCTACACCCCCTGCACGGGAACTCAGCCTTGTTTGGGGGCTGAGGAAATGTGGATGACCCAGCAGGCAAAGCTATGCCAAATTCAAACCCAGTCAAAAACTAAATCCTAGACAAGAGAGAAACTGACCTTCAGGAGGCACATCAAGATAATCGGATGACGAGATGTCAGCAAAAAATAACAAGGCATACTAAACCTCAAGAAAAATGGCTCAGGCAAAGGAACAGGTCAAAAGGAAAAGACATAGAATCTGGAAGAATACAAAGAATTTGAAAGAAAACATAGAAAATATGAAAGACATTAGATCGAAGTTAAAAATACACTAAAGACATACAACAGCAGATTTCAAGAGACAAAAGAAGACATTAGTGAGCTAGAAGAGCAACCAAATTTGAACAAATAGAGGGAAAAAAAGAAAAATTTGAGAAGGGTCTCAGGAAAATTATTTTTTGTTTATTTTATTAGAGAAGCTGTGGGTTTACAAAACCATCATGCATAAAATACACGTACTTCACCCCCCCTCCAGCATCTTCCACTGGTGTGGAGCATTTGTTACTATTAATGAGAGCACTTTTTAAAATAAATCATACTTTTTTCTCATCACATAATTGTGTATTTATCACTAAGATCATTTTTAGAATGTGTGTATCAGTACAGAAAAAGAAATGGAAAAAAGAAACAACTCATACATTCTATACCCCTTACCCCTCCCTGTCATTGACTACTAGTATTTCTAACTACCCAATATTTTTTACCCCTTACTCCCCCCACACACACATTATTTATTGTATCCTTATAGTTTTACTCATCTGTCCATACAGATGGCATCAGACAGGAGGTTTTCACAATCCCATGATCACACTATAAAAGCTATATAGTTATACAATCATCTTCAAGAATCAAAGCTACAGGGATACGGTTCAACAGTTTCAGGTACTTCCCTCTAGCCACTCCAATACACCATAAACTAAAAATGGATATTTATGTAATGTGTAAGAATAACCTGCAGGATAACCTCTCAACTCTGAAATCTCTCAGCCACTGAGACTTTATTTTGTCTCATTTCTCTCTTCCCCTTTTTGGTCAAGAAGACTTTTTCAATACCATAATGCTAGGTCGTGGCTCATTCCTGGGAGTCCTGTCCCATGTTGCCAGGGACTTTTAAATCCCTGGGAGTCAGGTCCTATGTGGGGTGGAGGTGTATTAGCTAGGGTTCTCTGTAGAAACAGAATCAGCAGGAGATATCTATAAATATAAAATTTATAAAAGTGCCTCAAATAGCCATGGAGATGTAGAATCCAAGGTCTGTAGGGCAGGGCACAAGCTGGTAGCTCCAATGAAGGTCCTCAATGAACTCTCAGAAGAGACTGGCTGGCTGTAGTAGGAAGGGTGACTGTCTCTTCTGAATCCTCCTTAAAAGTCATCCAGTGATTAGATTAAGCATCACTCATTGCAGAAGACACTCCCCTTAGCTGATTACAAATGCAACCAACTGTAGATGCCACCAACGTGGTAATGATTTAAGTCCATGAAATGTCCTCACAGCAACAGATGGACCAGCGCTTGCCCAATCAGACATTCGGGCACCACCACCTGGCCAAGTTGACACATGAACCTGACCATGACAGAGGGAGAGCAGTGAGTTCACCTGCAGAGTTGGCTTATAGAGGCCACATCTTAGCAACAAAAGAGGTTTTCTGGGGGTGACTCTTAGGCACCTTTGCAGGAATAAGTTTCAAGGCGTGAACCCCAAGATTGAGGGCTCAACCTACTGAATTGGTTGTTCCCACTGCTTGTGAGAATATCAGGAATTCCCCAGATAGTGGAATTTAATATTTCCTTCTTTCTCCCCAGTTCCCCAAGGGGACTTTTTATTCACTGCCCCAAATACTCTGGGATGTATTGGGGCATCACATTACTGTACAAGCCAATAAGATCTCACGACCTATTCAAGATTCCATGTAATTAAGGTGTTCAAATAAACTGACCATACAAGTTAATTTAGATAATGTGCTGCCAAAAATGTAAACTTTGCACCAAATAAACACCTCTTTCTTTTGTCTCACACAGAAGTTGAAGTTTTAAAGTATAGACCATATCATCCTTTACGCTGTATTGTGATCTACCTTAGTCCTATCCAGATCAGCATCATTCATATCTCTAGTCAAAGTCTGATCACTTTTTTAACAGTTACTGTATGGAGTACTGCTGACTTTCAGAGCTTCAGAACTCCATTCCTTCTTGCAGCCACTCAGTGGGCCATTGTATGTATATACCACAGTTCCCACTTCCAATCCTCAGTCATTGTACTCTTAAGCCACCTCCATCCATTGTGAATCGTGAGCACTGCCACCATAAACACCACTCTGCAAATGTCCATTTGTGCCCCCACTCTCCATTCCTCCAGAATCATATGGCAACCCCACCCTAGCCTCCTGTGGAGCCACCACACTGTCCTCCAGAGGGGCTGCACCACTCAACTTCCCTACCAACAGTGAATAGGTACATATCTTTCTCCACATTTTCTCCAGTACTTGTTTCTCTCTGTTCATTATAACAGTTTTATTTGCACATCATACAAAACTTAAGTAAAAAAAATCAGTGGTTCCTAGCATAATCGCATAGCCATGACTTCACTACCACAATCTATATGCTGTTTGAATCTATTATGTACCTCAGAAAAGCCATTCTTTAATCCTGATCCAATTTTGTGGGAACAGCCATTTCTGTACTGTAGGTCAGAAATTTTTATTAGATTATCTGCACAGACAGGTGACATGCCCAATTATGGGTGTGATCTTCTGATTAGATGGAGATGTGACTCCACCCATTCCAGGTGGGTCTTGATTTGTTTACTGGGATCCTTTAAAAGAGGAAACATTTGGCTAGAGTCAGAAATGACAGAAGCCTCAGAGCTGACAGAAACTTCACAGCAGAGCTGACACAGATGCAGAGAGATGAAGAACAGAAACACACTGGAACCCAGCAGATGTTGCAATGTTACGTTAAGCAAGCCAGAACCTGGAGTGAACCAAGGGAAGCCAAGAGATGAAAGCAAACACTGGAGAAGTAAAGTGAGGCTCCCCCATAGGAATAGAGGCTGAAAGCAACAGAGCCCAGGAGCAAGGGACCAGCAGATGCCAGTGATGTGACTACCAGATGACAGAGATGTTCCTGACCCATCGGTCTTTCTTGAGGGAAGATAACATCTTGTTTGTGCCTTAATTTAGACACTCTCACTTCCTTAGAACTGTAAATTTGTAACTTAGTAAATTCCCCTTTATAAAAGCTGTTCCATTTCTGGTATACTGTGTTCTGGCAACTTTTATAGACTAAAATCATCTGTATGAAGATATTTCCTTTTCTTCTGCAAAGACAAATTATTGACAACACAAAGAGCACAAACATATGCATCTTGGATGTACAAGAAGGATCAGAGAAGGGAAAAGGGCCAGAAGGAATATTCAGGGAAATAATGGCTGAAAATTTCCTAAACTTTATGTGCTGGTTTGAAAGAATTATGTAGCCTACAAAAGTCATGTTTTAATCCTGATCCATCTAGTGGAGGCAGTGTTTCTTTTAATCTCTATTCAGCACTGTAGTTTGGAAATGTTATTAGATTATCTCCACAGAGATGTGACTCACCCAATTGTGGGTATTAATCTTTGATTACAGGGAGATGTGACTCCACCCATTCCAGGTGGGTCTTGACTAATTTACTGGAATCCTTTAAAGGAAGAAACATTTTGGAAAAAACTTCAGAGCCACAAATGCCAGCAGAGTCCATGCAGCCAGAGACCTTTGGAGATGAAGAAGGAAAATGCTGCCTGGGGAGCTTCATTAAACAAGATACCTGGAGAGAAAGCTAACAGTTGTCACCATGTTCATCATATCATATGCCTTTCCAGTTGACAGAGAAACCCTGAACATCATCAGCCTTCTCGAACCAAGGTATTTTTCTCTGGATACCTTAGATTGGACATATCTATAGCCTTGCTTTAAATGTGGACATTTTCATGGCTTTAGGACTATAAACTTGCAACTTGAAAATTCCCCTTTTTAAAAGCCATCCTATCTCTGGTATTTTGCATTCCAGCAGCTAGGAAACTAGAACAGATTTTGGTACCAGGAGTGGGGTGCTGCTGCTACAGTTTGCAAATACCAAACATGTTGGAATGGCTTTTTAAATGGATTAGGGGAAGATTCTGGATGAGTTGTGAGGAGCTGGATAGAGAAGGCCAAGAATACTTTGAAGAGACTTAGTAGAAATATGGACTCTAAAGATACCTCTGATAAGGCACTAGATAGATATGAGGCACATGTTATTGCAAACTGGAAGGAAGGCAATCCTTGTTTTAAAATCACAGATCACCTAGCAAAATTGACCAGTGGCTTTAGCTGGAAAGCAGATTTTAAAAGCCCTAAACTTGGATATTTAGCTGAAGAGATTTCCAAATTAAATGTGGAAAGTGCAGCCTGGTTTCTCCTTGCGGTTTATGGCAAAATGTGACAGGAAAGAGATAAGCTGAGAACTGAACTCTTAGTATAGAAACAAGAAATTGATGTTCTGGAAAATTCTGGACTTCCAGGAAGGGAGATCCCAGAGAATAGTGCCCCATGTAAGGATTTAATCAAATGTGGAACAAGTCAGCCATTTCAGAGAAAGCCAGGATTGGAGATGGAGTTATCCAGGAAAGATTTGTGGAAACTCTGTCTGAAGGGTGTGAGGTCCTTCCCTGCTGCATAGTGTGGCAGGATCTGCATAAACAGAACCACTACCAGCCTGAACTGAAAGGGACATAAAAGGGAACCATTGGAGGAAAAATAACTTCGGGGCAGAATATTGGAAGCTAAAGTCTAAAGTCAAGAGACCACAGGCCAGGAGAATAAACTCATCCAAGCACATGGAGAGGGTGAGTTTGCCCAGAAGGCAGAGGATGGACCTTCTGTCTCATTGCAGTGGAAGAGTCATGCCACCTTTAGCTTTGGAGAGGGTGGAGCACATTCCTTGAGGACTGGGGAGAGCCTGACTGCCACCACATTGTTGTGGAGGGGTTGAGCATGTGCCCCAGAAATGGTAGAGAGTCTGGGTGCAGCCCCAATGCTTGGAGAGGATGGATCTGAGAAAATGGTGGTCTCCCCAACGTCCCCAAGTTTGCATTCAGAGAGAGGTAGGCCTCTACCTAGGCCCTTGGAAAAGGTGGGACTATCACTTTCTAAAGCCCCAAAGATAAATGACTCTCAGTCTGTTGGACTAATCTAATGGAGTTTGCCCTGCAGGTTTTTGAAACTGCTTGAGTCCAGTGATCTCTCTGTTCCTGCCAATTTCCCCCTATGGAAATAGGGCTATTTATCCAATTACTATCCCTCCTTTGTATGTGGGCAGCAAATAACTTGTTCTGAGCTTTACAGGTCCAGAGCCAGAGGGAATTTTGCCTTAGGTCAGACCATGCCTGTAACACACTTTGATGAGACTTTGTACTGGTTTTAACCTTGTATTGTATTTGTATTCTTACTGAAATGGTTTAAGGCTTTTGTGATATTGTGATGGAGTGCTTATATTTTGTATCTGGAAAAAAACATGTCTTTTTTAGGGTCCAGAAAGTGTAATGTGCCAGTTTGAAAGGATTATGTACCCGAGAAAACCTGGGTTTTAATTGTAATCCATCTTGTGGAGGTAACCATTTCTTTTAATCCCTATTCAGCACTGCAGTTTGGAAAGATGATTAGATTATCTCACAGAAATGTGACATGCCCAATTGTGGATATTAACTCTTTTTTTTTTTTTTTCGGTATGAGCAGGCTCTGGGAATTGAACCTGGGTCTCTGGCATGGCAGGCAAGAATTCTCCCACTGAGCTACCATTGCCCACCCATTGGTATTAACTTTTTTTAATATTGCATTTAATGTATTGTAATTTTCATTATATTCTTAAATCATCACCAGGCCCTGTGAGGGCTTTTACATCACCTTTGCAAAGAAAAATGCTTAATCTACAATATAGTTTTGTATAATAGATAATTAAAGGAATGTTTGCGTGAAATTTAATCAACAAGTAAAATGTCATTTCTCATGTGTTTAAATTTTGGAAGCCACACTCTTAAAAAAATAAGAGATAACTTGTGGTTTGAAATGTGAAACAGAAAAGCAGATATCAGAGGATAGAAGTTTCTTAATGACAAATTTAGAAAAAAAATTATAACAATATTTCTACTCATAATTGCATAGTAAAAAAGGGAGTGAGGAACATTGAAAAGGTAGTGATTAGTTTGGGCTGAGAAAGACAAAAGTCAATAAAATATAGAAAGAAAGCACTTGAGAAAATAAATGTTGGAATGAAATAGGAAAAAAGAATTCATCATATTTAAAAAAATGTTACATAGTTAATTTATTAATTTGCAAGTATCTTATTTATGATGTTAATCCTTGAATGAGGGTGCTTTTTTTATTAATTAAAAAAATTAACTAACAAAACATTTAGAAATCATTTCATTCTACATATACAATCAATAATTCTTAATATCATTACATAGTTGCATATTCATCATTTCTTAGTACATTTGCATCGATTTAGAAAAAGAAATAAAACAATAATAGAGAGAGAAAAAAAAAGAAAAAAACTATACCTCACATGCAGCTTCATTCAATGTTTTAACATAATTACATTACAATTAGGTAGTATTGTGCTGTCCATTTCTGAGTTTTTGTATCCAGTCCTGTTGCACAGTCTGTATCCCTTCAGCTCCAATTACCCATTATCTTACCCTATTTCTAGCTCCTGATGGTCTCTGTTACCAATGACATATTCCAAGTTTATTCACTAATGTCGGTTCATATCAGTGAGATCATACAGTATTTGTCCTTTCGTTTTTGGCTAGTCTCACTCAGCATAATGTTCTGAGGTCCATCCATGTTATTACATGCTTCATAAGTTTATTCTGTCTTAAAGCTGCATAATATTCCATCATATGTATATACCACAGGCTGTTTAGCCACTCGTCTGTTGATGGACATTTTGGCTGTTTCCATCTCTTTGCAATTGTAAATAATGCTGCTGTAAACATTGGTGTGCAAGTGTCCATTTGTGTCTTTGCCCTTCAGTCCTCTGAGTAGATACCTAGCAATAGTATTGCTGGGTCATATGGCAATTCTATATTCAGCTGTTTGAGGAACCGTCAGACTGCCTTCCACAGTGCTTGCACCATTTGACATTCCCACCAACAGTGGATAAGTGTGCCTCTTTCTCCACATCCTCTCCAGCACTTGTCATTTTCTGTTTTGTTGATAATGGCCATTCTGGTGGGTGTGAGATGATATCTCATTGTGGTTTTGATTTGCATTTCTCTAATGGCCAGGGACATTGAGCATCTCTTCATGTGCCTTTTGGCCATTTGTATTTCCTCTTCTGAGAAGTGTCTGCTCAAGTCTTTTTCCCATTTTGTAATTGGATTGGCTGTCTTTTTGTTGTTGAGTTGAACAATCTCTTTATAAATTCTGGATACTAGACCTTTATCTGATACGTCGTTTCCAAATATTGTTTCACATTGTGTAGGCTGTCTTTTTACTTTCTTGATGAAGTTCTTTGATGCACAAAAGTGTTTAATTTTGAGGAGCTCCCATTTCTTTCTTTCTTTCTTCAGTGCTCTTGCTTTAGGTGTAAGGTCCATAAAACTGCCTCCAATTATAAGATTCATAAGATATCTCCCTACATTTTCCTCCAACTGTTTTATGGTCTTAGACCTAATGTTTAGATCTTTGATACATTTTGAGTTAACTTTTGTTTAGGGTGTGAGATACGGGTCCTCTTTCATTCTTTTGCATATGGATATCCAGTTCTCTAGGCAACATTTATTGAAGAGACTGTTCTGTCCCAGGTGAGTTGGCTTGACTGCCTTATCAAAGATCAAATGTCCATAGATGAGAGGGTCTATATCTGAGCACTCTATTCGATTCCATTGGTCGATATATCTATCTTTATGCCAGTACCATACTGTTTTGACCACTGTGGCTTCATAATATGCCTTAAAGTCAGGCAGCGTGAGACCTCCAGCTTCGTTTTTTTTCCTCAAGATACTTTTAGCAATTCAGGGCACCCTGCCCTTCCAGATAAATTTGCTTATTGGTTTTTCTATTTCTGAAAAATAAGTTGTTGGGATTTTGATTGGTATTGCATTGAATCTGTAAATCAATTTAGGTAGAATTGACATCTTAACTATATTTAGTCTTCCAATCCATGAACACGGTATGCCCTTCCATCTATTTAGGTCTTCTGTGATTTCTTTTAACAGTCTTTTGTAGTTTTCTTAGTACAGGTCCTTTGTCTCTTTAGTTAAATTTATTCCTAGGTATTTTATTCTTTTAGTTGCAATTGTAAATGGAATTCATTTCTTCATTTCCCCCTCAGCTTGTTCATTGCTAGTTTATAGAAACGCTACAGATTTTTGAGTGTTGATCTTGTAACCTGCTACTTTGCTGTACTCCTTTATTAGCTCTAATAGTTTTGCTGTGGATTTTTCAGGGTTTTCGACGTATAGTATCATATCATCTGCAAACAGTGAGAGTTTTACTTCTTCCTTTCCAATTTTGATGCCTTGTATTTCTTTTTCTTGTCTAATTGCTCTGGCTAGAACCTCCAACACGATGTTGAATAACAGTGGTGATAGTGGACATCCTTGTCTTGTTCCTGATCTTAGGGGGAAAGTTTTCAATTTTTCCCCATTGAGGATGATATTTGCTGTGGGTTTTTCATATATTCCCTTTATCATTTTAAGGAAGTTCCCTTGTATTCCTATCCTTTGAAGTGTTTTCAACAGGAAAGGATGTTGAATCTTGTCAAATGCCTTCTCTGCATCAATTGAGATGATTATGTGATTTTTCTGCTTTGATTTGTTGATATGGTGTATTACATTAATTGATTTTCTTATGTTGAACCATCCTTGCATACCTGGGATGAATCCTACTTGGTCATGATGTATAATTCTTTTAATGTGTTGCTGGATTCGATTTGCTAGAATTTTGTTGAGGAGTTTTGCATCTATATTCATTAGAGAGATTGGTCTGTAGTTTTCTTTTTTGGTAATATCTTTGCCTGGTTTTGATATGAGGGTGATGTTGGCTTCATAGAATGAATTAGGTAGCTTTCCTTCCACTTCAATTTTTTTGAAGAGTTTGAACAAGGTTGGTACTAATTCTTTCTGAAATGTTTGGTAGAATTCACATGTGAAGTCATTTGGTCCTGGACTTTTCTTTTTGGGAAGCTTTTGAATGACTGATTCAATTCTTTACTTGTGATTGGTTTGTTGAGGTCATCTATTTCTTCTTGAGTCAAAGTTGGTTGTTCATGCCTTTCTAGGAAATTGTCCATTTCATCTACATTGTTGTATTTATTAGCATAAAGTTGTTCATAGTATCCTGTTATTACCTCCTTTATTTCTGTGAGGTCAGTGATTATGTCTCCTCTTCCATTTCTGATCTTATTTATTTGCATCCTCTCTCTTCTTCTTTTTGTCAGTCTTGCTAAGGGCCCATCAATCTTGTTGATTTTCTCATAGAACCAACTTCTGGTCTTATTGATTTTCTCTACTGTTTTCATGTTCTCAATTTCATTTATTTCTGCTCTAATCTTTGTTATTTCTTTCTTTTTGCTTGCTTTGGGGTTAGTTTGCTGTTCTTTCTCCAGTTCTTCCAAGTGGACAGTTAATTCCCGAATTTTTGCCCTTTCTTCTTTTCTGATATAGGCATTTAGGGCAATAAATTTCCCTCTTAGCACTGCCTTTGCTGCGTCCCATAGGTTTTGATATGTTGTGTTTTCATTTTCATTCACCTCAAGATATTTACTAATTTCTCTTGCAATTTCTTCCTTGACCCACTTGTTGTTTAAGAGTGTGTTGTTGAGCCTCCACGTATTTGTGAATTTTCTGGCACTCTGCCTATTATTGATTTCCAACTTCATTCCTTTATGATCCGAGAAAGTGTTGTGTATGATTTCAATCTTTTTAAATTTGTTAAGACTTGCTTTGTGACCCAGCATATGGTCTATCTTTGAGAATGATCCACGAGCACTTGAGAAAAAGGTGTATCCTGCTGTTGTGGGATGTAATGTCCTATAAATGTCTGTTAAGTCTAGCTCATTTATTGTAATATTCAACTTCTCTGTTTCTTTATTGATCCTCTGTCTAGATGTTCTGTCCACTGATGAGAGTGGTGAATTGAAGTCTCCAACTATTATGGTATATGTGTCTATTTCCCTTTTCAGTGTTTGCAGTGTATTCCTCATGTATTTTGGGGCATTCTGGTTCGGTGCATAAATATTTATGATTGTTATGTCTTCTTGTTGAATTGTTCCTTTTATTAGTAGATAGTATCCTTCTTTGTCTCTTTTAACTGTTTTACATTTGAAGTCTACTTTCTTGGATATTAGTATAGCTACTCCTGCTCTTTTCTGGTTGTTATTTGCATGAAATATCTTTTCCCAACCTTTCACTTTTAACCTATGTTTATCTTTGGGTCTAAGATGTGTTTCCTGTAGACAGCATATAGAAAGATCCTGTTTTTTAATCCATTCTGCCAGTCTATGTCTTTTGATTGGGGAATTCAGTCCATTAACATTTAATGTTATTACTGTTTGGGTAATACTTTCCTCTACCATTTTGCCTTTTGTATATTATATATCATATCTAATTTTCCTTCTTTCTACACTCTTCTCCACACCTCTCTCTTCTGTCTTTTCATATCTGACTCTAGTGCTCCCTTTAGTATTTCTTGCAGAGCTGGTCTCTTGGTCACAAATTCTCTCAGTGACTTTTTGTCTGAAAATGTTTTAATTTCTCCCTCATTTTTAAAGGACAATTTTGCTGGATATAGGAGTCTTGGTTGGCAGTTTTTCTCTTTTAGTAATTTAAATGTATCATCCCACTCTCTTCTAGCTTCCATGGTTTCTGCTGAGAAATCTACACATAGTCTTATTGGGCGTCTCTTGTATGTGATGGATTCTTTTTCTCTTGCAGCTTTCAAGATCCTCTCTTTCTCTTTGACCTCGGACATTCTAATTAGTAAATGTCTCGGAGAATGCCTATTTGGATCTATTCTCTTTGGGGTGTGCTGCACTTCTTGGATCTGTAATTTTAGGTCTTCCATAAGAGTTGGGAAATTTTCAGTGATAATTTCTTCCATTAGTTTTTCTCCTCCTTTTCCCTTCTCTTCTCCTTCTAGGACACCCACAACACGTATATTTGTGCGCTTCATATTATCATTCAATTCCCTGAGCCCCTGCTCAAATTTTTCCATTCTTTTCCCTATAGTTTCTGTTTCTTTTTGGATTTCAGATGTTCCATCCTCCAGTTCACTAATTCTAACCTCTGTCTCTTGAAATCTACCATTGTAGGTTTCCATTGTTTTTTTCATCTCTTCTACTGTATCTTTCAGTCCCATAAGTTCTGTGATTTGTTTTTTCAGACTTTCCATTTCTTCTTTTTGTTCATTCCTTGCCTTCTTCATGTCCTCCCTCAATTTATTGATTTGGTTTTTGAAAAGGTTTTCCATTTCTGTTCGTATATTCAGCATTAGTTGTCTCAGCTCCTGTATCTCATTTGGACTATTGGTTTGTTCCTTTGACTGGGCCATATCTTCAATTTTCCTGGTGTGATTTGTTATTTTTTGCTGGCATCTGGACATTTAATTACCTTAATTAGTTTATTCTGGAGATTGCTTTCACTTATCTTACCTAGGGTTTTCTTGCTAGATGAGTTTGTTGTCTGTCTGTTCATTGACCTTCAGTTCAGTTTTTTCTGGGCCTCTAGCTTAAGTTTTGTTTAACAGAGGGTAAATTTTCAGTTCTTATTTTCTTGTTTCGTGTCCTGCTTGTAAGGTGCCTTTTCCCTCCCTACCCGTAGGAGGGTCTACATAGGTATTACAGACTCCAGCCGGGTTTTCCCAGACTAAGCTGGCCTCCTTTCGGGGGGAAGGAATCACCTGCACCAGTTTTCCCTGAGTGTGAGACCCAGCAGGTTGAAAGACTTTCCTGTGAAGTCTCTGGGCTCTGTTTTTCTTATGCTGCCCAGTATGTGGCGCTTGTCTGTCTGCGGGTCCCCCCAGCAAAAGATGTTGTGGCTCCTTTAACTTTGGAAGGCTCTCCCTGCTGGGGGCATGGTGGAGACAGAGGAAAGGTTGTAGGCTGGTTTTAATGGCTTCAAATTGCAAAGCCCTGGGATCTGAATTCCTTGAGAGAGGGATTTCACCTGAGTTGTGTTTCATCCCTCCCGTGGGGAAGGTTCAGGAGGTTGACAGCCCTGAAAGCAGCCTGTTTCTGCATTTGGGGCAGTTGCAACCTGTGTAATCCCTGCACTGAATCCAGAGGCAACCAAGCCTCTGTAGAAACAGCCGCAGAAGGCTCTGTTTTGTCCCCTTTCCTCTTTTTCAGTTAGCCCATTAGGCGACTTCCGCCTTGATCAGTTTCGCCTGAACTGGGGGCCTATTTTTAATAGTCAGAATTTGTTTGTTAATGCAACTGTTGGTGTTTGGTTGGACTCAGTCCCTGCTACTGTTGGAGACTCTTTCCTTTCCCTCTGGGAAGCCACCTGTGGGGGAGGGGTGCCGGTCGCCAGCCACCGCAGCTTGGGGAACTCGCTGTTCTGAGACTCACAGCTGGTCCGGGAAGCTGCCTGTGGGGGACGGGCGCCGGCCACTGGCCGCCGCAGCTTGGGGAACTCGCTGTTCCGAGACTCGCAGCCGGTCCGGGAAGCCGCCTGTGTGGGAGGGGCACTGGCCGCCTACTCCCGTGGCTTGGAGAACTTCCTGTTCCAAGACTTGCAGCTGGTCCGGGAAGCTGCCTGTAAGGGAGGGGCACCAGCCGCCAGCTGCTGCGGCTTGGGGAAGTGCGTGCAGCTTGGGGAACTCTGTTTCCGAGTCTTGCAGCCAGTCCAGCTGGTCCAGACTGGGGTATGCTGTGTGTCGGGTCTCTGTTGTGGCTCCGGGAGCTGTTCTGTACTGTTTCTGGTTATTTAGTAGTTGTCTGGAGGATGAACTGAAATGTGCGCACCTTACTAAGCCGCCATCTTGGCCCCCTTCCCCATTGGCATTAACTTTTGATTAGAGGGAGTTGTGACTCCACCCATTCCAGATGAGTCTTGATTAGTTTACTGGAATCCTTTAAAGAAGAAACATTTTTGAAAAAACTTCAGAGCCATGAGTGCCAACAGAGCCCATGCAGCCAAAGACCTTTGGAGATGAAGAAGGAAAATGCTGCCTGGGGAGCTTCATTAAACAAGAAGCCTGGAGAGAAAGCTAACAGTTACTGCCATGTTCATCATATGCCTTTCCAGTTGACAGAGAAACCTTGAACATCGTCAGCCTTCTCAAACCAAGGTATCTTTCTCTGGATATCTTAGATTGGACATTTCTATAGCCTTGCTTTCATGTGGACATTTTCATGGCTTTAGAACTGTAAACTTGCAACTTAAACTGTTTAATATGTGATCCATATTTTTCTAAGAGAAAGATTAAATCAAACAGTGTTTCATGAGTAAATATTAAGTGAATAGATATGTGTGTAAGGTGTATTTAATTCAATTTCCAAAACAAATATATGTGATGCAAAATTTTCTAAGAGAAAGTTTCTTTAAACAGTGTTTCATAAATCATGATAAGTACATAGAAGTGAATGAAACATGTTTCACCGAGTTTCCAAAACTAAATAACACATGATTCACAATTATCTAATAGAAAGTTACAATTATACTGTGTTTCACAAGTCAAGATATGTGTGTATTCAACAAGCAAACTCATTGCCCTCCCCGTCTCTACATGGGACATGACCCCCAGGGGTGTAAACTTTCCTGGCAACGTGGGACAGAAATCCTAGAACAAGTTGGGACTCAGCATCAAGGGATTGAGAAAACTTTCTCAACCGAAAGGGGGAAGAGAGAAATGAGACAAAATAAAGGGTCAGTGGCTGAAAGATTTCAAACAGAGTTGAAAGGTTATCCTGGAGTCATGCTTGCACATTGCGTAGATATCCCCTTTTTAGTTTAAAGTGTATTAGGCTGGAAGGAACTGCCTGAAACTGTAGAGCTGTGTTCCAGTAGCCGTGTTTCTTAAAGATGACTGTATAATGATACAGCTTTCACAATGCAACTGTGTGATGTGTAAACTTGTGTCTGATGCTCCTTTTATCTACAGTATGGACAGATGAGCAAAACGTATGGATTAAAAATAAATAAATAATAGGGGGAACAAACGTTAAAATAAATTTAGTAGATTGAAATGCTAGTGATCAATGAAAGGATTGGTAAGGGGTATAAAAAATAACAGGGGAAAGAAAGGCTAAAATATATTGGGTAGATGGAAATACTAGCAGTCAATGAGCAGTCATACCCATAAGGGGTATGGTATGTGTTCTAGTTTGCTAGCTGCCAGAATGCAATATACCAGAAATGGAATGGCTTTTCAAAAGGGGAATTTAATAAGTTGCTCGTTTACAGTTCTAAGGCTGAGAAAATGCCCCAATTAAAACAAGTCTATAGAAATGTCTAATCAAAGGCATCCAGATAAAGATACCTTGGTTCAAGAAGGCCGATGAAGTTCAGGGTTTCTCTCTCAAGTGAGAAGGCACATGGCGAACACAGTCAGGGCTTCTCTCTCGGCTGGACAGGCACATGACGAATACGGTGTCATCTGCTAGCTTGGTCTCCTGGCTTCCTGTTTCATGAAGCTCCCCGGGAGGCGTTTTCCTTCTTCATCTCCAAAGGTCGCTGGCTGGTGGACTCTCTGCTTCATGGTGCTGCAGCATTCTCTGCTCTCTCTGAGTCTCTCTGAATCTCCAAAATGTTTCCTCTTTTATAGGACTTCAGAAACTAATCAAGACCCACTCAAATGGGTGGAGACATGTCATCCCCTAATCCAGTTTAACAGCCATTCTTAACTAAATCACATCAACCAGGGAGATGATCTCATTACAGTTTCAAATATACAGTATTGAATAGGGATTATTCTACCTTTAAGAAATGAGATTTATATTAAAACATGGCTTTTCTTAGGGGGCATACTTCCTTTCAAACCAGCACAGTATGTATGAGTTTTTTTCTTTTTATTTCTCTTTCTGAATTGATGCAAATGTTCTAAGAAATGATCATGGTGATGCATATACAACTATGTGATGATATTGTGAGTTATTGATTGTATACCAAGAATGAAATGATCATATGTTGAGAATATTCATGTTTATATGTTGTTATGCTTAAAAATAAAAATAAATTAAAAACAAAAAAGATATGTGTATAAATTGTTGATACAATAGCATGTATCTCATTTTTTAAACAAAGTAACATTTGATTCACACTTTTCTAAGAGTAAGTTTCTTTTAAACTGTTTAGTAAGTCAAGATAAGTTCATACAGGTGAGTGCAATATGCATTTCACTCAATTTCCAGAAGTAATATGTGTGAGTCACATTTTTCTGGAGAAAGTTCTATTTAAACAGAAGTGTAAGTCAAGAAAAATATGTAAAAGTGAATGAAATGTGGGTTTCTGAAACTAAGCAACATTGTGATTCTCAGATTTCTGAGATAAATTTCCATTTAACCGTATTAAATAACTGAAGATGCGTAAATAGATGTAAGTAAAAGACATGTCTCACTCCTTTTTTGAAAATAAGCAATGTGATTCTCACCTTTATAAGAGAACATCTCATTTAGAAGTTGTTCTGAAGTTAGTTTAATTGCATAGAAGTTAGTGAACATGCATTTCAATTCGTTCTGAAAGTATGTAATGTGATTCACAGATTAGAGAATCTTTCATTTTAAAAGTGCTTTCTAATTCAAGATAAGTCCCTAGAAGAAAGTATAAGACATGTCTCACTAAGTTTTTGAAATTAAGTTTTATGTGTGATTCAAAGCTTTCCAAAATGAAGTTTCACTTAAACAGTGTTTAGTAAGTGAAGTTCAGTGCAAAGAAATAATTGAATACTCATGTTATTCAGTTTTCAAAACTAAGTAAAAACACATGACTCATAGCTTTCTAAGAGAAAGTTTCCTTTAAAAAGTGTTGTCAATATAAGTGCATATAAGTTAGTGAGATATATACTTTATTCAGTTTCTAAGTGTAAGCAATATATGCAATTTACAACTTTCTCATTTAAACAGTGTTTTATAACTCATGCGCATAGAAGTGAGTGAAATATACATCTCAGTTTTCAAAACTAAATAACATGTGACTCATAGTTCTCTAAGTCAAAGTTTCTTTTAAATATTGTTTAGCAAGTTAAGACGTGAATTGAAGTAAATGTAAGATGCTTCTCAATTTTCAAAGTTAATTATTACCTGTATTCACTGCTTTCTAGGAGAAAGTTTCATTCTAAAATGTATAATAAGTGAAGATGAGAGCAGAGAAATAAGTGATGGACACATCTCACACCTTTTTTTTTCTGCATGGATAGGCACCAGGAACCGAACCCAGGTCTCCAGCATGGCAGGCAAGTACTCTGCCTGCTGAGCCACCATGGCCTGCCCTTTCACACCATTTTTGAAACTATATAACATACAAGATTTATGTTTTCAAGGGAAATTTAAAAAAAAATATTGTTATTGTAAACCTTAACAAACAAACATACAAACATTCTATACATGGTGTACAATCAATGGCTCAAAATATCATCACATAGTTGTGTAGTCATCACCATGATCTTTTTTTTTTTAACATTTGCATCTATGCAGCAAAAGAAATTAAAAAGAAAAAGAAAAACTCATACATACCATACCCTTTAACCCTTCCTCTCATTGACCACTAGTATTTCAATTTATTCAATCTATTTTAATCTTTGTTTCCCCTACTGTTTGTTTATTTTTATCCATTTTTTTACTTATCTGTCCATACTGTAGATAAAAGGAGCATCAAACACAAGGTTTTCACAATCACACAGTCAGACTGTAAAAGCTATATCATTACATAATCATCTTCAAGAAACAAGGCTACTGGAACACAGCTCTACAGTGTCAGGTACTTCCCTCTAGCCACACTCATATACCATAAACTGAAAGAAGGTTATCTATATAATGCATAAGGATAACCTCTCCACTCTGTTTGAAATCTCTCAGCCACCGGTACTTTATTTTGTCTCATTTCTCTCTTCCCCCTTTTGGTCGAGAAGATTTTCTCAATCCCTTGATGCTGAGTCCCAGCTCATCCCAGGACTTCCGTTCCATGTTGCGAGGGAGGTTTACACCCCTGGGAGTCATGTCCCATGTACAGAGGGGGAGGGCAGTGAGTTCACTTGCCATGTCAGTTAGAGAGAGAGAGAGAGGCCACATCTGAGCAACAAAAGATGTTCTCTGGTGATGACTTTAGGCCTAATTTTAAGTAGGTTTAGCCTATAGGGGTGAACTCCAAGATCAAGGGCTCAGCCTATTAATTTGGTTGTTCCCACTGCTTGCAAGAATATAAGGAATTCTCCAAATGAGGAAGTTGATTTTCCACCTTTCTCCCCATTCCCCCAAGGAGACTTTGCAACTACTTCTTTATACACTGTTCAAATCATTCTGGAATTTATCTGGGCATCACACTAACCTGGACAAACCAAGAAAATCTCATGCCCTTATGGTGCCATGTACTTATGGTGTTCAAGGTTCCATGTACTTATGGTATTCAATTAAACTGACCATACAAGTTAAATTAGGAAATGCACTAGTCAAAATATAAATTTTGTGCCAAATAAACATTTCCCCTTTTAGTCTCACACAGAAGTTGACCATCTATTTTCAGCACCCTGCAATACTGACATTCCTTTGTTCTTCCTCATGCAAAAGCATTTTTTAATTTGTACATTTAATCACCATCATTATACACTCTAGGCATTCCTAAATTAAACCATCTCACTTCCTATCATCTATCTTTCCTTCTAGTTTCATACATGCCCTCAGCCTTTCTCCCTTTATCATTCTCACATTCAGCTTCATTCAGTGTACTTACATTATTGTGCTACAGTCAGGTAGTATTGTGCTATCCATTTATGAATTTTTGCAGTCAATCCTGCAAAATCTGTATTCCTTCAGCACCAATTACCCAATCTCTACCCTATTTCTATCTCCTGATAACCTGTGTTATTAACTTAAATTCTCCATGTTCACTCGTTAATGTTAGTTCATATCAGTGAGACCATACAGTATTTGTCCTTTTGTTTCTGGCTAATTTCACTCAGCATAATGTCTTCAAGGTCCATCCATGTTGTTACATGTTTCATGGCTTTATTCTGTCTTACAGCTGTGTAATATTCCATTGAATGTCTATATCACAGCTTGTTTAGCCAGTCAGCCATTGATGGGCATTTGGACTGCTTCCATCTCTTGGTAATTGTAAATAGTGCTGCTATAAACATAGGTATGCAAATATCTGTTTTTGTCCTCCAAGGGAAATTTTAATTCACTTACTCAACAAGTGAAGACAGGTACATAGACCAAAGGGAAAGATGTGTCTCAGTTTTCAAATCTAAGAAAAATATGTGATTCATAGCTTTCTAAGGGAAAGTTTCCTTTAAACCTTGTTTAGTAGGTGAAGATACATTCGTAGAAGGATAGCAACTTCCCATTCAGTGTTCTAAATTAAATAACATGTACTTCACAGTTTTATAAGAGAAAGTGCATATGAAAGTGTTTCATAAGTCAAGATGAGTGCATAGAAGTGATTGAAACATGCATTTGACTCAATTTCCCTAAACAAATAGGCACATGTGATTCATAGTGTCCTATCACTCATCATGATGGCCTCAAGATTCATATATATATATTTTCACATGGACAGGCACTGGGAATCCAACCCAGGACTCCAGCATGGCAGGTGAGAACTTACCACTGAGCCACCATTCATGCCCAAGATTCATATATTTTATGGCATGTATCAGGACATTTCTCCTTAAGCCTGAGTAATATTCCATTGTATGTATATATCATCTTTTGTTTATCCACTTGTCTTCTGATGAACATTGGGGTTGTTTCCATCTATGGTCTATCATGAATAATGCTGCTATGAACATTGCTGTATAAATATCTTGTCTTAGTTTCTCCTTTAAATTCTTTTGTGTATGTGCTCAGAAGGATTTCATGAGTCACACTGTAATTCTGTTTAACCTTTTGAGGAACCACCAAACTGTTTTCCACAGTGGTTATACCCTTTTACACTCCCACCAAAAAAAAAGTACAATAGTTTATAATTCTCCATATTCTTGCTAGAAATTATTTTCCATTTTTAAATAATAACTATTGTAATGGATGTAAGGTGATATCTTGTTGTGGTTTTGACTACATTCCCCTGATGAACAACGATGTTGAGAAACTTTTTGTTTATTGCTATATATATATATATATATATATATATATATCTTCTTCAGAAAAAATGTGTACTCAAGTCCTATGTCCATTGTTTTATTTTGTTGCTTGTATTTTTGAGTTGTAGGAGTTCATTATATATTCTGGATATCAACCCTTATCAGATATGTGGTTTCCAAACAGTTTCTCCCATTCTATTTTCACTTTCTGGAAAATGTCCTTTTATGCACAAAAGTTTTTAATATTATGAAGTCCATCTATCATATCTATTTTTTCTTTTGCTCCTTGTGTTTGGTGGAAAGTCTAAAAATCCACTGCCTACTACAATGTCCGGAAGACATTTCCCTATGACTTTTTTATAGGAGCTTTATAGTTTTAGTTCTTAGATTTAGGTCATTGATATATTTTGAGTTTTATTTTATATGGTATGAAGTAGAAATCCAACTTCATTCTTTGCATGTGGATATCAAATTTTTCTAGCACCATTTGTTTAAGAGACTGTTCTTTCCCCACTCAGTGAGAAATGAACTTGCTGCTGGTCTGTCTGGCACTTCACTCAGGAGTGTTTCCAAGTATTCAGAAGAAAGAACAGTCACATCTGTGACCTCAGCGGCTTGGTCCTCAAAGCTGTAAGTGGTTGACTGCACATCAGGAAAGGAATCAAAGTTCTTTGTGTTCTGCAGAGGCTCTTCAGTAGTTGACACTGTGGCCTAAGTGGCTTCATCCTCAAAGATGGAGGTGGTTGGCACCTGTGGCAATTTGAAACTATTATGTACCCCTGAAATGCCATGTTTTAACCCTGACCCAATCTTGTGGGGACAGCCATTACATTTTATATTGATTTAATATTGTAGGACAGAAACTTTTGATTAGATTTTCTCCACTAAGGTATGATGCACCAATTGTGGATGTGGCTTGATTAGATGGAAATGTGACTCCCCACATTCAAAGTGGGTCTTGATTAGTTTATTGGAGTCCTTTCAAAGGGGAAACATTTGGAAGAAACTTCAGGTGAAGATGCTTGGACAACTTTTGCTTCAGAACTGACAGTGACATGTATGCTTGGAGTGCCAAAAGAAAGAGCAGAAACCTAGACACAGGTAGAGCCTAGCAGATGCCACCATGTGCCTTCCTATCAGATGTTAAGCAAGCCAGAACCCAGAGTTGTGTCCCAGAGGAGCTAAGTGAAGGTTCATAGACACTTAGAGAGGAAACCACTGACATCAGAAGCTGGAAGCAATGGAACCAGGAACAAGGACCAGCAGATGCCAGCCACATGCCTTTCCAGTTGATAGAGGTGTTCCAGATGACATCAGCCTTTTTTTGAATGAAGGTGACCTCTTGTTGGTGCCTTAATTGGGACATTTTCATGGACTTAGAACTGTATACTTGTAACTATTAGATTCCCTATTTAAAAGCCATTCCATTTCTGAATATTGCACCCTGGAAGCTTAACAAACTAATGCAGATCCATGTTAGGAAATAAATATGGGCCTTGGGCAGGGAAAGCCACAGCCAGGGCAAACAGTGCAGAGAAAACCAAAGCCTTCCTAAGCATGGTGCCGGGGGGGGGGGGGGGGGGGGGGCAGGAATTGGGTAGAGGGAAGCCAGCAGAGAGCAATTGCTGGAATGTCTAGCATTACTTTTTTTTAATTGTAAAATATAACATACATACACAGCAAAGAAAGAAAAGGCAATAATTTTCAAAGCACACTTCAACAAGTAGTTACAGAACAGATTCCAGAGTTTGTCATGAACTTCCATCCTACCATCTCAGATTTTTCCTTGTAACTGCTCCAAAACACTGGAGGCTAGAAGGACTATTAATATGATTCAGGAGTCATGTCATATTCATCTGTTATATCCTATTTTCTCTGTTCTAACTCTTCCTTCTCCTCTTATCCATCTCAGAATCTATAGGCATCTTTAGGCAATGCCCATTTTACTTTTTCATGTTGAGAATGGATGTCAACACTAAAACATAGGGGGATATAATCAACTGATAATCTTGGAAAGGCTGGTCCTTCTGCGGTTCAGGATTTATCTGACCTAGGAACCTTCTGGAGGTTATAGATTCCAGGAAAGCAAACTTAGTGCATAAAACCTTTATAAAGTCTGTTTGAGCCCTAGGAGTTCTTAACAGGAGTGATGTTGGTTGGCGTTTAGCAAACCATGGCAGTTAGAAGCTTGCATAAGAGTAGCCTCCAGAATAGTCTGACTATTTGCTCTCTCTTGGCCACTGATGCCTTATTTTTAACACTTCTTTTCCCCCTTTTGACCAGAGAGCATTTCCCCCTTTTGGCCAGAGGGCATAGTGCCAGGGCATTATTTGCATTTTACCATCTGTTAGAAGTAAAAAGTTGAGTTTCATACCAAAAAAATACAATATTGCTGGCATTTATAACTACCCACATGGTTACCTTTCTCAGAGATCTTTCTTTATGCCCCCTTGAACCACTGTCTAGTGTCCTTTTCCTTGTAGGTAGGGCTAGTGGTAATGAACCCCCTTAGGTTTTGTTTATCTTGGAACATTTTAATTTCTTCCTCATTTTTAAAAGTCTTGACAGCTATAAAAATGTTGACTGGCAATTGTTTTCTTCAGTACTTTAAGTACTTCAACCCACTGTCTCCTTGCCTCCATGGTTTCTGATGAGAAATTGGTATTTAATCTAATTGGAACTCCCTTGTGCATAACATGTTACTTTTTTTTTTGCAGTTTTCAGAACTCTTTCCTTGCCCTTCGCCTTTGAAAGTTTGGCCAGTATGTTTTAGGGCATATTTCTCTTCATATTTATCCAACAGAGGGATACAGGAGCAGAGACAGTTATGCTACCTAAGTTAATTTGCTATCTTTTTGAACTAGTACATTATATACTCCAGTTATTTATTACAAACCCCAGGATGACCACAAAGAAAGTATTTAAAATATATACAGAAATGGAAATGAGAAAGAGATCAATTAGTTACATTACAAAATATGAATTATATGCAAAAGAAGGCTGAAATATGGGAAAAGACTGATAAAAAGTTATAATGTACAACGTGCAGGCACTGGCTCACAGCCTTGCTCACCAACCTGCAAGTGGACAGCTACCAGGCATGGGTCTGGACATCTGCAATGATGGGAAATTCAGTTACCACAATTGTCTCCAAAAGAGAGAACCTAAAAGATATTAACAATGGATGAAATTGGGAGAGATATCAAAAAGTTACCGTCAGATCCAGATGGTGTAACTGGTTAAAAAGTCCTTCATGAAGAAGAAAGTTCTTAAGCAACATGATGGATTCAGAAGCCATGAAAAGAGGCCAGCAATCATAACATCTTCAAAATATCATATTACAGATGTTTGTGCAATGAAGCCTTACTTGTGTGGCTGCTGTGCAGCTTTCAACAATATAGCTATCACTATTCCTATTCAGAAGGTCCCCTTTCGACAACAGGTATATGGAATCAAAGCCTGGGATGCAATATTTCAGTTGAGGAAGTATGGATTCTGAAACTTGTATCAAAGAATCTTTCCCCCATTAATGCAGAAAACAACTGGCCCTTATGTTTGGTCTGTATGAGGATTTTTACTTGCCTTCTCTGTAAGCACATCAGCACTCCAGAGTTTGTAACTCAGAGCATGACAGTAGTACTTGCAGGGACAAGAGAAGCAATTTTCACTCCATGAATGAGTTCAATCATTGCTTCAAGACCACAAGCATCATGACAAATTTACAAACACTTACCAAGCTTTCAGGTAATTGAAATCCCACGAAATTGGAGAGTATTATTGAGGTTTGGTGACCATTCTTTTCTGTAATGGATTCATCAATGTTCTGTTTTTTGTTTGTTTGTTTTGTTTTGTTTTTTGGTCTTCAAGGTCCCATTAAGGAGTGTTTGCCCACCACAACAACTCACAGTGCTCATTTGGTCAATGATTTTATCGGTGAAAGGGTATTGGGTGCTATGGTGGGATTCTTGTTTTTTCCACTTAATGTGGAAAAGATTCACATGCAGTCTCAGATTGGTGGGGAATTTCAATCTTTCCCCAAGATTTTCCAAAAAATAGGCTAGAATAGGATAGGAAACTGACAAACCTTTTCAGAGGTGCACAACTGAATTACCATCATCATATCTTGGAGTATAATCAATGCAACTTATAAGTTCATGTTAAAAGTTATACGAAAGAATCCTTAGATAGGTGCCATTTATCAACCAAATAGACCTTAAGAAGAATACAGTTCTTGCTGGTCTATAATCAGCCACATACTAGTTGGTATCTTAAGTCCAGGGTACAGTAAACTATGGGCAGTACTGTTTCTTTCAAAACCAAAGAACAACAACATAAAAGGTTTCAATAGGAAGATTAATTTTTTTATTTGTTTAATCATTACCAAGAGCTTTAGGCTAATGGTCTGGTTAATAGTTGTCTATCTGAGGGCTTTTGACAAGAAACCTACTAGTCAAGATGATTCTTTTTCCCAAAACACTCTTATCCCTCTGTACTGAAACATAAGTGGCCCCGAACAGCCAGAGAAAAGGCTTTCAGAGCCCCATGACTTCTTAGGCTTACTTTTGTTACTCCATTTCTTGCTTCTTTACTCTTCAGAAGAGTTACAAAGGATGGTCTTCATTAAACTTGAGCACATACATGTTACAACACAGAAAAACAGCTTTTTAGGTATAGGCTTTTCATGATAAATAGCTTGTATTAGTTTTGAAAATAAGTACCTGTTGAGACATTATCCTGTTTCTATTTAAACATGATAGAATCAAGTAGTTACTGAAAGATCCCATTTCGCTCTCTGAGCTCGAAAGTTTTCTGTTTCATTCTGAATGTGACCTTAACCCCTTCTTATATTGATTTTGTTTATTTTATTGCCAAAAGGTGGGGGACTTAAATTTTGTTATAGGCATTTGGTACTGTTAAGAAATTTTGTATTGATTTTATATAGATCAAACTAGTTAGCTATGTTTCTTTGGATGCCAAGAGGCTTTGGTGATTTTTTTCCCTTGAGTAGTATCCTGTTCCCTTGGATTATTCCTTAAAACAAAAACACTTCTGTATTAGTGAGGGTTCTCTAGAGAAACAGAATCATTAGGAAATATTCATAAATTTAAAATTTATAAAAGTCTCTCATGTAACCATGGGAATGTAGAGTCCAAAATCTGTAGGGGAGGCTGTGAAGCTGATGATTCCGGTGGAGGGTCTGGACGAACTCCACAGGAGAGGCCACCACCAAAGCAGGAGAAGAACCCGTCTCTTCTGAATCCTCCTTACAAGGCTTCCAGTAATTAGATTAAGCATCACTCATTAAAGAAGACACTCCTCTTGGCTGATTACAAATGGAGTCAGCTCTGGATGTAGCTGACATGATCATGACTTAATTCTATGAAATGTTCTCACAGCAAAAGACAGGTGAGCACTTGCCCAGCCAGACAAACAGGGACCACCACTTGGCCAAATTGACACATGAACCTGACCATGACAGTCCACCCTTTGTCAACTTGGCAGTTATACTCATCACCTTAAACCATACCTAATTTCTAAATAGAAAACAATGACACATTTTTTCCCTCACCTAACAATACTGAACTGTCCTGCATATATCAGGAAACACATTAAATCTCTCCAGAATAGGGTGCAAGTCCTTAGGTAATATTAATTCTTAAACTTGATAGTCTACAACTTAAATAGTATAACAGGAACAAACAGCATCACAGTCCTCGTTTCTGTAACTGAACATGTGGTTGTAGTTCATATTTATCACTACCTTCTTCCACTACCCATTCCATGTTCCCTTTACCCTCAGCAAGCACTTCAGCTGGCCGTGGTTCTTTGCCTGGTGGGGTGACCCAACCCTTCATTCCTGAAGTTTCACATCCACTGGTAGTCCTGCCGGGGTTGGGTTGTTGCAGTTTTCCATTGATTTTAATCACAGGGCATGGTAGTACTAAAAGATGCCTTAGGGGATCCCTTATATTCCAGGAAAACTCTTCTTTCCTTCCATTTATGTAGTTGCAGTCCTATTTTCCCCTGATAGTCAGGGTCGTCACCCCAGCCAGTAATGCAATCGCCTTCTTGGCTTGTTGATCTAGGGGCATGAGTAGCCCAAAATGACCAGTTGTCAGTCTTAGATTCCAGTTCAATTGAATCATTGTTGTTTCTCCTGTTGGAAGTACTCCCCTTTTTGGAACTAAAACCTGTAGACCAGAAGAGCTCAGGGTATCAGGGACAAGAAGCAAAAATTTTCCTAGTGGATCACTAGGGTAATAGTGAGTGGTGCCACACCCATTTCCACCCCGTGGTTCCTGGACCCATGGATCGTGGCTATGGGACAAAGAGCACCATATAGTGGATGCTGGTTCAGAGCATACACAGCTTCCTGGAGAACCCTAGCCCTTCAAGGTATTGCCACCTAGTTGGCACCATAATTGAGTTTTCAAAAGGCCATTCCACCCTTCTAGCAATCCAGCTGCTTCTGGGTGATGGGGAACATGGTAAGCCCAGAGAATTCCATGAGCATGTGCCCATTCCTACACTTCATTTGCTGTGAAGTGTGTTCCCTGATCAGAAGCAATGCTGTGTGGAATACCATTACGATGGATAAGGCATTCTGTAAGCCCATGGACAGCAGTTTTGGCAAAAGCATTGCGTGCAGGGAAAGCAAACCCATATCCAGAGTATGTGTCTATTCCAGTTAGAACAAATCACTGCCCCTTCCATGAAGGGAGTGGTCCAATGTAATCAACCTGCCACCATGTAGCCAGCTGGTCACTTTGGGGAATGGTGCCATATTGGGGGTTGGGTGTGGGTCTTTGCTGCTGGAAGAAGCCACTCAGCAGTGGCTGTAGCCACGTCAGCCTTGTGAGCAAAAGTCCATGTTGCTGAGCCCATGCATAACTTCCATCCCTACCACCATGACTACTTTGTTCATGAACCCAATGGGCAATGACAGGAGTTCCTGGGGAAAGAGGCTGACTGGTATCCACAGAATGGGTCATCTTATCCATTGATTATTAAGTCCTTCCTCTGCTGAAGTCACCCTCTGGTACGCATTCACATGGGACACAAATATGTTCATGGTTTTAGCCCACTCAGAAAGGTCTATCCACATACCTCTTTCCCAGACCTCTTTGTCACCAATTTTCCAATTATGGTCTTTCCAAGTCCCTGACCATCCAGCCAAACCATTAGCAACAGCCCATGAGTCAGTATACAAACGCACCTCTGGCCAGTTCGTCTTCCAAGCAAAATGAACAGCCAGGTGCACTGCTCAACGTTCTGCCCACTGGGAGGATTTTCCCTCATCACTGTCCTTCAGGGACATCCTGAATGGGCTGCAGTGTGGCAGCTGTCCACTTTTGGGTTGTACTTGCATATTGTGCAGAACCATCTGTAAACCAGGCCCAAGTTTTCTCTTTCTCAGTCAATTCACTGTAAGGAACTCCCCAGGAGGCCATAGATCTGGACTGGGAAAGAAAAGGTAGTGTGGCAGGAGTGGAGACATTGGGCATTTGGGCCACTTCTTCATGTAATTTACTTGTGCCTTCAGGACCTGCTCTGGCCCTATCTTATATATACCATTTCCATTTTATGATGGAGTGCTGCTGTGCACACCCAACTTTTTGGCTTGGTAAGTCAGATAACACCCAGCTCATGATAGGCAACTCAGGTCTCATGGTGACTTGGTGTCCCAAGATTAAGCATTCAGTCTCTACTAAGGCCCAGTAGCAGGCCAAGAGCTATTTCTCAAAAGGAGAGTAGTTATCTGCAGCAGATGGTAAGGCTTTGCTTCAAAATCCCAAGGGTCTACATTGTGATTCTCCTATAGGGACCTGCCAAATGCTCCAAACAGCATCTGGGTATATCAACTCTCCAGCCCTATATCATAATCTTGTCCATAGCGACCTTGATTCTCTTATAGGGGCCTGTCAAGGGCTCCAAACAGCATCTCCATCTGCCACTGACACTTCCAGCACCATTGGATCTGCTGGATCATATGGTCCACGTGGGAGAGCAGCTTGTACAGCAGCATGGACCTGTTGCAGAGCCTCCTCTTGTTCAGATCCCCACTCAAAATTTACAGGTTTTCTGGTCACTTGATAAATGGGCTGGAGTAGCACACCCAAATGAAGAATATGCTGTTGCCAAAATCCAAAGAGACCAACTAGGTGTTGTACCTTGTTTTTGGTTGTAGGAAGGGCCAGATGCAGTAACTTATCCTTCACCCTACAACACTGGGCATCTAGAAATTTCACCGAGGTGGAAGGCCCCTGTATTTTTGTTGGATTTATCTTCCATCTTCTAACACACCAATGCCTTACTAGTAAGTCTAAAGTAGTTGCTACTTCTTGCTCACTAGGTCCAATCAACATGATATCATCAATATAATGGACCAGTGTGATGTCTTGTGGGAGGGAGAAACGATATACTATACATAACCATGGGAATGTAGAGTCCAAAATCTGTAGGGCAGGCTGTGAAGCTGATGATTCCGATGGAGGGTCTGGACAAACTCCACAGGAGAGTCTCGCCCGCCAAAGCAGGAAGAGAAGCTGTCTCTTCTGAATCCTTCTTAAAAGGCTTCCAGTGATTAGATTAAGCATCATTCATTAAAGAAGACACTCCCCTTGGCTGATTACAAGTGGAATCAGCTGTGGATGTAGAGCCAACGTGATCATGACTTAATTCTGTGAAATGTCCTCATGGCAAAAGATAGGCTAGCACTTGCCCAAGCAAACAAACAGGTACCACCACTCGGCCAAGTTGACACATGAACCTGACATTTGACAACTTCCATAAATTTTTATTTTAGAAGTTTATTAGTAACGTACCAGTGTTGTTAGTTTGGTTTTGCTTTTTCTGGTTTCTAAATGTTATGGGGGTGGGGACACAACTTTGGACAACTGATCATTGAGAAGGGTGGCACATCTACTCAAAGGGGGAAAGAGTAGACTCTTCAATAAATGGCACTGGAAGAACTGGATATCCAACTTCAAAAGAATGAAGGTCAACCACTACTTCACACCAGATACAAAAATTAAAAATGAATCAATGTTTTAAATATAAGAATTAAAACTATAAAAACCCCAGAAAAAAAGAAAAACATAGAGAAATAACTTCAGAGTCTTGTGGTAGGCAGTGGTTTCTTAGACTTTACACACAACACAAGCAATAAAAGAAAAAATAAATAAATAGGTTTCCACCAAAATTTAAAGTTTTTTTCATCAAAGGGCTTTATCAAGAAAGTTAAAAATGTAAGAAAATATTTGGAAACAAAATATCTGATAAGGGTTTAATATCCAGAATAAGGAATTCCTATAATTCAACAAAAGACAACCCAATTAAAAATGGGGGGAGGGCAGTGGCTCAGTGGCAGAATTCTCACCTGCCATACCAGAGACACAGATTCAATTCCCCGAGCCTGCCCATGCAAAAAAAAAAAAGTGGGGGGGGGGAGTGGAATGAAGTAAATCATTAACCACCAGAGAAATACAAATCAAAATCACAAGGACATACCCTCTCACTCCCAATAGAATGGCTATTTTTTTAGTGAAAAATGGTAAGTGTTGATGAAGATGTGAAGAAACAGGAATGCTCATGAATGTTTGGTGGAAATGTAGAATGGAGCAGTCTCTCCAGAAAATACTTTGGCAATTCCTCAGAAAGTATAGGACAGAATTACCATATGTCCTGGCAATCCCACTTCTAGGGATATATCCCAAAAAACTGAGAACAGGGACTCCAACAGGTATTTACACATCAATGTCCATAGTGGCTGTTTTGGTTTGTTTGTGAATCCTGCTAGAATGTAGTATACCAGAAATGGATTGGCTTTTATAAAGGTATTTATTAAGTTACAGGTTACAATACTAATGCCATAAAAATGTGCAAATTAAGCCATCAACAAAGAATACCTTCACTCAAGAAAAACTGATCCTGTCTGGGGTTTCTCTGTCATATGGGTAGGCACATGATGACATCTGCTGGCCCTTTGCTCGTGGGTTTCAGTACTCTCAGCTCCTGATTCCTGTGGTCTCCTCTCTGAACTTCTGTCTCTCTCTAAGCATCGTTTCTTTGTGCCAGCTGTCCAAGCATCTCCAACCATCTTTATCTAGGCATCTGTTTTTTTTTGTTGTCAGCTCTGCTCTTTCTCTCTCAGTGAGCTCTTTTAAGGACTCCAGTAAACTAGTTGAGACCCATCTTGAATGGGCAGGATCACATCTCCATCTTATCGAAAGGTCCCACAAACAACTGGGTGGGTCAGATCTCCATGGAAGCAAACTAATCAAAAGGTCCCACATAAAAAAATAGGTCTGGCTCTACAAGATCGGATTAGGATTAAAGGAACATGGCTTTTCTTGGGTACATAATAGATTCAAACCAGCACAGTAGCATTATTCACAGTTGCTAAAAGATGGAAGCAACTCAATGTCCAAAAGATAAACAAAATATGGTATAGACATACAACAGGTTATTTTTCAACATAAAAACAAACGGAGGGAGGACATTATCAACCTGGTGACAAAACAGCTCCTGAAAACCTCTATCCAGGGATTCAGTGAAAGAAAAGGAAAATTCTCACCTGTTCAGAACTCTGGAGGAAGGTATAGACTGGAGAAGGATCCCACAAATGCTAAATCAAAGAAAAAAATATCAGGTAAAAAACTTCCATGTCAGACCAGCCAATCCTCTCCCCTCCCCCTGGCTCTATCTCATATACCTGGGGAAATGCACAGAGGCAGCAGCTAAGATCCCTCTACTTCCCACCTGGGACACAGACTATAATGTCTCTCACAGCAGTGAGACATCCCCACCAATATCCAGATCCAGAGACCCAAGCACACAGAGACATATGGGAGGATTTAGCTGCTGGGAGGGGAGAATACAAAAAGGTAGCTAGGAGTATTTTCCAAAATGGAGGAATTGGGAGGGAACCATAAAACCTTTCCTAAAAGCAGCAGAAACCCCAGGCAGAAATACCCAAATCAACTGTCTGGGGACCCACGGAACAGGGGAGGACATTTAAAGGCCCAGGTCAGTGTGGGATAAAGAGTTTGAGAAAATATGGACAGACTGTGTTTCCAGCCCTGGGTCCTGGTGTCCAACCCCACCCTTGAGGGAAATTGCAGCCAGAGGCCTGAACCTTGCGTGGGGAATGGCTTCAGCCAGGGGCAGCTAGGGGAACCCTCCACTACAAGTAAAGTGGGGGACACAGGCCCACATTGAGTCAGATTTTGACTGGAAAAGTGAAGGCACAGGAACCGACCATTTCAGTCCTGCCTGGTCAGACACTGTCTGGGCACCTGAAGATAAACAGCTTCTGAGGACAATGTAGTCACCAAACATCACCATCTACTGGGCAGGCCAAAAAGTGCAAGGGAATGACAGGGTCTTTTAGAACCTCTCCAGATCTTATCCCATTGGAGCTGGTTTACACCTTTGGTAAGGGAATCTGGCCCTGTTATGAGAAACATAGAATACCCAAATGTCAAATTAATGCTCTAAAACAAACCCAGATCTTGCTGGCTGGTGAAAAGCCGAGCACTCTTGGGCTGGCTGTTGTCTGGGGAAGGTGAATCTCTCAGTCCCATAGCCCAAGGCCTTTCTACACAGGAGCCTGGGAATCGCCAGACACATTTGCCCACAGGCAAGGTCTTACCAACGTTTACAGTGTCCACCCTTAACCCCAGAGACAGCAGATTCCAAAGCACATGGTCATCTGAGACCTTGTCTGGGTTGTTGCCTGGTTCGGTCCTGGCCCAGCAGGCTGTGGCAGTCAGGGAGAGGTGGGGATGTGGGGAAGAGGTGGCCCAATAGTGTCATCTTCTGGGAAGGTAGGGAAAGAGCAGTCTGGCAAACCGCTCCTCTGCTGAGCCCCTAATGAACTTCAGAAAAGTGTTGCTTCTTCTGTGTGAGGTACAGCCCTGGTTTGGCAGGGAATTATTAGAACATATGGTCAAGCCAAATGGCTGAAAAGCTGAAGGAAACACAGAATTTGGAACAACTAATCAAATATGTTCAAACAAATTGATTAGCTAAAGATAAAAAGTATATCAAGAACACTCGAAGAGAATAAAGAATTTGAAATAATAAATAGATCAAATTTAAATTATGCTAGAGACACAAGAGCAGATTTGAAGAGGTTGAAGAAAGAATAAGTGAACTAAAAGAAATGGCAACTGAATTTGAATGCATAAAAAAACAAATGGTGAAAAGATGGAGAAATTTGAACTAGATCTCAGGGTATTGATGGACAAAGCAAAGTTCATGTCAATCATGGTGTCACAGTAGGACAAGAAAAGAGTAAAGGCCTAAGAAAATTATCTAAGGGAATAATTGGGGAAAACTTCCCCACCATTATAAAATACATAAATACTGAAATCAAAGAAGCCAAATGAGAGGCAAGGCAACATGGTGGCACAGTGAGGTGTGGAATTTAGTTTATCCTCCAGAACAACTAGTAAATAGCCAGGAACGATACAGAACAACTGATGGGGGAACATCAGTGACTAGAAAGACAGTGTATCCCAGTCTAGAATGGATGGAACAGCTGAGCTCCCACACAGAACTGTAAGTCCTATTCGCCATGGAGGCCAGTGCCCCTCCACCACGGGCACAGCAGGCTGGTTCCCGAGGGGAAAGGAAACAGGCTTTACAATTAGCAAGGGCTTAACTCAACCAAGCTCCAATTGTGGGATTAATTAATAAATTCTGACTACTGAAAACAAGTCCCCAGCAAATATAAACCTGGCATAAGCACTAAAAGAACTAGGGGTTTTTCCCCTGGCAGAGAGTGGGCAGGACTTACAGGAAAGGAAAAACAGAGGCTTCTTGAGTTGGACAGCATAAAATAGTGGAAAAGGCTGGGCCCCAAGAAAAGGGGGTACATAGAGCATGGAGACACAAATAGCCAGGTACCAACTCAAGCTCTTGATTGACAACCCTGAGGACTGGAGGTCTCACTCTGAAAAAGCTTTTTTGTTTGTTTGTTTATATCTTAACAGCTCATTAGATAGAACTGGAAGCACTTCAAACTCCAGCATTGGCCCAGGCAAGGGCAGAATGAAAGCTTGTCTGGGAGACAAAGTAACAAATAAGGTGAAATGTGTTAATTCCCTAAAGGGTGTTTCTTTCCCAAGAAAAAAGGGGAGAGGCCCAGCTCAAGTGGAATCCCTCCCTTCAAGGAATTCAGGCCCTGGGACTGGGAAAAAAAAAAGCAGTGAAAGACATCTTACGACATCACTTCAGTCTCAGTCACACCCCTAGGAGGGAGCGGATGCTGAAAGTAAATGCAGCACATCACTTTAAGCTATTGGGAAGCTGTGGGCAAACAGGTGCCACATGCTTGGCAGGATAAGAAAAGCACAGAGTATAGAGGCTTCATAGGAAAGTCTGACAACCTGCTGGGAATCACCCTCAGGGAAAATGGATACTGGCTACTCTCTTCTCCTGTCCCTTGGGTCTGTCTTGTCTGGGAAAATCTGACTGGGCATATAATATGTGAGGAGGCCTTCCTTAAAAAAAGTATCCATATAGGCAGGGCAAGAAACAAGAAAACAAGAACTGAACAGGGCTGATCTGTTAAATAGAACCTATGCTAGAGGTCTAGAATAAGTTGAACTGAATGTCAAAGAACAAATAGAGAACAAATCTATCCAGCGAGAAAATCTTACACAAAAGAGTGGGGAAAAAATCTCCAGAATAAATTAATCAAGGAAATCAAATGTGAAGATGTCAGCAAAAAAATAACAAGTCAACTAGGAAAATCAAAGATCCAGTCAAAGGAACAAATCAACCCTTCATCTGAGTTACAGGAGTTGAAAGAACTAATTCAGAATGTTCAAACAGACATGCAAATTCTCATAAAAATTTTTTCAGGGAGAATGTAAAGAAGAAATTGGATGAACAAAAAGAAGAACTTGAAAGTTTGAAAAAACAAATCACAAAACTTGTGGGGATGAAAGGCACAATAGAAGAGATGAAAAAAATGGAACTCTACAACAATAGATTTGAAAAGGAAGAAAAAGGATTGCTGAACTAGAAGACTGGATATCTGAAATCCAAACACAAAAGAAAATATAAGGAAAAAAATAAAAAAATATGAGCAGGGACTCAGGGAATTGCAAGACAATATGAAGCGCATGAATATACGTGTTGTGGGTGTCCCAGAAGGAGAAGAGAAGGGAAAAGGAGGAGAAAAACTAATGGAGGAAATTATCACTGAAAATTTCCCAACTCTTACGAAAGACTTAAAATTACAGATTCAAAAAGTGCAGTGTACCCCAAAAAGAATAGATCCAAATAGACGTACTCCAAGACATTTACTAATCAGAATGTCAGAGGTCAAAGAGGGAGAATCTTGAAAGCAGCAAGAGAAAAGCAATCCATCACATACAAGGGAAACCCAATAAGACTATGTGTAGATTTCTCAGAAGAAACCATGGAGGTGAGAAGACAGTGGAATGATATATTTAAATTACTAAAAAAGAAAAACTGCCAACCAAGAATTCTATATCCAGCAAAATTGTCCTTTAAAAATGAGGGAGAAATTAAAACATTTTCAGACAAAAAAATCACTGAGAGAATTTGTGACCAAGAGACCAGCTCTGCAAGAAATACTAAAGGGAGCACTAGAGACAGATATGAAAAGACAGAAGAGAGAGGTGTGGAGAAGAGTGTAGAAACGAAGACTATGAGTAAGGGTAAAAAGAAGGAAAATTAGACATGACATATAACATCTAAAAGGCAAAATGGTAGAAGAAGGTTAATGGATTAAACTCCCCAATCAAAAGACATAGACTGGCAGAATGTATTTAAAAACAAGACCCATCTATATGCTGTCTCTACTCAAAGGACATAAGGGCAAGGACACAAATGGACATTTGCACACCAATGTTTATAGCGGCATTATTCACAATTACCAACAGATGGAAACAGCCAAAATGTCCATCAACACACAAGTGGATAAACAAACTGTCGTATATACATACGATGGAATATTATGCAGCTTTTAAGACAGAATAAAGTTATGAAGTATGTAACAACATGAATGGACCTTAAGGACATTATGCTGAGTGAGATTAGCCAAAAATAAAAGGACAAATACTGTAAGGTCTCACTGGTGTGAACTGACATTAGTGAATAAACTTGGACTATTTTGTTGGCAGCAGAGACCATCAGGAGATAGGATAGGGTAAGATATCGGGGAATTGGAGCTGAAGGGATACAGATTGTGCAACAGGACTGAATATAAAAACTCAGAAATGGACATCACAATACTACCTAACTGTAATACAATTATGTTAAAACACTGAATGAAGCTGAATGTGAGAATGATAGAGGGAGGAGGGCTGAGGGCATAAATGAAATCACAAAGAAAGTTAGACGATAAAGATTGAGGTGGTATAATCTAGGAATGCCTAGAGTGTATAATGATAGTGACTAAATGTACAAATTTAAAAATGTTTTTGCATGAGGAAGAACAAAGGAATGTCATTTACTGCAGGGTGCTGAAAATAGATGGTAATTAATAGCTTAAAATTTCAACTTATGTGTGAGACTAAAGCAAAAAATGTTTATTTGGTACAAAGTTTATATTTTGACTAATGCATTTCCTAATATAACTTATGTAAATAGCTTGGTTGAACAACATAAGTACATGGAATGTTGGTTAGGACATAAGATTTTGTTGGTTTGTCCAGAGTGATGCCCCAATGAATCCCAGAGTGATTTGATCAGTGGGTGGAAAAGTATTTGCAAAGTCCCCTTTGGGGAATGGTGAAAACGGGGGAAAATTCAACCTTCTCAAGTTGAATTCTTGATATTCTCACAAGCAGTGTGGACAGCCAAAGCTATAGGCTGAACCCCTGGTCTTGGGGTTTGTTCATATGAAACTTAACCTCACAAAGGATAGATCAAGCCTACTTAAAATTAGGCCTAAGAATCACCCCCAAGAGAACCTCTTTTGTTCTTCAAATGTGGCCTCTCTCTCCAGCCAATACAACAAGCAAACTCACCACCCACCCCTGTCTATGTGGGGCATGACTCCAGGGGTGTGGACCTTCCTGGCAACATGGGACCGAAATCCTGGAATGAGCTGAGGCTCAGAATCAAGGGATTGAGAAAAACCTAGAATGAGCTGAGACTAAGCATCAAGGAGTTGAAAAAACCTTCTCAACCAAAAGAGGGAAGAGTGAAATAAGACAAAGTGTCAATGGCAGAGAGATTCCAAAACAGAGTCAAGAGATTATCCTGGAGGTTACTCTTACGCATTAAGTAGATATCACCTTGTTATTTGAGATATAGTGGAGAGGCTGGAGGGAACTGCCTGAAAATGTACAGCTGTGTTCCAGTCGCCATGTTTCTTGATGATGATTGAATAATGATATAGCTTTCACAATGTGACTGATTGTGAAAACCTTGTGTCTGATGCTCCTTTTATCTACCATGTCAACAGATAAGTAGAACATATGGAATAAAAATAAGGAATAGGGGCAACAAATGTTAAAGTAAATTTAGTTGGAAATGCTAGTGATAAATGAAAGTGAGGGGTAAGGGGTATGGTATGTATAATCTTTTTTTTCTGTTATCGTTTTATTTCTTTTTCGGTTGTCTTTCTATTTCTTTTTCTGAATTGATGCAAATGTTCTAAGAAATGATCATGATGATGAATATGCAACTATGTGATGATATTGTGAATTACTGATTATATATGTAGAACGGAATGATCATATGTTAAGAATTTTTGAGTTTCTTTCTTGCAATATTTTTTAAAATTTTAAAAATTAAAAAAAAACAAAACATAGACTGACAGAATGCCTGGATGCAACCTAGACTATATTAAGCAGATAATCAAAAATATTGGCAAAGTCCCTTGAGGGATGGTAGAAAAAATATGGAACTATTAAAGTTTATCACTAAGGAAACCTCTGATACTGAGTCAAACATTAGGGATACCTAAATCAATAGGCCAAGCCTTGATCTTGTGGCTTACTCTTCTGAAGCTGATGTATGTAGCAGAGAAGCTTAGCCTACCTATAGGTATACCTACGAGTTACTTCTGGAGGACCTCTTTTGTTGCTCAGATGTGGCCTCACTCTCTTTAAGCCCAACTCTGCAAGTGAATTAAGTGTGCTCCCCACTATGTGGGACAGGACATCCACGGTGAAATTCTCCCTGGCAGTGTGGGAGATGACTCCCAGGGATGAGTCCTGCCCTGGCACTGAGGAATCAACAATTCCACCTTGAACAAAAGGGGGAAAGGAAGTATGACAAATAAGCTATCAGTGGCTGAGAGAGTTCAAATAGAGTGGAGAGACTACTTTGGAGGCCACTCTAATGCAAGCTTCCATTAGACATTGTTATCTATTATAACTTGTCAAACACCAACCAGGACCATTCCAGCCAATCCTAAAGAACACCCAGGGCATTATATAAGAATATACAAAGATTCCATGCAATAGGGTAACTTTCCAGAAACCTACAACTTCCAGGTGTGTCCCTGGACCACATAAGTCCTGAAACTGAGAGGGCCCAGCCTCTCCAGAACATCAGATAGTTCCCTCTCCTTACCCCATATTATTGGCAGCCCCTTCCAACATGAAAAACTTAGCACCAGCATAGCCCAAATACCCCTAAAGAGTGGGATAAAAAGATCAAAGGTGATGGTGGAATTATATAGAGAAGATAGGGTTTAACAAATGCATATGATTGCTGAATCATTATATTGATATTTCTTTTAGTCTCCAGAATTTTCAAGCAGCTAGAAGTAAAAACATGAAATTATGGATTTGTAACCCATACCAAACTCTGAAATCTCTTCTACAACTAATTGGTGTGCTGTGCTTTGAAATTTATTGCTTTTTTGTATTAGTTATTTTTTACAAAAAAGAGAAAAAGTCAACTGTGATGACCAAAAAAATGTTTATTCCTTCTAGCTTCCAATTGTCTTGAGCAGCTAGAAGGAGAAATCTGAGATGATGAAATATAGCCCATGACAAACTCTGGGATCTCTCCTGTAACTACTTGTTGAAGGGTACCTTGAAAACTTGCTTTTTTTTTTCTTTCTTCATATATGTATATTATACAATTTAAAAAATTAAACTAAAACGGCTCCATCACCCTCCTTTCAACTTCCCCCAGAAAGCAGTGATAATTCCCAGGACAGTCAGTCTAGTACAAATAATGCAGGTATGGTTTTTTTATTTGTGTGTGTGTGTGTGTGTGTTTAATTATAGTAAGTAAATGTATTTTTCAGGCTTAAATCAACAACCACCTAGTTTCTTCTTAGAAACTCAGTTATTCATTTTAATAGAATTAGCAATTTAAAACCACAAATTAGCTTATCCAAAGCTATAGAATTTAAAATGTTAATGATCAGGTCCTGAGTTACATGGAACCAATTAGTAGATTGAGGAGTGTTTTCATATTTGTGTTTTAATTCTCCCATTAGCCAATAAGAATTTTAACATATGTGTGTATGGGGACAGGGATATCACACATCTTGTTTCAACCTTGAAAATCCAGATGCAGTGGAGATGTAGTTTAGATCTGATACATTTAGAACTATACTGATAATAGGTTGTTATAAATAAGGAAAATATTAGAAGATTAAAATGAATAAAAACCCTTTGTAGTTGGTTCAGAACTAATCAACTGGTAAACATTTAAAACATTCTCAAACTGTCTTAAATTGATTTAATAGGCATGAAAAGTGCTAGGTAAGTATCTATTCACTCTGAACAGTGTCAATTTGATTTCTCTCTTAAGGTACTAGGACCAGTAATGATCAGAAGTCCTTGAAGAATTCATAGTCTCTACCTTGAGAGACAAAGGAAATAGGTTAGCTCTGCTGTAATTAAGTCATTACCTGGTGAGGGCTTTGTGAAATACATTGACTGTTGAGTGAACAAAAATATGTGAAAGTCTCTGCAGTACAGGTTTTCTTAACCAACTCTAGTTTATCAATTTACTTGCTAAATAAAGCTTTCTGTCCTGTTAGGATTGTAGAAGAAATGCCATCATGATGAATTATAATAATCTTAAATATAGATTCTCAATCTTATGTTAGGGTATAACTGCCATTTTGCTTTATTTGGCTTAAAAACAGTTTTCCTAGATTGAAATCATTCTTATTTTCAAAAATAGAATTACACAGGCGTATCCCCTGAGCACTCCTCCCTCTGTACCACCCCTCCCCCCCCCCCATAACACACACCCACAAATCCCTTTTGGGGAACTGATTTACAGCATTGTTGCTAGTCCCCTGAGATTGGTTTGGGCAGAACCACTTCACAATTTCTTACGAAGATGAGAGGTAATGACCAGTACCTGAGCCCCTGTCCTGCTACAGTTTACCTAGTAGCTTTTAGGCTTATCTCGATAGCATATTGATTCTAATCTGCAATTGAAAATCTATGGCTAAATGTACATTTGGTGGTAGTACACCTTTTCAGGCTTTAAAATGTGAAATCCTTAGGCCCCCTTTCAAAAACTTGATGCTGATACCAAGTAACATTGGAAAATTAGAGGTCATTTAGTTGATATACCCAAAGTTGGAATTTGAGTCTTCATGTACCATGTGAATTTGCAAGCATTTCAGTAAGGGTTAGGATAGAGAAATATCTTCCTTTTTTCTTAAGATTAGAAAGAAAATAAACCTTTACAACCATTTGGGGTGTAATCTAATCCTTGAGTGAAGACCCACAAATTTACTGAACTACATTATACTTGGTAATTTTATAATTTTTTGTCAAGGAAAGCCGTCCTCTTTTTTGTTTTTTTAAATGTATCCTGTCATTGGCCTTTTCAGATGTAAGCAGGCATTCTTTGAAGGCTGATATAATTTGGTGAACGTGAATTCTAGAAAAATGTCAAAAGTGACTATCGTCTGGTGTTTTCTATCAATGTGTGTGTCTGTTCAAATTTAACCAACCAGTGCCAGTGTCCACACATATCCAGCAGTTAACAGAAATTATTTTGGAAAAGACTTGATTTTGCCATTTACACAAAATAAAGCTAGAACACATAATAACAGCCAGGTTTATGATTTTCTTTTAGAGGGAACAAGCAAGAGGTGAGAATGGGAGAATGAAACTTAATGTCATTGGGAATATTTTTATTTCCTTAATCTTTTCTTTCCACAATAGTAAAAAAAAAAAAACCTTCATAGGCTATCTGGTAGATAATCTGAAATATGAGAAAGTTTGCTAGTTTTGATTACTTGGTGTTAGGTCGGGGGACTGGGAAGGGAACGTCAACTAGACCTGTAGAGACTGTGTCGCCCCTCCCAACATGGCTTCTGGGACCGCCCCTTCCGGACACGTGACTTCCGGAGAACCGCCCCTTTCGACCACCTGACTTCCGGAGAACCGCCCCTTCTGGACGTTACCTGACCCCCTTGCTTAAAAACTACCTACGCCATCACCCAGGCGCTGACTCACCTCCCTCCATCTTGGATTTGGTGAGTTAAGTCCGGGAGCGCAAAACTAAACCCGCCCGCTGTAAGTTTCCGGGTCTACCGTCCTTTCTCACCCTTTCATCTCCTAAACCTTTCACTTGGATTTCAGAAAACTTAGATTTTACAGAGGACTTGCGCGGTATGCCTGAAAGTGTGAAGAAGCCCACGAATAAGCAAGGAGATAAATCAAAGGAAAATAACAGAAAGATTTTCAGTGGTCCCAAACGAGTAAGTAAAGCACCATCGGTTATTTTTTTATACTTATTATTGGGGAGTACAGCCTTTGCTAATTTTTTTTGGTTTGAAAATTACTACCAAACATTGCAATTAAATGTCTGAGAAGATAACATGTTCCAGTCATTATAATGTGGCCCAGTATAGATAATTCACTCATTTGCTTGAGTTTACGTTTTGGTAAAACATTAATTCTTTACTTAAAATAGCTTGAAACAGTGTTAGATTTGTTTCTGAAAATTGAAGTTGGAGGTAGGCAACCTGTTTTGTTCTTATAGGTTGAACTACTTCTATGCTACTTGAGAATGAGTGTACCCATTGTTTTTGTGGCTGTATTTTTGTTTTTGCGCTGAGTTGCACTCCCCACCCCCCAAGAGAAAACTTGCTAGATGTTGACAGAATAACAGAGGCTTAACTGCTCTGGGACAGGTTAGTGTGGTATAGGCTTCTGATTTATATATAAAAGTTTCTGTCATATATTGATTTCCAGAGCAGCACTTCTCAAAGTGTTCCGGTTCAGGAATGCTTTACACTCTTAAACATTTATTGACATTCCCATATAAGTTTTGTTTATGTGGAATATATCAATACAAAGCAGATTAGAAATTAAAGCACATTTTAAAGATATTAATAATTCACTACAAATAGTGAACCCAATTCATGTTAATATTTAAGAAAAATTATTTTCTAAAACAGATTTGAGTGAGAAGAGTAACGTTGTTTTACATTTTTTGTAAGTCTGTTTAATGCTAGGCTAAATAATGCATAGCTGGAATCTCATATCTGCTTCTGCATTCAATATGCTTTTATTATGTTTTGGTTGAAATAGGTGAGGAAAATCCAGCCTCACACAGATGCGTAATTGTATATCAAATATCCTTTTCAGGAAATTGTGGTATTTTTCTTTGATACTATACCAAAACTTAAATGGGAATTTCTTAAAGATTTACTGCAACTTGGATTTTTAAAACCATGCCAATGGATCTTTCGTACTGTTCTGTTAAAATCTGTTGGTCTGTCTTATATTTTGAATGGATGATTTGCCCGTGTATGTTTGGAAAATAATGGCTCATGAGTTGTGCATATCTTTCAGATGGCAACTCATTTCATTATACAGTATTAAAAAAATCACATTAATGACATCACCAAACTCATCAGGAAAGTCTTTAAGTATTGGTTCAGGGTGCTAGATACAAATTTTTAACTAGTGTCTGGAAGTGAAGAATAATTCTAGTTCTGTTTGGGATCCCTACCTTGATTTGTGCTAAGATGGCAACAGTTTTGTCCACCATTGCTTTTGCACGATCCCTACTAACATCAACACAGTGACAAAGGCAAATAACCTCCTATTGTTATTATGATGATGAAAGTGCTTTTGATTTTGTAGAAACCCTGAAAGAATCTCCTGAGGATTCCCTTGAGCTTACTTTGAGAACTGCTCTTTTAACTCTCCTTTCCTTTCTTCCCTCCCAATTTATGAAAAGGTTGAAATGAATGCAGTGAATACCCATATCCCTCTACCTAGATTAATTTATTGGTTAACACTTTGCTATAATTGCCAAAATTACACACAGTCTTTGTTCTCTCTTTCTGTGTGTGTGTGTATGTTGATTTATGCTGTTTGATTTGAAAGTAAGATTTTTAAATTGCGTGTTTCTCTTATGAAAAATGACAATATTCTACCTGGTTATGTGATCCTATTAAGCACGTTAGTAGTGATCCCTTGATGTAATTTATGTCCAATTTATTTGGTTTTTTAAGGAGTGCACGATATTTGTATTGTAGAATGTTTCACATTTAGAATTTATCTGGTTGTTTCCTCAGTGTCAATTAACTTGTTACTCCAGCGTATTAAAATAGTATTATGTCATAGGACACTGGAAATTAAGTCTAGAAGCTTGGTAAGGTTCAGGTTAACTATTTTGGTGGCAGGAATACTTCAAAGGTGTTATTGCATACTTCATATTCTTCACATCAGAGCTATGTACCATCTGGTTGTTTCAATATTAATGTTGGTTGACCACCTAGCAAAGATTATGATCGTCAGGTCTTTTCAAAATAAGGATGTATTTTCCTCTCTGTAGTTGAATTAGTAAATAAGTTCTTAGGTGCAACTTGTGCATATCATGCTCCCCATTATTGTTTTACATTATCATTTCAGCATCCATTGTTGATCTTTGCCTGTATCAGTTATTAAACTGAGAGCTGTAGAATGGTGAATTTTCTAATTATGTTATTTTTTCCACATTTAATACATGAAATTCTATAAAGAGGAGTTTTCTTCCTCCCACCTCCCTCTTTTGCATGTTACTATAGACTCGGAACTTTTGTTTATTAAATGTTTTACAATGTTTTGGTTTTCTTAAAAAATTATTTGTCTAAGTTATCTTAGATATAGCCATTGTGAACCATTTCGCACTGTTTTTTTTTTTTTTTGGCATAACCCTGACTACTTCCGCTTGCTTTTTTTAATGCAATTTTATTGAGATATATTTACAAATCATCCAAAGTGTACAATCAGTGGTTCATAGTATCATCATATAGTTGTCCATTCATCACCACAATGAATTTTTGAACATTTTCATTACTATCCTCCACAGTGCAAAGATTTAAGATGTCAAATATTTGAATATGACAGTTCCAAATAGCCAAGACATCTCTGGATAACGTTAAAATTGATGAAATTTGGTGGTGCTTTCATCTCTTTCTTGTGGTAGTTTAGGGAGATGGGCTTCTGCAGCACTTCTCCTGGCTTCACTGGTGAGAGTCTCCCCTTGCTTTTTAAACAGTATGATGCCCCAGGCTCATCTTGTACTTTCCATTTTGGATGTGGATGCATCCATTTCTCCAGGGAACCTTGTTTCTTTTTGTGCAAATTAGTGCTTTGAAACCAAGATCTGAGTGCTGGGTATGTTCATTGCTACTCTAGGGTATCACTACTTCTAGGCCTTTTCATTGGACAGAGCTAGGGAATATGTAGAAATGTAAACCATGATTTCAAATTGTTAGTTTCATTTTAGATTTATTATTACAAAATGTATTCTTAAATATATATATATTTTATTAGAGAAGTTGTAGGTGTGCAGAAAATATAAAGCCCATATACTCCACCATTAATCACACTTTGAATTATTGTGGTACCTTTGTTAAAGATGATGAAAGAATATTATGACAATTTTACTATAAACTGTAGTCCATAGTTTACATTAAGGTTCACTATTTGTGGTGTATATTCTGATGGTTCTTTCTTTTTTTGTAAGATTTCTTTCACTCAGCACAATGTTTTTTTTTGTTTCTCTGTTTTGTTTTTTAACATGGGCAGGCACCGGGAATTGAACCCAGGTCCTCTGGCATGGCAGGTAAGCATTCTTGCCTGCCAAGCCACCGTGGCCTGCCCAACACAATGTATTTTTGTATTTGTTTTTTTTTTTTATTAGAGAAGTTGTGGGTTTATAGAATCATCATGCATAAAATATAGTAATTCCCATATACCACCCTATTAACACTATATAGTGGATGTGGTATATTTGTTACAATTGGTAAACGCATTTTTATAACTGTACTTTTTTTTCTGTTTTTTATTAATGGAAAAAAAGAAATTAACCCAACATTTAGAAATCATACCATTCTACATATGCAATCAGTAATTCTTAACATCATCACATAGATGCATGATCATCGTTTCTTAGTACATTTGCATCGGTTTAGAAGAACAAGCAACACAACAAAAAAGATATAGAATGTTAATATAGAGAAGAGAAATAAAAGTAATAATAATAGTAAAAAAAAAAAAAACACCTATACCTCAGATGCAGCTTCATTCAGTGTTTTAACATGATTACTTTACAATTAGGTATTATTGTGCTGTCCATTTTTGAGTTTTTGTATCTAGTCCTGTTGCACAGTCTGTATCCCTTCAGCTCCAATTACCAATTATCTTACCCTGTTTCTAACTCCTGCTGGACTCTGTTACCAATGACATATTCCAAGTTTATTCTCGAATGTCGGTTCACATCAGTGGGACCATACAGTATTTGTCCTTTAGTTTTTGGCTAGACTCACTCAGCATAATGTTCTCTAGGTCCATCCATGTTATTACATGCTTCATAAGTTTATCCTGTCTTAAAGCTGCATAATATTCCATCGTATGTATATACCACAGTTTGTTTAGCCATTCTTCTGTTGATGGACATTTTGGCTGTTTCCATCTCTTTGCAATTGTAAATAACGCTGCTATAAACATTGGTGTGCAAATGTCCGTTTGTGTCTTTGCCCTTAAGTCCTTTGAGTAGATTCCCAGCAATGGTATTGCTGGGTCGTATGGCAATTCTATATTCAGCTTTTTGAGGAACCGCCAAACTGCCTTCCACAGTGCTTGCACCATTTGACATTCCCACCAACAGTGGATAAGTGTGCCTCTTTCTCCGCATCCTCTCCAGCACTTGTCATTTTCTGTTTTGTTGATAATGGCCATTCTGGTGGGTGTGAGATGATATCTCATTGTGGTTTTGATTTGCATTTCTCTAATGGCCAGGGACATTGAGCATCTCTTCATGTGCCTTTTGGCCATTTGTATTTCCTCTTCTGGTAGGTGTCTGTTCAAGTCTTTTTCCCATTTTGTAATTGGGTTGGCTGTCTTTTTGTTGTTGAGTTGAACAATCTCTTTATAAATTCTGGATCCTGGACCTTAATCTGATATGTCGTTTCTAAATATTGTCTCCCATTGTGTAGGCTGTGTTTCTACTTTCTTGATGAAGTTCTTTGATGCACAAAAGTGTTTAATTTTGAGGAGCTCCCATTTATTTCTTTCCTTCTTCAGTGCTCTTGCTTTAGGTTTAAGGTCCATAAAACTGCCTCCAATTGTAAGTTTCATAAGATATCTCCCTACATTTTCATCTAACTGTTTTATGGTCTTAGACCTAATGTTTAGATCTTTGATCCATTTTGAGTTAACTTTTGTATAGGGTGTGAGATATGGGTCTTCTTTCATTCTTTTGCATATGGGTATCCAGTTCTCTAGGCACCATTTATTGAAGAGACTGTTCTGTCCCATGTGAGTTGGCTTGACTGCCTTATCAAAGATCAAATGTCCATAGATGAGAGGGTCTATATCTGAGCACTCTATTCGATTCCATGGGTCGATATATCTATCTTTATGCCAATACCATGCTGTTTTGACCACTGTGGCTTCATAGTATGCCTTAAAGTCAGGCAGCGCGAGACCTCTAGCTTCATTTTTTTTCCTCAAGATGTTTTTAGCAATTCGGGGCACCCTGCCCTTCCAGATAAATTTGCTTATTGGTTTTTCTATTTCTGAAAAATAAGTTGTTCGGATTTTGATTGGTATTGCATTGAATCTGTAAATTAATTTAGGTAGGATTGACATCTTAACTATATTTAGTCTTCCAATCCATGAACACAGTATCCCCTTCCATCTATTTAGGTCTTCTGTGATTTCTTTTAGCAGTTTTTTGTAGTTTTCTTTATATAGGTTTTTTTGTCTCTTTAGTTAAATTTATTCCTAGGTATTTTATTCTTTTAGTTGCAATTGTAAATGGGATTCGTTTCTTGATTTCCCCTCAGCTTGTTCATTACTAGTGTATAGAAATGCTACAGATTTTTGAATGTTGATCTTGTAACCTGCTACCTTGCTGTACTCATTTATTAGCTCTAGTAGTTTTGTTGTGGATTTTTCAGGGTTTTCGACGTATAGTATCATATCATCTGCAAACAGTGATAGTTTTACTTTTTCCTTTCCAATTTTGATGCCTTGTATTTCTTTTTCTTGTCTAATTGCTCTGGCTAGAACCTTCAACACAATGTTGAATAACAGTGGTGATAGTGGGCATCCTTGTTTTGTTCCTGATCTTAGGGGGAAAGTTTTCAATTTTTCTCCATTGAGGATGATATTAGCTGTGGGTTTTTCATATATTCCCTCTATCATTTTAAGGAAGTTCCCTTGTATTCCTATCTTTTGAAGTGTTTTCAACAGGAAAGGATGTTGAATCTTGTCAAATGCCTTCTCTGCATCAATTGAGATGATCATGTGATTTTTCTGCTTTGATTTGTTGATATGGTGTATTACATTAATTGATTTTCTTATGTTGAACCATCCTTGCATACCTGAGATGAATCCTACTTGGTCATGATGTATAATTCTTTTAATGTGTTGTTGGATACGATTTGCTAGAATTTTATTGAGGATTTTTGCATCTATATTCATTAGAGAGATTGGTCTGTAGTTTTCTTTTTTTGTAATATCTTTGCCTGGTTTTGGTATGAGGGTGATGTTGGCTTCATAGAATGAATTAGGTAGTTTTCCCTTCACTTCGATTTTTTTGAAGAGTTTGAGGAGAGTTGGTACTAATTCTTTCTGGAATGTTTGATAGAATTCAGATGTGAAGCCATCTGGTCCTGGACTTTTCTTTTTAGGAAGCTTTTGAATGACTAATTCAATTTCTTTACTTGTGATTGGTTTGTTGAGGTCATCTATTTCTTCTTGAGTCAAAGTTGGTTGTTCATGTCTTTCCAAGAACCTGTCCATTTCATCTAAATTGTTGTATTTATTAGCATAAAGTTGTTCATAGTATCCTGTTATTACCTCCTTTATTTCTGTGAGGTCAGTATCAGTAGTTATGTCTCCTCTTCCATTTCTGATCTTATTTATTTGCATCCTCTCTCTTCTTCTTTTTGTCAATCTTGCTAAGGGCCCATCAATCTTATTGATTTTCTCATAGAACCAACTTCTGGTCTTATTGATTTTCTCTATTGTTTTCATGTTTTCAATTTCATTTATTTCTGCTCTAATCTTTGTTATTTCTTTCTTTTTGCTTGCTTTGGGATTAGTTTGCTGTTCTTTCTCCAGTTCTTCCAAGTGGACAGTTAATTCCTGCATTTTTGCCTTTTCTTCTTTTCTGATATAGGCATTTTAGGGCAATAAATTTCCCTCTTAGCACTGCCTTTGCTGCGTCCCATAAGTTTTGATATGTTGTGTTTTCATTTTCATTTGCCTCTAGGTATTTACTAATTTCTCTTGCAATTTCTTCTTTGACCCACTTGTTGTTTAAGAGTGTGTTGTTGAGCCTCCACGTATTTGTGAATTTTCTGGCACTCCGGCTGTTATTGATTTCCAACTTCATTCCTTTATGATCCGAGAAAGTGTTGTGTATGATTTCAATCTTTTTAAATTTGTTGAGACTTGCTTTGTAACCCAGCATATGGTCTATCTTTGAGAATGATCCATGAGCACTTGAGAAAAAGGTGTATCCTGCTGTTGTGGGATGTAATGTCCTATAAAGTCTGTTAAGTCTAGCTGATTTATAGTAATATTCAGATTCTCTATTTCTTTATTGATCCTCTGTCTAGATGTTCTGTCCATTGATGAGAGTGGTGAATTGAAGTCTCCAACTATTATGGTATATGTGTCTATTTTCCTTTTCAGGGTTTGCAGTGTATTCCTCATGTATTTTGGGGCATTCTGGTTTGGTGCGTAAATATTTATGATTGTTATGTCTTCTTGTTAAATTGTTCCTTTTATTAGTATATAGTGTCCTTCTTTGTCTCTTTAACTGTTTACATTTGAAGTCTAATTTGTTGGATATTAGTATAGCCACTCCTGCTCTTTTCTGGTTGTTATTTGCATGAAATATCTTTTCCCAACCTTTCACTTTCAACCTATGTTTATCTTTGGGTCTAAGATGTGTTTCCTGTAGACAGCATATAGAAGGATCCTGTTTTTTAATCCATTCTGCCAGTCTATGTCTTTTGATTGGGGAATTCAGTCCATTAACATTTAGTGTTATTACTGTTTGGATAATATTTTCCTCTACCATTTTGCCTTTTGTATTATATATATCATATCTGATTTTCCTTCTTTCTACACTCTTCTCCATACCTCTCTCTTCTGTTTTTTCGTTTCTGACTCTAGTGCTCCCTTTAGTATTTCTTGCAGAGCTGGTCTCTTGGTCACAAATTCTCTCAGTGACTTTTTGTCTGAGAATGTTTTAATTTCTCCCTCATTTTTGAAGGACAATTTTGCTGGATATAGGAGTCTTGGTTGGCAGTTTTTCTCTTTTAGTAATTTAAATATATCATCCCACTGTCTTCTGGCTTCTATGATTTCTGCTAAAAAATCAACACATAGTCTTATTGGGTTTCCCTTGTATGTGATGGATTGTTTTTCTCTTGCTTCTTTCAAGATCCTCTCTTTCTCTTTGACCTCTGACATTCTAACTAGTAAGTGTCTTGGAGAATGCCTATTTGGGTCTAATCTCTTTGGGGTGCGCTGCACTTCTTGGATCTGCAAATTTAGGTCTTTCATAAGAGTTGGGAAATTTTAGTGATAATTTATTCCATTAGTTTTTCTTCTCCTTTTCCCTTCTCTTCTCCTTCTGGGACACCCATAACACGTATATTTGTGCGGTTCATATTGTCCTTGAGTTCCCTGATACCCTGTTCAAATTTTTCCATTCTTTTCCCGATAGTTTCTGTTTGTTTTTGGAATTCAGATGTTTCATTCTCCAGATCACTAATTCTATCTTCTGTCTCTTTAAATCTATCATTGTAGGTATCCATTGTTTTTTCCATCTTTTCTACTTTATCCTTCACTTCCATAAGCTCTGTGATTTGTTTTTTCAGTTTTTCTGTTTCTTCTTTTTGTTCAGCCCATGTCATCTTCATGTCTTCCCTCAATTTATCGATTCTGTTTTTGAAGAGGTTTTCCATTTCTGTTCGTATGTTCAGCATTAGTTGTCTCAGCTCCTGTATCTCATTTGAACTATTGGTTTGTTCCTTTAACTGGGCCATATTTTCAATTTTCTGAGCGTGATCCATTATCTTCTGCTGGCGTCTGGACATTTAGTTTAGATTTCCCTGGGAGTTGTACCCAACAGGTTGAAAGATTTTTCTGTGAAATCTCTGGGTTCTGTTTTTCTTATCCTGCCCAGTAGGTGGCACTCGTGGCACACGTTTGTCTGCGGGTCCCACCAGTAAAAGGTGCTGTGGGTCCTTTAACTTTGGAAAACTCTCGCCGTGGGGGAGATTCGCCAGCCAAAGCGGCTTGGAAGAGTGCCAGCCGGCCTGGGGGTCCGAACGCAGGGAGGGTCGCCGGCCGCCACAGCCCAGGAGAGCGCCCGTCCGAATTTCCTAGTCGGCCCAGGGCGCCAAGCTTGGCGGGAGGGTGCCAGCTGCCGCAGCCCGGGAGAGTGCACCGTTCCCAACCGGACCGGGGAGTCACGTGTTTGGAAGGGACCCCCCCCAGTCACCATTCTCTGCGGTCTGGGGATATCCGATCCAATTCTCTCAGTTAGTCTGGGGGGCCTCGCGTGGTGGGGGTGCCAGCTGCTGCGGCTTGAGGGGACCGCCTGCCCAATTCTGCCAGCTGGCCCGTGAAGGAGGAAGGGAGGGACTCCGGCCGCTTGCCGCCCCGCCCGGGAAAGCCGGCGCCCCTCGGCGATCTCACCGGAGGTGGTTCTCCCAGACAGTCAGCCGTTCCTGGATGGGGTATGCTGTCTTTTTGATCTCTGTCATGGCTCTGGGAGCTGTTCTGTATCATTTCTACTCCCCTAGTAGCTGTTCTGGGGGAGGAAAGGTGAGGGTGGCAAGGCTGTTGAGGACAGTGGCGGAGGAGCCGGTGAAGGTGGAAGAGGGCACGGTGGTGGTTGCAGAGCCACTGGAGTAGGAGGAGAAAGGAAAGGATAAGATGGCGGATGGAGCGCCGCCGGAGCAGAAGGGGAAAGAGAAGGGCAAGATGGCGGCGGGAGCGCCACCGGCGGAGAAAGAGGAAGAGGAGGGCTAGATGGCGGCGGGAGCCCCGCCGGCGGAGAATGAGGAAGAGGAGGGCTAGATGGCGGCGGGAGCGCTGGCGGAGAAAGAGGAAGAGAAGGGCTGGATGGCGGCGGGAGCGCTGCCAGTGGAGAGAGAGGACTATAACTGTACTTTTAACTACAATCCTACTATCCATGGTTTAACTTAGAGTTAATTGTTTGTATTGTACAGTTCTGTTTTTTTAAAAAATTTTTATTCTACTAATATATACAAACTAGAATTTCCCCTTTTAACCACATTCAAATGTATAATGCAAAAAAATATTTTACATTTATATAATTCAGTAGTGTTAATTACACTATTGTGCTGCTATCATCACAGTTCCCTAACTGCACTTCAGCCCTGGTAATCTGTATTCTAGTTTCTGTCTATGAATTTGCTTACTCTAATTTTTTTCATAACAATGAGATCATGCTATATTTTTTCTTAATGTCTGGTTTGTTTCGCTCAACAAGCTGTCTTCAGGTTTCATCCATATAGTAGCATACATCAGAATTTCATTCCTTTTTTTTAAATGTTTTTAACCGCTTAATGTAACATATATACAAAGCAAAGAAAGAAAAAAGTAATAATTTCCAAGCACACTTCTCCAAGTAATTAAAGAATAGATCCCAGAATTTGTCATGGGCTACCATTCCATCATCTCAGATTTTTCCTTTTAGCTTCTCCAAAACACTGGAAGTTAGAAGGAATAGTAATATAGTGACTCAACAGCGATACTTGTTTGTTAAATCTCATTTTCTTATATACTCTTCCTTTAATCCTTCTCTCAGTCTATAGGGATCTTCAGACAGTGCCTTTTCTGACTTTTTCATGCTGAGAAGGAGTGTTCACACTAAAGAGTAAGGGGATGTAATTAATTCATAATCCTGGAGAGGCTGGTCCCTCTGAGTTTCAGGGTTTATCTGATCAAGGAACCTGTTGAGCTGTTTTATGACTGAGTAGTATCCCATTGTATAGATATATCACATTTGTTTATCCATTCAACTGTTGAACACAGATTCCTTCCACTTTTTCGTGCTTGTGAATAATGCTGCTGTGGACATTGGTGTACAAATATGTGTTTGAGTTCCTGCTTTCAGTTCTTTTGGGTATATACCCAGAAGTGGGAATCCCAGGTCATGTGGTAATTCCGTAGTTAACTTTCTGAGGATCACTCAAACTGTTTTGCATAGTGGCTGCACCATTTTACCTTCCCACCCATGATGAACTGGTGTTCTCTTTAACCACATTGACTCTAACATACTTAGTTTTCCTTTTTTATTTTTTTAATTGTAGCCATTCTAGTGAATGAGTAATGGTATTCATTGTGATTTAAATTTGCATTTTCCTGGTAGTTAATGATTTTCAGCATCTTTTTGTGTGCTTTCTGGCCATTTGAATATCTTCTTTAGAGAGATGTCTGTTTTAGCCTTTTGGCTATTTTGTAATTGGATTGTTGGTGTCATTAAGTTGATGAATTTCTTTATGTATTCTCCGTATTAAACCTTTATAGGGTATGTGATTTCCAAATATTGTAGTTTTCAATTGTATTTCTGTAGTGGCTAATGATGTTGCACATCTTCACATGTCCTCTTTGGCTATTTGTATATCTTCTTTGGGAAATGTGTCTTCAGGTTTTTTACCCATTTGAAAGTCTTTTTGTTCTTGAGTTGTAGGATTTCTTTTTCTTTATTTCTTTTTTTTGTTTGCATTTCTTTATATATTCTGGTTATTAAAACCTTGTCAAACATGTGGTTTCCAAATATTTTCTCCCATTCTTTAGGATGTTGTTCTACTTTAATGATAAAGTCCTTTGATGTACAAAAGTTTCAAATTTTGATGGGAGACCCATTTATCTAATTTTTCTTTTGTTGCTGGTGCTTTTGGCATACAGTCTAAGAAATCATTGCCTGATGTAAGGTCCTAAAGATGCTTCCCTGTGTCTTCTAAGAAATATATAATTTGGATTCTTATATTTAGGCCTTCAGTCCATTTTGAAGTAATTTTTGTATATGAGGCAAGAGTCCACCTTTCTTCATTGCATATGGATATGCAATTTTTTAGCACCATTTGTTGAAGAGACTATTCTTTCCCAGTTGAATGGATTTGGCACCCTTGTCAAAATCAGTTGACCATAGTTGTAAGTTTTTATTTCTGAACACTCAATATGATTCCATGGTCAACATATTTGTTCTTGTGCTAGTACCCTGCTGCTGTGATTACTGTAGCTTTGTAATGAGTTAATAAATCAGGAAGTTTGAGTCCCCCATATTTATTCTTCTTTTACAAAATGATTTTGACTATCCAGAACCTCTTACCCGTTTAAGAGATTTTGTACTTTTATCTTTTGTTTGTATTTTTTCACTGAAAATCTTGATGTTCCTAATGGTATATTTGCTTATTTGCTTTATCCTACTGTTTACATTAAGTAATTTTTAAGTTATAAAATCAATATTACTATGGACAATAAAAATACTGACTGAAGGTTAAGATTTCTTTGCAGTTCTTTTTCTCCTTAGTTTATATCTCACTAAGAATGAGTAGTCATAATTGTGTCAAAGGTTTCTTGAAGTGGTAATTGGTTTATTATTAATTCGATAATCATTTGAGTTCATTTGTATGTATTTGCATTGTTTTTAAATTCAGTTTTAAAGTTAACATTGGAGTCATTTTTTTTTCCAGCTATTAACATAGCTTAGAAGGCAGCAAAACACATGTACTTGACCTGATTATGAAGGAATCTCTCTGGCCTACAGTAAATTAGGTCGTAGCAGACTGGTAGGCCTCAGACCTGTTTACTGCTGATGGATGTAACATGATGATGCCATTAGTATTATGAGAGGAAAATTTAGGGAACTTTTTCCAGTTTATAAAGTCGAAAGAAATATGAGATCAAACTCATTTGAAAGATGTGCTAGGTAAAGCCCTGTCTTAAAATAGTATTCTTAGCATTTATTAACCTGAAGAGACTAAATCAGTAAATCTTTTAGTTTCCCTTTTTACCTCATTTCGCTCATTGTTTCAAATATTTTATTTGCCAGAAGCTTTATTATTAGTGGCATTGTGTCAGAAATTCTTCACTTGATGTTAAATCAGCATGTTGATATCCCTAAACCATCGCATCATAAAGAGATGCCATATTGCTTTCTAGTTGCCATCTAACTTGGTGTATGAAATCATTGGAGTAAACAAGTTCATAGAGTCAGAAACTAGAATACAGGTTACCAGGGAGTGGAGTGGGTGTAGGGCATGGGTAGTTAATGCTTTCATTGGTACAGACTTTCTGTATGGGGTAATGAAAAAGCTCTGGTATTCGATGGTGGTGATGATAGCACAACACTGTGAATGTAACTAATGGAAAGTGTTCATAATAGGGAAAACTGTATGTAGGCAGGAGTAGATGGAAACTGTTTTCTGCAGGACTTTTAGGTAAACCTACAACTTCTCTAATTAAAAAAAAGAACAATTAACGTAGGGCTTTATTATAATATTTAAGTTCTATACTCCAATATTAAAATAAAATATGTAGGCTTGAAAGGAAAGCAATAAAAATTAATTAGAGAATGGGAAACCAGCCCTTTGAGGAAATGTGTTAGGAAGTCAGTCATTTGGATTAACAAAAAGGGTAAGAGACCATTTTTATATATATACACACCAAACCTCACAGGAATGTTGGTATGTACTTACTATCCTCTATTTGCATAGAGATCTCATTAGGAACTAAGCCAGAGGAATTTAGAATTTATTTTTTTAATTATGACTAGGAATCTGGAGAAAGCAACATATTAGCAAGAGGGGTTGCAAATCACCTTTGCTAAAATAGTCTTCTGTTTAAAAAAGTGAGAAACTGTATGTCTTAGAAACTGAAATATATATATCTTTTCCCCCATCGTTTGGGTTTGAAACCTTGGCTTTCAAAGGCAAAATCCATACAAGACTCAAATGATCAAATATTGACGTATTGTTATCTGGGATAACTTTTTTTTGTTCCATAGTGTTCACTGGTAAGACATTTTGATCTTTGCTCTAACCGGCCTCTTATTTCATTCAGGTATTGGAAACAGTACTGGAAGTGATCTGCAAGTGCAAATAATAATGCAGAAAACGACTCTCTTTTCCTGTTGAGATTCCAAAGACTGCAATGTAAGAAAAAGCATGTGGACTGAAATTTATGGTGTTTGTTTTAAAGTTTGCTGTTAAATCAGCATGTTGATATCCCCAAACCATCGCTTCATAAAGAGATGCCATATTGCTTTCTGGTTGCCGTCTAACTTGTTGTCATTGGAGTCAAATGCAAACCAGGGCTTATTGTTCAAAATAGGTTTTCCTGGGTATTTTCCAGAACAAATTTTCAGTTCAAACTGTTGCTTTGCCTTTTCCTTCTCCACAAATGGTGAGCATGTTTCCAGGGATCTATTAGGGTTTTAATTTCATGTATCTGGTCATTTTTAGCCATATTCTCTTTTTCTTGGTCATTTTATCTTTCATTGTAATTCAGCAATTTGCATATTTTAGTGCGCATGAAAATCACCAAGGATCTTTTGAAAATGTTTTTCCTGGGTTGTACTCCCTGAAATATGACTCAGGAAACCTGGCATGGGGTCCTAACAATGTCCCCAATGATTCTAATTCAGATGTTCTGTGGGACCATGCTATGAGGAACAATGCAAGAGTGTATAGCTTGGGGAGGAATCTCTTTACCCAAAGCAATGGAATCTGGTAGTCAATATTTTGTTAAAATGTTGAAGAAATTCCTAAGATTACAGGCTTTTTCTGAAGCAATAAGAAGGCTTTCTTCATGGGTCTAAGAAATATAATCTTTTAACGTTCTTCTCAGACTTTTATCATTGGTTCTCCTGCTGTCTCTCCAACACTATTTTCCTTTCTCTTCTTTTTGGCTCCCCCCCAAACTGAGGGCATTCACCCAGGCCTGACCCTGAGTTTCCCATTCTTGGTTGTGCTCATCCAGTCCCTGCTTTAAATCGTCATTTGTTCTTTCATTCATCCACAGATACTTATGCGCCTAGTGTCTGGCAATATGGCAGATGCAGGGAGCTACAACATGCAGTCCAACAACTCAAATCCAACATTTGTCAATCCAGATTTATCAAGAGAGTTTATTTATCCTCTGCTTCTGCAAATGACACCAGCATTCTCTCACTCAGGCCTTAACATGCGGTGTTATCTTTGATTCTCTCTTCACCTTGGCCCTCTAAATCCATGTAGTCATCAATTCTGTTGATTATGACTTTGAAATCTCTCTTTGCTGTCTTCTTTCCTTTCTATTCTCAGTGCCCCTCCCTGGCCAGGGCCTCATCTGTTCATGCATAGATTTCTACAGTGGTCTTCTTACTTTCTGTTTCTCCTTATACAGTGCAATTTATGAAGTCCTACAGTATACATCCTGAAATAGTTTCATTGTGAAAAAACTATAATACAGCACAGAAGACAAAACTACACGCCTGTGGACAAAGCTGGTTAACATCTTTGGCTCATTGTTCTCATCTATAAAATAAACACCTTAAGTGCTGTGAGGATTAAATGAGATAATATATGTGAAGTTGCTTTGTGACTAATAAAACACTAAATAAAAGTTTTACGTGGCGGTTAGCAAGTTACTTTGCCACAGAGGAAATGCACCACCATATTCCTTGGCAACTTCATGCTTATTTTCCTGGCCCTTGAGATCTTAAGACTTGGTCTTATCGTGGCTGAGCTTATCTACATCGGTAACTTGACCTGCAGACTCCATTCCAAGTAAACTGGTCCCCTCTGACCCTTGGAACACAACATTCTATTCTGTTACGTGTTTTTTATGTTTTCCCTTCCTGTCTGGATTGGATTCTGTTTTATGTGCTGCTCTTTATTTACACAAATCCTTCCATGCCTTGCTCAATTCCTACCTCCTCTGTGAAGCTTTCTCATCCTACATCTTTCCAGCAATGTTCAACATCACACTAGATCTCTGTCATATAGATTAGCACTTAATTGGATGTCATTCCATTATTGTTTGTATGTGTACAGTGCTTTGAAGGCATTGACTGTGTCTGTGTTTATTTTTCAATATTTTTCATAGTGCTCAACACAGACCTTTTACATGATGGGTGCCATTATTATGTGGTATGAACAAATAACAAAGAAATACCTAATATAACTTCAAAGTTGTTTATTCCAGAAACTTGACCTATCTTTGGTCACCCCAGCAGCCTTCCATGAGCAGGGCCTATGATTCCATTCAACAAACACAAGGTTTTGATAAAACCTGATCAATTTTGCATTGCTTTTTTTTTTTTTTGCATGGGCAGGCACCAGGAATCAAACCCAGGTCTCCGGCATGGCAGGCAAGAACTCTGCCTGCTGAGCCACTGTGGCCTGCCCTGCATTGCTTTTTGAATGCCAAAAAGCAGCTTTGAAATAGAGCTTCTTAGCATATTCTCAAAAGAGGCCCCAATATATGAAAATTAGGTCACAAACTCAGCATTAATATTTACTTGGTTAAAACTAATAGAAAATTAAATACTGTTTTTTAATAGTGTTGTGCCATAACCCCAAAATGCTGACCTTTTAAAAATTTAAACAACAGTGTTACAACTTTACAGAAACAATGGTTGACATTTATTTATACACATAGTGATGGGGCTATAAGATCAAGACCAGTTGATAAACATAGGAAGCCTAGATAAGTGAAAATTTACTTCAGTGTTATATTTATTTATCATCTGGTCACCAGCTAGGTTTAATAGAGTTCCATATGTTCTTTCACAGAGATTTCATGACCCTGAAAGAGACAACATAACATTTGATCTACTCAACTGTCCAATTCTGTATGATGACATAAAAGTCAAATTTCTCTCTTCTTCAGTGAGTAACCAAGAAACAACCTCTGCCATTATGCTTGTCTAGTCTTGAATAATTTTCGTTTGGGATTTCCTTTTCTACAGTTCCCAACATGAGAGCTAAAAGGAGAGAGTCAACCCCAAACCTGGGAGGGGAAGGAAAACAGTAAGTTAGATCTACAAATTTTTTTTAAAAGAACATATGTGACTTATTTTTTATTTTTGTTCATTTGCTTTTTCTAAATGCTGTACAATTGGTATGTACTAAATTTTAAAATAAGAAAAAATATAAAAACCTAAAGTTTAAAAACATAGGTACATTTTTTACTGCAAAGCGGTGATCCACATTTATGTTTTGTATCTTTAAAACACATTATTCTACATAGTGTATAAAATATTCTAATGTGAGGGAGATTTTACTTTCCTCTGAATTGATATATAATACATTACAAATAGTATTTAATTCGATATTTCATTTATGACAAATAGGTCCTTCATTGTCATTACTCTGAATGAGTGTTATTTATATTGACAAGGCATATGAAAAGTATGTCTGTTACTCTGTATTCAACAAATTTCTAAGCCTCATTAGTTTCATTTTCCTATCAGAACTGCCAACAAATAAGTACTGATCAATGTAAAGTTTATTTCCTGTGCCCTCCTTCATCCCCATCTTACTCCCTTTTGGGATACAATCTGTCCGAGTAGTGAAATGGTAAATGTGTTAGAGCAAGTGACCTGGATAATTCCTATACTGGACAGATGCTACCTGAATTTGGAGCCTCATCTAATTCTATCTTTAGCAGGGGACTCCAAGCAGAAACCCTGGTGTAGAGTGCCTTCCTGGGGGGCCTTGGTAATATCCAGAATTTACTATTGTCAAGAATCATGAGATGGGAACATTTTTTTAAATTTTAGTATTTTTATCATTATTATCATTAATAATGATGGTTAATATTCAATGTACCTGCTCCTTATAGAAATGGATAATATGTATGGGTATAAAAAGGCATTAGGTCCTTAGTAAATTCTGCTTAGCACTAATCTAAACTATTTTAAAAGACCAGTCTCTAAATTTATAAATATGGAAAAATTATTTTTCTAATTTTCTCTTAAAAACTCTTTTGTGCTTTGTGTGTATTGTTATAGACTACATGTAGAATGCTGCATATTTAATAACTACAATTGATTAATAAATACGTAAATGCTCAAAAAAGAAATTTAATCCCTTTGGAATGTTACAAAATGTCTTTGTATCAGTTTTACTATGAAAAAATAACCTTTTTCTTTTCTTTTCCTATTTTTTAGAATATTCCTAAATACTATGATGGCTGCCCATTTTTCTTTTGGTTCCATACATCTTTCATTCAAGATAACAGGTATGGCTATAATATAATTCAACAGAAGCAGTTAATCTTCAATATATGAGTATATGGTGTAATGGCAAGTCTTTTACTGATTGTTGTAAACTCAATTTATAGAAACAAAAAAATCCCCAAGTCACCATTCTTCATTGCTTTGTTCTTCTTAATCTAGTTTTTTAAAAAAAATAACTATTCTAGAGACGCACTGTCACATTATCCTCAAGGTCCATGCCACGTACTCTGTTACAAATTAAAAAGTATTACAGTCAAATCTTGGGCGCAGTTATAAATCCCTCCCATGGAAGTTTAACTTAAATCTGCTCAGTGTCTAGCATACAGGAGGCACTCAGTAAATATTGGTTAACAGGTAAGCAAAAACCACTAAATCCTATTTTAAAATAAGGTATGGTCTAGAGATGCTCTAGCTAGTTTAAAAGCTGATCGATACACTTATATCTAGGGCAGAAGTTATAAGGCACAAGTGTACATGAGAACAGCTAAAAATCATTAATTTAATAGTCACCATTTAAAAATGATTTTGACTGAAGTGGGAAGTCTTTTGTAGTTAAAAAAAAAAGTAATTATTAGTTGGATTGGAAGATTATTATTCCAAAGAACCTTTTACCATATCTGGAAATACATTCCAGACAATGCAGTCCACCTTAAGGGATATTTGTTCTACAGCTGTAAAAAATTGAGTTTGCATTCCTGTTTCGTAAATTATTCATTTAGATTTGAAGAAGTGATTGTGATAGTTGTGGTATGAACTGATAGTTCTCATTACAATCCTAGCCTTTTCTTCCAATCTGAACTGGATCTAATAACACTTCAAGCCCAGTAAGGCCACAGTAAATTTAACATCTGATCTACTTAAAATGCACACACATTAAATGTATTTTGATATAGTGAACGTGGGACTTGATGGAAAATTTTTACCAATTTTTTTTTGAATGTATATGAATAATCAACTTTGACCCATAACATGAGTAAAGTATCTCAAATAGTGATGTCTGGGTGAAACTTCAATTGGTGCTACTCAAGAGTGGTCATTAAGGACATTTTTCTTCCCTTTACACCACCATGTTCATATTGGAGAAGCAAAAACTTAGATCACGCTTATACTCTCTTATAGCTTTAAAAACTTCCTTAACATTTTAATTTCCAAACTACTTGGACAAGCTGTTTTTATTAGTTATGAGATTGTGGTTTAGCCAAACTTCATCATTTAAAAGGCTATCCGTATCTTACTCTGTGTTTAAATATATATCCAGTCTCTTCGGGTTAATTTCTGTCACATATAGGGATTTAGATTGCTTCATTAAATACAAATATTCTCATAAAAGGCAATGTTAAAAGAATCAGTTAACCTTGTTTGCTGAATGTTTGTTACTGAGATTATTTTGCAACTTACTAGAGAGATATACAAGCCAATTAAAAAAAAAACAGAAAAGAAGCGGAGACTCTAATCATGGCAAACAAATATTTATTTTTTAAAGCTCTAACAAGGGTGCCTCTGCATGACTTATCTTTCAGCCCTAAAATAAACTTTTATTTTCTATTTTTAGGCTTTATCTTTCCAGAAATGAACTGGATAATCCCCATAAACAAAAAACATGGAAAATTTACCGTGAAGATTTTGCAGTGGAGGTATATTTTGATGAGGCATAATCTAGAGTTTATACTGATGGCTAGTAACTGAACTATCAGTTTTCCACCTAGCAAAGTATCATATTTTCCCCATTCCCTGCTACACATTTAGTTCCTTATCTATTTCCTTGCTAATACACAAATATTTATGTGTACATACAAATGTACTGGAGTATTCTATTAAAAACAGATAAATAAAATGTCAATACTGTTTTATTTTATTTTTAAAAGAATATTCTTCATATAAAGTTTTTACCTTGTTATTCCGATAAATTTGGAACAGAGTACACAGGAACATTGGGTACCACTTTATCACTTTGAAAAACTTTGAAAGAGATTTTTCATATTAAAAAACTGATATGTAAAAATTGGGACCCCTCCAGTCCCAATATATTTTAAAAATTTCATTTTTTAAATATATTTAATGGACATGTATATATGCCTTGATTTCACATCGTAATTTCAGATTATAAAGCTCATCTCTATTTTCTTCCTCCACTTGATTTACAAACCATGAGTTAACAAACATCAGAGGGACAGCAAAGACTAAGTTTTAAAATTAAAGAAATGAGATACATTTCACATGAACTGTTACCTCCCTCCCCATCTGTATGGAGCTCCAAACACCACATGAACTGACAAGCCCAGTCTTCTTGAATTACACATGTATTCCCCTGTAAGGTAAAAGGATCTCAGTAAACATGAATGATAGAGAAACTTCAGTAAATTCTGCTTTTGTATAACATTATAACTAAGAGGAATATTTGCTTTTAGTGTAATTTACTATGTTAAAATCCACCATCCTCAGCCCCAGTAGAATGAACTGTTCACAACCAACCTCATCTCAGGTTTGGGGATACAGTGGAGGAAGATCACCTTTTCATTACAAACACTGGTCAGTTTCACGTGCATGGGGAATTTTCTCTCTGCTACTGGGTGCCATTTTAAGTACCCCACCACTATATTTTACGGCCAAACTGTTCTATTTTGGTTTTTTGAAATTATCCTCATTTGAATGCTTTTCCTTGTATTGGCAAGGCTCTCAGCAATCTAGATGATGTTGAATTCATCAGGAAATAAAAGGTATCAACATAAAAGAACCAGCATCTCTGCTAAAATGAAGCACTCATTCCAGAAAAAACCTTGCACTCTGCAAAAAAACACATTGTAAAAGAAAATAGTCAGTGGGAAAATGAAAGGGGGAGGGTGTTTGGGCCAGGCCACTCCAACTAAGCCATTTTGTAATTTATACACCAACAAAAGCCGCCTGGACCACCAGTTTGGAAGCTCAGAATGTCAGGAGATTGCCACAGTGGGTATTTAAAAAGAAATGGGAATATAGCAAAACTTCAGTAGAGAAGGACTGGAGGGTATGCAGCCACGCAGGTGGAAGCTGAGCTCTGGGCCATTGGGGCTGCCATCATCCTATTGGGCACCTGCCCCAAGTATGCCTAGGCCACAAAGCTGGGAGCTGCCATGCTCAGGTGGGCATTTTGTTGTGCTTTTTAAAAACATAGCCCAAAAAAGTATTCCAGCGGCCAGTGCAGCAGCCAAGTTAAATGTTTTTTCCTTTTCTGGCAAAAGTTATAAAAAAGTATATAAAGTTATATACTTTTCTTTTACTGACTCTCTTGGAGGAAAAGATCATATAGAACATGCTTTCAAGTTACGCATTATAAACAACCTTATTCTCTGTAATTTCTTATAGAAACATGTATTATGACAGAGCAAGTTGTAGTGTCATTTCAAATTCATTCAGCAATAGATTTAGAAGACAGAGTATGTGAGGCTTTGGTGAACCAAGAAAGTATTTAGCTGGCTCAGTGAAGGGTAGGATCTGTTTTAATAGTGGAAATAAAAAGGAAAGAAAACCTCAATTTTTATCTTAAGCATTTTGATTTTTGAAATAGGAAAGGTTACAGTTGGGGTTTCTTTCCTAACCCTCCAACATGCATTAGACTTTCTGGCAATTATAAGTTGACACACTCTTCTGTTTTTGCTCATAAAATGTTTCAGAGCCTCTTAGGGGTGTTGCATTCTTTGAATCCAATGTGACTAGTTGTGTGAACAACTCTGAAACATCCTAATATATGAGAATGATACTGGTTTTCTTAAGTAGAACTTAGCAACCTGGGGTAGAATTAGCTGAAGCTTAATATTCACTATTTTTTAAAAATAGGATGGCTTCCTGTCCAGTCACATCCCACCCACAGCCTGGCAGAGGTGGAGAGCAACTGCAGGAGGCCAAGTTCATGACAGCAGAGGGGATAAACACCATGTCTATTTGTCAGCTTACCAGCAATGAAATTATTTTATATCAGGAATCTTGCTGGTGAAAACTAATGCTTGTTTGTAATAAAGTCACCACCTTTAATATTACTATACTTAATAAACATTCCTAATAGTGGGTGCGTAACAGGGACGTAAGCACTTAAACAACTCATAATATACTCTATTAGGTAAATGATAGAATACCCAAATTCCTTTCATTCCATTTCAAGTGACCATATTTTTGTTCTGAAATATAGATCTGAAATGGTGCAAATTATACTCCAGTATTAAACACAAATCAAGCAAATGAATGACAAAAAACAAAAACAAAAAACACCTCCCAACTTAAATCCTTTCCACTCATTCTCTTCCTCTCCTACTCACTCTTACATGCCTGAAATTATTTCAAGATACCTGGTTAAATCTTTAACAGACAATGTGGAAGCAAAAGTTCTGTTAACAAAGGCGGAGGTTGGCCATAGGCCTGTGCAGGGTACCGTGGACTCAGTGCCTGGCCATTTTCTACTGTTTTAATCCATTCGGCTCAGATGAAGCAGCACTTGGGAGGTACTGACCATTTGAGTATGGAAAGACAAGTAAAATAGGAAGCTGTTTTCTTTTAGACAGAAATCAAATGGAAGGCCAGCCCACAGCTCTGGAGCACCTCAGGTACCAGGCTGAGCATCCCCTCCAGAATGTCCACACGTCATGTCCATGTGTCTGCAGCAGCTTGCTTCTCTGACCCTCTTGCTTCTGTCACTGTGGGCATAGCTACCAAAGAGGCCTCACGGAAGGCAAAAAGGTTTAGGGAAACTGGAGGTCTGCGACAAACTGGCAGTGACAGACACATGTGGTATGGCTTGTATTAATTGTTGGCCCTGCTGTTATGAACACTTTTTACTGAGAGACTCTGCTGGTCTTAGAGCAGCATGGAATGACGACGCTTACTTTAGTGGGATGACAAGAACAACCCACGGCCAAAAAAACAGCTATCCATCCCCAAGTCTGTGGGGTTTTTGTGTCAGTACACATATGCATACATATGGGAAAGTTTAAAAGAATTGCTTTTCTTTTGTTTTGTTACTTATCAAGTCACACCCTGTATAAAATCACCATTAAAATTCACTGACTTCCAGTATCCAATTTTAGAAGGTTCCAGCATGGCAAAGAATTAAGGACCTCAAGGTACATTTTAGGATGGACTAACCCTGACATTCCTCACTGCCTAACACAAGCCCTAAGGTCTATTTACTCCTATCTGAGAGGAGAGGACTTCATCTACAAGTACTGTCACTCCATAACTAAACAGGGAACAAAGACTTCTCGTGAAGGTTTTGGCACTTTCCCAGGAAGGGTTTATGATTGGTAGAGGCAGTGAGGATAGAGAGTGGTCCAGGGTAGCTCCATGACTCCTAGATGGGCCATCAGGAACCAGAAGCTAAAAGCTGCCATCAGTCATTGGGTCTGCATCCCAGCAGAGCATCATGGCCCCTCCCCTAAACTCCCGCTGCGATCTAAAGCCCCAGCAGAGGAGAGGTTCTCTGGGAGAGGTGAGAGAGGAAGCCGACATGGGTAAGGGTCATGCTGCTCCCCAGAGGCCGGATGCTTTAGGCCACACCTAAGAACACAGGCCGAGTGAGGAAGACGACCCCACTTAGGAACTAAATGGGCACTATTCCAGTAAGAGTGGGAAATCTTGGGAAAAATAAGATGCCTACCCCAAGACTTTAATTCAAGAATATGGAAGCCACAACAGTAGACAGGCATACATCCCCTCTTAAAAATATAGATGCCTATTTTGGTTCACAAGCTCTACATAAAAACTTTTAAAGCCTTAGCTGCTTAGTACAGTACACACGTTAATTAGCCTTGAAAAGAGACCCTACATCTTAAATGGGATAAGCAATCATTTATAACTATCTTCACAGAACATGGTCAATACTGGGTTTTTCTGTGATATCTGAGGTTAAACATGGTACCAAATTGTACGTTTCACTCAACACAAAACCAAAATGCAAGTATGTCCATAGGTTTATGCAAAAGCCCTGATATGGCTATTTTTGACCCTTCAGAGAAGGTACTTAGGGCCACTGGCTCAGCCTGTATATTCCAAAAGGACAAAAGCAGCAACTTTTCTATTTCAGTAAAAATACGGGCAGAAATCACATGATGTGAAACGGAGGTCCTTCCATAAAGTTTAAGAAGCAAGACAAAAACATAAAATTCCCATGAACCCAAAATAACTGCATATTGGTCTTGAACTCTGTGAAACCCTGAGATGAATGTAGCCCCTAAACGTGTACTCGAAGCCAGGTTCACCAAGGCACTTCAGTATGCTTCGAACTGACTCATCATCAACTTCCTGCTGTATTCATAGGCCAAAAACAGAGCCCCATTGGCCGGGAATGCACGAACCATAGTCGGCTTCAGTCCAGAATACAGGGCTGCTATTCCTGCAAGACAGAAGGGTGACCAAAGACTGTAACTCGCACCTCCTTGGAGACTCCCTATGCAGCTGCATGGGGTATTTGTATTTTTACACTTACAAGTCCAGACAACGGCATTAAGAACCAATAAGCATAGACGGATTTATCTCTAGGTTTCTCTAAGTACACTAATGCAAATAAGGACAATGTCAGCTCCCCTGATGCTCAGATAACAGGCACTAAAGTCCACGCCTTGTTGACTCTTGGTGAAATGGATGGAGCAGAGCGGAGGCCTTACATAGCCACATGGAGGCAAGCCTGGAGCTGAGGTGGCAAGCTTGACAGCTTCACTACTTCACTGGGGATTGAGGCCCACAGGGCATCACGAGCCTGGAAAGAGGTCTTTTCCTAATATTAGCATTGGATTAGCATTAAGTGGAGAAAATACCTGGATAGGGTTGTTCTGAAGATTACATTAGATCATGAAAGTATAGGAAAAATTATAAAGTGTCATGCAAACTGAAAGTGCATGTAATTTCAGTTAGTAATTTACAAGATGTCTGCGTTCTACTTGGGACATCAATTAAACACAGTTTCTCTATACTATTACCATCCTCTAAAACCAAAACAGAGTCCACATCTCAGGTTTTAAGATGTGCAGTGGGTGCTGGAAGGACTTAGAGAAACCCCATCCTCAGTATTACTCTGAAAATTGGCAAAATCTTCAGAAATTGCTTAGCCCACTTAGAATTCCCCAAGCCCTAGCATTACAGATGTTGTACCTTCCTGCACTGGTACTATTTAGAGATTATCTTCTGATAATATCTATATTATGTGAAGCAGTCCAGGCTAACCTCAAACTGTTTGCTCCCCTAGACAAAGGCCATATTTTAAAACTTCCCTCCAGAATATTTAGAGCAAAGCATGCCAACAGGCGCCTGACCCAGGAGGTAGGAATAAGAACTTTATGAGAATAATGAAGGTAAGCTAACGAAAGGGGTTCAGAAAGGCAAATTCACAAATGCAGGTATAAATATGATTATACACACACATATACACTGCTAAGAAACCAACATGAAGTGGGGGAAGAGAGCAGCCACACATCGCATTAAACCATGACGAGAGGAACAGCGAAACCACCCCCGCCCCACATGCAGTCAGTTCTGCAATCAGCACACTCACCTTCATTCTTCACAACACTCACAAAGGTTCCAAGAAACCCTGACTGTTTGCCAGCCATGGAAAGAACCTGAATTCTGGATTTGATACAATCCACTGGGTATACGACCAGCCAGAGGCAAATTCCACCAACTCCACCGCTCAGCATCAAAGGGACAGGGCCTAGAGAAGAAAAACAGCAAATGGTATTTTGTCTCAAGAACAGATAACGTGACATTTCCCAATGGCAACCTGGTAATGGCTGCAGATGGGTGAAAATTAAATGGCTAACACTAAGAAATGCAATTCTTTAAGGAAACTGTCAAAAGCCCTTACTACTGAGAGCTAAGAACACAGCCAGGTTAGACTGGGTAGTCCATGTCCACCTCTGGGTCTCACCAGGACAAGGAGCCCTAGTGAGTGCCCCCCACCCCCTAAGAGGACTGGCCACCCCGGAACCCATGACCCACAGCAGGCTGGCTACGCCCAGGGGGATGAGAAGAGAGGCACTGAAAGGCCATGTCAGAGCGTGGCCACATCTTTTTTCTACATTCTCAACTCTATGTATTTTAATATTTTAAGCACCCATAGTCCCCTCTCTTCCTTACAGGTGAAAAATCAAAATTCTCTTTTTAAACAAAACAGTTAGGTCTAGGAACTTAACTCACTCCCTGAATAGATTAAAAACATGGAAAGATATTTAAGAAAAAAGCAACAACTTACATGAGCCAAGCACTGCATTACAGTTGTGTCAAACAGCTGAACAGCATTGGCTGGCGAGAACAGTACTTTTCACTGTTCTCACTCTATGAAGATTAACTACCAAGTCGTTAAGCTTATTGCAAGGTCATTTATAGGTGATTTTCCCTAAGGGGAAAATAACTTCTGTATTTCTTCTTCCCCCAAAATGGATCCTGAACAAATTAAAAAATGCAATTCCAAGACACTTGGGATACACTGCCTCAGTCCCAGTCTAAAGAAATGATAAAGCCTGGGGGAAGGGCCATCACTTGCCTACTACCACATGACTTTCCTACATCCAGAAACTAGACCCCGTGCAGGCCCCCACCCCCCAGAATGGGGCACACAGACCAGAGGAGGGGCAGCCACCGTACCCAGTCAGAAACGGGCAACTTCAGAGCCAACTGCTATCACCCAAGTGCATTTACCTAATTCATCTTTTGATCTCCCTGATGCAAAAAATGACCGACTCAATTCGTAGCCACCAAAGAAGCAGAAATAGCCCGGTACTTCTCGTAGTAAAGTGCTGGAGAGACCCTGGTAGAAGCCAAGGGGGCCATCCTTTGTGAGGATGCTCTTCACGACAGACCCAACTGTACTGGGAGGAGACACAAGGAGAGACAGCTGTGACTGGCAGGGAAGGAGTAGAGGACAACAACCCATCCTGGGGAGCATGGGAGGAGAGTGAGTCAAAGAGGGGAACAAAGGGAATCCTTCTGTGGGAAAGAAATACTTCCAAGAGCTATGGATACTTACACCAAGGTTTGTCAACTATATTATTCTATGGCAAACAAATTTTATTAAAATGGATGCATATATTGCTAGAAGTCACCAAAGATGTTTCAGCAGGGAATAAGCAAAAACTTAGAATTGAAGGAAGGAGCTCTTGGAATGCAGCAAGAATTAAATAGTATCCACCCCCTACATGGGACATGACTCCCAGGGGTGTTTAAATCTCCCTGGCAACGTGAGACAGGATCCTGGGATGAGCTGGGACCCAGCATCATGGGATTGAGAATGCCTTCCTGATCAAAAGGGGGAAGAGAAAAATGAGACAAAGTTTCAGTGGCTGAGAGATTGCAGAGTTGAGAGGTTATCCTGGAGGTTATTCTCATGCATTATATTGATATCCGTTTTAAGTTTATGGTGTAGTGGAGTGGCTGGAGGGAAGTACCTGAAACTGTTGAGCTGTATGTATTCCAGAAGCCTTGATTCTTGAAGATGACTGTATAATGAATAGCTTTTACAGTGTGACTGTGTGATTGTGAAAACCTTGTGTCTGATGTTCCTTTTATCCAGGGTATGGCCAGATGAGTAAAAAATATGGATAAAAAATGAACAAATAATAGGTGGGATAAGAGATAAAAGTAGATTGAAATACTAGTGGTCAATGGAAGGGAGAGAGGGAGGGTTAAGTAGTATGGGTTGTATGAGTTTTTTATTTCTTTTTCTGGAGTGATGCAATTGTTCTCAAAATGATCATGATGATGAATACACAACAATGTGATGATATTGTGAGCCACTGATTGTACACCATGTATGGACTGTATGTGTGTGAAGATTTGTCAATAACAATGTTTTTTAAAAAGCGAATTAAATGGTATTGTATTTGCTCAGTCACGTTCCTTCTTCAATTCCTATCTCCTTAATCTTTCTTTTGATCTGCTAGATTTGGGGGGGAATTTGTTCAGGTGTTTAGGGTGTATTTTGTATTAGTGCAGAGAAGCGAAGCGAGCAAAAGAGTACACCTTACATGAAGGCAAGACAAAAGAGATGCAAAGAACTGAGTTACAACTCCTGCAATGCAAAAACACACCAAGAGGTTAGTTCTTAGAGACCAGAACTGCAACTTGGTGAGTGCCTCACTCCTCACTTTGTTCTCAGAGAGTGCAGGGACAATGAAGGCTCAAAGGTGAGGGGAGAAAGACCACATGCTTTCATGATCATCTTCCTTCTGAGGACCTCAGAGGCTCCCTAGGCTTTATCTGTCTGCCAGGTGCTTCCTACAACCCAGCTTCCATCGTATAATGTGGAATCCAGCAAAGTAATCCCACTCAGCACCATCAGTCAGGTCCAAGTCTTAACCCCAAGGCTATCAGAAAGCCCTGGGTGGGGCACAACCGTGCCTAAAACGCAAAGTCAGACTTGGTATATCCTACCTTCTTGCAAGCTGTCAATATGCCTCAGCCCTTTGGATTTTTATCCAAATTATCCAAAATTATCCAAAAATAATTATTATTTTTTTAAAATACCTTAAATGACTTGGAAGGGGCATGAGGAAACTTTCTGGGTGCCATTTATGTTCTATTTTTTAATCTAAGAATTAGATTACATACGGATGTTTATCTTCAAATATTTACAAAGCTGCAAACTTATGATTTCTGTCTATATTCACGTTACCATATATATTTCAGTAAAAAATTGTATAAATTTAACTTTTGGACTTCTAGGCTATGAATGAGAGATTCAAGTTGGTATTAATGAAATCTCCAGGGTGTACAAAATAGGTCACTATGACAAACACTCACTGAATGCAAACTGATACCTCCAGGAATCATTCAGTTATCTACTGGTCCCCCACCCCCACCCCCCAGATTCAAAAGGCTTTCAGTTAACCATAGCGATACCCAAGACCAGAACACACCCAAAGTCAAGGTAAAAAAGCAAGTTTGAGATTAATAAGGGTAATAAATTGCTTTTCAGTGATCAAATACAGTACACTGGGTTCGACACATACATGTCCCACAGGGTAACCAGAATCCGGTTCCAAGACTGAGTTAGAGAGTAGTTTGATCACTGGGGAGTAGCTATGTTTACAAGAGTTTAGGTGAATGTTTTCGGAACTTGGGGCTGAAAACTCCTCTGCAGGGACTGCAGGAAGGAAGTTTCCACTAGGATCTTGGGTGCTTGCAGAACCCTTATGTGGAACCTTGGAATGGCCATCAGACATTCACCTCAGAATGCAAACGACACTTCATGTTGGCTCAGCTCCCAGACACAGGCTGGCGACACTTAGGAGACAAAGTTCAAAGCTCCCTGCTATGAGCCTCCAAATAGAGTCAGGGACCAGGCCTGATCACCCAGGGGCAAGATGGGTACAAGCTGCTGGCTTCTCCACTTTTGGGGCCGCAAAGATTCGCCTGAGGCATTCGAAGTGGTTGTGAGAGCAACCACCACATACGGTCCTCTTAGAAAACTGCCTTCTGAGAAACAATATTTGGGGAGAAATCGCCGTCCGTATATGCCGCTTAATTTTCATATAATGGAAAATTGAAAAGAATATACCAAGGCCTAATACACACTGCGACGTAAACATCTGTGCCTGAGCGTGCTTACTTGTGGCTCCTGGAGATCTTCCCCGAAGCCTCCATCTCGTACATGGTCTGCAGGCGGCACTTCACGAGCTCAGTCGGGCAGAGTACCAGTGCGGCAAAGGCCGAGGCGAAGGAGCCGGCGGTGGCATTCTGCAGGTCGCTGCAAGGGACACATGCAAAAAAGCCCAACTCCCCGTCAGCCAGTCACGCAGTCGGCACCCGCCACGCAGAAAGCATGCGGAAGACAAAAAGAGTAAGGAGAAAAGGAGGGAAACACTTCCTGGGCACCCACCACACACCAGGAACTTGTGCACACTTGCTCTTCCATCTAATATCCTGTGACTCTGTGAGGCAGACAGAAGTATCCTGATTCTCATGTGGGGAAAGTGACACTATGTGCCTAAGACACAGTAAGAGGAAGTGCTATGATTCAAATGCAGACTGCTCTGGCTGCTGCAAGATCTACACTCTTTTTACTAAACACAGTAGCATACAAAACAACAACAACAACAACAAAGAAGCACAAAAGAAAAGGGGGAGAAAGTACTCACAGCTCCACCACCCCAAAACAAGTACTTAACATACTTAGGTGTATTTGCCTCTAAGCTTTAAATATCACTGGCTCCTGAAGCTGTCTCTACAGGCCCCAAACGCAACTTGGAGCAACCAGGACGAGACCCAGGATAAATGTTTAACCAAAAAGTTGCTACACGACAAACAGATTTCCCGACAGCCTCCTCAGCCTCAGTAAGACAGGAGGCAGGAGGAGGGTCAGAGGTATGGATGGGAGAGGGTGAGGCCAGCACACATCAGGAACTCAATGCTCTAAGTAAAATGGCTAACGTGGAAATCCAAACTAAACAGAGGGATAAATGACACAAGCACAAAACTGGCAGTGTCCCCCAGTCTCTCATGGCAATATCCGACACAACAGTGAGGCTGAAACCCTGGAATCCAACTGGAGTAAAGAATATGAGGGGAAATAAATTGCCAGGAAGGTTTCTTCGAAGGCTCAAGGGCATTAGAAAAGGAAATCCCTTGCCAAACTACTGGCATTATTGCGATTATTGCGAAGAGGGGAGGGGGTGATTCCTTGCTGTGCAGGAAGGACTGGGGGGCTCACAGTGGGACAATCAGCCCCGTCCACACCAATCCCACTCTACTGTGACAACCAGGGACATCCTCACAGACTTCCATGCTGAACGTGGGAAGACACTGACTAGAGGACCCTGGAACAATTTTCTCCAACTATGAGCAAAAGTGTGAATGGCAGCCCTATCCCTTCAATGATCTCAAAGTTACCTCCGTGCTGAAACTAACACAAAATCTGGGCCACTTCCAATCCTGTCCCCGCTGTCCCATGCCTCCATGGTCTAGCCTTATCCACCGAGGGAGAGAAGGCAGGTCTCTGGTGCCCAGCAGCTTCTCGCACCCAACCCTCTCAGAACAGTTGGCTTGGAGTGAGGTTTTTTTTCAGGAACAAGACCTTGCCTGAAGTCTTCCCTTGGATTTTAGAGAAGTAGCCATAAGACTAACGTAGAGAGCCAGAGCGGCAAGTGTATTTACAATGCCTTGCATCTCTTAGAAATTCTGTCCTATGCCATTCAGTCCACCCCTTCCTCTCCACTTCGCTGCTATTTAGCTCGTTTGTTAAAACCAAAGCTTGGCCTAATTTTCAACATCTTCTGGCCAGCCTGCAAATCCAGGCTAGGTTTCCCTTGGGGTTTCTCCATCAGCCCTGCTAATAGGCAACAGTCAATGGGGTCATTAAGCAGCGTTTGCAGAGTTTGCTGGAAGGAAGTTGGCAGTCCATAAAATATAGATGTCCATTAGCCCTAAGACACTCTGGGGACTGGCTAGGGCATCTGAATGAACTCCAAGCAAAGCTATTTCCATGCAACAGTGAGGCCAAATCAGATCCGCTGTGGACTTTGATTTTCTAATAGCTCATCTACCAGTGTGCTAACTAGGCATATGGGCCCCAAGTTCTGCCTGAGCACAAATGCTTAGAACTGGAATCCAAACAGCGATAGGCATAGGGCGGGATTTTGTAAGAATCAGCTGTTTGTCACCTATTTGACCAACGCACCCACATGCTCCTGCTTTCTAAAACCTTGAACAGCCAAAGGCCAAACCCTGGAGAACGTCTGAAACAGGAACAGACAAATATTTACAATTTTATTGCAGAAGTTCACCAGAGCCTCACAGCAGTTCTTTCCTTTCACCACTCCTGCTTAATCTTTCATCTGGATCTGACCCCTACAAAAAAGTTTCCAGACCCTCAACTGTGGTTTGATGGAAAGAATATAAGGCAGGGGCTCAAAAGACATGGATTTGGTTTCCAGGGCTCTCACTTGTTCCCCAGGTGACCTGGAGCATGTAGGCATCTGAGCCTCAGTTTCCCCATGCGTGAAACAGAGTTAGTTAGCATCACCTGCTCTGCTCACCTCACGGGACACGGTGAGGGCTTGAAGACATGACATACATACATACAAAGTTCATACATACACGTCAGAGCTTTGTGAACACCGAGGCAGCATTTCACCAAGCAGGTAACCAGCAATAACTGTCCTGCAGCATGAAAAACAAGTCCCCATACTCAAGAGATGAGAGCACTCTCTTAGACAAAGGTAAGCAGGGTGGTTTCTTTACTGCAGGACTTCTGAGTGCCTTTAACAACCTAAAGAGCATGTGCACTAAATAAAATAAATGAAATGTATACAGAGTGATTCTCAGGAGAGGCACACCATGAAGAGCTGCCAACCCTTTGGCAGGGACGCCAGTTTGGTGATCTGAAGACAGTGTCGGGAAATGTAGCTGAAGGTATAACACTGTTCCCCCGAGACAAGCGTATACTTTTACTTTTCTCCATTCCATTCACAGCCTTACAGAGCCAAGAGAGGGGAGGGCAGGCAGAAGTCACTGCTCTGCTCAGAGGGGAGGAAACGACTTTGTCTCCAGCATCTCACCATCTCCCACCTTCTCACCTATGCCCTCCTTCTCTGAGGATGATGTAAGCAAAAGACAGTGGCTCCTGCAAGCCGGCAGAAAATGACAGCTGTCTCCAGCTCTGCTTGTTTGGTCTCCACTGTGGGATGCCAAGTGGCTGGTCCCTGCATGCGTCTTTACTTCCCTTCCTCCTGATCAATGCGTGCCGGGTGGGGGGGATGCTAGTCCCTAGCACCCAAGCCCTCTCCTCTACCCGCACGTTTGCCCTGGCTGACCTCACCCAGCCCCATGCCTATGAACTACAAACTTCATTATCATCCATCATGACAGAATCCCTGCCTAGAATTGGCCATAACTTTAGATCTCTGGGCATTCCGGGAGAACATTTCTGTACAAAAGGAACCGCTTTTCATCCTACAGAACCAGTAGCTGCAAGATGATTTCGTATTCCTACCAAAATCACTGGCAAGGCTGATCTCTGCAGCCATGGAGCAGATGTGATCATTTGAAATGATTTAAAAATAAATCAATGTTCAAAAATAAATAAATAAATAAACAAACAAATGCCCGAAGGAGGGATAAACAAACAGCATACCAGCGGTTTCTGAATTCTTCATCTCAGAGTAATATGTACCTAAGGAGGCCCAAGTTAGACCAAGTCTGATGCTTGGGGCAGACTCAGCCAAAGATACAGTGTCAAACCTGCATCTCCTCAGATGCTGCTGACCCTTTCTCCTCACACTCACGTGGCTCAGACAACTTACCCAATACTCTGCGTGCAGATAATGTTCGTGGAACTCAAACTCTGGGTCTCAAGCTATGACTTTGTCCAGCACTTCTGCCCACAACAGGCAGACCCCTGAGGACACTGGGAAAGCATTCTCCTAAGAATATCAAAACTGTCACACAGTTCACTTGCAGTGGTGAATTATGAACGGTTTTCCTTTTGTGGAATGCATGTGTTTTCCAAGATTAATACATTGTCAGTGCATGATTTCATAATCATAGAGAGCACACTTATCTTTAAACAGAAAATGATCTGGGACTCAGCATCAAGGGATTGAGAAAACCTTCTCAACCAAAAGGGGGAAGAGAGAAATGAGACAAAATAAAGTGTCAGTGGCTGAGAGATTCCGAACCGAGTCAAGAGGCTATCCCGGAGGTTATTCTTACACACTTTATAGATACCCCCGTTTTAGTTTATGGTGTATTAAAGTGGCTATAGGGAAGTACCTGAAACTGTAGCGCTGTGTTCCAGTAGCCATGTTTCTTGAACATGACAGTATAATGATATAGCTTTCACAATGTGACTGTGTGATTGTGAAAACCTTGTGTCTGATGCTCTTTTTATCTACGGTATGGACAAATGAGTAAAAAATATGGATAAAAAAATAAATAACAGGTTAAAATAAATTGAGTAGGTTGAAATACTAGTGGTCAATGAAAGGGAATGGCAAGGGGTATGGCACATGTGAGTTTTTTCTTTTTCTTTCTTTTGCTGGAGAGATGCAAATGTTCAAAAAAATGATCATGGTGATAAATACACAACTGTGTGACAATATTGTGAGCCACTGATGGTAACCATGTCAAGAATGTTTGTATGTCAAGAATGTTTATATGTCTGTTGTTGTTTACAATAAAAATATTTAAAAAAAAAAGAAAGAAAACAATCGTCCTCATAAGGTATCACTAACAGCATGATGTCGGGGACTGAATCCTATCCTCCACACAAAAGACATGTTCAAGTTTTAATCCATGCGCCTATGGGTGTGAACCCATTTGTGAACAGAACCTTTGAACATGGTATTAGTTAAGGTGTGAACTCACCTGATGAAGACAATCTTAGAAGACCCTTTTTAGAGGAGGCTCATTTTGAGTCTCCGTGTCACATTCTAACTAAGGTATGCACATTGCTTTTTAGACATAATGCTATCGCACATGCAGTAGACTATAGTACAGGGTAAACATAACTGTTAAATGCACTGGGAAACCAAAAACCTCGTGGGACTCACTTTATCACAGGGGTCTGGAATCGAACCCATGATATCTCCAGGGCATGCCTGTGTGCGCAGACAGGCCTGAGAGGAGGAGAAGCCAAAAGGACAGGCACAGGACAGAGGCAAAGGTCCAACCCAAGGAACCCCAAGGACTGCAGCATGCCAGCAAGGGGCCTTGAAAAAAATTGGCCTTCAAGCCCCCAAAACCTCAGAGAGAGAAGAAATTCCCTTCCTTGAAGCCAGACCCACCGGGTGGTACTCGGTCGCAGCTGCCCGGACAAACTAAGACACTGCACACCTTCTTTTCCCAAACCAACACGTGCGGGTGTTCTCGACTCACCTCAGCTTTGCCTGCCTGTCCAACCCGGCTGCCTTCCTCACCACCTGCTGGCAGAAGCCGTAGCACATGAAGAGGACGGAGTTCTCAGCGATGTTGGCAATGAGAGCGGGGCTGGTTCCCTTGTAGAAGCCCCGGAAGCCCACCTGGGAGTAGGTCTTGAGGCAGCAGTCGGTGAGCCCCCGGTACAGGTCGGGAAATGTCTGCATCTTCACTTTCATCGTGTCGAAGGGCTGCCCAGTCAGCACGCATGCTGTGCCCCCTGCCGCCAGGACAACAGAGGACAAGACCTGAAGCCACCCCAACCCTCCCCAGGACAGCCAGAGACAAGCCTTTGTTTCTGGGCACAGCCTCCATGAGCCACGGAAATGAGGAGGGGCAGCCTGCCCCAGGGCTTGCCTCTGCCTTGGTTTGACCCCTTCCCCCCCGCCCCCCAAATCTAGGGGAGGGCAGTAAATGACTCATGGCAGGCTCCTTCATGCTAAGCACCCAACCCCAGCCCCGAGGCGCTCACGCTCAGTAGGGGAGGCAGACACGCTACATAGTTCCAGGGAAGCACAGGTCTGCCGTGGTTGGGGTCAGCAATGGGGGCAGAGGCCTGGGTCTGCAGGCGACTGTGAGACCCCAGACAAGTGCCGTGACTTCCGATTCTCGTGCACACCTTAGAGGGTTGATGTGAGGGTTAAATAAGATGACCTGGAAGGGCTTAGCACGATGCCTATGACAGGCTAATAAATAGTCCTTATCGTTTTTGTGACACAGGCCACATAAAAAGGGAAGAGGAAAGGCTGCAAAGAGCTAATCATTCTTCTCTGCCTAAGCAAAATGCCCACAGTACCGAAAAATAACAGATGAAGAAAAACAAGGAGCCTGGCTAATTAATCCCCAAGAGCTAAATATTTGACCCTCTGAAAAAAAACTAATTTGGCCTCCAACCAATTAGTGATTTTTGCTTAGACAAGGGACAGACTGAAATCTGCCTTTGCTTCCTCTGAATTCTACATCTATATGATTTTATACAACGAGAGTAAGTAAGTGCAGCAAAATCTAAACTGCATTCACGCCAATAAAAATCTTGAATTGTAGGAAAGGAATGAACCCCACCAAGCCGATGACACCCCTGGACCCTGGGGGAGTCGGCACTTCAAGAACCGGCTCTGGGCGACACTTGACTGTCCTACCTCAGCCCTTTCCTGTCTGCATCAGGAAACACAATAACTGTTTAAATGAGGTTATCAGAGTCACCAAAATTTAAGGGGAGACTTATCCTCTCCCCAAAAGTGAGATGATACAATACTCAGGAAATACAATTTCATGACTTTGACATGACACACAATTACTCCAAAGTGAAGATGCCAAAAGTAGAGATCACATGTTGGCAACTTCTCAGGGTCTGTCAGGGTGTGAGGGAGGGGGAGGCATGCAGGGAGTGGGGGGCTGCCCCGGCCCCCCCCCCCCCCACCTGGAGGCTGTGCTCGTTGCCAGGCACAGCTTGTCAGTCCTCGCCCTGCCTCATTATCTTACCTTGGCAGACCTTTGCCTCATGGAGAAATACTTTGTTCTTCAACAACGGTTTCTTTTTAAAAATCAAGTGAATGATAGGATGAGGGGTGGGGCAGTTGATCTGCTGACCCAGGAGGTCCCCTGGGATAAGAGGAGGTCGGGAAACAGCAGGCTGACCGCTCCACCTCTGGGTGGCTGCACCTAGCGTAAGTATTAGGGTGGAGGGGAGGGAGAGGAGGGGTGACCCTGGTTTTCATGGGTGAAATGGGGGCTTTCCTGCCTTCCTCCGTCCTCAATGTAGGACAGGAATCCAAAGGATGTGACTGTCACCCGTGCCTTTCCAATGCTGTCATTTTGCCTGCGGTTGAGGCTCCTGCCACTTTAAAGGTGATCTTTCTTTCTTAAGACTGTCTGGCCTCTGAGCCCGGCAGGCCAGTGCTGGGCGGAGCTGCTGTCTGCCCTTGAGCCCTGGCCCCAAGGCTCTGGATGACAAGACAAGGTCTAGAATCAGTTTCATTTCCCAAAGACACTTCTGAAGAGCATCCTCCTTCCTTTCCCAGGCAGTACTACAACAGTAAAGGGCATTTACCTGGAGACATGGCATGGTGTGATTTCTGTACTACCAGGACCCTGAAGACAGCCAGACTTGGACTGGCCCCCCGTGTCGCCCACAGAGCCCAGCCCTGCGACAGCGGACTAGTGACCTCACTTCTTCTCCGAGCTGAGATGTCCAGCTGTCCCAGCGGCCACCCTCCCCCACTCATCTAGTTTTAGATTAATAGTTACTGCTCTACTTTCTGCGATGCCCCGAACAAACTACTACACTTCCATTAAACAGACTCGTGCTGGGGTCATAACCTATCATTTCTTGGCTGACGAAAGTAATAATTTCACACCGTGTTCACCAGATCAGGCAACTAAGCGACACAGAGGCCTGGGTTTTCCCTGACATTACCTGCGGCCCCTGCTGTGAGGTCGATGGCAGCTTGGATAGCAGGATTGGACTTCATGTTCCCCCACGCATCTGCAGGTTTCCGTGGAAGAAGACTCTGGAGCTTATGGTGGACACCTCATATCCCTGGGGGCAGTACGGGTTCACGGTGAGTAGGCTCTCTGCAGCCTCCCTGCTCCCAGCCTGCTGCCAATGACTAAATGACTGGCCACTGCTCTTCTGAGAGCAGAGCTGCCCCCTCCACACTGCTCCAGAGGAAAAGGGCCCCAAGATGATGAAGGGGAGGATAGCTCCACCACCTCTTCTCCTACCCACCACCTCCCTGCCAAAAGCCATGTCAAAAACCTTGCCTGAGTGTCACTTGAACCAGCCTTTCTGAAAGCATTAGAAACAAGCGCCAAATTAGTAACCCCAACCACACATGTGCCACACCGTACGGCATGAGTTTTTTTCAGAGGCCTAAGCTGAACAACCAGCCCACTGGGCAAATTCTCCCTTCAGACAGTAGGCTGTGCAGGGCACCTAAGAGAGAGCCACCAAAGGGTGCGTGTGGAAAGGGGCTCACGGGCAGCAGGGCACAGGGTCAGAAGCTACGCCACCAGCAGGGCTCCAGAAGCTAGGGGCTCTCACCTGTACAGGCAAACATCAAGAATATTCTGGTTTTTTATACGAAGGCAATCACCAACAAATGCATGGGCTTATGATGACGCTGAATCATGAACACGCATGTAAAGCAATCAGAACAAGGTCCGGCGTGGAGTATGGAATGCTAATTAAGCTCACCGCAGACTAGTCTAGCATTTCTCAAGCATAAACTTGCACACAAATCACCTGGGGATCTTGTTAAAGTGCAGATTCCCATTCTCAGGCCACCTGTGGCGCCTGAGCGGGTCTCCCGAGCTCCCAGGTGCTGCCCATGCTGCTGCCTTCACTTTGTGAAAATACATCTGGTCCACGGCGTCCCAAATCTGCTTGGCCAGGATCTCCTGGGGCACTTGTTAAACGTTCAAATTACCAGGCCTCTCTCTCCAGGCCTAGGAAGTTTGGGAAAACTAGACTCTATTTTCCTACGTTTAGACAAAAATCAACTATTTCTGGGGCATGTATCTAAAACATGTTGACTAAGGAAAAAGTGACTCATTAACATAGGAGAGTACAATAACCAATTCAGTATGTTTTTCTAATTATGCAGCTGCTTTCTCCCTGATTAGCAAGCAATAATTTCTGTTCCTCATAAAAGTGTTCCAGGCTCACCACGTTGTGGGAGTGGGATGGGGGGGGGACAGATCTAAGCTGAGCACCAATGTCCAAAGTCATACCAAATGCCAGCAGAAAATTATTTCAGCCACCAAGAAGTCTGTTTAATAACCAGATTCCAAGAATCCTCCCTCTCTATGAATAAAAAAAAAAAAAAGTTTAAACCAGCAACAGCACTTGATCCAGCAAGTAAAAAGTACAAGACACCAAGTTTTACATTAGGGGTCAGCTTGGAGAGGCAGAACCAAGGACTAAAGCAATAAAGTATGGACATCCAGCACTCACTTAGAAAAAGATATGTGAATCCTAATCCAGCCTCCTTTTTCAGATGAGGAAAAGCAGTTATCCAAGGTCACACAAGGCCACACCACAAAAGAGTGGCAGACAGAGAATTCAAACAAGTCCTATCTTTTAGGTCTGTTCCTAAACAACCTACCTCCAGAAAATATTCCAACCCCGCCCAAAAGAAAAATCACACACCCCTGCATTTCAGGGGTAAAGGGAGACAAATGAGGAGGAGAGGCACAAAATAAGGCACATCAAGTGTGGACTCTCTGAAAAAACCTCAACACGTTCATTTCTTTATGTTTCAAAACTTCTTTCCTTAACTTAGCAGGAAATAAAGGCATAATGGCACATGTGATCGTACTATACCATCAATGCAAATTCAATCCCTTTAAGAAAGGCAAACTCAAAACACATCAAATTCTACAAATAACTATTCAGAGAACTAGTAGAAGAGAACAGTGATGGGTATTAACAGAAAACTGCAACTTTTTAAAAAATTTTTTATTAATTAAAAAAATTACAAGAAACACAAACATTCCCAACACATACACTCAGCAATTCACAATTATCATCACATAGTTGCATATTCATCATCATGATCATTTCCCAGAACATTAGCATCAATTCAGAAAGAGAAATAAAAAGACAACAGAAAAATATAATAAACAGGAAAAAAAAGTTTACAGGTCATACCCCTTACTAATCCCTTTCATTGATCACTAGCATTTCAAACTAAATCTATTTTAACATTTGTTCGCCCTATTATTTATTTTTATTCCATATGTTCCTCTCATCTGTTGACAAGGTAGATAAAAGAAGCATCAGACTCACGGTTTTCACAATCACACAGTCACATTTGGAAAGCTGTATCATTATACAATCATCATCAAGAAACATGGCGACTGGAACACAGCACTACATTTTCAGGCAATTCCCTCCAGCCTCTCCATTACATCTTGGATAACAAGGTGATATCTACTTAATGCATAAGAATAACCTCCAGGATAACCTCTCGACTCTGTTTGGAATCTCTCAGCCATTGACACTTTGTCTCATTTCACTTTCCCCCTTTTGGTCGAGAAGGTTCTCTCAATCCCTTGATGCTGAATCTCAGTTCATTCTGGGAGAAAACTGCATCTTTTAAGCACCGTTTTGCCCCTCATTCAAATTATACCAGGGTCTAGCTTCAGAAATGACAGAAACAACGCCTTTCTCGTTCTTTGGGAAAATTAATTTCTCGGCTGGGGGAAGCAGAAGAGACCACGTTTTTCCACCAGGGAAACGCGACCTGCTCCGGGAAGCTTCCAGTTGGAATCCAAAGCGGGAGCGGTGGGAGGCCGCCGCCCTCCGAGCGGCCGGTGCTGGGCGAGGGAAGCGCAGCGACGCGAACCAGCTCAGCGCCAGGGCAGCCCGGCAAGGCGCTTCTCCAGGGCCTCAGTTTCCCCCGCACAGCACACAGCTTTCAGGAGCACCGTCAACTTTCTCTTCCCAACTCCGGGCTCGTGCCGTGGCCCCAGGGGCCCGCCCGCAGGCAGCCTGGAGGAGTCTCCCTCTCCTAAGAGCCTCGTCCTGCCCCGCGTGGGGCGCAGCGGGCGCAGAGCCCAGAGGCCGGATGACAGGACTCGGGCCAAAGGAGACCCGCGTTTCCCAGCCCAGGATCCCGCGGGCTCCGACGAGCCCCAGCCGGCAGCCGCGGGGGATCGCGCGCGCGGCTAGAGGGCCAGCGGGTCTCAGGACACTTGCGGTTCAGGGCGGGCCTCGGGGACCAACGTCTTCCACCCCCACCCCCACCCCCCGCCCGCCGCCCGGGATGCCTGGGAAGGTCGCGCCGCCCGGGAGCTGCGGCCAAGCCGGCTCCCGAGCTCCTACCTCGCGGCCGGCTCCCGTCCGGCCCGCGGGCGCCTTGGCCGCCGCGCCGAGAGCCAAGGGTGGCCGCGTCCAGCTCGGCGCCGCCGTCTCCGCTCGGCTTTGACTCCCCGGCCCGGGAGGCCGCTCAGCCCACAGGTCCACAGAGGGCCGCCCTCCGCCCCGCCCTCCCCGCCCAGGAGCGCCCTGCGGCCGGGGGCGGGGACGCGGGGGCCCCCGCCGCCCGCCGGGGAAGCGGAAGTGCGCCCCGCAAGCCGTACCCCGCCGCGGAGTTGGGGGCGCTGCGTGCGCCTCCGGGCGGCTGGGCTCGCTCTGGCTTCCCCAAGGCCGGCTCCCAGCGCAGGCTCCAGTTAAACCCTCACTGGGTGAGGTCTTTAGATGGGTTAACCGGGCTGGGACTCGGGGCTCAAGACCTTGCTCTTAGGTTTTCATTGAGCACGAAAGTCATGAAAAACTAAATGTGCGTATTCCCGTTAAAAAACATTTCCTAACCCTTTACTCACCGCCAGCCCCACTACCCACCCCCCAGGAAATCCATCCCCACTGGTGAAAACTGTTAACTCCGGGTCGGCCCCTCTGATCTTTGAGTTCCTAATGAATTATAAATTCTATCTGGCATTTTTAAAAGACTAAAAGTATTCAAGGACTCTTGCATTCCAGGAATAACTGTTATTTCCTTTAGTTTTCCAAGATTAAAGCTGACAAGGCTTGCTCAGTGGGAGCGGCCTCTGTCCGCACGCACAGGCTGGATTCAGTCCTCCCTCCCTGCATTTCTCATTTTCTACAGTTTTCTTCTTTAAGACCCTTTGTCAGTACCCTTACAGAGTGGGAGAAAGATCAAATGTGATGGTGGAGTTGTGCAGAGAAGTTAGGGTTTAACAAATGAGGATGATTGCTAAATCATTATATTGATATTTCTTTCAATCTCCAGTATCTTAGAGCATTTGAATTGTGTGATGGTAGCCCATACCAAACTCTGAAATCTGCTCTAGGACTAATCGTTGCAATGTGCTTTGAAATTTATTGCTTTTTTGTATATATGTCATTTTTCACAAAAAGTAAAAAAGAAAGTCAATTGTGATGATAAATGCTATATGATGATATTGTGAACCACTGATTATACACTTTGAATAATTACATGGTGTATGAATATATAATATATATCAATAAAAATAAAAATATTTAAAAAGTTTTTAAAAAGGTGTCATTTTGTTTTGCAACTTTTTGCCCTTTTTTGGATGTGGTTTTGGATTATCACAATGTAATTTGGGTCAATGATTTAAATATTTGATATGCTTTGTGTTTCATGCTTAACCTGAGTGCAGGACTGATTAGACTTTCCTAACTGTAGTAGATGCCATAATGTGTCAAATCTCAACAGTTCCTCATCCAGACAGGACATGACTCTCTTTTTACGGAATCAGAATGTTAGAACCCAGGCTTCTGGGGTGTCATTTAATGGCAGAAACAAGCCAGTGAGTTTGGACAACTTGCCTAAAATGATGTGTCCCATAACCAGACAGACGCAAACCCAGGAGCAGAACTAACTGTTAAAGTGCACAGAGGATGAAAGGTCTTTCAATATCACCTGGTCCAGTGACTTTGTTTTCTTTAACATTTTTTATTGTGAAATACAATGTATATACAAAAAAGCAATAAATTTCAAAGTGCATATTAACAAGTACTTATAGAGCAAATTTCAAAGTATGGTATGGATTACGGTTCCACAATTTCAGGTGTTGCCTTCTTAGCTGCTCTGAGACCCGGGAGACTAAAAAGAAATAGCCATGTAATGATTCAGTAGTCATACTCATTTGTTAACTCCTGTGTTCTCTGTAACAATTCCTCCTCCTTTGATCCTTCCCCCAATCTTTAGGGATATTTGGGCAATGACCATTCTAAGCTCGTCATGTTGAAAAGGGGTGTCAGCATTATAGAGTAGGGGATGCAACTGGATAATGTTCTTGGAGAGACTGCTACCTCTGGGTTTCTGGACTTATCTGGCCTAAGAGCCATTTGGAGGTTTTAGGTTTGTGAAAAATACCAATAGTGAGTGTAACTTTATTATAGAGTCTCAGATAGAGCTCTGGGTATTCTTTAGGGTTTTCAGGAACACTGTTGGTTAGGGCTTGGCATACCATGGCAATTAGCAGTACCTAGCTAACGCTCGTATAAGGGTAATAATAGCCTCTCAACTCTATTTGAAATCTCTTACCCATTGATACATTATTTTCTTACATTTGTTTTCCCCCCTTGTAGTAGCTGTGGATCCCACAGTGCCAGAACCAGGTCATCCCTGAGAGCTATTTCCCACGTTGCCAGAGAGACACCCCCTGGAAGTCATGCCCCACATCAGGGGAGGGCAATGATTTTACTTGCAGAGATAGAGAGAAATATGGTCCAGTGACTTTTGCAAACTAGGAAAATGTGGCCCAAACAAAACCTAATTAAGTACAGACCCAAATCTCCTGTTATAGATCAGAAAGAGACCTGGACTCCTAGAACTCAACCACAAAAAGGCGAACAACCCATTTTTTAAAATGGGCAAAAGATCTGAAGAGACAATTCTCCAAAGAAAATATACAAATGAACAATTAGCTCATGAAAAAGTCTCAAAACCATGAGATATCACTTCATACCCACAAGGATGGCTATTATTAAAAACTAAGACAAATGTTGGTTAAGGGTGTAGAGAAATTAGAAGCTGCGTGCATTGTTGGTAGGAATGTAAAATGGTGTAGCAGAAAGTACTTGCCAGCTCCTCAAAAAGTTAAACAGAAATACCATAGGACCTAGCAATATCACTTCTAGATATATACAGAAAGAATTCAAAGCAGAGACTTGAACAGAAAATTATAGAACTATGTTCATAGCAGCATTATTACAATAGCCAAAAGGAGGAAGCTGTTTCTGGTTTAGAAATAGAGAGGCAATTATACAGATATTACAATGCTTAAGGCCCTACCGTAGCTCAGAGAATTGGTGGGAATAACACCAGTCTGGCTACAGACTCTACAACGTATCTTCCAGAAGCAAATCGTGAAGACATAGCACAAACTTTGTTCTAGGGATAATTTCCCAGGAATTCTTTGGCTTGCTCAAAACTGAAATTTAGAGGCATGGATCACTGATCACTGTCTTAATCTGGATAAGTCGGACCAATAGTGTTTCATACGTGGCTTCAAAGCAGCGAGCAAGTCACTACACTGACCTCTCTGCTCAGGTTGCTGTTTGTTACACTTGGAATTGCACAACCCAGGGGCAGGGCACCTATGACGAAGCGTGATGCAGGTCAGAGGTGAGAGAACGGACAGATTAGCTACCTAGAACAGGAGCCTTTGTGATTTCAACAGAATTTTGCAATGTTCTGGTTAATGACACTGAAAGAAAGAAATAATTTCACAAAGCATATCCCTGGGCCTCACACCATGTAAGGGTGGTTCAAGTGAACAAAGCATGAGTTAGAATTGCAAATAATTCAAAAATGTAAACCATCTCTGATCCAAATGTGTTTTTAGTTAATGAGCAATGATAACAAACAAAAGTGGGGTTCTTTTCTCAATGCACACAACAGCCAATCCATGCTACCTGCATTTCAGAGAGAGAAAGAGTTCATTACATGGCGAAGCAGGAGACCAGGCTAGACTGACCCTCGCACTGGTGAGTATATGCAGGGCTGAGACCAGGCTAGACTGACCCTCGCACTGGTGAGTATATGCAGGGCTGAGACCAGGCTAGACTGACCCTTGCAATAGTGAATATATACAAGGGTGAGTTTAGTTGACTTTCAGTAATTTCAAGTATCAACTTCTGCCTATTCTACAATAGAGAAAGAAAAAAAACATCTGTATCATGACTCAGTTATCATAACCATTTATTCATTCTTAATTGCTCAGTTACAGAAAGAAGAAAAAATGTTTTTTGATTTCACTATTCATCTCCCCATTCAGTATTCTAGGCTGCTGACATAACAATTATGAAAACTCTTAAATATTTTTTTTCAGAATCAAGGAAAGTTTGTTTTGACTAATATGGATTTGTATTTCTGTCAATCTGTGTATATGAGGGGATAATATGCATTCCATAAAGGAGTTGTTAGTACAATGTTCTAAGGAGAGCACTTTTTTTTTTTGGCTTTTCCTTGGCAGCTTTTTAATGGTATGAGCAATATATATATATAGTATATATGTATATACATATACTATACTGTCTTACTTAAACTTCCTGTATTGTAAGTCTTAAAATTGGGTAGAGACCAACACTAGTGGTCAAAAAGAGAATAAGAGAGTGGGGAAAACGGTATAGGATGTTTGGGGCTTTCATTTTTCTCCTTATTTCTTTTTCTGGAGAGATACAAATGTTCTAAACATGATCATGGTGATGACCACACAACTATGTGATGATACCGTTAACCACTGAGTATATACTGTGGATGGACTATATGGTATGTGAACATATCTCAATAAAATTTCATTTAAAAAAAGATGGTAAAAAAAAAACTGAGTTATCTACATGATTCACAGATTTCTAACTGTGGTTTGATCCAAACAGTGTTTAGTAAGTTAAGTAAGTGCAGAGAATTAAATTCGAAACAAAACTTGCTTTTTTTTAAGCAGATTTATTCACAAATCATATAATCCACCCAACATGTAAACTCAATGGTTCTCAGTATAATCAGAGTTGTGCTTTCAATATCACAATTAATTTTTAGGACAGTTTCAGTGCTTTAAAAAGAAAAACCACGTACCTATTTTACCCCCTGTTTTTGTTTGTTTAAACTGCCAGAATGCAATGTTCCAGAAATGGTATGGCTTTATTGCAAGTTGGCAGTTCTAAGACTGTGAAAATGACCAAATTAAGGCACCAACAAGAGGTTACCTTCACCAAGAAAGGCTGATGCTGTCCGAAACATGGGGTCTGTGGCTTCTGGATGCCTCTGTCAGGCACATGGACACATCTGCTGGCTTTCTCTACCAGCTTCTTCAATGGCTTTCCCAGGGGCGTTTTCTTTCTGCATCTCCAGAGGTCTCTGGCTTTGTGGGCTCTGTCAGCTCTGTTGGCTCTAAAGCTTTTTCCAAAATAGTACCCTCTTACAGGACTCTAGCAAACAACCCCACTTTGAATGTCTCCACCCATTCAAACTTCTGCAACTGTTTTTTGTTAGATGGCTTCCATGGAGATACAACTTTTTTTTAATTAGATGGCTTCCATAGAGATGTGTCTCCATCCATTCAAGGTGTGGTTGCTTACTGGAGCCCTTTAAGAGGGAACCATTTGGGAAAAATCTTCAGAGCCACAAGAGCCACCAGAACTGACAGAGCCTCCAGTACAGACAGAGCCCTGGGAAGGCCACTGAAGGGAAAGCTAGCAGATGTCACCATGTTTGTCATGTGCCATTTCAGGTGAGAGAGAAACCCTGACCGTCATCAGCCTTCTTGAACCAAGGTATCTTTCCTTGCATGCCTTAATTTGGACCCTCTTATACCCTTGCCTTAGTTTAGACATTTTCATGGCCTTAATACTGTAAACTTACAACTTAATAAATTCCCCTTTTTAAAAGCCATTCCATTTCTGATATGCCAAATTCTGGCAGCTAGCAAACTAGAACACCACCTAAGCAAAAGGTACCACCCACATTTAAGTAGGTCTCCTCTCTGTGGAAACATTAAAAAAGATCCTATCCAGCAATATTGAATGAGGATTAAAGAACATGACTTTTCTAGGGTACATAACAGTTTCAAACCAATACACTCCCCTGTTATTGATGGAAGAATATTAAAATATTGCTGTTAATTATAGACTATACTTTGCATTATGTGTATTTTTCCCCATATACCACCTACTCTAGTTTGCAAGCTGCCAGAATGCAATATACCAGAAATGAAATGGCTTTTTAAAAGGGGAATTTATTAAGTTGCAAGTTTACATGTTCTAAGACTGTGAAAATGTCCAAATTAAAGCAAGACTATAGAAATGTCCAATCTGAGGAATCCAGGGAATGATACCTTTGTTCAAGAAGGCTGATGACTTTCAGGGTTTATCTCTCAACTGGAAGGGCACATGGCAAACATGGGGACAGTGGCTAGCTTCTCTCCAGGCTTCTTGTTTCATGAAGCTCCCCTAGGGGCATTTCCTTCTTCATCTTCAAAGGTCTCTGGCTTCATGGACTCTAAAGCTTTTTCCAAAAGGTTCCCTCTTAAACAGCTCCAGTCGAACCCCACCTTGAATAGGTAGAGACACATGTCCTTGGAAACCATCTAATCAAAAGTTACCATGCACATATGAAATTGAAAACATGAAAACAATAGAGAAAATCAATAAGACCAGAAGTTGGTTCTATGAGAAAATCAATAAGATTGATGGGCCCTTAGCAAGATTGACAAAAAGAAGAAGAGAGAGGATGCAAATAAATAAGATCAGAAATGGAAGAGGAGACATAACTACTGACCTCACAGAAATAAAGGAGGTAATAACAGGATACTATGAACAACTTTACGCTAATAAATACAACAATTTAGATGAAATGGACGGGTTCCTGGAAAGACATGAACAACCAACTTTGACTCAAGAAGAAATAGATGACCTCAACAAACCAATCACAAGTAAAGAAATTGAATTAGTCATTCAAAAGCTTCCTAAAAAGAAAAGTCCAGGACCAGACGGCTTCACATGTGAATTCTATCAAACATTCCAGAAAGAATTAGTACCAATTCTCCTCAAACTCTTCAAAAAAATCGAAGTGGAGGGAAAGCTACCTAATTCATTCTATGAAACTGTGCTGGTTTGAAAGGAAATATGCCCCCTAAGAAAAGCCACGTTTTAATTTAAATTCCATTTCATAAAGGTAGAATAATCCCTATTCAATACTGTATGTTTGAAACTGTAATGAGATCATCTCCCTGGTTGATGTGATTTAGTTAAGAATGGTTGTTAAACTGGATTAGGGGATGACATGTCTCCACCCATTTGGGTGGGCCTTGATTGGTTTATTGGAGTTCTATAAAAGAGGAAACATTTTGGAGAATGAGAGATTCAGAGAGAGCAGAGAATGCTGCAGCACCATGAAACAGAGAGTCTACCAACCAGTGACCATTGGAGATGAAGAAGGAAGAAGCCTCCCGGGGAGCTTCATGAAATAGGAAGCCAGGAGAGAAAGCTAGCAGATGACGCCGTATTCACCATGTGCCCTTCCAGCTGAGAGAGAAGCCCTGACTGTGTTCGCCATGTGCCGTCTCACTTGAGAGAGAAACCCTGAACTTCATCGGCCTTCTTGAACCGAGGTATCTTTTCCCTGGATGCCTTTGATCAGACATTTCTATAGACTTGTTTTAATTGGGACATTTTCTCAGCCTTAGAACTATAAATTTGCAACTCATTAAATTCCCCTTTTTAAAAGCCATTCCATTTCTGGTATATTGCATTCCGGCAGCTAGCAAACTAGAACAGAAACCAACATCACCCTCATACCAAAACCAGGCAAAGATATTACAAAAAAAGAAAACTACAGACCAATCTCTCCAATGAATATAGATGCAAAAATCCTCAATAAAATTCTAGCAAATTGTATCCAATAACACATTAAAAGGATTATACATCATGACCAAGTAGGATTCATCTCAGGTATGCAAGGATGGTTCAACATAAGAAAATCAATTAATGTAATATACCATATCAACAAATCAAAGCAGAAAAATCACATGATCATCTCAATTGATGCAGAGAAGGCATTTGACAAGATTCAACATCCTTTCCTGTTGAAAACACTTCAAAAGATAGGAATACAGGGGAACTTCCTTAAAATGATAGAGGGAATATATGAAAAACCCACAGCTAGTATCATCCTCAATGGGGAAAAATTGAAAACTTTCCCCCTAAGATCAGGAACAAGACAAGGATGTCCACTATCACCACTGTTATTCAACATTGTGTTGGAGGTTCTAGCCAGAGCAATTAGACAAGAAAAAGAAATACAAGGCATCAAAATTGGAAAGGAAGAAGTAAAACTATCACTGTTTGCAGATGATATGATACTATACGTTGAAAACCCTGAAAAATCCACAACAAAACTACTAGAGCTAATAAATGAGTACAGCAAAGTAGCAGGTTACAAGATCAACATTCAAAAATCTGTAGCATTTCTATACACTAGTAATGAACAAGCTGAGGGGGAAATCAAGAAACGAATCCCATTTACAATTGCAACTAAAAGAATGAAATACCTAGGAATAAATTTAACTAAAGAGACAAAAAACCTTTATAAAGAAAACTACAAAAAACTGTTAAAAGAAATCACAGAAGACCTAAGTAGATGGAAGGGCATACCGTGTTCATGGATTGGAAGACTAAATATAGTTAAGATGTCAATCCTACCTAAATTGATTTACAGATTCAATGCAATACCAATCAAAATCCCAACAACTTATTTTTCAGAAATAGAAAAACCAATAAGCAAATTTATCTGGAAGGGCAGGGTGCCCCGAATTGCTAAAAACATCTTGAGGAAAAAAAACGAAGCTGGAGGTCTCGCGCTGCCTGACTTTAAGGCATACTATGAAGCCACAGTGGTCAAAACAGTATGGTACTGGCATAAAGGTAGATATATCGACCAATGGAATCGAATAGAGTGCTCAGATATAGACCCTCTCATCTATGGACATTTGATCTTTGATAAGGCAGTCAAGCCAACTCACCTGGGACAGAACAGTCTCTTCAATAAATGGTGCCTAGAGAACTGGATATCCATATGCAAAAGAATGAAAGAAGACCCATATCTCACACCCTACACAAAAGTTAACTCAAAACGGATCAAAAATCTAAACATTCGGTCTAAGACCATAAAACAGTTAGATGAAAATGTGGGGAGATATCTTATGAAACTTACAATTGGAGGCAGTTTTATGGACCTTAAACCTAAAGCAAGAGCACTGAAGAAGGAAATAAATAAATGGGAACTCCTCAAAATTAAACACTTTTGTGCATCAAAGAACTTCATCAGGAAAGTAGAAAGACAGCCTACACAATGGGAGACAATATTTAGAAATGACATATCAGATAAAGGTCTAGTATCCAGAATTTATAAAGAGATTGTTCAACTCAACAACAAAAAGACAGCCAACCCAATTACAAAATGGGAAAAAGACTTGAACAGACACCTATCAGAAGAGGAAATACAAATGGCCAAAAGGCACATGAAGAGATGCTCAATGTCCCTGGCCATTAGAGAAATGCAAATCAAAACCACAATGAGATATCATCTCACACCCACCAGAATGGCCATTATCAACAAAACAGAAAATGACAAGTGCTTGAGAGGATGCGGAGAAAGAGGCACACTTATCCACTGTTGGTGGGAATGTCAAATGGTGCAACCACTGTGGAAGGCAGTTTGGCGGTTCCTCAAAAAGCTGAATATAGAATTGCCATACGACCCAGCAATACCATTGCTGGGAATCTACTCAAAGGACTTAAGGGCAAAGACACAAACGGACATTTGCACACCAATGTTTATAGCAGTGTTATTTACAATTAATTGCAAAGAGATGGAAACAGCCAAAATCTCCATCAACAGAAGAGTGGCTAAACAAACTGTGGTATATACATACGATGGAATACTATGCAGCTTTAAGACAGGATAAACTTATGAAGCATGTAATAACATGGATGGACCTAGAGAACATTATGCTGAGTGAGTCTAGCCAAAAACTAAAAGACAAATACTGTATGGTCCCACTGATGTGAACAGACATTCGAGAATAAACTTGGAATATGTCATTGGTAACAGGGTCCAGCAGGAGTTAGAAACAGGGTAAGATAATGGGTAATTGGAGCTGAAGGGATACAGACTGTGCAACAGGACTAGATACAAAAACTCAAAAATGGACAGCACAATAATACCTAAGTGTAAAGTAATCATGTTAAAACACTGAATGAAGCTGCATCTGAGCTATAGGTTTTTGTTTTGTTTTTTTGTTTGTTTGTGTTTTGTTTTACTAATTATTATTACTTTTATTTTTTTTCTCCATATTAACATTCTATATCTTTCTCTGTTGTGTTGCTAGTTCTTCTAAACCGATGCAAATGTACTAAGAAACGATGATCATGCATCTATGTGATGATGTTAAGAATTACTGATTGCATATGTAGAATGGTATGATTTCTAAATGTTGGGTTAATTTCTTTTTTTTCCGTTAATTAATAAAAAAAAAAGTTACCATGCACAATTGGGTGGGTCATATCTCCGTGGAAACAATAAAAAAGATACCATCCAACTGTATTGGTTGAGGATTAAAAGATTCAGCTTTTCTTGGGTACACAACAGATTCGAGCCAGTGCACCACCTTATTATTATCACTTTGTAATAGTGATGTACATTTGTTCTAGTTCATGGAAGATCCTTATTATCTTTCTCCTATTAGCCACATTCTCCCCCTCAAGAGGGTTCACTATATTGTACAGTCACATGTTTCATCCTCTAGCTTTTCTTCCAGTGATATACACCAACCTAAACTTCTCCTTTCAACCACAATCACACACACAACTCAGTGCTGTTAATTACACTCACAGTAATGTTCTACTATCACCTCTATCCATTTAAAAGCATTTATAATAAACCTTATCAAAAATTCTTAATTCACAAATTAAGCATCAGCTCCCCTTTCTCTACTCTCATTTCTATCTTCTGATGAACTATATCTAGATGTTAACTCCATGAGTTTGCTTATTATAGTCAATTCATATTACTGAGATCATACAATATCTGTCCTTTTGTGTCTGGCTTATTTCATTCAAGATGAGGTCCTCAAGGTTCATCGATGTAGTCACATGTGTCATGACTTCATTTCTTCTTACAGCTGTGTGATATTCCATCGTAGATATTTACCGCATTCATCTGTTGATGGACATTTGGGTTGTTTCCATTTTTTGGCAATTATGAATAATGCTGCTATGAACATCAGTGTGAAAATGGCTATTAACGTCCCTGCTTTCAGGTCTTCTGAGTATATAACTAGTGCCTGAATTGCCAGCTCATATGGCAATTCTATATTTAACTTCCCTTTCAGCACTGCCTTCATTGCATCCCATAAGTTTCAATGTATTGTGTTCTCTTTTTCATTCATCTTAAGATGAATACTCTTACTGAGTTCTCTTGCAATTTCCCTTTTGACCCACTTATGGTTTAAGAGCATGTTTTTTAACCCCCATATACTTGTGAGTTTTCCAGTTCTCTTCTTGTTATTGATTTCCAGCTCCATTCTGTTATGATCAGAGAAAGGGCTTTAAATAATTTCAGTCCTTTTGAATTTAATGAGACTTGTTTTGTGGCCCAAGATGTGGTCTGTCTTGGAGGATGAACCATAAACACTTGAAAAGAATGTGTACCCTGCTGTTTGGGGAGGCAGTGTTCCCCATATGTCTGTTAGGTCAAGTTCATTTATCATATTATTCAAGTTCTCTGTTTCCTTATTGATCCTCTAAGTTTTCTATCTATTAATGAGATAACTATCTATTGATGAGTCTTGAAGACCCCAACTATTATTGTAGAGATGTCTATTGCTCCCTTCAGTTTTACCATTGTTTGCCTCATGTATTTTAGGGCACCTTGGTTAGGTGCATGTATATTTATGATTGTTATTTCTTCTGGGGTATTGCTCTTTTATTACTATATAATGTTCTTCTTTATCTCATAACATTTTTGCACTTAAACTCTATTTTGTCTGATACTAGTATACTACCTGTTTTGGTTTGCTAAAGCTGCTGGAATGCAATATACCAGATATGGATCAACTTTTCTAAAGGGGATTTATTAAGTTACAAGTTTACAGTTCTAAGGCCATGAAAATGTCCAAATTAAGGCACAAATAAGAGGATACCTTCACTCAAGCAAGGCACATCACATCCGGAGTTTCTCCTACAGCTGGGAATTCATGTGGCTAACATCTCCTGGTCTTTTCCTCCAAGGCTGTGTTGCTTTCAGCTTCTGATTCCAGTGATTTTCTATGTAGGTTCTCCAAGCATCTCCAAACACCTGTGTCTTGGTTTCATCTCTCTTCTCTGTGTCAGCTCTTTTAAGGTCTCCGGTAAACTAATTAAGACCCACCTTGAATGGGCAGGTTCACATTTCCATGTAAATAATCTAATCCAAAGGTCCCACCCCCAATAGATCTGCCACCACAAGATTGGATTAAGATTAAAAGGACATGGCTTTTCTGGAGTACATAGCCGTTTCAAACCAGCACACTACCCCTCCTCTTTTTTTGGTTACTGTTTGCATGGAATAACTTCCTTCTTCCTTTCACTTTCAACCTATTTGTGTCTTTGGGTCAAAGGTGAGTCTCTTGTAGACAATATACAGATGGAACATATTTTTTTATCCATTCACCCAATCTATTTCTTTTGATTGGGGAATATGCTCCATTAACATTCAATGTTATTACTGTAATGGCAGTACTTACTGCAACTATTTTATCCTTTGGCTGCATATGTCACATCTTATTTTTGTCTCTTTTTATACCCTTTTTTGTTTTTTGCATGGGCAGGCACCAAGAATTGAACCTGGGTCTCCAGCATGGCAGGTGAGAACTCTGCCTGCTGAGCCACTGTGACCCACCCTTTTTATACCCTTTAATTACCTTTTCTGATACTCTTCATTTCTACACTCTTCTCCAAGCCCCTCTCTCCTGTCTTTTCCTTTCAGCCTGCAGGACTCCCTCTAGTTTTTCTTGTAGGGCAGATTGCTTCTCTCTTTTTTAATTTTTATCAGAGAAATTGTGGGTTTACAGAAAAATCATGCATAAAATACAGGACTCCTGTATACCACCCTATTATTAATACCTTGCATTGGTGTGGTACTGTATTAGTTTGCTAAAGTTGCCAGAATGCAATATACTAGAAATGGATTGGCTTTTAAAAAGGTAGCTTAATAAGTTACAAGATTATAGTTCTTAGACCATAAATATGTCCTAACTAAGGCACCCAGAGAAAGATACCATGGCTCAAGGAAGGCTGATCTGGGAAGGCACGTGACTGGCATCTACTGGTCCTTGTTTCTGGTTCCATTGCTTCCAGCTTCTGATGCCAGTGATTTCCTCTCTAAACATCTGTATCTATGTCAGCTCTTAGCTCTCTCCAAAATGTTTCCTCTTTTAAAGGACTCAAGTAACCTAATTAAGACCCACCTGGAATAGGTGGAGTCACATTTACATCTAATCAGATGGTCACACCCAAAATTGGGTGTGCCACATCTCTATGGTGATAATCTAATAAACAGTTTCCACCCTACAATATCAATCAAGATTAAAAGAAACAGCTGCCCCACAAGATTGAATCAGGATTAAAACATGGCTTTTCTGGGGTACATAATAGTTTTTAAACCAGCACAGGTACAGTTGTACAATTGGTGAATGCATATTTTTATGTTTAATTTAAAACTGTATAGTGCGGTTTCATGGATTTAAAAATTTTTTATCCTATTACCATATGTACAATATAGCATTTTCCCTTTTAACCACATTCAGATATATATTTCAGTGCTGTTAATTACATTCACGATGTCATGCTACCTTCACCACCATCCATTACCAAAACATTTCCATTGTTCCAAATAGGAGCTCTGTACATTTGTAAAAGAAAATAAAAATAAAAATTAGAAGAACACCCAAAACATCCCATCCCCCCTGTTGTTTATTTATTTTTTGTCTTTTTTTTTCTTATTCATCTGTCCTTACACTGGATAGTCAAAAGATTTTCACAATCACACAGACAGACCTTAAAAGTGCAATGTTTATTCAATCATCTTCAAGAATCAGGGCTATTGGAACACAGCTCAACAGTTTCAGGTACTTCCCTCCAGCCACTCCAATATACCATAAACTAAAAAAAGGGTATCAATATAATACATAAGAATAATCTCCAGGATAACCTCCTGACTCTGTTTGAAATCCTTCAGCCACTGAGATTTTATTTTGTCTCATTTCTCCCTTCCCCTTTTTGGTCAAGAAGGTTTTCTCAATTTCTGATACCAGGTCCCAGCGAATCCTGGGGGTTCTGTTTCCAGGGAGATTTACACCCATGGGAATCATGTCCCACGTTAGGGGGTGGGGAGAGCAGTGAGTTCACCTGCAGAATTGGCTTAGAGAGAGAGGCCACATCTGAGCAACAAAAGATGTTCTCTGGGGGTGACTTTCAGGCATTCTCCTCTGCAGGAATAAATTTTATAAGGGTAAGTTCCAAGCTCAAGGCACTGGACCATTAAATTGGCAGTCCCCAGTGCTTCTGAGAATATCAGATCTTCCCCAGGTGGGGAAGTTTAATATTTCCACCTGTCTTTCATAAGAGTTGGGAAATTGCCAGCCATTATTTCCTCAAGTATCCTTTCTGACCCCTTTCCCTTATCTTCTCCTCTGGGACACACATGATGGGTATGTTTGTGTGCCTTGTACTGTCATTCAGTTCCCTGAGACCCCGTACAATTTTTCTTATTCTTTTCTCTGTTTTATGTCTGTTCAATTTCAGATGACCTGTTCAAATATGCTGTATGCCTCTAGTATATTTTTTACTTGAATCTATTGTGGCTTTCATTCCCATAAGTTCTGTTATTTTTCTCTGCATGCTTTCAAATTCTTCCTTATGCTCACCCAGTGTCTTCTTAATATCCTTTATCTCTTTAGCCATATTTTCCTTCATTTCCTTGAATTGATTTAGGAGACTTGTTTGAGCATCTTTGATTTAGTTCTTCCAAATCCTGTGTCCCTTCTGAATTTTAATCTGTTCCTTTCACTGAGCCATATCTTCCTGTTTCTTAATATTGCTTGTAATTTTTTGCTAATATCTGGGCATCTGAAGTTCAGTTTCTCTCTTGTCTGGGATCTTATTGTTGATTGGTTTATGTTAAGACTCTTCTTTAAAACTTGGTTCACCACAGTATTTCCCAGCCAGAATAAAGCCAGACACCATCATAGGCAGCACAGACCATTTCTGAAGGACCCTATGGAGAAGATCTGGAAATTTGTGAAAAAGCCTTTTATTCCAGCTCCTCAAGGCTGTGCTTTCATGGCCTGCTCAGAAAATGGTGGTCTTCAACAACCTATTCTCTGCAGCCCTAAGAAGGCAGGGTGTTTTTCACCCTCTGCCAGCTCCATCTCTGACTTGGGCTGAAACAATGGCACATTGGTGCCTATCTAGGTTGGGCTGAACAGCAGGGCCTGATGGTCTAAATTTGCCAGCCAGTAGCTGGCTCAGTACTGAGCTGTGTCCCCTCTGTTCTTGGGGAGGAAAACTTCTGCAGCCCTCTCAGTCTGCAGCAGCCTGCCAGGCAGGAACTGGGGGACACAAAGCTGCTTGCCTTTAGGGTGGCGGATGGATACCAGGAGCCACAGCCAAGCTAGTTCCCCCCAGTTCTCCCCTGCAGTTCTCAATCTCTTTGTTCCACTCTTCCCTGGATGCTGGGCGGTACTCCCCTGGTTTCCACAACCCCAGAAGAGTTGTTTCAGACAGTTTCTACCTATCCAAAACTGTTTGTTGCAAGAGAAGTGAGCCCTGCAACTCCTTGTTCTGCCATCTTCCCAGAAGCCCCAGTAATTTTTTAATTGTAACCTTGGTTCAAAACTAAGTAACATATGTGGTTCATAGCTTTCTAAGAGAAAATATCATTTCAGCAGTATTTAGTAAGTGAAGAAAAGTGCATCAAAGTAATTGAGAGCCTCATCTCACTCAGTTTCAAATCTTAGGAACATATGTGATCCATAGATTTCTAAGAGAATGTTGAAAGACTGTTGTTTAGTCCACCACAGCTTCCAGAATGCAGCCAGAGATGGACCAGCTTTTCATAAATGAATTTATTTAGTTAAAAATGTATAGTTCTTCAATCTAAAATTGTCTACGTTTTAGAACTGCACCTACTGTTTGAGACCGAAGAAAGAAAGATTTATTTTGTCCAGAACCTAAATTTTCTGTAGGACATAATCTAACTCAGCCTGTCTGGATAGGTTGAACAATTGAAACACAGGGAACCCAGAATAAGAATGAGGGCCTTTAATCCTGTATAGCTTAATGTAATGCCTGGATACATCCTATAGTATATTAAGCAGATAATCAAAAAGTATTGGCAAAGTTCCTTGGGGGATGGGAGAAAAAAATATGGAACTATTAAACTTTACCATCAGGGAATCCCCTGATACCATATCAAACTATAGGGACACCAAAATCAATAGGCCATGCCCTTGATCTTGAGACTTACTCTTGTGAAGCTTATGTATGTAGCAGAGAAGCTTATTACCTATAGGTATGCCTAAGAGTTACTTCTGGAGGACCTCTTCTGTTGCTCAGATGTGGCCTCTCTCTCTCTAAGCCCAACTCTGTAAGTGAAATCATTGCCCTCCCCTGTACATGGGGCATGAAATCCAAGGGTGAAAATCTTCCTGGTGACATGGGAGATGACTCCCAGGGATGAATCTGGCTCTGGCATTGTGAGATCAACAATTCCATCCTGACATTTTTTCATTTGAGGACTTGTCTGGAGCCTGCGCCTTCCCCAGGGGAGGGGTGAAGCCCAACTCAGGTGGAATCCCTCCCTCAAGGAATTCAGACAACAAGGTTTGGTAATTTGAAGCCATTAAAACCAGCCTACAACCTCTCCTCTGTCTGCACCATGCCCCCAGCAGGGAGAGTCTGCCAAACTTAAAGGTACTGCATCGTCTTATGCTGGTGGGACCTGCAGGCAGATAACTGCCATATACTGGGCAGGATAAGAAAAGCAGAGTCCAGAGATTTCACGGGAAAGTCTTTCAACCTGCTGGGTCTCACCCTCAGGGAAAACTGATGCAGGTGACTCTTTCCTCCTGATAGGAGCCCAGTTTGGTCTGGGAAAATCCGGCTGGGGTCTATAATATGTAAGTAGAACCTCCTAAATGTGTGTGTGTGTGTGGGGAAAGGCACCATACAAGCAGGGCAAGAAACAAGAAAACAAGAACTGAAAAATTATCCTCTGTTAAACAAAACTTAAGCTAGAGGTCCAGATAAAGCTGAATTGAATGTCAAAGAACAGATAGACAACAAATTCATCCAGCAAGAAAACACTAGGTAAAATAAGTAAAAGCAATCTCCAGAATAAACTAACTAAGGTAATTAAATGCCTAGACGCCAGCAAAAAATAACAGATCACACTAGGAAAATTGAAGATATGGCCCAGTCAAAGAAACAAACCAACAATTCAAATGAGATAAGGAGCTGAAACAATTAATTCAGAATATACTAACAGACATGGAAAACCTCATCAAAAACCAAATCAATGAATTGAGGGAGGATATAAAGAAGGCAAGGAATGAACAAAAAGAAGAAATAGAAAGTCAAAAAACAAATCACAGAACTTATGGGAATGAAAGGCAAGGTAGAAGAGATGAAAAGAACAATGGAAACCTACAATGGTAGATTTCATGAGACAGAACATAGGATTAGTGAACTGGATGACGGAACATCTGAAATCTGGCAAGAAAAAGGAAATATAGGGGAAAAATGGAAAAATATGAGCAGGGACTGAGGGAATTGGAAGACAATATGAAGTGCATGAATATATGTATTGTGGGTATCCCAGAAGGAGAAGAAAAGGGAAAAGGAAGAGAGAAACTAATGGAGGAAATTATCACTGAAAATTTCCCAACACTTATGAAAGACTAAAAATCACAGATCCAAGAAGTGCAGCGTACCCCAAAGAGAATAGATCCAAATAGACGTACTCCAAGACATTTACTAATCAGAATGTCAGAGGTTAAAGAGAAAGAGAGAATCTTGAAAGCAATGAGAGAAAAGCAATCCATAATGTACAAGGGAAGTCCAATAAGATTATGTGTAGATCTCTCAGCAGAAACCATGGAGGCAAGAAGACAGTGGGATGGTATATTTAAATTATTAAAAGAGAAAAACTGCCAACCAAGAATCCTATATCCAGCAAAACTGTCCTTCAAAAATGAGGGAGAAATTAAAACATTTTCAGACAAAAAATCAGAGAGAATCTGTGACCAAGAGACCAGCTCTGCAAGAAATACTAAACGGAGCAGTACAGACGGATATGAAGACAGAAGAGAGAGGTGTGGAGAAGAGTGTAGAAAGGAAGACCATGAGTAAAGGTAAAAAGAAGGAAAATTAGATATGACATATAAAATCCAGAAGGCAAAATAGTAGAAGAAAGTACTACCCATGCAATAATAACACTGAATATTAATGGATTAAATTCCCCAATCAAAAGACACAGTCTGGCAGAATGGATTAAAAAACAGGACCCATCTATATGCTGTCCCTACTCAAAGAACATGAGGGCAAGGACACAGACATTTGCACACCAATGTTTATAGCAGCATTATTTACAATTACAAAGAGATGGAAACAGCCAAAATTTCCATCAACAGACAGGTGGCTAAACAAACTGTGGCATATACATAAGATGGATTATTATGCAGCTGTAAGACAGAATAAAGCTATGAAGTATGTAACAACATGGATGGGCCTTAAGGACATTATGCTGAGTGAGATTAGCCAAAAACAAAAGGAAAAATACTGTATGGTCTCACTGATATGAACTGACATTAGTGAATATTTTGTTGGTAACAGAGACCATCAGGAGATAGAAATAGGGTAAGATATTGGGTATTTGGAGCTGAAGGGATACAGTTTGTGCAACAGGACTGAATATAAAAACTCAGAAATGGACAACACAATACTACCTAACTGTAATACAATTGTTTTAAAACACTGAATGAAGCTGAATGTGAGAATGATAGAGGGAGGAGGGTTGGGGGCATAAATGAAATCACAAAGAAAGATAGACGATAAAGATTGAGATGGTGTAAGCTAGGAATGCCTGGAGTGTATAGCGATAGTGACTAAATGTACAAATGTAAAAAAATGTTTTTGCATGAGGAAGAACAAAAGAATGTCATTACTGCGGGTAATTACAGTAACAATGAATCCCAGAGTGATTTGATCAGTGACTGGAAAAGTATTTGCAAAGTCCCCTTTGGGGAATGGTGAGAACGGGGGAAAACTCAATTTCCCCAAGTTGAATTCTTGATATTCTCACAAGCAGTGTGGACAACCAAAGCTATAGGCTGAGCCCCCAGTCTTGGGGGTTGTTCATATGAAACTTAACCCCACAAAGGATAGGTCAAACCTACTTAAAATTAGGCCTAAGAGTCACCCCCAAGAGAGCCTCTTTTGTTGCTCAGATGTGGCCTCTCTCTCCAGCCAACACAACAAGCAAACTCACCACCCTCCCCCATCTATGTGGGTCATGACTCCCAGGGCTGTGGATCTTCCTGGCAACGTGGGACAGAAATCCCAGAATGAGTTGAGATTCAGCATCAAGGGATTGAGAAAACCTTCTGAACCAAAAGGGGGAAGAGTGAAATGAGACAAAGTGTCAATGGCTGAGAGATTCCAAACAGAGTCGAGAGGTTATCCTGGAGGTTATTCTTACGCATTAAGTAGATATCACCTTGTTATCTAAGATGTAATGGAGAGGCTGGAGGAAACAGCCTGAAAATGTAGAACTGTGTTCCGGTAGCCATGTTTCTTGATGATGATTATTGTATAATGATATAGCTTTCACAATGTGACTGTGTGATTATGAAAACCTTGTGTCTGATGCTCCTCTTATCTACCTGTTGACAGATGAGTAGAACATATGGAATAAAAATAAATAATAGGGGGAACAAATGTTGAAATAAATTTAGTTTCCAATGCTAGTGATCAATGAAAGGGAGGGGTAAGGGGTATGGCATGTAAATTTTTTTTTCTGTTTTCGTTCATTTTTCTGTTGTCTTTTTATTTCTTTTTCTGAATTGATGCAAATGTTCTAAGAAATGATCATGATGATGAATATGCAACTATGTGATGATATTGTGAATTACTGATTATATCTGTAGAACAGAATGAGCTTATATTAAGAATGTTTGTTTCTTGTCATTTTTTTTAATTTATAAAATTTTTTTAAAAATATACATGGAAATGTATTGCTTTTTTGCATGTATATTATGTTTCATAATAAAAAAACTTTTTTAAAGAAAATGTATGGAAACATCTTCAAGATCTAATGACAGGCAGTGGTTTCATAGACTTTATGCCCAAAGCACAAGCAATGATAGAAAAAAAGGATAAATGGGACCTCCTCAAAAGTGAATACTGGCGTGGTGTGACAGCAGCTCAGTGGCAGAGTTCTCGCCTGCCATGCCAGTGATCCAGCTTCGATTCCTGGTGCCTCTCCATGCAAAAAAAGTGAACATCTTTGTGCTTCAAAGGACTTTGTCAAAAGGGTTTAAAGACAGCCAACTCAATGGGAGTAAATATTTGGAAACCAAATAACCTGATAAGGGTTTGATATTCAAAACATAATAAGAAATCCTGAAGCTCTGCAATAAAAAGACAACCCAATTTAAAAATGGGCAAAAGACAAATGAACATTTTTCCAAAGAGGAAATACAAAGGGTTAAAAAAAAAAAAGCACATGAAAAGATGCTCTGCTTTACCAGCTATTAGCAAAATGCAAATCAAAACCTCAACTGCCAAAAGATGGAAACAAACCAAGTGTTCGTCAGCAGGTGAATGGAAAAACAGATGTGTAGGTAGACCACAGTGGGAGATGTTGAGAGAAAAGGACCAGCCCACATTCACAATCCTGTCCTAGGAGTCGGGAGCACACAGCTGATCCATATGTGGGTATGTCATCACTGTCTATGAGACATGGGCATATCCCATAGGCCGGTCAATGTGTCATCATTGTCTAGAGACAAGGATGCATCCCACACGCCAGTCAGTGCATTGTCATTGTCTATGAGATGTGGAAGCATCCCACACACTGGTCAGCCTATCGTCATTATCTGTGAGATGTGGATGCATCCCACATGCCGATCAGCCTATCATCATTGTCTATGAGACATGGATGCATCACACACACCACTCAGTGCATCGCCATTGTCTATGAGACGATGGCACTTCCAACACTGGTCAGTCCCTTGGCCCTTCAGCCACCCTAGTGGCTCCAGTTTCTTCCTAGGGGTCTTCCCAGGCTCTTGTCATGGTCATATCACCCCTTATTCACCCTCCCCTGCTTGTCACACATCCTGATGTACCAGTGTGTTCTGATGTGTCTATAGACAAGGGAGAAATTCTCAGAAACAAGAAGCTGGATAGAGGAGTGTTCTAGTTTGCTAACTGCCTGGAATGCAATATACCACAAATGGAGCAGCTTTATTATTTATTAAGTTGCAAGTTAACAGTTCTAAGCTCGTGAAAATGTCCAAATTAAAGCAAGCCAATAGAAATTTCTAATCTAAGGAAAGATACCTTGGTTCAAGAAGGCAGATGATGTTCAGGGTTTCTCTCTCTGTGTTTTCATTTTCATTTGCCTTGCCCCACTGATTGTTTAAGAGTTTGTTGTTTAGCCTCCATATTTTTGTGAATTTTCTGGCCCTGTGTCTTTTATTGTTTTCAATTTCACTACAGTATGATCTGAGGAAGTGTTTTGTATAATTTCAATATTTTTAAATTTATTGAGACTTGCTTTATGACCCAGTATATGGTTTATACTTGGGAATGATCCATGAGCACTTGAGAAAAATGTGCACCCTGCTGTTGTTGGGTGTAATGTTCTGTAAATTTCTGTAAAGTCTAGTTTATTTATCATATTATTCAACATATCTGTTTCCTTATTGATCCTCTGTCTAGATGTTCTATCCATTCATGAGAATAGGGAATTGGAGTCTTCAATTATTATGGTAGAGATGTCTACTTCTCCCTTCAGTGTTGTCATTGTTTGCCTCATGTATTTTGGAGCACCCTGGCATAAATATTTATGCTAGTTATATCTTCTTGTTGAATTGTTCCTTTTATAATACATAATGTCCTTATTTGTCTCTTTTAATTGTTTTACATTTGAAATCTAGTTTGTTGGATATTAGGGTAGCTACTACTGCTCTGGTTGTTGTTGGCATGAAAATATCCTTTCCCAACCTTTCACTTTCAACCTATTTTTGTCCTTGAGTCTAAAGTGAGTCTCCTATAGACAGCATATAGATGGGTCCTGTTTTCTTAATCAATTCTGCCAGTCTATATCTTTTAATTGGAAAGTTTAATCCATTAACATTTTATGTAACAGCAGTATGTTCTTCTACCATTGTCTTTTGGCGTTTATGTCTTATCTAATTTTTTTTTCTCTTTTGCACTTACTGATAGTCTTCATTTCTACATTCTTCTCCAGACCTCTCTCTCCTGACTACTGAAAACAGGCTCCTAGCACAGATAAACCTGTAATAAGCATTAAAGGGACCAGGAGATTTTGCTCTGGCAGAGAGGGGGTGGGGCTGACAGAAAAAAAAACAGAGACTTTTTGAGTTGGGCAGCACAAAATATTAGAAAGAAAAGGGAGCACATAGAGCCTGAAGATACATAGAGCCATGTACCAACTCAAGTTCTTGATTAGCCAACTTGGGGAGCAGGGGTCCTGCTCTGAAAAGGCTCTTTGCCTTTTTAAAGATGTTGTACTAATTTGAAACTTTTGTTTATCCCAGAAAAGCCATGTTCTTTTCCTAATCCAGTCTCGCGGGGGCAAACCTATTATTTGGGGTGGAAAGTTGATTGGATTGTTGTCATGGAAATGTAACCCACCCAATTGTGGGTGTGGCCTTTTGATTAGATATGTGACCCCACCCATTCAAGGTGGGTCTTGATTAGTTTACTGGAGTCCTTTAAAAGTGGAAACATTTTGGAGAAGGCTCAGAAGTGACAGATACAGATGTTTGGAGATTGAGACAAAAATAGCCCAGATGCTAAGCAAGCACACACAGAAATAGCAAGAACCTGAAGAGGAGAAGTCTCCCAGCCTGGGAGATGCTAAGCTAAGAGATGAAACCTAGAGTTTTGTCCCCGAGCTGCAAAGTGGGGCTCCACAGATGCTTAGAGTGGAAGACACTGGAATCCGAAGCTGAAAGCCACACCAGACAGCAGTGGCCGATCATTCTGAGAGCTCCTTTGCCGGGTCCCAGCTGTTTGCTCCCTTTCAGTGGGGCGTACGGTTCACCAGTCTCACTTTCCTGAAGACTTCCTGTGCGGCCGGCCCTGGATATTGGTCCCAGCCAACGGGCAGGGCCTGAAGGGCCACAACAACTTAAACCCGAGACACACCGCAGCCTTCGGTGGAGCTGCAGCCTCCAGTGCCCCTCTAGCTGCTCCTGAGGTGGCTGCTGGACCCTGTGGTGATCCCCTGGCCCCTTTGGGAGGAATAGGGATCCCGGGCCTTGCTGCCTCCTGGCTGCAGGACCGAGTGAAGAGCCCGTTCTCATTTTGCAGTAGGAAGTGGAGTTGATCATTTTATTTGGCAGGCAAACTGCAGGCCCTCCCCATGGCTTAGGCAAGGCAGGGAAGCACTTTGGGCAGACTCCATGGGCTGCAGCACAGGCCTGCAATGAGGGCTCCTCCGGCTAGGCCTCACGGGGACCTGGTGCCCCCAAGCAGGGGCTCACCGCAGCCCCCCGATCTGCTCACAGTGCCGGGCTCCCGGGCTCCCACAGGAGCAGCAAATGTCTAAGTCCTCCAGACGTGGGTGGGACGTGGCTGTTCCCAGGCCAGCACTGCTTAGGGACCCTGTTCTTTTCATGTAAAAGAGAAATTCAGCTGGTATAAGCAATCAGCTAGACCCCGTGCTATCATATTGGAATATGTGAGGGAAGGGATGCAAGGGGAGCTCAGTGGTAGAATTCTCGCCTACCATGCGGAAGACCTGGGTTCGATTCCCAGCCCACGCACGTCCCAAAACAAACAAGCAAACAATCAAGCGAAAATGCAACAAATTCACATTATGAAATGTGACCCCACCAAACAGCATACAAAAAAAAAAAGTGAGGAAGTGACAGATTACTCTTTTCAATCAAAAGGCTTTTCCTCCAAGTTGGAGTATCATCTTGATTGTACATCAAGGGCCCTTTGCTCCTAACCCACAGCTTTCTAAACCCCAACCAGAGTCCTAGCTGTAAAGCTGACAAGCAGTGCAACAATGTGGAGCCTCAAACTCCCAAATTCAAGACAGCTGTTCTTCAACAACATTTTCCAGATCACTCTGTCACATGCCTGGGCACTCACGACTCAGGACCCAAGGGGATCCATCAGGGGCTGCCACACTTGCTCTTTGACCAGCAGCAATGCCTTGGACTTGAGGGTCGATTTTGTTCATATGCCTAAGTTCAGAACTCAAAACCTTCACCGTGAAGCCCCTGCCTTATCTCAGTACAGCCCTGCCCACTCTTTCCCTCCTGCCATCGTGAGTTACATGACTGACACAATGCTAATGAGTCCTTCTGTTTCCCCAGCACTCTCTCAACCCAATTAGTTCTTTTCCGCCCCTTCAACAAATCGAAGCAACCCTCTACTCCTTCAAAACTAGCCTCATATTTCCCTTCTATGCCAGACCAGGAAGAGCAAGTATCAGCTTTTCCAACTTTGGTTTGCAAACTCTCTACCCTCACAAACTCCCTTAGGAAAAAGGCAATCAATGCAACATTTTAAATAAGTGGTGTTAGCTGAAAAGTCTCTTAGTGTCCATCAACATGTTTTAAACAATCCATTGTAACACATTTTAATATACATTTAAAAATTTGTAATATTAAGTCAGAGTTCAAAACTTTTCACATTCACTTCATAGTGTATTATATTTAATTTGTTTTAAATAATTGTGTTGGAAAAAGTAGAATTTGTCAACAAATAAAACGTAAAGGGGCAACATTATGTTTAGCTTGAAGCTGTATAAGAAGACACTGATTAAACTCTGATGTGGCATCAAAATAGTCAAAATGCTTTTACAACATCATTTTCGAATTTTTGAAACTGTACTTAAATATTGGCGGATTGTTTTTACACTCTTTAGGGTTGTCTCCTTCTGTATGATGAGATAAGAGAGAGACGTTACCTTGTGACTTGCAAGATACTTGGAGCTCCCTCCCAAGTGACAACTTGCAGGTGTGAATGGTCTTTGGCTTAAAAGCCAAACCAAGTATAATTGTCATTTTATTTTCTTCACTGAACAATGGTTTCAATATATTATTTGAGTAAAACCCTGAGGCATTGCCTAAAAGTCTCATCAGATGTAAACGGTGAAACCATTGCTGGTCACTCGGTGGTAAAATGCAAGAATGGGTGTCTTTTTCCTCATCCTTGTGAGCTGGTTTTGCAAATCACAACTCCTTGTATACTTCTTGTCTTTATTCGAATTTGCATTTCAAAAATAAAACGCTTAGAATAAAAACCATTTTCAATGTTTAACTCTCAAAAGCAGCTTTCCTTGCTCCTTCTGTAAGCTCCAAATGGAATCCCAGGCATGCTTCCCCTAGCCCCACAGCCACACCCTGACTGCTTGAGGTGCAACTGGAAGCTTGTGGTTATTTTTGTTTTCAAGGAGATAGATGAAATGTTTAGTGAATTTTAAGGAGAGAATTCAAAACAAATGCCACTTCTGTCTTACAACGGTGAGTGACATATGCCTTTCTAAGCAAACAACCTCACTGGAAGATGTCGAAGAATAAATACAATCTCCATCCTTAAGGAGCACCCAGCCCTGTGGGGAGGTGGACAGGAAGCCAGCTGGTGCTGGACAGCCCATGAGCACAGATGACCATGACCATGGGCCAGAGAAGGGGCCTCCTGGGGAAGGAATGCCTGGGATGGCCTGCTGGGGGTGCTGACGGGAAGGAAGGCAAGTGGGATCGGCTGGATGCCTGCCCGGGACCTGCCCGGAGCCCCCCAAGCTGCCACGAGTGAGAGCACACTGACCTGGATGGGTTTACTTGTTCATCTTCCTCCATACACTGGTTATTTCTCCATAAAGGCTCTCCAGGCCATGGACATGGGCCACTGTACCTGCAGCGCCTCTTGATGGCAGCCATGCAAGAGAGCCATCAAGTAAGTGAAAATGTGGAAGTTTCCAGGATGCTTAAAGCATTCCTTTCCTAAGACTCATGTTCAGAGACAAGATTATATTTCTACACTGGGACGCATTAACAAATCTGCGCTAGGTGGGGTTTGAAATGCCAATACAGAGTCTTAGAGGTCGGGGCAGGGCCAGAGCAGACCAAAGACCCATGACCAAGTTACCCCTCTCTGGAAGCTGGCTGTCACACTAGGGACTGCAGAGCCCCTCTGCTTCAGAGCCAGAGCAGCTGCTCTCAGCAGTTTGCATTTCACAGTTCCACGAAATAAGGGGTTCCACTGCTTAAAGAAAAGAAACACTTAACGGAGTTAATATGAAGGCTCAGTTTTCCAGAGATATTTAGGAATTCTTTCTCCTCCATTTGCAACCTGGAAGAAAATTTAAATGGAGGGACTTGCTGTTAGATCAGGGGAACAGAGAAGGTCACCATGACTCGAGCTGTGTAAAATGTGCCGCCCCTTCTAGACGTCACCTAACCCCCTTGCTTAAAAACCACCCGCCCCGGCGAGCTCACAACTCCGTACCTTGAGTTCTGTGAGCTCTGCCCGGGAGCACAGGAATAAACTCGCTCACTGTAAGGTTTTTCGGTCTGCCTCTTCTCTCTTTCGCCTCCTAAACCTTACACTTGTGAATCTTTATTTTCCTCCTGGATTTCATCTTCCCTACTAGATTTCATTACCATGTTCCTAAATTATAGCAGGTGCACAAATGTTTACAATAATAAAATTCTTCATTTTTCTGGTATACTGCAAGATTACTCTTGCTACTCTTGGAAAAAGAAAAGCTTCCACATTTATCCCTGCTGAAGTTTCTGCAGTGTATCTTTTAAGATTCTATTCTTGTCTCCCCCAGAGAATGTCTTTTGTTTCTCAGCTGTGGCCTCTCTCCCTAAGCCAACAGGGCAGGTGAACTCACTGCCCTCCGGAGCCCCTACATTGGGACATGACTCCCAGGGGTGTGAATCTCCCAGGCAACATGGGACAGAACTCCCGGGATTCACCAGAACTCAGCATCGAGGGACTGAGAAAGCCTTCTTGACCAAAGGGGGGAAGAGAGAAATGAGACAAAGTGTCAGTGGCTGACAGATTTTAAACAGAATTGAGAGATTATCCTGGAGGTTATTCTTATACATTATATAGATATCCCTTTTTAGTTTATGGTGTATTGGAGTGGCTAGAGGGAAGTACCTGCAACTGTTGAGCTGTGTTTCAGTAGCCGTGATTCTTGAAGATGATTATATAAAGATATAACTTTTACAAGTGATTGTGAAAACTTTGTGTCTGATGCTCCTTTTATCCAGGGTATGAAAAAATATGGCTAATAAATGAATAAATAATAGGGGGCATAAGGGGTAAAATAAATTGGGTAGATTGAAATACCAGTGGTCAATGAGAGGGACAGGTAAGGGGTATGGGATGTATGAGTTTTTTCTTTCTTCTTTTTATTTCTTTTTCTGGAGTGATGCAAATGTTATAAAAATGAACATGTTGAGGAATACACAACTATGTGTTGGTATTGCGAGCCATTGATTGTACACCATGTATGGACGCTGCGTATGAAGATTTGTCGTTAAAAATATTTTTTAAAAATTCTATTCTTAATGCCAGTTTTTCCAAGATATTTAATTCAAAACCACTACCTAATTTCTCGATAGCATGTTGGATTTTAAAACATCCGATTTTCAAAATAGGATGGGTTAAGCTCGTTTGTCTTAAAGAGCTGCAGTCCCATTTGAAATGGATCTTTAATGAAGTTTGTAGGAAAAATGAGCCAAAAGATAGATAGTACAGTATTCTTTATTATAAACAATCAGATAACAGAATAAGTATGCAGTTGAAAGATAAGTGGTGCCTAGTTGTTATAATCAAAGCCATACCTCATTTAAATAGAAATTATTTACTTTTTGTTTCATTTACATTAATCTGAATTTATCTTTAACATATGCCAGAGCTACCTAATCTAGACATATAGTTGTTACAGCATCACAGGAAAAGACAATTTGGAATGCACATTATATTTTGTTTTGTTTATTGAATATGTATATATACATGCCAAATATTGGGGAAACATCTGAAGTGAAGTAGGAAATTAAAGTTTATAAGTGATATGTATAATATCATTATAAAATGCTTTTGTTGTTGGGTTTTATTGTTGTTGTGAGAGTATCCAATTCCTTAGGAAACAACGAAAAGGGGGATTCTAAATGCTACATTGGCTAACTTTTCTGATTTATACCAAGCATAAAAAAAATAAAATAAATAAAATAAAACAAACGGAAAGTAAATGTTGAAAAGCGACATCTTCATAGTTCCAAAGCACTGGCAGCTATTAAAGTATCATCTACCTAAAACAGCTTTTTTTCATCTCAACCCTTTAACAGGAAAAGCTGGTTTGAACAACACGATACATGTCCTGGGCACTGTGAGCAGAACAAAACATTATTATTCTCTCGTGGTTCATGGTACTTTTCCATGGTAACCCTAAACATGCTTCGAATTGCTGACGCAGTTAAATGCTTAGCACATCCACCCTGCTCGTTGTCCTGTGAAAGAATGCCATGACATTTTCCTGGATTGTCTACCTCAGAGAACGAGTGCTAAATGAGTACATTTAGGAGTCTGCAATGAAATACTGCATTACAATTTTTTTTTTTTTTTTTTTTTTAAAGGAAAGACAGAGAGAAGGAAGGAAGGATAGAAGGAAGAAAGGGAAACATCTTTAAACATTTTCTTGTTTTATTGTATTTTGTTTTTTTTTTTTGTTACATGGGCTGGGGCCGGGAATCGAACCGAGGTCCTCCGGCATAGCAGGCAAGCACTTTGCCCGCTGAGCCACCGCGGCCCGCCCAGCATTACAATTTTTGACAGCGCTTGGTAGGAAACAAAAAAGCTGATTAGAATGTGACTATGTGCCAGTGACTAAAGAGTTACCTGCTCATTGATTCTAAATCCCTTGGAGATCACATGTATCCCACTAAAGGTTTTGGTGAGACGTGGCTGGTGATGGTGCATATCTATCAATTTAATAACTCATTTTCCCCAGAAATCAGTTGGAGTCACTGTGATATTTTGCCCTGGTTTTCCAAAGTTGCATGAAAAGCCAAGATCGGTTGGTTTGCTTAATGCTATTCATAAGCAGCCGGTCCAGTTACTTCTGAAAAGGTATAAGATACTGGAGGATGAGTTTAACAGCTCGTGGGGAGACCTAAGTCTCTTTGGTCTCTGATGCTGTCACACAGCTGGAGATCTGGGTGAGTAGACGCACCAGGAGACGGCATGATGGAGAATTATTGGAAAATGAGAAGAAAGAAAATCCCAATAACTTTGAGACAGAGAAAGCACAGTTGCCCAAGGAAGTCTTCATCCATTACCTGACTGCATAGAAGAGAAGGGAGATACAGGCTTTAACATCAAAATAATCAGTGACATTTTTCAAGCAGAAGAAAGATCACGTTTTGCTTTACTTTGAAGGTGCCTATTCAAACAGATTCACTCTTAGCCTCTCACTGCAAGAGGGCTGGGGCACCACTGGCCCACGTTTGCCGCCACAGCACCTGGCACTCCTGACCTGGTACAAGACACAAGGACAACCAGGAAACCGCGGGTTTTCTTCAACAGAGAGCAGGCCGCCGGGCCGCCATGTGGGAGGTGGCATTTATTTTTATTCTTGTACATAGAAACTTTGCTATGAGAGAACACTAGTCGTGTCTTTCTCGCATGATCATTTCTATCCTGAATACACTTTAATGAGAACAGCTACTGTGACACTAATGCTAAACAGAGTGGAAATAGAACATATAAATGGAGGAGCCGCTCAGATCACCGAAGCGCCGTCTGTTGCGAGCCCAACTGCCACCTTAAATTAAACATTTCTAAGAGGGTGCAGAGTGGGTGGGAATCATCTATATATATGAAAGTACCTAGAAATTTGGGGAATTTAGCATTATCATTCAAGGGAAAAATAGGAACTGGTTTTTAAAATAGCATATGTTTAAAAAAAGATGTGCTATTATTCAGTCCTCCTGTTCCCCCGAAATTGTAGGGAATTATGATATTTTTGTCATTTTACTTGGGGAGTTATTTTCAGGTATGAGATGTTCATGTTCTGGGGGCTACCAGATTTGACAAACTTAACCAATAGAGAAGCTGAGTTAAATAAGCGAAAAATATGATCCAACATTGTGCCGAGATTTTTCTCAAAGCCTGCACCATTGTCTCTGTAACCTGCAGACAGTCAATATTTGCCAACAAGTGAGCGAAGAATGGCCAGTGGGTTGCCTTCTTCTAGAGGCTTAGCAGTGGGAGTGTGAGAAGCTGCGTGCGGACTTAGGGTGCTTCTGTGCACCCCTCTGCTTCACACTTCTGTTCTCTCCAAGCAGCCCAGGTGTGCAGGACGCCTGCCCTGAATGCCGCGAAAACAGGGACACGAGCTCCTACAGGAACCCAGGCAGCTCCCTGCGTGATTCTTGGCCCAAGTTCTGGTCTTACCTCGCACTTGGAAAGCATAACTCATTCCATTCTATTTTCATACTTACTTCCCCATATTAGATGCATTTATTTCTCATGATAGTAGATTATGAGGCAACATGACCTAAGCTTCACAGTTTCTTTCTTTTCCAATCACAGTTTAAATTTGTTTCAAACGTACCATTAATATCAGCACAACGGTCCAGCTGTGGGTATTTCAACTTCAGATAGAAAATCACTGTGGCCTCTCTCACATAATTGATTTCAAAGCTTGTTTCCATTTTTAAGCCAATAGCACAAAAGAGATCATTTAAACTACATGGGAGGACGGCTTGGTTTTGCCTGATTTGCTCTAGTGCTGCTAGTACCTGTTTCCACGTATAAACACCGTAAGGCCCCACAACATGCCTCAGAAGGATGTGACCGACTAAAGCTGCCTTTTGCTCTGCCAAGGCCCTCCGAGCACTGCTGGCACAGGTGCTGTCATTCGCTCCCTCCCACAACAGGCCCAGCAGATCTGCTCCTCCCATCATACCATACTGGCATCGGGATAACGAAACAAATGGTGATAAGAACATAAATGGTGCCCATTATTTGCACTTCCAGGTACTTAGAAACCTCTGTTAATTGCAGATCTGCACGGGCATTAGCCGCCGCCTGCACCAGCGCCTTCTCCACGGAAAGGCAGCTTGAGAGGAGGCCGTTAAGACACGGAGGAAATCGGGTTGTGTGGAGAGCCCATCTGGGTCAGAACTTTGTCCAACCACTGCAGCGGTCCATGGAGGTGGATTTCGATCCAGCAGGGGGTGCTCGTGACATCCTGGCGGTGGTACTCGGCTCCCCAGCCCTGCAAAACAGAAGGGAGCCCAGGGTGACTGAGGGACAGAGCTCGGTGGGCAGGGGCTGGAGCTCGAGGCGGGGGGGGGGGGGGGGGGTGGGGGGGGGCAGGGACTCTCCCTTCTGGTCAGCACTGTCCGACTTCTGCCCTCCGTGGGATCCTCATGTGAGGGCAGCCCCGCACAGCCCCTTTGTGCTCAGCACACAGACCAAGAGGTGGATGGGCTGTCAGGGTGGCTGAAATATGGCAAACCGCTCTCCTCATCCACAAGGAAAGAGACTCGGATTTAGATCAGTTCCCTCTCTTTGTGCTGGAGACAGCGTTCTGCACAAAAAGAGTTACTTGTCTCTCCTCCCTCTGTCTGGCCACTTCTGGCGATGTCCCGCTTATTGCCACTTCTACCAGAGACACTAAAAGAATAAGGGAATAAATTTGTGTGTTTTTCTTTGCATATTAGGGGTCAATGAAAAGTTATTTTAAAATGAAGGAAGATTACAGCCAAACAAGTTGGTTTTGTTATTGGGAACAGCAATTCTCGGTAGTTCGTTTTTTCTGAAAACTGACTATAAAGATGTTTTCCGTTTCCAGAGATGCCCACTGACCCGTGCCATCTGGCAGCTCTGGATATATTAGCACTCGTCCCTGTGGCTCTTGGAGGGCCCTGGCACTTGGCCCACACCTCCCAGTCCATTTCCTCTCCCCCAACCTGCCCCTGGCCCCCCCCGCCCGAGACTAAACCCACCCCACCCCCACCCTCACTTGCAACCGGCGATCTTTTCCATTTCAGTGAGAACACCAAAGCAGTCAGAAGAGAATTTCCACAACACTTGCGCCCAGAAGCTCAGCCTTTCTTCCTCTTGGCACAGACCAATGACCCGTGTTTCCAAAGAAGCCAGCCCCTCGGTCTGTGCACCGGGCTCTCCCCACTCACCTTCTCAGGAGGTTCCAGCAAACCTCAAACCTCCCACTCTCTCCTGGATCACTTCCAGCCACACAACCAGGCTGAGATATCCCCTTTCTTCATAACACTGCTCTTGACCCTGCCACTCCTGCTGCTCACGGCCGGACTTCTGGGAACGCTTCTCTAGCAAAAACCCTGCAAAGAGTTGTCCGTACGGGCTGTCTCCCCTTCCACCTCCCACTCTCTCTCTCCCATCCCTTGTGAGCGGGGCTTCACCTTGGCGGCCAACGAGGCATTCAGGTCACAAAAGGCCTTTCCACCGCCACCGCTGATGGCCAGCTTTCCGTCCTTGTCACTTGGGCAGTGTCTGATTTGGCGCCTCCCTCAGAGTCCTGTCCTCTCTTCGCCTCCAAAGCACTGTGTTTCTCGGTTTGACTCTGCCGGCTGCACTTTCCCTCATCTCCTGCTGGTTCCTTTCCCTGTCTCCGTTCTCATGCAGGTGTACTCTGGGATGCAGTCCTGGAACCCTTCTCTTCTCTGTTTAAACTTGAACCTTGGGTGATCTCACCCAATCTTAGGAAGTTAAATACCAACCCCCCATGCTGACAGTTCCCAAATTTCTAACTCCAGCCCAAATCCCTCTCCCTAAATGCAGACTCATCAATTTAACTGGGAGGGAGGACAGACATCTCAAGCTTACCATCACCCACCTCATCTGACACCCAAGCCCGGACTCCTGAGTCTTCTCTGTCTCTGTGGAAAGCAACCTCACCTTTCCCGCTGTCCAGGCTAAGAATTCTGGAGTTGTTCATGGCTCCTCTTCTTCCCTCACACCATATAGAGCCCCCTTCGCTGCTTGGACCCTCCCACACCTCAAGCCCTACTGGGGATCTCCAGGTGGGAGCCACCAGCACCGCTCACCTGAATGCTGACTGCCACGGCCTCCCAACTGGTCTCCCCGGCCTCCACCCTGTTCTCCTCCCAGCAGAAAGGCTCAGGTCATGGCAATGCTCTGCTCGAATCCCTGCAAGGGCCTCCTCTCTTTAGACTGAAGGCCACAATCCTTCCAGTGGCGTGTGGAGCCTTGTGCCCTCACACTGGCCTCCTTGCCACCCCACGAAGCTTCCAGGCCTGCCCCTGCCACAGGGCCTCCATGCTGGCTGTTCCCTCCACCTCCACTGCCCTTCCCTGAAGGCCAGAGGCCCAGCCCCCTCGTCCCCTCCAAGCCTCTCCTGGTGTGCTACCCTCCCACCTTTGGAGATGCAGAAGGAAAACACCCCGGGGGAGCTTCATGAAACAAGAAGCCTGGAGAGAAAGCTAGACATCGCCATGTTCATCACGCACCTTTCCAGTTTAGAGAGAAACCCTGAACGTCATCGCCCTTTCTTGAGTGAAGGTCACCTCTTGTTGGTGCCTTAATTTGGACATTTTTATAGGCTTGCTTTCACGGGGACATTTTCATCGCCTTAGAACTGTAAACTTGCAACTTAATAAATTCCCCCTTTTAAAAGCCAAAAATAAAAAACAAAAATCAAAGAAACCTACTCAGTGCCTCCTCAGGCTGCAGTGTGCTTTCTCTTCTATTCAGCTCGTCTCCCTCCCTCCTTCTGAGACTGTGGGTGCCAGGAGACAGGGGTCCCTGGTCAGTCACAGAGTGCCTGGCCTGGCGTGGGCGATGGGCAGCAGAGTGAGGAGGCTCGAGCTGGGGAAGCCCAGGGGTGAGTGGCCCTCACTCCCCAGCAGACACCGGTGTTTGTCACCTACAGCATACGCTAAACTTGTCGTCTGCAGTTAGATTTGATAGGAATTTATTTTTGCAGAGGTCCCTGCAATGTTCATAACAGCTTGTTTTCTGTGAGTTGTGCAGTTTGATGGGTTTAAATGTTGTGCATCGAGAAATACATCTAGTGGATCTTAGGAAAATCAAATTTTTATGCAAGCTAACCTTACAGTGAAATAATTACCTATGAGATATTGATGGGGATGTCATCCTAATTTTACAAACTCAGACCTGGAAGAAAATAAGTCAAATCATTGTTCATTAATGGCAATTTAATGCCCTCTGCTGGCTCTAAAGCAACAGAACATTTGTAAAGATTCCCAGATATTTATTATTGACTTCATAATGTAAAAGCGCTTTTATGCCTGTCCATGCAAAAAACAAAATGCTTTTAAAGTTTAACAGTAAGCTTGAATAGTATGGCTTTCTTGTGAAAAGGAAATGGCTTCAAGAAGCCATTTTTAAAAATTGGAAACCATATTCCTGATTCTTATTTTTGAAATAACTACCAAAATTCTAACTATAATAAAAATATAATTTGAATATACAAAAATAGGACAATTATTTTTCACAGTAACTTTTTCCTTCCCACTAAGCAATTAAGCTTGCTTCTCCAACCTCAGCACCAACCTTAATCAAATTTAACTGCAGAAACTCAGCAGATACTATAAACAGAACATCTCTCTGTCAGAATTTATCAAACTTACCTTGACGTTTCCATCCCAACTGTTTTCATCTTTAGAAGAGCAATTACGGTAGATAGAGCCATTTCCACCCCCTGTCACTGATCTATAAATATCACCTCCTGCAGTTCTCCGCACTCTTTCTAAGAGCAAGGTCCCTGCCTTCATTTAACTCAAATAAATTCAACAAGCGTTTATAAAGCGGCAGCAGTGCTCAGCAGTGAGCGTGACGGAGAGAACGTCCTATAAAATATTATCATCACTTTATCTTCTACATTAAAAAAAAAAAAGATAGCCACCTTATCTTGTTTGTCTCTCAACAGTACTATGCTTAAGACCTTTCCTGCATGTGCTAAAGCAGACCATCTCCTAGGACAGCTGCTTCCTAGGATAGCCGCTGCCTGCCTGCCGGTCCCCCACCCCCAGGCGGCCCCTCACCTTGACGAAGCTCATCCTGATGGTGCACATCTTGGTCAGCTCGTAAACCACCTCGAAGCCGTGCTGGACGGACTGGGCCAGCAGCTGGGCGAACAGCTGGTTGTTGAAGACCTTGAGGCTGCAGCCACTTGGGATCTTGCAGACAGTGGCCGGGTGGAAGCCGTGCTGGTAGTTGCAATTGCGGCTCTGGACGAAGATGCTGCTGTCGCTCACACACTCGGCGAAGACCTCGCCGCCCACGTAATACAGGTGCACGCCTGCGGAGGCAAGGACGGTCACCGCCAGCCGGGCCCCGCGGCCTCCAGGACAGCACCCGGAGGCTGACCGCGGTCACCCGTTGCCAAGTCCGCGTTCCCAGCAGAGCCCCTCCGAAGGGGCCGGCCACCAGGTGTCCCGTCACCCCAGCACAGTAGGAAGCTGTCACAGATGACACCTCTGTCCCATGCTCCATCCCACACTGACTCTTTCTACAAAGGTCCCGTGATATCAAATAAAAAGAGAATGTGGAAACCTCTAATAGTTCTTTCTTTCTTTTCTTATTTTTGCACGGGGAGGCACCGGGAATCAAACCCAGGTCTCCAGCATGGCAGGTGAGAACTCTGCCACTGAGCCATGTGGCCCACCCTGTAATTGTTCTTCATGTGGGTATATAAAGAAAAAACAAAAAGCGGACACAGACAATACTGTGAAAAGGTTACTTGCATGCATTCACTAAACCCACTTCAGAGGAAATCATAGATAGAACAAAGTTTATTTCACCAAGAGACATAAGTCCACCTTTCTTTATACCTCAAAGACAGCTACTTCGTTTTAATAGCTTTATCACCTGCAGTCATAAACGGCATCATGGTCAGCGAAACTGCTACATTTTCAGATACACGAATATAAAGACTCGCTGTGAAAATGTAGCTGATTTTGCTTTTATTGAACATTCTTGGAACTAAAGGGCCAAAGGACATGCTGAGAAGGTGGCAGCTCAGCCTTCAGAATGGTTTCATTCCAAATCAAATTTTAGGTGGTTCTTTCTCTCCCGATGTCTGTGTTTGAAATTCAACGTAAATGTATAGCAAGGGAGCTGGGGCGAGATAAAAATAACTTCTTGTCTTGTGCATAGTAGATGCCAGAACAATTTTTCTCCAACTTTTAACCCAAAAAAGCCCTGTGCAGCCCTGGGCATCACTGTGACTGACAAGCCCACCCCAACGCAGGGCAGAAGAGTCCGCACAGACTTTGGGCAACTTACCTCAACTTTCCTCAAAACCAAAATGCAGGCCTTTGGGTTCTGGGAGCCAGCTTGCAAACTCTGCACCTAGAAACCCTCCCTGAGCCTTGCTGAGCGCTCCCTGCTCCACTCTAAGGAGCCGGAGGCAACTGCGCCTTAGGGTGACTACCTCCCGCCACACCTCTTCTGCCCCCTCGCCTCTCCCTCCCGCTGCTTTTCCTTAATAAAACCTCAGAAAACTTCAGAACAGGACGGTTTTCCTCCCACGTCACTCTGAAAAGAGGGAACCCGACTCAGACATGTGCAGCCCAGTTCCAGGCAAGCCAGAGCTCAGTGTCCTGCCCTCCCCCATCGGCCCCTCCACCTCTCCACCCTCTGCCCCAGCCCCCTCCAGTCTCCACTGTCCACATACCCGGGCTGGCCTTGGCCACCTGCGGGCAGTGACCACAGGGCAGCTGAAGCGTGGCTGCCTGACCGGAGGAGCACATCAGGGGCGAGGCAGAGCAAAAAAAAAGCCCACTCTGGGCTCTGACTTCCAGTCTGGGGAGCTGTGAGGTGTGGGAGGCCTCGGGGGGTTGGGGGGTGGGGGTTGCAGCCAGGCCCCACGAGGACACTCAGGGAGTGGGAAGCAGAGGACCTGCCAAGGGGTTAGGATAGTTTTGAACTGAATGACCTTCAAATGGGTGATCCTCCCAGAACCCACTAAGCAGAATAGATCAGATTTATGTTATGTGACCTGCTCTCTACCCAGTGGATGGTTTTCAATCCTCTTAATGGCTTATCTATGAGCCCAAGGTTTGGCAGCCTACAGAAGCCACAAAGGGCGGGGGGCAGGCCGGGGCTGGGGCCCGGAGAGAGGAGGGGATGCACTGGGCCAGGCCGAGCCCTCGGGGGGCCCATTCACTCTGGGACACGCTGGGGTGGCATAAGCCCCCCTAGGGCTGGTTTTGGCTGCAGACAGTCACCTAAAGGAGAGCCAAGGGGAAGGACTTCACTTGTAAACATTTCCGATAGGCCAAAATTGTGGCTTTAACCCCTACAAGTGAGATTCAGGAGTCCCCCCAGCGTGGCACAGTGGTTCCTATCTTCAGCTTGCCCCAGTCACTGGGTCAGCAAATGAGAGCAGTTCCTGTCCTCCCCGCCCCCCACTCAGGAGGCCCGGGGCGGGGGTGGGGGTGGGGTGGGCGCGGGTGCAGAAAGCTGCATTTCTCACAAGCTCCCAGGCAACCGGACTTTGAGAACCTCTGGACTAAAGGCTCAGGCTCTGCTACAGCCACTGAAATTGGACTTTCTGATGTGAGAGATACCTGACAACTGTTTTCAGACAGGCGCTTTGTAGAATTGACAACCTGTTCCATTTGTGAATATTAGCAGATTGCTTCCTTCAGTGCTTTTGCATTCATTTCAGAACGTCACCTTGTGGAATGCCATAATTTGTGACCTTCATTTCAGGTGACAGTCCTTTAAAATGATGCCAAAAAGAGGTGGGGAGGGACGGTGTGCCTAGAGAAGCAGGGATGGGGGCACCTGGCCGCTGCGCTCCGGGGCTGCAGCTTCCCTGCCGCGTGAGCTCCGGCCACCATTCCGGGAACTGCAGAGCCTGCAGGCCCGTGTTCCAAAGGTGCGGGGGGCGGGGGGCCACAGGGGGCTTTGGTGCGGCCTTAACAGTCAGGACATTTTATAGCCATTTCTTTTTTTTTGTTTCACAAAACATCGTGGCTATTTTTTCATGACTAACTATTCTGCAACAGCTAGCTTAATGGCTGTAATAGCACTTCATTCCATGTTAAAACGTATTTTCAGGATTTACTTCTATATAGGCTGGAAGGGGCATGGCGAGGCAGGGGAGCTAATTCATTGGAAAAGAAGCCATCCAAACAGCACCTGAAGTGTGGCCCTTCTTTCCCAACCCTTCATTAGGATGATTTCTTTCATAAAACAGGAAATATCACTTAAATACTACCTCAAACATGCAGGAAAATAGAGATTCATAAAAAGGCGAAAAGCCAATTCCAAAATTCAATAGATGCTTTGGAATATTTGGTAATTATTTTCAGGAAAGCCTTGGTTCAGCTCAGTAAGCTCAATGAATAGGCTAGAGTTGGGGAAATTGTGTCATCTACCCAACTGTCCTCCTACCAGAGTGTGGTAGTTAGATTCAGTTGTCAACTTGGCCAGGTGAAGGCACCTAGTTCTGTTGCTGTGGACATGAGCCAATGGTACGTGAACCTCATCTGTTGCTCATTACATCTGCAGTCGGCTAGGAGGCATGCCTGCTGTAATGAATGATGTTTGACTTAATTGGCTGGTGCTTAAATGAGAGAGCACAATGTGGCACAGCCCAAGCAGCTCAGCATACCTCATCTCAGCACTCGCAGCTCAGCCCAGGCCTTTGGAGATGCAGAACGGAATCACCCTGGGGAAAGTTGTTGGAACCCAGAGGCCTGGAGAGAAGGCCAGCAGAGGTTGCCCTTTGCCAGCCCATGTAAGAAAGAACCTCAGTTGAAAGTTAGCTGCCTTTCCTCTGAAGAACTAACAAACTAAATCCCTTTCATTAAAAGCCAGTCCGTCTCTGGTGTGTTGCATTCCGGCAGCTAACAAACAAGAACACAGAGGAAGGAAGGTGTCAAGGGGACAGCGCCACCTTGCCACACCTGCAGGCGCAGTGTGAGCCTATCCTGCCCGGACCGAGCCCACCAGGTGGCTGAGACCACAGCGTTCAGGCCACTGCACCATTGGTGATGGTGGCGCTGTGTCAGGGGCTACCACGGAGTGACCTCAGCTCAGCAGCACTCACACAGACAGCTCAGAGCTGGGCTGGCCTAGTGATCTGGAAATGGGGCCATCCTAAAAGCCCCTCTACAAGAAGCAGGCAAGTCCTATGTTCCAGTGTCCAGACTGGCTATTCCATCACTCCCTGCCATCGAGAAGGGGTCTCAGCTTTATTTTGTGCAGTCACCTGTAGGCATCACATATCGGTGGTTCTCTTTCTGCAGAGACCCGTAGAGGCATCCGAGCTGTCACGGGGGTAACTCAGGGCTGTGCTGTGCTCCTCACACATTCACGGGAGGCCTCTAGAAGGACAGGCCTGGTAAGGAAAACCGAAAGCCTTCTCTGATTACACTTCAGCGGTGAATCACTGTAATATTTCAGTCCTTCAGGGTGTGTAAGCTATGTCAACATCTTGGAGCCGACTGGCATTCCACTGGGGCTGCCGATGACGGGACTGACATTCCAGATGGATTCAAGCCTACGTAGCTGTGCACGTGAGGGGGCCAAGAAAAAAGGCAGGGGGGCCCCAGGACCCACAGGCCCAACCACAGAAGGGACAGAGAGATGCATGAGTGTGACTGGGGGGTGTGTGACTGGGGGGTGTGTGACTGGGGGGTGTGACTGAGGGGTGGGTGTGAAGTGTGCACCCCTCCTGGCTCACTCTGCTGCTCTCACTCCGGCTCCCTTGTGGTTCCTCAGAATGTGGCAGGCCGGCCTCAGGGGCTTTGCACCTGCTGCCCCCTTCACTTGGGAAGTGTTTCCCACAGTCGCAGGGATAATTCCCGCCTTCAGCTCTGCTCAAACGGCCCCTTTGCAGAGAAGCCTTTGCTGGCTGCCTGCTTAATCACAACGCGCCTCTCCCCACCCCATCCCCCTTGTTTGTTTTTCTTTCTGGTCACAGACTATAGCTCTTACTCGTTAATCATCTGTCTTTTTCCCCCGGGGAGGCAGCCCATAATCCAGGAAGGCAGGGGCTTTTCCCCACCACTTAGTATCCCTGGTGCCCAAAACGGTCTGGCTGAGAGTAGGTGCTTAATAAATATTTGTGGGGTGAATGAATATCTCCAAACTCTAATGGGCCATATTAATCGACTCCCCAGAGCAAGTTAACGTATCACGAACTAGGAGGGCCTTTTGCAACAAACTCATTCAGGCTGGTGCTCCCAGAAGGCTGGACCGCTCAGAACCAACCCATAAGGACCCTTGAGAAAAGAGCTTCCAGCCTCATCAAAGACCGACAGCACTTGCTTCAAAAATATTCCAAGCCAACTTTTTATTTTTCCTGCCATGCTTTCCGCCATGACTTGTAGGCCCCTCTACTTCTTTTTGTCTTCATATCCGAGCAATTCCAGAGCGGATCTCTGAGAAGTCGGTGGCTTTGTCCCGGGCGGGTGCAGGAGAGTGGAGCAGCTCATCTAGGGAAGCGTTCAGCTTCCCGGGGGTCAGGACAGGCATCACCTGGCTCCCACTCAGGTGGGCCTTAGCCTGACCGAGGTGCATCTCGGTGAGCCACCCAGGGCCCCACGTCCTCCTCGGAGCACCTTGAACAAGCGACTCTCAGAAAGGTTCCCAGAAGATATTCTTACGTGGAGCCCAATCCACAGAGCCCCTGAACAAAGGGCCCTGCAGCCTTACGTTTTAACATCTGGCCTTTAGAGTTTACTGAAGGTTGTTATAAAAATCATTGAAAGTGAAGCTATGCCTAGGAAATGTGCTTAAGAATTCAGCCAAAGGAAAAATTTTATTTCCTTTTGGATAAAAATTGCATTCCACATTACGTTTCCCCTTCTGTGTTCTCTCTGTCAGGAAATTGAGAGCAAACTTTGAATCACCATTGGAGCTGACCCTTTTATGGATGACATATCATTCTGCAACCCCCTCTATTTTTCATTCCATTGCAGAGGTTTCTCATAATCTACTTCAAAGGCTGGATGGAAAGAGACAGAATTTATAGACAATTAAACAACTGCCACTGGAAAACAATCAACAGCAGTGAACGAATCTGACCTGCATCTAGTCAACGGCTTGTGGCCTTACCACAACAGGAGAAATTCAGAAAGCCTGTCGGGAAGATGGTAGAATGTGCTGTGTCACCAAGGGGCATGACAAACCACTCTGGAAACTGAAAGAAAAGGCTCGCGGCTACTCTCCCGAGGTGGTCTGCATGCGTCATGGGGGGAGGAAAGACGAACTGAGGCTGGAGGTTCTTTCCACCTCCACCCTGGGGCAGCTCGGGGTGACCCAGCACGTCTGACAACTGCGAGGTGGACACCTGGGAGGCAGCAGGCCAGACTGATGTAGAAGCAAATGCCGGGAAGGGGCTGGCCCCAGCCTCACTGCCACCCATCACACGACAAAGTGGGCTTCAGGGGGCCCGTGCCCAGGCGGCTCCACCAGGACAGTTGCCACCCCTCGGGGCCCCTTCTACAGACCTCCAAACACGGGGCATTACCATCACATACTGGCCACAAAGGACTGTGACCCACTGTCACGGGTGGAATAGCCCCCACCCCGCATCCATTCATATCTACCTGGAACTGGGGAGGGACTGGATTTGGAAATGGGGTCTTTGAGATGTCAATAGCTGGGACAAGGCTGTACTGGGGTAGGGAAGGCCCCATGCAGTGACCAGTGTCCCCATAAAAAGACGGACACTGTGACACAGACACAGAGGGGAGACAGAGGCAGAGAGCGGCGTGAGGCCACCACGAGCCAGGGAGCGCCGGGCATGGCAGGGAACATGGGGAGCTGGTGCAGGCAAGGGGGGCACTGCCCTGAGGTCTCAGTACCATGGGCCCACAGGCTCCCGGGCTTCAGGCTTCGGCCTCAGAACTGTGAGAATAAACCTGTTGTTCCAGGTCTCTCTGTTAGGGCAGCCCTAGAAATTTAAGGCAACCCCCTCATTTCCAAAGTCACTTTGCCTGATAGAGTAGCCATCCAATCAGAGCTCCCCATCTTCAGAGTTTATCTTAGCACTCTTAGGCAATTTAGAAATAAGACATAGCACCTCCATGCAGCCAGTTCACCCTGCTTTCCTATTTACCACCTGGTTTGTCTTCTCAATTCCCACACCCCGTCCCGGCCGCCCCAAGATGGTCTGCAGATTTGGAAGGCTGAGAGACTAACCCTGAAAGCTCCATGCTTTCAGCTCCAGAACTGCCTCTTAACCTGCCGGCCAAGTTACCTACCCAGCCCCCAGGTTACCTACCCTGCCCCCAGGTTATCAGGGCCCAGGTTACCCGGCCCTCAGGTTACCCCCAGGTTTCCCGGCCCCGAGGTTATCAGGCCCCCAGGTTTCCCAGCTCCCAGGTTATCAGATCCCCAGGTTTCCCAGCTCCCAGGTTATCAGACCCCCAGGTTTCCCAGCTCCCAGGTTATCAGACCCCCAGGTTTCCCGGCCCCCAAGTTATCTGGCCCCCAGGTTGCCCACCAGCCCCTGGGCAGCCTCGACCTCCACATCAGCGCAGGAGGCTACAGCGGCGCCCACCTCGGCTCTTACCCCTCCCGATGTGCCTCCTGGTGTTCTCTATGGTGGAGTTCCTGTTCACGTTGGACAGCAGCCCCAGGCAGAACCGGCTCCTATTGTTGGAGGGGTCCGTGAACCCATCGACCAGCACGCTCCGAGAGGACGCCTGGAATGTCTCCCCCACGCGGCTGTTGAGCTCGTAATAGGCGACCGAGCACCAATGCTGTGGCTCCTCGTAGCACACGGGCCGGAAATCTGCAAGAGAACGAGCCTGGGGTCCCAGTGGCTGAAGCGGGCCCGCTATCAGGGTCCTAGGGGTGGGGGCGGGGGGGGGGGGTGTCTGCAGGACCACGACTGCTGCTCTGTAGCCTGAAACTGGGCAGCGCAGTACAAGCTATGGTCAGCGGCTCTGGTTAGTCCTCATTAGTCTCCCTGGTTAGAGAACTGGTAAATGCATTTACTAGTAATGAGGGACCAGGCAAAGCCGTTGGAAGCAGATCGATGCAAAGTTTGTCACTTGTAAAGGAAACGCAGCCCAAAGGGAGCTGATCTGTCATGTCACCTTTACATCTGAAAGGGCAAACAGAAGCTCCTCGGCTGTGTTCTAAGAAACTAGAGATAAAAACATAATAATTTGGATAGGGTAAAAACCAAATTAAAAACTTCCCTTGCATTTCAAATTAGCGAAAGAGGAAAAAGAAGTTGCATGAAAACAGGCCACACTTACCCTCTCCTTCCTGTTACATGTAGGACATTTGGTGATTTATGGCATAGGATGCTTCACAGAGGGCTGGGCCCTACATCAGGAAGCCCATGCTATGTTTTCACCCCAAATACTGAAAAGTTTGAGTTTCCAGTAACCAACTAAATTTCAGAGTTCTTACTTTCTTTACCTCTCACTGCCTTTCTATGGACAATATTACCTCTTTTTCCTGAATATCTTAACAATTCTTGTATCTAGAATGCATTCTGCATTGTCAAACCCTAGACGTGCTAAAATGTTAATGAAACTGATGGATTAGGGGATTTTCTTTGATTTACAAAAGGACTTTGCCTATAGAAGAGCTCGTGTTGAGATTCCTCCAGTTGGGCACTCCTTCCTTCTTGGAGTTTGCTTCGGGAACTGCAGCCTCTACAGTTTTTGTGAGAACCCAATTTACCACACTAATGCAAAATGTTAATAACAGAAGAAACTGTGTGTTGGAGGGGATATATATGAAAACCCTGGACTTCTCTGTAAACCGACAACAACTCTAATTTAAAAAAATCAGTTTTCATCTACTTCTCAGGATGGCCCTCTGGCTAAATGATTCATGTGCTGGTTTGAAAGGATGTATGTACCCTAGAAAAGCCATGTTTTCATCAAAATCCCACTTCGTAAAGGCACAATAATCCCTATTCAGTACTGTATGTAATTAGATCATCTCCTTGGAGATGTAACCTAATCAAGAGTGGTTGTTAAACTGGAGAGGTGTGTCTCCACCCATTTGGGTGGGTCTTGACTGGTTTACTGGAGTCCTATAAAAGAGAAAACATTTTGGAGAATAAGCGATTCAGAGAGAGCAGAGAATGCTGCAGCACCACGAAGCAGAGACTCCAAGAGCCAGTGACCCTTAGAGATGAAGAAGGAAAATGCCTCCCGGGGAGCTTCATGAAACAGGAAGCCAGGAGAGAAGCTAGCGGATGATGCCGTGTTCACCATGTGCCCTTCCAGTTTAGAGAGATACCCTGACTGTGTTCGCCATTGTGCCTTCTCACTTGAGAGAGAAACCCTGAACTTCATTGGCCTTCTTGAACCAAGGTATCTTTCCTTGGGTGCCTTAGATTGGACATTTCTATAGACTTGTTTTAATCAGGGCATTTTTTCAGTCTTATGACTGTAAACTAACAACATATTAGATTCCCCTTTTTAAAAGCCATTCTGTTTCTTGTATATTGCATTCCGGCAGCTAGCAAACTAGAACAGATTTTGGTACTGGAGAGTGGGGTGCTGCTGCAGTTTGCAAATACCAAACATGTTGGAACAGCTTTTTTTTTTAATTTTTTAAATTAATTTTTAAATTAAAAAAATGACAAAAAACAAATATTCTTAACATATGATCATTCCGTTCTACATATAGAATCTACATAATCAGTAATTCACAATATCATATAGTTGCATATTATCATGATCATTTCTTAGAACATTTGCATCAATTCAGAAAAAGAAATAAAAAGACAACAGAAAAAAATTTATACATACCATGCCCCTTACCCTTCACTTTCATTGATCACTAGCATTTCAATCTGTTTATTTTAACAATTGTTCCACTATTATTTATTTTTATTCCGTATGTTTTACTCATCTGTTGATAAGGTAGATAAAAGGAGCATCAGACACAAGGTTTTCACAATCACACAGTCACATTGTGAAAGCTATATCATTATACAATCATCTTCAATAAACATGGCTACTGGAACACAGCTCTACATTTTCAGGCAGTGGAACAGCTTTTTAAATGGATAAGGGGAAGAATCCGGAAGAGTTGTAAGAATCTTGACAGAGAAGGCCTAGAATGCTTTGAAGAGACTGTTGGTAGAAATGTGGACTCTAAAGATACCTCTGACCAGACTGTAGACAGAAATGAGGCATGTGTTATTGCAAACTGGAAGGAAGACGATCCTTGTTTTAAAATAGCAGATAATCTGGCAAACTTGACTAGTGGCTTTGGCTGGAAGGCAGATTAAAAGCCATGAACCTGGATATTTAGCAGAAGAGATTTCCAAATTAAATGTGGAAAGTGCAACCTGGTTTCTCCTTACAGCTTATGGTAAAATGTGACAGGAAAGAGATAAGCTGAGAACTGAACTCTTGGGCACAAAGAAACTAGAAATTGATACTCTGGAAAATTCTGGGCTTCCAGGAAGGGAGACCCCCAGAGAATAGTGCCCCAAATGTGGAACCAGTCAGCCGTTTCAGAGAAAGCCAGGATCGGACATCAAGTTATCCAGAAAGGATTTGTGGAAACTCCTTATGTCTGATGGGCATGATCCAAGGCTACTGCATAGAAAGCCAACGAGAGTGCTGTGGGACCTGTATAAACAGAGCTGCTGCCAGTCTGAGCTGGGGGTTCAGGGAAGGGACACACTGGAGGAAAAATTACTTCAGAGGCAAAACCATGGAGACTGAGGTCTGAAGTCAAGAAGCCTTGGGCCAGGAGAGTGGACCCACCCAAGCCCATGGAGAGGGTGAGTTTGCCCCAAAGGCAGAGGATGGACTTTCCACCTCTTTGCAGTGGAAGAGTCATGCCACCTCAGGCCTTGGAGAGGGTGAAGCACATTCCTTGGGGTTTGGGGAGAGCCTGGCTGCCACCACATGGTGGGGTTGACTGTGTGCCCCAGAGATGGCAGAGAGCCTGGGAGCAGCCCCGATGCTTGGAGAGGGTGGAGCTGAGAAAAAGGTGGTCTCCCCAACGTCCCCCAAGGTTGCATTTGGAGAGAGGCAAGCTTCTGCTTAGGCCTTTGGAAAGGGTGGGACTGCCACTTTCTAAAGCCTGGAAGATAAATGATTCTCAGACTTTGAAATCTAGTGGACTTTGTCCTGCACGTTTTCGAAACTGTATGGGTCCGGTGACCCCTGTGTTCTTTCATCCTTATGGAAATGCATATATGTATCCCATGACACATCCTCCATTGTATGTTGGCAGCAAATAACTTGTTTTGGGTTTCTCTAGGTCCAGAGCCAGAAGATAATTCTGCCTTAGAACAGATCATGCCTATAACTAACTTTGATAGGAGTTTGTATGTTTCTAACTTTGTATCTCATGTGTATTGCTACTGAAATGGTTTAAGGATTTCTGATATTGTTATGGAATGAATGTATTTTGTATATGGGGAAAATATGTCTTTTTTAGGGTCCAGAGGGTGGTCTGTGCTGTTTGAAAGGACGTATGTACCCTAGAAAAGGCATGTTTTAATCAAAATCCCATTTGGTAGAGGCAGTATAATCCCTATTCAATACTGTATATCGTTAGATCATCTCCCTGGATGTGTAACCTAATCAAGAGTGGTTGTTAAGCTGGATTAGGGGAGATGTGTCTCCATCCATTTGGGTGGGTCTCGATTGGTTTACTGGAGTCCTATAAAGGAGCAAATATTTTGGAGAATGAAGGAGATTCATAGAGAGCAGAGAATGCTGTAGCACCACAAAGCAGAGAGTCCACCAGCCAGCAACCTTTAGAGATGAAGAAGGAAAACGCCTCCCGGGGAGCTTCATGAAACAGGAAGCCAGGAGAGAAAGCTAGCAGATGATGCTGTGCTTGCCATGTGCCCTTCCAGCTGAGAGAGAAATTCTGACTGTGTTCACCATGTGCCTTCTCACTTGAGAGAGAAACCCTGAACTTCACCGGCCTTCTTGAACCAAGGTATCTTTCCCTGGATGCCTTTGGACATTTCTATAGACTTGTTTTAATTGGGGCAATTTTTCAGCCTTAGAACTATAAACTAGCAACTTATTAAATTCCCGTTTTTGAAAGCCATTTTGTTTCTGGTATATTGCATTCTGGCAGCTAGCAAACTAGAACACTCCATAAACCAGCAATTTTCACTGAGACCAAAAATGGGGCAAAATCTCCAACCTGCAGAAGTTCCCAGTTCCACACTTAACAACACCCACTACCAACTTCTAAATGCTATGTCCCAATAAAAAGAAAATAGCTTATTCTGGTAAGTAGAATGATAAATAAAACATTCATTGCATGGTGCTGAGAACCGCCAAAATCAAAACACACAAATATACTACCAGCCCCTTAAACGCATGTGCAATGACAGGCCGGTGCCTGCTGTTTGGTTTATTCTAGGGTCATAAGAAATGCTCTCAGGAAGTAGCTACATTTAGCTGTTCACCTGCAAACGTGCCCCCGCTGGGCAGTGACAGCATGCGACAATGGTCAGCAGTGGACCTCCAGTTCCTGGGCCTAAACGACGGGGGGAGTGCTGGAGCTCCAACGAGGGACATCCAAGGTGAGACCCCCACCGAAAGCCTGGCAGACCCTCCACCTTCCGGGCCGCAAACACCAGGCTGGGAGGGCAGCCTCCTGTTAAAAGGTCCCTTTGCGTGACAGGCTGTTTGGAGGTGACACCGAAGAAAGTGGTTGTTCCAAGACCCTCACTGAAGGGTTGATGAGTTTTCCGTCTGAGGAACTGCAGAGCTTGAATTACTTCGTGATAAGACTTCAAATGTTGGAGTGGTCCTCCTTGCCTCTCTCAGGAGCTCGATGGGCTGTTACCTGGTTCTCACAGGATGGGGAAAGCGAAATCTCTGAAGTTAGTTTCATTTTCAGCTCCTAGGTTGCCACAGTCCATTCAAGGGCCATGGGGACACTGTCCTTGAGACAGTTCAAGATGTGCCCCAGACCCAGCAATGATGGACCTCCTGACCCTACTGTGGTGTTTGAGGGGGGCTAGGCAGGGCCCTCCCCCAAATGGGGTCCCCCGGAACAGGGCCAGCAGGTGTCCAGCGGAAGCTGTCACAGAGGGGAACCCAAGAGGCTGGGGAACAGCAGCCCCTTTAGGAAAGCTCTCAGAACCTCTGCTTTCCTCCCAGGCCTTCCTGAGGTCAGCTCAGAACTGTCTCACTCCTTGGCTGTGGCTGGCTTAACCAGCCGTAGCTGAATTGAATTGAATTGTTCACTTCTGTAGCTGTCATTTTTTAAGTGTGCATAAAAATTATGAGTGCAGCTTGTTAAAAATGCAGAATCCTGGTCCCATCCCCAGAAATTGGGATTCAAAAGATCAATGGTCAGAAGCAGCCACCTGCTTTTTAATTCGTGCCCCCCAGAATCTCTTGGAGGTGGTCCAGAAACCAATGAAACCAGAGGTCAAGCATTCCTGACCTTGTGGGGAAATGAACGCTGACCCCAGTGAGAAGGACAGGTGGCTCTTAGGGAGCTGCTCAGGGCAAACTGTCTGTCAAAGGAAGGGCCGAGCCAGTTAATCTCAAAACTTCCTTGCATCTGCTGCCGGGGTGGCCTCTTGCTGTTATCCATTCCGAATGGAATTACTTTCCTCGAAATGGGAAGGGCTTTATTCCCTCCGGAAGAAACCAGCGGCCTCCACATGGTGGCTGGATCTGCTTTTCCACGGTGGGAAGGGGAAAGGAGTGGGGACCTGCGAGTTTTGCCAGTGCAGAAACCCACGTGGGCCCGGAAACCTTCACAGACTGTTTGGGGCCAGAACGATTCTGCCACAGAACCCTCCCCAAGGCCCTGCAACACGCCTGTCCTCCCGTGACCCCTTCCTGCCGTGTCCCTTGCTCAGCAAGCCGGCCCCTCAGGCTCCCCCTCTCCCCTGTCTCCACGCGACTCACCCCGGCTTCCTCCCCGCATCCCAGCCTCTGCCCACACCGAGTGCGGTGTGGAGTGCCGTCAATGTGACCTCCACGAACTGCCGCCTTCATCCCGCTCCAGGTTCTCATGGTGACCTCCAGGGCCGCTGCAGGGTCCCTCAGCCTCTGCTGTTTTCCCCACGGCTGCTGTCAGTGTTGGCTGCAACCCCAAGGTCAGAAACCACCATCTCCGCCACCCGCGGACCTCCAGCACCCGAGCAGGTCCCCTGGCACCCAGCGGGTGTCCAACCATGACTCAATGTCAGAAAATCCTGTGCCTACAGCCCTGAGCTCTGGTCCAGGTTCCAGGTACCTGTGTGGCCACTCACTCACTCAACAAGCAGTGAATGAGCAAGCAATTATGTTCCAGTAAACAGACATAAAAGAAGCTCACAAGTTCTTTTTTACCACCCAATTATTAATTATTAACCCCTTACCTCGGCGTGGTACATTTGCTACCATTGATGAAAGCACATTTGTGTAATTGTCCTATTATCTCTACTCTCTGGTTAACGTAGAGCCCACTGTGTGTGTTGTGGATTACTTTATTTTTATTTTTACTCTAGTGACATATACCACCTAACATTTCCCCTTTCAGCTACATCCCAATACATAATCAAGTGCAGAGCTCACAATTTAATGGGGGAAAAGACACACAAGCAATTATAAAATATTGTGTGATGAATGCAATTGTAGGAGTAAATGCAAACTGTTGAGGGGCAAAAAAGAAGGACCAAGAAGGACGTGGCAACTCCCTCTTTATTTTCCCACATTTTGTACGTTCTTTGAGGACTGGGACAATTCTTATTTATCTTTTAATTTACCCTTTTAGGAATCTAAGACAGTGCTTGGATGTAGTAAGAGTTCAATAAATTCCTGTTAGATAAAGGAATATATGAATGAATGAATGAGGCAAGTTGTGATGTCTGGCACCAAATGCCCTTACTCATATGCCTCTAGGAACTGGGTTACTCAGGATTGTTTTCCCTCATGCTTCGGAGCTTGGTCAGCTCAGCTCAGCCCACCTCTGGGACCACAGACTTGGGGTGCCTTCCCTGCACGGGCCTATGCCCCCTCTCCCTTCAGCCTATCCTTATTGCTCATTCCTGGCTTCAGGAAGGTGCAGGCAGGCAGCACGCTGGGGCTGGAGCACTCACCTGGGCCAAAGGCAGAGCACAGCCACGACCTTCCTGCTTGGGCCCCAGATGCACTTCCCTCCTATGTCTCCTCCACTTTAGAAGCCTCCTTGGAATTTCCCAGGAGCACTGCTCAGGTGCATTTCCTTCCCACCAGCTCCCACAGCAGGGGTCCCACAGCGAGGCCAGCACATGCTCTGGCCTGCCTACCTGGCTGGACGGCTGGGGGCCTGGGGGCCTAAGCACGTGGGGGGGGGGGCGCGCACAGCGACCGCCACCGTGAGCGTGGCAGGTGCCCACGGCTCTGACTCACCTGAGTGCAGACAGGACCCCTCCGGCTCCGAGCAGCTCCCCGGGGACGGCGGGAAGGCCAGGCCGGGTGAGGGCAGCGCAGCCCGGGGCGGTGGCGGCGGGCAGGGGCAGGGGCAGGGACCGGGGCAGGGCCCACTGTGCAGGGAGGCGGTGCGGAGGCGGGCCAGCAGGCCGAGCTGCGGGTCGCACTCGCTGTGTCGCGGCACGAGCACCGGTGGCAGCACTAGGACCAGAGAGGGACACGGGGTCAGCATGGCTCATCCACCCGGCACCGCGGGCAGGCCGGCCTTGGGCGCGCCCAACTTCCACCCCGTCTGTGCGTCCATCTGTCTGCCTGTCCACCTGTGGTGGGGAGGCTGCCTTCCACCATGCCTCGTGCCATAGGACCCTGTCGGTTGCAACCACATCTCTCCTCAGCATAGCATCACCATTAAGGAAAGAGAGGAGAGGGAAGTGGTCTGGATGTCAGCACCCCAAAATTTAGACTCCCCCACTCATTCCTAGCGTGGGAACCTCCTGAGCAGCTCTAACTCCCAAACTCCTTGGGCGCTGCCAGTAAAATCCATTTGTTTTAGGCTTAAGTTAGCCAAAATCTGTTTCTGATTGCTTGCAATAAAACCCTAAGTGATGCCCAGAATAACATTTTTCTCTGCAGAGACCATGCTGAATTATTTAGATGCCAAGCCTAAATTTCAGGCGCAGCAGTGCTGCGGTAATAAAACCATCTTATTTGTCCTTACCAGAAAGACTAAGAGTGGCTAACTGAAGGATAAGTGGTGAATCATAATAAACATGCTGAAAGACAAACAGCAGTAAGAAAACCTATAAATAAAGCATGCCTGTTTTAGCACGCTCCTTCTGGGGTCCATTCTGGAAAAAGAACACAAATATTCTCTACCCGATTCCATGCGGAATTGAGAAATGCATTCAGATTCGCAAGGGCAAGGGTCGCAGGTAGCCGAGGAACTAAAAGGTCACCTGCCTGGCCTCCAGAACACCTCCCAGGACAGATGTTGATGTACAGCCTGTGACCACATGAGTTCCAAACAGAGGGGCGCGAAAATGGAAGGGGGAAATGGTAAAAAACATAGCAGGAAAAAAGTGGCCCAGGGCCGAAGAAGGGTCTGAGCCATTCGACTGAAAAACAGCCCAAGGGCACAGCCCAATGAACGAAGAAAAATCCAGACCTATTCATGCCTCCTACAACTTCCCCAAGCGAACATGCCAACCTTTGGCTTCCTAGGATGAGGCAGGACGGCCAACCTGGGAGAGGACACTCCCCCAAAACTGTGCTCCTGAGCAGAAGGCTGCAGGGATCCAGAGAGAGAAATGCAGTGGGACACTGTGAACAGCTGGTGTGAAGGGACATCCCCCAAAGGGCTTACACATGCATGCACACACGCACACACAAACATGTGTGCATGCACACACCTACATGCTTGCACACACAGGCACACATTAGACTTCTACACACATGTGCACACATGTGCATGTGCACACACGTTCACTCATGCACACACAGACATATATGTGCATGCATACACATGCTCACATGCACACTCAGATGCACATGTGCATGCACACACACACACGCACAGGAAGAATGAAGACTTAGAGTGGGATTTTACAGTATTTGAAACAAGCTCTAAAAATCTACTGCCAGTCTTTCCCCTGCCCTGTCGTTGTCAATCCAGGAAAGATTTCCAGAAACTCTTCCCTCGGCTGTTTTCAGACCCGGACCTATGTGCCTCCACTTTACCTGAGCTGGGAAGAGGCGGCCGGCAAAATCTCCTTTGTTAGATAAAGGTTAGTCACGGGTTAGGGGGAAATTTGGATTTTACTGTTAATCATATCAAGACCACGCAAAGCCTCCAGAGCTGTGAAACGATGCCGACAACTCCTTCCAGGTCCCTCAAAATAAAACAGCCTTTTCCAAACATCACACAAAGCTCACAGGTGTGCTGAAATCAAAACATCTTCTTTCTGGATTTCCAGATTACAATGTTGTGGCTTCATTTCCTAAAATGGAACCCTTCCCTCTCTCTCCTCCTTCTCTTTTTGGGGGGGGTTTGTGTGGGGGGGCGCACATCCCTCTCTTGCTGGTGCCCCATCTCTACCTCCCTCTCCTGATACGCCAGCCCAGCTGTAGAAGGCCCCGTGTCCCCGTGACGAGCCCTCACCTGGCGTCTCCACGCGGCGGTAGTGGTAGGGGTTGATGCACACCTCTTTCTGCTTGGAGCCGAACGGGAACTCGCAGCACTCCAGGGCCTTCAGCTCATGGTGAGACTGGAGGTCAGGCCAGCGCCACACCCGGCAGTAAATGACGTGGGGCAGGCCCTTGCGGTGGGACACCTGCAGCCGCCCATCCAGGGACCGTGGGATGGTCACGCACCTGCTGGGCTGGCCCGGACAGCTGAGGGCCCTCTCCAGCTCATCCATGGCTCCTTTCTTCTTCTTGAGCTTCTTCACCAAGGAATCCACCGCCTTCTCCGCCCACTTCTCCTCCTCGTCTCCTTGCTTCCAGCCCAGCAGTCTCTTCACCGCCGGGCTGGTGAAGGAGAAGAGGGAGCTGATGGGCGTGCTGGCGAGCATGGGGGTGGCCCGCGGGAGCCCAGAGCAGAGAGGAGCGGCGAGGTGGTCGTCACAGCCGCTCTCCTGGAGAGTCTGAGCACGGACCTTCCTTTTCTGCCAGAGGCAACCGTGATGGACTCCAGTTGGGAGATGCTGTGACCGTCTCCAGAGCCGGCCAACTCTGAAAAACAAGATGAGATTTCATTGTGCTTAATCGGGGCACTTTTTTTGAGAAGATGAAAGTTGGCTACGAGGAAGAAGGCATTCTTCAAATGGCTTACATTGAAAGCTCTTGGCCATCCTTGACTCTAGCCACTCCTTTATTTCCTACAGCCCAGCCTCAGCAATTCTGCCTTCAGGGTGTCTGTCAGATTTCTCCCGTTTCCCTCCATTTTCACCCGCCCCTGAGGCCTGCTGACCTATCTACCGTTCACCTGAGTCACTGCAGTCACCTCCGAAGCTGCTTCTCTCCTCCTTTTCCCAGTTCTAGTCCCTTTACTTCCAAACGCTCCTTTTGTTAAGCTACTCTGCCATCTAAGAAACCACAAGGGCTCCTAGGAGCCAGGTTTTCCTCTATCTGGGTTTCTAGGGCCTCTGTATAATCTTTGCTCAACCTACCCATTCTTTCTCCTTTAGAGTTTGCACAAGGAACCCATCTTCCCCATAGGAGACAGATATGAATGAAAAGGGAAAACGAGTCACCTCCACTCAGGCAGAGCCACTCTTAACATACATTCTTCCAAGCTACCTTCTAGGTTAATGGTTCTCAAAGTGTGGTCCGAGGATCCCTGGGGGGTTCCCGAGACCCTTTCAGGGAATGGGAGAGCCCGTGAGAGCCTCTTTTCCAACAATGTATCCAAATCATTTTTTATTTTCTTCATGTACGTTCACCCAAACAACATATTACAAAAGATTGTATAGCAAATAGGAGAATCTAGGTGTCGATGATTAAAACAGACATTAAAGAGATCTGTAGAGCTGTAAAACAACATTCTTTTCACTAAGTTTTTAATAGGGGTTTTTCCCACAGAATTTTATTTATGATAATACATAAAGGGTATATAATTGTTTTTTGAAGAATCTGTAATTATTTTAACTATTTCTCAGCTTTAATTTCTAAAATGGTAAAAATGGAAAGATAAAACCTACACAAGCAAAAGCTCTTTGTAGTTCTTAGTACTTTTTAAAAATGGAAACGAGTTATGAGACCAAAAGTTTTAAACTGCTTTTCTAGAAGTCGCAGAGTCATAAATGCATATGCAAGTAGTAATGCCATCACATCTGTTATTCTGCCTGAAAATCAGCAACTTTCTTCTTTGCCTTCTCATCCAAAGGAGACATTGTTTTCCAGTTTTTCAACAGTTCTTTTAAAATTTCCTGGAACAGAACTCCATTTTCTTTTCTGTAGAATAATTGGCTTAAAGAGAACTTGCCCCTTCTCCCGGATCATAGGAACCTCATCAATGTTTAAAATAGCTTTTGGTAGCATATTAGAGCATGCTGACTGATTTTAGTACCCTGGAATCCATCTAATTGATAATCCCCAGTAATTGCCTGTTTAATATGCACTACACCTAATTCCCTCCTTCCTTTCTCTGGAGAGAAAGCTGTACCTTTCCAAGTCCAGTTATTTAAACGTCTTTGGACAAAGAGGTGTTATAAAACCCATGCTTTCACTACCATTAGCAGGTCCAGTTACCCCAAATTGATGACATTTAATGAAGATAAAGCAACATTTATATCACTCTATCCCTCTTGTCAGCATCCTTTTGCACTGCGGAGAAGTAAACTTTGGTGCAGAGGGTTGATAACTGTTCATTTTACTTGGCAGCCTAACTTACATTCAGTTCTATTTGGAAGGACTGGTTTCATGGCTTAACAATCATGGATTTATAAAGTATAGTTGTCACCACGTTCGGATTCTGCTTACTTAATGGAGTCAGGCTGCTTTAAGCAATAATTCAAAAGAGAGTTTTAAGGAGAAGTCACATAACACAGAATAATCTATTCCAAAAAAACCCCGGAATTCTGCTTAGTTTTCCATGGGATTTGTTATTAGTAAACTGTGGCATAAATCTTTAAGCTGGTACAGTAAAGAAGTAGACAAAAAGTTCTTTCTAAAAATATTTAGCTGAGTTAAGTAAACATACTTTAAAAAAAAACTGTTGGATGTGCAAGGGTAGTTCTTAGGTAGAATTCTCGCCTGCCATGAGCAAGACATGGGTTTGATTCCTGGCCCATGCACTGCCCCGACCTCCAAAACAGCAAGCAAAAATAAACAAACAAAAATTCAACAAATGTTACTGCAAAAACGGGCTACTCACATGGAAAAATAATAAAATGTGACCCTGCCATACAGTACACAAAACAAAACAAAACTGTTGCTCCATGAAACAAACGACAGCTCTGTGAACCGGTACTTTTAAACTGTGGGTTTCTATCAATTACTTACATGTGAAATTAATCTATTGGGTCAAACTGGCTTTTATAAAAGCAACAAAACATGAAAACAGTATACTGCAGAGCAGCTAACATATAAAGAGTAAGCATTACTTTGTTAAAACTTTTCATTCAGAGGTTTATATTTTGTGTGAGGAGTATGTGTGTGTACGTGTGTGTGTGTCAAAAGTCATGATGCAATATTTATAGTGTATCTGCTTTGTTTATTGCGTACTTGTTATCACAGATAGCAAGCAAAAACTGTGAGAAGCGTTACCCGTCAACCGTGCATTTCCTCCACCCCATCTGTCAGGCTCCGCTTTGGTGAGTGACATCTGGGGATCACCGCCCCTCCTCACCCCTTGGGAAAATCCCAACTAGCCCAGAATCCCAGGCCTGAGAAACCTTGGCTCCCTGCAATCTGATCCAAGGTTGCATTTTTTTTTTCTTGGCATGGGCAGGCTCTGGGAATCGAACCCAGGTCTCCGGCATGGCAGGCAAGAACTCTACTCACGGCTGCATTTTGAACGCTTATAATAATTTTACAGTGGCTCCAAGACCGATATCATTGCTGCAAGACACAGCTACTGTCCCATTACACAGAATTTCTCGGATTGGGGTGGGGTGGGGGTGGGGCAGAAAAGTCGAATTAAGAATCTCAGAGGGATAAACAGCAAATTCCTGACAGTGGCCTCCAGGAAGGGACGGAAGATGATAGGAAATTGTAAAATGTTAAGATTTAATAAAGCCAACAGCTGGGTACACAGATGTCCAATTTCTTATCCTCTATATTTGTCTATTTATTTTTCATAGAAAAACTAAGTGTAAAAAATGAATCAAACTTGGGGTTTAAATAACACTAAGGCTTCAGGTTCTTGTTTATGCTAGAAGTGTCCACTTAGCCATGCAGTGTGGCATAGGGTTCTTGTCCCACTCAAAGCCCTGCAATGTTTCAACCACTAGTAAGACAGGTGACCAACTGGCCATTTCCCTGAGGTTCAAAAGGGCAACCCCCACCCACTTCCCCAGTGCAAGTTTGTTCACAGAGTTAGCCTGGCTCATGTTATCAATAATTTAGACGCCTCCTCTCATCCTCCAATCCACCTTGGCCTTCGATACCACCACTGCCAGGCTGAGGGTCTCGACAATAATTAAAACAGAGCACTCAAGGGTCATTAAAAGCATGAGCAGGGGCTGTCAACAGTGCCTGAGTTACTCCATTCCTAGAGAGTACAAATAAGAACAAAATAAAATAAACAATGAATGCACCGAAGGATTGGACAGTGTCTCCCAAAAAGACAGGCTCAAGCTCAGCCCTGGGCCCACGAGTGTGACCTCATTTGGAAATAGGAGTTTTGAACGTGGGATTAGGTAAGAGGAGGCTAAGCTGGAGCAGGGTGGCCTGAACCCAACAGGATGGCATCCTAATAAGAAGGGGAGCACTGGGCTCAGACAGAGGGGAGAAGGCCATGGAATGACTGAGGCAGAGAGAGCCACAGGTTCCCAGCAAGCTGCTCTGCCCTAAAGACATTAGGCCAATACCTCGATTTCAGACTCGGAGGCTCCTGAACTGAGGCAGTATATTTCTGCTATTTTTAAGTCACCCAAGTTTGTAGCACTTGCCAGACACCTTCTAAAGATGAATGCCCTTGAGGGATTTATAAACAGAAACATAGCCAGATAATTTCTTCAAAATACAACAAGGACAGAGGATAATGCCTCAGCCAACCTGGCTCCAGAAGATTCCTAGGGATGACATTTGGGCTGCATGTAGAGGGATTTAAATTACAGCTAAAATAATAAGCTGTAACTTCACAGATGAAGATAGTTTTCTATAAATTTTTTTATTATTAAGTTCTCACTTTTGTAAAAATAACCTGTGTGTCCTGCCACTGGTCAATTGGGTGACCTTGGACATATCTTGTGTCTTGAGGGGTGCCTCTCCCTCCTCATTTACAGAGCCAAAGGGTGCTCGGCCTTACTATCAGCACCTCACTGGACAAGCTTCATGGCCAAGGGCTGTTGGGGGACAGCTACTTGGTGTTGGGTGGCTCATGCAGCTGCTGGGGTGCTGTGTTGGCCCCTCCAGGTCATCTGAGAAGGAGATACCACACGCACTCATGACGCCATACTGCATTGTGTTGAGCCAAGCCACACTTTGTGTTCCATGGCTGTCAAATTGATCCTTTAAATGACAAAATGTCATCTACCAACACAAAACAATTTCCACTTTTCTCTCCAGTTGTTTGCTCCTTTCTAGCATTATTTTTTTAAGCAAACATGTTTTCTTGCTGTCACTGTGTTTGGAAGCTTTGGTTGAAGCAGCAGAAGCTTCATAACCCCAGGTCTCTATAAATGCCAACCATGGACCATTAGAATTTTCCTTCTTTAGGCAAAAGGAACAAGCATTCCATGACTATCCATTCATTGGGTCACTCAGTGCCCACTTCATACACTCATGGCACAAAAACACAACTTTCTTCTTTTCCTGGCATCTGAGTCTTACAATAAACCCCAACTGAGGAGCACAACAATGTCTCATTTTCAAGTCTTTTAAATAAACAAGGCCACTTAGAACGCAGCACAGACCACGTGCACACATTGCAATTTAATTGCACATAATCCTACACCAAAACACAATTTACCAGGTTGGATGAGTGTTTGGAAAAAATGACTCTTTCATTTTTAAGTTATCAGTTTCAATCCAACTCCCATTAACAGTTACTCAAGATTACTTCCAGTTTCCTGGTGTTAGGGATTGAATCACACCCCCACAAAGATACATTCAAGTCCCAACCCCCAGATCTGTGGGTGTGGACTCATTTGTAAGAAGGAGTTTGAAGACACAACTAAGATGAGACCAAAATGGGGCAGGGTGAACCCTAATCCAATGTGACTGGATCTTCCATAAGCAGAAGAAATCTGAATGCAGGGTCAATAGGAGTGAGGAGGAGGAGAAGGCTGAAGGAGACAGATGGCCACGTGGCAGAGGCAGACAGCTATGTGATGGAGTCAGGCAGTCATGTGACAGAGGCAGACGGACGTGTGATAGAGGCAGACGGACATGTGATAGAGGCAGATGGCCATGTGATGGAGGCAGACGGACATGTGATGGAGGCAGTGGCCATGTGATGGAGGCAGACGGACATGTGATGGAGGCAGTGGCCATGTGATGGAGGCAGACGGATATGTGATGGAGGCAGTGGCCATGTGATGGAGGCAGACGGATATGTGATGGAGGCAGATGGCCATGTGATGGAGGCAGACGGACATGTGATAGAGGCAGATGCCATGTGACAGAGGCAGATGGCCATGTGACAGAGGCAGACGGACATGTGATAGAGGCAGAGGCCATATGATGGAGGCAGACAGATATGTGATAGAGGCAGATGGCCATGTGACAGAGGCAGATGGACATGTGACAGAGGCAGATGGCCATGTGATGGAGGCAGACAGACATGTGATAGTGATAGAGGCAGTGGCCATGTGATGGAGGCAGACGGACATGTGATGGAGACAGAATGCCATGGACAGAGGCAGACAGCCATATGAGAGACAGACAGTCATGTGACAGAGGCAGAGCTGAGTTAGTGATGGCTGACTAGCCACACCCAGGATGCTACAGACTTCGGAGAAAGTCCAGCCCTGATAACCCCTTAATTTTGGACTTCTAGCTTCCTAAACTATGAGCCAATAAATTCCTGATATTTTAAGCCAACCAGCCCACAGTACATGTTATTAGAAACCCTAGCAAATTAGGATAGTTGTCCTCCCTGGGAGGTTCAATTGGCAATCTTCATCCTAACCCTGAAGAAACAAAAATCCTTTTGAAGGGAGACGTGGGTTGCCTACTCTGGAGGATGCCTGAGCGATGGATGCGTGAAACCCTGACAAATCCTCCAGAGACACTGCTTCGTGTGCAATGTGGTCAAGAAAAGCCTGCATCACCCACCAACACTCCAGCCCGGGGGCAGGGAACAAGGGGCCACCATGACAGAGAACTTGGTCTTTTAATTTCAATCGTATTAATTCTGACCCCTAATTCATGGCCAGCATCAAGTGTACCTCAGCATCATCTCAATAAAACACTTTACTAATGAAATTTAGAATTAGAACAAATGTGCCAAAGGAACGTTTAACCCCTTTAAAGGAATAGAGCATTTTCTTGACAACTTTTGCAGCACTTTTTTGACACTGATAATTAATATGGCAATACCACATGCTTTTAAAATAAAAAAAGGTCCAAAGCAGGTGCCAGTTATCACCATTGGCATAATTATATAATTTATTATTACTGCACATATATGATAAGAAACTGGTTTTTAAATATACACACACAAACACATCTATGTATATCTAACTAACTCAGATTTATTCTCATTTAAACCAGCCTGCTGTCCCCACATTTCACATGAGAGGAAACCATAAGTTTCTATTAATATAAATAAATACCTCATGCATGTACCCTTTCAGCCTTATGCATTTGGAAAAACATGGAAATGGGATCATGATGTTCCACACTCTGCAAAGCCAACATGGGTAGCTATATTCAGAGATTTCCTGACAAATCGGTGAGAGGACAGTCCTGCTCTCCGGTCTCCCAGTGACCATCCTGTCCAGGAGGGAGAACCTTCTGGCCCAAGCCCCAGAGGAAAAAGACGGACACCACTTGTACAGTGGAGGCTCTATCCAAGCGGGCCCTGGTGGTCTGGGCATCTATGGACCCCGGAATCATCTGCTCATTTTGGGTGACTGTGTATCAGTTGATTTTTCTATGGAGTCAGTCCATTGTTTTTTTTAGTTTTTTTGTTTGTTTGCTTTCTAGATTCTCAAAAAAAATCTGTGACATCAAAAGGTTAAAAAAAATAATCTAATGAATTATTTAGGAGAACAGGATACATGAGAAAGGAAACAAGCTGAAGGGGCTGAGGACAAAACCTGACTATTCTCACAGACTGAATTTAAGCTGGGTGTAGGGAAGAGCCTGAAAAAGACAAGTCAGCTGAGGCAATGTAACCAGACAAGAGGAGGGAAAAGCTTTCAGATGGTGCCATCAGCTCTGTCCCATCCAAGATGGAGGAAGCAGGTGCTCTGGGGCTCTGTCTTCCCAGAAATCTTTGAACAACCAGCAAAAACTGGAGAAGCATCTTTCTCCAAGCTCAGAAAACAGTTAAACGGACTGGAGTAACAGGGTGAACACCAAATCAAGGAAAAGGCCACATACAAGTGGTAGGATCTCGGGGTTCCCTTGTGTGCTGGTCTGAATCTGTGGTGGACCCCAGAAAAGCCATGCCCTTTAATCCTCATTCAATATTGCTGGGTGGGAGCATTTTGATTGTTCCCATGGAGATGTGACCCACCCAACTGTGGGTGGTAACTTTTGATTAGATGATTTCCATGGAGGTGTGTCTCCACCCATTCAAGGTGGAGTTGCTTACTGGAATCCTTTAAAAGAGGACACATTTTGGAGAGAGCCCCTTTTGGTAGAGGTACAAGGAAGCCAGCAGATGCTGCCATGTTCGCCATGTGCCCTTCCAGCTGAGAGAGAAACATTGAACTTCATTGGCCTTCTTGAACCAAGGTATCCTTCCCTGGGTGCCTTAAATTGGACATTTTTATAGATTGTTTTAATTAGGACATTTTCTCAGCCTTAGAACTGTAAACTAGCAACTTATTAAATTCCCCCTTTCAAAAGCCATTCTGTTTCTGGTATATTGCATTCAGGGAGCTAGCAAGCTAGAATACCTTGGATGGCCCCTCCCACAACCCTCACAGGCTTGGCATGGAGCTGCCTGCACTTTCAGGTGGGTTCCTGGTCCCAGTTCCAGAGGGAGCAGAGTGGCCATCATGTACATATGAGCTCTCCCACAGAAGGCTGTGGGGAAGTAGTCAAATAGGGGCTGCCTGGGTCAAGGGATTGCTGGCTGCAGGACTCAAGAGTGAGGGCTGGCCTATGAGGAAATTGGTTTCTAGGGAGAAGGGGGCATTCGGAACCATGTAAACAGAGGAAATCCTAAGGCCACAAGCATGTGCCCAAAACAATGTGCAAGTGCAGAAAGGACCAGAGAGCCCCTACACGTTGGCCTGGAGCTATTCAGCTATTCTCTAAATGCAGTGTATGAAGGAGAGCACTCATGCAGGTCAAGCTGCAAGATTGGGGAAGGTTTTTTTTCTTCCTTCTTCCTCTTTTTTTTTATTAGATCTTGGCAATCAAGGAAAACTCTATCATAATTTTAGCTAGATATAAGCTTAAGGGATAGAGACCTCATAGTCTAAATTCCAGTGATAATACATTAAAATATCAAAATGCATTGGCCCAGGCAAATAAGAATGAAACATTGGAAACCATCAGTGAAGAGGACCAGACCTGGAACATATTTAGGACCATTTTTTAAAGTATTTGTCTGAAACTTTAAAATAATAGTCTATAATGTGCTCAAAGAGCTAAATGAAAACATGGACAATTAAGGGAACTAAGGGAAATCAGGAAAATAATAAACACAAAGAAAAAAAATCAGTGGAGAGATAGAAATTATGAAAAGGAACTAACCAGAGCTGAAGTCCACAGTAACAGAAATGGAAGATTCCAGAAGGGTTCAACAGCAGATTGGAGCTGGTAGCAGAAAGAATCAGGGCACTCAGAGATAAGACACTTGAAGCCATCCAGTCTGAGGAGCAGAAAGAACAAATCAGAAAAGTGAACACAGTGAGCAGAGCCTGAGGTACCTGTGGGACACCATGCAGGCACCAATAGACATTTTGGGAGTCTCAGAAGAAGAAGAGAGAAAGGGGCAGAGAACGTTTGAAGAAATGGTACTGATATATCACAGAGTAATTTGAACAGTGAATAAAAAGTATTTGCAAAGTCCCCTTGGGGGACTAGGGAGAAAGGAGGAAATATTCAACTTCCCCATTTGGAGAATTTCTGATATTCTCGCAAGCAGTGGGGCCAACCAAATCAATAGATTGAGCCCTTGATCTTGGGGTTCCCCCCTATGAAATTTATTCCTGCAAAGGACAGGCTAAGCCTACTTAAAATTAGGTCAAAGGGTAGCCCCCAGAGAATCTCTTCTGTGGCTCAGATATGGCCTCTGTCTCTAAGCCAATTTGGCAGATGAACTCACTGCCCTCCCCCCTACTTGGGACATGATTCCCAGGGGTGTAAATCTCCCTGGAAATATGGGACAGAACTCCCAGGATGAGCTGGGACCCAGCATCATGGGATTGAGAAAGCCTTCTTGATGAAAGGGGGAAGAGAGAAATGAGACAAAATAAAGTGTCAGTGGCTGAGAGATTCCAAACAGAGCTGAGAGGTTATCCTGGAGGTTATTCTTATACATTCTATAGATATCCCTTTTTAGTTTATGGTGTATTGGAGTGGCTGGAGGGAAGTGCTGGAACTGTTGAGCTGTGTTCCAGTAGCCTTGATTCTTGAACACGATTATATAACAACATGTGATTATGAAAGCTTGTGTCTGATGCTCCTTTTATCCAGGGTATGGACAGATGAGTAAAAAAATGGCTAAAAATAAATAAATAATAGGGGAGAAAAGGGGTAAAATAAATTGGGTGGATGGAAATACTAGTGCTCATTGAGAGGGAGGGGTAAGGGGTATGGTATATATGAGTTTTTTATTTTTTCTTTTTATTTCTTTCTGGAGTGATGCAAATGTTCTAAAAAAATGATCATGGTGATGAACACACAACTATGTGATGATATTGTGAACCACTGATTGTACACCATGTATGGAATATATGTGTATGAAGATTTGTCAATAACGATATTTAAAAATTGCCAACCAAGAATTCCACATCTAGCAAAGCTGTCTTTCAAAACCTGGGCGGGGGCGCGGGGGAGGGCGGCTAAGACTTTCCAAGATAAGCAAAGACTGAGGGACTCTGTGACCACTAGACAAGCGTACAAGGGGCACTAAGGAGAGCTCTGCACGTTGAAAGGAAAGGACACCAGACAATGGATTGAAGCTGCATGAAGAAATAAAGATCTCTTTGGGGATAAAAGCATGAGTAAATATAAAGGCCAGTACTATAGTGTTTTCCATTTGTAACTTCACTTTTACTTCCTACTAGACAGGTGAGGCCTCGGCTGTACTGAAGTGGAGGCCGGTGCAGAAAGGGGCGTGGGAGCAGGAAGGCAGGAGAGAGGCCCTCTGGGTCTCCTCAATTTCCAAAACATGGTACTTCTAAAGGGACCTCTAGGAAGGATGTGGTTCTTCTAAAGGGACCCCTGGGAAGGAAATGACACTTCTAGAGGGGCCCCTGGGAAGGAAGGAGTGGCTCTCTGTTCTCAAGGAAAAGGATAACCGAGAGCTGAGCCAGGCTTGTCGACCGCCATTTGTTCATTAATATATTTCAGCACGTACTGTGAACGCCTGCCATGGGCAGGGAACAGCGGCCTGACAGTGAGCACAGCAGACGTGCTTCTTTCCCTTCCAGAGCTTACAGTCTTGTCTGGGTATTAAGCGAATGAACAAAAAATAAATGAGCCATAAAATACTACGCAGGAACAAAGACGGGGCTCCATCAGAGAACCGCGCAGGGGAGAAACCCTGGTGGATCTCACCGAGTAGGTGGTGATCAAACCCAGAGGGCAGGAGAGCCCCCGTCCCTTCAGAAGCTGTGCAATGAGAGTTACACACAAATTCCAAGAGGGTGGCATGGGGGTGGAAGAGCTTGGTGTGTCTGGGCAACTGAAGGAAAGTTGTGTGGCCAAGGAAGGGGGACCAAGGGAGCAAGCAGCTGTGGCAGGGTGGGGGAGGCAGGCTGGAGGCAGATCTCACTGGGCCTTACAGGTGGCATATGGAAAATGAATTTTACCTTAAGGGCTTTAAAAAGCAGAGAAGTTAAGTGATCGGATATAAATGACCACTCTGGCTGCTCATGTAAAGAGCGGATTGAACAGGAAAGTGGGGAGACCAACACAACTCCATCATGAAGGGCCAGGTGAGCGCCCACGGTAGACCAGCAGGACAGGGGCTGTGCGGGGAGGCAGCAGTGGACGGTGCCTTTGCTTCGGTTTGTTTTGAAAGATGGAGGATTGTGCAGAGCATCTTACAGATTGGGGGAAATAAATCAGTAAGAAGAGATGGATGATGCAAAAGTCAGAGAGGAAGTGGGACAGCAGAAAGGAAGAGAAACAAGTGGGAGCAGAGGTAGGTAGGTCAGTAAACCTCCTCACAGGAAGGTGAGAGTGCTGCTTCTGGAGGTGCCAATGTCTCAGTGAAATTTACCTAAGACTGAGAGGATGCAGTGAGGGATTTGAGGAGCAAGAGAAGGTGGGAAGTAGAGAGAAGTGGGAAAGCAGGAGGCTGGTTAGAAAACAAAAGCAAGCTGCTCCTGGGGCCAGTCCGACACAAGGCTGGCCAGTGCAAAAGTCCCATTCAAAGAGTTTCAGGAAAATAAGCTCTGCTCTGGGCATACTGGCTGCTCATCAGGAGCAAGGCTACCTTTAGGCTCTTTCCCCCTTGGTCATTCAAGGGTGCTACTTGGAAGTGAGAAAGCCAGGAGAAACTCTAAAACACTATCACACAGACCAGGTATGCTCCTAATGGAAAGAAGTGACTAACTTGTCTTTAAAACTCTTTAATATTATAGTGTTCTAGTTTGCTAGCTGCTGGAATGCAACACACCAGAGACAGATTGGCTTTTAATAAAAGGGGATTTATTTCATTAGTTCTTCAGAGGAACAGCAGCTAACTTTCATCTGAGGTTCTTTCTTACATGGGAAAGCACAGGGTGATCTCTGCTGGCCTTCTCTCCAGGCCTCTGGGTTCCAACATCTTTCCCCAGGGTGATTCCTTTCTGCATCTCCAAAGGCCTGGGCTGAGCTGCGAGTGCTGAGGTGAGGAATGCTGAGCTGCTTGGGCTGTGCTACGTTGCGCTCTCTCATTTAAACACCAGCCAATTAAGTCAAATGTCACTCATTGCAGCAGGCACACCTCCTAGCCACTGCAGATGTAATGAGCAACAGATGAGGTTCACGTACCATTGGCTCATGTCCACAGCCACAGAACTAGGTGCCTTCACCTGGCCAAGTTGACACCTGAATCTAACTACCACACACAGTTTACAGCAAGGGGCTAGAGGTAAATATTTTCATATCCCTGAAGGTATGGATGCATAAGAAACTGGCGACACGAGTTACCTCTGAAAAGGGAACAAGGAATACAGGCCAGAAGTGAGAGGGGAGGAAGACTTTTCATTTCTGTAATTTCTGAATTTTGTTATCAACTGAAAAATGCCACCTAAGCCAGAAAAATCACAACAGAAAACTGAGAAGAGAAAAACTGCAGGAAAGTGGGAAATATTTTGGCCATTATTCTCCCAAGCATTGATTCTGTCTCAGAAGAAAATTCCCAGTTGAATTTCTTCCTGTATGAACATTTAATCAATGGTGGGGGCTTCTTTGACACGCTTTGGTCTGGCCCTTGTGAAGGCCACTCAGCGGGCGGTGCACCATCTGCTCTAAAGGCGGCCGGGCTCCTTTGCCCCCGAGACTGCATTTCCAACCAGACAGCAGGGAGTGAGCATCTTACAAACGGGGCACCACATTCATCAGAAGCTCTGATTTGTCCTAAAACGTGAATAGCTAGAACTCACCAGGGATACACTTATCAGAACCCAAGGAGAGCAGACCATATCTTACTTGGAGCCCGTTTTGTCTTAATTTAGACCCAATTCTAGCATGCTTTATTTTTAGTATTAGAATGCATTGACTGAAATGTCTTGTATACACAAATTTAAGTCACATTACCGACACTGCAATTCTTTCTTTCTTCCCTCGTATTTTTGTAAATCCCAATGTGTTTATAAAACCTTCCCAGTCTCAAGGAGAATAAGAATCACAGCCAACTGTCAACATGAATGATTTATCAACTAGGAATCCGAGATCCGAAGAAGTTCAGTTTTATTAAATTGTTTATAAACTAGTGACTAACAATTGTCCTTTGGGGGAAAAAATCAAACTTTCTGAATGTTAGAAACGTCAAAAAAGAAAATGTCAGATCTTATGCAACACAAGATGTCTTCAATAGGCCCTGCCACCAAGCAATTCTGACCCATGAAAATCTGGGTTTATCATAAATATAAACTTGGAGAGGTTATTTGTTTTACAAAGTGAGTCAGAACTGATATAAAAGCATGATTCAATTTATAAAAATCTGATTCATAAACAGCTTTTACAGGATTAAATATCCTTTTATTCAATAAATATTTACCAAGTTCTTTCTATGCTGCAGTTCCTAGAGTTAACTGCTAAACTTCATAAAAATTCTACTTCTAACGATATATTAAATTCTTTGTTCAGAAACAATCTAAAGTCTTTGGCGGAATTAACAGAACTTGCTTCACAGTGCTACCTCCAAAATATAACTCTGGCTTTAAAAATGCATTGTGCAACAGAGGCTCTGCAGGCAGAGTTCTCACCTGCCATGCCAGAGACCCGGGTTCAATTCCTGGTGCCTGCCCATGTTTTAAAAAAAAAAAAAATGCATCATGCCTATCTTCTCATCTCAATGTTTTTGTTGGGCTCTGAAGCAAAGCACATAACAAATTAAATTAGTTTTGGGGACACTTTATCTCATAAACCCCTTGCCCATCGGAACACCAAACATCTTTAAAACTTTAAGAATTTTACAACCATTCCAGGCTTTTTGTAAGCGATACAGTCTAACATTACAGATACAGTGAATGGGCTACTTTTAAAAAGTGTTCCTAGCATGTCCTTCGGAAATTCGATAAACTCTGTGATCTGAACATCAGATGATACCCATGTAGAAAAGCTTAGTGCAAATTTAGGGAAAGGATATTTCTCTTTTGCTTGACTAAGTTTAAGTTGGTTTTGTGGGTAACTAGGTATATTCGATGATGTTCTCGTCACTGTCAAGTCACCTTAGGACAACTTGAAAGTTTTTTTTTAACCCTGATGTATGTTTAGGAGCAGCATAAACAAGCTCTGCTCTAAGACACACACACACACTCATACACACACATGTGTCTATTTCTCTCTCTCTCTCTCTCAAAATAAGTGCAGTTCAGCCCAAATGGGGAAAGTCAGCTGGTGGCACAGCAAGGACAGCCTATTACAGTCACCCTGCAAAGAGGAGAGAGATGTGTTTTCCCAAAACATCCACGATTTTTCATAGCATCCCATATGACAACGCACAAGAATTTATATGGGGTTTATTCAAAAATTTATTCATTTCCTTAACTCCAGTCTCCAATTCCCTACAGTAAACACAGCAAGTGACCTTTCACTTTTTTCTTTCCCACTTTGGTCTCCTGAGAAACACAAATCTAGAGCAGAAAAGATGGCCGTCTGCCTGGCACCAGCAAAAATATTTTCACTATATTCCCCGGTGCTTAGGCAAACTACAAGGATTAATGATTATTTCTTAAAAAGCCATTAACAGTGTACTCTGGGAAGTCACCTTGAAGAACGTCTCAGCCTTTCCTTCAGACTTGAACTTTACTGAGTGTCTACTGTGGGCCGTGTGTGTAGGATGCTAACACTGCACGGATAGCTTCCCAGATGCAAAATCTTCAAGACCTGAGGAGTAAGGAGAACTCTAGGTCAGGACACAACCCCGATAAACTGCCTCACTATATTCAGATTTTTAAAAATGTAATAAAGGATATTCTGGGGAGCAATTTTTGATATACCAAATGGTTTATTGGAAGGAATGTTGCTCTGTTTTACTTTCATTTTAACAAACCCAGTTGGATCAGAGTGATTTTGTAGAAACCCTAAACCCCCGAGTTAGCTCAGAAATGATGCCTTTTGTTCATTGTCACAAGCCTCGTGAGACCCACAACCAGAGTTAATGCTCCATAACTGCCCCACAGACGAGAGCTTACCCACGGCACAGCTTCCCTGGCCCTACAGCTGGATGGACTCCAAGGCATGAAGCTGAGCTGCTCCTAGATGCTTCCGCAGAGAGAACTCTGAAATGCAGGTAGAGTGGAGCTGAGAAAACAGCCCAGTGAGTCCCAACACCCATGCTGCAAGTTCATGGAGCCGTCCCGCTCCACCCGGCATCAGCTAAGTGCAATTTTCCCACCACACAGGCAAAAGCTTCTTTAGCCCTGCAGCTTGGATCTTTATTCCCAAGAAATAAATGCCAGGAACTAAAATCAAAACCAAACCAAACCAACCGAATCTGGAGTGCAGTAGAGCGAGCCCCTTCATGGAAGCAGGCTCTGCATGTCCTCGAGCCAGGAAGCGTGCATCCAGAAGCATGGGGGAAGTGTCTCTGCCCACGATGATGGTACAACTGCCAAAGCAGAAAATTAAAACGTGGCGGCGTTATCTTGAGGGCACCACTGACTCTAAAATTCCACTGGAGGGAAGTTTCACTCGTGCCAGGGCCACCTGCCGTGCAGACTTCAGGAAAGAAGAGACAAAGCTGGGCCGGTCGGCTGTTAACCAGGATGGTGTGCATGAGAAATGAGGGCAGGTACTGCACTGGACACAAATGCGTCCAGGGTGGATTTGGTCACTGAATCTAGACGGGCAGGTGGCTGTTTAAGGGGAGGGCGTCCTGAGCACAGCAGATGCCAGGAAGGGATGCGGTGACATGGGAAGCTCTGCCTGAGCGAGGGGACAGGGAGAATCAGGAAAAAGCCTCTGCACCTCAAGACTGGGACCAAGCTCACGCACCAACGAAGCCGAGCTGGTCAAACATACTGGGTCTGGCGATGGCGCCTGGGACGTAAGGCTAGGTCTACAAAAGGCCACATTGCAACGAAATCAACCAGTTCTTTCCATCCAACAACCTGTTTCGATAGATTTAACCAATTCTTTCGGCCAGATACCAACATCACTAACTGGCCATACAACTTTCAGTCTTCCAAAAAGGAAAATGTCCCACAGTACATTAGGGACGACATAGCTGTTTTCTCAATAGGGTTAAGTTTAAATGGGCAGCTCATTTCTCAGTGAAGCTTAACTTTAAAATATCCAGCATGAAGCCACAACAGAGGCAGATCAATAGTCGCACACTTTGAGCGGCAAAACGAACAGAAGAATAAGCAAAGGCGTATATTTAAGCAAAGAGAACGTGAAGACGTTTCTATTCAACGTCTCGAACCACACATAGGACAATGTAGTGTTCTCCAGTCTTCTAGAAATGCTGGGACCTCAATTGGTAGGAAATTTTTAGTTGTGAGGGCAGGATTATTAAAGACCATTAAGAAGCCCTCATTTGATTTACTGCATTAATAGATTTCTTGTTGAAAACCTAATTTAGTCTGAAATAGCACATATGGATAAGAATGGGGTTAACAAGAATTGGTAAGAATAGTTGAGTCAAGCACTTTGGAAACAATCTGCCATCATCTTGTGAAGTTGAAATTTGCATATCATAAGACCTGGTAATTTGACAAGCTGGTGTGTATCCTGGGGTTATTTTTCAAACTTCAAGTAGAAATTATTAAAGAAATCAATTTATTGGGTCTCTAGCAGCATTATGTCTATATGAACTAGATTTGATCCAAATCATTGCTCACAGGAGAGGAGTACATTTTTTCTTAAAGCTTTTAAAGGATGGATGGATGGATAGATAGATAAATAGATAATTGTATATATGTCTTATTGGGTTTTGGTTTTAAGAAACAGCTTGGAAGTTATCACCTTAAAGAAACTATTGCTCATACTATAACATGCAAAACAGCATTATTCATAATAGCAAAAATCTAGAAAAATTCCAAATATCCATCAACTGGAGAATGAGAAGATAAATTATGGTATAATCTCACAATGGAAAATTATATTGGAATAAAAATATATGACTTTGTGAAAGTAATAATATTACTGAATTGTATATTTATAAAAGTGAGGGTAGGCTATAATAGCTCAACAGGCAGAGTTCTCGCCTGCCATGCCAGAGGGAGACCTGGGTTCGATTCCTGGTGCCTGCCCATGCAAAAAAAAAAAGTTAATACAATGAGAAACTTTAGGTTGTATATATATGTTAATAGAATAAAATTTTTTTAAAGACCATAGGACTGCCAAACATAAAAGTGAACCCTAATATGCACTGTGGACTAAAGTTAATAGTATAATTATAATAATATTGTTTCATCAATTGTAACAAAATTACCACACTAATGCAAAGTGTTAACAATAGGGAAAATTGATTGTATAGTGGGGGAGGAATGTGGGAACTCTGTATTTTCTGCATGATTTTTCTGTAAACCTGGATCTTCTCTAATACAAAAATTTAAATATGAAATATACCAACAAACAATAAAGATTAATCTCAGAAACATAATCCTGAATGAAAAAAAGCAGTGCCTGAAGTCCACAAAGAGTACGAAATCATTTTTATCACTAAGTGATATATTGTTTAGAGATAAACCTAGACATTATTGAATTATATTTCTAAAACACAAGGCAATGAAAAGACAAAATTTAAGAAATCAATAAGCACCTCTGGGCAGGAGGCAATAGTGTTACCCCATCACCAAGTTTGGTGGTGGGTCCCCAGGGTTCATAGTATATTATGTGCCATAACTTTTATAAATGCTCCACATATTCCTTTGATACCATCAAATAGTATACAAAATATTTTAATTAATTCAAAACAATACCTCAGAGGACTTGTACAGCATGCGCCCTTGTTAAATTAACAACGGCATTTCTCAGCAGATGGAAGAATCAAAGTCCAGTCACTGGACAACTAGAATAACCTCAAAGCAATGAGTAAGATGAATACGGATGGCAAGTATTTGTTGAGCATACACTATCCACAAGCTTTAAATTTATAAAACCGACACATGGAACAGCCAGGAGCAGCCCAGGGGGTAAATTCCTGGCTCTGTCTCTTGGCGCCTGCCTTTCCTTTCTCCTAGCCTTAATCTGTCCTCTTTGAAGGCCATAAAGTTTCTCCTGATCCCCAAACTGGTTGTGGTCGCTCCCTACCTCCCACGATGCTGTGTACCTCTCATATGGCCCCAGCTCAGCTGAGGTCCCAGCAGAGACCCCCCACCCCCCCAAGAAGACTTGGCTCCTTGACCCCAAGGGAAGTCTCCCTGGAAATCCTGAGTCACCCCATGAAAACAGGCAGTGCTCACAGGCCGTGCTGATACCCTTTGCCCCACAGGCTGTGATATGCACTGACTCATTCAAGCGTCCCTCTCTCCTCCTGCTTCCATGTTAGCTATGGCCACCAGTTGCCTGAATGGACCGAGTCGTGAGGGGATCCAAACTGCCCCATGCCACTCACCCCAATCCCCCCAAGCCAGACCCAGCCAGCGCTCCTTAGCCTCAGAGCGGGTTGACCAGCCAGCTCCTCCTCTGCTCCTTCAACCTGAAACTCTCAAGCCGGCATCTCCCCCAATTTCCCCAGGCCATCCCTTCTCCAACGAGTCCCAACTCTCTACACCCGCACAACTAGCCTCTCCTTTACTGAGAGCTGTACTATCTGGATAGATTCCCCTGCTGAGAAGTGAGCTCTGCACCTCTGAGTGTCCGCCACAGGGTCTCACACAGGGGGCCTCAACCTCAGCATTGTTGACATTTGAAGCCAGATAAATTTTGTTGTCAGAGGCTTCCTGCACATTACAGGATGTTTAGAGCACCCTTGGCCAGGGTGTACTAGATGCCAGCAGTGCACACACACGGGTGTGCACACACACTTATGACAACTAGAAATGTTTCCAGACACTGACAAACATCTAAACTACCTGTGGTCAAGAACCACTGGGCTAACATACATCACGATTCTGCTCAGTAAATCACATAATCTTGAAAATTTTACGTTTGGTTATAGTTAAAGTAGAATTTTGGAGAAGGTTAAGTGTAATGTGGATTTAAATAATTGAGGAGCATTTGTTTTGCTAATGGCTGCATATAGACTAAGTGGTGAATCACAGGCATGGAAAGTTTGGGGGCATTTTTTTAAAAGTTAACAGAGGCGAAGTTACTCAGTGTAGCTGTCTAGTCTGAAAACGCAAAAACAATTTAGATCATGGTTTTCATAGTCAGATAATATTACGCTGCCTAAACCAAAGAACAATGGACAGTTACAAAACAGATTTAAAATGACTTGTTTTTAAATGGATACATATGAAAGGGAGCACCCCATCCTTCCCCTCATTCTCTTCTTCCACCACCTCCCACCCAGTTATCAAACCCTGTTGAGTTTTCACTCTGTAAACACCTTTCAGAGTTGTCTCGTCCTCACCACCCACTTTACCTCCCTCTGTGTTTCCCAAATCTCTCCTAAAATTACATACATGATGCTGCAGTTCTCATTTAAAAACTTACCAGGGGCCTCTTGCCTTTTGCACCTCTGTCTGTGCAAGAGTACCCACATGTCCTCTCACATGTGTTCTCAATAAATTTTTTTCCTGCTTTAAGAAAAAAAAAAACTTACCAGGAAAGGGATGTCACCAGGCAGGGTGCCAACGAGGTGGCAGAGTAAGAGGCTCTGAGTGAATGGCCCCCACAGAAACAATAAAAAACAAGCAGAATCTGTCAGAACCAACTTTTCCAGAAAGCAGTCAAAGGTAAACAATGACTAAGTGAAGTCTAAATCAGGAGAAAGGAAAGTTAGAGCCATCAGGAAAACTAAAGGACGCTTTCATTTGCCCTGGCCACGCCCTGCCCCAGCTGGACACAGCACTCTGCAGAGCTGGTGGTGGCCCGTTTGAATTCCCGGGTGGGTCCTGGGTGTCTGGCTATAGTGCATGGTTCATGTGCAAACTTAGGTTGTCTGTATGTCTTCTCCAACCCACTCCCTGAAAGGCTGACTTAAAGCACTTGTTTCTATCACCAAACCCAGCCATCACTCAGGGACAAGTGGTGAGGAGAAGTACCAAGGGACTGAGCAAACTGCAGCCACCTGGGTGACACTGGTTGGGACATAAAACACAGTGCTTAGGGTCTGGGAGGGGCTGGAGAGAGAGCTTCTTTTCTAGGAGGAGAAAATAAGACACCCAGGAAAATTTGCACATCCTGGGGAATATTTTGAGAGCTACTGTGCATGCCCAAGGCAAGAGACTCATGCAGAAATGCCTGAGGAGACTCTTCCTGCTCCTTCAGGCTGATCTATAGGCTCAATATAAAGTGGTCTAAGTACTGCAGGAGAGCTCAGCACAGAAGCAATCAACACAACAGTCCCCAACAACCAAAGAAACCCCAAGCAAACCATGGGGAAGGAGTGAATCTGACTTCCAGAGTGGATCCATCAAACCGTGAAATGTCCAGACATCAGCAAACAATCACAAGGCATACATAGAAGCAGGACGAGATGGCCCTTTCAAAGGGACAGCATAAAGTGACATAAACCATTCCTGAGGAATCCAAGGCATTGGAACGACTAATCAAAGACATGAAGTCAACTCTCTGAAATATGTTCAATGAGCTAAGGGAAAATATGGACAAAGAACTAAAGGAAATCTGAAAAATGATAAATGAAAAATAGAAGAATTAGAAATTTTAAGAAGGAACGAAACAGAAATTCTGGAGATGACAAGCACAGGAATTGAAATTAAAAATTCACTAGAGGAGTTCAACAGCAGGTAGGAACAGGCAGAAGAAAAAAGCAGTGAACCTGAAGACAGACACATTAAAATTTTTCAGTCTGTGGAGCAGAAAGAAAAGAGAATGAAAAAAGAGCAAGCAGAGCCTAAGGGACCTGTGGGCCACCACAGAGCATGCCATTATGGGAGTCACAGAAGAAGAGAGAGAAGAAATGGGCAGAAAGAACCATTGGAGAAATAATGGCTTTACCACAGTTGATGAAAGACATGAATTTACTCATCCAAGAAGCTCAACGCTCTTCAAATACAAAAAATTCAAAGAGATCCACATTATTATCAAAAGACAAAGAGGGAATCTCAAAAGCATCAAAGATTGTCTGTAAGATTAAGTGCAATTTCTTATCAGAAACCACAGAGGCCTGAGGGCAGTGGAATGACATTTTTAAAGTGCTGAAGAAAAAAATCGTCAACCAAGAACTGAATTTATGACAAATTGCCTTTCAAAACTGGACAAGTCAAAGCATTCCCAGGTGAACAAAAGCTAAAGGATTTTTTCAGCCCTGCAAGCAATGATAAAAGTAGACCTTCAGTGAAAGGAAACGACACCAGGCAGTCACATGAAGCAGAATGAAAAAATAAGGGTCTACAATAAAGTAATGATACAGGTAAATGTAAAGACCAGTATTATTGTATTCTTATTTTTATTTCTTTTAATTTCCTATGTGATATAAAATACAGTACATAAAATACTCATAATTCTATGCAATTGGGCACATACTGTATAAATACTATAATTTGTGGTGGGAATAACATAAAAATGGGACTCAGAGGAGTTTAAGAACAGATTGTGCTATTGACGTTAACTTGATATCAATTCAAATTAGACTATTATAGATTTTGGGTGTTAATCCTAAGCTCAATGGTGACCACAAAGAAAATATCTAAAAAATTTATAGAAAAGGAGATGTGAAAGGATTCAAGCTATTAACACTGCAAAAGATGAACTATTCACAAAAGAATCTAGCAATTGAGGAAACGAAGGAAGAAAAAGTCGTCTCATGAAAAACAAATGGCCTTATCAGTAATTATTTTCAATATAAATAGATTAAACCTAAAATCACATGGCAGAAATTTGAAGAATGAATTTTAAAAAGCATGATCCAAATATATGCTGTTTACAAAAGACACAAATAAGTTGGAAGCAAAAGTATGTGAAAAAATATTTCCTGCAAATAGTAACCAAAAGCAAGCCAAGGTGCCTATATTTTATCAGACAGAATAGACTTCAAGTCAAAAATAGTTGCAAGACAAATTTAAAAATGTTTTTGCATAAGGAAAAACAAAGGAATGACAATATCTCAGGGTGTTGAAAATAGATGGTAATTCATATTTTACAACTTAAACTTCTGTGTGAAACTAAAGCAAAAAATGTTTATTTGGTACAAAATTTATATTTTGACTCATGCATTTTCTAATATAACTTATATGGACAGTTTGAACACCATAAGTACATGGAACCTTGAATAGGGCATGAGATTTTATAGGTTTGTCCAGTGTGATGCCCTGATAAATCCTAGAGTGATCAGAACAGTGAATAAAGTATTTGCCAAAGCCCCCTTGAGGGAATGGCGAGAAAGGGGAAAAATTCAACTTCTCCATTTGGAGAATTCCTGATAGTCTCGCAAACAGTGGGGATAACCAAATCAGTAGGCTGAGCCCTCAATCTTGGGGGTTGTTCATATGAAACTTACCCCAGCAAAGGGTAGGCTAAGCCTACTTAAAATTAGGCCTAAGAGTCACCCCAAGAGAACTTTTGTTGCTTAGATGTGGCCTCTCTCTCTCTCTCAGCCAACATGGCAAGCAAATTCACTGTCCTCCCCCTCTCTACGTGGGACATGACTCTCAGGGGTGTAAACCTCCCTGGCAACATGGGACAGAAATGCTAGGATGAGCCAGGACTCAGCATCAAGGGATTGAGAAAACCATCTTGACTGAAAGGGGGAAGAGAGAAACGAGAAAAATAAAGCACCAGTGGCTGAGAGATTCCAAATAGAGTCGAGAGGTTATCCTGGAGGTTATTCTTACACATTATATAGATATTCCCTTTTTAGTTAAGGTGTAATAGAGAGACTGGAGGGAAGTGCCTGAAACTCCAGAACTGTGTTCCAGTAGCCTTGTTTCTTGAAGACGATTGAATAATGATATAGCTTTTATAATGTGACTGTGAGATTGTGAAAACCTTGTGTCTGATGCTCCTTTTATCTACGGGATGGACAGATGAGTAAAAAAGAAACATGGATAAGAAATAAACAATGGAGAGGCAGAGGTAAAAATAAATTGGGTAGATGGAAATACTACCGGTCAAAGAGAGGGAGAGGTGAGGGGTGTGGTATGTATGAGTGTTTAATTTTTTCTTTTTATTTCTTTTTCTGGAGTGATGCAAATGTTCTAAGAAATGAGAATGGTGAATATACGACTATGTGATGATATTGTGAGCCACTGATTGCACACCAAGTATGGAATGTTCATATGTTAAGAATGTTCGTGTTTGACTTTTGCGCATCAGAGAACTTCATCAAGAAAGTAAAAAGACAGCCTACACAATGGGAGACAATATTTGGAAAAAACATATCAGATAAAGGTCAAGTATCCAGACTTTATAAAGAGATTGTTCAACTCAAAAACAAAAAGACAGCCAACCCAATTACAAAATGGGCAAAAGACTTGAACAGACACAGAAGAAGAAATACAAATGGCCAAAAGACACATGAAGAGATGCTCAACTTCCCTGGCTATTAGAGAAATGCAAATCAAAACCACAATGAGATATCATCTCACACCCACCAGAATGGCCATTAACAATAAAACAGAAAATGACAAGTGCTGGAGAGGATGTGGAGAAAGAGACTTACTTATTCACTGTTGGTGGGAATGTCAAATGGTACAACCGTTGTGGAAGGCAGTCTGGCGGTTCCTCAAAAAGCTAAATATAGAATTGCCATATGACCTGGCAATACCATTGCTAGGTATCTACTCAGAGGACATGACGGCAAGGACACAAACGGATATTTGCACACCAATGTTTATAGCAGCATTATTTACAATTGCGAAGAGATGGAAACAGCCAAAATGTCCATCAACAGATGAGCGGCTAAACAAACTGTGGTATATACATACGATGGAATATTATGCAGCTGTAAGACAGAATAAAATTATGAAGTATGTAACAACATGGATGGACCTTAAGGACATTATGCTGAGTGAGATTAGCCAGAAACAAAAGGACAAACACTGTATGGTCTCACTGATATGAACTGACATTAGTGAAAAAACTTGAAGAATTTCACTGGTAACAGAGACCATGAGAAGATAGAAATAGGGTAAGATATTGGGTAATTGGAGCTGAAGGGATACAGATTGTGCAATAGGACTGAATGTAAAAACTCAGAAATGGACAGCACAATACTACCTAACTATAATACAATAATGTTAAAACATTGAATGAAGCTGAATGTGAGAAAAATAGAGGGAAGAGGGCTGGGGGCACAAATGAAATCAGAAAGAAAGGCAATAAAGACTGAGATGGGATAATCTAGGAATGCTTAGAGTGTATAATGATAGTGACTAAATGTACAAATTGTAAAATGTTTTTGCATGAAGAAGAACAAAGGAATGTCATTACTGCAGGGTGCTGAAAATAGATGATAATTAATATTTTAATTTTTGTCTAGGTTGATGAAAAATGTCAGTAATGGGTGGTGGTGATGTAGCACAACACTATGAATGTGGTTAAAACCATTGAATTGTGGTAAAAATGGGAAATATTGAGTATACATATAGGGTATATATATATTACACCATGATAAAAAGTTGAACACACACATACACACACAACCTGCCGGGACTCCCTGTGACATGTCTGTAAATGCTAAAAGTCCCCTTTCTTCTCCCTGTCCTGCCCTTGCTCTCTTTCATTCTGCGTTCATTTCTTCAACCGGAATAGAGAGAGGGTTTTCTTACCCTGATTTTAAAAGAAATTCATGTCAATGAAAAATAAAAACCAGAAAATACCAAAAATTTCCTCTAAAAGGAACAAAACACTATTCATCCACAGGAGATAATCACTATTAACACTTGGTGTATTTTTTCTTGATGTTTCTAAATAAATACATTGGTAAGATAGGATTTATATTTTAGATATGTCATATTTTGGTTATTTCAATGAATGAGCTATTGTAGGCATTTTCATGAAATTAAATACTTTCTGATTTTAAAGTTCCTGTGGTAGCCAGAGAAATATCCACATCTTAATTTTAATTCTAAAGCATACTTTTAATTAACTTGCAATCCTTCCTTGCACCATAATTTGAAATACCAGATTTAGAGCACTCGCTGTGTAGATTTTGCAATTCAGTTTTGAGGAGTTTCAGAGTAGTTGCCAAAAAAAATTTTTTAAGGAAAAGAAAAGAAAGTTACAGGCATTTCCTCTCTTTTCATAAATAAATCTGTCAAGCTCCTTTATAGTCTTAATTACATATGTTCTACATTACGATCTTGTTCTCATAAAAATTTAAACCTTACAGATAAGGTTAAATCTCATCTGCTTATCAAACTCAATCCCCAAATCCTCTTGCACTCCCTGGTGTAACTATTATTAATTTTGGCTTATTTCCAGATATTTTACTCTGCATAGTCATACAAAAATATGATATTGGTTTGCTTGCTTTTTTTTTTAACATATTTAATCATTATGTACCTTGTTTGAAGATCTTTTCTATGTTGGTATTATATAAATCTACCTCACTTTTTTTTTTTTTTTTGCATAGGCAGGCGCCGGAAATCAAACCCAGGTCTCTGGCATGGCAGGTGAGAACTCTGCCACTGAGCCCTCGTTGCACCCCCCTACCTCACTCTTAACTGCGTCATATTCCATATTACAGCAAAGCCCTTTTTTGCTTAAATCCAGCTCTGCCGTTCAAAAGTCTGCCACAGCGTGGGGAATTTCAAACACATTCATGTCTATCCTTATGAAAAATGGCATGTACTGAATAAGTGTGAGATATCTTGAGGGAAAATTCTAAAGTAAACATTTTCCTAAATAATAAAACAATAAAGTACAAAATTGGAAAACCTGTCATTTAATACAAATTAGAACTTAGAAATTGTTCTGTATTTGATAAATGTTAATGAAAGAAAAGTACTACATGACTGGAGAAAAATGTATACTGCAACTGCATTTTCAGTTATAATTGCCCCATTCACACAGGCCTCCACTCACAGGGAACTATTTATCACGAGCTCCTTAGTTTGACTGTTCTGAGATGAAGGAAATCCCCTATGTGATAATAGGGGTGTGAGTTACATGGAACCCAGAAGTTGAGTTTTCATCTACATAGAAAGAAGTCTTTGAACTGCTTATACCTGTTAAAGAAATTGAATTCATAAATACAGTACTCCCATAAAGAAACTGCCAGGTCTGGATAGCTTCACTAGTGAATTCTATCAAACACTTGAGGAAATAAAACACAAACTCGTTCAGAATATAGGTGAGGGAACATCTCCCAACTTGTATTCCAAGGGCAGCACAACTCTGGTACAAAAATCTGACAAGAATATAAGAAAAGAAAGCATAGGCCAATATTATTGATATTGAACATAGATGTAAAAATCCTAACAAAATATTAGTAAATCAAATCTTGCTGTACAAAAAGGGTTAGCACACTGTGACTAAACGGAGTTAATCACAGGAATGCAAAGCTGGTATCACATTTGAAAATAAATCAACATGCTTTTACATAGTAACACAATAATGGAGAAGTACCATATCACCATCTCAATAGAGATGATTAAAAAGTTGACGGAATTTTAAAAATTTGACAAAATTCAATACACATTCATGATTTTTTAAAAAATTAATGATCCTAAGAAAATGAGGACTAGAAGGAAATTTTGACAATCTATAAAGACCAACTACCAAAACCCTGTAGCTAACATCAGAATTAACCGTGAAATACTGAATGCGTTTCCCTAATGTTGGAAGCAAAACAAAGGAATTCCACTCTTACCACTTCTGTTCATCATTGTGTTGGGGTCTCTCGCCAGAGCAACACAGAAGGGGAGAAAAAAAACAGGCATAAAGATTAAAAAGGAAGATATAAAACTGTCTCTATTCGTGGACAACAGAAAGAACAAAGGAAATCCTACAAGATTCTACAAGAAAACTACTGAAACAATTAATGAACATGGGAAGTTCCAGGATGCAAGGTAAATGTACAAAACTCAACTGTATGTATACATATTTACTAGCAGCAAATAATTGGAAAATGAATTAATAAAGCCATGTACAACAACATAAGAATCAATTTAACAAAAAATTGCCAAGAACTCTTCACTGAAACCTGTGAAAACACTGCAGAAAGAAATTAACTGGAGAGCTCATACTGAATCCATCATGCTCACGGATTGATGGATTCAGTATTGCTACAATTTCAGCTCTCCTCAAATCCGTCTGTAGATTCCTTGCCATTTCAATCAAATTCCTAGCAGTCTTTTTTGTATCGACTGACAAGATCCTCCTAAAACTTACATGAGAATATAAAGAACTTAGAATAACAAAACCATCTTGATCAGAACCATCTAGAGAGCAGGGAGAGTCCAGATTTCTGGGGCACCTGGTGATGGCATATTGTTCATCTCAATGGCAAACTCCAGAGGAGCTAATGGAATTTGGGGTGACAGAGATGATCAGGTCCGTTTGGATACACTGAGTCTGAGATGCTGAGGTGGTAAAGGGGCAGCAAAGAATATGAGTCCTAATTAGAACTTTATCTTTGACAGTACTCACAATTAGCCTGAAATATATTCTGTAGGTGATCTCTCTGAGTTTCTGAAATGCTCTCCTACATTTTTTTGATCTGCAGCAGCTCACAAGTCTGAAATGATTTGAAGGGCTCACTTTTAAGACAGTTTACTATTGGGACCCACTCCACATTCCCTGTAACTCCTCTGGAACACTTTTGCCATAATTAGTAAAGGGGGGGTTTAGTCAATAGCATCACCCTTCTCTGCCTGGCACGTGTTATAAACTTGGTGTTTACCAGCAGCATCAGATGTTCCAGCCTTACAGAACAAAAGGAGGTACAAGTGGCATGTTCAGTTCTGGGGAACGTGTGATTGCTAAAGTGCCAAACCATCTTGTGAACTCTGTGCGTGTGGCCGTGTGCAGGTGGGAGGGGTGGCTGAACACTAAGTGGGGGCTTTGGCTGCAGTGCACGCGGCGCTGCCCTCTACCTTTCCAGTTCAGAAGTTCTACCCGATTCATACAGAACACGTCTATGGAAAAGTGTGCGTCTGTTGAACAGCCTTCTTGCGATGCAGCGTCTTCGAATGCCCCAGTGCCGAGCGGCTGCAGCTCTGCCTGGGATTTAGGAAACACACAGAAACCATCATCGCCGTGCGCACGGGAAAATTCTCCCACCCAGTGAGAAGGCCACTGGTTCCCGCGTTTACTAAGAACCCTTTACCTCATGGTGTTGTAGTGATTAAAGCAGCAAGACCTTTGGAACCCACTTAGAATGGGTGAGAGCCTCATTTCGTGAACGAAAGAAAAGTGGAGTCCAGTAGACAGAATCTGGGGTTGAGAACACAGAGCTGAGCTGAGAGCTGCTCCGCGGGAAAGCGGCCCGGCGGCTCCAGGTGGTGAATGCATTATACACCCGGTCATTACAGCGGCCTCTGACCTGCCTCCCTGCAGCCTTCTTCGGCTCTTTCTCTTCTGAACACGGCGGGGGGCTTTGGGGTAGGCTCTTAAACATAAGCTGGGGTACAGTGCGCCTCGGATCAAAACCGTCCTTGGTTTGCCATCTCTCCTCCTTCAGACATAGCCGCCCCCTCGCCCTCCCTCCGAGGTGCCAGGCACGCGGCCACCCCGGGGGTCTTTGCACTTGCCCCTTCTCCAAGGCCTCCCTGCAGTTGCCGGGGTCGCCTCCCGCCGGGGCAAATATTTACCTTAATCGCAGTGCAGCCCTCCCTGACCACCGCACTTAAAATTGCAACCCCCTGCCCCCTCCCCCCGCACCCCACGCCCACTCCCTTCCCAGCCCCCTCTCCTGCTGCATTTCTCCCCAGTGGGCTTCTCACTTCCCACATCCTAAGCAGCCATTACTTATTTGTGTTTACGGTCTGATTTCCTCCTCGAGTCACAGGCTCGGTCCCTTTTGTTCGCTGCTGTCCCCCCCTCCCCATCCCCACGCCTGGACTAGGGCGCAGAGGTGAGTGCTCGGTTGCTGTTGGATGAGAAAAGGGAGCCTGAGAAGACCAAGCCCAGTCCGCCGCGCGCAGATGAGGGGGGGGGGAGATGAGCAGCCCCTGCGGGAAGGGGCTGGGGTGGGCTGCAGGCCCCGCCCCAGGCGCCCACCCCAGCCAGCAGTGGCCGAGGGGACAGCACAGGGTCCGCTTGGCGCCGGTCGAAATGGCTTGGTTACTGCGCTCTGCGCGCTTCATCAGATATGATGAAATAGGACGATTAACCGTGAACTGTTTTCTCTGAACTGAGAAGGAAAGTAGCTTTTGCATCTTATCTCTTGTCTCCATAGCTTTTAGAGTAAGTAAATAATCATTCTTGATAAGTTAATGTAATTTTACAATCGCATCAGAAAACACTCTGCAACACCATACTGACCTTTAAAAAAAAATTCGGAACAAGATTTTAAATAAACACATTTATCACTTTCAGTCAAATTAAATAACTGGCCAGTGACATCAGCAAGTCTGAACCGTATGGGGGCTAATGGGAAGGAAGCCAGCCAGGAAAACACAGCCTCACAGGGTACACGGTGCAGTTTGAAATAAATGCATTAGCAATTTTCTTTGATGCTCATTACTTTCTTTTTCAAGGTAAAAATTTAAAATGTAAATAATTATGGAATCGCGAAGAGCCCCTCTGCTGTTGAATATATATTATGTAAACTGCCACTTAATAACTGTTTTTCCTCCTACTTACTAGCAAGCACTGCTGCTATGAGATTAAGCAATATATTGTCACTCCACAGATGAAGTCATTTACCCCTGTCCGTCTTGGGGTGCCATTTTGCATCCCTTCTGCTGTCTAACGGAGACGATGCAAATGTGCTTCTTACATCTTCAGCATTCAAAATCAACGATGTACGGTTGTTAAATTTTTCGGCAGGGAGGCTGATTTGTTAAGGAAGCTGGGTTTGTATCTGTGGGTCCTCCTGCGCCGATAATGATCTAACAGTAGGTGCAGTATATAAACTGCCACTGACCTGGCACAGCCCTGGGGTTTGCAGGGTGCGAATTCCTCCTCTCACCCCTGGGGGAGATGCAGCCACCCGGGGTTAATTATGGCCCAGGCTTTTTACTGCAGGGAAGACGGGGACAGTACCGCCTCAGTCCTGGGCTTCAACGTGATGCTGCCACCAAAAGGCCATGGGCAATTTATCCTCTCACCTGCAAAACCCACTCCCAGGGGCCACATTGCTTCTCGCCAGTCAAACCCAGCTCATACCCTACATGCCTCTGGGACTTCCCCCAAATATAAAGAGTGTGTACACATTTCTATATTCATTTTCTTACATGGGCAGGCACCGGGAATCGAACCCAGGTCCTCCGGCATGGCAGGCAAGCATCCTTGCCTGCTGAGCCACCATGGCCCGCCCTCTATATTCACTTTCGATTGGAATTTATTTATTCACATCTCTCCTCTATTAAACTCCCAAGTCTTTTAAGAACAGCAGCTTTCTTATTCTTATTTAGCCCCGATCCCTCACGTAAATAAATGTTTATTATTAGTTACATTTAATGACTACGTCACGTAGTGCCATGACTACGTCACATAGACGCACAGAAAATGGTAGATGCTTAATAAATATTAATTACTGGTTCTTTTCCCCTTTTCCTTAACTCAGAATTTGTCTTGTTTTCACCCTTGTACCCTTGTTCTGATATTAGAAACCAGCTTGGGCTCTCATCTCCCTACACCAGTGGTTCTGAACAGGGGAGGAGGAAGACTGTCCTCCATGAGAGAGAAATTGAAAATGTCTGGAGACATTTTTGGTTGTCACTACGTGGTGGCAGGGGATGCTACTGGATATTAAACTCATATTGGATATGTGGCTTCCAAATATGTTCTCCCATTGAGTAGGTGGTCTTTTCACTTTCATGACAAAGTCCTTTCTTTGATGCCCAAAAGTATTCAGTTTTGAGGAGATCCCCTTTATCTATTTCCTCTTTCATTGCCCTTTAGGTGTAAGGTCTAGGAAACTACCTCCTACCACAAGATCTTTAAGATATTTCCCTACATTTTCTTCTAAGAGTTTTATGGTCTCAGCTCTAATGCTTAGGTCTTTGATCCATTTTGAGTTAATTTTTGTATGGAGTGAGTTGGGGTCCTCATTCATTCTTTTGCACATGGGTATCCAGTTCTCCCAGCACCATTTGTATAAGAGACTATTCTCTCCCAATTGAGTGAACCAGGAAGCCTTATCAAATATCAATTGGCCATAGATGTGAGGGTCTATTCCCAAACTCTCAGTTCTATTCCATTGGTCAAGACATTTATCTTTATGCCAGCACCATGCTGTTTTGACCACTGTAGCTTTGTAATATGCTCTAAAGTACGAAGTGTGAGTCCCCAAACTTCATTCCTTTTTTTCAAGATGTGTTGACTATTCAATACCACTTACCCTTCCAGATAAATTTAATAATTGGCTTTTCCATTGATGCAAATTAGGCTGTTGGAATTTTAATTGGGATTGTGTTGAATCTGTAAATCATTTTAAATGGAATTGAGATCTCAACACTATTTAGTCTTCCAATCCATGAACACAGAATGTCCTTCTATTTATTTGGGTATTCTTTGATTACTTTTAGCAATATTTTGTAGTTTTCTACGTACAAGTCCTTTACGTCCTTGGTTAAGTTTATTCCCAGATCTCTGATTCTTTTAGTTGCTATTGTTAATGGAATTTTTTCTTGGTTTCCTCCTCATATTGCTCATTGCTAGTGTATAGAAACACCACTAGGGTTTTTTTGGTGATCTTGTATCCCACCAGTTTACTGAACTCATTTGTTAGCTCTAGTAGCTCTGTTATAGGTTCTTCAGGACTTTCTATATATAGGCTCATGCCATCTTCAAACACTGAAAGTTTTACTTCTTTTCCAATTTGGATGCATTTGATTTCTTTTTCTTGCCTAAATTATGTAGCTAGAACTTCCAGCACAATATCGAAGAACAGTGGTGACAGTGGGTATCCTTGTCTTGTTCCAGATCTTAGAGGGAAAGCTTTCAGTCTTTCACCATTGAATATGACGCTAGCTGTAGGGTTTTTATAAATGCCCTTTATCACGTGGAGGAAGTTTCCTTCAATTCTTATTTTTGGAAGTGTTTTTACAAAAAAATATGCGGGATCTGTCAAATGCTTTTTCTGTATCGAACAAGATGATCATGTAGTTTTCCCCCCTTTGATTTGTCAAGTGTTGTATTACAAATATTTGTGTGTGTGTGTGTTGAACCACCCTTGCACAGATGGAATAAAACCCACTTGATCATGGTGTATAATTCTTTATTGTTCTGTGGGATTCAATTTTCAAGTATTTTGTTGAGGATTTTTTGCATCTATATTCATAAGATAAATTGGTCTGTAATTTTCCTTTCATGTGGTATCTTTATCTGGTTCTGGTATTAGGATGATGTTGGCCTCACAGAATGAGTTAGGTAGTGTTCCCTCCTCTTCAATTTTTTGGAAGAGTTTGAATTGGATTGGTATTAATTCTTCTTGGAATGATTGATAGAATTCACCTGTGAACCCTTCTGGTCCTAAGCTTTTATTTGCTGAGACTTGTTTGATGACTGAATCTCTCTACTTGTAATTGGTCTGTTGAGGTCTTCTATTTCTTCTAGAGTCAGTATTTCTAGGAATTTGTCTATTTCATCTGGGTTGTCTAATTGTTGGCATACAGCTGGTCATAGTATCCACTTGGATCCCTTTTATTTCTGTGGGATCAATAGTAATGTCCCCCCTCTTGTTTCTGATTTTATTTATTTGAATCTTCTCTCTTTTTTTCTTTATCAGTCTAGCTAAGTGTTTACTGATCTTTTCAAAGGTCCAATTTTTGGTTTTGTTGATCCTCTCTATTGTTTCTTTATTCTCAATTTCATCCATTTCTGCTCTAATCTTTGTTTTCTTTCCTTCTGCTTGCTCTGGAATTAATTTGCTGTTCTTTCCTAGTTCCTCTAGGTGTGCAGTTGGGTGTTTGACTTGCGCTCTTTCTCCTGATTTAAGAGTCAGAAGGCATTTTTTTGGGCCATACATTTCCCTCAGCATTGCCTTCACTGCATCCCATAGGTTTGGGTTTTTTTTGGATGGGGGTGGGGGGTGCATGGTCTGGGAATTGAACCCGGGTCTCCTGCATGGAAGGTGGGCATTCTACCACTGAACCACCCTTGCACCCCCCATATATTTTGATATATTATATTCTCGCTTTCATTTGTCTTGAGGTATTTACTCCTTCCTCTTGCAATTTATTCTTTGACCCACTGATTGTTTAAGAATGTGTTGTTTAACATCCATATATTTGTGAATTTTCCAGTTCTCCACCTGTTACTGATTTTTAGCTTCATTCTATTATAGTCAGAGAAAGTGCTTTGTATAATTTCAATGTTTTTAAATTTATTGAGACTTTCTTTGTGACCCAACATGTGGTCTATCCTGGAGAACAATCCATAAAGACTTGTGAAGAATGTATGTTCTGCTATTTTGGGGTGCAATCCTCTGTATATGTCTGTTAGGTCAAGTTCATTTATCACATTTTAAGTTCTCTGTTTCCTTATTGATCCTCAGTCCAGATGTATTGCCTATTGATGAGAGGAGTATTGAAGTCTCCAACTATTATTGTAGAGGTGTCTATTTCTCTCGTCAGTTTTTCCAGGGTTTGTCTCATGTTTTGGGGGCATCATGGTTAGATGCATAAATATTTATGATTCCCATCTCCCCTAACTCTTATATATCAGTGAGCCCCAGGGATCCAGTGCCAGCGTGCTGCTCCTCCCATTCTCAGCACTGCCTCTTCATGATTTCATTTATGCCTGCATTTTCAGCTGCCACTAAATGTTGAAGATGGCCGGTTCCGCTTGTCTGGTTATGACTGCTGCAATCCAGACACAGGTTTGTGACCAGTGCTCACACATCTCCTCTAGAATCTCCTACAGATATCTCAAACTCACTGTGCGCCATTACCACTCCGTCTCCAAGCTCTCATTTGCTCTTTTGCCTGTATTTGATTAACACTGCAAAAGACCAGCTGTTACCCAATCACCTAAGCCACACTCATGGAAGTCATGAGTGGCCGTGGCCTTCTTCCTTGAGCAGTGTCTGGGTTCTGTTGATTTCACTTCCTCAGCTCCTTCAAATCTCAGCCCTTGGTTTTACTCCTGCCACCGGTGCATAGGTTAAGGACATTGTCATGCCATCACTTGACTGCAAAGCCTTTTTGGTAATGTGTCTTGTCTTCATTCACACTGTCCTAGTTTGAAATTGTTATGCAGCCCAGAAAAGGCATGTTCTTTTCCAGATCCAATCTTGTGGGGGCAGCCCTATGTTTAGGGTAGAAACTTTGGATGGTTTCCATGGAAATGTGACAAACCCAGTGGTGGGTGTGACCTTTTGATTAGATGGAGATGTGACTCTCTCCATTCAAGATGGGTCTTAATTAGTTTACGGGAGTTCTTAAAAGAGCCGACACAAGGAAACATTTAGGAGGAGGTTTAGATGCAGATTTTTGAAAATGCAGACTCCCCAGGAGACGCCAGGAGCTGACGGAGCCAATATAAGCTAGACAGGAACCAGAGCCCAGCAGACAATGCCTTGTGCCTTTTCATGAGCTGCTAAACTGAGAGATGAAACCCAGAGTTTTCCCTCAGAGCGTCTAAGTCAGGACCCACAGATGCTTAGACAGGAAGTCACTGGAATCAGAAGCCAAAGACAATAGAATAGGAAATAAGGAAGAGCAGGTACCAGCCATGAGCCTTCCCATGTGAGACATCAGCCTTTCTTTGGAGTCAAGGTATCTTTCTCTGGATGCCTTAGTTTGGACATTTAAAAAAACATATTTTTATTGACAAACCTTGATACACATACATTCCATACATGGTGTACAATCAGTGGCTCACAATATCATTGCATAGTTGTATCCATCACCATGATCATTTTTTAGGACATTTGCATCACTCCAGAAAGAGCAATAAAAAGAAAAAAGAAAAAATTCATACATACCATACCCCTTACCCCCCTCTCATTGACCATAGTATTTCCATCTATATAATTTATTTTACTTCTTATCTCCCCATTATTTATTTTTTAAGCCATATTTTTTTACTCATCTGTCCATACTCTGGATAAAAAGAGTTTTCATAATCACACAGTCACATTATAAAAATTATATCTTTATACAATCATCTTCAAGAATCAAGGCTATTGGGGCCTCTCTCTCTCAGCCAACACGACAAGCAAACTTACCACCCTCCCCCTGTCTACGTGGGACATGACTCCCAGGGGTGTGGACCTTCCTGGCAACGTGGGACAGAAATTCTAGAATGAGCTGAGACTCAGCATCAAGGGATTGAGAAAACCTTCTCAACCAAAAGGGGGAAGAGCAAAATAAGACAAAATAAAGTGACAATGGCTGAGAGATTCCAAACACAGTTGAGAGGCTATCCTGGAGGTTATTCTTATGCATTATATAGAAATCACCTTTTTAGTTAAGGTGTAATGGAGAGGCTGGAGGGAACTGCCTGAAAATGTAGAGCTGTGTACCAGTAGCCACGTTTCTTGAAGATGATTGTATAATGATATAGCTTTCGCAATGTAACTGTGATTGTGAAAACCTTGTGTCTGCTGCTCCTTTTATCTACCTTATCGACAGATGAGTAAAACATATGGATTAAAAATAAATAAATAATAGGGGGAACAAATGTTAAAAAAAAAAAAGAATCAAGGCTACTGGAACACAGCTCAACAGTTTCAGGTACTTTCTTCTAGCCACTTGAATACAACATAAACTAAAAAGGGGTATCTATGTAATGTATAAGAATAACCTCCAAGATAGCCTCTCGATTCTGTTTGAAATTTCTCAGCCACTAAAAATTTATTTTGTCTCATTTCTCTCTTCCTCCTTTTGGCCAAGAAGGCTTTCTCAATCCCTTGACACCAGGTCCTGACATCCTGGGAGTTCTGTCCCACTTTGCCAGGGAGATTTACACTCCTGGGGGTCATGTCTCATGTAGGAGGGAAGGCAATGAGTTCATCTGCTGAGTTGGCTTAGAGACAGAGGCCACATCTGAGCAACAAAAGAGGTTCTCTGGAGGTGACTCTGGCCTAATTTTAAGTAGACTTAGCCTATCCTTTGCAGGATAGGCTAGGGGCAAACCCCAAGAATGAGGGCTCAGCCTATTGATTTGGTTGTCCCCACTGCTTGTGAGAATATCAGAAATTCCCCAGAAGGGGAAGTTGAATATTTCCTCCTTTCTCCAAGGGGTCTTTGCAAAGTGAAAAGAGTTCTTTATTCACTATCCAAATTACTCTGGGATCTATCAGGGCATAGTACTAACTTGTAAAAACCAACAAAATTTCATTCCTTATTTAAGATTCTTTGTACTTATGTTCAACTAAACTGACCATACAAATTAAATTAAGTAATGCACTACCCAAAATATAATCTCTCTTTGGTCTCACACAGAAGTTGAAGTTTTAAAATACGGACGATATCACCTTTACCCTGTATTCTGTTTTACCTTAGTCCTATCCAGATCAGCCTCATTCATATCTCTATTCGAAGTCTGATCCCTTTTTCAACTTTTTAAACAGTTCCTGTATGGGGAACTACTGACTTTCATAGTTTCAGAGCTCTGAGTCTCAGGTGTTACATAAATACACGAAGTTTCTGGGAACAACCAGGTTCTACACAAACAGCTCAGTAACCAGAATTTAGAAGTAACAGTTACACCTCCTGAATAGATATGATGCGGTAAGAGCTTACAACCTAGGACACTTTACAATAGGCCCCAACCTGATAACCCATGTTCTCAACTCAAGTTCATCGAGTTCTTATATTACAGTTAGTCCATATGATTGAGATAAGATAATATTTGTCTTTTTGTTCCTGATATCTCATTCAACATACAATCCTTAAATTTCATTCACCTAGTTACATGCCTCACAGCTTCATTCCTTCTTGCCACCATTGTATATAATACATTGCGGTTAATTTGGACATTTTTAAGGCCTTAGAAAAGTAAACTTGTAACTTAATAAATCCCCTTTAAAGAAGCCAATCCATTTCTGGTATATTGCATTCCAGCAGCTTTAGCAAACTAAAACACATCCCCAGCTCTCACCATAATCTGCTGTGCTGCAGAAAGGCCTTGTGAAATGAAAACTTCACTGCAAAACTTTCTAGCTGAAAATCCTTCACTGCCTCCCCAGAGACTTCAGGACAAAGCGCAAGCCTGGCCATGGCCCGCTGTGTTTCGGTCTTTGCCTCTCTCTCTGGGTGAGCCTCAGAAATGGCTCCATCCTCCCCCATTGAGGAGGTTGCTCCGCTGCACCCAGACAGTAGACAAAGGGGCCCTGTCCTGGACCCCACAGCCTGGACGGCCACATACACCGTGAATCCACCCAGGACCAGGTGGCCTCCATCATTTTGGATCTTGCACTCTGTACAACCTGTAACCCTCAACATCTGCCCCCACGCCTACGAAATACACCCTGCAACTCTTGCTCTGCATCCCTGAAACCAAAGGCTGCTGTGTCTACACGCCGGGACTGCTCCAGGGAAGTGAGCGGACACATCAGCTCATCAAATCCTGCCCCCGAGACAACGATGCCACAGATTCTTACAAAACTACATGCAAGCTGTTGTTTTCCAGTAACAACAAAGCCTCCTTGCCCATCTTCCTGTTCCATAGGGGGGTACCGCGGGTGATCAGAATTAAGCAATCACCCCACTACCTGCTCGTGGCACCTGAGAAAACTTTTGCAACATTCAACAATTCATTTGACTCCTAAATCTGTACATGCACAGAACCAGATGCAAAAGGCCTGGTGCACAGTACAGACTTCACTCTGGCCCAGGGAGAGGCAACGAATGCAGGAATCAGGAATAACTTTAATTCTTACAAAAGGCTATTGAATACAATTTAATCAATTTTTCAAACAACATCGTATACAATTCAGCTTTCTTTAAGTAATTCTTATTTAAATGTTTATACTTATTGTATTCTGCTTTCGGCTTTTTTTAATGCGGTAACATAAAATTAGCCATTTTAACCATTGTGTATATAATTCTGCCTTATGCTTTGAACTGGTAATTTTAAATGTTTTAGATGTTGGAAAAATTTTTAAAAGCATATAAAAATAGGGTGGGCCACGGTGGCTGAGCAGGCAGATATCTCACCTGCCACGCCGAAGATCTAGGTTTGATTTCTGATGCCTGCCCATGCGAAAAAAAAAAAAAGCATATAAAAATAATTTTAATTTTTTATTTGCCTAATTTTATGTAACTAAAAATACATTCAAAGTTTTACACTTTGGGGACTTCCTGGAAGATGGCGGCTTAGTAAGACGCGCGGATATTAGTTTCTTCTCCAGGACACCTACTAGGGGAGTAGAAACGATACAGAAAGCGCCGAAAGCCACAACAGAGATAAAAAAGACAGCGTACCCCATCCTGGAACGGCTGGCTGGCTGAGAGAAGCAGCTCAGGTGAGATCGCCGAGGCGCGCGGGCCTTACCGGGCGGGGTGGCAAGCGACCGGAGTTACTCCCTTCCCCCTTCCCGGGCCGGCTGGGAGAATTGGAGAGGTGGTCCCCTGAAACCAAGGCGACTGGCGCCCACACCACGTGCAGCACCCGGACCAACTGAGAGAATTGGATCGGAAACCCCCAGGCCGTGGAGAACGGTGACCCCGTGACTCCCGGGGAACGTGCACTCTCTCGGGCGGGCCGCTGCCGCTGGCGCCCTCCCGCCACGCTTGTTGCCCAGGGCCGACTAGGAAATTCGGACGGGCTCTTTCCCTGGCTGCGGCGCCCAGCAACCCTCCCTGCGTTCGAACCCCAGGCCGGCTCAGGCCGCTTCGGCTAGCGAACCCCCATGACGGCGAGAGTTTTCCAAAGTTTAAGGTCCCACAGCACCTTTTACTGGTGGGACCCGCAGACAAACGTGTGCCACGAGCGCCACCTACTGGGCAGGATAAGAAAAACAGAACCCAGAGATTTCACAGAAAAATATTACAACCTTGCTGGGTCCAACACCAAGAGAAATCTGAATAAATGGCCAGACGCCAGCAGCAGAAGATAACTGTCCACGCTCAAAAGATTGAGAATATGGCTCAGTCAAAGGAACAAACCAATAGCTCAAATGAGACACAAGAGCTGAGACAACTAATGCTGAATATACGAACAGAAATGGAAAACCTCTTCAAAAATGAAATCGATAAATTGAGGGAGGACATGAAGAGGACATGGGCTGAACATAAAGAAGAAATAGAAAAACTGAAAAAACAAATCGCAGAACTTATGGAAGTGAAGGATAAAGTAGCAAACATAGAAAAAATAATGGATAGCTACAATGATAGATTTAAAGAGACAGAAGATAGAATTAGTGATTTGGAGGATGGAACATCTGAATTCCAAAAAGAAACAGAAACTATAGGGAAAAGAATGGAAAAATTTGAACAGGGTATCAGGGAACTCAAGGACAATATGAACCGCACAAATATACGTGTTGTGGGTGTCCCAGAAGGAGAAGAGAAGGGAAAAGGAGGAGAAAAACTAATGGAAGAAATTATCACTGAAAATTTCCCAACTCTTATGAAAGACCTAAAATTACAGATCCAAGAAGTGCAGCGCACCCCAAAGAGATTAGACCCAAATAGGCGTTCTCCAAGACACTTACTAGTTAGAATGTCAGAGGTCAAAGAGAAAGAGAAGATCTTGAAAGCAGCAAGAGAAAAACAATCCATTACATACAAGGGAAACCCAATAAGACTTTGTGTAGATTTCTCAGCAGAAACCATGGAAGCTAGAAGACAGTGGGATGATATATTTAAAATACTAAAAGAGAAAAACTGCCAACCAAGACTCCTATATCCAGCAAAATTGTCCTTCAAAAATGAGGGAGAAATTAAAACATTCTCAGACAAAAAGTCACTGAAAGAATTTGTGACCAAGAGACCAGCTCTGCAAGAAATACTAAAGGGAGCACTAGAGTCAGATACAAAAAGACAGAAGAGAGAGATATGGAAAAGAGTGTAGAAAGAAGGAAAATCAGATATGATATATATAATACAAAAGGCAAAATGTTAGAGGAAAATATTATCCAAACAGTAATAACACTAAATGTCAATGGACTGAATTCCCCAATCAAAAGACATAGATTGGCAGAATGGATTAAAAAACAGGATCCTTCTATATGCTGTCTACAGGAAACACATCTTAGACCCAAAGATAAACATAGGTTGAAAGTGAAAGGTTGGGAAAAGATATTTCATGCAAATAACAACCAGAAAAGAGCAGGAGTGGCTATACTAATATCCAACAAATTAGACTTCAAATGTAAAACAGTTAAAAGAGACAAAGAAGGACACTATATACTAATAAAAGGAACAATTAAACAAGAAGACATAACAATCATAAATATTTACGCACCGAATCAGAATGCCCCAAAATACGTGAGGAATATACTGCAAACACTGAAAAGGGAAATAGACTCATATACCATAATAGTTGGAGACTTCAACTCACCACTCTCATCAAGGGACAGAACATCTAGACAGAGGATCAACAAAGAAATAGAGAATCTGAATATTACTATAAATGAACTAGACTTAATAGACATTTATAGGACATTACATCCCACAACAGCAGGATACACCTTTTTCTCAAGTGCTCATGGATCATTCTCAAAGATAGACCATATGCTGGGTCACAAAGCAAGTCTTAACAAATTTAAAAAGATTGAAATCTTACACAACACTTTCTCGGACCATAAAGGAATGATGTTGGAAATCAATAATAGGCAGAGTGCCAGAAAATTCACAAATACGTGGAGGCTCAACAACACACTCCTAAACAACGACTGGGTCAAAGAAGAAATTGCAAGAGAAATTAGCAAATACCTTGAGGCGAATGAAAATGAAAACACAACATATCAAAACTTATGGGACGCAGCAAAGGCAGTGCTAAGAGGGAAATTTATTGCTCTAAATGCCTATATCAGAAAAGAAGAAAAGGCAAAAATTCAGGAATTAACTATCCATTTGGAAGAACTGGAGAAAGAACAGCAAGCTAACCCCAAAGCAAGCAAAAGGAAAGAAATAACAAAGATTAGAGAACAAATAAATGAAATTGAAAACATGAAAACAATAGAGAAAATCAATAAGGCCAGAAGTTGGTTCTATGAGAAAATCAATAAGATTGATGGGCCCTTAGCAAGATTGACAAAAAGAAGAAGAGAGAGGATGCAAATAAATAAGATCAGAAATGGAAGAGGAGACATAACTACTGACCTCACAGAAATAAAGGAGGTAATAACAGGATACTATGAACAACTTTACGCTAATAAATACAACAATTTAGAGGAAATGGACGGGTTCCTGGAAAGACATGAACAACCAACTTTGACTCAAGAAGACATAGATGACCTCAACAAACCAATCACAAGTAAAGAAATTGAATTAGTCATTCAAAAGCTTCCTAAAAAGAAAAGTCCAGGACCAGATGGATTCACATGTGAATTCTACCAAACGTTCCAGAAAGAATTAGTACCAATTCTCTTCAAACTCTTCAAAAAAATCGAAGTGGAGGGAAAACTACCTAATTCATTCTATGAAGCCAACATCACCCTCATACCAAAACCAGGCAAAGATATTACAAAAAAAGAAAACTACAGACCAATCTCTCTAATGAATACAGATGCAAAAATCCTCAATAAAATTCTAGCAAATCGTATCCAACAACACATTAAAAGAATTATACATCATGACCAAGTAGGATTCATCCCAGGTATGCAAGGATGGTTCAACATAAGAAAATCAATTAATGTAATACACCATATCAACAAATCAAAGCAGAAAAATCACATGATCATCTCAATTGATGCAGAGAAGGCATTCGACAAGATTCAACATCCTTTCCTGTTGAAAACACTTCAAAAGATAGGAATACAAGGGAACTTCCTTAAAATGATAGAGGGAATATATGAAAAACCCACAGCTAATATCATCCTCAATGGGGAAAAATTGAAAACTTTCCCCCTAAGATCAGGAACAAGACAAGGATGTCCACTATCACCACTATTATTCAACATTGTGTTGGAGGTTCTAGCCAGAGCAATTAGACAAGAAAAAGAAATACAAGGCATCAAAATTGGAAAGGAAGAAGTAAAACTATCACTGTTTGCAGACGATATGATACTATACGTCGAAAACCCGGAAAAATCCACAACAAAACTACTAGAGCTAATAAATGAGTACAGCAAAGTAGCAGGTTACAAGATCAACATTCAAAAATCTGTAGCATTTCTATACACTAGTAATGAACAAGCTGAGGGGGAAATCAAGAAACGAATCCCATTTACAATTGCAACTAAAAGAATAAAATACCTAGGAATAAATTTAACTAAAGAGACAAAAAACCTATATAAAGAAAACTACAAAAAACTGCTAAAAGAAATCACAGAAGACCTAAATAGATGGAAGGGCATACCGTGTTCATGGATTGGAAGACTAAATATAGTTAAGATGTCAATCCTACCTAAATTGATTTACAGATTCAATGCAATACCAATCAAAATCCCAACAACTTATTTTTCAGAAATAGAAAAACCAATAAGCAAATTTATCTGGAAGGGCAGGGTGCCCCGAATTGCTAAAAACATCTTGAGGAAAAAAAACGAAGCTGGAGGTCTCGCGCTGCCTGACTTTAAGGCATACTATGAAGCCACAGTGGTCAAAACAGCATGGTATTGGCATAAAGATAGATATATCGACCAATGGAATCGAATAGAGTGCTCAGATATAGACCCTCTCATCTATGGACATTTGATCTTTGATAAGGCAGTCAAGCCAACTCACCTGGGACAGAGCAGTCTCTTCAATAAATGGTGCCTAGAGAACTGGATATCCATATGCAAAAGAATGAAAGAAGACCCATCTCTCACACCCTATACAAAAGTTAACTCAAAATGGATCAAAGATCTAAACATTAGGTCTAAGACCATAAAACAGTTAGAGGAAAATGTTGGGAGATATCTTATGGATCTTACAACTGGAGGCGGTTTTATGGACCTTAAACCTAAAGCAAGAACACTGAAGAAGGAAATAAATAAATGGGAACTCCTCAAAATTAAACACTTTTGTGCATCAAAAACTTCATCAAGAAAGTAGAAAGACAGCCTTCACAATGGGAGACAATATTTGGAAATGATATATCAGATAAAGGTCTAGTATCCAGAATTTATAAAGAGATTGTTCATCTCAACAACAAAAAGACAGCCAACCCAATTACAAAATGGGAAAAAGACTTGAACAGACACCTCTCAGAAGAGGAAATACGGATGGCCAAGAGGCACATGAAGAGATGCTCAATGTCCCTGGCCATTAGAGAAATGCAAATCAAAACCACAATGAGATATCATCTCACACCCACCAGAATGGACATTATCAACAAAACAGAAAATGACAAGTGCTGGAGAGGATGCGGAGAAAGAGGCACACTTATCCACTGTTGGTGGGAATGTCAAAGGGTGCAACCACTGTGGAAGGCAGTTTGGCGGTTCCTCAAAAAGCTGAATATAGAATTGCCATACGACCCAGCAATACCATTGCTAGGTATCTACTCAAAGGACTTAAGGGCAAAGACACAAACGGACATTTGCACACCAATGTTTATAGCAGCATTATTTACAATTGCAAAGAGATGGAAACAGCCAAAATCTCCATCAACAGAAGAGTGGCTAAACAAACTGTGGTATATACATACGATGGAATATTATGCAGCTTTAAGACAAGATAAACTTATGAACCATGTAATAACATGGATGGACCTAGAGAATATTATGCTGAGTGAATCCAGCCAAAAACTAAAGGACAAATACTGTATGGTCCCACTGATGTGAACAGACATTCGAGAATAAACTTGAAATATGTCATTGGTAACAGAGTTCAGCAGGAGTTAGAAACAGGGTAAGACAATGGGTAATTGAAGCTGAAGGGATACAGACTGTGCAACAGGACTAGATACAAAAACTCAAAAATGGACAGCACAATAATACCTAATTGTAAAGTAATCATGTTAAAACACTGAATGAAGCTGCATCTGAGCTATAGGTTTTTGTTTTGTTTTGTTTTGTTTTGTTTTGATTTTACTATTATTACTTTTATTTTTTTCTCTATATTAACATTCTATATCTTTTTCGGTTATGTTGCTAGTTCTTCTAAACCAATGCAAATGTACTAAGAAATGATGATCATGCATCTATGTGATGATGTTAAGAATTAATGATTGCATGTGTAGAATGGTATGATCTCTAAATGTTGGGTTAATTTCTTTTTTTCCGTTAATTAATAAAAAAAAAAAAAAGAGAAGGGATAATTGGAGCTGAAGGGATACAGACTGTACAACGGGACTGGATATAAAAACTCAGAAATGGACAGCACAATACTACCCAATTGTAATGCAATTATGTTAAAACACTGAATGAAGCTGCATGTGAGGTATAGGTTTTTTGTTTTTGTTTTTTTTGTTTTTTTTCTTTCTATTATTGTTTTAATTCTTATTCTGTTGTCTTTTTATTTCTTTTTCTAAATTGATGCAAATGTACTAAGAAATGATGAATATGCAACTATGTGATGTTATTAAGAATTACTGATTGTACATGTAGATTGGAATGATTTCTAATTGTTTTGTTAATTCTTTTTTTAATTAATAAAAAAAAATAATCAATATTAAAAAAAAAAAAATACCTAGGAATAAATTTAACTAAAGAGACAAAAAACCTATATAAAGAAAACTACAAAAAACTGCTAAAAGAAATCACAGAAGACCTAAATAGATGGAAGGGCATACCGTGTTCATGGATTGGAAGACTAAATATAGTTAAGATGTCAATCCTACCTAAATTGATTTACAGATTCAATGCAATACCAATCAAAATCCCAACAACTTATTTTTCAGAAATAGAAAAACCAATAAGCAAATTTATCTGGAAGGGCAGGGTGCCCCGAATTGCTAAAAACATTTTGAGGAAAAAAAACGAAGCTGGAGGTCTCGCGCTGCCGGACTTTAAGGCATGTTATGAAGCCACAGTGGTCAAAACAGCATGGTATTGGCATAAAGATAGATATATCGACCAATGGAATTGAATAGAGTGCTCAGGTATAGACCCTCTCATCTATGGACATTTGATCTTTGATAAGGCAGTCAAGCCAACTCACCTGGGACAGAGCAGTCTCTTCAATAAATGGTGCCTAGAGAACTGGATATCCATATGCAAAAGAATGAAAGAAGACCCATCTCTCACACCCTATACAAAAGTTAACTCAAAATGGATCAAAGATCTAAACATTAGGGCTAAGACCATAAAACAGTTAGAGGAAAATGTTGGGAGATATCTTATGGATCTTACAACTGGAGGCGGTTTTATGGACCTTAAACCTAAAGCAAGAGCACTGAAGAAGGAAATAAATAAATGGGAACTCCTCAAAATTAAACACTTTTGTGCATCAAAGAACTTCATCAAGAAAGTAGAAAGACAGCCTTCACAATGGGAGACAATATTTGGAAATGATATATCAGATAAAGATCTAGTATCCAGAATTTATAAAGAGATTGTTCATCTCAACAACAAAAAGACAGCCAACCCAATTACAAAATGGGAAAAAGACTTGAACAGACACCTCTCAGAAGAGGAAATACGGATGGCCAAGAGGCACATGAAGAGATGCTCAATGTCCCTGGCCATTAGAGAAATGCAAATCAAAACCACAATGAGATATCATCTCACACCCACCAGAATGGACATTATCAACAAAACAGAAAATGACAAGTGCTGGAGAGGATGCGGAGAAAGAGGCACACTTATCCACTGTTGGTGGGAATGTCAAAGGGTGCAACCACTGTGGAAGGCAGTTTGGCGGTTCCTCAAAAAGCTGAATATAGAATTGCCATACGACCCAGCAATACCATTGCTGGGAATATACTCAAAGGACTTAAGGGCAAAGACACAAACGGACATTTGCACACCAATGTTTATAGCAGCGTTATTTACAATTGCAAAGAAATGGAAACAGCCAAAATCTCCATCAACAGAAGAGTGGCTAAACAAACTGTGGTATATACATACGATGGAATACTATGCAGCTTTAAGACAGGATAAACTTATGAAGCATGTAATAACATGGATGGACCTAGAGAACATTATGCTGAGTGAGTCTAGCCAAAAACTAAAGGACAAATACTGTATGTTCCCACTGATGTGAACAGACATTCGAAAATAAATTTGGAATATGTCCTTGATAACAGAGTCCAGCAGGAGGTAGAAACAGGGTAAGATAATGGCCAATTGGAGTTGAAGGGATACAGACGGTGTAACAGGACTAGATACAAAAACTCAAAAATGGACAGCACAATAATACCTAATTGTAAAGTAATCATGTTAAAACACTGAATGAAGCTGCATCTGAGCTATAGGTTTTTGTTTTGTTTTGTTTTGTTTTGTTTTGATTTTACTATTATTACTTTTATTTTTTTCTCTATATTAACATTCTATATCTTTTTCGGTTATGTTGCTAGTTCTTCTAAACCAATGCATATGTACTAAGAAATGATGATCGTGCATCTATGTGATGATGTTAAGAATTAATGATTGCATATGTAGAATGGTATGATCTCTAAATGTTGGGTTAATTTCTTTTTTTCCGTTAATTAAAAAAAAAAAAAAAGAGAAGGGATAATTGGAGCTGAAGGGATACAGACTGTACAACGGGACTGGATATAAAAACTCAGAAATGGACAGCACAATACTACCCAATTGTAATGCAATTATGTTAAAACACTGAATGAAGCTGCATGTGAGGTATAGGTTTTTTGTTTTTGCTTTTTTTTTTTTCTTTCTATTATTGTTTTAATTCTTATTCTGTTGTCTTTTTATTTCTTTTTCTAAATCGATGCAAATGTACTAAGAAATGATGAATATGCAACTATGTGATGTTATTAAGAATTACTGATTGTACATGTAGATTGGAATGATTTCTAATTGTTTTGTTAATTCTTTTTTTAATTAATAAAAAAATCAAAAAAAAAAAGTTTTACACTTTGAATATTATTACCGTTTATTTTTTAATTCTTTAGGTCACTTTATGCCAAAAAATGTAAAATTATTGGCAGATATTTAAACACTATAACTAGTCATTTTGCTGAGATGAAGTCAAGAATGATAAACTTTATGGAATATAGAATATTCATGCCTTATATACGCTGTCATTTTATTACTCTGCCAGACATCTCAAAACCATCAAAAAATATCCAAACATGCACAACAGTCAATTCAGTGTTTGATATTTTCACACCTTTCAGCTACACCTTATTTAAAAAGCAGTTTTATACACTTTTTTATAAAATCCTGACATTATGAAAGTGTATTTGGCAAGGTGGGCGGCTAGAATGCATTTGAACATGTTGCTGACTGGACGGGACATTTCACATCCGCAGGCCCCTGGTTTGGGTCTCCATCTCTCTTACTTACCGCTGGGGCCCTGGATGCTGGAGGCAGCTCTGTGCTGCGCCTCCGCCTCCGTACTGGGTCCTGAAACAGATGAGGAGCGCTCAGCGCAGCTGCGACTTCCCCCACAGCTGGAATCCCCACTTGTCCCTGGCTTAACTTCAGGTCTAGAATCCCTTCTTCCCAGGTGCCTGCCATGCCAGCTCTTCTGTGCTCACAAACGGCCCTTCCAAATCCCACCCAGGAAGGCCCTAGAGATTTAGTCCACAGCCAGGCACCCCCATAGTCTCTGGCACAGCACGAGCTCTGAGGGCGTGGGGTTCTGTCAGGGTCTCCCCATCTCCCCTGCACCCTGAAACTAGCACTCGTGAATAACCAGTGCACCAGAAAAAGCGGAGAGCCTTTCGAACCTACAAAACGAGAGTTTGCAGCTATCACGTGTTTATCTGTCTTTGAACTAGTTGCTGAACTTTTCTGAGTCATTTTCTCACTGGTAAATTGGGATTAATAATACCCATTTGACAATCTTGTTCTGAGAATTAAAAGAGATCATGTAAATGGTTATTAGCACAGTGCTTAGTAAAGGGCTTAAGAAATTTTAAGACTCCATGTATGAGTTCCCCATCTCCTTTGGCACCTCCTTTGGCCTTTGCAGAAGCTCTCCGTTCACTCCAAACCAGGCTAATCAAACGAGTAGGCCGTATTGATCTTCTACTCCCAGGAACTTTATCTGCACACAGTTAAAATTTCAATAGTTTCATGTCTGTGAATACCGACCCCCTAGCTATACTGTAAGATTGGCAAACCATTGTGAACTTCAGCTCTTCGCATGAATCTCTTCATTTTAAAGTTAGGTTGCTGCTAGGTTTTCAACAAAACTGATAAGTATTTCAAAAACAAAACAGAAGTCTAGACTTTTTTTTATTTCTAATCTACTTGCTTTCCAACTCTTTTCTTAATGCAAGTGAAAACTTTTAAAAATGAGGAGGACACCGAGGGAACAACAACAAAAAAACCAACAACTAATTTTTTCTTCAGTTATCCAAATTTCTAAGGCTACAAAGGCCAAATGGTCCCTTTGATTTCATCTGAAGAAGAAATGCTGCGTCATTGAAAGTCGCATGGCACGTGGCACTGTTACTGCTTGTGCTGGCTAGAAAGCCTTTCATCCAACCGTGAATTATTTAAAATTAATGTGACCTGGGTTGTAGAAAAAAACGCCTGATTTTTTCTATTTACACTCCCATTTATTATGAAAAGTCTACAGAATTCATTCTTTTTCTGTTTTAACTTTTACTGTGGTAACATACACGCAATGTAAAGTTTCCCATTTAAACCACTTTCCAGAATTAATTCTTTAAAGTGAAAAGTTATGTACACAAACAGGGGGAAACATTAAACTTCCCATTAAAAATCCTCCTCCAGGGTGCACAGGTGGTTCAGGAGTAGGACACTCGCCCGGAGACCCGGGTTCGATTCCCAGCATCTCTCCTCCCCGCACCCCCCCCAAAAAAGTCCCTACTCCTGCAAATAAACTCTCCCTTGGCCAAAATTAGGGTCTTTCCAGATTAGAAAATACCAGCCCATGGCTGCATGGGAGCCTTGGAAGAGCGAGGGGCCAGATAGGACAAGGCTGGCCCCTCTCTGCCCACCACAGGCCCAGGCCAGGGGCTAAGCTCCCTCGGCTGGTTTCACCCCACAAGGCAGCCGGGCTTCACGGGACCCCTGGGTCCCCGGCACCCGCCTTCTCTCAGAGGCTTCCTTTCACTTGATGCAGATTCATGTAAACAGATCCATTTTCCCTGACGGTGGTGGTTTGAGGGGAGGAGGGAAGTACTGTTTTAAAAATAACATTTACTGCTACACTAGGAGCAAAAGAAAAGTATGGAACAGGCTCTAGAGAGATTCTTTTTGAAAATGAAATCCACTGTCTATTTGAGAACCAACCAATAGCAATTTTACATCCCAGTAATCAATGTCAGGCAGCTTTTCCTTCTCAGTGTCAGTTCTTCTTGTAATGCAAAATACAAACTTCCTCAGTTACAACAAATAAATTCAACTAACATTCCTGGATTTGTTAATTGTGAGTCTCCTGAAAGAAAGCAGAAACATAAGTTTCTTTTCAGGCACCAACACATCTGTTATTTAATGCTGTGTTACAACCTCCTAATATCCAGGAATCTCTGTGACTTCAAATCCTTTGGAATGACCAACAATTTGGAAGTCATTCTATATAAAGAAATGACTTTATATAATGCCTCCAGGTTTAGGAATAGAATAGAATCTGCTACCTGAAAACATTATGGGGTTAAACACCCCCATTTACCTTAGCACAAAAAACTGAGTTCCATAATATTTCACATTCATTGGATAAATATGTTCCATACCACTGCAGCTGGATGTGGGTGTGCTGTGGCCCAGGAGAAATGACAAAATCACCTCTCAAGTCTCATCTAGTGAAAGCCCAAAAGTACATCAAAATCCTCAAAGTGCAAAACGCACACCCACACTCTCAGGTAAAATGGAAACCCGCCCACACTGGCTGGGTTTATTTACATAGAAACCCTGTATCTACATGGACCCCAGGCCCTGCTGAGTGGAAGGCTCTGTCAGGATGTGGGACCCAGGCTGGGCTGGGCCGCCCAGGACTCTGGCATGAAGTGCTGGGGCAACGGGCTGTGCACTTGACCACGGCCACTTCGTCATGGACACACAGACGTCTCCTGTCCACGTGTAGAGGTTGACATTGCAGCTGGAATGTCCACCTTGAGTAGACAGCATGCCTTAAGTCTCAGTGGAAATGCATCTTACTCTTTTAAAGAGATGTACTTTTTGATGTTGTGGCTGGCTTCCACTTCTTTTGGAGACAGAACTATTATTCCATGCCTATTTGGTATTTTATTTATGGTAATTCATAACGAAAGGGAAGTGCAGTAGCATTGGGGCAGCAAAGAGGGACTCTAGAGGCCATGCCTAGTCATTTGGGTCACTTTTAAGGCAGACTTGGAGTGCTCCGTACTCTTTTCCAGGTACTGTTCTGGATAGTGAGTGCATAACAGAAGGTCATAACGCCACTCACGACTGCGTCACAAGAGGACGCCACGTGTGATTGTGAAAACCTTGTGTCTGATGCTTCTTTTATCCAGGGTATGGACAGATGAGTTAAAAAATAAATAAATAATAGGGGTAAACAAAAAAACTTGAATAGATTGAAATACTAGTGGTCAATGAGAGGGAGGGGTAAGGGGTATGGGATGTGCCAGTGTTTTCTTTTTATTTCTATTTCTGGAGTGATGCAAATGTTCTCAAAATGATCATGGTGATGACTACCCAACTATATGATATTGTGAGCCACTCACTGTACACCATGTATGGCCCGTATGTGTGTGAAGATTTCTCAATAAAAATATTCAAAGAAGGAAAAGAAGAAGACGCCAACCCCGTCCATACACCTGCCATCTGACAGTTTGGGCACCTGCTGACAGCTCTAAGCTGCCCCGCAGCTGCGCTGTTTTATTCCACAAGGTTGGAGACGCCCAGAATTCAACTGGCGCTTGCACCTGCAAGGACTGCAAGGGACAGTGGACACAGCCCAGCACCGGGAGGAGCAGGCCTCAGGTCCGTGCTCTGGGCTCCAGCCCCGGTGCTCAGCACGCCGCCCTGGCAGCTGCCTCCTGCGCAAGATGGAAAGGGTGGCTGCGGGCGCCAAGGAACACGGGGGGGCCCTGCAGTGCCGCCATCGCCTGGGAACCAGGAGCCGCCCTCCTGTCCGCGGCTCACAAACATAGGGTTACAGAGGGGCCGCAAAGAGAGGAGAGGGAGGGAGAGAGCGAGGAGGGGGTGGAGGGAAGGGGGTGGGGGGGAAGTTATCAAGTCCATAGGGGAAAAAGCCCACTGGCCTGTGTGCAGTGATTTGAGACGGTGTGAGCCAGCGCTGCTTATGTGGTTTCCACGCTCCGGAGGTGAACCCGGAGGGTGACAGGAGCCGCTGGCAGGAGGCCCGAGTTCAGGAAGGGAAGTCAGAGCTGGCGGAGGGAGGCAAACCCAAGCCATGTGCCACTGTGAAGACACAGACACTGGGTCTCAAAATCCAGGTGCGACTGTAGCTAGGTACAGGAATTGAGGTCATTGCAGTGGCCCCGGGGACGCTGTGGCCTGGGGACTCTGGAGACCCCGAGGGGCGGGAGCTGGCCGCCAAGGTGGGCCTCAGGGTGCCCAGAGCGCACACCAGGAGGGCCCCCCCACCCCCCACTGGCACTCAGCTCCACCAGAGCAGGCAGGGTCCTTGGAGAACGAGCCCCAAGGGTTAAAAACCTTATTTTTTGTTTGTTTGTTTTTACTAAAAATTAAAAGTCAACCACCCAGGCTTGCACAACAAGGACACTCGGCGCAGTGGGCCTACTCTCGGATGCCTGCCTGCCTCCTGCCCCCTGCCTCTGCCCTTGCCCCCTGCCTCCTTCCCCTTGGTTGTGTCCTGCCCCTACCTCTTGTCTTCTGCCTCCTGCCTCCTGCCACTTGCCCCTTGTCCCTGCCACTTGCCAACAGCACAGCTCTCCACCTGGGACCACGGACCCAGGTTCCAGTTGGGACAGACACAATAACGTTTCATTCCTTCCTCTTCTTCAATCCATGTCCTTCTTCAATCCATGTCACCATGTCCTGCTTTCGCCCGCCCTGTACTTGTGGAGTGTGTCCCGCCCACCCCCAAATCACCACGCACCCAGGCAAGTGCGTCCCCAGTCTTAACCACCTCCCCACAGGCTGGACGCAGGGCCAGCCTGACCCTGGGAAGGCGCCGTGTCAGTTCAGGCGTGGGGCCTGGGTCAGGGGGAATACGAGCCTGGTACCTGAGGCCTCGTAAGGAGAACCCGGGAGCCCCAGGAGCCGGAAAAGGGAGGACAGTGACAGGGGCAGGGACACAACGAAGGGAGCCCCAAGGATGGCCGCAGGACTGCACCTGACACACTTGGCTACCCAGACTGGCTGCAGACCCTGCCTGTGAGGGCACGCGTGTAAAGGCCACACCTGCCCTACCGTCATGGGAACCCCGCTGCCTACCCTTAGGGGGCCCCACTTGTGACCGGAAGCCCACGGCCCTACAGTCAGCATGGTACGTCCCTTTGGGAGGCAGCTCCCTTGGTGCAGCCCTCTGTGCTCAATGAGCAACCTGCCCACAGGACGCGGGCTGCACAGAGCGCCCGTCTCTGCTTGAGGAGTTCAAAGTTAAATGGCTATACGTGACATCCTAAAAATGGTGCGTAGGTAAGCTAAAAGCTTTATAGATGTCTGTGCTGTGGCAGGTTGAGTTTCCTGGTCAATAGCTGCCTGAGGGATGAGTCTATAAACTGACGGAGCAAAGCCTGCGCTGTGCTCCAGATGTAGTTTGCAGAAGCTGAGTGTTTAACTGCGGAGAGGGTGGCATGTCCCTGCCCTCTCGCCAGATGGGTGGCAGTTCATGTGCACCCCCCCATGGGCTTCACTCTCCCCCAAATGCTTCTTTGATTCTTAGATTCTCCTGTACAAAACCTTTAACACTTCTCTTTTGCCCACACATTAATATTTAATAGTTCTTTGCCTACAGATTAAAATCCAAATTCCTTCTCCTTCCCTACAAAACTCCACCCTGCTTTACAGAACGGAAGTGGGGATTGAAGGACAAAACCAAATCCACTGAATATCAAACATGGGCCAGACCCCATGCTGGGTGCAGACAGAAATGAACCGCCTTGTCAAACAGGGGGTGCTAGAACCCCAAGAGTGTGGGAGCCCCCAGCAAGCTGGAAGGGCCAGCAGGCTTGCTGGAGGGGGGCAGGCAAACTCCTTGAGAGCAGTGGGGACGACTGGAGAAGTCAGAGGAGCAAGAGTGCAGGGGCCACCTCTTCCCCGACACAGATAGTCATCAATCCCCAGCCTGGGAATGTCCTCAGAGCCTTAAGTTCCCCCAGGGCCCTGCAAGAATCTCTACCCGGGCTGTGCCTTCTGTTCATCCCATCTATATGTCTAACCCCACGTAGGACCATATTCTAATTATCCTCCTCAAAAGTGACTCCGAATCCTAAATGGGGATCTTAGCAGGGAAAATGTAGAGAAATGAGTCTAATTGGTAAGGAGCCATCCCATGAGGGAGCATTTTGGTCGCTGCTTCCCAGGCCCCCCTCTAACTGGCTCTGTGATCCCGGAGCCCGGGTCTGGTCTGGGCAGGAGACACAGTGGAATGAGACGACCCCTTAGATTACCAGTCCCACCTTCTAAAGCAGTTCTACATGCACGGCACACAACAGTAAAAAATCCCGACCTGTAATCACCATGGTGTTTTGAGAAGAAAAGTCTTAAATGTGTATTTAGAGGATCTCACAGTCACCAAAATGCAACAGGGAGCAAAGCAGGTGCCCCTTTCCTGAAGTCACACAGGGACACCAACTCATCACATCTGCAAACCTGCCGACACCTCATGGTGGCTTTGTGCAAACCCATCATTAACCCACAAGCCCTATGTACACAAAGGGTTGTCTCTGATACATTGTTTCAAATTCTGTTCCTAAAATGGAAATTCTACTATCGCTAGGAAACAGACTGATATAAGTGCATTGACAAGAGAAAATCACAGTATCTAAAATCTTTTTGGTTCAGCCTTTCCGGTCTTCACCCCCATTACCACCAGTCTTGGCTTCAAGCAATCACTAGCCTCGCTAATCACCTAGAATTCTGTTGGATGGACGTTTTCCGCATGCATTTCTGCAGCACCATCCGGAAACTGGAACTCATTTCTCCATAGTAACGATGTTGGGCATGCGGATATACTTCCCTGGCCAGTCCCTGGGGTGCGTCCCTGGACCCTCCTCATGCAGGTGGCCGATGAAACTGACAATACCGGCCTCCGTGCGTCCTCTCTGCCTTTGGCACCTGCCAGCCTGGCTTCTGCAGCCCCCAGCCCACCCACGTTTAGGGGTCTCGAATCCTCCCAGCTGTGCCAGTGCCTGAGCTTCCTCCCTCTTCCTCCCGGACCAACCCTGACCCTCTTACAGGTGATTCTCAGCAAAGGAAAAAGCAAGATGAATAAACGGATTTAGAATTCAGGATGAGTAACAGGAGAAGCCAAATAAAATATTCTACCATGAGATGGAAAACTGATGGAATTGGTAAATCCTTTTCTGGGCTACCATGATTTTCTGAAATGTAATGCTACTGAATGAGTTAAATTTTGGCCAAGAATTCAGAAAGCCGTCCTTGGCACATCAGCTTAACTCTACCATCCATCACCCTCCCCTTAAAAATATGTGCAGATCTGCGCTTTCCCTCCTCAGTCCTCAGTGTCCAGGCGTGTGGGACAAGGTCCTTTGGCCCACTGCTCAAGTTGCTGGTCTATTGCCCTCCTTGATCACTGAAGGTCTCCTACCTTAACAAACCACATTATGCCTTTTATATTACATCACCTCTACCATCACAATCATTTAGCAGGGGCCGTGCGCATGCATGCACCAAGTGAAGTAAATCTGCATTTGGTGGGCTTCCAAGCAGTTTAGCAAAGGAAAAGTGGACACGGCTCAGCCGTGTGGCAGGGGACATTGCATGGGTGGAAGTGGGGTCCGGGTGGCACACGGCCCTCTGGGGCCTCCCGGGGCTCAGACCTCAGGGTCCCCAGCACACCCAGGGGTCCCAGCGCCCCTGCACCCTCCACACTTCTTTGTCGGCGGGTAAAAAACCCGGAACTGGAGTTATGGAATGGGTGGTCATTCCGGTGCCTGGAAACCAAAGGCGGCTCTGCACAGAAAAGCACCAAAGCACACGTTTCCTGTTACTAAGCTGCCCAAAATTAAATGTGAAAAGAGAGAAGAGGAGATGATTAGATATGAAATGTTACATTCCCCCAAAGGGAAATTCACATAGGAAAACAGTACCCACCAGTGATGGCAGAATTTTTTAAAATTATTTTAAAAATTATTTATTTATTTATTTTTAAAAATTCATTTATTAATTTAAAAAATTAACAAACCAAATAACACATGAACATATATAATCAGTAATTCACAATATCATCACTTAGTTGCATATTCATCATTTCTTAGAACATTTGCATTATGATGGCAGAATTTTGATAATGGATCATGGTGATGGTAGATATTGCAAAAAGCATTAATGCCCCTGAACCATACATTTAAGAGCAGTTAAAGTGGCAAATTTTATGCTATATATATGCCACCATGATACAATTTTTAAATGCAAAAAAAAAAAAAGGATAAAAATAAATAAATAATAGGGAGAGTTAAAGGGCAAAAATCGGGTAGATTGAAATACTGCGGGTCAATGAGAGGGGTAAGGGGTATGGGATGTATGAGTTCCTTTTTTTTTCTTTTTATTTCTTTTTCTGGAGTGATGCAAATGTTCTAAAAATGACTTTGGTGAAGAATACACAACTACGTGATGATATTGTGAGCCACTGATTGCATGATATGGTTGGACTGGAAGTGTGTGGATATTTCTCAATAAAAAATATTTTTAAAATAGTCATCATAGGGGAAAAAAATCAGAACTATGTAGATCTTCTTTCCATTTATTTTATGGGTTATATTTTGCTAAGCTTTTTTTGTTGCATAATATAACATATATACAAAGTAAAGAAAGGAAAAAGCAATAGTTTTCAAAGCACTCTTCAACAAGTAGTTACAGGACAGATCCCAGAGTTTGTCATGGGCTACCATACCACCTTCTCAGAGTTTTCCTTCTAGCTGTTCCAAAATATAGAGTCTAGAAGGAGTAAAAATTTTTTTTATCATCACAATCAATTATTTTTTCTTTTTGAGTGAAAAATAACATATATACAAAAAATCAGTGACTGTTAAAACACAGCACAATTAGCTGTAGAACAGATTTCAGAGTTTGGTATAGGTTACAATTCCACAATTTCAGGTTTTTACTTCTAGCTGCTCTAAGATACTGGAGACTAAAAGAAATATCTATATAATGATTCAGCATTCATATTCATTTGTTAAACCCTACCTTCTCTGTATAACTTCACCATCACCTTTGATCTTTCTATTCCATTCTTTAGGGGTGTTTGGGCTATGGCCATTCTAACTTTTTCATGTAAGGGTCTGTCACTAATATGGGGTAGGGAGATGGAACTAGCTGATGTTCTGGAGAAATTGGGCCCTCTAGGTTTCAGGACTGATCTGATCCAGGGACCCATCCGGAGGTTGTAGGTTTCTGGAAAGTTACCCCAGTGAGTGAACGCTTTGTGGAAGCTTATATATCGCCCTAGGTGTTCTTTAGGACTGGCTGGAATGGTGTTGGTTGCAGGTTGGCAAGTTATGATAGGTAGCAATGTCTAACTGATATGGGTTAGCTTTTTTACTTTGAGTTACATATGGGCTGGGAAGAGAGGAAGAAAAAACAACCTTTTCAGTGTTCATGACTTTTAAAGTATTACATATATTTATAATGTTTCTATTTAAGCCTTTCACTTTGTTTTAAATTTATGCTTCATATTGGACTTTTTGAGTGTGCAGGGTCCAGGAATCAAACCCAGGTCTCCTGCACTACCTTTGCACCACCCAATATCTGAGTCTTTTTGACTCTTGGAAAGTTGGTTTTGAGTTGATTAGAGCTCCCAATTATAACTGCATAATCAATAATGGAAATTACACAGGTATGATTTCTATGCTCAAATTATATTTTTATATTATATGCATTCTACTAACATTGAAGCTTTAACAGAGTGTGGTGCACTTGCAGAGGAGACTTAGTACTGTTTGGTGACATAACAAGAAAAGCACAGAAGGGAGAGTCATCTCTCTAACAAGGCTGGAAACAAGACCGGTGATGGCTCCAACCTGATGGAAAGCAGATGCTCATCTCCACAGCAGTCTGTTTTTCCTTTGGGGAGCATAGCTTGAAACATATACAACAAAAATAGTGTCCAATTTTATGTGTTTTTTTGGGGGTAAGGCAGGGGTCAGCATTATCGTGTAAGCTATTTTCTGTGGAATCACATTAGAGTTTCATTGTGGTAGTCATATCACATTAAATCTGTTTTTTTTTTTTTTTTTTTTTTTTTTTGCTAAATGGCTTCCATTGTGTATTTAGCGAAACTGATACTGAAAATTGCTAATGCCATAAGAGTGTCACACAAGCTTCCCTGGCTGGAAGGCTCAGTGCAGCTTGCAGAAGGAAGCATGACCGGCAGGGGATTTCAGGACTCTCTCCTCAGCCACCGAACACTTTCCTAGCTCAAAGTCCATCAGTGGCTTCTTAACAGAGGGACAAAAAGACTTGGGATGTGGGGAACCTGTGTACAGATGTTATCTCAGAAGAGCCCGTAGGTTCATTGAAAACATTCGTCATGGAATTAATAATTACTGCCCAGGTCCTGGGCAGGTGACTGGGGTTGGGGTTGGCAGACCCTTCCTTTGTGGATCTTAAACCCCACGGGGAAGACAGGAATGTACCAGTCATCAGCCCAAGACAAGATGGGCTGGAATGAGGAAACACCAAGGGCCATGGGAGCTCAGAGGACGACCCTCCTGGGAGCAGAAAGGGCTATGAAGGCAGCACCTGAACAGGACCCCAAAAGAGGAAGGAGATGCTGATGAGCCTGCAGACCTGGTGGGAGGTGGGGTGCCAGGGAAGGCATTGGCTTCAGCACCAGTAAAGGCACAGGAGAGAAAGGCCAATGTGATGTGTCCTGCAGCATATGGGAGAGGAGCAGGGGATGCGCCTGGGACAGTGTTGGGGACAGCCTGCGGAGACCGAGGGGGAGCACTACATAAAGCGGTCGGATAACTTGTATTTGTGGGTGCGTGTGTGTAAGCAGATGCACATGTATGAAGGTGGGGGGTGGAAAGTGCCAGGGTGCAGATTGCCACGAGGGATCAACCTCCATGCTTTCAGGGACACGATGACTTCTGGTGCTAACACAAACTCTTGAAATCTTAACAATGTTAGTTGGCACAAATTTCTAGACATGATTTACAGGAATATTTATTTTTAAAGATCTGCTTATTGCTGGGGTGGGGGTATTTGTTTATTTTTTAATGTCCACACCCATAACATGGACATTCACTAGGGTAACAGGAAAGTATCTCTGAAGTGCTCAGATTGTTGCAAAAGCTATTTGAAAATTTAGTTGGCTCTTTTTTTTTTTTTTGGCTTTAGAATAACTTTTCAACTCACTAGCAACAGTAACCAAGGAAATATAAATCTGACAGCCTAGAATTACAACAATTTGGAGAGATTCATGCTTTCAGTGTACTGCTATATTTACTGCTTTATTCTGGACCTCTTATGTTTTTGAATTCCTCTCTAAATATTTGGAATAATAAACAGAAAGTCTACACTAAGCTTTATCAAAGCTTTTCACTGTAATGTAGTTTATTTTGCTAATTAAAAAAAATACTTCTTTATTGGCCGTAACCTTCCCCTTCCGTTAAATCGGATTATATCACATGGATAAGTATTATTTCCAAAAATATTAAAGCAGAGTATGATGAAATTGCTGTTTTGTTTATTACAGAGGGGATGTCTGACAAACTAGTTAGTTACCCTAGTGCTATAGGAACCACTAACTGAACACTCTCTCTCCAGCCCGGCGAAGGAAAATTGCAATCTCATTAGCCAGAATTACACTGTTCCCCAAACTGCCATTGGATACTTGAATCTTTTTTTAAATAATGTCTTTGCAGAGTTTTGTCTCCTTCAGCTGACCACGTGATCAGGTTAAACACATTTGCCAGTCATTACATATTGATATCCTTCATGATATTTCATTAAAAAAACAGACGAATGACCAAAAAACCTCACCTTTCTCCTGCCATGCCCTGGAATGAAGTAGATGACATCTGTGAATATTTTCTGATTACTCAGTTGGAGATACATAAGTAAAAGAAAATGATTTTCAAAGCTGACTTTGAAAGACTGGTGATGAGAATGATACAGTACTTGGGATTTTAAGTTTTAAGGTTTTATAAAATGATCCTTAGGAAACATGGCCCGAACAAAAATGGGTTTGCTTAGATCAAGACTGTGTTGGCATTCTTTTAAACACAGCCTGAGACCGCGAGGCCAGCATAAAGCCACTCTGACAAAGGCAGCCAGTCAAGCATAAAAATGGGAGTTGGTTGTGTCAGAGCAGATTAGGGGTGGAGGCTGCTGGTAAAGACAGCTCCCTAACTTCAGAGAGGGCGTGCATTACCACGAAAAGTCATGTTAGCTGATGTTTTATTTGAAACTTCCGTCGTCTGATACTTAAAATGCTCCTTATTTATAAACGACCGCATCATTTTCTTATCTGCAGCATCCTTCTTGGATAACCGCAATCTTGAAAGCGGTCCAAAATCGTGTTCATGGTTTCCTACAAGCACAGGGAAACTTCTTCATTGAGACCCAGTCCTTTCCGAGTGGAGAATGTGTTTGGGTTTTATTTTTTGCTTCCTTTTTAAATAGGGATCACTTTTTACCATGTCAACATCCAGTGCCCTTCCCTCACATGGGTGGGCCTCCTATAAGAGGCAGGAGCTGAGCACCCAAGAGGCTGCCCAGTGCTGGCTGGGCTCTGCTCCGGGGGGGGGGTTGGGGGAATTGGGGGGGGGGGTGGGGGGAGGGGCGGGGGATGCCTCGTCTCGTGCCTTGACCCCTACCCTCCATCATTCCTGGTCGGCGGCGCTTCCGGGACCACCGAGACCTCTGTCCAGTCACTGACCAGCCCTGTAAGCCGCATCCCTCACCGGCCACTCACGGCACCCTGGGGGTTGTGTCCATCTGCCACCTACACGCAGTTTTATGCCCAAACTACATCTACCGCATGTGTCGGTCATTTCCCAGGAGCGCCCGTTGCAGCCCGGGAATCAGCCTCGGTATTTGGCAGGTCCACACCGTTTGCAGTTTGTCCCCGCGCCCCTCGGGCTCCCGCGCTGGCGTTACCGAATCCTGCTTCTGCCCGCCCAGGGGCCCCGGCGTCGCCTCCGCACGTGGGGTCTCACGGCGCGCCCCGGACCTGAGCAGCCCCGAAGCCCCTTCGCCCCACAGCGCGGCAGGGTACCCGTTGCGCCCCAGTGCAATCGACTTTCCGCGCCGGGCCTCCGCCCGGGGGCGGCTGCGGGCGGCGGGACGCGCCCCGGTACCCGCCCCGCCCCGGCCCGGCCCGCGCACCGCCCGCGTCCCCAAGCAGGTCCCGGGCGCTCCCGAGCGCTGGTCCTGAGGGAGCCCCGCACCCCAGACAGGCTCCGCCGAGAGAGCCTGGGGTGACAGGGACCAGCCTGGCCGAGCCCCACGCCGGCCCGAGACCCTCGGTGCGCCCCGCGCCCCAGGTCGCCTCCTATCTGTCCCCTGGCGGCCACTGCGACCCGTCCTCACCCCCACCCCCACCCCCCACGCCCCGGCCCGGCCGCGGGCTCCGGGTCCCGCGCACTCACCCACCGCGGGGCTGCGGGACCGGCGGCCACGGGGCCCAGCGGGGACCGAGACAGCGGCGGCCCCGGGCGGCGTCAGCCAGACTGGAGCCGCGAGCCTCGTCGCCCTGGTGAGCGCCGCCTGGAGCGCCGCCAAAGAGCCCGCCCGCCCTGGGCCGCGTCCGCCAGGGGAGTGGGGGGGGGGCGCCCCGGGAGGTGGGGGGCCGGCCCGGGCGTGGGGCGGGAGCGCCGCTGGGAGGTGAGGGGCCGCCGGAAGACCGGAGGCCGGCCCGGGCGTGGGTTTGGGGAGCGCCCCGGGAGGTGGCGGGAGTGGGGGGCCGGCCCGGGGCACGGTGGGGTGGGGGCAGCGCGTCCCGCCAGCTTGCTTTCCCCAGCTCCGGCTGCCCCTCCCTCCCGGACCGAGACCCCAGGCGCGCCCCTGCCCGCGGCGACCCTCCGTTCTGGGGGTCCCCCCGCCCTCCCCGCGACCCTTCGCCCCCACCCGGAGCCCCGGGCGGGAGGAGGACTCCTAGGGGGCGGGAGGTGGCCTGGAAGCCCCGGAGATGCCTTAGTGGAGGCGCATCTGCCCTGGCTCAGCTTGCTTTGCGCCTTTCAAAAGGAAGGGCTTCCTGGAAGCAGGTCGGGCCGGCGCACGGGGGCAGAAAGCGCCGTCACCCCAGCTCAGCCCGGTGGCCCGGGGCAAGTGGGTTTCCCGCGGGGAGGTGGTCGCCCACAGCCTAGCATAGGATACGCAACAGGGACCCTGGAGGAGCCAGGTTGGTCGCAGCCTTCCGGCCACTGGGCCTGGCTGCCTCGAGGGGGCCTGGCTGCCTTCTGGGCTCCCCAGGGGCTCGGAGAACCCACTCAGGATGCCCCGGAGCCGCGCACTGAGGAAGGCCAGCGCCCCATCCGCCCGCAGCTGTTTATGGAAGAAACACTGACCGCATGGTGAGAGAAGCACAGCCACACAGGGCAGTTTCCAGCTAGTTCTTGTCTGTAAAACATGTGTCCTCCAAAAGGCTTTACCCCGAAATCCAAACGCAAGACCTTGCACTTAACTCCTTTTGCTAACTCGAAGGCCTGGAATTGCTACTGCACCATCTTCCTTGGCAGGTGGCATTTTTGCAATCTCCTTGCTGCAGCTGAGCATCCACTCCGTTTAAAGCAGCATTTGTGGTAGGACCCCAATTTCCCCCCCAGGCCTGCTCACATCCGCCACAGCCAGGCCTCAGGTCTGAGAGTGCCCGGGGGACCCCAGGGCACACATGGACAGCTGAAAGCTGCACCCTATATGTGAGGATAGTGTTGATAGCTCACTGCAGGAGCTGCGTGTACCCCAGAAAAACATGTTCTTAAATGTAATCCATTCCTATGAGTGTGAACCTGTCTTAAGTGGGATCTTTTGGTGAGGCTGCCTCAGTTAAGGTGTAGCCCACCTCAATCAGGAAAGGTTTCAGTCCTATTACTGAAGCCCTTTTTACGTGGAGTGAAATTCAGATGGAAAGAGAGAGAGAGAAAGCCACGGGAGGCAAGAGGCAGGGCCTTGAGGGGACCTGGAAGGGAAGGGCGAGACCCCAGGGAGAGGCTGGCATGTGCCTGGCTATGTGACAGAGGTGTCCAGGACCAGGATCAGGCAGCTGCCCCAGAGCACTGGTCTTGGGAAAAAAACCCTCACCTTGATAGCGCCATGATTTAGATTTTCTTTTAGCCTCAAAACCATGAGTGAATGCATTCCCATTGTTTAACTTGACCCATGTCATGGCATTTGCTTGAGCCTAGGAAACTAAAGGACCTAACTTTCTGTTTAACAAATGATATTAAGAAAAGAAGTGGCTCCATCACTCTCTCATCCTTCCTTCTCCTCCATGAGCACAGGACAGAGGATACCGGGCAGAGCAACAAGTTATCACCTCTGTGTGCTTCTGGCACCCAGACTCGTGGGGTCCCCGGGGTTCTGCTGGACCCCCCCAGCTGCTCTGCTGGTACTCCCTGGACCAAAGATGCTCTGTGGGCCTGGAGCCTGCTTTCCCTAGGCCTTCTCACTTACGTACCAGGACATTTTTGCACTCTGATGAGTTTTTCCCACCTAAAAGTTCACTTGTTCCTAATGAACTTCCTACCATCTGTCCATCAAACCTGGTATAGCAGGTTAATACATTCAGTAAAGAATGGTAGGGTCTGGTGAATTCCATGAAGGAGAAAATGTGCACTCTGGGAAAGGAGGCTTAGGGTCGACACGCCATGCTACAGAAGCTGACTGTCCCGGGCATAGGAAATCCAGGTTCTGCTCATCTTCCCCTTGCCTGCTTGATCAGAGGCAGGCTCACTGCTTGTTAGGACTTCCTCCAAAAACAAAACAAAACAAAACAAAAACACACGATGGGAATCATCAGAGAGGCAAGACTCAGCTATCGGTTACCATTTGGTGACCCTCCAGGGAGTTTGGTTTGGGAGCTTGGAGGAGCAGGAGCTCCTTGAGTGAGTAAAGTGGCTTCCCTCCTACACCGGCAAATCAGGGCCAGGACGGGGTCTCCAGCAGCTCCAGACGGGCCTCCATCCTCATGTGATCTAGCACTGCAGTGCTGGGCTCCGAGCCACAGCCGGGCCTGTTGCCCACACACCTCGCCTTCTTCCACTGTCCTTCTGAAATTGCATCTCCAAATGCCCTTCTAACTCTGTGCGTTTTTTCTTTCTCCCATGAACTTCCCTCCAAGAGTATTCCTTCATTCCCTCACCACTGTTGAACCAGGTACCTGCATTAACTACCAATGACGGCCCACTGACCAGGAGACACACAGCGCTGATCATTGCACACATCTGAGTGTGCCACTGAGGGGTGGGGCTGAGAGGTGTCAGGGGAGCCCCCCCAGGAGGAGCTGCAGCTGCAGGTGGAGGAGGATGAGCCTGCATCCCCTGGCCACCGAGCACTTTTGTGCAGAATAGGAGCGGGCACCCTGGGAGAAAGCAGCTGCGTGGGTGTCCTGCTTCATGGGCATCTGTGGCTGGGGTTGCCCGGCTCAGCCCTGGTGCCCAGAACACCTGCTCTGCAGGTTTCCGCACCTGGAGACCTCAGCTTCCTGAGAATCAGGAGAACAGCGTGGGCCAGTGGCCCGGCACCGGGAAAGTGCTGTGGGGTCAGGACAGGGCAGAGACTGTGAGGAGCAGACAGGAAGCCCCCTCCCCCTTTTGCCTAGGCTTCCCCTGCTGGGAGCCGGTCTGTCCTCTCCATTACTGTTGAGGAATCCGAGGCACAAGCAATGGAATGTCCTAGGTCGCCCGCTCAGAATCAAACCCCAGCCTTCCTTCCAGTCTCCAAAGCTGGATGTTAGCCACCGCACCCTGAATTCCCAGAACTCGCCGTGGCTTAAAAAGTTTTTGATCAGAATGTGGCACTGTATGGATAATCATCTACATGGGCTAAGTGGTGGGCTGGGGGGTGAGGGAGAGGCCAAAAGTACAGAGGGAAGGCCAACTGGGAAGCCACCTAGCTAGGCTCGAGGGTTCTAGAAAAGGGGCAAGAGACGCAGCTTTAGGGATCCATTGAGGGGAAAATTAATAACACTTGGCAAGAGACCAGAGGACTCAAGGATCAGAGGTGTGAGAATTATGTAGTCGTTAGAAGCAGTTGGCACTGTGGAGCAGGAAGCTGCTTTGGGAGAGAAAACCCTCTTCTGCTCAATCTCTATTTCCCGCTCCACACCCCCTTCCCCATGCAGGGTCACTATAGAAAATCACGTGAACTATTTGCTTTATCTGCTCCCCCACAGGAATGCCGGCTTCGCCCCCTGGGTGTCCCCACAGCTGCAGTTAAGACTGTCGGGAGGGGACTGCAGGAGACATGAGCGCAGAAGCCGTGAGGATAATTGAGACCCCAAAGCGAGAGATTCTGGTGAAAGCACCACACGGACTTGGGATGCAGAAAGGGAGCGAGAGGAAGGCGCAGGGTGGAGAACAGGACGGACAGGTGCAGACACAAAGGGACGCTTCTCAACCCTGACACACATCTTCCCTCCCCACCCCACCCCCACCCCTCACTCTCCAGCCCCTTCCTCCGCCCCAGAACAGCAGACACATGCACACCTGGGCAGGGCAGGGGTGCAGAGGAGTCAAGCCGCCAGGTGAGGAGTAAGGAAGGGCCAGGATTGGGGAGCATGTGCCCTTTTACTTATTTCATTATTATTTTGATCTCTCTCTTTTTTTAATTAGAGCAGATGTAGGCTTACAAAAATATCACACTGGAAGTTCAGAGTTCCACATGTCCTTTCTAAAAGGAGATGCTGTCTGCAGCTCTAGCCCGTTGTTGCCACGTGGAAGGCCTGAGATGTCACACCTAACCTATTTCCAAAGATTAAGAAATAATAAAGTTCTATTTTTAATGGAAGTATCTTTTCTGGAAATGGTATTACAATTAAAAAGTGAATGTGGTGATGCTGTCAAATGAGTTATACAAAAACTTAATTCATTGAATTCCTTCATCCTTTGATCCTGAGAATCTAATGTAGAGTTCCTACAGATCAGATTTTGATTAGGACAGGGATTTGGCAGATTTCACCAACGCTTCTTATAAGGACAAATTGGATGCTGGTTGCACACTAAGTGTTCTGCAGGGGCGTGCCCAGCCCCCAGGCTGTGCTGACATGGGCTGCGTGATCACGAGACCAGTTCAAATGCTCGTGGCTCAGTTGTACCATAAACTGATGGGGCCTTTAACGTTTGTGCACGAGAATCCTTGGACAAATACTAAAAAGTTCTTTCATGAACTAGAACAAATGTACAACACTATTACAAGGAGTTAATAATAGAGGGGTATATGGGAAAAAATGTACCTATGCAAACTATGGACTATAGTTAACAGTAATATCTTAATATCCTTTCATCAGTAACAAATACTAGGAGTCAGTAACAGGGGAGGATAAGAGGTATGGGGTGTTTTGGGTTTTCTTTTTATTTTCTGGAGTGATGAAAATGTTCTAAAATTGATCATGTTGATGTACACAAAACTACACAATGATACTGTGAGCCACTGATTATAGCCTTCAGATGGTTTGTATGGAATATATTCAAATAAAAAGTACTGCAAGAGGATACAATTCCCAGTGCCTGCCCATGCAAAAAAAAAAAAAAAAAAACCCAACAAAATATTGCAAGAAAAGAAAATTACAGACCAGCTTCTCCTATGAATGTAGATGCAAAAATCTCCAAGAAAATACTTGCAAATCGAGTCCAACAGCATATTAAAAGAGTTATACACCACAATCAAGTAGGTTTTATCCCAGATATGCAAGGAGGGTTCGACACAAGAAAACCAATTAATGTAATACACCACATTAACAAATCAAAGAGGAAAAGCCACATGGTCATCTCAACTGACACAGAAAAGGCATTTGACAAAATTTAGCATCCTTTCATGATAAAAACATTTCAAAAAACAGGAATAGAAGGAAACTTCCCCAGCGTGATAAAGGTCATATATGAAAACCCACAGCTAGCATCGTACTCAATGGTGAAAGACTGAAAGTTTCCCTGTGAGATCTGGAACAAGACAGGGACGCCACAAGAATTCCAACTCTCTCCACTGTTATTTAACATTGTACCAGAAGTTCTAGCCAGAGTAGGTAGTCAAGAAAAAAAAGTGAAAAGCTTCCAAGCTGGAAAGGTAGGGGTAAAACTTTCACTATTTTCAGAAGCTATTATTCTATATATAGAAAGTTTAGAAAGATCTACAACAGAGCTACTAGAGCTAATAAACAAGTTCAGCAAAGTGGCAGGAAACAAGAGTGTGCTGATTCAAAACTGTTGTGTACTCCAGATGCAGTATTGCTGGGCGGGATCTTTTGATTGAATTGTTTCCATGGAAATGTGACCCACCCAATTGTGGGTGGGACCTTTTTTTTTTTTTTTTTTACCACATGGGCAGGCACCGGGAATAAACCCGGGTCTCCAGCATGGCAGGTGAGAATTCTGCCACTGAGCCACTGTCGCACCGCCCAGGACCTTTTGATTAGGTGGAATCCCTAGAAATGTGTCTCCACCCATTCAAGATGGGGTTGTTTACCGGAGTCCTTTAAGAGGGAACTATTTTGGAAAAAGCTTCAGAGCCCCACAGGCAGAGACCTTTGGAGATGCAGAAGAAAAACACCCCCGGAGAAGGCTTATGAAACGAGAAGCCAGGAAAGAAAGCCAGCAGATGTTGCCATGCGCCTTCACAGTTGACAGAGGTGTTCCGGATGGCACCACCCTTTCTTATTTTTTCATGCAAAGCCTTTATTACAGTGCTTGGCATGTAGTAAGCCTTTTATGAATGTTAGCTATTAATGTTAGTCATCGTCATCTTAATAATAGCAATATCACTTTAAGATAAAACTACCACAGTTCACAGGGCTAGTCACACTCTCTGGGCACGCTGTTCCAGATATCCCCAGTGTTCTTTGCATTGAAAGTGAAATTTTGGCATGTACAATTAATGCTTGTAAATGAAGCAATGTCAAATTAATGAAAAAGCACCTATTTCTTTAATTAAAAGAAATACATAAATGACACTTACCATTGGCGCTTTTTCAAATGCTTTTAAAGAATTCTTGACCCATGAAGAACATGTACATGAAGAAAATATTCACCTCAGAGGCGTGAATGGCCAGATTATGTGTTAATACAAAGCAGTGGACTGGTCCAGGCTGCTTTTCTTTCTTTCTTTTGATTGAGATGTAACAAGTATTCATTAAAGTATATCAAAGATGAATAGCAGGGTTAAGTTTACATGTGCAGACATCCGTGTAACCACCATAAGCAGACTAAGAACAGAACATCTCACATCAACATTTCTTGAGTGAAGGTCATCTCTTCTTGGTACCTTAATTTGGACATTTTCATGCCCTTAGAACTGTAAACTTGTAATGCACTAAATTTCTTTTTTAAAAGCCATTTCGTTGTATTCTGGCAACTTTAGCAAACTAATACAAGAATCAACACGCAAAAATTAGTAGTGTTTCTATATATTAGTGATGAGCAACCTTAGGAGGAAACCAAGGGAAAAAAAACATTTATAATAGCAAGTGAAAGAATCAGAGATCTAGAAATAACTTTAATCAAGGATTTAAAGGACTTATACAGAGAAAACTACACGATATTGCTAAAAGAAATCAAAGACCTAAATAAATAGATTTTCTGTGTTCATGGATGAGAACACTAAATATCATCAAGATGTCAATTCTATCCAAATTGATTTATGATTCAACATAACCCCAATCAAAATTCCAACAGCCTCATTTGCAGAAATGGGAAAGCCAATGATCAAATTTACCTAGAAGGGTACATGGCCCTGAATACCCAAAATCATCTTGGAAAAAAAACATGAAATGTTAGAACGCTCTCTTTTTGACTTTAAAGCATATAACAAAGCTACAGTGGTCAAAACATCATGGTACTGGCATAAGGATAGATATACTGACCAATGGAATCAAATTGAGAGTTCAGAAATAGACCCTCACAGCTATGGCCAATTGATATTTGACAAGGGTGCCAGCTCACTCAATTAGGAAAGAATAGTCCCTTCAACAAATAGTCTGGAAGAACTGGATAGCCATACAAAAGAATGAAAGAGGACACCTACCTCACACCATATGCAAAAATTAACTCAAAATGGATCAAAGACTTAAACATAAGAAACAGGACCATAAAACTCCTAGAAGAAAATGTCGGGAAGCATCTTCAAGATTTTGTGTTAGGCAATGGTTTCTTAGACTTTACATCCAAAGTACAAACAATGAAAGAAAAAAATAGGTAAATGGGACATCCTTAAAATTAAAGATTTTGGTGCAAAGGTCTTTGTCATGAAAGTTAAAAGACAACCTACTTAATGGGAGGAAATATTTGGAGACCACACATCTGATAAAGGTTTAATATCCAGAATATATAAAAAATGCTGCAACTCAACAATACAAAGACAAACAACCCAATTAAAAAGTGGACAAAAAAAGCCCCCTTGGGGGAATGGCGAGAAAGGGGGAAAACTCAACTTCCCCAAGTGGAGAATTCTTGATATTCTCACAAGCAGTGCGGACAACCAAAGCAATAGGCAGAGCTCTCAATCTGGGGGGTTGTTCATATGAAACTTAACCCTGCAAAGAATAGACTAAGCCTACCTAAAATTAGGCCTAAGAGTCAACCCCAGAGAACCTCTTCTGTTGCTCAGATGTGGCCTCTCTCTCAGCCAACATGACGAGCAAACTCACTGCCCTCCCCCTCTCTATGTGGGACATGACTCTCAGAGGTGTGGTCCTTTCTGGCAACGTGGGGCAGAAATCCTAGAATGAACTGAGACTCAGCATCAAGGAATTGAGAAAACCTTCTCGACCAAAAGGGGGAAGAGCAAAATGAGGCAAAATAAAGTGTCAATGGCTGAGAGATTCCAAACAGAGGTTACCCTGGAGGTTATTCTTAGGCATTATATAGATATCACCTGTTTAGTTAAGGTGTAATGGAGAGGCTGGAGGGAACTGCCTGAAAATGTAGAGCTGTGTTACAGTAGCTATGTTTCTCGAAGATGATTGTATAATGATATAGCTTTTGCAATATGACTGCGTGATTGTGAAGACCTTGTGTCTGATGCTCCTTTATATGGATTAAAAATAAACAAATAATAGGGGCAACAAATGTTAAAATGAATTTAGTAGATTGAAATGCTGGTTATCAGTGAAAGGGAGGGGTAGGGGGTATGGTATGTATGAATATTTTCTGTTTTCTTTTTCTTTTTTTTTCTGAATTGATGCAAATGTTCTAAGAAATGATCATGATAATGATATACAACTATGTGATGATATTGTGAGTTATTGATTATATATCAAGAATGGAATGATCATATGGTAAAAGATATATATATATTGGATAGATAGAAATACAAGTGGTGAATGAGAGGGAGGGGTAAGAGGTATGGTGTGTATGAGTTTTTTCTTTTTTCATTTTACTTCTTTTTCTGGAGGGATGCAAATGTTTGAAGAAATGATCATGGTGATGAATATACAACTATGTGATGATATTGTGAGCCATTGATTATATACAAAGAATGGATTGTTCATATGTTAAGAATGTTCGTGTTTGTATGTTATGTTTGTTAACAAAAAAAAAAGTGGAGAAAAGACTTGAATAGCATTTCTCCAGAGAAGATATATGAATGACTAAAAAGCTCATGAAAAGATGTTCAACATCACTAGCTACTATGGAAGTGCAAAACAAAACCACAACAAGATATCATTTCACACCCACAAGAAGGGCCATGATTTAAAAAAAAAAACAAAAAACAGAAAATTGGAAGTGTTGGAGAGGACGTGGAGAAATAGGAACAGCCATTTATTGTTGGTGGGAAAGTACAATGGTCCAGCCACTGTAGAAGACAGTTTGGCAGTTCCTCAGGAAGCTAAGAATAGAATTACCACACAACCTGGAAATCCCGCCACTAGGTATATGTCAAGAATAACTCAAATGTGATGATACTGAGAATTACTGAATATATATGTAGAATGGAAAAAAAAAATAACTCAAAGCAGCACTGTGTTATGTTGGTGAATGTGGTTGAAAGGGGAAGTTTGGGGTCATGTATGTTACTAGAAGGAAAATTAGAAATTAAAACATGGAACTGTAAAAAAAAAAAAAGAATAACTCAAAACAGAGACTTGAACAGGTACTTCATAGTGGCATTATTCACAATTGCCAAAAGATGGAAACAATCCAAGTGTCCATCAACTGATGGGTGGATATACAAAATGTGGCATATACATATGAAGGAATATGATTCAGCCATAAAAAAGGAATGAAGTCCTAATGCATATGACAATATGGATGAACCTTGAAGACATAGTGTTGAGCGAAATAATCAGACACAAAAGGATAAATTTTCTATGATCTCACTGATATGAATTAATTAGAATAAGCAAGCTCTACAAGTTAGAAACTAGAACATACCTTGTCAGGGGGATAGAGTAGTGGGTAGAGAATGGGGAATTGATGCTTAATTTGTACAATATACAAATATATTTGTAATAGTACAACTATAAAAAATGTGTCCTCATCAATTGTAACAAATGTTCCACACCAATGCAAGGTGTTGGTGGCAGGGTGGTGAGTCCTGTAATTTATGCCTAATTGTTCTATAAACTCACAACATCTCTAAGAAAAAAAATTTTTTTAACTAAAAATAAATTTCACATATACATTTTTAGCACTAGCTTAGAGAGAGCGATAATAAATTATTTTATTCTCTTATTATAGTTTCATTAATGATGTTATTTTTGGCTCCAGGCTCATACTTTCTCATAGTCCTCTCCTCTATTTTGCTTTCCATCATTTCTACTTGAATTAATCTTGCATCACTCTCTTCATTAGGCAACAACTCAATGCTCTCCAAATCTGGCAGTAAGTAAAGCTTATTCATGTAGTCACTATTGAGTGTTGCCTATACATCAGGCATGAGGGTGTATAGTCAACCAGAGTGTGGATGTTACTTTGAGTCAGACAGTTTTCATTCTCAAGCAGTTTATTGTCTAACGTGGATGTGGCACTGCCACTGTTGTTGAAACTACTGGAAAGGAGTAATGTTTAGCTTATTCAGTTTTCCAGTGAAGCGTTGTCTTTGTCATACTTACTACAACTCTGAAACTTTTTACTTGCATAATCACCATTTTCCAGGCCTTTGGAAGCTGAAGGTTATGGCACAGTCCTTACAGGGTGTCCACTCTGCATGCAGAGGCTTGGAGATGGCCTGGGTGGCCTTGGACAAGTAACCCACAGCCTGTTTCCTCATCTGTCTTAAAGCTTAGAGGAGTCATTATAACTAAATGCTAGGAAAGAGGCCGGCATACAGTATGTACTAAATATCTGTTTGGTATTATCATCATTAGTTTGTTTCTCTATTAGATCTAATTATGATTTTTAGGGGGTTCTTGTTTCATACTTGCTATTTATCAGTCCCTACAATATCTCAAAGACACAGACTTCTGTCTTACTAAAAAGTAAATACACTTATTAGTATTAAAAAAATGTTAACCATTTTTAGTGAAGAATTTACAAACAACATGAACTCAAGTGGAAGATTTGTCTAGGAGGTAAGAGGGCCATATAAAGTGATATTACGAAGGAGAAAAATAAGAGTTTATAAGAAACTTTTGGGACCAAGCCTATATTCTTGCGTTTAGCATATAATTTCCTAAAGTTTTATTGAAATATCGGTTTCTTTGTTAAATATCTCTATATTTTAACTTATATGCCAATTTTATTTTTAAAAACATTGTTACATGAGTATGGCTTATATTTAAGTTAATGAGAATTATGTGGATATTTTAAAAATAATAATTGCTTTTGCTATCTACAAAGTATATTTCCCAGAATCATAATAATAATCTAAATAAGCAAAGCAAAATAAAATCTGCTCTTTGGCACAAAAACCTTTGAAAAAAAAAAAACAGGACCATTTCTTCTACATATGGGCTGAGAAACTAGATAGCCACACACAAAATAACAAAAAAATGGACACCTATCTCGCACCATATACAAAAGTTAACTTATAACATATCAACAACCTAAATATAAAACTCCAACTCTCAGAAGAAAACAGAGAAATATCTTTACGACCTTGTATTAAGCAATGGCTTCTTAGACCTCATGCCAAAAACACGAGCAACAAAATGATAAACTGGACTTCATCAAAATGTAAAACTTTTGTACATCAAAGGACTTTATCGAGAAAGGAAAAAGACAACCAACAGAATGGGAAAAAGTATATGGAAACCACATATCTGATATGGGTTTAATACACAGAATATATAAGGAACTCTTAACAACACAATAGCAAAAAGACAACCCAATTAAAAAATGGGCAACGGACTTGAATACACAACATTTCTCCAGAGGATAATCAAATGGCCACTGGCATCTGAAAAGTGCCTCAACATCATTAGCCATCAATGAGTAACATGCAAATCAAAACCACAATGAAATACCACTTAACATCCACAAGGATGGTTGTTAGTTTAAAAAAAAATGGGAAGTAAGTACTGGCAAGGATTTGGAGAAACAGGAACCTTAGTGTATTGTTGGTGGGAATGTAAAATGGTATTGCTGCTGTAGGAAACAGGACTACCAGATGACCTGGCAAAAACCCACTTCTAGATATATAACAAAGAATTAAAAGCAGGGACAGGACAGGTATTTGTGCACCAATGGTCATAGAAGCTGTATTTACAATAGCCACGAGATGGAAGCAACACAAGTGTGCATTGACAGAAGAATGGATAAATAAAACATGGTACATCCAGTGTACTACATTTTATTTATTACTTGTACGTGGTACATACAATGGAATATTACTCTATCATGAAAGGTATGAATTGTCAATACATGCTACCACATGGAGGAACTTTGAAGACATCATGTTGAATGAAGTAAGTCAGTCAGAAAGGGACAGATACTGTGTGTATCCAGTTATAAGATATATGTAGAATATACTAGAGACAGAAAGTAAGATACAGGTTACAAGAGCCTGGGGGGAGAAGGAATGGGGAGATAATACATAATGGATATAAGGTTTCTATTTGGGTTGAGGAGAAAGTTCTGGGAATGAATGAGTGGGGGTGAGGGTAAGACAGCACTGGGAATGTGATTAATTCTACTGAATGGTATGCTTCGGAAAGTTTATGTTGTGTATATGCTTCCACAACTTTAAAAAAAGAGACTAAAGAGGCAATTACAATGAGATGCCAACAGGATCATGGATGGGATCTAATAATGGAGAAAATGCCCAAAAGTACATTATTGGGACACATGGAATACAGACTGTAAGGTATCAATGTTCAATTCCTTTGACCTGATAATTGTACACTTCCTTGTTCTTAGGTAGTACAGTGTTCAAGGAACATGATACAACCTGCTATCAAGTGTTTAGAAAATAGATAAAGTGATAGCTAGACAGAAAGACAGGATGCATGACTGACAGATGGGTAGTCAGAATGATGCAGCAAATGGGCAAAATGTTAAAAGCTGGAGGATCTGGGTATGTGGGTGGGGGTACGATGGAGTTCTTTGTATGGATTTTGTATTATTTTTGCAACTGTCCTGTAAGTTTGAAGTTATTTCTAACTAAAAAGTTAAAAAATAACTATTTTTGTCTAAAAAATGTATATAATTTTTTCCTCATGGCATTTTATTCTTTAAAACTGTCAAAAAGCAGACACTGGCAACAGGCTTATTATAATTTTATTTAAAATTTTAATTTCAAATGAAATGTGACAACAATGTATAAGAACACAAAGGCTGCAAATGACCTATTTCCTCTTCCTAGTTTGTTCAAGCCTCCAGGCACCAGTCAAATATCGAAGTCGTATAAAAAGTAGGTCCTTGCCCATTTGTAGCCAGCTCCAAAATGGAACTAATTTAGAACCTACGATATAAAAATAATAAAAAAGTAAATTAACTCAGGAAGAAAACACAACAGTTTAGAACTGTATTTTAGAAGTCAGTCTGCGTGACCTTTGTGAACCTCTCTAGGCATTTTTAATTTTATTTAAATCATGGATATAAGAAATGAAAATTCCCAAGGCTGAAATAGAGTTTACGATAAAAACAGAAACCAAAACCAAGACTCTTGTATTGGACTGAAACTTGAAGGATCTAAATTGTGAACATTTCAAACGGCCCTAATATAATGGAATGTCTAAAACAAAAGTTGCTTAAAGAGAAATTACCATCACAGGCCCTACACCTAAAGACCCAGCCCCGCAGACGAACCAGACAATTCCTGCATGTGAATACAGCCCTAAGGTTGAAAAATAAATCTACGCTCAGAAGTTAAGAAAATTCTGTCCAGACCACTTTGTCCCAGGCCACGCAGGAACATAAGCCTCATGAAATGTCTGATCCACACATCATAGCAGATCCTTATAAACTGCTACTGATCCTACACATGCAGGTAAATAAGCACACCTGTCAGGAGGAAGGTATAAAACGTCATTACCATTCTAGTTATACCTTATTCTATGTAAAAGACCCTTTTCACGGCTCTGAATATACAGTGCACTGTTGTTTCGAAAGCACTACCACTACCGCTGTGCCTACCACTTGTACTGCAACATAATCATCTCTGTCGTGGAAATGAGGAGATGACATCAACATGGGGTAGCTTTCTCTTTTGTCCACTTCAGTCTCCAAGGTCTGAGGGGGGCGCAGGTCAACAGGGGGAGTGTCCCTCTGTGAGCGACCCTCCCCACCTCCCAGTCCCCTCTGACTAAGGGTGCTATTGTGGGTATTGGTACCGTTTCTGTAACTCAATTTGATTCAGCAAGGCTCCAAGAGGTTCCAATTGTTCTAGATCTCAAGGTCTGTGCATTTTCCAGACTGGTTCCTGAGTTTACAAAGCAACAGCAGCTCTGAAAGGGAGGCGTGAGGGAGGAGTCACTTGAGAGACCAGCTGGCAATGCTAAGTAAAGGAGAAAACTAGAAAATATTTTAAATTCTATCCAACCAAGCCTGTCTAAGGCTTTGTGAATAGGAATCATTAAGAATTATGAGATTTTTAATTATCATCACTCTTAGAGATGAATGAACTTTTGGGTGTATGTGCAAGTGCATATAACAATTAAAAACTGGCCTGGAGTGGACAGTGTACACTTAGAGTAAAAACAGCTATAATTTATTGGTGAGCTTTGCACAGTGGCTTGTAGGCACTAAACTCAACAATATCCACTGACTGGTGAAATAACACAAAGGTAATAAAGTGGGGATACAGGAAACAGAGTTTATGTGAAAGACCATCAGCTCTCTTCTAACTCAGGTCACCACGGCCTTACCCACGGTTGCAGTTTTATTGGATTCTCCTGGCCAGGGCTATAGACCTACAGAAGACTCCAGGAAGAGACAGAAAAATTTCAGAAGGCAGCAAGCCAGAGGGAGAAAGCGGCAGTGGTCTCCATGGGACCAGCTCCAAAGCCGAGGCAGCTGAGGAGGCCTTCCCGGTGGGTGGGGGAGGCAGAGACTAAGGCAGCCAACTCTACCGTACACCTACGTGTACGGTACACCTGTACACCTGCGGGGTCCGGCCTCTCTCCACGGTGGATTTAAGATCAGAGATGACGTACACAATACACTCACCTTCAATTTCAGTCCAGTTGACAGCAATTTCTGCTATTGGAATTTTTAAGAACTGTGCTATGTAAAGCAGTTCTACATCAAATGCCCTGAAATTGAAAATATAATGATAATTATTTTTAAAAAGACAGCAGAATGTCATTAAACCTCTACCTTGGCATTATTTAAAGAAGCTTACATGGTAGATGTGAAGCTTATACTATAAAACTAAAGGTCAGAGTCACCTAAGGCCAAATGTTTAAAACCTGAAAGTTCATAAGCTTCAAGGTAAACAAAAGTTATTTATCACCTCACTGTATAACATTTGACCGAGAAATATGTGTCTCTATCTCAACTCAGAAATTCTTAGAACTGGAAACAGCCTCTTGGGCTCCAGGAGAAAATTTAACCTCGAAAACTTGCAAGACTGATGGTTTTCAGTCTTAGCCTTGGTTTGCTCAAGATACAGAAAAAGATAGCATTTTCGATAGATTCGGAGAACTGATAAAACAGAACTCCGAAAAGCCTTAGGAGAGGATGTTCATGGTCACTTCAGAGTTGCTTGACTACTTTCTTCTGTTTCCATTACGGTTTAAAGTTTCTTTTCTTAAAAACAACATCCCTAACTGGGGCTATGTGAGTTGTAAGGAGCTATGTACCCCAGAAACATGTTTATAAATAATCCATTCCTGGGGGTGGGGACCCATTGCAAGTGGGACCTTTTGATGTTTACTTCTGTTAAGGTGTGGCCCACTCCCTCAGGATGAGTCTTCATCCTATTACTGGAGTCCTTTATAAGCAGAATGAAATTCAGGCACAGAAAGAGAAAGCGAGGGGAGCAAGAAGCTGTACATCAAAGGAATCCGAGAGAGGAAAGAGAAGCGGCCATGTGATAGAAAAACCAAAGACCAAGGATCACTGGCAGCCAGCCCCTGAAGGCCAGCTTTTGAAAAGAAATCAGTGCCTTAATGATGCCTTGATTTGGACTTCTCTTCACCTCAAAACGGTGAGCCTGTAAATTCCTATCGCTTAAGCCAACCCACTGCATGGTATTTGCTTTAGCAAACAGGAAATGGAAATGCGAGGCCTTGTTGCTTCCCCTCCTGCTGTTGGACAATGCAGACCCCTGGAGTAACTGAAAGGGAACACTGGAGACACAGCCCAGGTACCTCACTGAAAGGGAACGCTGCAGGCACCCGCCCAGGCTCCTCTGCCCCACTGCCAGTACATGGTAGAGGCCGCTGGTCTCTCCATCTCTTCCAGGTTTTGCTGATTTCAGCTTAAGCTTCCAGGGCACTCTCTCTCTGTCTGAATTTCACTCCACTAAGAAAGACTCCAGTAGTAGGATTAAGGTGGGCTATCCCTTACCTGAAGTAGTCTCATCAAAGGTCCTACTTACAATGGGTCCCCACCCCCAGGAATGGACTAGGTTTAAGAAAATGTTTTCTGGTGGACATACAACTTCCAACCTCCAAACTAATACAGAGAAGCAGTATAAGGGTTATCATCTAACTAAGATGGCTGCAGCTAGTTTTGAAAATGGGGGTGGGCAAAGCTACCATGTTTTCTTTAGTTACTTAGTTTCTGGTTCAGCTGCTACCTTACTAACAGACACAGTCATTAAGAACAAAGAGAATATTAAACATGGCAAAGACACTTTCCCACTAGATCCCCAGAAGGGCTTGGTGAAAATCTGTGTAAGAAACAGATGGACCCACCTGATGAGTTCCTTAAAAAAAATGAGAGGTTCCACTCGGCAGGTTGAACTTGAATGGCTTTGGATGGAACAGCTCCAGACATAGTTAAGGGCGGGGTGGGGGGATTGGGGGGACCCATGCTGAATACAGAGGGTTAAGTCAAAGTCCCATTGACCAGTAAGCCCCCATCTCCTTCCCCCATCTGGCTTTGTGACTCCTGGCTGCTACGGTCAGCCCTCCCACGCAGGAGATTGTGGAACCCACTCAAGTGACAATGACCAGCCTAAGGGAAAGAGATGACAGCTGGGAGTTTCCCAAGAAAATGGCCCAGATAAATTAACCTGTAATGAGTCTATTAGTCCACCAGAGGCTCTGGCTATGCACAAAGCTTCCAAAGACATTTGAGGAAAACCTTTGATGACAAAGCCAAGCAAAAATAAAAATTAAAATAGGAGGAAACAGAAACACTGCAGGGAAGGAAGAAAATAGAAGTTTCAATGAGACATTCAAAGAGCAGGTAGAAGACATTGCACACATGAAACCAGAACAGGAGATTTTTTAAAAAGTGAATACTGGGGGTGGGGTGGGGAAAGCATACTGGGAAATTAAAATTTTGATGGCTGAAATAAAAATTAAAAGGGTTGAAAGACAAAATTGAGAAAATCTCAAAAGAACAAAAACAGAAGAGTGAAAATAAAATGACAGGATCAGTAATTAGGATCCCACGACTGTTTTAAAAGAGAGAACAGAGTAAATAGAGAGGAGACTGTCAAAAGAGATGATTCAAGAACATTTCTCAGAACTAAAAGACAGAGTTCCCAGAGTTGGAGGGCTATCATCCTTAACAAATGGGTGAAAAACCCACTTTCCAGGCAGGATAGTGATGTTTCCAAACAGCCAGGAGAAAAATTTTCCAGAGGGTGGTGGAAATAACAAGTGTTATAAAAAGCACCAAGATTCCTGCTCCTAACCTGAAGACACATGTCTCTGTTGCTAGGGAGCTAGGTGTGCATCACCTGAGAACTCTAACGCAAGGGGAATTTCTTCAGGAACCCTCAAGTGATGACCAAAAGCATAGTATGCAGCTGAGATTCAAGACACCAGAACCCAAGGCCAGCACTAGCCTTCCCTCTCTCAAGAGCACACAAGGCCTCGTCAGGCAGTGGGGTCTTGCTCTCATGACACTCAGAGTGCCAAGGCGCCCCTGGTCTAGTTCAGAGACAGGGGAGGTGGCCTGGCCCCAACTAAGACCTGAGGACAAAGAAGGAGGTGAGAAGTTGAGGCAGGGAGTTGGGAGAAGTGGTATATGCAGACACAGCCACAGGAGGGGCACAAAAGTGCTGGGATGCCACTGAAGGAGTTTAAACACAAGAGAAAAATATGATTGGTCACTTCCAAGTTTTAAAAAGATCCTCAGGCTGCAGTATGGCTGTCTGTCCTGGACAGAGATGGACAGGCCTTGTCACGGACTACACGTCTGCAGGGGGGCTCTGGGGAGCGTCGGAGTCCACTCCAAGGCTTCTGGTTTCTGCATGACAAGAACTCCCAGCTCTGAGGGAGGTCTGGGAGAGTTCCGAGGAGGGTCTGGGATAGTTCCAAGATGGATTCTGGGTGGAGGGTGCCAAGGGAACAGTGTATTTCAAGGAGGTGGAGCTCAGCAGGATTGGGTCTGCTGATGGGTTAAGTAAGACCAGTGTTGATTAGATCTCAGATGGAGGGCTGGGGTAAAGTCCATATTGAGGTGGGGAATGGAAAGAGGGGGAAGTGGGAAAATGGAGATGGAATAAAGACCAGGCTTTCCAGAAAGGAAAGAGAAGAGATGGGGCTGGAGCTGAAGAAGTGTGAGGGGGTCAATGGAAATAGTTAATTTTAATGATGAGATACTTAAGACTTATTTTAAAATCTGATGAGAACGAAGGGGTTGAGAAGAAAGTAATGAGCCAGAATAGGTTGCTGGGGAGGTGGGAGGGCTGCAGAGGGTGAAGGACTGGAAGAGGAGAGAGAGAAGATGGATCTTCTGCGAGAGGAGAGAGAGTGGAACCCTATTCTACTTCACTATTTCTGAGCTTCTTCTTTCTTTCCTCAAAGGGGGAAAAAAAGAAAGTTTAAGGAAATGAGATATTCTTAGGCCTCTCAATTTATACTGCCTACAATTAAGATGAATATATATTACTATGACCAAACCCATTTGGGCATTTGCAAAATAAAACCTAACCCAGTGAAAGTATAAAGGCATAAATTAAGTTTACACACATACGGGCCAGCTGTTTAAACCCAGTGTTCATTATGAGAATACAGGGATGATCGCCATTCCCTGGAATAACTGCTGTGTAATAAAACACACCAGATATAGTCCGATTAGGAACCTACCATCGTTCAATGTGTAGTGATGAAAACGTCCGTGAAGCAGCTTCTCGAGTTAATAATTTGAACCCACACTGTGTGTCCCTGATTCCTCTGACACAAAGGAACCACACCAGAAAGTGGAACCCATACATGAGAAGAGTACGGAAGTAAGAACGCTGAAAACAAAGACAAAATATAAATGACTGTGTGCTTATTTGTACAGGAGACACTGCAAACAAATGGCCGTGGACAGCGGCATCTTAGTATTCGCTGTCTTGGCAGAGCTCATGTAAGAAGGCCCTGGTCCCCTCAGCTTTGCTGGCATGGTGTCCTGAAGACACAGTGGGAATGCCTCCTGCCTGCAGCAAGTGCGGAGGCACTAGACCCCTAGGTCCTGATCTCCTGGAGGTTCTGTCAACAAGCTCGCGAGAGGCCAGGGCAGCCAGGTCCTGAGCTGGCAAGGGTCAGATAAGCATTTACCTACATATTTTATGCCTCCCTGCCCAACATAAATTTTAATTTCAAAAAGGGTGACAGTGAACAGAATATAATAGAAAAACAAAATCTTAAGATTTGAACCTGAAGTTCAATACTACCTAACACAGATACTGATAGAAGAGGTGCAGCAGAAAGTAGCAAAAGTTACAGACTAGGAATATCATCTCCAAGGAGTTTGCCAAAAAAAACCAGTCTCTTTAATTAGGTATTCCAGATATCTGATTAAATATATTTTAATGATAGAGTTCTTTAATACTTAGAACATTAGCTTTAAGTGCTCTTCCATTTAATCTCACCTGAGGACTCATCATTGTTTTCAGTGATTAAATTTACTGGTAGCAGTAACACAGTATATAATGATATTTCATTATTCACTAAACATTGAAAACTTTTAAAATGTAAAAACGATAGGTTATTAATATCACATATTCAAGAATTTCGTATTTAAGATTATACAGCCTGTTAGTAGTCTGTGTAGCACGTCTAATCTTGTACTGTATACTGAAGATCCCTTCTTTCTTCTGGTTTTTGTTTTCTATAATTATAGCCTTTGGTATCTCTCTTTATTCACATGGATTTTCTATCATCACAAGGAGCCACCACTGAATAGAGCAATGACTCAGCATGGCAGGAAAAGCAGGGACTGAGCATGCCCATATTTATATACTTGAACCTCTGGCTCCACTGTGAATTAGCAGGGTCAGCCTGAGCAAGTCATGTCAACATCCCCAGCCCATTTCTCCACCTATGAAAAGGAAATACAACGCCTAAGCTCACACAGTTACTGTGAAGATTCAATGAGCCTTTAGCAAAGCACTTGGCACTGAAAGTAGGAACTCACTAGCGTTTTCTGATAAAGAAAGCTTAAAAGCTCATTTTACTCCTTGACTATAATTATAATTCTACTTGTATATTAAATAGGGCAGAGAGGGAAGAAGGATAAAATACTTAACAGGTATGGAAAACAATTTGTTTTTAAATGATCTAGCACTTCTCATTTATCACCTAGTATCATTAGTTATGTTTTCATGTAAATATTTCTTACCTCTCTAAGTAGATAGGGCAGAAACCTCAGCTTAAAATACTTTGAGAATCTCAGAACAGCTTGCTCAGTGCCTTCCATATTAAATACTTCCAATAAATACTGGTTGACTGATTAAACCTCCAAAAGAGCATTTATGCTTAGGAAAGGAACAAACAGAAATTGAAAGATAGAAAAATAAAAATTAAAAGGTAGAAATATATCTATAAACTATTCTCCTTGAATAATTTTTAGTGTGATTTAGGTGAGCTTATTAATTATCAAATAAAAGTATTTGTAACTGTTTGTCTGGATGGTAATATTTATTCTATGATAATGGCTATTCAAAAAAAACCAACAAAAAACTGGAGTTGACCTGAAGACAACTTATTTGACTTCAACATATTTGAAAGCAAAACAAGGTAAACCACAAATCAGAAGAATTTTTTAGAAGATATACAAAAATATATCATTGGACAGAGTTATTTAACTGAAGCTAAGAATGTCATAAAGGAACATGACATGACTGAAACTGACTTTTAAAAACATGAAGGAAAAAGACACTCACTGCTTCAGTATTAACAAAAATCTCCTAAAATTTATGAAATGTGAACAAGTGAAATTAAAGCTAACTGATGATTCCATCATCTTAAAATAATAAGTTCAAAGATGTTACAAGACTTGAACAGACCAAAGAAACTTTTAAGAAAACTTAACTTCCTTAAAAAGTTTTGTGACTGCTATCAGCACACATTTCTCCTCTGAGAAAACTAAAGATCCCAACTGAATGCTAACAGGTTCTATTTTTTAATTCTTTTTAAATGACAAATTTGAGAATACTCAGACAATGTAACACGACTGTAACACAGAGCACACGGGAACATGAGCACATTCAGGGATGCCAGAGGGCTCCGTTTGTATTGCAAGAGGGAAGTAAGACAAATGGAGGGTTAACTGAGATTAGAAGCATTTAGGAAAGAGGAGTCAGGGCATCATCCCAATAAGTATCTGCAGAGTCTGTTTATGATCCTGATTGCCCAATTCTTCGGTATGTCCTCACTGTCCACGAAGAGATGAACTCGCCAGGCTCTGAGAGGGGAGGGAAGGCAATGTTTCTGTGGCCTGGGGCAGGGGCTGGTCCTGGTTTCCATGAGGACTAACCAGCCATGGAGAGTGCCCTCCTGGCAGGGTGACATGCAGCGCCTGGGGAGAAGTGCTGGCCTTGGGGTGGTGAGTCAGCTTACCCTTTCTACTGAACTGTGGTCAGTTCCAGGGGGTCCCAGAGCACAAAATCAATCTCAAGGTTTTAGAGATGTAGGGAGGGATGGATGGATGACAAGATAAATTACAAATACACAGGTCTCGTGATAAAAGCAGTTCTAGGTAAAAGATTTAGACTGTGGCATGGCCTCATTTAAATATTTCTGGGAAAAATTCAGTTTTCAACAAATGAAGGTTCTAAGTGAAAAGAAATTTTGTACCAATAAAAAAATAAACCAAAAAAACATGGTTCTACAGCCACCCACAGTAAAGGTCCCAACTACTTCTAGATTACTTCAATAGCTTCCTAACTCGGCTCCCTGCTTCCTAGTTTTTCAATCTACCTTTTTTCCCCTTCATCAATAGGTTATCCTTTCCCACTGCATCAATATATATTTTTTAAAAAGACACAAATTTATTCATAAAACTATTACTAATATTGGTCTCTTTTAAGTGTTTTGGTTTTCAGCTATTTTTACACAGATAATTACACGGTATTTATAATAATATACTGTTATTTTCATACAACCTGATACCTTAAGTGTTTCCCCATGTTATTATAATCTTCATATCATCATTTTTACTGGCTGCATAGTATTTCATCCAGGGGATATACCTGTATTACTTACTGTTGGACAGTTAGTATTTTATAGTTTCTAGAATTTCACAATGATAAATAAATTTGTGCTGAACATCTCAGGCATATACTTTTTCCTTTCTTATCTCCTGTGCACTGGTAGAGTGATGAGACTAGATGAGCCAATCTCAAAGGTCTCTTTCAATTTTAAATTTCTAGGAGTGTGATATTCTGTGCAGATGATAGATTAACCTTTCTCAAGTACTACTGAGAGTTCATACGGCATAAATAAACCACCAGAATATTAGAAATCCACTTAAACATAAAAGAGGTTTTGCGTCTGCTATCAGCATACATTGGGGGAAAAATTACTATTTCAGAGTCATTGAGGGAAGGTTCAGCCTTTTGTTCCATTGGTTCTCAAGCTTTAGAGCACCTAAGGGTGGCCTGAGAAATTGTTAAAAATGCCCATTCTTGGAAAACACAGGTAAAGTGTATCCAGGAATTCATTGTACTGATTTTGCTACTTCTTGTGGGTATTAAAGTATTTCAAAATTAAAAAACTTTTTTTATGATTAAAAGAACATGTCCATTCTTGGTCCAACCCTTGGAGTCTAACTCACTGTAGCTGGGATGGGCCGAGCAACAGGCGTTTTAAAAAACTCCCCAGATAACTTTGACCATGTTTTGAAAATTACTGCTTTATTCTCCCAGTTATTTGACCACTTTATAGACAAACTATTGAGAACATAATGGGGAGTTACTGGGCTTGCTACACCCGACCTATATCTTAAAGTGAAAAAGTGATTTTAAAAAATTGCCAAGAATAATTCCTTAATAAGATGCTTTCCCTTTGAAGTTACTCCTGCTCTTCTAGTAGTCTATAAATTACAAAATGAGGATCTAACATCTCCAGAGATGTTTTAAACCCTAAAACAGGCAATCAAAACTGTTTTCAAATTTTAAGATACAGTGTTTTTCCAGGAGGAACAAAGTCAAAAAAAAAGAGAGAGTTTAAGTGAAACTCACTTTAGTGTGCCAATATGAGAAAAACTAAAGGCAAGGTGATTGGTTTAAAAATGAATCGTTTAGAACTATGAAATCTGTTCTACAGCTAATTATTGCGAAGTGCTTTGAAATTTATTGCTTTTTTGTATATGTCATTTTTCACATAAGAAAAAAAGTCGATTATGATGATTAAAAATATATATACATACAAATATATATTTTTATCTATAAAAACACTAGCATACAAACTTGAAACTAACAGGTTATTCAAAGTGACACAAATGTTCTGTTAAGGAAGCTTAAAAATATTTTTTTATTTGTAAAACAGAAGTGGAATAAAAATATTCTGTGTTGTTAGGGAAAAAAAGAATCATTTGCCTCATAGTGTCTTAAAATAAAATAAGAGAGAGCCACATTCTTTTTGTATCCTGTTAAAGAAAATACTTAAATGTGCCAATCCTTCAAGAACTTCTGAAATTAAAAAATGCTATTTTCTTTTCTTTTGAAAGGAAACTCATTTCTAACAGGCCAAACATGGAAACCTATTTCTATGTGAAAAAGGAAAACTGTTGTTTCATGTCAGTTAATGAAAGTCTCACCTGAGCAATTGATTCCTTTTCCAAATGAGCTCGAGATCCACATGCAATAGCCATTTGATTCTGAGGGAAAAAAGCAACAAAATCATTTTTCAATATTTAACTATTAATAAAATAAAATTATTTATTTTCAATGCGAGCACCTCATTTTCGGAGGGTGACAGGAAAACACTAAGCTCTTTTACAAGGTTTACTGAGGAGTCTGGAATCTGCCCAGGCACAGGAAACCTAATTGGATACCTTCTGGGGTGAAATGGAAGTGGAACATATTACCTCAAAATTCATATCTTCAAATATTTTTCTGACTAAAAAAAGATAGGCTAAAATAATTAGACAAGAACAAAAGTAATGATATTACAAAGAAAAGGGTTATCTGCAGGTGATATGATTATATACCTGGAAAATTCAGGAAAATCAACTGAAAAACTACTACAAATAAGAAAATTTTAAAAAATTAGTGGGCAAGAAATTAATACACGTAAAACTTTAGCCTTCAGATATAATAAATAATAACCAGAAGATGTAAGGGAAGAAAAGACAGCATTTATAAGATTAATTAAGAAGAAAAATATAGAAATAAACTTTACAAGAAATGTGGCAAGATATAAACAAAATATTTAAATGCGACTTAGGAGAGAAGAATCCAACAGTCCCTAATTAATCTGTAAATTTAAGGCATACCATTAAGAATATCAAAAGAATTTGTAATTGACCTAGATAAGCTTCTCTAATATGTAAAAACAAAGAACTAAGAAGAGCCAGGAAAATCCTAAGGCTGAGAAAGGACTAGCCCCAAAAGATATGAAAATATTATTCTAAACCCATATTAATGAAAACTAAGGTCCTGAAACGTGAATAGACAAATCCACGGACCACATGGGAATACCAGAAACACACTCATGGTACTCACAAACATGGGTACTCCAATGAGGACAGAGATGACATTTCATACCCACAGGAAAACAGGACAGCTGACATGTCAGGAAGTGGGATTAGCCTGACAGCCATTTGGAAACCAAATTAAGTTAGACCTGAGCCTCATATTGAATACTAGTCTATCCAAGATACATCAAGAATTTAAATATAAAATACTATGAGTCACTTTTTTTTTTTGAAGGGAAGTAGTCTCAGTTTATTTAACCTTCTTGTACTTTTCACAAAAATAATAAAGATTTGACACAGAATCATAGGTCCTAAGAGAACCCAAAGAATTTACCCAGTTCATCTTTCCATCTTCAGCCAAGACATTATACCAATGTAGGCAGATGAAAACTGATTCTGCTTATAGCATTATACCAATTAATATGTTTGTTATGAAAGAATCAACTTTAGCGAAATCTGTCACAGTATTCAACATATCTGTAATAAAAGATGCAGCCATCTAAATAGAAAATATTAAGAATTTTGTGCAACAATGAAAAACAGAATTTACATGAGGGAAATCACAATTGACTATAAGTTAACACCATCACAGAACCCAGTACCTTTCTTATTCAAGTATATACACTGTTTTTAAGACTTGGTTACAGCAAAGCCATTAATAACTAGGACATACATGCAATTATTTTAATAAACATCATGAAAAAAACAGATAAAAATACTTCATTCTGAAATTCTATAACAATTACAAACATGTTAACATTACCACTATATATGTGATGCATAATTTTAAAATGACTTTTACACTTAAAAAATAGCACTGAGTTTTATTAAAATACTGATAATGGCTCAACATTTTTTTAAAAGTCAGAAAATCTTTGTCTATATTCCAGTAGTTTATATTTTAAGTACTTTTTTCCTTACTCACCCCAGTGATTAAAAAATGTTTTTCATTCACTGAAAAACAGCAAGAGGTCTCTAATGAAGAATCACATCCGAAAACTTCTAGTTCTTTGAAACGGCTGGAAAGGCCTTCTTAGTGCCCACATCAGCAGCTGTGGTTTGGGTTTTACAGGAAAAAGAAGGGCTTCACTTTCCGGTGTAGGAAATCGTTCCTGGTAGACTTCAGGATAGGATTTCTGAAACTGCTTCAGTTTTTTCTTCTTTTCTTTGCTAGAGAGTTTGTTGTCTGTTATAACTTCCTCCAACAAAGCTGCCAGAGGTTCCTGAGAACCATATGCCCTTTGATACTCAAATTCCTCTGGACTAATTTGACGGCAAAATGATGGGGCAGATAGAGTGATATCCATATCAGCTCCTGGGTATTTTATCTGGACTCTTCGTAGATGAGCCACACGGTCCTCTATAGAAGTCTGCAAGGCCAAAGGAACTTTCAGAATCTCCTGGTAATTGTCCATCAAAAATGTCACCAATCTAGCAGCTAACAACTCATCCAAGCCCACTTCATCTTTGGAACACAAGATGCAATGGGAAAATGTCTGAACCAACAGTGTTCGGGTGCCAACACCATCACACAGTGGTGGCATCTCCTTGTTTAAACAGATCCTTGCTATCATCCTCATCAACAGCTGTAGCTTTCTTCTATTTTCAGGTGGTAGGAGGAGGCAGCAAATCTGAAATGCTTCAATAGCCATTTTCTCTTTCTGTAACAAACCGACTTGGTGGCCCAGTATGGCCTGGGCCCCACGAGGCGGTGCTCCATGGTCCGCACTTGGGCTACGAATCTATGATTCACTTTTTAAAAGATCTCAAAGTGAGGAAGGTACAAGTACACAAAACCCAAAATTTAGGCCAATTTGACCATACAATAAAAAAAATTTTGTTGTGTGCCAAAACAGCAACAAAAATCCAACATTTCCAAAGTTAAAAGACAAACAGGGGCAATGTGGGACACGATTCCCAGGGATGAGCCTGGCCCTGGCATCGTGGGATTGACAATGCTCTGAAAGAACTGAGAAGATGCTCAACCCTCCTCATACCATGAGAATGTAAGTCGAACCCTATCGTATATGCATACTCTGCAAATAGTAGTTTAAAGTTACCAAAATCACAACTACACATATAATTTGATCCAGCAAGCCCACAAGTAGGAATTCTTCTTATAAACACACTTGCATATGTGTAAAATAACTTTCATCCAGTGTTAACCACCCCAGTACTGTCTGTAGCAGTGGGTATACGTGCCAGGAAAGGAGCTGACTGTGGAGCCATGGAAGAGTGAAGATGGGTTACTCTCCAAGCTCCACTCTTACGTGGAAGGAACAACAGAATGGAGTGCAGTGGGTTACAACTGGCTTTAAAAAACAATAATCCTTCCAGGCGTACATACAAGACAGTTAACAGGTGACTGAAGCATGATAGGTGGAGCTTGTCTCAATGCACAGCTTTTTGAATTTTGAACTATTCATCAAAATAAAAGCAAAAAGTGCTCACTGCAAAAAAAGTTAGCAAAATTAACAATTTATGTACATAATAAAACTTTACTATAAAAAGTCATGTACAGTCTAACTGCCTAGAAGCAGCCACTGATAACATTTTGAATATTCCGTTGTAGTCTTTTTTTCTACATTTCAAAAACCATGGATGAAAGTTATTCATGTATACCATGCTCTTTTTCATTTAAAATAACCTAAAAACTTCTCATGTTCAGTTCATTGTTTTTGAACTTTTTATTATGGGTATTTTCTGACATACATAAAACTAAAAAAGAGCAAAAGAACAAAGCTCCAGGTAGCCACCACCTGGCTTCAACAGTTATCGGCACACAGCGGGTCTTGTTTTACCTAAAATCCCTTCATACCACATCACCCATCCTGGGGTTATTTTGAAAAAAATTCCAGGCATCTTCTAAATTGATATATATTTCAGTAACCTTATAAGATAAAATTATAAAAGACAAAGACTCTTTAAAACCATAATTGCAATACCACCATCATACCTAAAACATCAATAATAATTTGTCATCAGATACAGTCATGTTCAAATTTGCCCAATTACTTACATATGTTTTTAGTTTGTTTGAATCAAGAGCCAAACAAAAATCCACACACATCAGTTGATCTATCTTTTATCCTTCAGTTCCTATTACCTCTTTTTACTTTTTTCTTGTAATTTATTTTGAGTGAAGCAGGTTGTTGGTCCAATGTTTCTCCAGGTGGGGTCTTGCTGATTGCATCCCCATGGTGTCATTTACTAATTCTCTGTCTTCTGTATTCCTGCAAACTACTAGTCAGGTTAGAGGTCTGAGTATTTGTCAAGAACTCGTCACGACAGTGCCGCAGACTTCCCATGGCACCATTTTAGGAAGCATGAAGTGTTTTTCTTTCTTTCTTGTGTCATTTGTAAGGGCAATGCAATATTTTACTATATAGATTTATACTTTAGTCATTCCTGAATATATTTTAATCATTCTGATTTCATGTTATTATAAAGGTAGTACCTAAAATAAAATCTCTACATATAAAACTATACTTTGGATCCCTTTCTTTGGAGCAAGTCACAGAAGTAGAATTATTAAAAGTATGAATGTTAACATATATGCTCAAATTGTTCTTTTAACAGGCTCTTTACATTCCCAATAACTGGGTAGGGGCAAATCTTTGTCAGTTTAATTATTCTCAGTTTAAATGTCCTAATTTGAAAAGAGAAAAATATAACATTACCTAATTTACTTTTTTTTTTTTTTAAGTAAAAAGGTAACCTTCAGGGGAATGTTTATCGGCCATCTATATTTTCTTTTGGAGATTATCTGGCATATGGTTTGTGTGCTATATAATAGTAAGAATAACTTTCTTTCCCTTTTTTTTCTGGCAGAGGCTCTTTGTGCAGGAAGTTTTCATAAAGAGGAACATGCAAAGGTTCAGAGAGTATATGATAATAAGCATAGCTCTGAACTCAAAAGAAAGCAGCAACGAAACTGATCAACTAATAAAAATGGACATCCTTCCACTTTTCAGAGATCTATGAGTAGAGTTACAATCTCATTTAAAGTAAAAAAAAAAAAAAAAAGCTTTACATTTAAAATCTTATCTTTTCCCAGGTTAAGTACCTAAAAGCTATTAAGACAGTTTCACACACCTGCAGAATTCTGGCCTGAGAACTGTCTGGTCCTCATCTCAAGATTAGAAGGAATTAATCTAAACAGCTTTTAAGTAAGCCTCTTTTCAAGAAAGAAGGACATTCTTGTTTTAAAAACTGCCCATATTAGAAAACAAAATAGAGTCTGATTCTTTTTCAGAAATGCTCCTTCTAGCCTCTATGTTGTCTTTATCAAATGAACTTTGAATTACAGGCCACGGGCATTCTCCAGCACTCAATTATACAGAAAGACAGTCACCCATCCACACTGGCTCTCACTGACTCCATCCCAACTCAGTAGGCTCTGTTTGATGTACTGCATCCTAAAGAGGGAAGATGTTTAGGATGCTGGATTTTCTTTTTTTTTTTGGTGGGGGGATGCTGGTTTTAAAATGAGAGAAAGGAATCCAGACTATGGACAGCCAACAGCCAACCCATCTCAGTGCCCAACTACAGACCAAGCATTAACAACAACAAAAAAATGGAGACTAACGATGCATCCACTTGAGTCTTTAAAAACTAACTGCACTTATGATTTTATTGCTCTGTAACAAAACATATCAAACTGGATTGATTCATAGGTCATTGTGAGTTACAGTTTAACCAAGGTAATGACGACCATGATGCATGTGCAAATTCCAAGAGACAGCCTGGGGAGGAAGGCATCACTGTACACTGCAGGTACAAACCCAAGGTCAGGGCAAGGGAGATGCCCCAGGGCATGCCAAGAGGCCCCAGCTCCCTCTGCCTCCTGGCGTATTGTATAGTGTCCCCAAGAAGAATGGGTTCCAATGTGACTACGTTCGTTCTAGATGCTGTTTCCACTTCTCTGCAAGTTGGGCCTGTTCCTCTAAAAGGTCTTGCAAGGTGGCCTCAGGCACAATTCTGCTCCCAATACAGAGGATGCGAGATTGAAACAGAGCTCATTGGAAAGCCTCTGCCATCTTCTCTTGCCCAGCTCCATCTCTTTCAGGAACAAACTTCATGGACTTTGTGCATTGTCTTACAGACAGTAGCTGAAAGGGCTGTGTAGCACTTGATGAATGAGGCCTCTGTGCCCCATGCTGGCCCCACTGCACCTCTCCCATCTTACTTATACCTGACTTCCTACTCTGTAGCCTCCAGCAGGAAGCAATGTCCAGCAGCCATCCTTGCCAGGTCCAGTTTGCCCTCACAACAAAAGCACACACCCAGGCTCACTAGGAACACAGTGGAGAGAGCAAACACCTGTCGCTCTGGAACCTGCAATCGCATAGTGAGGGGAACCTGGGGAGTACTGGAAACTGGGGAACTGGGCAGCGGCCTTCCCCGCTGCTGTGCAGGGAGATTGCTCAGGGTCTGCAATGTGCTTGAGCTCTTGGCCAATATCAGGGTTAGAGGTCTAGACCAAGTCACACCTGGCTGCACACACCTCAACCTTGCCTAGGGGCTGCTGCAAACTGGAGTCCACTCCAACAGGCTATCGTTTGCCACACAGACTGGGAGGATGGCTAGTCTTGGGAGACTACTCTGGTGAACAGCGCTGCTGGGGCTGCTTTGTGCTGCTGCCCAAATCTCGATTCTCACTGCTTACAAGGTGACCAAGTGGGTTGAGATGGTGGCATCGCCAATGGAGCTTGCCCACTACACGACGACATCAAGGGAGGACTCTTGTCCTCACGGAAGACTTAGACAAAGCCACCTCCCTCTTCCTCTGAAGGCGCACAGCTCTGATTGCCTGTCAGCGTTACCATCCCTGCTCCTTACACCAATGAAGGCTCTAACATCCAAGAATCTTCTCGCCTTATTGTATGCTCTGAACAAAGCTGTCTTGAAATTTTCCTTCTCCCAGTCCCACTGGAGCCTTGAGAGCAGTCTTGTCCCTAGCTCATCTCTAAATCTTCATAGCCCTGTGGTCAGCTCTGCACAGGGCCACAGTGCTGGACATGGGAGACACATCTTAGGGAAGCCCCTGGGGTGTATGTTCTCTGCCTAGTCTCTGAGACTAGATGCCATTTTCTGGAAATGCAAATGCACACTGCTGTTTCACTAGGTCACACCCATCTCCCAGCCCAAATGAAGGTCCTGCACGAGTTGAAGCCGGGGCACTGCAGGAGTTGCTAGCCTGTGTGCCCTGGGCCAGAAAGGCACAGGGCAGGGGGTCTCACAGGCCATGGGCACAGTTCCTTTAACGCATCCCAACTGTTTACGAATGAGCAAGGGGACTGCAAAGCCCCTATGGCAGCCTGCCCAAGTACCAGGGCCAGCCTATGGACTGTGGTGGAGGCCCACTGCCCAGGCTGATGGCATGGTCCTTGCTGAGTATCCCCGTTCATGAGGCTTCTTAAAGCTGTGCTCCTGAAGCCCAGACCTGGTTGTCGTGGGGTCCAGGCCCACTCTAATGGGCACAGACACCTGGTTTCCAGGAGCAGGGGGTCGGCTGGGGCTGGCCTGCAGCTTCACTACGTAAACTCTTCACTTCACTCGGCCTGCACATTTGCTCTGTAAACTCCTGGTCTTGAAAGAATATGATCACTTGAGTTTTGGAAATTTGGATTCTTGGTCACTGGAGAATGCTGGAGTGGGCAGCTGCTCTGAGCTCACCTCTTGGGTAGCTGGACAACAGCCATCCTTGCAGGTGCCACTTCGTGGGATCACTGTGGCTGTGTGGAACAGTGTTGGGCTTCGGAAGGAACTGCAAGCCTCAACAACCCTGTGCACCCACCTCTGCTGCCCACTAGGTGACTCAGCAATGGGTCCCAGGACTACCACCCTCACTGAAGTGCTGATGCACCCTCCTCCGGCCCAGAGCCTCATTCTTTTAAGCCTCTCTCTGAATATATCTGAGTTACTCATGTTTTTTAAAGTGACTTTTAAAGTTACTGTGTCAGCTGGATTTTAAAAGTGGTAATTGAATATTTATATCATTCTCCAGAAATAAGTGCTCAACCAGATTCTCTCTTTCCAGCACATTTTCACTTAAGTATTCTCTCTCAATTCACCGATGAGAAGGCTGTAAGAATTAGGTAGATTCAACCTACATCAACATAAAAGGTAAGACTAACAGCTCTAAATGACCACTAACTAAAGCACTGGGTCATTCAGTGCTGAAATGCTAAACATTTGACATGACTTTTATTTCATTCTCTACCTGTCTCTACCTGAGGCTGACTGATTACCTTCCCCAAAGGCACAGGGGATTTGAACCTAGGCTTTAACCCTGTATCACTTCAAGAGAATTTGGCTTTTGGGCACCATTTATGACTATAATTCTTAAGGTAACATCCGGTTCTCCCCGTGAAAATTATACAGTCACATTCACTGGCTTCACAAATATCTCTGAGCATCTACTATTTGCCTAGAGCTGTTCTGCGCAGCAGGAAAGGGTTGGCAAGGCCCCTCTTCTACGGATATATACACTGCAGCAGAGCAGAGAGCGCTGACCACTTTAGAGAATACTCATCTAGATTCTGTCATATCAGTAAACACAAACAGTTCCTGATAAGCCAATTTCCCACACAATATCTCTTTAAGAACCAAACTTTAAATCCTTGTAGATATAAATCATTTCAAAACTTTATATATTTTCCTAACTTTTAAATTAAGAGTATTTTCTCTTGACAACCTTGGGGCTATTAAATTTCTGAAGACTTCTGTAGTTAGCATAAGTTATGCTCGTCAAGATCATAGTTGCAATGGTCTAGAAAAGGACTGGTAAACCATGGGCTCTGGGCCAACTCCAGCTTGCTGCCCGTTTTTGAACGGCTGGTGAACTAAGGAACTGTAAAAGGCTGTAAAGAAGGAAGAGGTAGGAGAGAACGACACTGAGACAGAGACCACGTATAGCTTGCAAATCTAATACTCTCACTCTCAGTCCTTTACAGAACGCCTGCTTGCCACTTGCCAGAAAAACACCCACTTGCAAGCTGGGTGAGCTGGCACTGAGTACTTGTCTGAGCAGCAATGTCAGTCCTGAGTCACCTTCAGTTCAGCTATTTGGGAACCTACAGCAGCAGCTACGGGATCTGCAGAGACAGGTTCTTCTATGAGTTCTGCTATGCACCTGTATTAGCTAGGGTTCTCTAGAGAAACAGAATCAGCATTTACATAGATGTAAAATTTATAAAATATCTCACATAACTGTGGGAATGTAGAGTCCAAGGTCTATAGGGCAGGCCGTGAACTGGCAACTCCAATGAAGTCCCTCAATGAACGTTCAGGAGAGGCTGGCTGGAAAATCATGGAAACGGAAGAGTCTAAAATCTGTAGGGCAGGCTGTGAAGCTGGCGACTCTAATGAAGAGTCTGGAAACTCCACAGGAGCAGCTCACCGGCTGAAGCAGGGAGAGTGACTGTCTTTTCTGAATCCTCCTAAAAGCCTTCTAGTGATTAGATTAAGCATCACTCATTGCAGAAGGCAGGCCTCTTAGCTGATTACAAATGCAACCAGCTGTGGGTGCAGCCGACTTAATCATGATTTAAGCCCATGAAATGTTCTCATAGCAACAGACAGGCCAGCGCTTGACCAACCAGATGACTGGGCACCACCACCGGGCCACACTGACATGTGAACTTGACCATAACAGTACTCTCTACCTCTTTATTTTCAAGGTGTTCAAGAGAGCCTTGCCTTTTATTCTTGCATCCTCTCTTCTTTGATTTTCACAGGGATCTCAACAAAGTGCTTGTATAACAGCCTGATCTAAAATACAACTTGGAAGTTAAGGGCTCTGGTTTGGAACATGGTCTATTACCCATATATTGAGAGGGTGAAACATAAACAGGTCTCTCCTCTCTACAGTAGCCCCTGGATGACCCCAAGTGGTCCACAAAAAAGGGGCAGCAGTAATTGTCTTGTTCTACTGTTTATGGAAATGACCAAACCATGAAATGGCATACCAAGACCTTAACTGGCCAAGGATTATTATACTGAAAACAAAGGAACCATTTTTTAATGATGTGGGTTATTAGTAGGAAATTGCTCTACTGGCTTCCTATCAGTTTTTAAAATATAATTCTACCACATACTTCTCTTATATCTGTTGCCTCAAATCATTTGTGGGCTTAAAAACCTGAACACTAAGCTTGTTGGTATTAGGTCTAAAATGAGAATATTTAAGAACTAAGACATAGCTTCAGGAATTACTCTATGATTGGGGAGTACAAACTTTTTGCCATCACTTTTACCCGTTCAGGTATTCTTGATTTGAGTAGATTAAGCCATGTATAAGTGATCCTCACATACTTTGCTTAGAAAAATTACTATAAACCAAGCATATTTTTATTAAAAGAGAAATAGCCATTGGCTAGGAAAATGAAAAGCTGGGAGAAAAGCTTTGTACGTGAAAAAAACACGTGAAAAGATAATATGAATATTTTGAACTAAAATGAAAATGCCCTATATTATTTGTGTGTCATAAAAAGCTCTACTCAGATTATGAACATTTGATTTTAAACCTTAAAAGAACAATTATCTTCAAAGAAGGAACTGCGAACCTGTTTTCAGAGTTGACCTTGGAAGAACATCAGACCAGAATATGAAATCTAGTAACTCTAAGAGGAAATGCAGGTAACTAAGAAGTAGCAGCAAATTTCTTTTCATGGCAATTAACAATAAAATCCACACAGACAAAAGAAAACATTAGAAACCACAGAAAAATATACTGGAGAAATTACTTAACTGGCTCTGCAAAACAATACTGTAAGCCAATGAAACTGATCAATGAAGAATCCAATGACCTGGAGACCACGTCTGTGTTTATTTCAGCACTACTCAGGCTGGTATTTTTATTAGGACTTAGGGAAATAAATGCAAGACATCCTTATCAAGTTTGTGGCTCAATTGAGAAGGGAATCACAATTGTATTAAAGAGATAGCACCCACACCCCGAAAGAATAAACCTAACAGGGATAAATCAACAGAGCCATCCTGCCATTCTAAAACAAACAAACAAAAAACTAAACAATGACCAGTCTGAGGAGGAGGAGACAGGGTAAAGAGCATCATACCAGAAAAAGGGGTGACAGGGACATCGATCTGAGGCCACAACAGACCAACACAAGCTGAAGAATTTTCAGTGGAAAATCAGCAGGATAAGAAAAAATGATAAAAGATGTTATGTTTAAAAACTGGAAGAACTTTTGACATTTAGACTAAAATAGAGAAGACACATGGAAAACAGCTTTGACTCTGAGGGATCATCAACAAAGAAGTACGATTAGACTGTTTTGCATAGCTACAAAAGTTGAAGGAGTTATTAAAAGGAGATGACTTTAAAATTAATTTGAAGAGAACTAAAACAAAAATTAGAGAAACTTTAGGAAGTGCTGAAATTAAATATTTCTTTACCACAAGAGATGTCAGTTCCTTAAAAAAAAATCTTGAATTAAGGAAAAAACATGATGAAAACCTTAAGCTATTAGCATCATTTTTACTTGATCTTTCAATTTTAGACAACATTGACCAACATCTTGCTATGAAAGATAATTAGAACTTCCATGCTTCCTCCTACTTTCTGATTTTATTAGTTATATTCTGCTCTATAACCCTAACTCTCAGCTTTTTAGTCTTAATATTTAACTGGATTCATTTACCACCACCATTCATTTTTACAACTTCTGAGCTCTTTGATTCCTCTTCCCATTGGTTGGATTTGTAGTTTTTGTTTTCTTTTTGCTATGGGTGCTTGAGTGGAAAAATCTATGGATTCTTTGAGAAAAACCAACTACTGTGGACACTTGAGTGACGATGTGTCTGGATTCTGTCCTTTTGGAACTCCACACATTGCTCCACAGTCCTCGGGCTCTGAACATGACTAAGAAGTTAAGTCCTCCTGTTCTTCCCCATTTTCACAAAATGTACTTGAAAACTCCTTTCTTTAATCTCACTAGTGACTTAACCAAGAAATATGGCTCAGAATTGATCGTTTCCTTAATCTTCTCTGGAACATGATTTGCCCATCTGACCTGCAGGTAAAATTCTTGTTTTAAATTACGGAAATTTTCTTTCACGACAAGTCTATAATCCTTATGCAAAGTTCAGGATGCCAGATATGTTCTGGAATTCAAAACTTTGTAGCTATTTAGAAAGGCAATGTGGTCATGTACTGATTATTTTTTGATACCTGCAACAAATTCTGGAACAGCACCTATCAACTGGACATATTAAATATTTCTGCAGCAAAATGTTCTCATACCCATAATGTTTGGGATAAGCATTGTAAGAATCTCGCGTCACTCCAGGTCAGTGTGTGGCCTGTGCCTGGGTTCCTGGTAATGCCATGTAGAGAGGACTGGACCTGTGCATTTGGCACAGCAGGCCAGCAAGGGGCCAGCATGTCTGGACTCTCCTTGTAGGGGAAGTGGAGTGGCTGACGTAGTGTTTATTTGATGAGTCTCTATCTCAGACCCAGTACCAGTCTTTCACTGGATCCTCTCTAAATTGCTTTATCTTGTGGTCCTTCATTTTCGGGAATGTATTATTCTCTGATTTCACTGTCCTCTTAAAGCCTCCCCTCTATGTTAGTCAGTTTAAAACTAGGTTTATTGCAATCATGGTTAGTTCTATTTACTGATCTTACTCTGGACTTCGTTTTCCTTAGTTCTGCAATTCGCCTTTTAATATCCTTCTGCTGTCTCAGCACCTCTCCTTTGAACACTTGTGTTACCTGAATTCTTACTTTACTAAGTATTAATTCTTTAGCCAAAATATTCACATGCAATTTCTCCTTTTTCTTGGATTACCTTGTCTTTCAGACAGGACCTATCTTTCCCTGTATGAATTTTAAATTATATATATATTTTTGCAAGCGTGTCCTGGTGTAAATGCCATGTATTTCTTTTCATTTCGTTATGATTAGTTAGCCTGGGTAGCTCTCCTATGATGTGGCTGAATTCTTCCTGAGACCTTTCTCTCTTCTGTGACACCTACTTCCCTCTGCAAGATTTTCAAGGCCCAAGTGTATGCTGGTGTGGTGGTGGTGGGGTCTCTTGTGACACTGTAGTGACTTACTGTTGCAAGACTTTGCTAAGCGTCCTGTACAGGAGATTCTCCTTAGGAATGGGTCAGCTACCATGGATGTGTGCCCCTAACTTAACCTGGAGCCACTCTCCATGGTTCTGCTGCAATCCTAGGGTGATAGGCTGTCCAAGGGTGTGTACACATTCTCTCAGTTTGATTCTTTCCAAATGGGAATCAAAAAAAGTTAAGGATTTGGTAATCTGGCCTTCTGTGCTGGTTTGAAAGGATGTATGGACCCTAAAAGCCATGTTTTAATCAAAATCCCATTTCATAAATGCAGAATAATCTCTATTCAATACTGTATGCTTGAATTTGTAATTAGATCATCTTCCTGAAGACGTAACCCAATCAAGAGTGGTTGTTAAACCGGATTAGGGGAGATGTGACTCCACCCATTTGGGTGGGTCTTGATTAGTTTCTGAAGTCCTATTAAAAAGGGGGAACATTTTGGAGAATGAGAGAAATATGGAGAGAGCAGAGAATGCTGCAGCACCACGAAGCAGAGAATTCATCAACCAGTGACTTTTGGAGATGAAGAAGGAAAACGCTTTCCGGCGAGCCTCATGAAACAAGAAGCTGGAAGAGAAGGCTGGCAGAATTCTCCACATGCCCTTCCAGCCAAGAGAGAAACCCAGAATGTTACTGGCCTTCTTAAACCAAGATATCTTTCCCTGGATGCCTTAGATTGGACATTTCTAGAAACTTGTTTTAATTGGGACATTTTCTCGGCCTTAGAACTGTAAACTAGCAACTTACTAAATTCCCCTTTTTAAAAGCCATTCTGTTTCTGGTATATTGCATTCCAGCAGCCAGCAAACTAGAACAGCCTTCTTTCTCTAAAAGGCTTTTTTCCCCCTCTTTTTTGTTTTTTAATGTAGGCATTTAGGGCAATAAATTTCCCTCTTAGCACAGCCTTTGCTGCATCTCATGAGTTCTGGTATGTTGTATTCTCATTTTCATTTGTCTGCAGATGGCTACTATTTCTCTAGCAGTTTCTTCTTTGACCCACTGGTTGTTTAAGAGTGTATCATTTAATTTCCATATACTTGTGAAAGTTCTTACTCTTTGGTGGCTACTGATACCCAGCTTCATCCCACTGTGATCAGAGAAAGTGCTTTGAATAATTTCAATGCTTTAAAATTTATAAAGATCTGTTTTGTGTCCCAGCATAAGATCTATTCTGGAGAATGTTCCATGAGCACTAGAGAAGAATGCATATCCTGGTGTTTGGGGGAGTAATGACCTACATATGTCTATTAGGTCTAATTCATTTATCAAGTTGTTTAATTTCTCTATTTCCTTGTTGATCCTCTGTCTGGTTGTTCTGTCTTTAGAGGAGAGTGGTGTACTAAAGTCTCCTACTATTATTCTTGAAACATCTATTGCTCCCTTCAGTTTTGCCAATGTCTGTCTCATGTACTTTGGAGCTCCTTGATTGGGAACATAAACATTTATGATTGTTATATCTTCTTGGTGATTTGTCCTTTTTATTAATATATAGTGTCCTTCTTTGTCTCTTATGATGTCTTTACATTTAAAGACTATTTTGTCCAATATTAGTATAGCTACTCCTGCTTTCTTTTGGTTGTAACTTGTATGGAACATCTTTTTCCATCCTTTCACTTTCAATCTATTTGCATCCTTGTGTCTAAGATGAATCTCTTGTAAACAGCATATAGCTGGATTATATTTCTTAATTCATTCTGCCAATCTGTTTCTTTTCACTGGTAAATTTAGTCTGTTAACATTCAAAGTTGTTATTGAAAAGGCGTTTCTTGAATCTACCATCTTACCTTTCGGATTTTACTTGTCAGATCTATATATTCTTTTCCCTCTTTCTCTTTGTTTTCTTTAAATTACCCTTGCTGGTACTCTTCAATTCTGTGCCTCCTCCAGACCTTCCTTTCCTGTCTTTTTTTTTTCAACTGGCAGAACTCCCTTTAGTATTTCTTATAGGGCCAGTCTCTTGTTGACAAATTCTTTCACAATTCACTTATCTGTGAAAATTTTAATCTCTCCCTCAGTTTTGAAGGACAATTTGGCTGGGTACAGAGTTCTTGGCTAGAAGTCTTTCTCTTTCAGGATCTCACCTCCACACTGTCAGCTGAGTAGTCTTAACTCAGTTTAATGTGGTTACCCTTGTATGCACTACAAGGGTAGGTATGTATTCTCTTGCTGCTTTCAGGATTTCCTGCTTCTCTTGAACATTTGACAGACTGATTGGTTTGTGTCTTAGGAAAGACCTATTTGGATTTATTATCTTTGGAGTTTGTTGCGCTTTTCTGACTTACATATTTATGTCCTTTATAAGGATTGGGTAGTTTTCCCCATTATATCAACTAATCTTCCTAGCCCTTTACTCTTCTCTCTCCTTCTGGGAAACCAGTGATTCTTATATTTGTGCTTTGTCTTGTCCATCATTTCTCTGAGATCTAATTCAAATTTTTTCGCTTTTTTTTTTTTGCCATTTGCTGTTTTGAGTGTTCGAAGTTAGTTATCCTGTCCTCTATATCACTTCTTCTTCTTTTTGCCTCTTCAAATCTGCTGCTGTGTATCTCTAGTATATTTTTTATTTGGTCTACAACATCTTTAATCTCTGTGATATCTGCTATTTTTTTATTTATTCCTTTAAATTCTTCTTTATGCTCTTCTAGAGTCTTCTTGATCTCCTTTATGTCATTAGCCATCCCATTTATTTTATTTGGTAGAGTTATGTGAACATCTTTAGTGTGATTCTGGAAGGGCTGTAAACTGATATATCAGTGCACAGAGCTCAGTACGGGTGTGGTGGGGAATGTATGACTGGGTTCAGGATGGATCTAAAGGTTTTTGAAAGGTAGAAATGGCACCAAGATTTTCTTTCTTTCCTCAAACTCCACTTTTTGAAGTTATGGTATAAAGCCACACATTTACTTTTTTGGGTGTGGTTGCTGCTTGTGATTATTTTATTTTATTTTCTGTGAGGAGACTGGGTTTTTTGTTTAAACTATTTCTAGTTGTTTCATCAAAACAATATTCTCTGGCTCTGAGTGAGATGACTGGGTGCGACAAAGATTCTGCGCAGATAAGCAAACAGACATGTACTCCGTAGAATTTATGATTAATACTGATTTGGAGGAGAATATAGGTGAGAAAAAAATAAATTATTGAGACTTGGTGCCAAGATGGCACCTTAGCAAGGTGTGGGATTTAGTTCGTCCTCCAGAATAGCCACTAACTAACCAGGAACAGTACAGAACAACTGCTGGGGCCACATCAGTGACTGGACACACAGTGTACTCCAGTTTGGACCAGCTGGACTGGCTGCGAACCCCCCAAAGCCGTGGGTTCCCCAAGCAACAGCAGCTGGCGCCCCTCCCCCACAGGCTACTTCCCAGATGGGAAAGGAAAGAGACTTTACCAGGAGCTGGGGCTGAGTGCAACAAAGTTTCAAGTGTTGAATTAATTCACAAATTCTAACTACTAAAAATAGGCCCCCAGTGCAGGTGAACCTGGTCAAAGTGGAGGTCACTGACTTTTGCCCTGGCACCAAGGGACCAGGGCTGATGGAAAAAGGAAAAAAAAAAAGAAGGAAATGGAGGTTTTTGCAGTTGTGTTTCTACAAAGGCTTGACTGCCTTTGGATACAGCGGCAGGGCTTCTCAGGCTGCAACTGCCCCAGGCATAGGCAGAAACAAGCTCATTTGAGGTCTTGTCTGGAGCCTCTGCCTTCCCCAGGGGAGGGGTGAAGCCCAACTCACATGGAACCCCTCCCTCAAGGAATTCAGACACCAGGGCTTGGTAATTTGAAGCCATTAAAACCAGCCTACAACCTCTCCTCTGTCTCCACCATGCCCCCAGCAGGGAGAGTCTGCCAAACTTAAAGGCACTGCATCATCTTATGCTGGTGGGACCTGCAGGCAGATAAGTGCCACATACTGGGGCAGGACAAGAAAAACAGAGTCCAGAGACTTCACAGGAAACTCTTTCAACCTGCTGGGTCTCAACCTCAGGGAAAACCAACACAGGTGACTCTTTCCTCCTATCAGGAGGCCAGTTTGGTCAGTAAAAATCCGGCTGGGGTCTATCATACCTAAACAGACTCTCCTAAGGGTCGGGGGGAAGGCACCATACAAGCAGGGCAAGAAACAAGAAAACAAGAACTGAAAAATTATCCTCTGTTAAACAAAACTTAAGTTAGAGGTTCAGAGAAAGCTGAACTGAATTTCAAAGAACAGATAGACAACAAATTCATCCAGCAAGAAAACCCTAGGTAAAAGAAGTGAAAACAATCTCCAGAATAAACTAATTAAGGTAATTAAATGCCTAGACGTCAGCAAAAAATAACAAATCACAATAGAAAAATTAAAGATATAGCCCAGTCAAAGGAACAAACCAACAATTCAAAGGAAATACAGGAGTTGAAACAATTAATTCAGAATATACCAACAGACATGGAAAACCTCATCAAAAATCAAACCAATGAATTGATGGAGGATATAAAGAAGGCAAGGAATGAACAAAAAGAAGAAATCGAAAGTCTGAAAAAACAAATCACAGAACTTATGGGAATAAAAGGCACAGTAGAAGAGATAAAAAACAATGGAAATCTACAATGTTAGATTTTGAGAGGCAGAAGATAGGATTAGTGAACTGGAGAATGGAACATCTGAAATCCGACAAGAAACAGAAACTATAGGGAAAAAAAAAGGAAAAATATGAGCAGGGACTCAGGGAATTGAATGACAATATGAATATACGTGTTGTGGGTGTCCCAGAAGGAGAACAGAAGAGAAAAGGAGGAGAAAAACTAATGGAGGAAATTATCACTGAAAATTTCCCAACTCTTATGAAAGACTTGAAATCACAGATCCAAGAAGTGCAGTGTACCCCAAAGAAAATAGACCCAAATAGATGTACTCCAAGATACTTACTAATCAAAATGTCAGAGGTCAAAGAGAAAGAGAGGATCTTGAAAGCAGCAAGAGAAAAGCAATCCAACACATACAAGGGCAACCCAATAAGACTATATGCAGAGATCTCAGCAGAAACCCCATGGAGGCAAGAAGACAGTGGGAAGATATATTTAAACTATTAAATGAGAAAAACTGCCAACCAAGAATTCTATATCCAGCAAAACTGTCCTTCAAAAATGGGGGAGAAATTAAAACATTTTCAGACAAAAAATCACTGAGAGAATTTGTGACCAAGAGACCAGCTCTGCAAGAAATACTAAAGGGAGCACTAGAGACAGATATGTAAAGACAGAAGAGAGAGGTGTGGAGAAGAGTGTAGAAAGGAAGACCATGAGTAAAGGTAAAAAGAAGGAAAATTAGATATGACATATATAATCCAGAAGGCAAAATAGTAGAAGAAACTACCCATGCAGTCATAACACTGAATGTTAATGGATTAAACTCTCCAATGAAAAGACATAGTCTGGCAGACTGGATTAAAAAACAGGACCCATCTATATGCTGTCTCTACTCAAAGGACATGAGGGCAAGGACAGAAATGGACAATTATACACCAATGTTTACAGCAGCTTTATTTACAATTACCAAGAGATGGAAACAGCCAAAATGTCCATCAACAGATGGTTGGCTAAACAAACTGTGGCATTTACATAAGATGGAATATTATGCAGCTGTAAGACAGAATAAAGTTATGAAGTATGTAACAACATGAATGAACCTTAAGGACATTATGTTGAGTGTGATTAGCCAGAAACAAAAGGATAAATACTGTATGGTCTCACTGATATGAACTGACATTAGTGAATAAACTTGGAATATTTTGTTGGTAACAGAGACCATCAGGAGACAGAAATAGGGTAAGATATTAGGTAATTGGAGCTGAAGGGATACAGATTGTGCAACAGGACTGAATATAAAAACTCAGAAATGGACAGCACAATATTACCTAACTGTAATACAATTATGTTAAAACACTGAATGAAGCTGCATATGAGAATGATAGAGGAATGAGGGTTGGGGCATATATATAATCACAAAGAAAGATAGACGATAAAGATTGAGATGGTATAATCTAGGAATGCCTGGAGTGTATAATGAGAGTGACTAAATGTACAAATTTAAAAAAAGTTTTTGCATGAGGAAGAACAAAAGAATGTCATTAATGCAATGTGCTGAAAATAGAGATAATTAATATTTTAAAATTTCAACTTATGTGTGACACTAAAGCAAAAAATGTTTATTTGGTACAAATTTATACTTTGACTAGTGCACCTCCTAATATAACTTATGTAGATAGTTGGTTGAACACCTTAAGCACATGGATGGAACTTTGTATAGGACATGAGATTTTGTTGGTTTGTCCAGGTGATGTCCTGATGAATCCCAGAGTGATTTGATCAGTGAGTGGAAAAGTATTTGCAAAGTCCCCTTTGGGGAATGGTGAGAACGGGTGAAAACTCAACTTCCCCAAGTTGAATTCTTGATATTCTCACAAGCAGTGTGGGCAACCAGAGCTATAGGCTGAGCCCCCAGTCTTGGAGTTTATTCATATGAAACTTAACCCCACAGGGGATAGGTCAAGCCTACTTAAAATTAGGCCTAAGAGTCACCCCCAGGAGAACTTCTTTTGTTGCTCAGATGTGGCCTCTCTCTCCAACCAACACAGCAAGCAAACTCACCACCCTTCCCCTGTCTACGTGGGACATGACTCCCAGGGGTATGGATCTTCCTGGCAATGCGGGACAGAAATCCCAGAATGAGCTGAGATTCAGCATCAAGGGACTGAGAAAAACTCTAGAATGAGCTGAGACCCAGCATCAAGGGATTGAGAAAACCTTCTCGACCAAAAGGGGGAAGAGTGAAATGAGACAAAGTGTCAATGGCTGAGATTCCAAACAGAGTCGAGAGATTACCCTGGAGGTTATTCTTACGCATTAAGTAGATATCACCTTGTTAACCAAGATATAATGGAGAAGCTGGAGGGAACTGCCTGAAAATGTAGAGCTGTGTTCCAGTAGCCTTGTTTCTTGATGATAATTGAATAATGATATAGCTTTCACAATGTGACTGTGTGATTGTGAAAACCTTGTGTCTGATGCTCCTTTTATCTACCTTATCAACAGACGAGTAGAACATATGGAATAAAAATAAATAATAGGGGGAACAAATGTTAAAATAAATTTAGTTTGAAATGGTAGTGATAAATGAAAGCAAGTGGTAAGGGGTATGATATGTATAATCTTTTTTTTCCGTCTGTTATTGTTTTATTTCTTTTTCTGTTGTCTTTTTATTTCTTTTTCTGAACTGATACAAATGTTCTAAGAAATGACGAATATGCAACTATGTAATGATATTGAAATTACTATTATATATGTAGAACGGAATGATATGTCAATGTTTTTGTTTGTTCTTAATTTTTTAAATTAAGAAATAAATTTAAAAATAAAAAAATTAAAAAAAAATGATAAAGGGAATATATGAAAAACCCACAGCTAACATCATACTCAATGGGGAAAAACTGAAAACCTTCCCCCTAAGATCAGAACAAGAAAAGGCTAAGATCAGAACAAGAAAAGGATGTCCACTATCACCACTTTTATTCAACATTTGTGTTGGAAGTTCTAGCCAGAGCAACTAGACAAGAAAAAGAAATACAAGGCATCAAAATTGGAAAGGAAGAAGTAAAACTCTCACTGTTTGCAGATGATATGATACTCTATATCGATGACCCCAAAAAATCCACAGCAAAACTACTACAGCTAATAAATGAGTACAGCAAAGTGGCAGGTTACAAGATCAACACTCAAAAATCTGTAGTGCTTCTATATACTAGTAATGAACAATCTGAGGGGGAAATCAAAAAAAGAATTCCATTTACAATTGCAACCAAAAGAATAAAATATTTAGGAATAAATTTAACTAAAAAGACAAAAGACCTATACAAAGAAAACTACAAGAAATTGTTAAAAGAAATCACAGAAGACCTAAATAGATGGAAGGGCATACTGTGTTCATGGATTGGAAGACTAACTATAGTTAAGATGCCAATTCTACCTAAATTGATTTAAAGATTCAAGGCAATACCAATTAAAATCCCAAAAACTTATTTTTCAGAAATAGAAAAAACAATAACCAAATTTATCTGAATAGCTAAAAGTATCTGAGAAAAAAAATGAAGTCAGAGGTCTCATGCTACCTGACTTTAAGGTGTATTGTGAAGCTACAGTGGTCAAAACAGCATGGTACTGGCATAAAGATAGATATACTGACCAATGGAATTGGACAGAGTGTTCAGATATAGACCCTCTCACCTATGGACAATTGATCTCTGATAAGGCAGTCAAGCCAACTCACCTGGGACAGAACAGTCTCTTCAATAAATGGTGCCTAGAGAACTGGATATCCATATGCAAAAGAATGAAAGAGGACCCATATCTCACACCCTATACAAAAATTAACTCAAAATAGATCAAAGACCTAAACATTAGATCTAAGACCATAAAACTGTTAGAAGAAAATGTAGGGAAATATCTTTTAAATCTTTTAATAGGAGGCGGTTTCTTAGACCTTACACCCAAAGCAAGATCACTGAAGAAATAAATAAATAAATGGGAACCCTCAAAATTAAACACTTTTGCACTTCAAAGAACTTCATCAAGAAAGTAAAAAGACAGTCTACACAATGGGAGACAATATTTGGAACTGACCTATCAGATAAAGGTCTAGTATCCAGAATTTATAGAGATTGTTCAACTCAACAACAAAAAGACAGCCAATCCAATTACAAAATGGGCAAAAGACTTGAACAGACACTTCTCAGAAGAGGAAATACAAATGGCCAAAAGGCACATGAAGAGATTCTCCACTTCCCTGGCTATTAGAGACATGCAAATCAAAACCACGAGGTATCATCTCACACCCACAAGAATGGCCATCATCAATAAAACAGAAAATGACAAGTGCTGGAGAGGATGTGGAGAAACAGGTACAATTATCCACTGTTGGTGGGAATGTGAAATGGTATAACCGCTGTGGAAGGCAGTTTGGCAGTTCCTCAAAAAGCTAAATATAGAACTGCCATATGACCTGGCAATACCATTGCTAGGTATCTACTCAGAGGACATGAGGGCAAGGACACAAATGGACATTTGCACACCAATGTTTACAGCAGCATTATTTACAATTATGAAGAGATGGAAACAGCCAAAATGTCCATCAACAGAAGAGTGGCTAAACAAACTGGTATATACATATGATGGAATATTATGCAGCTGTAAGACAGAATAAAATTATGAAGTGAACATGGACGGAACTTAAGGACATTATGCTGAGTGAGATTAGGCAGAAACAAAAGGACAAATACTGCATGGTCTCACTATTATGAACTCACATTAGTGAACAAACTTGGAATATTTCGTTGGTAACAGAGACCATCAGGAGATAGAAATAGGGTAAGATATTGGGTAATTGGAGCTGAAGGGATACAGATTGTGCAACAGGACTGAATATAAAAACTCAGAAATGGACAGCACAATACTACCTAACTGTAATACAATTATGTTAAAACACTGAATGAAGCTGAATGTCAGAATGATAGAGGGAGGAGGGCTGGGGGCACAAATGAAATCAGAAAGAAAGGCAATAAAGACTGAGATGGTATAATCTAGGAATGCCCAGAGTGTATGATGATAGTGACTAAATGTACAAATTAAAAAAAATGTTTTTACATGAGGAAGAACAAAGGAATGTCATTACTGCAGGGTGCTGAAAGTAGATGGTAATTCATATTTTAAAATTTTAACTTCTGTGTGAGACTAAGGCAAAAAACGTTTGTGTACAAAATTTATATTTTGACTAGTGCATTTCCTAATATAACTTATGTAGACAACTTCACTGAACAACATAAGTACATGGAACCTTGAGTAGGGCATGAGATGTTGCTTGTTCGTCCAGAGTGATGGCCCGATAAATCCCAGAGTGATTAAACAGTGAATAGAAAAGTATTTGCAAAGTCCCCTTGGGGGAATGGCGAGAAAAGGGGAAAATTCAACTTCCCCAAGTTGAATTCTTGATATTCTCACAAGTGGTATGGACAACCAAAGGTATAGGCTGAGCCCCCAATTTTGGGGTTTGTTCATATGAAACATAACCCCACGAAGGATAGGTCAAACCTACTTAAAATTAGGCCTAGGAGTCACTACCAAGAGAACATCTTATGTTGCTCAGATACGGTCTCTCTCTACAGCCAATACAACAAGCAAACTCACCACCCTTCCCCTGTCTACATGGGACATGAATCCCAGCGCTGTGGACCTTCCTGGCAACGTGGGACAGAAATCCGAGAAAGAGCTGAGACTCAGCATCAAGGGATTGACAAAACCCCTAGAATGAGCTGAGACTCAGCATCAAGGGATTGAGAAAACCTTCTCGACCAAAAGGGGTAAGAGCGAATTGAGACAAAATAAAGTGTCAATGGCTGAGAGTTTCCAAACATAGACGAGAGGTCATCCTGGAGGTTATTCTTATGCATTAAACAGATATCACCTTGCTAGTCAAGATGTAATGGAGAGGCTGGAGGGAACTGCCTGAAAATGTAGAGCTGTGTTCCAGTAGCCATGTTTGTTAAAGATGATTGTATAATGATAGAGCTTTCCCAATGTGATTGTGTGATTGTGAAAACCTTGTGTCTGATGCTCCTTTTATCTACCTTATCAACAGACAAGCAGAACATATGGAATAAAATGGTATGGTATGGTATGTATGAATTTTTTCTGTTTTCTTTTTATTTCTTTTTCTGAATAGATGCAAATGTTCCAAGAAATGATTATGATGATGAATATGCAACTATGTAATGATATTGTGAATTACTGTTTATATATGTAGAACAGAATGATCAAAAGTTAAGAATGTTTGCGTTTGTTTGGTGTTTTTTGGTATTTAAAAAAAATTAATAAAAACAAAACAAAACAAACAAAAAAACAATATTCTCTGACCCAGTTACATTTCATTATATTTACCTTGAAGTCTCTGGTCACACTTTTAAATAAAAGCCTAAACTAAAGATGCATAATAAATATTTAACTTTTGGTAGACAAGAAGCAATTTGAAATCGAGAGAGAGATGGCCAATATTTTAAGTAATTCTTAAGGTGAATCTCAGAAGATCAGTTGAATGTTTAGAACAAAATCATAAGCTCTTCTGTGGGAGTATAATATCTTTACATAGATTTTTTTACCCCCAAAAAACTCTTAACATAAGGGTAAATTCTCTTTTAATTTTACTTTAGATTTCCTGTATTATTAAATTATGATACATTCTTATACTTACAGGCCAAGGTTGTAGATTATTCAGTCCCTTTTCTAATTTCTCAATATCTGGAAACTTTGTGGCTCCATCCGCATCTGCCATAAGGATCTTTTCTCCTCGAGAACTGAATACACCCTGTATTGAAAATTTTCAAGCAAAAGAAATTTCCTTACAATTAAGGATAAATTCAATGACATTTCTGCTTGTTTTGCTTTAACTAAAACACCTTGGAATGAAATCTTAGGAAAAAATGGCAGAAGGTCAAAGTTCACAGAAAACAAATTACATTGATAAGACTTTTCTAATTGTTATCTACTGCATAGTGCATTATTTTTAAAACTGTGTGAGGTCACACTACTAACATCCAGAAAATACCAAGATAATGAAATAGATTTGGAGAAAGTAAAATATCTAACAATATATTAAATATATACTGTACACATGTCACGGAGCTTAAAGGGGATTAGGGCAACTCAGAGAAGTGAATAAAGAAGGAGTGTGGACAGGTGATCAAATCAAATACACACATCACTGTTGTGAGAAGTGTCATAAAACATTCATCTGTGGTATTTTTAGAGTGCGACCTAAAGTATGTTAATTGTTGACTAAAAAATTTGGAATGCCACTGAACTTTAGGAAGTGCATACATATATATCACAGTGCTATTTTATATCATTTGAGGGGTCTTGACATTTAGCAAAATTATACCATTCAATTGTGAATTGACTAGTATTTGACGGAAAATTATGGCTCTAGCAGTGTATAGTTTACACAGAAATAAACTGCACTCAATTCTTCATTTTTATGGCATATTTAAATGAATTCATTGTTTCTTAAGAGGAAATATATTGTTGGATACAGTAAAATGCAGCTTTGATGACAATGAACACTGAATTTAGAAAAGAGTACAAAAGAAGACAGAAACTTAATCATTTACTCTATAGTATAACAAGCCACTAATTAGTATCTGTGACACCTTTTTATGATGCTCACTAGACTATGGGTAATAAAGCAGAACTAAAAATGTTAACATATTTAACACCAGGACAACTTTATGAAGTTTTAGAAAAGAGAAAACATTATGAAGAACAAAATCTGGAGTTTGAAACGCAAAGAAAACAAACAGTAAGTGTTTAACCATTTCGGTGGTACATGATCAAGGTGGACGAGAGGTCACTATCCTGCACTCATGGAAAACTGCCTTTGGCCCTCAAACTGCCTCCATCTTAAAAAAATAAGCTCCCCAGAGCCTGTTACTCTCCCACATTACCACCACCACCTTCGCTCTGCTGCCAGATTCCTTGGGAAAGGTTGTCACCCTGCCAGCAGCTCCCACATCTTTTCTAGTCCACCACAGCTCACCCCTGTTGACCAAGTGCTACATCTCCCCATGCCATATATCCTCACTCCTGACCCTCTTCCGGAATGTGTACAGTTCAAAAGTTTTACAGGTATCCCCTTTCTAAGATCCTTTTAGAGGCTCCTAGTTTAATGTGGCTCAAATATGACTAGCCACAGCCCCCAACCTCAAGTGCCCCCTCTGCACCTTTCCTACTTTCCACGTCCCAGCTGCTGGGGCTCCTTCCTCTCCTTGCACTGTCAGGTCCATTCCCACCACAGATACTGCCCACACTGATCTCATCATCATCTTCCACTGTGATGTGTGGTAAAGAATCTGGTCCAAAAAGATCTGGCCTTTGCCCTTGGCTTCTGGGAGGTCATTTTGGGGCCTGTGGACTGTCTGGGCCACTTGGAGTCTCCTTGTTTGCCTGGGGTCACCCCCATAGTCTTATAGGTAGGACTGGGGACACCCAAAATACCAGCAATGAAATTCACAGTGAGGGCTCTGGGTCATGGTATCAGGGGACCTGGACACTGAGACCATTCATGGGCATTCAATCAATCCATCACATCTACATTATGGTGCTCCAGTAAACACTCTGAAAACTGAGGGGCAGGTGACACTCTGTGCTGTCACCCTGATGCTTAGAAGAGAGAGTGACATACCGTGGTCCCCAGGAGGATAGCAGAAGCTCTGTGTGGCCCTTCCCCTGGCTGATTTTAATCTGTGCCCTCCCCTTGTAGTGAACTAGAATCATCAGTACACCAGCTATCAGTGAGTTTTGTGAGTCTTTCCGGCACATCATTGAATCTGAGGGTGGTTTGGGGAACCCCCTGAAACTCGCATTTAGTGTTTTGGGGGACAGTCGACTCTAGTTTTATAGCTGGTCTAGCCTTCTGCACAATCATAATCCTCGTATACTACACTGGTCACCAGCTGATTCATTTACGTTAAGTGCCACTCTATCAGTGGTACAAAGCTTAAAAGTCTCTAGCCTCACGGTCATGTTCTGAATGTGTCGCCCTCCAGCTCCAACTCTAAGTTGAGTCTCCGTACCTGCTAGCCGTCCTCTTAGTGTGGGACCTTCTTGCCCCCACCCCGTACCTTCAGTCACGCTCTTCCTCAGCTCAGAATTCACCTCCTCTGGGAAGTGCTCCCTGATCCTCCAAGGCTGACTGGAGCACAAATATTTTGTATCTGCCTCTATTACAGCACTTACCACACTGTAGAGTGAGTGTTCTCTAGGCTGCCTTCCTACTAGACGGACTTATCCTTAGGACAGAAGGATGCCTTTCACTTCGGTACCTCTAATAACGTGCCTGTCATGCAGGAGACACTTGAATGTTGGCTGAATAATTAATGAATTGGTGGCTTTAAGCCCTCCACGATCTTGCATCAATTTTGTTTTCTTTTTATTTCTTTTTTCCTACCCTTGATCAAGGAACTCACTGTGCTAGTCCATATCCGGAGATTCTCAACTCCTCTTTTCCTGGTTTGCTGTCTGGCATCTTTGTCCCTAGATCAGAGAGGTGGAGAACATTGATCTCAGAGCTAAACTGACTTACCCAGATCTTCACTCCACCTTTCAATATTTGTGTGAACATGAATAAGGTACTTTCCCTTTCCCTACCTATGTCTCACTTTCCTCATCTGCATAATTAAAATAATAGCACTTAACTGATGAGAAGTTATGAGGAGTTATAAATGTGATGGTTATATTGCAGTCGATAATTTACAGTCCTGCTCAAAACTAGCAGTTTGCCCAAGAAGCCAGTGCCTGCCATTGCTGGAAGCCTGGCTTCAACTGCATCTCCTCCGTGAAGGTTTTGCTACTTTCCTCATACGGCTGAGGTTGCTAGTTCTCTCTCTTTTTCTTAATAATGGAACCCTAAATTGGTTGGGAATGAAAATGTAAGAAAAAGCACATCTTCCTTGGAAACAGGGGTGGCCATGAGACAATGGTCTGGCCAAAGAAATGCAATTAAGTTACTGGATGGAGCTTCTGGGAAAGCCCTTTAAAAGGAGCAAACTAGATGGTAGGTCTTTTTTGCCCTCTGCCCTTCTCCTTCCCATACGCAATGGAGATGTGATAACTAGCACTCCAGGAATTACTTTGCATGCATGAGAAAGAGGGAGTGAAAATGGAGGAGCCTGGGTTTCTGATGACACTGTGGAACTGCTGAATAAGTCCTATCCTGCCTACTTCCAGGCTCCTCCTTGTGGGAAGGAGCAGGGAGCAGAACAAATAAACCTCTCAGTCATTTAAGACACCATTATTAAGGTTTTCTTTCATATGCAACGTACCTTGAGTTCTACCTGATACGTGTCAAATGAAAATAACTTCTCTTTCTTGGAGTTTCTATAGCACTTTAACCTGTAATGCTGAGTGGTTATTTTCTTCTTTACTTACGTGTGCGCTTAGCTTTTCTATTACAGGGCAACTTTCAGGAGGGCAGGCCCATGTCAGCTGCACCTCAGACGTTTCCCTGCCTAGCACAGTACCTCCATGCAGGAAGAACAAAACACACAACAGCATTTGTAAACTCCAAAAAATCACTTATTTGGTGACTAAATAAAAACTACATGTATATGGAGGATAACATTTTAAGCATTTAATAAGGATCAACACATTTTTCTTAATCATCCAATATACAGATATAGCATGATACTCTTAGATTTGATAAAATGTATACATCTACAGTCATTATTAAAATTATTTTGGCACTAACTTGGAATGCTAGGAACTCAACTAGACAGCTATAAAATATTTAGTTTGCAAAACAAGTTCATTCAAAATGCCTTTATAGGTCACATAAAAATGATGAAAATATGTATTACCATCCTAACAGCTCCGCCTTTTCCACGATTCTTCACCAGCGTTATTACTCGTACTTTGTCACTTCCATATTTCTGGCAATATTTAAAAGCTACCTGTCAAATTACATAAAAGTCAGAATAAAGTTAACTTTTATTTCAATGAAGTTATACGAACTGGGTTTTTTCTTTGGCTTAAAAACTGCTATTTGTTTCCCTCTTCTTATGAGTATGTATTACCACCGTATACATTACTGGTGGCTCTGAGCAGTTGGAGGATTCTTGGTGTAAAGAAATACACTGACCCATGACGGTACAGTCAAAATCCAGTTCCCTGAAGAGGAGCCACAGGCGCAGGGTGTGCCTGTCTCTCTCCTGGGCTCATCTACCTAAGCTAATGAGCTGCTGGACAAAATAAAGAACATAAAGCACATGTGCTGACCGACTGGCCCACAGTTGCGTCTCGGCCTCAGGCTGCCCGCCTGATGACTTGCTGACTTGTTCTGATCACCAACTCATCCTATTCCCCAGAGAAGCTGTTTATGTCCTGGGCCACTTTTCCCAAATCTCCTTATGCCAATCCCTTCATGTCTGCAGATAACCATGCCTTAACTTGCCATTCTCTTCTGAATCTCAGTCTCTTCCCTGCTGCTGGGTTCTCTGCCTCAAACTTGCTCATGCCCCTAAATCCTAAATATTTTCCTCTCACCTCACTGCTATCTCAAGCCACTGCTATCGCTCTTTCATTTATTTTCAAAGTCGTGAGGCACTAATCAACTCCACTAATAGGAATGTAACCAATATTTGCTAGTTACACTCCTCCATTACACATTTGTTCTTCAACACATTGCAGGATGGCTGGTGTCCTTTGCTTTCCAACATACCCTTCCTGATTCACCACTCTCCATCAGTGTCAGCTGCTCCTTCTGAAAGTCATCTCCTTCCACAGAAATCGTGAAGTTATTCTCATCTAGTGTTTCTCCATTCTGTGGTTTGGAGCTATATTGTACCCCAAAATACATCATCTTAAACTTAACCCATTGTAAGTAGGAGCTTTCGACGAGGTCACTTCAGTTAAGGTGTGGCCCAACTCGCTTAGGATGGGTCTTAATCCTCTTATGGGGTCTTTCATAACAGGAATGAAATTAAGACAGAGAGAAAGCCCAGGAAACAAAAAGGGGAAGGTCAATAGAACCCAGAAGCAAAGGAAGAGGCCAGGAGAAGCTGCCATGTGCCTGGCCATGTGACAGAGGAGCCCAGAGTCCAGGATCACCAGCAGGCAGCCCCAGAATGTCACAGTCTTTGGGGAGAAAGCATTGCTTTAGTGTTTTAACCTGGACTTTCTCTTCACCTCAAAACTGTGAACTAATAAATTTCCTTTGTTTAAGCCATACATGGTATTTGCTTGAGCAGCCAAGGGAACTAAGACACCCTCCTTCTTTAACCATTCCTTTTCAGTTCCCATCACTGGCTCTTTTCCCTCAAATTCTCCTTAAGTCCTAATGATTCCCACCAGAACCCTATTTTCTACAAGCTGCTTAGGCACCCATGGCAACCTCCCTTCTCAATATAGAAGCTGCTGTGGGTGTCACTGTGGGAGCCTCTGCCTGGCTTTAGTTGCTGGCTACCTGTTTATGAATCTCACATATCTGTAGCCCTAACTTCTTTCCTGAGACCCCTAGATGTATATCAAACACAAAAATCCACAATTTTATTTATCTTCTACATCTCTCCCTGCTCATCTCATATTTCATCGCACTGGCTGACACTGCCACTAACCTCACTGCTCCAGCTAAAAGTCTGAGAATCACTTTCCATTTTCATCACCCTTCACAAGTCCCTGGCTGCTAAAATTTCATCAAATCCATCTCTAAACCTCCATGCCATCCTTACTACAGCTTACTGACCTGGCTGAGGGCCTCATCACCTGTAGTTTCCACAGCCCTAGCCTGGCCCCAACCTCTTCTCCAAGATTATGAATAACCTTTCTAACAGGCATACTGATCACATGGCCTGTTTTAATTCATTCAATGATGATCCAGGGCTTGTATCAAGTATGAAGTCCTTACCGTGCATAGATGAGTCTTTGTAGTTTGACCCTCACCTATCTTTTTTAGCCTCAGCTCCTGATACGGCCCCATTAGTACCTTGTATATCAGCAGTTTTTGAGGTTTCCATCACATGTCTAGGCCTGTCCTCAGAACAGTCTTCCAGCTTCCTCACCTGTCAGTCTACCTTAAGACTAAGCTCAAGCACCATTTCTTTTTTCTAGTTTCCATACCAACCCCCACTTTTCCACAAGAAACAGGAAAGTGCAATTCCAGTAATAATGTGCTCTGACAGTATTTCCCATTGAGATGCTAGCTCACCTGTCACATAAGGCAGGAGGCTGCCCCACTGGTCTGTAAGCTATTGAAATTCTGGTGTCTGATACAGTCTAGGGCTGACAAGTGTTCACTGAGCAAATACAGCAACAGCCCTTCACACCCACAGTTAGTCACCCCCCACAAATGATGCCTCTGTCTCCCTTGCTCTTAGGGACAAGGTGTGCTGTCTCATAGGACGAATCACAGTCGGCCTAAAGCCTCTTTGCCAAGCACTTTACCAGCTTCCCTGGCAGGCAAGGTGGTCATGTCACCACGTTCTGGCTCATGAAATCTAGGGGAGGTTGGCTAGGGTAGAGGGTGGTTCTTATGAAGATTTTTATTTCCATTAAAGGAGAGAAGCACAGAAAGATCATTCTTCAAATGCTTGCTACTTTTAGGATATGAGACCCTTGGAGCTGTGGCCACTGGGTGACACAGAAACAGAGAACTGAAAATATGTGGATCCAGAAACCTACACTGCCAAAATGCTGAGCCTGCCCAGCTCCAGATGTGCTGCTCTGTGGGACAGTTAAATGCCTTTACTACCCATGCTCCCCATCACGAGGTAGCTCCTCATGACATAAGCACCCGGCACACGGCATCTGGCCTGGGTCCCCAGCGTCAGAGGAGCGGCCTTAAGGCAAAGACTATGCCTCACATCTTTGTTTTCCGGTTCCAGTCACAGACTTCACCTTGGGATAAGAGCTCAAGAAATGTCTATTCAAAGAAAACTTATTTGAGTTGTGGATATTATATTCAGAAATGGTACAATGCTTGATAATCAGAAGACTGTCAAATCAGAAAGGGAAAATCTTAGTACAAGCAATCGGTTCAACTAGGCTAGGCTGAAAGGAGGCGTCTAAACTTTCTGAAGGCAATATTATTTCACTGAAAAACATATCTTTGGTTCCCAGCACTTGTGCCTTTAGAGGGCATGCTATCTAGCTTCAAAGAAAGCAAATATTGTTAAAGCCACACCTGTGTGGAATACATGAACACTGAAACTTTATGATGCGCCTTTGAGAACCCTGCAAAGCTGTCACTTCCCCACCTTTTACAAGTTTAGTTTATATCAAATGCTTACTCATCTTCCTGGTGTATTACTTAAGGGTGAAGTAAACATCACTACAATTACAACATTCTCTTATATTGTTCTTTGTGTATAGTTTTTGCCTGTTTTGGAAATTTCTGAGGAATAAGAACTGGATATAAAATTTTTCTTATACTCCTCAGAGTGTGAGACATATATTAGGCAAACACACAGTTTGTTTAATAAAAATTGGTGCTAAATATGATTTCAAGTTTTCTCTTTCTTTTAACTTTGGGAGCAACAGGGACAAGCACCCAGCAGAGGTGCAGCCTCATCCTCCCAGAGAGCCACCCACTGCTCAGGGCCAGGCGTCCCCAAGGAAGAGGGTTCCTCGAGCAAAGTCCCATTTCCTCAATCAGGGTGAGGAAATTGTTTTTTATGCCGATGCTTTCATATATCAATAACTGCCTGAACACTCTGTGCCACGCTCAATCTTCCTGAAACATGCCGATGATGCTTTCTGACCTCTCTTCCTTTATTTACGTCATTGTTTCCAACTGAACATGTCTCTAGTTCTAATTACCCTTAAGATTTAGTTCGAGTCTCTTCTCTTTCTCTCAAATTCTCTATACCATTTTGTCCATTGAGGTCCATTATGTTACTATTTAACAAGAGTATTAACAGGACCACAAACAGCACTGACCGTCAAAGAAGAAAATGTGAGGTGTTGTTAATAACAGACACCTATCAGTGTTCCAAGTAATTTATCAGGACACTGGCCAGTCTTATAAGGATGAATGCACCTGAGCCAACAGTGTCCGCAGTCTCAGGCCTAGGAAAGCAGGACTGAGAAGGAGAGACACCATCCTCCAAGGACAATGGCCAGGGGCAGACATGAGAGCACCTTCCTATCTGCATGACTACTTTAGGAACTGTAAAGCAAAGCAGAGCACAAGAAAGGACTTGTACTTAAGGGGAAAAGAACGGTCAACCAAAAGGCAAAGCGGTCTCCAGAGACCAGGTTAAACTACTGCCTTATCTGCTCCCTCTCTGGTGACCTCCAAAGCTTCCTGGGCCTTAGGGAGTTGGTGAGGCAGAGTCACTTTCTGGCTTTCCATAAGTGAAACATCCCTGCTTTTTTACTATCTATATTACAATAACACAGAGCACCAGGCACAGTGTTATATGTCTCTGGTGACTGGAAATAACATTTCATATTTGCTAAAAGCCTGTATCTCCTGTCTACTGGCAATTCCTAAAGCAAGTTCAATTACCTTTGAAGTCTGGTCCTTGCTGCCGTCATCAACTATTATCATCTCATAAGTGAATAAAGGATCCTGTTTCTAAAAGAAGCAAAAGTAAGAGGTCACAATTTGACATAACTGCCATTGGGAATTCTAATAAAATTCCAGGGATTTAAAAATAATTCTATTAGTGTTGATGCACATAAATATGAATACAAACATAAATGTGTATCCACACGAAATAAAGAGGCGAATAACAGAAAGGAGGAGAGGTACCAGGCAGGAGCTGAGGTGCAAACACTCACTAAGTATCTTCTTTTGTCTCCCTGGCCCTCCCCTCCACTTCCTTCACCCACTGCAAGGAACAGGCACTGCTCACGCACAGCGGGGAGACCACAAGGTGTAGAGAAAAGAGTTCAAGAGATTTGAAGTTGGGAGTAGTTGATTCTACCCTGGCTGCACTACTGCTTAGCCTTATAAATTTGGGCAGGTGAAATTGTTGGGCTTGTTTTCTAATAAAACCTAGTTCATTTGTTTTCAATCCTAGCATTTTCTTTTTTCACAACTATGAAGATGTAAATTCTAAAAAGCAACCACAATTTTGAAAGTGAAGTTTATGTCATTCAAATGTTGGGAAATGTAAATATTCAGAGTTTAGTCATTGTCAAATTAAATAAATGTCAGTGTAAAGAGAAGAAAAAATAGAAACAATTTAGAAATGTTTATTAAACACACACACACACGTCCAGGTTGTTGGTATGAAGATTTCATGTAAGAGAAGTAGAATATTTCACACATGGGCTCAATTTCCTTCTTCTAAATTTAATTTGTGAGTAGGTAATACAGCATCATCTTTCAATGAATCCTCTGTCTTCCATTTACACACACACACACACACACACACACACACCTGAAGCCAAAGTAAATCAAAAGAAACAATTTTTCTTTAAAAAAAGAACCAGTCATGGAACTCATTTAATTCTTAAATCCTCCAAAGAAATTATAATGGCAGCTGATACTACAAAGGAAATATGTACTTTTTTTCTTTTTATGTAGAAAAAGAAGACAGAAATATGTAGAAAAAGAACAGTGAGGGTAATGAATCCTGGAGCATAACAAAAAAAAATGAGAATAATCTCATCCTAATAACATGCCTTTTAAAAATAACACTTGCTCCTAAGACACAGAAGCAAAAGCAGCACTGCACCATCACTCAGTCTGTCCGCATGCCTTGTCACTCACTCTGAAACGCATCCTTAGACAGGAGAGCATGGGAGTGGTGGGAGGGTGCAGAGGAGAACTTCGGCTTTCTGGCCTGCCCTGAGGCCACCTGCCTGCCTGACTCCACAGAGGATGAGACCTGCGCTAGGTTTGGCCTGCTCAAGGCTGATGACCAGTGCTGAGCTGAGCAGGCAGGTGGCCTGGAGACCAAAATGCCTACACACACCTTGCATCACACCGCATGGTGGGACAGTTGGTGCTGCCTTGAATAGCGGGTCTAGGCCGGAACCTATATGCAGCTCACCTATTATGGTTTTAACTGGAGACATCATAACGAAAGAGGAAGTGAAATACCTGTCTCTTCTCAAGGTAGCCCAGAGCTTCATCCATCATCACAGGCACTTAAAGAAAACGAAAAATTGCTTTTCAAAATGATTTATCAAGCATCTGGACACTCAGTTCACATATGGAAAAAATCCTAATAATCTAAGAAGCCCCATGGGATTTCCCTCAATGGCAGTTCCCATCTGGAGTGTCTTCTTGTCTTCCGTCCACATTCTGCTTATTACTTCTCCAGAACACAATCCATGTCACTGCTCAGGATTCTGTTTCTCGTTGCTTATACTCTTTGGAACTACAGAAGTCACTGCCTGTGCCACTCCACACTGCCCACATCTATTAACACTTTAACAAGGATGCTAAAGTCAAACCCTTCAAATTTCCTTTTCCTTCCCAAGTTACCCCTTACCAAAAATTCAACTCATGCTTACACCGTTCTTCTTCATTATAGGAGGGCACGACAACAGAGAGTTGTTTGCTAGGCGAGTTCCATATGCTGGGTAATGTTTCCTTCTGGCCTTTGGCATTTAAGAAGAACTTTTCCTCTTCATGTTGATGAAGGTGTGGCATTTTCGTAGCAGTTACAAATGCAACAAAGGATATCTAAATATAGACATGTAAAAAATAAATCATTACACTGACTATAACATTTGATATGTTATAGTAAGTACACTGTTTACTTAATTTTTTTTTGGGGGGGGGAAATACTTGTTTTCTGTTTTTAATCCATTAAAAAGGGTCTGGAACTAACTCCAAAATTGGAAGACAGTGAGTAAGTCTTATGAACTGATGACTGTCCTTTTCTCCCAGATAGCTGCTGGGGCACTAATGGTGCAGGAGGCTCTGTTTCTTCCCACCTACCACTACCCAAGCCTCTCAGGGCTTTGCCATCCCAGATCAAATAGGGAACAGTCACAACAGGAAGTCGAGTCAACTCTCAGGGGACCCAGTCCTATGTGTAGCACACAAATGGTGAGGATGATCCCTACTTGGGCCTGTATGTGACAGAGGACAAGTGCATTCAGCATGTGGAACATGTCAGGTGGGGCTGTCCTCTCACCCAGGATGGGATACACCCAATGTATAAAGCCAAGATCTCTTGGCCCCCACAGTATGGATTTGTAATGCTTTAGGATATAGTCCTGGTACTCATCCCAAATTTGAACTCAGAATACAGCATTTTCTTGAGTAAAGCATTAAATGTGTAGGTTCTCTGCACTACTAACATTATAGCTCCCTACCCTAGCAATATAGCTCCCTTCCATATGCACTTGGGAGTGACCTCTGGAAATAAACCACTCTGAGTAACATTGCTTCTATTGGTACACTTCTGCTTTCAAAACAACCACTATACCAATTCTTGAATGCTACTCATGTATAATTTGATGGTGTTTTATAATATCCCACTGGGTATGGACTGACACTGAATTTGCTTCTGATTAATGTGAGCATGAGGTAGCACCCAGATTAGGGTGAAGGGTCCTGCCCTGCACCCCTACTCCTGACTGTGGTTTCGAGATGCAACTTCCCACAAGGTGTTCCTAAAGAGAGGGTGACTTGGGTCTGTGCAGGAAATGCACCGTACTGGAAGAGCCTGTCATGGAAAACAAAGAAGTTGTTGGCAGTGACAAGGCCATGCCAGAAGTACAACTTGAAGGGGCTCTCGCTGGCATGGGATAGGAGGATTTGAACATCAAAAAGAAAGACTGTAATAGATCAAAACCAGTGAAAATTATTTAAAACCATGAGTCGATGATAACACTAAAAATAAAAATTGGTCACCTTCGTAAGATACCCAGGAACCATCTCATTATTTTAAAGCTATCTTTTATGTATGAACTATATATTTCATAGGAACTGAATGGTTGAGGAGAAAAAGGTTTTGGTTATAGAATTCAAGCTAATAAATGAAGAAGGAATGATACAATTAAGATATTCTACTTGGCAACCTTAATGAAATAACAGATTTAGATAATGTTCATCAATGATGGCTAAAACCATTAGCTGGATGACAAATTTTATAATTGGTGGATCAGGAGACAACCTTAACATTGATCAACCTTAACACCAGAGACAACCAGACATCGCCTGCCTCCTGATGTGCTACAGGAGGAAGTATTCACTATCATTCACATGCTTTTCTTGGTTAAAAAAATCAAACATGCAATTGAACAACTAGCTACCAATTCAGGGGACAGAAGAGGATGCTAAATGGCATCAAGAAAATGCAATGAGCAAAATCAAGATTGTGAGAAGTTCCACATGAGTAATAGTCACATTTATCAATAAAAACAGATTTTAAAAAATCAAAGAGGGGTGGGCAACAGTGACTCAGTGGCAGAGTTCTCACTGCCATGCTGGAGACCTGGGTTCGATTCCCAGAGTCTGCCCCTGCCAAAAAAAAAAAAAAAAAAAAATCAAAGAGAACAAGAAAACTATCTTAAAAGACTGAAGACTTGTCAATCAAGCAGAACAGTGGACCTCTTTTAAATGCTGACTGTAATTAATTACACCTAGACATACACAAGACAAGTGATGACATGGCAACTGACTGACATTTGAAATTACAGAATGATGGTTAATTTTTTTTTAACCTGTATAACACTGCTGTAGTCTCGTTTAGAGAAGACTACTGAGCATTTACAGATAAAACCTTATAGTGTCTGCGATATGTTGCAAAATAATTCAGAAGGGAAGAGGGTTGGGGAGGAAGCATATATATATATATATATATACATATATATATAAGGTGACTATATTTGAAAGATTAGCTTTTTGTTGCCTTTTTTAAAAAAAAGATGTTCTGCTCTGGCATTTAAAAGGACTAAGTTTCACTAGCTTTGGGACATTTGAACACATGACTTTATCTTTCCAGCCAGTAAAATGAAGCTAACCATAACATTTATGTCACAGTATTGCTTTAAGATTAAATGAGGTAATCCCTATTAAACAGTACAATACCAAACATATTGTAAGTTCTCAATAAATGATAGTTCTTATTATCAGCGCAGACAAATGGGGTCAAATATTCTCATACAACATCATAACGCACAGTTGAAATCTTTGCAAGGCAGTCTATGTAAGGCAGTTTCAACCCAGAACTGTGTCAAATTCTCTATCACCAAAAACGTGACTTGCTCAAATCGGTGAAAAACAAAAACAAAAAACAAAAACCACTACTACTGGAAAGAGAGGACTCCTTTCTTGCCCACAGGGCAGGAGCATAGTTTTTTTCTCTTTCCGAATAGTTTACACTTGGTGAGCTTTAAGTTTACCAATCCTCTGGGCAGAGCATAGAAGGGCCTGTAGACAGTGCTGCAAAAGCTGCTCACCCCAAAGTCAAGAAAGACACGATTCTCTCCGTTTGCCAACCAGATGGCACGCTCATCCAAGTTATACCGGAAAAATTCACGTGTCAACCTTTCTACCAATTATGGGTCAGTAAGGGCTTAAAATATTTGTGTGTTTCCACAGCAATGTCAAAAGAAATCGGGGTCTGGATTCCATCAAGGAGGCGGTAAAGTAGGGAGTCCAGACTCCGGGGACGCGACGCGGCCAGGTGCCCGAGCGCGCCTGGGGCAAGCGACCTGCGCCAGCCTCTGATAGGCGGCTCCCGCCACTGCCTCGTCACCACTCGCACTACTGTGCCTGGGGACGCAGCCCTGACCCGCAGGGCCCAAGCACAGCGGAAGCAGGCGTGAGGCGTCCCAGGACGCCGCGGCCGACAGCGCGGGTGAGCCGGGGGTCGGGGGCTTTGAGGTGGGCACTTGGAGAGCGGAATGGGGGTGCGCCCCGAAGCCCATTGAGACGGAGCCCTCAAGGGGGTAAAGACCCGAAGAACTGAGCGGCAGTTCTGGGACCAGGCTTGAGGTAGACCCGGAGAAGGGAAGGGACGCCGCGGGAGCCCGCGCCTCACCAGTATGAGCGCGACCACCGCCAGGGCCGCACCAAAAACCGCTAGCTGCAGCAAGAGCGGCGCCATGTTCCCAGCCCCGAGCGCCGCGCACGCGCGGAAGCGCCACCGCGCATCCTGCCCACGCCCATAGACGCCGCGCGTCCCGCTCGCCACAGCGCCACAGCGCCACCGCGCGGCGAGGAGGGCAAAGCACAAACCACTTGAGGGGAATGGCGGCGCTGAGGGTGACACTCAGATGGGCAGGAGGCGGGCGCTCCCCCAGGAAGGTGCCAGGTTTAGTAAAAACACTGAGGCCCACTTAGATTTAAGCTTCAGAGCAACAACAAATAACCTTTAAAAATATGTGTTTCCGTGCTGTATTTGAGACACGCACAGACTGAACATTTGTTGCTCTGAAACGCACTCACACGAACTTCCAAGTCTACCGCAGCCGGGCCCCTGGGGGGGGGGGCCCAAGTGCGGCGTGTCTGGGCCCGGGCGCGGGGCGAGGGGCAGTTCTTGGCAGAGGCGGTGCCGGTGTCTGCACATGCGCGCGGGCGGGAAGATGGCGACCCCAGCGCTTGCACATGCGCACGGGCGTGAGTGGCACGGGCGTGAGTGGCGCAGACAGCACTCGCACATGCGCGCGGGCGTGAAGATGGCGGCGGGCTTCAAGTGAGTGTGAGCTGCCGCGGGCGGTGTTATCTTCCCTGGTAGGTGCGGCGCTGTGTTCGGGTGGCCGCCTCCCTTAGCTTCCTAGCTGTGGTAGGTTTCCCTGCCTTGGAGCAGGCCTCGCCGCGAGCGTCTGTGGGCGTGGAGCTGACCGCGCAGCCCCGGCGCCGCGACCGGGGAGTTGGCCTTCTGAGGCCCGCGCCGCCCCTCTGCCGCTCCCCGAAAGGAGCCTGCCTCAGCTGGAAGGTTTTTCTAAAAAAAAAAAAAAAAAAAAAAAGCAGACAAAAAAACCGCGTTTGTGACCGTTCGTTGCGGCCTGTGGACTCCGGAGTAGTGTTTTTAAGTGGAGTAGGAGATAGGATTCCAGAAGAAACCAGTTATGCTGAACTGCAGTCATCTTGAGCATAAATTCGGGAAATTCGTGGTCTAGGGATAAATGCACTTTCTAGTAAACCAGCTTCGATGTTAGGATCTAGTCGATTTAAGGTACTCCTGGCATGTCAAGTCATGACGACTCTAAAGACACCTTCCGCGCCGAGGTAGTAAAAGCGCCGGTGTCTGCTTGCGGCGCGCCTGCTGCTGGCGCGCCCTGGTCGGTGCCTGTGGTGCGCGCTGATGCGAGGAGGAGAGTGTGATGAGGTCGTGCTCCCCAGGCAGAGAGTGACAATGGTCAGGTACAGGAGAGTGCCCTAAAGACGTGCTCCCCAGCCGTGAGTGACGGGTGTGTTACAGGAGCGATGAGGACGTGCTCCCCAGGCAGAGAGTGACAGAGGTCAGGTACCGGAGAGTGCAACAAGGACGTACTCTCCAGCTGAGCGTGATAGGTGGGTTACAGGAGAGTGCAACGAAGATATGCTTGCCAGGTTAGAGTGACTTTTTTTTCAACTTTTTTTTAATTGTATGGTATAACATATATACAAAGCAAAGAAAGAAAAAAGCAATAATTATCAGAGCACTCTTCGGTAAGTAGTTACAGGACAGATCCCACAGTTTGTCATGAGTTTCTGTACCATCCTCTTCAGAATGTAGGAGGCTAGAAGGAATAAATTTTTTTTTTTTACCATCACAAGCAACTTTTTTGTGTGAAAAATGACATACGTACAAAAGAATTTCAAAACGCAGCACCACAATTAGTTGTAGAACAGTTTTCAGAGTTTGGTATGGGTTTTAATTCCATAGTTTTAGGTTTTACTTCTAGCTGTTCTAAGATACTGGAGACTAAAATATCAGTTTAATGGTTCAGCAATCATATTTGAATGTTAAACCCTACCTTCTCTGTATAACTCCACTATCACCTTTGATCTTTCTGTCCCACTCTTTAGGGGCATTTGGGCTATGGCCATTCTAACTTTTTCATGTTGAAAGGGGCTGTCAGTAATATGGGGTAGGGAAATGGAACTATCTGATGTTCTGGAGAGACTGGGCTAGGTTTCAGGACTTACCTGGTCCAGGGACTGATCTGGAGGTTGTAGGTTTCTGGAAAGTTACCCTAGTGCATGGAACCCTTGTAGGATCTCATACAATGCCCTAGGTGTTCTTTAGGATTGGCTGGAATGTTTTTGGTTGGGGGTTGGCAGGTTACTGTAGGTAGCAATGTCTAATTGATGCTTGGGTAAGAGTAACCTCCAGAGTATCCTCTGGACTCTATTTGAACTCTCTCTGCCACTGATACTTTGTTACACTTCTTTTTCCCCTTTTGGTCAGGATGGAATTGTTGATCCTACAGTGCCAGGGCAGGACTCATCCCTGGGAGTCCTCTCCCATGTTGCCAGGGAGACGTTCACCCCTGAATGTCATGTCCCATGTAGGGGGGAAGGCAATGATCTCACTTGCAGAATTGGATTTAAAAAGACTGAGGCCACATCTGAGCAACAAAAGAGGTCCTCCGGAAGTAACCGTTAGGCATGCCTATAGGTAGTCTGGGTTTCTCTGTTACCTACATAAGCTTCACAGGAGTGAGCCTCAAAATCAAGAGCTTGGCCTATTGATTTGGGTGTCCCTAATGTTTGACACAGTATCAGGGTTTCCCTGATGGTAAAGTTTAATAGTTCCATATTTTATCTTCCATTCCTCAGGGGACTTTGCCAATACTTTTTGAATATCTTATTATACTCTAGGATGTACCCAGGCATTACATTAAACTGTACAGGATTAAAGTCCCTCATTCTTATTCTGGGCTGTGTTTCAGTTGTTCAAATGAGCCATCCAGACAGGTTGAGTTAGGTGATGACTACAGAAAATTTAGATTCCAGACAAGATAAACCTTTCTACCTTTGGTCTTAAAGAGTAGGTGCAGTTCTAAAATATAGACAATGTCTTCCTTACCCCTGTGTTCTGAATTATCTTAATCCTGACCTGATCAACTTCATTCTTATCTGTAAATATCAGGTTATAGATATATAAAACAGCCTTTCAAAATCCAGAAATAATAATTACCACTCCAGACTAAATGTGTCTGCTGTAAGAGCTTACAGTCTAGGACCCTGTTTTCTCCTAAGCATTTTCTGAAGGAGACCATACAATAATTGTTCCTTCATTTTGGCTTATTTTGCCCCCCCAAATGTCCCACAGGTTAATTCACATCGTTGTATGCCTCACGACTTCATTCCTTGTTGTAGCAGCACAATATTCGATCATATGTATACACCATCATCGTTCGCCAGTATACTCAGTCAGCGCATCATTCAGCCACCTGCATTTACTGGGCTTGTTGTATAGTGTCCAAAGTCCACAGTCCATCCACACTCTCAATTTTAGATGATTTCATTGTTCCCAAGAGAAAGAAAACCAATAAACACACCCTCACCAAATAGGAAATCTAAACCTTAACTTTTGTCCATTACCCCATTATTTACCTGTGCTATTGCTGTGGTACTGATGTTTTCCTATTAAATATAGCGAGAATTGTTTTAACACCCGGATTAACCCCTTTTAAAGGTGCCAAAGAACTTTCATCTCCAATAGTATAATTGCTTAAGGGTTTGACTTTTCAGATACCAGAATTTCTGAAAGAAACATGCAAATTTTGGAGATTTAGGCTGTATCAGGAGACCTTTAAGATCTTTGCCTGTTTCTGGATTTATGTTAAAATTCATTTACTCACCTCAGATATGTTTTCACCTCCTGTGTTTTAGAACTGTGGAACCTCTGGAGTATTACAGGAGATTTTTGGTGCGTAAATATATACATTTTATGACTTTGGATAGCAATATCATATGCTTTTCGTATTTCAAGTAATTCAGATTAATTCATTTGAACTACTGTGTTTTAATGAGTTTTATCTGACTGAAAATTTTCATACAAATGACCATTTATTTAGAAAGAGAACTGCCGTCCTGATGGAAGAGAACTTGGTGAATTCAGAACCACCACTGTCAACATAGGTGAGTGTATTTTGAGTTCTAAAATAGGATGTTGAAGTTCCTTTAATCAGACTTTAAAATAGTGTTTTAGTAGAACTTTGTATGCTAGTAAAGAATTTTGTTTTTACACTTTTGTGTTTAATCTGCTATCCTCTCAGTTGATATGTTCTTCATTTTTTATTTTAAAACAACTGTAAAGTGTTTTCCTATTCTTTGCCAAAACCATAATGGCGTGTTTTTCTGACCATTTAAATTATCTTCATGAAAATATGAAATTTTCCAGTTTCAACATGAGGACATTGCTTCTAGCCTATGAGCCATTTAAAAATTTGGCTGGTATTTCAGCCAAATTTGACTATGTCTAAGGAAATCTGAATGATTTCATCATGAGATTTCAACTGTCCAATTGTCCTGTGACTGTGAATGGAAAGTGATTAATTCAAAGAGAGAGAAGTAATTATTAAAATAATAATTTTAAAGTTTTACCATTTTTACATCAATGATTCCTGAGCCAGGGAAAAGTTTTCATAAGCAGGTTAGACTACATATGTATGTAAAGCTAAAATTACATGCAGAAAATTAAAGCTCACACTTATTATATGTAATTCTGTAGCTGTTTTTTTTTCTTTAAATGAATTTTTCATTTTACCTAAATCCCCGTCTTTTCAGGTTCGATTAGTACTGCAGATGGTTCTGCTTTAGTGAAGCTGGGAAATACTACAGTAATATGTGGAATCAAAGCGGTAGGTTTAATCTGCCTTGCTGAAATTTGAGTTATTGAATTAGTGCTGCATGTTTTTTTGTTTGTTTTTGCATGGGCAGGCACTGGGAATTGAAGCCTGGTCTCTGGCATGGCAGGCGAGAACTCTGCCTGCTGAGCCACCGTGGCCCGCCCAGTGCTGCATGTTTATTAGAGTATTTAGGTGTCAGTTTTTCAGTAGTTCTCATTTCCAAAGAGCTTTCAATTAGCAGTGTTAAATAATACAACAAAGTTTTATGACTCAGTTATAATTCTGAGCATCCATGAAATGTACTGAAACAATATTTTTTAAATCCTTAATTTTAAAATAAATTTGTTGTGTCATTTGAGAAATTAAGGATGATTTTGGTACTATCTATTGATGGCAGTTGTTCAGAAGACAGCCATGAGCAGTAGCCCCAATTCGTGGAGGGCCTGCCGGGTTCCAGGCTCCTTGCGTTCACTTAAGTCCTCAAGCACAGTCATTTGAAGTGCTCCCTCTCCATCTCTTCTCTTTGACAGATGAAGTTCGGTAATTTGGCCATTTACAACAGGCTCATAAATAGAACTTAAGCATAAGTCCGACTCCAAAGTCTGTGCTTTTTCTAGCAATAACACACTCAAGATTCCTTAACCGAGGTTCAGATTTCTCCTCAAAACTGTGGTGATTTCTAACAGTAACATTTGAGTGCTTTGTCAAGTTTCTTTCTAGGAACTCAGCTTTCATGATCTCCTTTCACCCTCCTAACAGTCCCTTGGAGTAGGCACAGTTTTCTCCCCATTTTTAGAGAAGAGGAAATTGAAGGTTAGAGGTTGAATAACTTACCCCAGGTCTCAAACAGTAAGTGTGGGGCTAAAATTTGAACTGGGTTAGTGATTCCAGGGTTTTTCCTCTTGGGGTTCTGCCAGCAGCTCCTAAACTGGTTATCAGTACTGCTGCATCAGTAGTTGAGAGGGTGGGGGAGAAGCCCAGTCCATGTCGGGAAGGGCCCCCAGGTACTAATGATAAGCAGCGCTGAGGGGCCTACACTGTACGCCATCTTACCTGGTAGAGCCTGTCGTGGGGATTGGAGCTCATGTCCCCAGAGCCTTTGGCACAACTCCCCAAGCACAGAAGGTCCTGAGAATGGGGTGCTGAACTAGGATGGTCTTTAGGGCCTGACACAGCTGACTGCTGGACTGTCTTCCCAGTTGTTTAGTAGCTTCTTTCTTAGAAAACGTTTGTTTGCTTTTATAGGAATTTGCAGCACCACCAGCAGATGCCCCTGATAAAGGATATGTTGGTAAGTTAAATGATTACATAATTTTAACAAAAATACTTTAACACATTTAATACTAATATTGTAGTTAAATCCTAGTAGTTAAGTTTTTAAGTCAAAGAAGAGAATTATCCCTAAGTGTTTTAGTTTGCTGAAGCTGCCAGAATACAACCGACCAGAAATGGAACAGCTTTTAAAAGGAATTAACTTGCAAGTTTGTAATTCTGAGGCCATAGAGATGTCTAAACTAAGGCATCCAGAGGATTATACCTCAGCTCTGAAGAAACGCCTGATGAAGTTCAGGGTTTCTTTCTCAGTTGGGAAGGCACATGGCAACATCTGCTAGCTTTATCTCTTCATTTCATAAGGCCTCCCTCGGGCCATTTTCTTTCTGCATCTCCAAAGTTCTCTGACTATGTGGGTTCTGTCAGCAGTTTCCAAAATGGTTCCCTCTTAGAGGACTCCAGTAAGCAACGCCACCTTAAGTAGGTGGAGACATCTCCATGGAAACCAGCTAATCAAAATTTACCACCCACAATTGGGTGGGTCACATCCCCATGGAAACAGTCAAAAAGATCTGTTTTGAGTAAGGCTTATAAGAACATAGCTTTTCTGGTGTATATGACAGTTTCAAACCAGCACACTAAGATTCATGAATATATCAGAATAAAGCAGATAATTCAGACAAGTTTCTGTATATGAGTTAACAGAAAAGGCAGCATAATAGCAAGATGCACAATTTTGTAAATTTAACCTTTATCAATCTTGTTACACAAGGAATAGAGAAGCAAAATTTTATTTGTAGGGTAGTATGCTTAACATTTTAATCTACCATTGACTCACTTCTTCCTTTCCAATATGCATGCCTTTTATTTCTTGCCTTATTGCTCTGGCTAGAACTTCCCAGTGCAGTGCTGAACGCAGTGGGTCTCCTTGTCTTGTTCCTCATCGTGGGGAAAGCTGTCAGTCACCATTGGCTTTTTGTATATAGAAGCATTATGGTTTCTCATTCAGTTATCAGTTTATACACTTAGACATCATCAACTAAAAAGCAGACTCTTTTAGGCAAAGAGCTGTCATTGCAAACTTTTCTTTCATGGAAGATTCTTTCATACCACTGCATTTTTTTTTTGTCTTGGACTGTGTGTCTTCATGGTAGGATCCAACATTTAAAAAATTCAAAAAAAAGCTGGGTGTGAATATATACTGGCTGCTTCTGCTAAAGATTGAGATAGTTTGAGAGATTGAGATCGAAAAGGTTTGTGAAGGTTTCAGAGGAATGAGATCTAGTATAGATGCTTGCTTTTTTTTTTAAATATTGTTTGAAAAAATAAAAGTTGGAAAAAATTCAATTTCATTTTATCTAAGCTTAGGGAATCTGAGGAAGACCAAAAAAAGAATATGATTGAAATGTTAGTGATTCCCACTTGGAAAGGAATCTGTGTCCACAGCTGCCTTTGTAAGCACTGGTGATTGTCTTTATACTTAAATAAGCCATGAGGTAGAATTTTAGTTCACAGCTGTAATGTTTTTCAGTTCCCAACGTGGATCTCCCACCACTGTGTTCTTCGAGATTTCGATCTGGACCTCCTGGCGAAGAGGCCCAAGTGGCTAGCCAGTTCATCGCAGATGTCATTGAAAAGTAAGACCATTATGATAAAACTTGATTATCAGTCATTTTCAGATAGTTTTTAACCTTTCATTTACTGTGTCTTTGTCATTAAATCAAGTTCACAGATAATTCAGAAAGAGGACTTATGCATTACTCAAGGAAAGGTAAGAGGAGTAAAGAAACAATGAGCTTTTATTAATTTTGAAGTGTTTTTGGGGGGGGAAGTGAAAAAGGAAATTAAACAAATGAACAGGACATTGTAAGCTTAAAATATGGATGTTTCATTTATAGATGGAATTCAGTTAAAAATATTACTCTGATTATCTAAATGAACTATGTAGTTCATAAAAAAATTTCAATTAATAGTTTGAGGAGCTACCTCAAACTGAGGTCATTTTTATATTTCATTAACTTTTACAGAGAATAATGAAGTCACTTTTATTCCCAATGGCAGATTAATTTGTTTGTGCTAACATGTTTAAGGTTTACAAAGTAAATTCCAAAAGTCTGAAAGTTTAGAACTATGTTAATTAGTAGCTGAAGAGGCTTTTCTTATTTGATTATAAACAGATTAGCACTGTAAAACCTAAACATTTCATGTATTGTGGTTTCTACAGAAAAGTTATATTCTGAGTTTTAGCTTGGGGCTTTCAAAAACATTTTTCTCACCTGCTAACCTAGCAACAGATAGGGAAATTCTGCTACATCATTGCCCTCTCCCCCCTGAGAGAAAATGGTTCCTTGTTAGCTTGGGAGTCAAAACCCAGTTTTCCCACCTATCCAGTACTTTGTTTTGGTTTTCTTTTGTAAAGAAAGGAAAAGTATTCTTTAAGGTTTTTGGCTTTGAAGGTTATATTGCTTGTCTAACTAGAGGTTCTGTGGTTCTTTTGTAAAGCTAAGCAAATAGCTTGTTGTACTCATCCAAAGGCTTTAATTGTTTTTGTGTAAATTTATTTTATTTTAGCTCGTTTGGGTTCTATACTGTGATCTCATTTGCCTCGACTATGATGGAAACATTTTAGATGCCTGTACCTTTGCATTGTTAGCTGCTTTAAAAGATGGTAAGCAACCTGAATAAAAGGATTTCTTCTAATGGGTCAGAATTTTGGCTTTATGCTTTGTGAAAGTTGTGTGCATTTACTCTATTTTTTTTTCTTTTGGCATGGTCAGGCACCAGGAAATGAACCCGGGTCTCCTTGGCAGGCGAGAACTCTGCCTGCTGAGCTACCATGGCCTGCCCTATAAATTTTTAGAGGTTTTTGCTGAGTTTTGGCTATCATTCATGTATGTTTCAAAATGACCATGATACTAACATAATTTTTCAAATATACTTAGAATTTTATGTTCTCTAACTGGACAGCTTTTAAGAGTGTTTCCTCAGTGGCTATCCTCCTCCATTTGGGCTTGGACTGTAGTCTTCTTCAGAGGTTTAATATGGGGAGAAGAGTTTAACTACAGTGAAGGTGGTTGGTAGAGATTCTGAAGTTTTTGTCCAAAGTTTTTGTTACATGTAATATTGTGAAAAGGAGTGGCATGGGTTCTGTTGTTTCAACAGTGGGGCCACAGATTTCCTCTGAAATCTTAAAAAGTTTCTTAGTTAAAAAGTCTAGTTAGGCTGATTAGTTATGGATTTCAGTGACTTACGCATGTTTCCACCATTACATTGCTAAGTTTGAGGCACCAACTGGAGTTAGGGAATGTAGCCAGCATTACAGCAGGGACTAAAGTTTGATTCTGGCTCTTCATTCTCTGTAAAATGGGGATGGCAGCACCTACTTTATAGGAGTATAGCTGATTAAATGAAGTAGTGAAGACATGAAAGTGGTTAAAACAGTCCTTGACATAGAGAATACCTAAATGTTTTATAAACTATTAATGCTCATTTTGACTTAAACTTTTTTTAAAGTAAGCACTAAGAAGGTAGGTCAGATGTTCTGAAAAACATTATTTGCTTCTACTATATTTTTATTGTTCTAGATGGAAGAATGCTTCTGGACAAGTTTAGAGGGGCAAAGTGAATTAATAATCATGTCTATTACTGACACTGCAGTGACTGAATCCACATGTGTCTTTTTTAGTACAGTTGCCTGAAGTTACTATAAATGAAGAAACTGCCTTAGCAGAAGTTAATTTAAAGAAGAAAAGCCATTTGGATATTAAAACTCATCCGGTTGCAACGTCCTTTGCCATATTTGATGAGTAAGTCATCAGCCGTGTACAGAACTTTGTACCTAAGGTGCTCTATGCTCTTCAGCCCCCGGTGCCTCCGCACCTGCATCTCACCCGCTGGCCCTGCACGACCTGCTGACCTCTGCATATGCAGGAGTCCTGATGTGGAGGAGCAGTTCTCTGCTCACCCCACTTTACCTTGGTTTCTTTATTTCTGTGGACTGTTAATCTTCAATACTTTCACTAAAGATTTACTGGAAGCTACTATTAGTTGTTTGCCAAGGGTTTTAATATAGTCACAAATTGAAGGCAAAGATTCTTAAAAATTGTAGAATTTCAAGTTGCTACCAACTTTTCTCATTTCCTGTTGGTTCTGTTCCAGTTCTTTTATCTGAGGTCAACAGATTAAACAGAAATGCAAGTGTAAGTTTGTATTATTTTTTGAAAACAACGTGTTCCATGGACTGATAAATTACACTTTTTATTCTTTAACAGCACTTTACTCATAGTCGACCCTACTGGAGAGGAGGAACATTTGGCCACTGGGACCTTAACGGTAGTAATGGATGAAGAGGGCAGACTGTGTTGTCTTCACAAACCAGGCAGGTTCCACCTCAGGCCCCAGGACATGCAGGTGGACGTGCACAGGAGCGTCTCCGTTAGGAAGGCCCATGGGGAAGGTCACACCATTTACCTGAAGAAGCTTTCTGGAGTTCTGTTGCTACCTCAGATTCCTTACTTTTGTATTGTTTTATGTTGTTTATCAGTGGTTCTTAAACTTTGGCATGTATCTCTAAGTCTCATTAAAATCTAAGAACTTGCATTTTGAACAAGTTCCCATGCTACTACTATACATTATCCTTTTTTTTAAAATGACATGACATTGATCTTTTACAAAGTAAGGTAACTGAGAGATTGAACAGATTGGTACTGTGATTAATTTTTCAGGTGGAAGTGGGCTGACTGGAGCTAAACTTCAGGACTGTATGAGCCGAGCAGTTACAAGACATAGAGAAGTGAAAAAACTGATGGATGAAGTAATTCAGAGTATGAAACCCAAATAAACCACCACATTTTCAAAACAGATTTGCAAAAATTGTATTTGTTACACTGTGCACAAATCTTTTATACTAAATAAATATTAAAACTATATTCTTCTGAAAGATGTTTCTAGTAGTTCTCAGATCACTTCCGTATGTATTATATACAGTGAAACCATTTTTAAAAGCAATGTAGGCAAACCAACTCTAGTTCCTTAAACCATTTCCCTGTTTTTATTTCAAAAATCGTAGGGTTGTGCTTCTGTATAAAGTCTGTACATCTAGCAATGTAAAATACTGAAACATTTTTAAAAAACAAAAAGTAAAAACTCAGAAACCCTTGATTCAATGCTCTTGTGTTTAAAGAGAAAAAGTACAACTCAGAATTTAGGAGTGGTTGACGTGCCTCTCTTCATTTTACTTTTTGACTGGCTGCCTGTATGCCGATGACGATGTAGCTGAGCTGTTTGTGCTGCTGCTGCTGCCATAGCCATTTGATGCTGCAAGAATCGCAACTGCTGCCAAAGGGAGGGAAAAAACATCATGTTATGTTAATCGCAGGCAAGGATGTAAAATGCTTTTCCTGAGAGTGATGAAAACAAAAATGAAAGGGAGAAAGCACCAAGATAAAAAGGACTATACCACACTGAGACAATGCACAGTCAAACAGCATCAGTGGCACAGAAGCCTGCTGAGGGCTTGGGAAATGATTCTTGGCAAACTTCTCAAAATTATTTGTTACTTTGCCCTGCCAGTTTACATTGCAGTAACTCAGCAACTTCAGTTACCATTCTGTTGAATCTTAAAACCACCTAAATATCAAACGTCAGCTTTAATATGCTAATTTTACTTGCTGAAATAATGGAATAACATTTTCCTAAAGGTATCATGGGTGGTGCAATGATGGCTCAGTGGCAAGGATTCGCGACCGCCGAGCTGGAGACCCGGGTTCAACTGCCAGAGCCTGCCCATGCCAAAAAAAAAAAAAGATCACATTTACTAATAGGAACACTGGTATACTTGCCTTTTTCTGCAGTATGATGTTAAAAAGTTAACAACTGATACTCAGAACAATCTCTTGCAAATATAGTGGAATCTAGAAAAGTGTGTTTGGTAATGTGCCACCAGCACTTCATGAAAAGATTTTAAATTCAGAGGAGTATGAGTCAAATGTACAAAATATATTCAGTGCTCCATGTTGACCAGCTAAGATACCAGATTTCTAAATAAAATTCCCTATATTTACCAATCACTGTTTAGTTTTAAAGGACAGTAGAATGATGCTAAAGCAAAGTCTTTTGTGGTATTTTTGGAGCTGAGTATTTTAAACACTGTAACCAGAGTGAAGTTGCTGGATTACTTGGATCTGTTGCTGCTGCTGTTGAAAGGCAGAGGAGAGCTGGAGTCTCTGCTGAGGGAGGCTTTGCTCAGGTCTGTTCTCGGCAGAGCCAAGCTGAGACAGCACTACAGAGAGGAGAAGGGAGAGCAGGCCAGTCAGAAAGTTTGAAGGCGACCAGGGTTAGAAAAGGACAACACAGAAAATGAAATAATAGGAAAGTTATCAGTATGATTAATCTTAAGTATCAAATCACAGACGTTTCAGAATAAATTTAGTACAGTCTCCTGTTAGTTGAGGAACTTCTGCATGGGAGAAGGAAAGGGAGTGCATGTGTACCAAAACACTGTGCCTCTCCTTCTCCTGCATCTCAATAACACTCAACACTGGTGCTATCCCTGCAAGGTGCTCCTTCACCATGCAAAATGCAGCACAATGTTTTTAAATATAACCAATGAAGTGGGGCAAAAGGGATGGGAGAAATCCAAACTACTATAAGAACAGAACTAGTAGACAAGTCCTTCAAACAAGACATTGCAGTGGACATCAATAACACAATTAACAAAGGTTGCAGAGAAAGTATACATCATTAGTTTTTAGCTAAGTGGGACTACTATAAGCAGGTCCAACCCCCTTATTGTGCATATGAGAAAATTTAAGGTCCAGATAGTCTGAGTGACTGACAGTTATTCAGGTACTTGCTGGCAAGTCTGGAACTAGGAACATTTTCTCAGTCCAGAGTTATTTCCAATAAATGACACTAAAGTTACGTTAGGTAATTTAAAACATGGAATATAGTTACAAATTTCCATTTGTAAATTGACTAACTTTAAATTAGGACTTTATTTAAGAAGTAATTATTTCTAAAACAAAGACCTTGATTATACTATCCTAAAGGACTTCTAAATTCAGATACTGTCAGTTGTATTGGAATCTAAAGGTATCATTGAGCCCGCCGGGATAACTTAAAATGTTAACATGCTCCATCAAATCATTTTAATTAGATGTAAAGTAGGAAATACCGCCTTTAGTTGACAATTTTCATTTAAGGTAAAAACCTTTGGGTCACAACTTATTGCCAGAAGCTTTGACCAACCGTTTAGTTCAATTTTATTTTTTGACAAATGATAAAAGTGGTTTACAAAAATTATGCTAATGAACCATTAAAATTTATTTATTAAGACTTATTTTATGCAACTATAGGCTTGCAGAATGAGACAAGAGTATGGATACGTCTAGAATAATGTAGTTTCAAAACCCTGAAAAACTGGAGAGTAAGATATTAAGATGACCACTGGCCAACTTAAACATGCTTTGGTAACTCCTTGGTAAGCTGAATAACTGTTTAAAATTTTACCAGTAAACTATAAACTGAGGAAAGACTACAACTGCTGTTAATATATGCAAACCAAAGCTCTTTTAATTATGTACCTGCTGAAGAAATCAATGAAAAAAATCTCAGGACAATTGATTTAATTATCCACAAATTAAAGACAACTTTACTATTCCTAGTTACTCTTACATGGGAAGGAAAATAAATAATTAAATTGTGAGATCACAAAAAGATGAGATATTTTCCATTTAGTAAATTTAACATGAAGTCATGAAGATACCTACCAGCTGCCTGGGACTGCATGAAATTCCCTACTCCAGTGAGGTTAATTACAGCAGCAGCCTGTTCGTGGCTGGTTGAACCTTGTTCAGAACCCTGCATAAAAAAAATTAAAAATGACTGTGTAAAAGAAAAACAATTCTGAGTCGGTCAAAAGAAATTAGCATTTTTTTTCTTGTATGAGAAAAGTCAGAATATCAACATCAGATTTGGAATTGTAAGGATATAAAGAAAAGATTCCACAGGTATTTAAAATTAGCATAGAAAAATCATATTTTGAAAGCAAGAAAATCGAACTTAATTTTTTAGAACTGATTCTGTATTGATTTAGTATTTGATATTATACTGATAATTCCTAAGGCCTTTATAGATCTTCATGAAAATGATTTTTTTTAGAGCTTAAAACCCCCTTTCTAATATAGTACTGGAACTTGTAGCCAGCATGGTAAGAAAAGTTTTATTTTTTTAAAAATACAGATTGTAAAGGAAAAAGAAAACTGTCCTCATTTGCAAATAATTATGTAGAAAATACTAAGAAATCTACCAAAAAATCTAGAAATGAGTTCAGCAAGATTACAGGATGCAAAAATTAATTCTATAGATAACTATCAATGAATTCAAGTGGAAACTGAAATTTAAAAAAAAAATACATTTACAAAAGAAAGAAAAAGTAAAGAAAAGAAAAACAGGTATAAACGTTAACAAAACATGGACAGGATTTATATGCTGAAAACTACCCAACAGTGGTGAAAGAAATAATGAATGGAAACACAAACCGTGTGTTCATGGACTAGAAGACTCAACATAGTAAAAATACAAATTCTACTCAAATTGATCTAAGTACAATTAACTCAATTAAAAACAGCATGCCTTTTTTTTTTTTTTGAAAATACAGACATTTTCCTTTTTATTTCTCTAAAAAATGATCATGGTGATAAATACACAACTATGTGATGATACTGTGGAGATTCTCAATTAAAAAAAAAGAAAATACAGACAAGATGATTCTAAGATTTACATGGAAAAGCAAAGGAATTAGAACAGCAAAAACAACTTTGAAAAAAGGAGAAAGTGAAAGGAATCATACCACCTGATTTTAAGACTCACTATAAAAGCATATAGTGCTCAAGACTGGGTGGCATTGGCAGAGAAAGAGATAAAATTAATCAATGCTCAGAAACAGACCCACATTAGAACAGCCAACTAAATTCTCACTAAGGTGCAAAGGTAGCTCAATGGAGGAAAGATAGCCTGGTTCAACAGAAACTGCTGGAACGATTAGACGTTCATAGGCAAAAAAAATGGACCTTGACTTAGGTTTCATATCTTATATGAAAATGGACCGCACAGTGCATGAATGTATCTCAATAAAACTGCTTAAAAAAACCCAAATATATATATATAAATTACTGAAAATGGATCATAGACTTAAACAGTAAACCTTAAAACTTTTAGAAGAAAACAAAGGAGAAAGTCTTCAGACTTGGTGAAAAGGACGTATCATCTATAGTGCTATCTATAAGGAAAAAGTTGTTAACTTAGACATCTTTAAAATGAAATACTTTGCTCTGCAAAAGACATCCTTTGTTACTATCTAAAAGAGCGCTTTAAAATAACACCAGCACTATAAAATACAAGCCAGATATCTCAAGAGTTGTAACATATTTGGTTTGAGGAGACGTCTATGAATATAGAAAAGAAATTTCTTTCCCTGAACCACAGTCAGCTGTCTTGCTTAGTCAATGATGGTTTATTCAAATTGACTACTTTGTAATGGCTGGCTATGACTTAACAGTAATGTCAGAAAAGGAAAAGCGTAGGCAGAAATTGATTAAATCGAATTAATTTAATTACGTCAATCTCCTGTGAGTGCAACAGAAAAGAATGGGGTAGGTACTGGTGATATGCAAATCATTTCAACCTTCTTAGAACTCAATCCAGTAACAGCTACTAGTAATAAAAATACATAGCAAAAAAAACACACAGCTTCTCTAGTTCAGCAATATCACCACTACAACTCCATCCATAGAAATAAAAGCACTAGAATGTAAAACTTTATCTGTAAGAGTGTTTATTGCATTGTTCATAGTTGCAAAAATTAGCAACAAATCACAGTCAAAATTATGGCCAACAGAACAAACAAAATGCATGACAGTTAAGTACTTGAAAGTGGCAGTGTAGTAGGAGCACTGTTTCTGGGACGATTTAGACCCAAAGAGAATAGGGAATTCTCATTGGAGACGTGGCAGTGAAGGGAAAGGAGAAAACAAGAGGGAAAAATGAATGATCCTACAGAAACGAAAGAAAAGCCAGACATACTAATTCCTCCCCTTCCTCATAAACACCAGCGTGCATACACACATACACACCCACACACAAATATGTACAGAAGGGGGCAGAACAGACATACCGACAAGAGACACTCTTAAAATAAGAATCCTATTTGTGAAATGAATAGGAATAGAAAACAGACCATATCCCTCCTTAAGAGTTACTATAAAACAAAAAAAAACAGAAAATGGAAAAAACAAAAAATAAAAACCAGCTGATACAAAAAATCTCTAACAAAAAAACCTCCACAGAACCAAAGAAAACTATAAGACAACAGCATAAGTAGAATTAAATATCCTCAAACAAGCTGGGGGTATGACTAACCTTGAATCAGAGATACAAATACTAAGAAATAAAAATACTAGCCTAAAAGTTAAAGGATGGAAAAAGATACACTAGGTGTTAACCCTAATCAAAAGAAAGAAGCAACAAATACTACCAGAGATAAAGAGGCTCCTTTAATAATGATAAAGTGGTCAATTAATCAAGAATATAAAACAACACTAAATTTGTACGCACCTAACAATAGAGCTTCAAAATATATGAAGCAAAACCTCATAGAACTGAAAGGAGGAACAGAAAATAATAGTTTTAGTTGGAGACTTCAACACTCTTCTCAGAAATTAATAGCTGTAGAAAGAAAACCAGTAAGCATATAGAAGACTGAGCATAATCAAACAACTCGATCTAATATTGATGGCACACTCCATCTAACAGCAGGATATACATTCTTTATAAGTACATATGTAACATTCACCAAGACAGGCCATATTTTGGCTATAAAACAAACCAACAAATTAAAAAGAACTGAAAATGTGCATTTTTTTCAGACCACGATGGAACTGAACAAGGAAACTGATTATAGAAAGTTATACATAAAGTTGCCAAATATTATGAAATTAATTAACTTCTACCTAAATAACCCATGGATCTAAATGGAATTCATGAGGGATAACAGAAAATACTGTGAACTGAATGAAAAAGAAAGTACAAGTCAAAATTTGTAGAAAGCAGTTTAAGCAGAATTTAGAGGGACTTTAAACCAAAATGTTTATTTTAGAAAAGGTCTTAAGTTGAGTTTTCACCTTAAGAAACTAGAAAAAGAAAAGCAAATTAAAACTGTAATCCGACAAAACGTTCCAGAAATAAAGACCTGGCTGCATGTTAAAAGGCCCACAAGAAAGATCTCAAAAGATCAATTCTGAGACATATCCTCACGAAAATATTACTTTTAAAGATCAAGACAAACCCTCAGGGCCTCCAGACGAAATGCTTACAGAACAATTAAATGCTTAAATAACTTACAAGATAGGCATGAGAACTCTGAAAAACGTACAGAGTAAAACAATGGGCAACATTTTCAGCAAATTAAAGAAGGTACAAATGAAGGCTTTTACAACTAGCCAAGCAATTCTTCATTTGCTAAGGATATACAAAGTTTGTATGTTTCTTTAAATAAGAGAAGTTGTGGGTGAACAGAACAATCATGCATAAAACACAGGGCTCCCATATACTACCCTATTATTAACACCTTCCACTGGTGCGGTGCATGTGTTACAACTAATGAAAGGACATTTTTATTACTGTCCTATTAACTATAGTCCACAGTTTAACTTAGGGTTCACTGTTTGTATTGTGCAGTTTCATGGATTTTTTTTTTCCTTTTTAATTTTTATCCTAGTACCATATATTAGAAACAGTTTTGAGTATGCCCTTCCTAATGAACATACCAGAAGATGAGCTTTAGCCAACCAAGAACTGACTGGAGAAATTCTGGCAAAAGCACAGATAGCGAACATTTCATATATTTGTGAGCTAAGAGTAAATTCCAGGGGTAGGACCCAGGAAATAGTTTTTTCAGTTTCCCAGGTGATTCCAGTAAGCCATGGTTCAGTAAGGCAATAGTTCTTACTTTATTTTAATTTTACAACTACTGCAGTAAGACCTGTATTTCATTCTCCTTGGCAGTGTGTATTTGTTTTTGTCTGTTTACCTCCTACCCTAAGCTCCATAATAGGGACCTATTTATTCCAATAATGTTTAGCACAAGACTTTCCACAGAAGAAAATACTGGGAAGACACAGGGATGATGATGGGATAAAAAAATAAATGAGCTATATGGTCAGAAAGACCTGGGTTTGAATCCATGCTATCATTCACTGTATGGCCATGAGCAAGTTACTTAACTGGAATCTGTTTCCTACTATGCAAGATGAAAGCGACATCCTATTAAGTATGGCTGTTCTGAAAATTAGAAATAGTCACCCAATAACTGATAGCTATTACATTTCATAAACAGTATAAGAAACGCCTGTTAAACAAGTTAAGTAACAGCCCTTGAATATGCTCAGAATATATGAAAAAGATGCTGAAAATTCTGATAAAAAGCTTATGAAGGGCCCGAAGGCACATACCTGCTCCCCTGGCTGTTGAGGACTAGAAGTCGTTGGTTGCTGAGGTGGTTGTTGGGGAGTAAACTGAGTGAGCTGCTGCTGCTGCTGCTGCTGCTGCTGCTGCTGCAGAGTGTTAAAAATGAGTGAACCTCCGGGAAGCTATTAGGATGTAAACAAAAAGTAATTAATTAGCCAACTTCATAGTGTTTTTATGAGATATGTTTTTTTATTTCAAAAATATTTTTGGAGAATTTACTATGTGTCAGGCACTGTTGCAGACATTGAGGAGAGAGCTGAATTTAAAAAAACATAAGACACTACCCTTTAAAAAAGAGATCTATTTTAAAACAATCATTAAGTGTTACTACCTTGAGTTTCTAAATGTTTGAATACTCTAAAACGTGTTATCTACTTCAACTTAGATACTTAGCTATCCAAATTTACATTATTATTCATATTTAATTTTACATATTAAATCTTCTTATATATCAACCCAAAAATAAGTACATTAGAAAGTGTGAGAAATAGCTGGACATGATCAGAAGCGAATATTAAGACAATCCATCATCCCTCCAAATTTGTTTTTTGCCACAAAACCAGATTCCTATATAACATGGTGAGGAAATGTGAAGCCTACAAGAAAGTTCATTAGATATCCATATTTACGTTTGGAGAACACAGTCCTTTCATTCAGAAACTAAATTAATTCAAATTTGTATTAAAAAAAGAGACAGGAAGCATCACGAAAACCCCAGGTCAAAAATTAAAACTGTATCTTCCCTATGTATCAGTACACAGATGTTTCATCCATTTTAATCAACAAAGGTGGAGATTATAAGCACTTTGAGGTCCTGAGGAGAAAGTCCAAGGCAAATGCCAAGTACAGAACTCAGCTCTGTTTGAAGGTCAAAAAAGGTGTCCACACCCTGCTCAGATTCCATGGTAGGTACATGTGGACACAGCACAGGATGACTCATCCTTCCTTAATCAGCAAAATAATAAATGTAGAAAAGTCTCATTAGCTTAAAGGTAATTCCACTCCTCTTAACACCAAGACTTGATCCCTAAGATAAACAAACCCAATAAACCAAAGTGATCTGCAATCCTGTCCAAAGGACAAGTAAACTGTCCTGCGATCAGTCTGCAAATACAAGTCACATCTTGGGAAGAGAGTTCTAATTTCATTTCCTGATCATTATTCTTGAATACCAGGTCTGCTTAATCAGTCATTGTTATTTCTACACAATCCAAAGCTGTCATCTCAACTCCCGATCTTTATAGTCACGTCTATATTTTTAAAAGCTTTTTGAAGATAACCAATTCCATTTTTCCAATCACAGCCTAACACCGCACTCCATCCTTTAAGTTAAAGGACCTAGCTAGCAAAATAATTGCAATACTGCAGGTTCCCAATATTTACTTATTTCTCCATCTTCTACCTCTTCACGAATATTTGGATACTAATTACACGTTTAAGAAAAGTCTCACCATATGCTCCTCAGGAAAATAACATATATGGCTATTTAAAAAATCTCTATTCAAGCAGAAGATCCGTTGTAAGCAAAGAATATGTGTGTATGCACAAAAAACTCTGCTGAGTCTTGGGAGTACACAGACTACTGCTACTGTAGGCAAGTATTCTCCCTGGGAGGTGAGAATCCTTTCTGTCATAACAGGGGGTACAGGCATCAGTGGAGTAAGATGCACTGATTTCATGTCAATGTAGCAATAACAACTGCACAGAACTCCAAGCTCCAAATGCTGATACAGACAAACACATACGGCTACAAAAATTAAAGTATAAGAACTTTGATAAAAGCAGTATTTCAGGTTTACCTGCAGTAGATTTAAGGGCCTGAGATTTGAAGTATTTTTTAAACCAAATGGAACACCTGTTAAATAAAACTTACAATTATAACAGAGAACTAAAACTTTATTACACATAGAAATAATTTATACTTTGGTATAAACACATCTTAAATATTCATGCATAACTACTTACTTTCTATACTTAAAAAATACCTTCAAAACAAAAAGTTTTTCTAAAATATTTAACAATACTAAGATCTTATGCAGACTTGGAGCACCAGCTACACCTTTTGTCCTATATGTTGGCTTCTGGGACTTCTTTATCGCACTGAAGTCAATGGCTAGACAGAGTAAAGTGACAAACATTGACATTATCTCTGCTGCACCTCAGCAGATATAATGCACCAAATGAATGCACCTCAGGTGCTGGCTTTGACTCAACACTCCTCAGAGCTGAACATGATACGGTAATAAATCTCTGAGAATTGGTGGGAACTGCTATTTTTACTTTTATAAAGTACAGATGCTAACATTAGTAATACTAAGAAACTTTGAATTTTATGTGTAAGGAACAAAACTGATAGCCAGGCAATGATATCCTAGTAATCCTAAATTTATTTCTAACAATGTGTAAACACAATATGGAACACATCTTAAACTAGTGGTTGGGTAACTTTTTCCATAAAGGCCAGAACATAAATTATTTTAGCTTTCTTTGGGTCACATGTGATTTTTGTTGCATAGTCTTCTTTTTTTTTTTTTAAATAATCCTTTAAAAAACATGAAAAACATTCTTTGCTTAGACTGCAGGCATAGTTTGCTGAACTTAGTCTCAAGTATGTATTATACTTACTCATTTAAAAAAAGTATAATTTGAGCACCAAGTAAAAATAGATCTAGTCCTCTAATCAGATAATTTTAAGAAGAAAAGGAAAAGAGGTGAGTAAGGTGCACATGACAGTTTCAAAGCCTTGTATAACAGACTGAAAAAGTATAATCAGATGAAAACACTAGTATTACTTTCAGACAAAATTCTCATTAAAAGACTTCTCTTGGGTAGGCCACGGTGGCTCAGCAGGCAGAATTCTCGCCTGCCATGCTGGAGACCCAGGTTTGATTCCTGGTGCCTATCCACATACAAAAAAAAAACTTCTCTTGAAAGATACATGACACCTGTATGATGCTTTATTGCTTACCAAAGGCACTTTCATATCACGTATCTCATAAGTCCAAACCCAAGTTAGATATTCTTATTCCGATTTTTGAGGATGAAGCTCAAATTTAAGGGGGGGGAAAATGAAATGATTTCTCCAAAGCCCTACAGTTAGCAACTGAAGCCACAATATGTAACTGGTGGAGTTAGCTTCTGGATTCAAGATCTGATTTCCTTTCTTGGGTCCTACCACTAGGGGGCACATTTATATCCATTAGAGTAAGACTACCAGAAGTAGGAAACAACAGCAATACATTATTAACATGTTTAATGTTATATTCTTTTATTTCTTTCTCTTCTGATATATTTTTCTTAATATGTCAACTTTGTTAAATTTTTCCTCAGTAGGAGGAATCTGATTGTTCCCTGACTTACGTTTGTTTAAAGAGCACTAAAAAGAACACAAGTTGTTAGAACTGTTACTCAGTATATGTAATTCTTATTGATTACTTCTATTAACTACAATAAAGCTAACAATGATGCAGAGGATAACAAATATTTTTGAGTGCTTACCATGTACCCAACACAGTTTTAGTACCTCAAAAGTATGTACTCACTTAATTCTTATTATGCTCATTTTACTCATGAAGAAAATGAGGCAAAAAAGGTAATTTACCCAAGTTTGGTCAGCTAATGAGCTGCATTACAGTGAATTCAAACTCAGGCAGAATCTAGGCTTTTAACTGACATACAATGCAGCCTATTATGCACAATGTCCTTTTTCAAGATACATTTTACCTGGAATATGACTATACTGACAACAATAAGGCTATGAGTTAACTTCAGTACGTGTGAAAGGAAAAGATACAATTTTCAGATTTACTTCTTCACCGAAGTTGATAACTAGATGTGAAAGCCAAATATCAGTACTTAAAAGGCTCTCAAAATTAAATACCTGAGAACTAATCCTTCATGAGATGAAATGACATTAAACATCTTTTTCATTATACTCTTAAAATGACACATTAGCATGCATGTAAGTTTTTTTAGGTTATTACTCCAGACGTTCTGACCTGCTTGAGAAGGTGCCTGCATTGCACCTGGCAGTGTACTTGGGAGCAGACCTCCTGAGGGAAGAAGTCCACTCAGATTAATTCCTGCAGGAGTTATGGCACCAGGGGTACAGCCCAGCATGGGGTTTGAACCACTCATCAAAGCCTGGGCTCCACTGCAGAAGAATAAAAACAAGGAATTAAACTTGTACTGTGAAAGCAATAATCAGGCACATCATAATTTCCCAGATTAAAAACAAACAAACTACCAATCACAATTAGCTATTCTTTCTCTAAGTTAAATATCAGTTCCATTTTTATGCTAGAAAACGACAGCACGGTTGGCTAAAATTGAGTTCTATGTATTTATCAAAGTTTAATACATTATTTGGAAGAGTAAACTCTAATCAAGGAATCAGAATATAGTAACAAGGAGGATCAACTAAATCTAAGCTGCTGTAGATGTGAAGTATCTTAGTGCAGCTAACAGATGAATTACCTGAAATTTAAAGCATTCATGTTGAAGCAGTTATCCATAACTAAACTATTCAGTTGGAGTAAGATACAATGTTCTTAATTTCATAAGAATTTATTTAAACTGGTAAGAACATGTCTAAAAAAAAAAAAAAAAACAAGAAAAAAATAATACATCAAGGCAAACGTACCAAACAGAGCCCACTACATTGATGAAGTTAAGTCCAGCAGAGTTTGCCGTGCCCTGGGTGGCTGTGGTTCCTGCAGGTGTGGATGTCGCCATGGTGGAAAGAGGAATGGTCGTTACAGGCACTGCCTGGCTCAGAGACCTTTGCTGCTGAGCAAACTGAGTTAACAGAGTGGGCTGAGGGGTGAAGCCTGAATCGTGGGGAGTAGGGGTGGCAGAAGGGGCACTAGGAGTTGAGCTCTGAGCGTCAGGAGGGTGTGGGGTCGATGAAGGGGTTGGTGTAGGAGTAGATGGCTTAGGAGTTCCAGATCCTGCTCATTGAGAAAAATAAAAATTGCTAGTTTGTTATAAATGGCCAGTCCTTTTTAAAATAAGGTTAATGGAATCTTACTTAGCACTGACAATTTGTTCCAGTTTTTTTTTTAAAGCAGTAAACTGCAAGTGTTAATTTCTACACATGATACATGAGTGTTGTTACACTCAATTACAATTAAGGATGCAGTATATCACCTAAAAATCCCATCAGAGATGCTATTACATTAACAGTAAAAATATACATTTGTATTCTACACAATACCCATTTAAAAGTTAGTTTTCTACATGCTGCCTTTGGCCTAAAAGTTTAAAGAAATTTGAATCAACTTTTTTTATTTATGTTTTCACTAATTTAGGACTTCATTTGAAAATATTGCTTATTTTCTGTAACAGTCTCAGATAAACTCTGAATATATTTAAAAAATCACGTTTAACAATGGCACCTAAATATACATGTTTAATTCCTAACACATCAAGTTTATCCTAACAAATGAATTTACAAAAAAACTGTAATAAAGCAAGTATTTGATAGATAATACTGCATCTTTAACAGTAACTGTGTACTTCGGTTTAAATGTAGAATGTATAGAAAATTTGTCGTGAATGAAGTATGCACAGTTTATCAATTTTTAAAAAAACAAAAACAAAAAAACAAAAACCAAAAAAGTAAAACCAAAAGCTCTTGAGGTGTTTTCTTTTTTAGCTTTCATGTCCTGCAGAAAGAAAGGAAAGAAATGTGAATGTCCAGAAGCTGTCACTCAACCCTTACTTAAAGTAACAACTGTGTGCAGTAGAATAACATAATCCATACCCACAACATAAGAAGTGTGAATAAGACGTTCAGAAAATTTATAAAAGCTTTTCTTTGTGCAAAACAAGAAGGCAGAAAAATTACACCTTTTGAGCTATCAGGATGAAGATGTTCATATCTAATGCAAGACCACTCACTCTATCACTGTGCTGTGTACTAAAACTTTCAGCACATTAGCTATCTATAAAAAACTAAAAAACGGGAATCCTTTTTCTTTTACAAATTAGTATCTAAAATATCTCAGATATTTACTAATTTGAAGAAAGTCTACCAAACTAATGTGAGAACTCATATAACTCTCCTTGATGTTAAAAAAAAAGTATTCAGCAGTAAAAATTACATTTAATATCTTCAGAAATAATGCTTTATGATCATCACATTTTAGTAACTGACAACCATTTATACAAAAGTGTAGGAGTGTTTCTGAAAAATCAACTTTTAGTTTATTGTACCACCACCTCAGACCTAATTGGCTTGTTACATGTACAAAGATAGGACTGCCGTGACAACTCATGACATTTTTTTTTCCACATCAGCTGCAAAATTTACTTTAACTGTAAAATGATCCTAGGATACACTGGAATATTTTGGACTTCTATTGCCACATTTAATGACCAGATTATATTTTAAGGAGATGTGCAGGTTGCAAGACTATAAGAAAGGTATACACAGAGTGCACACATAGATACAGAAGAACAAATACAATTACATTAAACACATGATACATACAATCAACAAGAGACCTGCCTGAAGCTTCTCACAACTTATACATTTTGGGTACACAGTACACTTAGATTTCACTATCACACTGGTGAAAAAAGCTGCTTAAGAAACATTAATGCAAAAGCTTATGAAGATTTAATGAAGAACTTAAGTTGTGACTCACTTTGTGATGAGCTGGCAGGTGATAGGGCAGCTGGAGAAAGCATGCCGACTTGACTGAGATCCACAGATGACTTCCGAGAAAGACTTGGGGGCTTAGAAGTAGGAGGAGGAGTTGGAGATTTAAGAAAGCTGCTTGCCTGTTGTGGAGTAAAATAGTTACCTAAGGGAGGAATATACAAGTTAGTTCCTGGATTTGTAATTCAAAATTTGGCAAACTGTGTAAATCAAAATATGAGTACAGTTGTAAAACAAATTATAATCATATGGTATTTTATAATCTAGAACACAGGAAATAATGGAATATAATACCTGAGGAACTACTTCCTGAGCTTGAGGGAAGTTTGATTGGTGGTGGTCGATGTTTTACTCCCTTCCCCAATACCGAAGACTGAACTGACACATTCTCAGGCTGCTAAAAAAAGTGACATTAAAAATACTAATTAAAATAAAAAATTAAGACTGTTTTGACTCCCAGATGAAAATGCACAATTTAAAAATCTTAGTGGTTATAGAATGAATACTATAGATATTACAGAGAAACATAATTCCACATAATGACACCCATGAAATAAATTACAATTATTATTAAAATAAATATACTGTACATAAAAGATGATTGTTTGAGCAATAGGGGAGGGGAAAAGTTTGAGGCAGAAGGGCAGAAAGGTTAAGATGAAGGTAAACTTCCACCCTGCTACACCCATTCTAAAAAAATATTAACTGTCCAAATCATATTATTAGCACAGAGGCATTCATTACACTTTTCTCTCTTTGTATTCATTTGAAAATTTCCACTTTAAAAAGTTAAGTACTAAAAATAAAAGTTAAAAGTAAAAGTGAAACTCAACAATGCCCTCCCCCAAATAAAACTTAACATTTCTCAGATTCCTTGAGAAACAGGTACAACAAAGCAACAGTGATCAAACATACTTCAGTTTCTTTCCCTGGAGAAAGCTGATTCAGACTGGCTGAGCCACTGGAGCTGTGTGACATCTTGACTGCACATTTGGCTTCGTTCTGGACCAACTCCTGATACTGACTGACTACCCTGAACGTTAGGGGAAAAACAGGAAAGGATTAGCTAACTGTTTTAACATTAATTTATTACTTATGAAATGAATACACTGTGATTTAAAAACAAAAAATTACTACAGAAATTAATCAAATTTGTCTGTGTTGAATATTCTTCAATGACAAGCTAGTACTTAAAACATCTTTTGTTAATTAGCAATCTAAAAGATGCACTTTTTGTTCCTACTACAAAAATTGCCAGGATTATTTAATAAGTAGAAAAAAATTATTAACTCACTTTCACCAAGATTCTAATTAAAGTACTACCTAGAAAACATCTTAGCTACTGTGGTTATGTGCAAGTTTTCTCATTTAAAAAAACTATATTTTAATCATTATTCTTTTGTTCCTAATTCTATGAAAATATATTCCAAATATTGAAAAAATGAAATTAAGTCCCCCAAAATCTTACCCCATTATAATAACCCAACCTAATAGTTTCATGTATTATATCCATTCAACACTTTTCTAAACACTGCATTTTACAGTTTGAGAGGACTTCAGAGACTTTCTAATCCAATACTCTCCTCTTTTACAACTGTGGTCCATAAATATTATTAATGGCATAAGTAGAAGTAAGGTTTTCTACCAAATGAATTTCCTGGCCCATAAGGCTGAAGTTTTTCACACCCATTCAGACCAAAAACTCAAGATGCAAATATTTTTTACCTCTCAGCATCAGTCTTTGATCCAATAATGAACCTAAAATATTTAAAACAACAAAAGCATTAGGTAAGAGCTGTCCTGAAGGAGCCCTGGGATTACTTTCGTAGGTTTTCATATTTTAGTGACAGTAAAGTAACCTTAAAATTGATTTTAAATATACCAAGATATCATGAAAAAATTTTTAAAATACATTTGAACTTATGCAACAATCAGTTTTCCATGCAGTATGAAAGGATCGTGTGAATAATTTGGTTGGTTTGTTAAATTAAAGGGAGAATTATTTTGGCACAAAACTTAAACATCAAAACAAAATACAGCTTAAAAATTACCAAATACTACACACCCTCTCCCAAGTGTTTGTCATACAGCAGAATTATAGCCTTGGGCCTTTCTCTCACTTTAACTCTGATTTAAAAAAATAATTGTTAATATGTACATAGCAGGACCTTAGAACATCTTTTAGACAAGATACACAGTTTACTGTTGTGCTGGTTTGAAATGATGTATTTACCCTAGAAAAGCCATGTTTTAATCAAAATCCCATTTCATAAAGGTAAAATAATCCCTATTCAATACCGTATGTTTGACACTGTAATCAGATCATCTCCCTGGGGGTGTGATTTAATCAAGAGTGGTTGTTAAGTTGGATTAAGTGACATGTCTCCACCCATTGGGGTGGGTCTTGATTAGTTTCTGAAGTTCTACAAAAGAGGAAACATTTTGTAGAATGAGACAGATTCAGAGAGGGAAGAGTAGGATGACATAGCCACAAAAAGCAGAGTCCACCAGTCAACGACCTTTGGAGATGAAGAAGGAAAATGCCTCCCGGGGAGCTTCATGAAACAGGAAGCCAGGAGAAGCTAGCAGGTGATGCTGTGTTCGCCATGTGCCTTTCCAGATGACAGGAACTCTGAACTTCACTGGCCCTCTTGAATCAAGGTATCTTTCCCTGGATGCCTGTGATTGGACATTTCTATAGACTTGTTTTAACTGGGACATTTTCTTGGCCTTAGAACTGTAAACTAGCAACTTATTAAATTCTCCTTTTTAAAAGCCATTCTGTTTCTGGAATACTGCATTCCAGCAGCTAGCAAACTAGAACTGTCAATTCAAATAAAATGTCTTTAACAAGTCATTTAAGAGTTTGGCATTTATATGATTACTTAAAAGATTAAAATAGTGAGTTTTTTTATTGCTTAATTACCAATTTGAATGGTCATCTGTGGAGAAGCTGAAATATAAAATGTGAAAGAAAAAAAAACTTGGTTAGCTCAAACTTCAACTTCAAAGTTATTAAATCAAGTAATTTATGAATACAGAGGCTGGGAAGGTAATAACACATGCAATATTATTTTAGCAGTGTTTAAATTATCTTGCTGTCGAACAAATCTAGTCCCTCCCACCAAGTTTTACCAACACTGGTGAGATTATTTTTAAAAAACACCTTTCTATTATAGTTCAAATTAGCTTTTTTCACAAAGGCTTTATAAACAATTTCATTTTAATTGGTCCCCATCTTTTAATGGTGAGCTGTTTTTTCTCTTAAAAATAGCATCAACTTGATCTAAAAAACAAACAAAACTAACAATAAGAAAACAAAAAACTGGTAACCTGTACTATATACAGATAGAATATACAAAAAATCATTAGGATTATTTTAAATAATTCTTGAACATGTTAACTATGATTTATTTTTACTGAGGTCCACTGTCAAAGTTAATTGGAATATTTAACAAACAAATGAATCCCCAGAGGGAAATTTTAATTTACTGATCAGCAGAACATCAGTATTCAAAAATAAAGGTCAGATGCCTACACTGAACAGAACTTACTGGGACGCAGATGCCTGGCTGTCACTTTCTTCCTCTTTTCTGCATGGCTGTATTTTACCATAGTACAGAGGGTCACCAAGTGATTGCATGATGGTCAGCTTTGTTTTCTGATACTGATTACCAGTTTCACTTTCAAATACATAATCATCTTTCACATCCTGAAAAAGAACATCTAAACTAAACCATATCCTTCAGTAAATAAATGATAAGAGTTAACAAAAATTAGAAAGTAAATGGTACGCTAATGACAGGAAAGTCACAGGACCGTAGACAGCATTGGCACTTAAGCTATGCATAAAGTGCAGGACTTCTCTGTAGATGGTACTTTGGGAATGAGAGCTTCAGTGGAATAATCAGTTAATCAAGCTTGTGAGAAATACAGCATACCTGACAGTGTTAAATCATATCAGAAGGGTAAAACTTTCTACAGCAGTTCTGCTTCTATTTGTCATGACTTTCTTTTTTTTTGCTATTGCACACACCAAACACATCTGTTATCATTTAGTCCCGAGGGTTCACCTAATTTAATATATTGTGTCTACTTCTCCCTTTAAGAAATTACTGAAATTAGAGAAACTTACAGAATATTTTTGTTATGACAGAGACCCTTAAGAAGAATTTACTAATCACTAATTTGAAACAAAAAACAAATCAGAGCTACCAATGTGCAACCAAAACAAATAAAAATGCTGTTCGGAATTAAATTAGCTTTTACAATGGAAACCATTTATATTTTTAAAAAACATGAAAACAGCTGCTCCTTCTTGTAATTCATTAAACCCCTAGGTTTGTCTTCTAAACAAAACAAACCCAAACAACAAAAGGTCCCAAACTAAAGGCAACTATGGTCAATAAGTTCAACATGAATAAAAACGGAGATTGGCAACAAATCCTTACATGGGCGGGCCAGACTGTTGGTTGTGAGTCATCAGATTTGATAGACTTTTCCACTTTAGCATATTTCTCCACCTAAACAATCAAACCCACAAACAACAGAGGTAATGGGCATTCTGAGCAAAGAGAAGAATATAATTCAAAACACAATATACCAGTTATCACAAGAATCCTAGTAATACCAAATACTTATACTTAAGTAGTTTAAAAATTTCCTAATACATTCAGTTAAAACAACTCTCTTTAAAAAATAAAACAAAATTACAACCTCTTTTGCCATTAAATGTCCATATAATAAACATGGACATTTTCCTGGAAACTGCCCGTTTTTATGGATACTTTCCTGGAGACTGCTTGTTTTTATTTCTAAAGTTGACACATTTGCCTTTGAGTCTTTCCTGGAGGAGAATGGGCACGTCAAAGGAAAATTAAGACCAGGATCTTTGCCCACAGCTTTTAATGGAACAGGAGCTGCCATATAACACAACTTGTATAGTGCTCAAAATGGAGAGCATGTGAGAATGTCGATCCCAAGGCAGCAAGTTTGGGTGGGACCAGAGATGCTGCAATGCTGGCATGTTCCCAGGCAATGCCAGTGTTGGGGGTAGAGACTGGGGAGTACACTGAGGTTTGGAAAGCACTGTTTTTATTTTTCCCATTCTTTTCTTACATTAAACATTTATTCACAGGTCTTGTTCCTTAAGAAGCACATAAACTACCAAAATATAATGTGACTTTTTTTTTCAGCTATACATACAGTGTACTTCTGATACTAACAGCTTTGCATTTTACATCACTTTTTAAATCACAGATAATAAAGAGAGTAAGTACATGTGCTAGTGAGATGGATGCAAAGAAGAAGAGCAAAAACCTGTTAAGAGTAACTAACCAAAAGTAAAGAGTTGAGTAAATAATAAAAAGGAACATGGAAAAGAAACAGAAAATAAAAGAAATATGTGACCTTTCATCAAATATCCCTCTCCTATCTTTGATCATTTCTAGCATGCGTTACTCTCAAGCAGCTGAGGGTCTACCATGGCTCCTAAACTTGGTCACTGCCCAATTATTACTAATTTTTAAATATAACCACTGCAATGAAAGAAGCATTAAGAAACTAAGATAAAAAAATGTAAAAAGAAAAACAAGAGACATTTAATGTGTATTACACATTACACAGAATGTTTTCCCAAATTTCATAGTTGTTTGCTTATCATTCTTGCTCTAAACAGCACAGTAAATATTAAGGGGTTAGGTTTATTATACAACCTAATGTAAAAGACAAATACACAGCTTCTAAAAATGAGCCACTGATTTAAAAAAACAAACACTTTTTTTTTTAAAGAAGGCTATTTTTCTCAAAAGTATTAAGTACCATTAGTTAAATTTGGGAACATTTTAAAAAAAAAGAAGAAATTCATGAGTTGACTTACATCCACTTCAGAAGGGATAGCCAAGTTACAGGGACTCTGTTTCCACATATCTACACACTGAAAAGTTTAAAAACAGCATAAACATACAGAAAATTCAAAACAAGGAAAGGCAGAAAAAAAAAGCTTTACTTAAAATTATAAACTTACATTTCCTGCTTTAGAAATTTTGAGGTCATAATGCTGACCTGCTTTTCTTTCTTTCCTTTTTTGTAGGAAATCGAGTAATCTTAGCTGAGGAGGAGGTGGACAATGAGAGAGATCCTGCTGTCGATTCAGAGAGGACCTAGAATATCTCTTGAAACACCTGAAATATTAAAAGAGATTTGAATTAAACAAATATATTAAAAGAAACATAATATATTTGGGTTTAAACTAGTAAGTACTGAATGTTTAATTAAATCACAAATATTTATAAAACACTGCCACATGTTAAGCAATGACCTAAGGCACTGACAACATAAAAATGAGCAAGACAGAGTCCTGCTACTGTGGAGCTGCTATTCCAGGGTGGAGACAGATGTTCACAAGTAAACAGGAAAGGTAATTTCAGATTGAAATTAAGTATTATGAGAAGAAAACAGGGTAGTGTGGTGAGTGACAGAGAGACAACAGTAGGGAAGGGAAGGGCTGAAGAGAGGACAGGAGCTGAGACTCAGATAGTAAAGAAAATCAGGGACAGAGTATGGGAAGCAGAGAGAATTTATAAAGGTTCACATCAAAAGATGTGGACAGAGATACATGGAGAATTTCTAGGACTGCTGATGAAACCTCTGCAGTCTTATTTCCAATGCTGTGATGTACCTATTTCTCAGCATATACTCTTTACATAGGGAACGATGGAATATAGAAAAGGGTAGATTTTTTAATGCCTTCACATTTGAAGATTTGCAGTACACAACCCAAATAATAATTTAAAGGTACTTAGTGATGAGCTAAGTATAACTACAGTTATGTTAATATGCATAATCGTATTTTACTAAACAAAAAAATAGTTAAAACAGATTAAAAACATAATTACATTATAAAAGCACAATTATTTAGTTATAAACTGGCTTCTAAGGCTGTGATTATGAATAGTTTCCTTAAAAGACTTCCAAAAATTAAACTGGTTACAGGATATTAAGCAATGAAGCAATTATTTCTATTCATACTTCGTCTCTTTTCAGTCTCTTAGTTTTGACAGACAGACTACACACTTAAGTCTCTGTTCTTTAAAAGTTGCAGATAAGGTTTTCACTTCAATTTTATAAAGCAGATTATTGAAAAATCACAATACTAACAGCAAAAATATATAAAGTCATTGAAAAATCTATCCCACCCCACCCCCCCAAAATATCGGAGCACTTATACTTTGGAGGGAAAAAGTACTAGGGCTGCGTGCCCCTCGACAAAGGCAATCACCGTTTCATGGGGCGCGTGTTCATCTTCTGCTTATTATACAGCAGCCTGTTTGCAGTGCAGGTCACTGCTACAGAAGGGTCCAGACACAGTGGTTCAGCTGTAGCTAAGATCAGTTGGCTCTCAAGCAATAGTTTGTCTTCCTGCATCGTGTAAGAGCATATTAATATCTGATTTAAGACTTTCAAATATGAAATCATAAATATAATTTAGTTTAGAAATATTCCTTGGAATTTTGCTATAGACAAGAATAAATACAGTATTTCAAGTTTCAACTTTGTGTAAACTTTAGAAAACTTGACAGTATAAGAAACTTCTAATGAAAATTCATTAATTTGCACAATATAATTTTTTAATGTCAAATCAGTCACTATTAATGCTAAGTAAGAATTTTTACAAAAAAGAAAAAAGTGCTTTTTGTAATAGTTTCATTCAACTTTTTATTATGGAAATTTTCAAACACACACAAAAGTAGGAGGAAAAGTATAATGACCCTCATGTACCCATCACCCAATTTCATTTGCTTTTTTCTTTTTGTTTCTTCTGGAGGAGTAAAACATGTCTCAGACATTTTATCTGGAAATACTTCCATGCACGTTAACACATAATATCAAGACTTCTAATATTGAGTCCAGACTTAAATCTACCCCCCTATTCTACTGTCTCAAGAGTGCTTTTTAAGTTGGTTTCAAATCTAAACTCAAAATAAGTGCCACTCATTCAGTTGTTGTGTTTCTAAGCATGTTTTTATTCTGTAAGGATCACACTCCCCTCATCTTTTTTTCTGTTCTCATGTCATTGACTTGTTGGATCTGACTGGCTGCTTCCCTATGGTGGTACCTAACCCTTCTCTGATTCCCTGAATTCCCTATAAACTGTTAAGTCCAAAGGCTTGATTTAAATAAGATTCTATTTTTTAGAGAAGAATTCTTCATAGATACTTCTGTGTGCTTTTTATTGTGTCACACGAAGACATGATTGTCCCACTTTTACATCATTTGGTTTAGTCAGCCTAATCTCTGCATCATAAAATTCAAATTATTGAACTACTTTCTTAAAATTCAATAGTTTCTTTCACAACTGTTAGCTGGAATTTTTCTAAAGAAGAATGTCTCTGTTACTGTTTGATTACTTAAAATGCACTTCATACAAGAAAGGCAGAATAAATCCTCTATTCTCTCCCTTTACTAATCAATTTTCAGAATAAGGAGTTCGTGCCCTAGCAACCTCCAATGAGGACCAATGCATTTTTTTTTTAATATTCTTTCAATAGCTTTTAACTTTCTTGTAGATGAAAGATTACATCTAAACTAAAACAGAACAGCTGATAAATAGTTATTGATGAACCAAATCATACTTTGTAATCACATTTCAGAAAGAATACTTTTCATTACTGATGTGTTTTTTGGTTTAGTAACTATCACTCTCTTGTAGGAAGGAAAAAGTGAAGCACTCTTGTAAGTGCATATGTCATACATTGCTGGGACAGAAGCAGAGGGCTAACTGGCTCTTTTCAGAGGTTAAGAGAAGTTAATAAAGCCAAGGCAATGAGTATGAATGCCAAAGAAATAGGCCAAGCCTGCTATATATCCTGGATGATAGAAAAATCAATTATTTATTTGGATGTTTGGAGCAAACAAAGCATTTCTTATATTTGGAAGGGATAGGAAACTAAGTTTCACAGTGGCCATATCAGAGGTCAGCTTAACCCTGTCACCATGGTCCTAAAGAAACTGAGAGTGAATTGTGTAGTTGCTTGAGGGATTTTATTGCACTTATGAAGATATTCTTGACTTCTAGAGCTCAAAAAGGAATAACAGATCATTGTTCATAAAAGATGTCAAACTTTACTCACAAATAAATAAAAATATGAGGAGACTGAAGAGGAAGGAAAGCTATCTAACTCATTCTACAAAGCTAACATTACCCTCATACCAAAGTCAGACAAAGTACAGACCCATCTCTCTAATGAATATAGATGCAAAAATCCTCAACAAAATTCTAGCAAACTGAATCCAGCAACACATTAAAAGAATTATACATCATGACCAAGTAGGATTCATCCCAGGTATGCAAGGATGATTCAACATAAGAAAATCAATTAATGTAATACACCGTATCAACAATCAAAGAAGAAAAACCACATGATTATCTCAGTTGATGCAGAAAAGGCATTTGGCAAAATTCAATATCTTTTCCTGTTGAAAACACTTCAAAGGATAGGAATAGAAGGGAACTTCCTCAAAATGATAAAGGGACTATATGAAAAACCCACAGCTAACATATCCTCAATGAGGAAAAACTGAAAACTTTCCCCCTAAGATCAGGAACAAGACAAGGATGTCCATTATCACCACTTTTATTCAATATTATGGTGGAAGTTCTAGCCATAACAATTAGAAAAGAAAAAGAAATACAAGGCATCAAAATTGAAAAGGAAGAACTAACACTGTTTGCAGATAATATGATACTATATATCAAAAACCCCGAAAAATCCACAGCAAAATTACTAGAGATAATGAGTACAGCAAAGTGGCAAGTTACAAGATCAACACTCAAAAATCTGTAGTGTTTCTATACACTAGTAATGAACAATATGAAGGGGAAATCAAGAAAATAATTCCATTTACAATTGCAACCAAAAGAATAAAATATTTAGGAATAAATTTAACTAAAGAGACAAAAGATCTATACAAAGAAAACTACAAGAAGTTGTTAAAAGAAATCACAGAAGACCTAAATAGATAGAAGGGCATACCGTGTTCATGGATTGCTAAGATTAAATATACTTAAGATGTCAATTCTACCCAAACTGATTTACAGATTCAATGCGATACCAATTAAAATCCCAACAACTTATTTTTCAGAAATAGAAAAACCAATAATCAAATTTATCTGGAAGGGCAGGGTGCCCTGAATAGCTAAAAGTATCCTGAGGAAAAAAAAATGAACTCGGAGGTCTCACACCACCTGACTTTAAGGTGTATTATAAAGCTACAGTGATCAAAACAGCATGGTACTGGCATAAAGACAGATATACTGACCAATGGAATCGAACAGCATGTTCATATATAGATTCCCTCATCTATGGACAATTGATCTTTGATAACGCAGTCAAGCCAACTCACGTGGGACACAACAGTCTCTTCAATAAATGGTGCCTAGAACTGGATATCCATATGCAAAAGAATAAAAGAGGACCCATATCTTACACCCTATACAAAAGTTAACTCAAAATGGATCAAAGACCTACCTAAACATGAGATCTAAAACCATAAAACTGTTATAAGAAATGTAGGGAAATATCTTAAAAGTCTTACACTTGGAGGCAGTTTTCTAGACCTTACACCCAAAGCAAGAGCACTGAAGAAAGAAATAAATGAGAACTCCACAAAATTAAACACTTTTGTGCATAAAAAAAATTCATCAAGAAAGTAAAAAGACAGCCTACACAATGGGAGACAATATTTGGAAACAACATATCTGATAAACATATCAGAATTTATAAAGAGATTGTTCAACTCAACAACAAAAAGACAGACAACTCAACTTCGAAATGGGCAAAAGACTTGAAAAGACACTTCTCAGAAGAGGAAACACAAATGGCCAAAGCCACATGAACAGAAGTTCAACTTCCCTGGCCATTAGAGAAATGCAAATCAAAACCACAATGAGACATCATCTCACACCCACCAGAATGGCCATTATCAACAAAACAGAAAATGACAAGTGCTGGAGAGGATGTGGAGAAAGAGGCACACTTATCCACTGCTGGTGGGAATGTCAAATGGTGCAACTGCTGTGGAAGGCAGTTTGGCAGTTCCTCAATAAGCTGAATACAGAATTGCCATATGACCCGGCAATATCATTGCTAGGCATCTACTCAAAGGACATAAGGGCAAGGACACAAACGGACATTTGCACACCAATGTTTATAGCAGCATTTACAATTGCAAAGAGATGGAAACAGCAAAAATGTCCATCAACAGGCAAGTGGGCTAAACAAACTGTGGCATATACATAAGATGGAATACTATGCAGCTGTAAGACAGAATAAAGTTATGAAGTATGCAACAACATGGATGGACCTTGAGGACATTATGCTGAGTAAGATCAGCCGAAAACAAAGGACAAATACTGTATGGTCTCACTGATATGAACTGACATTAATGAATAAACTTGGACTATTTCGTTGGTAACAGAGACATCAGGAGATAGAAACAGGGTAAGATATTGGGTAATTGGAGCTCAAGGAATACAGATTTTGCAACAGGACTGAACGTAAAGACTCAGAAATGGACAGCACAATACTACCTAACTGTAATACAATTATGTTAAAACACCGAATGAAGCTGAATGTGAGAATGATAGAGGGAGGAGGGGTGGGGGCACAAATGAAATCAGAAAGAAAGATAGAGGATAAAGACTGAGATGGTATAACCTAGGAATGCCTAGAGGGTACAATGATAGTGACTAAATGTACAAATTTTAAAAATGTTTTTGCATGAGGAAGAACAAAGGAACGTCATTACTGCAGGGTGCTGAAAATAGATGGTAATTAATACTTTAAAAATTCAACTTATGTGTGAGACTAAAGCAAAAAATGTTCATTTGATACAAAATTTGTATTCTGACTAGTGCATTTCCTAATATAACTTATGTAGACAGCTTAACTGAACAGCATAAGTACACGGAACCTTGAGTAGGACGTAAGATTTTATTGGTTTGTCCAGAGTGATGCCCCAATAAATCCCAGAGTGAGTTGAACCGTGAATAAAAAAGTATTTGCAAAGTTCCCTTTGGGGAATGGTGAGAACAGGGTAAAATTCAACTATTCCAACTTGAATTCTTGATATTCTCACAAGCAGTGTGGACAACCAAAGCTACAGCCTGAGCCCCTAGTCCTGGGGTTTGTTCATATGAAACTTAATCCCACTAAGGATAGGTCAAGCCTACTTAAAATTAGGCCTATGAGTCACCCCTAAGAGAACCTCTTTTGTTGCTCAGATGTGGCCTCTCTCTCCAGCCAACACAACAAACAAACTCACCACCCTCCCCCTGTCTACATGGGACATGACTCCCAGGAGTGTGGACCTTTTTGGCAATGTGGGACAGAAATCCTAGAAAGAGCTGAGAATCAGCATCAAGGGAATGTGAAATGAGACAAAGTGTCAATGGCTGAGAGATTCCAAACAGAGTCAAGACGTTATCCTGGACGTTATTCTTACGCATTAAACAGATACCACTTTGTTATTCAAGATGTAACGGTGAAGTTGGAGGGAACTGCCTGAAAATACAGAGCTGTGTTCCAGTAGCCATGTTTCTTGAAGATGATTATTGTATAATGATATAGCTTTCACAATGTGACGGTGTGATTGTGAAAATTTTGTGTCTGATGCTCCTTTTATCTACCTTGTGAACAGACGAGTAGAACATATGGAATAAAAATAAATAATAGGGGGAACAAATGTTAAACTAAATTTAGTTTGAAATGCTAGTGATCAACGAAAGGGACGGGTAAGGGGTATGGTATGTATAAATTTTTTTTCTGTTTTTGTTGTATTTCTTTTTCTGAATAGATGCAAATGTTCCAAGAAATGATCATGATGATGAATCTGCAACTGTGTGATGATATTGTGAATTACTGATTATATACGCAGAGTGGAATGATCAAAATAGGTATGCTTGCATTTGTTTGGTGTTTTTTTTTTTTGGTATTTAAAAAAATAAAAAATAAATATGAAGAGAAAATATCTTTTGTGTAACGTAATAATTTGTTTCATCCTGTATTTTATTTTTTGGGATTAAAAAACAAAAACAACTAACCTGGGTCCATTTATGGTTATCACTTGTTATTGAATGTACATCACAGATTAAAGTCTAGAAAAAATAAAAGTTTAAAAACACTATTGTATAAGCACACAAACCTAAGAATACATTTAATTTTATAACAAAAATCTAAAATAACACTTCATAATTAAACATTTCTTACCTGCATTGTTGGACGTAAAAGAATATGTCTACTTTGGTAACCAGGAGATTTCATATTACTAGACTGCCTGTAGTCACGTACTTCTGCTATGACACAGCCGCAATGAAAAATATTAACCTGTTTTAGGTAAAAACATTTACGTAAATGCCATTTTTCAAAACCCTAAATAAATAGGTTTGTATAAAATGTTTCAGGTCATTTACACTCATGCACTATTTCTGGCATGAGAAATACACCCTTAAATAGATTTACACTACATAAACCTTCACTACATAAACCTTCTAAGAGGAATTGTTTTATGTTTATCCTTATGGCTTAAGTAGCAAGTTGCTGAATGGTTTTTAGCTATAGACTGACTTGGCATCTATGAAGTTACATACTATTAATGTCCACATCTCATCACTGCTGTTCCTCTACAGCTCACTAGCCCACTGTCATACTTAGCCAACTTTGTCATTGTTACAAAGTCTGCCATTTTTATATTTTGCCAATCACAAATGCCAGACTTTCAGCTTCTAGATATAACTTTAATATTTGCTCAGCTGAAATTTCCACAACTGAAGACTGAGCTTCTATTAATAAAAGGAAGAAAGCTAATTATAAATTCAAATAATAATCAAAGGTAAGAACACTCATCACTCAAGTTTTACCAATCTTCACTTTGCATGGTCTCACATGGTACTATCTCTTCACCCATCAGGACTTCTGGTGAGTTCCGTGACCTCCATGTTATTATTCATTCCTATGCTCCTTCTTTTTAACAAATATTTATTAAGCAACTACAATGCATATCACATACCAAGCACAACCACAGAGCTTCAGGGGTATAACAGTTAGAATATACTTGTTCTCCAGTGTGGGAAGCCAGGCAATGAACATACAAACAAAGTGATAAATGGAAGTAAAACAGGGAGGGTTAATTTAGAATGGGCACCACGATAAAAACCTCTCCAAGTGGGTAATGTTCTAGCTGAGACCTGAATTACATGAAAAGGTGAGCCATCTGGGACAGATCATTCCAGACAGAAGGAACAGCATGTGAAAGGGCTTCCTATAGGAGTAAACTTGGTGTGTTTATAGTAGGAAAGTAAGCCTGGCTGATTGGAGTGCAGGGAGGAGGATGAGAATGAGAAAAAGACAACTGGAACACAGGGGCATTGTACAGTGAGAGGACATTGCAAAACTTTAAGTGGGGGACTTTGTTTTTCTTTTTCTGGTTTTGTTTGGTAAACTTAATAAAGCTGTCTGTGCAGAATTGACTTTCAGGGTTCTAAAATGAGAGCAGGAAGTTCAACAAGGTAACCGTGGCAGTAGAACTTAATATTTTGAAAATAAAGCTGATGGCATCAATGTGGAAGGTGAGAGAAAGAGATGAACTAAAAATGTAGTTTTAATGGTTGGTTATAAACTCTAGTAACTGAGTAGTGTCATTCTTTAGATTGGAGAGACTGCTGATGATTTGGGAGGTAAAATAAACAGTTCTGTTTTGAGGAACCTATTATGCACACAAGAAAACAAATATTTGGAGCTGGTAGAACAGTTACAGCAAGAGATACAAGCAAGGGATTAAATGATGTTTTTAAACCCATGAAACTGGTTGAGATCATCCATGGAGAGTGTTGCTACAGAATAAACAGTGGGGAATGAATCCTAAAGCTTGCACACACTTATGGGTAGGAGAGAGATGAAAGAAAAGAAGACTGAAGGAATAGAGAGGGAAAAGGAAAACCAGCTAGTGTGATGTCTCAGAAGCCAAAAGAGTGTTTCAAGGAAGAAGTGATCATTTGCACTGAATGTTACTAGAAGACCAATTAAGGATGAGAAAAAAACAGTGACTTTTGGTGCCGTGAGGACAACTAGTGACATTGACAAGAGCAGCCTCTGTAGAATGGTGATATCACAATGCAAAAAATGAAGCGGGTGGAGGGAAGAAAGGAGAGGGGACAATGACAGACAACTCTGAGTAATGCTGCCATCAAGATGAGCAGAATTACACAGCAGAAGCTGGAGAAACATTCAGGGTCAAGGGAAGATTTTGCTAAATTTTTAAACAATATATTTGTATTCTTTACCTAGTGAGAGGGAAAAATAGATGAAACCAGAGAGGGAGTTATAGTTGCAAGTCCCTGAGGAGGATGCAGAATATAAGGGGATGCCGTAGCAACACACTTGATCCATTTTAACAGGAAGGTAGACAGAAAGTGTAGACCAAGGTGAGAGAGTGATGGAGGTTGGTCCTCAGTAAAACAGAAGTCATTTCTGACTGCTTTTTGTTTTCCTCCTCAGTAAAGTACACAGTAGGGATGGGGTTAAGCCGAGGAAATAAGAGAAAAGGGGAGAGCAGGGCAAGGAAGTGATTCCCCAGACTAAGTATGAAGGGAAGTACAGGTAAAAAGGCCGGGTTTGAGGGCCCAGGTGAAGAGCTTACGTCTTTACACATATTCAAAGCTGTCTTCAAACATACTCAAAGCAACTTCATAATTTCTTGGTTGTAGCTTCAGGAATACTTCCAATTGATGCACTAACCCAATCTGACATATTTTAGCATAGCTTAAAGGTTCCATATCCCAGAACAAATCAATTTCCATACAGTTAGGTATAGTGTTTCATTTGATATTCTAAGAACTGCTGAGAATACTGGCAAAGACTAATACCACAGAGGTGACAAATGTAAAGCTATTTTAAAGATAAAAATCCTGCACCTGAGATTTTTCCAAGAGATCAACCAAAATAGGAGGTAATTCTTCTGCATCCAAGTATTCAAGCAACTCTCCTTCTTCATAAGGCAGTCGAATTGTCTCAGAATCTTCATTTAAAAACATAAAATAAAGTTTCTGAAAATGATCAAGCTCACAGAAAAGCCTAGTTGCATAATCTAAATGACTTTTCATTTTAAGTCTCAAGAATGTGTTTATATTGCTAAAGGACTCAACAAACTATCATATTTTGCCCAGAAATGGGGGGGGGGGGGGGGAATTAACACGTGGAAAAACATCTAGCCTGTGGCCGAAGCTAAATTCAGATGTGAAAAATAAAGACAGTACAGTAATCATATTACATAAAATTCTAACTAACACTGGGGTAACTGAAGGTTCCCTGAAGACTATTTAATCTGATTTGGAAATGAGTGAAAATTTGGTACCGAATATGAAAAACGATTACTTGTAGAACAAATTTCTCTTGGTGTTACATTTTATGATGAATTACAAACACAAAAAATCTTTAATTAGGAGAATGCCTTCTAGAACCCAGAACAGTATTATCATCATCCTAACAAATATTTAAACATGGCCTTGGTGAAATCTAAGATTATTTTTATTGCAAAACTCTGTTTTCATATTCATATTAATAGATTTTTAACGTGAAAATTATTCAAAATACACTGTGCAATTTTTAAGATTTCAGGCTCAGAGTATACAGAAAACAGAAGGAAAGCATACCTTCAAAAGCATTATACTATCTTAAAAGTGTCAAATAAAATGGCATTAGCACTAAAGAAAATCTTGGCAATCATTTAAAAATTATGTCTTTTACAATTTGACTTTATATCCTTCTCAATTAGAATACTTCTCAAATGCATATTCAGGAAGGATAATCATACTTGAGATAGTTTCTAAAACTCAAACAAAGCATACCTTAAAAAGACAAACTGGAATCAAAATTCTGCTTTCACCACAAAGTCAACACTGACCTGAAGGATAATCTAGTTGGCAAGCTAAGAAACTATTTTTAAAAATACCACATCCTGCCTGGCAGAGGTATTTCTGCAGCAGTGGCTCTCTAAGGGGTCTTACCTGATCCATTTTTTCCCCTGAGCATCAGAGAATATCCCTCATTTCCTGGGTACAGGTTGACCACTAAACATGACAATGTCTCTTGCATAACAAGCTTCTCTAACAAGTTCACATTTCTTCTTAATTTCTGCTTTAAAAAGAGGCAGAGGTCACGAACATAATCTAGTTACAATCATCACAAAAAGTGTTATGATTCAAAAAAATCACACATGAATTACTCTTTAAGTGCTCCTTCTAGATTATGATTCAGAATACATGGGTAATATTTACAAATGCTATAGCCACCATGTAGAGGACTATGTAAACTTAATCTTAATATGTTACTAAATTTTAAGCAAATTAAGTCATATCATAAAGAAAATCTGTTCATAAAACAATAAAAACACTTAAATATAAAATATGTAATTGTGAATATATAAAAAGAAAATATGAAAATAAAGCATTTAAAACAATTAAATGTAAATATATATAACATGCATACTATATAATTTATAGTAAGTAATATAAATGAAGATTTGGGGGCATTATTTTGGTTCTTCTCTAACAAGCGCACATTTCTTAAACATGGCATAAATGAGATCCAATTAAGTTCAATGGTTCAAATTAGCCAACAATATCTAACTGGTTAAGAGGAAGTAAACAATTTAGACAATTTTTGCACATTCATCAAAATCAACGATTTTAGAAATACATAAAATTAAAAAATGAAACCCATTTATAGATATAACAATTCCTTTCATCAATTCCTAATGAAAGATATTTGAGTCCAAAGAACATTTCATTTTGGAGGATCTCAAAAAAAATGTTTAGAGTATTATATTTACCTATATGTATAACAAATCATAACATACTTATATATAAACACATACTACCACTGTACCATGAAAGCAGCCATACACAGTTCCTAAGTGAAAAGGTGTGGCTCGGTTTCAATAAACCTTCATTTATAAAAATCTGCAGTGGTTCAGATTTGGCTGGTGGATAGTGGTTTGCCAACCCAACTTTGGGATCTTTATGAATCTCTCTTAGCTCTGAGATAAGGGTATGTTTTTGTATCAATTGTGTTATTGATTTCATAGATTTATATATGTTAAAACTTATAAATTATATACTTACACTTATGCAGTTCACTGCATGTAATTACGTACCTCAATAAAGCTGACAAAACTTAAGGAAAACATAGCACAAGATTTATTTGTAAGCCTAAGAATCGATTTTCCTAATAATTTTGGAGGCTAGATGCTACAAGAATTTCATTACTTTTTTGTCTAAATGGTAAAATGGCATTCATTTTTGTGTTAAAGGCAAAAGAAGCTCATAGAGCCCATTAAGTCCTTTCCAACCCCAGGGTCCATTAAATGCCAAGAAATCAATTTCTATTACATTCCTACTGCCCCTATCTTTATGCTACATAAAAATGAATTGCATTAATCTGGCCATGAACTCATGTTTGTGACCACATTCACCTTTTATTACTGTGCTAGTTTGAAATCATAATGTACCCAAGAAAAGCCATGTTCTCTTTCCTAATCCAATCTTGTGGGGGCAGATACATTGTTTACGTGGAAACTTTTAAGTTGTTTCCATGGACATGTTATCCACCCAAATGTGAGTGAGACCTTCTGATTACAGGTGGTTTCTGTGGAGATGTGTTTCTGCCCATTCAAGATGGGTTGCTTACTGGAGTCCTTTAAGAAGGAAACATTTTGGAAAAAGCTTCAGAGCCAATACAGACAGAGACATTTGGAGATGCAGAGAGAAAATACTCCCGGAGAAAGAATCTGAAACCAAAAGCCAAAAGACCAGCCAAATGCCTTCCCAGCTGACAGAGGTGTTCTGGACCCATCAGTCTTTCTTGAGTCAAGGTAGCTTTTCCTGGATGCTTTAGTTTGGACATTTTTAATGGCCTTAGAACTGTAAACTTGGTAACTTAGTAAATTTTCTTTGTAAAAGCCGTTTCACTTCTGGTATAATGCATTCTGGCAGCATTAGCAAACCAAAACAATTACTATGCATGAATTTCTTACATGTCCTGTAATACCCTTAACTTTCCAGTGCAAATCACTATGAAGAAATGGGTTCCTTTTCTCCTAACTCTACAAGTCATTTCTGGGGGGAAGCTGCAGCCAAGATAGTATGTGCTATGGCTCTGCTTCTTGTAGTCTTCCCATCGAGACCCTCTGTTACTCCGTCAACACTGTTTTTCCTCTCCTACCTAATTAGGTGATTCCTGCCTGGAGCCAGATTGGCCAGGGTTCTGGGTCAGCTACATAACCAACTGAAGTCTGGCTGGAAAAAATATTAGTGCACTCATAAAAGTACAGATCATTAACTGCTTCAAAAGTAAGGCCTCCAAATTTCCCTCTTCCTCTATATTTCAAAAATAATAACCATAACAAATTTATATTTACCTTAACTTCAGGTTCTTTTTCACATTCTTCAATATATAAGTCATAAAGTTTTTGAAATATAGATTTTCTAAAAAAAATTAATAAAACAAAAATAATATAAAAATAACATTAATATAAAAAGCCTGAAATAAATGTTCTTTTAAATTTCTCCTAAATTTTTCCTTAACTTATTGCAGTTTCCTGAAAATTGGTGGTGGGGATAGAGTAGGTGGGGTAATTAACATTAACTAAGAAATTCCTAATACATGAAAAGAATCTCGGTCTAGTAGGAATGCAATAAATTGTGGTTATCATTATCATATTTCAATGAATCTAAGAAGTCACCAGTTAATTAAGCAGTCATACCTTCCACTAGGTAAGTATTTTCTTTTGGGAGGTCTCTGTCGGGCACTTTCAATGACATACTAAAAAAGAAAACTTTATGAAAACAGCTTGCTTCTGCTTAGTGAGAAAACCAATGTAATGTAAAAAAAAAAAAATCTGTAAGGCTAAAAAGAATATTCAGTCATTCTGTCTCTGGATCTTGTTAAATTATACCTTATAAGAAAAACTGTTTAACTTCTAGATATATGTTACAAACATACTTATTTAAACTGCACTAAAATTTAACCAATAGTTCACTGTTATTATAGAAACAAAATCATACAGCTTCACAACTGTGATTTCACAAATCAAAAATACTCTCAATATATTTATGGCTATTTAGAATCTGCATAATGTGTTAAATTAGTGCATCTAATTGCAAGAATTCTACATTTTTGAGCCCCCCCCCACTTAACTGGATATTTAGAAACTTATCAAAACAGGAAAACATTATCTTAGAAATTCTATGTCCTTGTTTAAATTTCAATCCCACAGGATTATGATCTGAGGATTCCAAGTAACAGATGATCCCAAAATCACCCAGTATATTTTATATATTTACAGAAAAATTATTTGCATACTTGTTCTGAAATAAAATTAATGTACTCCCTTGAAAGTAACATAAAAAAATCTCTTAAAACCAAGTCTTTGCCAACTAAAGACAATTTCATTTCAGTATGTAACTTTGTGGCACCTCACCTCTGCACGATCCAGAGCCAGCTCCAAAGCTTGTTGCTGCAAAAAGTAAATAATGTATTTGGTAGGATTAGTTATCTTCATGACAAATAATCAAATGTACATTTAACTTTTCTCATTAAGTGCTTAAAATGTGTTCTACTTTCCAAAATGGATCTCATATATTTTCCTTTATCGCTTCTCTACCCCACCGTATGCTTAAGATATGTTACAAAATAAAAATACAGCTGTCTTAGGCACCTGATTATGGTAATGAGCTGGTAAGAAATGCTCAAAGTGTTTCTCTGGTCAGTGCTTGTGAGACTAATAAAGAGGAAGGTTTGAAATGGTAAATACCACCATTATATATATATACATAAATTTCTTCAACATTCTAGGAACACCATCCAGGAAAATATTCTGGCCATGAAGAATCTAAATAAAGGTAATGCAAATAAACTCTCCTCTCTACTCGGAGTCCTGAAAACAGAGGTTGGGTGGGTTGGTAAATTTCTAATATATGGAAAACACTTACTACACAGTGTTTCTAGCTCAGTGCTTAGCAGAAACACAATAAATGGTGGCTGTATTACATTTCAATGAAATTTAAGATTTCCTCAATAAGTATGCATCATTATTTTAAGAAAGAAAAAACAATACCAATTATAATTGTAAACTGTCAGAGTAGGCTCATTTGAAATTCACTGATACTAAACTATAAAAGAATATATCTAAAGGTGCACGGGTAGTTCAGTGGTTAGAATGCCCGCCTTCCATGCAGGAGACTCGGGTTCGATTCCCAGACCATGAAACCCACCCCTCTCCCGAAAAAAAAAACAGAAGAATGCATCTTAGAATTGATGAAATATAATGTATTACAATTAAATGTAACGTTTGAAATCTGGTTAATAGACTCCCACCCTTCATTCATTTCCTAGCAAACCTTAATTTAAGGCAAGAAAGAGAAATAGAAAGATAAATTAAAAAAAAAAAAAAAAAAAAAAAAGGGCAGTGCACTGGTGGCTCAGTGGCAGAATTTTCACCTATCATTCCTGAGACCCAGATTCGATTTCTGGAGCCTGCCCATGCAAAAAAAAAAAAAAAAAAAAAGATAAGTGATGTGTTTCAGATTTGTCAAGATTTCTTTTGTAAAAACTTTTCTAAACAAGATTTTCTAAACATGATTAAGCAAATATACCAATTATTTCTTTTTTTTAGTTTTGTGATTTGAGCACCACACAGTTATATTATTCATTCAGAAAATTAGTTATCTTTCCATTCCACCCAAATGCATAGAACTTTTAATTTCCAAGACCCCAGATACTTCTATTTTGCAGGCTCCAGTGACTCAACGTACCAACTTACACTGGGGAAAATTCCTAACATCAACCTAAATCCCAGGAGGGTGGGGCCAACAGGCAAAAACAAACAAACAAACAAGCATCTCTTAGAGATGCATAGGAAGGTTAAAGTGACCCTGCCACCTTAGTCCTAAGATCAATGATTACAAAAATAGCTGGCTTTTTTAGACTGCAATCAAAGATAACTCAGTCATCTAAATGTAATAAGCAAAAAATAGAAATTTCTCATTTAAAAAAGCTCAATTAAAATAAATTTATATCAATTTGCTTTATTAATGAAACCTTTTATAAAGAATAGATTAACAATGAAAACTGGTTACCAAGATTCAATATAAGATCCTTGAGCACAGCCTATTCTCAACATGAAAACAAAATTTTGGATTTAAACTCTTGACAAATACATAAGGCTCTCGGTTATTTTGGCCATAAAAACCTTCAAATAAGTTTATATATTAAAAAAGATAATAAATCTAATCAAATATATGCTATAGGACAATTCCCTCAAATAAATATTTTGCCTTCTGAAACTAAAACTTCAAAAAGTCTAGTGAGATGGAACTGCATATGTAAACTAAACATCATTTATTCATCATCTCCTTCAAATACTTAGGAGGAAAGTGGTAAGGGTATGTGTATGCAATATATAGGGTCAGAAATCTGCTCCACTGTTTTGTAGTAGAATTGGGGGTGAGGGGAGATATACAAGATTTGAAGACCAGAAGGAATATGCACATTTTCTGAGTTTTATCTCTCAAGTAGGGGTTAAACTGAATGAATGGCTACTCAATATTGTGGTCGATGTTCATTTATTCTCACTGTCAAACGCTTCTGTAACTGAGAAGCTAGGATTTAACAAATGATTCTGATTTCTAATTTATTCTATAGATATTTCTTTTTGCTTTCTACTATATTAGAACAGCCAGAAGGAAATATCTGAAATTACTGAACTATAATCCACTTGCCTTGATCTTTAATAATGACTGTATAACAAAAGAGCCTTTGTCTTGTGATTGCAAAAACCCTGTGACTGAACCCCACTTGTACCCACTTAACCTGCTTTTCAATTTTAGAGTCTTATGATCACTAAAGACAGCCCAATTTTCCAAGGCTATTTTGCTAGATGGACCTGGATCCAACCAACACCAGCATGCGCAGTAACTTGAATTTTAACCGTAAGAGACCTGTCTCTTGTTACCATTTTCTTACATAAGCGCTACAGCTAAATGTATAATCAATCTATCTGCACATGTTCAATAATTAGATCATATCTAACTTCATCATCTCCAGCCACTGTGTTCATTATCTAAAACCTGCCCATCTTCGATACTATCAACTATCAAAGTTACTGAGGTTGGGGGAGAAAGGTTTTTAGGTTGACAGGCTACCTGCTTTGCACTTAGCAATAAACTCTTCCTCTCTTTGAAACCCTTGGATCTCGAGAATTGGTCATTTGAGTTCACAGGGCACAGTACAAAGAAAAATTGCTTTTCACTGGTAGCAAACTAGTGACCCCAGAAGGGACAAATGTTTTTAGGAAGCAAGGCTTACAAGTACTCAAAGTTCTGGAGCCCTGGCAGGATGGGTAGGCATGGTGATTGAGCCTTTGTGGCCACTAGACTCTTTTAGTCTAGAGGTTCAGCAACCAAGTTCTTCTCTGTTCTGCCAGTACTCCAGACCCTCAATACCTTAAAGCTTCAAAGAGAGACATCATTCCCACTTCCAAGTCTACACATCTGACTGGGTGAGTGAGTCATCACAGTAAAAGTGGGTCAGGAAGCCAGCATTGAGATTTGAGTTCCATGGACCTGGGTCTAAGGACCCGGTCCCACTTTCACAACAATCCCCCTTTGGTTTGACCTCTACACCTTTTTATTTTCTGGGTACCACTCTGTACGAGGTTTGAGGCCTTGACTTAAGTTTGTCTCTTTTGAGTACACCCTTGGAGAATAAGTAATCCAACAACTGGTATTTACTGAAATTAAGTAAGTATATGATAACTACTGGGATAGTAAGTTTTAGTGTTTAATGCCTATTTGTTAATTTGTGTTAATTAAATACAAAGTGTTAAGTATTATGTTTAAATTTGTTAGTTGATGTGTTATTACATTTATACTGTTCAAGTATTCTTACTGGTTATTGATCACAGAAATTCTTCAAAATGGAAAATTCTGATTCTAAAACCATTTCTGAATACAGCACTTTGGGCTGTATTTTGAAAAACTGGAAAAATTTTCATTAGGAGCCTACATAATGATTTAAAAAAATAGTTTATTTCTGTAACGTAGTCTACCGTAATATGATTTAGAATCAGGAGAGAAATGGTCTTAAGGATGGTTCTATAGAAAAGAAAACTATATTAGAGTTAACAGTTGTTCTGCAAAAGAGAACAGAAATTTGATGAAATCATGTATATTCAATCCTTTATTTGTCCCCCTCAGAAGTATAACTCTATGTTTCTGTTTTTTGTGTGACTAACTTTCTATTTGTGTCTGTCTGCTTATTCATCGTATATTTTCATACCTCTGGATGGTAGTAACGAATTAAAAGAAAAAATTTTTCAAAGAGCTCTATCTGAATTGCTTAAGGATACGTAAGTACTTTCACATGGAAATAAATTAGGACTTCTGAAGTCCAAAAGAAAAAGTAAAAAAAAAAACCTCTTAGCACCAGGGTTCAAGAGATTGGTATTTGTAATTACTGCATACAAACCCAGACATTGGAAAGAAACCACCCTCTGAAATTTCCTGAACGCAGCAGAGGGAAGCCTCTGGAAACAGCAAAGACTTTCCCAGTTGTCCAGTCACAGCTTTAGGCAAAACAGGCCTAATAATTCAAAACAATTAAAAGAACAGCATAGGAACACTTATCAACCATAAGGCCACATTAGGGGTCTTTTTTTAAAAAATATTTTTATAGAGAAATACCACACACATACAGTCCAATCATATTATACTATCAATGGCTCACAATATCATCACATGGTTGTGTATTCTTTGCCATGATCTCTTTTTTCTTTTTTCTTTTTTTTACATGGGCAGGCACTGAGAGGAGTGTGGAATGTGCTGGTTTGAAATGATGTTATGTACCCTAGAAAAGCCATGTTTTAATTCTAATTCCATTTTGTAAAGGCAGCCCTTTCTTCTAATCCCTCTTCAGTATTGCATGTTTGAAACTATAATTTGAGCATCTCCTTGGAGATGTGATTTAATCAAGAGTGGTTGTTACGCTAGATTAGGTACAGGCATGTCTCCACCCATTTGGGTGGATCTTGATTAGTTTCTGAAGTCCTATAAAAGAGGAAACATTTTGGATTGAAGAAGGAAAATGCCTCCCGGGGAGCTTCATGAAACAGGAAGCCTGGAGAAGAAGTCAGCAGATGACTCTGTTCACCCTGTGCCCTTGCAGATGAGAAAGGAACCCTGACCATGCTCACCATGTGCCTTTCCAGATGAGAGAGAAACTCTGACTGTGTTCACCACGTGCCCTTCCACTTGAGAGAGAAACCCTGAACTTCCCTGGTCTTCTTGAATCAAGGTATCCTTCCCTGGATGCCTTAGATTGGACATTTCTATAGACTTGTTTTAACTGGGACATTTTCTTGGCCTTAGAACTGTAAACTAGCAACTTATTAAATTCCCGTTTTTAAAAGCCATTCTGTTTCTGGTATAATGCATTCAAGCAGCTAGCAAACTAGAACAGAAGCATACCCAGGTCTCTGGTATGGCAGGCGAGAACTCTGCCTGCTGAGCCACCATGACCTGCCTGCACCATGATCATTTTTAGAACATTTGCATCACTCCAGAAAAAGAAAACAAAAAAGAACTCATACATCCCATACCCTTATCCCTCCCTCTCACTGACCACTAGTATTTCAATCTACCCAATTCTTACCCTTTATCTCCCCCTATTATTTATTTATCCTTATTTTTTTTCCTCATCTGTCTACACCCTGAATAAAAGGAGCATTAGACATAAGGTTTTCACAGTCACATAATCACACTGTAAAAGCTAAATCAAGGCTACTACAACACAATTCAACAGCTTCCGGTACTTCCCTCCAGCCACTCCACTACACCATAAACTAAAAAAGAGTATCTACATAATATCTAAGAATAACCTCAAGGATAACCTCTAGACTGTCTGAAATCTCTTAGCCACTGAGACTTTATTTTGTCTCATTTCTCTCTTCCCTTTTGGTCAAGAAGGCTTTCTCAATCCCATAAATCTGGGTTCTGGCTCATCCCCAGGAGTCAAGTCCCATGTTGCCAAGGAGATGTACAGCCCAGGAGTCATGTCCCACATAGGAAGGGAGGGCAGTGAATTCACCTGCTAATTTGGCTTAGAGAGGCCACATCTGAACAACAAAAGAGATTCTCTGGGGACTCTTAGGCATAATTACAAGTAGTTTTAGCTTCTCCTTTGCAGGAATAAGATTCTAGGGGCGGGCCCCAAGATTGAGGGCTCAGCCTATTGAAATTGTTGTCCCCATGTCTGTGAGAATATCAGTAATTTCCCAGATGGGGAAGTTGAATATTTCCTCCTTTCTTCCCAGTCCCCCAAGGGGAGTCTGCAAATACTTGTTTATTATCTGCTAAAATTACTCTGGGATATACTGAGGCATAACACTAACCTGTACAAACCAACAAGATCTCATACCCTATTCAAGATTCCATTTAATTATGGTGTTAAGTAAACTGACCATACAAGTTAAGTTAGATAATGTGCTACTCCAAAAATAAATTTTGCACCAACTAAACATCTCTCCCTGTGGTCTCACACAGAAGTTGAAGTTTGAAAATATGGGCCATATCATCCTTTACCCAGTATTCTGATTTACCTTATTCCTATCTAGATCAGCTTAACTTATATCTCTATACAAAGTCTAATCACTTTTTCAGCCTTTTTAACAGTTGCTGAATGGGGTAATGCTGACTTTCAAAGCTTTAGTGCCCTGTGAGTCTCAGCTATCACATAAATACCCGCAGCTTCAAGGAACAAGCAGGTTATATACAAATAGTTCAGTATTTCAGAATTTAGAAATATTAGTTTCAACTTCTAAATACATGTGACTGGTGTCAGTGCTTACACTCTCAAAACCTTTAAAATAGGTCCCAACCTGATAAACTATGCTTTCAAGTTCAATTCTTTTGAGTTTGTATATTATAGTTATTTCGTATGAATGAGGCATGATAGTATTTGCCTGTTTCTGACAGTTTATTCATCATATTGTCCTTAAGGTTCATTCACCTAGTTGCATGTCTTACAACTTCATTCCTTCTTGCAGCCACTAAGAAGTCCCTTGTATGTAAACACCACAGTTTCTCCTTCCATTCCTCAGTTACTGAACCCTTAGCCCATCTCCATCCATTGTGGATCACTAACAATGCCACCATAAATACCAGTGTGCAAATATCCATTCATGTTTCCATTCTCAGTTCCTCTAGGTATATACCTAGCAAACAAGATCATATGGCAAACCCAATCATAGCTGCCTACAGAACCACCATACTGCCCTCCAGAAGAGCTGTACCACATTAGGGGGTCTTATACCCCACTGCTCTAATTTAAAACTTTTAAAACCAAGTTCAACATACCAGGCCTCATTCTTTCTCTCACCTATCCCTGCCTCCAGGGCCTCTTAAACCTTGGCCAAATATGAATTAATCAGCTAAAGCAGCTATAGGGAAAAGGTTGAGTGCAGAAAGACGGGAGAGGTGTGGGCTTGGTTTAAATTCTTTCTACCAGGGCTGGAAATTAGACATAATAACACAGAACAAATGTCGCAGAATAGGCCAGGTTTTCTGACAGAATTCCCCAATTAAAATCTTTTTTCCACTAATAGATTTGCAACAGTAATCGTAGTAAGCAAATCTTATTAAATCATAAATAGCCTTAGGATAGGAGTAATTGAATAAGATCTAATTGCTGAATTTCAATAAGTAAAAGAAAATGTCCCTGAGTGATAAAAGAAAATTTTTCCTGGATTTATGTTTGGGAAAAATTAAACAATTATGGTATTATTTTCCAGAGCTGGATAGTCAATATACCATTGAGGTTCACAATTTTGGGATATTATGAAAACAGATTTTTGTAAGCCTCTAGAGGGAATATAAAAAGCAAATACAGCTGAAAAAAGCAGTGACAAAGTCTAGTCCTATTCCTGTTTTCATGATGATTTTTGAACGAAATACAATTTTATTTCACTTAGGTATAGTCTCCCTAAATTTAGGTAAGTTTACCAATCAAATAAACTAGCATTATATCTATTAGATCTTTAGATGGTAAAAATGTAAGTTTGTGATTAATAATTTTGACAAACTTTATTTTAAAAATAATTATGTTTTGCACGATGTTTAAAGTCAGAATCAACTAACCTTTTAAACAAGATGCATTGTTAAAGAAAGTGTGTGGTTTTATCCTCGAGAATGTGTAGAACATCCAGGAAAGCTGTAGAAAGTGTCAGAAACTAAATTCTACTGTAGTCAGTGCTGATTAATTTTGATAAGCTTGTCTAAGTGAGTATGGTTTGTCCTAATGTAAAGTGGCTAGTTTTAATCTGTCAAACAAGATCTGAATAGATATGGGAAGTTGCAGAAAGTTTGTGAAAGTGAATTCTGTCTGTTTTACTCAATGCCCACTATTAAGCGCTTTTGTGTCAAACTGTGTATTCATACAAAACTGGGGGGTAGGTTTCTCTCTGTTCAAAAAATAGAGATTGTTGGTCTGCTCTTAATGAAAAGTTATAAAAAGGATTTCTTAACCATCTGTGTATTCCATCTTGACAAATTTTATATAAAAATATCCTTCTTGATGTTTAAGTTGATCTTATCATCCTTTATCGCAGAACACAAGTCTTCCCACTTTAAAAGGAAAATTAACGCAAAGGATCTGTTCACTCATCTTGTAAAAGCGAAATGCTAAATTTTTAACCTATTACAAAGGAAATGTTTGGGAAGTTTTACAGTTACTAGAAGAGATTTTCTATCCTTCTGTTAGCCAACTCTGCATAGGGGAAATGTTATTCATAAATCAGAGACAGTATAAAATTCTTCAAGACTTGGCAATGTTCTCACTGTCCATGGTATATCCTTATACTGATCTATGTGATGGTAGAAAATAGTATGATGTTGTTACCCATGGTTTAAGTTATTCCTAGAAGAATGTTACAGATCGTGGAAACAAACAAATTTACTTGTCAGTTAGACTACTTTGCTCTAATACTTCTCTAAAAGTACATGTGGTCAGCTATAAGTCAGAACTTCATCTCCAACAAAAAAGGCAAGTATATAAATTATGTTCCACCTGTTAATTAACACAACCCTGGTAAATGTGTAAAGTTGAGACAGGACAAAACTTCTACTATGGTTTGTGATTAATGACCCCAATATAAGTCAACCATCAAATGTTTTTCTTCCTGAAAATAGCGTCATTTAGAAAATGCTTAAAAGAAAATTAGGACCTAAATTGTAAGTCCTTACAGCAGTCACACTTATTCTTGAGTTTTAACCTGTATCATATGAAGAGGTGCTTTGCTCTTTGTGTATAACCTGGCAGTTCCTGGAAACTTTAGGTGTTTCTGTGACACCTGAGATTCAAAATCAGGGTTCCACAGCTCTGAAAGTCAGCACTACTCCACACAGTAAGTGCTAAAGAAGCTGAAAAAAGCAGGTTAAACTTCAGTTAGAGATGTGAATGAAGCTGATCTGGTTAAGACTAACTATGAATCAGAATACAGAATACACGATGATACTGTTTGTATTTTCAGACTTCCACTTCTATGCGAGACCAGGGGAAGACATGTTTTATTTTGTCCAAAATTTAAATCTTCTGTAGCACATTATCTAATTTAACCTGTCAGGTCAGTTTATTTAAACAACCTGAATTATATGGAACCTAGAATAGGGAATGAGATCTTGATATTCTATACAGGTTAATATAATGCCCTGCTGCACTTGAGAGTATCAGAGGCAGAAAATGAAAAATATTTGCAAAGTCCCTTAAGGGACTGGAGAAAAAAAATTAGAACTATAAACTTCCCCACTACAGAATTCCACTATTCTGTTAAGCAATAGGGACTTCTCATTTAATGAGCCAAGACTTCGATTCTGAGGCTTGCCCTTACTGAAAATATTTCTGTAATGACAAGCTAAGCCTACTTATAATTAATGCCTAAGAGTCACCCCAGAGAACCTCTTTTATTGTTCAGATGTGGCCTCTCTTTCTAAGCCAGTCTCTGCAAATTAAGTTACTATCTCCCTGCTAGTGAGAGATGCCATTCAGGGTGTGTAAATTTCCCTGGCAACTTGGAACACGACTCCCAGGGATGAATACAGTCCTACCAGCATGAGACTGGCAAGGCTTTCTCAACCAAAAGGGGGAAAAGACACAAAACAAAGTAAAGTCTCACTGGCTAAGAGATTTCAGAGAGTCAAAAGGGCATTCTGGAGGTTCCTTTGCCAGAAAAGCCCTGAAACCCAGTAGTACACGTCTGAGAACAACAAAACCAGGTTCATTTCTCTACCCCAAAATATTGACACCCCTTTTCAGTATGAAGAAGCTAAAACAGTATCACCCCAATATTGCTCAAGATTGAGAGAATAATCAGGAGAGGGAGATGTAACTGAGAAGCTAGGATTTAACAAATAACTGATTACTGAATTATCATTAGTTGTTTCTTTTGCTTCTAGTATATTAGAATTGCTGGAAGGAAATACCTGAAATTACTGAACTGTTATCCACCTGCATTGATCTCTGATAATGATTGTATAACATACTGCTTTTATCTTGTGACTGTAAAAATCTTGTGACTAGTCCCACCTTATACCACTTTATCCTGTTTTTCAACTTTAGAGTCTCATCATCACCAAAGACAGCCAGTCCCTAACGTTTACTACTGAAGGGCCTTGGGTCAGCTCAGAACTAACCAACCCCAATTCCGATGCTATCTTGCTATATGGAGGTGGAACCAACCAAAACCAGCATACCTGACATGCGCAGTAGCTTAAGCTTTAACCTATAAATTAAATAAGTACCTCATTATCACCATTTTATAATCAATCTGCACTTGTCCGATAATTAGATCACCTCATCATCCCCAGCCATTGTGCGCATTATCGAATATCTGCCCATCTTTTAATACTATTCAACTATCAGTGTCTCTGCTTTTCAAGGAGACAGATTTTTAGTCTGATCAGCCATCTGATCTCCTGCTTCACCCTTAGCAATAAACTCTTTCTCTGAAACCCCAGGTTCTCAAAAATTAGTCATTTGTGCACATCAGGCAGAGAACCCATCATTTTGATCAGTTCACTTCTTTCTCTCTAAACACTAGGATTGTAAGTTTTTGTTAGTCCTTAGTTTTTTAAGGCAAAACTTAACACCCAGATCCAACTATATGAGACGACAAACTCAATATACAGAAACATTTCAAGGCCTGTCCTGATGCTGCTTAACATAAATACTATGTGCAGTAAAGAGGCTAATTTTTAAGTTTAAAAAAAGCTAAGAGGAATTTTTAAAAAATGAGAAACCTGTGACCCCCCAAATCTATTTTTATTTATAGCCATTATACTTTTATATATTACCTAAAATCTGAGCTATGATAAAGTACATATAATCAAATATTTTTTAACATTTTGCAAACGTAAGGACACTCAGATGGCTTATCCATGTGACTTGGACATTATGATAATGGACATTATGATAATGAATTAAGAGATGAGCCCCATACTTGTAGAGAAGATTTTGCATGTGGATGTTGAGTAATTTCCCAGTTGGAATAATTTGGGCTGCTTATAAAGGTGTTTCTATCTATAACACAAACATTTTTACAGAGATGAAGAAAGCATTCTAACACCCTTCTATGACACAAATTGTAAAATAATGTGCTGTAGCTTACCATTGTAGTATAAGATAGAGGTCCAAAAAGAAGAGAAAATGTATGTGCGTTGTTGAAGTCTGGTGAAAATCACGTCTTTAATGCCAATCTTACAGTACTGTGAAAGCAAAACAACAAATGCTCATATTAAAACAATGCTATTAAAAGGATTAAATGACAATATTTAGGAAATGACAAGAAAATCACTTGAAGAATATTGATTTTTATGCACTTTTTGACAATCTACATCAATAAAAGTCCTGGATCAAACCTGGACACAATGCTGAAAAGTACTGTTTAGTAATTACTTTATAGAAAAGCAAAGTGATGAAAACAGAAAGATACAGTGAAAAAGCTCGGAGTAAAGAATTAAAGACCTCTATTCTCTGAGCCAACTGGAAGGAGAACTCCGGCTTCAGCAGATCTTGCACACAAGGGTGGGTGAGCCGGGAGACCAAGATACAGTCTAAGATCAGACTCCTCCATCCCGTTCAGCGTGCCCTCCACTAAGCGGACCCGTCTCAAGCTCCGGGACCAGCCGGCGGAGAAAGAGCCCAGACCCCCGCAGGCTTCTCAGGTCGGCCCCGATTTCTGGTTTGCAGAGCATAGCATTTAAGACAAGCGCCTTCTCCCTGGGGACGGGCAATTCCTGGCTTGGGCCACCGCCACCGTCAGGACGCAGCGCCCCCACGCCAGTACCTACCACGGCCTGCAGCGCCCTCGGGCGGGCAGCGCAGCCCCCGCCCCTCCGATCCCCAACGCCTCACGCAGTGCTGAAGGCCGCGCAGCCCCGCCGGGAGCCGCCGCCTCCACGAAATGCAGCTGGCCGGACCGCGACCGCCCGACCGTCCACCCACCCACCTACCTTGCGGCCAACGGGATGGAACGAGGTGCGAACTCGGACCCGTCTCTCGGCTACCCCACGATCTTTTCCTCAGCCTCTCCCCCGACTCCTAACGCCGACCGGCGCGGCCGGAAGGGGCGGAGCAGCGAGGGCCGGTCGGCCTAGGCGGAAGGGGCGGAGCAGCGAGGGCCGGGCGGCCTAGCGGAAGGGGCGGAGCGACGAGAGCGATTTCTCGCGATGCCGGTTCTCGCTGGTCGGGCCCGGGGCTGGGCCTAAGCGCTCATTGGCTGGCCAGGTGAGGGGCGAGATCAAGGGAAATCCAGGAGCGCGTCCTTGAGGGAAGTTTCCGTAACTTCAAACTAACCGTTATAACAGGAAGTGAGCCACTTATAAGCATATAACGAGGGGCGGGGAGGGACGGGGGAATTGGCTAACACATTCTAAACGCTGTGTAAGCACTGGCATCCATCAAAAGCCGGGGGCCCTCAGCTGCATGTGTCCGAATGACCAGTTCCTGAGACACCCGGGTCCCCTAGAGAGGCTTTATGGCACAATTCGGAGACCAGACAACCTATGGGATGGAAACCTGTTGGTATCAGGAGATAAGCAGGTTTTAGGTAGTGAGCACGGTGGCCGAGGATGAGGAGTTAGCGATGACGTAATCACCGAGCATGCGCAGCTAGGTCGGTAATAAACTTGGTTGTAGGAGTTAGGTGTGGAGATCGCGCTGACAAGGTGCGGGCACCTTATAGGTGCAGGTTTCAACTACTGCGCCTGGCAGGTGGGCCGGTTTGGGTTGGGTCCAGCTCTGTCTAACAAGACAACCTTGGTATTGGGAAGGATTTGTTCTGGGCTCACCGAAGGCCCTTGTATAAGAAACAAGAGGGGCTGTCCTTGGTTATCGTAAGACTCTAAAGTTGAAAAACAGGATAAGGGGGTAAAGTGGGGTTTTAGACACAAGGCTTTTGCAATCACAAGGTAAAGGTTTTCTAATTATATAGTCATTATCAGAGACCAAGGCAGGTGGATTACAGTTCAGTAATTTCAGGTATTTTCTTATGGCAGTGCTAATATACTAGAAGCAGAAAGAAATAGCTGGTGATGATGATTCACTAATCAGAGTCATTTGTTAAATCCTAGCTTCTCGGTTACATCTCCCTCTCATTTGATCATTCTCTCAACCTGGAGAGATGTTGGGGTGACGACTGTTCTGACTTCTTCATACTGAAAATGGGTGTCGACATTTTGGGGGTAGAGAAATGAATTGGTTTTTGTTGTTCAAAGACATGTATGTCTTCTGGGTTTCAGGGCTTTTCTGGCATAGGAATGATCCAGAAGCTTCAAGTCTGTGAAAAATAAACTTAATAAGTAAAATTTGTATAGCAAAACACCTGGGATAGAGCCTGGGATACTCTTTAGGGTTTTCAGAAACATTGTTGGGTGGAGCTTGGCATACGGTCGCAATTGACAGTATCTGGCTGAAACTTGCATAAGAGTAACCTCCAGAATTACCTATTGCCTCTATTTGAAATCTCATAGCCACTAAAACTTCATTTCTTTTCCCCCTTTTGGTCAAGAAAGCCTTGCCAATCTCATGGTGCCAGGGCCATGCTCATCGCTGGGGGTCATGTCCCATGTTGCCAGGGGGATTTATACATCCTGAGTGTCATCTCTCACATAAGGGGGAGGTAGTGAGTTCATTTGGAGAGACTGGCTTAGAGCATCTGAACCACAAAAGTGGTTCTCGGTTGTGACTCTTAAGCATTAATTATAAGTAGACTTAGCTTGTTGTTACAGAAATAATTTTAATAAGGGCAAACCTCAAAGATCGAAGTCTTGGCTCATTAAATGAAGAGTCCCTTTTGCTTAACAGAATAGCGGAAGTCCCTAGGTGGGAAAGTTTATAGTTCCACATTTTTCCTCCAGTCCCTTAAGGGATTTTGCAAATATTTTTCATTTTCTGCCTCTAATACTCCCAAGTGTATCAGGGTATTACATTAACCTATACAAAATATCAACAGCTCATTCCCATAATAAAGGTATTATGCCCAAACAGGTGGGGGGATTGGGAAAGGGATATGGATTCTGTGTAGAAGAAAAGGAAATGTTTTCAAATAGATTATGGTAGTGAAGTCATGTCTTTACAATTAGGTTGGATTGAATGAAGTGTGAATAAAATTGTTTAAAAATGAAGACAAAAAAAAGCGCATTCCCTATTCTAGATTCCATGTAATTATATTGTTTAAATAAACTGACCAGACAGCTTAACTTAGATAATGTGCTACAGAAGATTTAAATTTTGGACAAAATAAACATGTCTTCCCCAGGTCCCACACAGAAGTTAAAGTCTGAAAATACAGACAGTATCATTCTATACCCTGTATTCTGATTTATATTTAGTCCTACTAGATCAGCGTCATTCACATCTCTAACTGAAGTCTGATTTCTTTTTTCAGCTTCTTTAACACTTACTGTGTGGAGTAATGCTGACTTTGAGAGTTGCAGAACTCTAACTCTGAGTCTCAGGTATCACAGAAATATCTAAAGTTCCAGGGAACTACCAGGTCATACACTAAGAGCAAAACATCTCAAAATTTAGACATAACAAGTTAAAGCTCAGGGATAAACATGACTCCTATAAGAGTTTACAGTCTAGGCCCTAATTTTCTTTTAAGCATTTTCTAAATGAAGCTATTTTCAGAAATAAAAACATTTGACGGTTGACTTATATTGGGGTCATCAACCACAAACCATAGAAGAAATTTTGTCCTGTCTCAATTTTCACATTTACCAGGGTTATGTTAATTAACAAGTAAAACATAATGTATATACTTGCCTTTTTTGTTGAAGACGACGTTCTGATTTATAGCTGACCACATGTACTTTTAGAGAAATGTTAGAGCAAAGTAGTTGTGCTAGTTTGAAAGGATGTATGTACCCAAGAAAAGCCATGTTTTAATCCTAATCCCATTTTGTTAAAGCAGCCGTTTCTTCTAATCCCTGGTCAGTACTGTATGTTGGATTATCTCCATGGAGATAATGATTCAGTCAAGTGTGGGTATGAAACTTGATTAGATGGTGTCATGACTCCACCCATTTGGGTGGGTCTTGATTAGTTTACTGGGATCTTATGAAAGAAGAAACATTTTTTGGAGAGAATGTCTATTTTTTTTTTGTATGCTGTATGGTAGGGGACACATTTCGTTCTTTGTCCATGTAAGTATCCTTTTATTGTAGCACCATTTGTTGAATTTTTGTTTGCTTGGTTTTTTGCTTGTTTGGGAGGTGCATGGGCCAGGAATCGAATCCGGGTCTCCCACATGACAGGTGAGAATTCTAACACTGAACCATCCTTGCACCCTCAGAGAATGCCTTTTGAGAATGACGAGAAAGCCATAGCATGGCCGAGCAGAGCCATGAGGCCAAGAGAACCACAGAGTCCACCAGTAAGCAAACTTTGGAGATTCTGAGAGAGCAGAGAACACCATAGAACCATGAAGCAGAGAGTCTACCAGCCAGTGACCTTTGGAGATGAAAAAGGAAAATGCCCCCTGGGAAACTTCATGAAACAGGAAGCCAGGAGAGAAAGCCACAGCCCATACTGCCATGTTCACCGTGCACCCTTCCAGCTGAGAGAGAAACCCTGGACGTCATCGGCCTTCTTGAACCAAGGTATCTTTCCCTGAATGCCTTGGATTGGACATTTCTATAGACTTGTTTTAATTGGGTCATTTTCATGGCCTTAGAACTGTAAACTAACAACTTACTAAATTCCCTTTTTAAAAGGCATTCTGTTTCTGGTATATTGCATTCCAGCAGCTAGCAAACTAGAACAATAGTCTAGTTGACAAGTAAGTTTGTTTGTTTCCATGATCTGTAACATTCTTCTAGGAATAGCTTAAACCATGAGTAACAACATCATACTGTTTTCTAACATCATGCAGATCAGTATAAGGATAGACCATAGGCAGTGAGAACATTGCCAAGTCTTTAGGAATTTTATACTATCTCTAAATTTATGAATAACATTTCATCCATACAAATTTGGCTAACAGAGGGATAGAAAAGCCCTCTTAAGAACTGTAAAACTCACCAAACATTTCCTATGTAATAGGTTAAATTTTAGCATCTCGCTTGTACTAGTTGAGTGAACAATTCCCTTGTAATAGTGTTCCTTTTACAGTGAAAAGACGTGTCTTCTGAAATAATAGATAAGGTCAACTCAAACATCAAGAATATATTATTCTTATTGATATAAAAATTGTCTTATACTGATCTGCATGATCATTTAGAACAGATATTTTAAAAGATACAAGATTGAACTCCAGTTTTGTATGAATACACATTTTGAAGCAAAAGCTCTTTTAAAAAATATTCTAAACCAGCCTATCAAACATTTGGTCAACATTGACTATGGCAAAGTTCATGTTCATAAACTCTCTACAACTTTCCATATGCATTCAGGTCTTGTCTTACATATTAAACTGGCCACTTTACTTTAGTACAAACCATAGTCCGTTAGACAAGCTTATCAAAATTAGTCAGCGTTGACTATAATAAAAATTCACTTTTAAACCTTCTACAACTTCCCATATTCATTTACATCTACTTTATATATTAAAACTAGCCAGTTTATTTAAGGACAAACCACACTCCCCTAGATAAGGTTATCAAATTTTAGTCAGCTTTGACTACAATAAACAAAATTTACTTTCACAAACCTACAACTTTCCATATTCACTCAGGGCTTTTTGAAAAATATTTTTATTATAAACAATGAACCAACATACCAACAATTCTTGACATACAGTCATTCTTGATATATGAACATTCTTGACATGGTTACAATCAGTGGCTCACAATATCATCACATAGTTGTGTATTCATCGCCATGATCTTTTTTTTGAACATTTGCATCTCTCCAGAGAAAGAAACAAGAAATAAGAAAAAACTTACACATGCCATACCCCTTACCACTCCCTTTCATTGACCACTAGTATTTCAATCTACTCAATTAATTTTAACCTTTGCTGCCCCCATTATTTGCTTATTTCTTATCCATATTTTTTACTCATCTGTCTATGCCATAGATAAAAGGAGCATCAGACACAAGGTTTTCACAATCACACAGTCACATTGCAAAAGCCATGTCATTATACAATCATCTTCAAGAAACATGGTTACTGGAACACAGCTCTACAGCTTCAGGTACTTCCCTCTAGCCACTGTAATATACCATAAACTAAAAAGGGGATAGCTATATAATGTGTAAGAATAGTATCCAGGATAACCTCTCGACTCTGTTGGAAATCTCTCAGCCACTGACACTTTATTTTGTCTCATTTCTCTCTTCCCCATTTCGGTCAAGAAGATTTTCTCAGTCCCTTGATACTGAGTCCCAGCTCATTCTAGGATTTCTGTCCCACAATGCCAGGGAGGTTTACACCCCTGGGAGTCATGTCCCACCTAGAGAAGGGAGGGCAGTGAGTTTGCTTGTTGTGTTGGCTGAGAGAGAGAGGCCACATCTGAGCAACAAAAGAAGTTCTGTGGGGTGACTCTTAGGCCTAATTTTAAGTAGGCTTAGCCTGGCCTTTGTGGGGAAAAGTTTCATATGAACAACCCCCAAGATTGAGGGCTCAGCCTATTGATTTGGTTGTTCTCACTGCTTGTGAGAATATCAGGAATAAAAAAATTTGTTTTTTTAATTCCTTCTATTGGAGGTTAAAAAATTTCTTTGTTTTCATAACATCCTAAAATCAGGAACAACCTCAAAATTATATTGACTATCAAGCTCTGGAAAATATACTACAGTTGTTTATTTGTCCCAAGCATGAATTCAGGAAACTTTCTTTAGCTCTCAATGTCACTTTCTTTTACTTACTGAAATTCATCTATTAGTGCTTATACAATTACTCCTATCCCAAGGCTATTTATGATTTAATAATGATTTTCTTATTGTAGTTATACTGCAGTTATTATTGGAAAATAACTTTTATTCAGGAATGCTTTCAGAACAAACATGGTCTATTTTGCAGCATTTCTTCCATACTTACATTTTCTAATCTTCAGGCCCAGTAGAAAGAATTCTAAATCAAGACCACACCTCCCAAATCTTTCTGCATGCAACCCTTCCCCCACGGCTGCTGTAACTAGTTAGGCCCTGAGGGCAGCGATAGGTGAGAGAGAGAGCATAAGGCCTGCTCTGTTGAATTGGTTTTAAAAATTTTAAATAAAGGTGGTGGGATTCAAGACTCCTAAGGTGGCCTTAATGTTAATGAGAGTTTCTTTGCCCTTCTTTTAATTGTTTCCAATTATTAGATCTATTTCACCTAATGTTGTCACCTGGACGATTGGCAAAGCTTCCGACATTTCCATAGATAGCAGCCTGCTGACTTCAGGAAATTTCAGAGGGTGGTTTCTTTCCAATGTCCAAGTTTGTTTACAATAATTACACATGCGAATGCCTTGAACCCTGGTGCCTGAAGGTATTTCCCTTTTTCTCTGGGACTTCAGGAGATAATACATATATAAATACATATATGCACTTACTTATTGTGCTGGTTTAAAATTGTGTGCCCCAGAATAGCCATGTTCTTTAATCCTGATTCAGTATTGTTGGGTGGAATCTTTTTGTTTTTTCCTTAACATATGGTCATTCTGTTCTACATATATAATCAGTAATTCACAATATCATCACATAGTTGCATATTCATCATCATGATCGTTTCTTAGAACATTTGCATCAATTCAGAAAAAGAAAAAGACAACAGATAAAAATTCATATATACCGTACCCCTTTCGTTGATCACTAGCATTTCAATCTAAGTTTATTTTAACATTTGTTCCTGCTATTATTTATTTTTATCCCATATGTTTTACTCATCTGTTGATTAGGTAGATAAAAGGAGCAGCAGACACAAGGTTTTCACAATCACACAGTCACATTGTGAAAGCTATTATCATCATTATACAATCATCCTCAAGAAACATGGCTACTGGAACACAGCTCTAACATTTTCAGGCAGTTCCCTCCAGCCTCTCCATTACATCTTGATTAACAAGGTGCTATCTATTTAATGCATAAGAATAACCTCCAGGATAACCTCTCGACCCTGTTTGGAATCTCTCAGTCATTGACACTTTATTTTGTCTCATTTCGCTCTTCCCCCTTTTGGTAGGGAAGATTTTCTCAATCCCTTGATGCTGAGTCTCAGCTCATTCTAGGGATTTGGGTGGAATCTTTTTGATTAAGTTGTTTTCCTAGAGATGTGAGCCACCCAGTTCTGGTTGGGACCTTTTGATTAGGTGGTTTCCATGGAGAGGTGTCTCCATCCATTCAAGGTGGTGACTTATTAGAGTTTTTAAGAGAGACTTTTTTTTTAGAAAAAGCTTCAGAGCTGACACAGAGATGTTTGAAGATGCAGAAAGAAAATACCCTGGGAAAGCTGTTTGAAACCAGACATTGTAGGACCAGCAGATGCCAGCCATGTGCCTTTCCAGATCAGCTTTTCTTGAGCCAAAGTATCTTTTTCTGAATGCCTTGATTTGGACATTTTTTTTATATGCTTAGAACTGTAAATTTGTAACTTAATAAATTCCCTTGATAAAATCCAACCCATTTCTAGTATATTGCATTTCCAGCAGCATTAACAAACTAAAACATTCATCTTTAAGGAATTTGAATAGAGCTCCTTAGAAATTTTTTATTAATTAACTATTACCATCCATATGTATGATAATATACATTAAACAAACAGATAGACACAAATAGAAAGTATGTCACATGCAAAAACAAATATATATTTTTAAGAGGGACAAATAAAGGATTGAATATATATCATATCATCCCATTTCTGCTCTCTTTTGCAGACAATTCTAACTGTAATACTGAAGTAGTGGAAACAATGTTTTCCCAAGAAAGCACCTGAGCCTCAGAGAAATGACCAAAACTTTATTGCCGGCTGAACCAGAGGACTTTTTGTCCAAAGTCTGAGCCCCAAATATTCTTTGTTTCTAGATTATATAGGCTAGTGAGCAAGGCAGGAGTTACTAAGGGAATGAGTGCTAAACACTGGAAAAGTACAGAGACAGAACTTGCAGGGTAGGAGTTACTATCTGGCCCTTAGCTGAACTCCTTTGTCTGAGATAAGGGCAGCTCCTGGGCTTGACAAGAAACAGGCCTGGCAGCCTCCCTCCTTGCACACTGTTATCTCCGGACAGGCTTGAGCAAGCCTGGATGTGATTTACAGCACTGCAGACATTCTGCTTTTCTTCCTTCGAGAAAGGATACAGTTATACACCTTTATGAGAGCATCAATTTATAGTGATGCACACAGATACACAGAGTAATACGCATGAATGCATAAAGTGATACACATAAATTCATAAAGTTATATAATAATACTGAAGTTAAACTTGTAAACTACCTCAATACAATGTCCATTTCTATAAAACCAGTCAGCCCATTTCTTTCCTGATTTTGAATCATACTGAGGTGAAGCTGTGTTACAAAAATAACACAGCTTGGCCTCAGTTTGTTTTTTTTAATAGGCCTATAACTAAAATCTTTCCCTTTTTTCAAAAGGTAGCACAAAGGGCTATATTCAGGAATGCTATTAGAATCAGTCAACAGTTGGGAATACTTGAATAACATAAATGCAGTAACATACAAACTAACAAATTTAAATAGATGCTTAACATTTACTATATATTAACACACCTATTAATAACTAGACCAAACACATTGATGAACTTAGACATTAAACACTTGCTATACTTAAGTACATACTAATTGCAAATTACACAGACATTATATACATAATTTCATTAAATACCAATTAATGGGTGGATTACTGATTTTCCAGGAGTATGCTGAAGAGACAAACTCAGGACAGAACCTCAAGCCCTGTACCAACTGATACCCAGAATACAACAAGGGGAATTGTTCTAGAAGCAGGTTCAGGGCCCCAGATCTAGGTCCAGGGGACCAAAACCTCCATACTGACTTCCCTACTTTTTTTTTTTTTAATATTTTTATTGTAAAAACTTAACATATAAACATATATTCTTTTTTTATTTGTCTTTTATTTATTTATTTATTTTAAACATAACAACATATGAAAATGAACATTTTTACCATATGATCATTTCATTCTTGGTATATAATCAGTAACTCACGATATCATCACATAGTTGTATATTCATCACCATGATCATTTTTTAGAACATTTGCATCAATTCTGAAAAAGAAATAAAAAGAAAACAGAAAAAAACTCATACATACTATTCTAGTTTGCTAGCTGTCAAAATGCAACACACCAGAGATAAACATATATTCTTGACATAAAAACATTACATACATGGTGTACATTCAATGGCTCACAATATCATTACATAGTTGTATATTTATCACCATGATCATTTTTTTAACATTTGCATCACTCCAGCGAAAGGAATAAAAAGAAACAATTCATACATACCATACCCCTCAACGTTCCCTCTCATTGGTCACTAGTGTTTCCATCTACCCAAATTATTTTACCCTTTGTCCCCCATTATTTATTTATTTATTTATATCCATAATTTTTACTCATCTGTCCATATCTTAGATATAAGGGGCATCAGACACAAGGTTCTCACAATCACACATTCACATTATAAACATTTTAACTTTATACAATTGTCTTCAAGAATCTAGGCTACTGGAACACAGCTCAACAGTTTCAGGTACTTCCCTCTAGCCACTCCAATACACCATAAACTAAAAAAGGATATCTATGTAGTGTATAAGAATGACCTCCAGGATAACTCTTGACACTGTTTGAAATCTCACAGCCACTGAAACTTTTTTTTTGTCTCATTTCTCTCTTCCCCCTTTGGTCAAGAGTGCTTTCTTGATCTCTGAATGACAGGTCCTGACTTATCCCAGGTTTTCTGTCCCAGGTTGCCAGGGAGATTTACACCACTGGGAGTCATGTCCCATGTAATGGGGGAAGGCAGTGAGTTCACATGCTGAGTTGGCTTAGAGAAAGAGGCCACATCTGAGCAACAAAAGAAGTTCTCTGGGTATGACTCTTAGGCCTAATTTTTAGAAGGCTTAGCCTGTCCTTTGTGGGAATAAGTTTCATAGGAGCAAACCCCAAGATTGAGAGCCCAGCCTATTGATTTGATTGTCCCTACTCCTTGTGAGAATATCAGGAGTTCTCCAAATGGGGAAGTTGAATTTTCTCCCTTTCTCCCCATTTCCCCAAGGGGACTTTGCAAATACTTCTTTACTCAGTGTTCACATCACTCTGGGATTTATTGAGATATCACATTAACCTGGACAAACCTACAAAATCTCATGCCCTATTCAAGGTTCCATGTACTTAAGGTGTTCAATTAAACTGTCCATATCAGTTAAATTGGGAAACATACTAGTTAAAATACAAATTTTGTTCCAAATAAACACTTCTTGCTTTAGTCTCACCCAGAAGTTGAAGTTTTAAAATATGAATAACCATCTGTTTGCAACACCTTGCAACACTGACATTCCTTTGTTATTCCTCATGCAAAAACATTTTTTAATTTGTATATTTAGTCAGTATCATTGTACACTCTAGGCATTCCTAGATTATAGCATCTCAGTCTTTACTGTCTATCTTTCCTTCTGGTTTCATATGTGCCCTCCTCCCTCTGTCATTCTCACACCAGCCAACTTTTACCTTGATGACTGAGGTCCAGGGGACTAAACCTCCATCCTGACCTCCTGACCTGATTTACTTGACGACTCAGTCACCCAGTCAGATATCCATACTTGGAACTGGGAACAGTTTCTCTCTTTGAAGCTTTTTAAGGTGCCAAGTGTCTGGAGTGCCAGCAGAGCAGAGAAAAACCCAGTTGCTGAGTCTCTAGAATGAAACAGCCTAATGGTTACAAGAAACTCAATTACCAGGCTTACTTGTCCTGCTGGGGCTCATGAAATATGAGTAGTCAGACTCCTTCCTAGAAACCTTGATCTCACCAGAGTCACCAAATTAATGCTAGTCAAAAGTGGTGACTTCTGTGACCAAAGTCCTCAAATGACCAATTCTCGAGACCCCAGGGTTTCAGAGAGAGGACATTGCTAGGCACAAAGCAGGACATCAGATGGCCTATCGGACTAAAAATCTGTCTCCCTGAAATGCCGTAACTCTGATAGTTTTATAGTATCAAAAGATGGGCAGGTTTTAGAATAATGAGCACAATAGCTGGGGAAGATGAAGTTGGAGAGGATGTAATTATTATGCATATGCAGATCACTTACATGCTCAGTCAGAGGATGTTTGTAAGAAAACAGCAACCTCAATATGGTGATGGGCATGATTTTTAGTATCATAGTGATGTATAGAGTATTTATAGGTTAAATTTGAAGATACTGTGCATGTCAGGTGGGCCAATCTTGGTTTGTTTCAGCTCTGTCTCTATCAAGATAGCTTTGGAATTGGGGTGGGTTGGTTTGGAGCTGACTCAAGGTCCTTAATAAATTGACTTTAGTGATCATAGGACTCTAAAGTTGAATAATAGTATAAAGGGGTACAAGCAGGGGTCAGTTACAAGGTTTTTCCAACCACAAGATAAAGTCTATGTAGCTATGTAATCATTATCAAAGATCAAGGCAATTGGATTACAGTTCAGAAATTTCAGAAATTTTCCCTCTGGCTGTTCTAGCACACAAGAAAGTTAAAAAAAAATCTATATAACGATTCAGTAATCATAATCACTTGTTAAATCCTAACTTCTTGGTTACCTCACCACCTCTATCTAAAGCATTTTCATCATTCCCAAATAAAGGCCTCTACCAACTAAGTAGTTACCCCATTCCCTTTCCCCCAGCCCATTGCATTCACCAATCTGCGTTCTATCTCCAGAGGTGCCTATTCTGGATATTTCATATTAATGGGCATGTACAATAGGTGGTCTTTCTGTCTGGCTTTTTTCACTTGGTATCATGTTTTCGAGGTTCAGTCAAGTTGTAGTTTGTATCAGAGCTTCATGATTTTTAATGGCTGAATAATATTCTGGATAGACCATAGTTAGTTTTTCCATTCATCCCTCTTGGCTGTTGTGGATCATATTGCTATGAACATTTGTGTGCAAGTGTTTGTGTGAGCACCACTTTTCAGTTCTTTTAGGTACAGATCCTACAGTGAAATTGCAGAATTATATTGTAGCCTTATGTTTAACTTTTTCAGGAATCACCAAACTATTTTCCACAAAAGCTGAGCCTTTTTATGTGTTACCTGCAATGTTAGGAGGGTTCCAGTGTCTCCACATCCTCTCCAATACTTGTTATGGTCTGCCATTTGGATTATAGCCATCTTAGTGGGTGTGAAATCATACCTCATTTTATAAATTGGAAACTGAGGCTAAATGGCAGAGTTGTATTTTCAATGCAGGCAGTTTGGCTCTGGAGATAATGTGGTCAACCTCTGTAAAGAGTATCTTTATTTAACTTTCCATTAATTAGCTAACTTTTGTGTATTTTTCATACCAATCGAAAGATGTATGGTCACTGTTCTATACTGTTTTTTCTTCTTGATATATTTTAGAAAAATTTCCATGTCAACACTCAAGTATATGTGTTACACTCTTTCCAACATATATAGACAATTCTATTGACCATACTATGACTTATTCAAGCTAGGTTCTATTATGGACAGTTAGATAACTTCTCACATTTTGTTATTAAAAACAGTACTGTAGTGAATATCATTATATATTAATCCTTGCTCCCATGTGAGACTCCATTTGTAGGATAAATTGCTAGTAGAATTGCTGCATCAAAAGATATATGCATTTGAAAATTTTTTAGATCATATTTGTTCTAGTTTGTAAAAGGTGCTGGAATGCAGTATTTATTAAGTTGCAAGATGACAGTTCTAAGGCATGAAAATGTCCAAACTAAGGCAGCCAGGGAAAGATACCTTGATTCAAGGAAGGCCGATGAGTCCAGAACACCTCTGTCAGCTGGAAAGGCACATTGTTCTAGTTTGCCGGCTGCCGGAATGCAATATACCAGAAATGGAATGGCTTTTAAAAAGGGGAATTTAATAAGTTCCTAGTTTACCATTCTAAGGCCATGAAAATGTAAGAATTAAAGCAAATTTATAGAAATGTCCAATCTAAGGCATCCAAGAAAAGATACCTTGGTTCAACAAGGCTGATGACATTCAACATTTCTCTCTCAGCTGGAAGGGCACCTGGTGAACATGGCGGCATCTGCTGTGGCTTTTTCTCCAGACCTCTTGTTTCCAGAAGCTCCCCGGGAGGCATTTTCCTTCTTCATCTCCAAAAGTCACTTGCTGGTGGACTCTCTGCTTTGTGGTTCTGCTCAGCTCTGCTGTAGCTTTCTTGTGGCTCTAAAAAGGGACTCTCTCCAAAATGTTTCATCTTTTAAAGGATTAATGGGTGGAGTCACAACTCCATGGAAGCTATTGGATCAAAACTTACAACCCAAAATTGGGTGGGTCACATCTTCATGGGAACAATCGAAATGCTCCCAGCCAGCAATATTGATTGAGGATTAACGGACATGGCTCTTCTGGGGTTCACCACAGATTCAAACCGGCCCACACATGGCAACGTTTGCTAGCTTTCTCTCCCGGCTTCTCATTTCATAAGGATTCCCCAGGGGTGCTCTCCTTCTGCAACTCCAAAGATCTCCAGCTGTGTGGCTCTCTTGGCTCTTTTGGCTTTAGAGTTTTTTCCAAAATGGTTCTTTCATAAAGGGCTCCAGTAAGCAACCCCACCTTGAATGGGTGGAGACACATCCCCATGGAAATCATCTAATCAAAAGTTACCACCCACAATAGAGTGGGTCACATCTCCATGGAAAGAATGAAAAGATCCCACCCAGCAATACTGAATGAGGATTAAAGGGCATGACTTTTCTGGAGGTACATAATAGCTTCAACTCAGCACAGTAATACTGAGTATTCTCCGAGAGTTTATGCCAACATCTTCATGAGTGCCAATTTCCTTACTCTTTTTTTTTTTTTTTTTAACTTTTTTTGTTGTATGGTATAACATAAATACAAAGCAAAGAAATACAAAAGCAATAGTTTTCAAAGCACTCTTCAACAAGTGGTTACAGGACAGATCCCAGAGTTTGTTATGGGCTAACATATGATCCTCTTATATTTTTCCTTCTAGCTGCCCCAGAATATAGGAGGCTAGAGGTCTTAATTATTTTTTTATCATCACAATCGACTTTTTTTCCTTCTTTTTTGTGAAAAATAACATACATACAAAAAAGCTATAAATTTCAAAGCACAGCACCACAATTAGTTGTAGAACATATTTCAGATTTTGACATGGGTTACAATTTCACAATTTTAGGTTTTTACTTCTAGCTGCTCTGAAATACTGGAGACTAGAAGAGGTATCAATTTAATGATTCAGCATTCATATTCATTTGTTAAATCCTATCTTCTCTGTATAACTCCGCCCATCACCTTTGATCTTTCCATTCCTCTCTTTGGAATTGCTTGGGCTATGGCAATTCTAAATTTTTGATATTGGGAAGATCTGTCACTAATTTGGGGTAGGGAGATGGAACTATCTGATGTTCTGGAGAGGCTGGGCCAGGTTTCAGGACTTTTCTGGACCAGGGACCCACCTGGAGGTTGTAGTTTTCTGGAAAGTTACTCTAATGCCTGGAACCCTTGTGGAATCTTATATATTGCCTTAGGTGTTCTTTAGAATTGGCTGGGATGGTCCTGGTTGGGGGTTGTCAGGTTATGATAGTAGCAAGGTCTAACCGAAGCTTGTGTAAGAGCAAACTCCAGAGTAGCCTCTTGACTCTATTTGAACTCTGTCTGCCACTGATGCTTTATTAATTATACTTCTTTCCCCCCTTTTGGTCAGGATGGAATTGTTGATCCCACAGTGCCAGGTCTGAATTCATCCTTGGGAGTCATCTCCCACGTTTCTGGGGAGACTTTGCCCCTGAATGTCATATCCCACGTAGTGGGGGTGGGCAATGATTTCACTTGCAGAGTTGAACTTAGAGAGAGTGAGGCCATATCTGAGCAACAAGAGAGGTCCTCCAGAAGTAACTCTTAGGCAAGCCTATAGGTAGTCTAAGCTTCTCTGCTACCTACATAAGCCTCACAAGAGTAAGGCTTATGATTGAGGGCATGACCTATTGATTTGAGTGTCCCTAAAGTTTGACACCTTATCAGGGGATTCCCTGATGGTAAGGTTTAATACTTCCATATTTTTCTCCCAATCTTCAGGGGACTTTGTCAATATTTTTTGATTACCTGTGTAATATACTCTAGGACGTATCCAGGTATTACAACATTCTATACAGGATTAAAGGACCTCTTTCTTAGTCTGTGCTTCCAATTGTTCAAATAGGCTAAACAGATAGGTTGAATTAGATTACACTACACTACACTACAGAAGATTTCAGTTCCAGACCAAATAAACCTTTCTTTCATTGGTCTCAAAGAGTATGTGTGGTTTTAAAATATAGACACTGTCTTCCTTTCCCCTATGTTCTGAATTAAATTCACCCCAACCTGTTTGGCTACATTCTTATCTCTAAATACCAGGTTATATATATATAACAGCCTCTTAAAATCCAGAATCAATTTCCTCACTCTTCATCAGGGCTGTGTGTTATTAAACTCTTTGATCTTGCCAGTGTGTATATAGAACGTTTTCATTTGAATTCACATTTTTTTAATCATGAGTGAAGGCGAACATCTTTACCTACATTTATGATACTTCTCCTACCCCTGTTACTTTGTCATAAGTGTTTTTGCTCAAGTGTCATAGCTGGGAAGAATCATGGATCTCTCTTTCTCAACTATGGTGGTTTGGAGTTCTGTACCCCAGAAAACTTGAAAAACATGTCCCTAAATTTAATACATTCCTTGTAAGTAGGGACTTTTGATGTTTGTTTTTTTTTTCAGTTAAAGTATGGCTCACCTCAATGAAGATGGCTCTTAAATCTATTATTGGAGTTCTTTATAAGTGGAATGAATTCAGACAGAGAGAGAGAAAGCCACAGAGGGAGCACCCAGAAGATGAAAGTCAAAGAGAAGGGAGAAGCCAGGAGAGGCCACCATGTGCATTGTTATGGAACACCAGCTGCCGCCCAGAATGCCAGTCTTCAGGAAGAAAGCACCGCCTTACTAATACCTCTATTTTGGAATTTTCTTAGCCTCAACCTGTGAGTCAATAAAATCCTGTTGTTTAAGCCAGTGCATTGTGTGGAATTTGCTTGCACAGCCAAGGAAACTACAACTATCCTCCTGTGGCTGGGTAAGGGGCCCAGTTCTGTGCGTGACTTCTCCACCTTCTATCAGCACCTACTGAAATGTAATCACCTGTCTCCTTTGCTAGTTCTCGGGCACTGTAAGGTTAAGACTGTAGTTCTTAACTCTGCCTCCAGCATCTAGATAACGTTTTGGCACAGAGTGGCTGCCCAATAAAAATTGTACTAATAAAAGGTGGATAAACTGTACCTTATACTACTAACTTCCAAGTCATCATCATCTGTAATATTTGTTGTTTACTGCGTAGTCAGAATTTTCTAAGCCTTTTACATGCATTAATTCTTTTTGGCTTCCTAAGAACTCAGTGAGGACGTCCTATTATCCCCAATACTCCATAGGAATCTGAGGCTGATATGTGACAGATCTGGATTTTGAATCCAGGTGCTTTGTCTCTGGAGGTAGATTGCTTCTCTTAGAAGAGCGTTTACTGAGCTCTATTCTCAGTGCTTTACGTGCATCCTTTCATCTGCCCAATGTTATAAGTCATTACAAAACAGTAGCTAACATTTATTGAGCACATGCCATGCATTGTTCGAGGAACCATACATTTAACATACAGCAATCCTATAGAGTAAGTACTATTTTTATCCTCAAACCCTAAATTGCCCTGGGTCACTCAGTTGATAGATTGCAGCCTAGGATTGAATCTTGACTCACTGATGCTAAAACCTGTCTCTGTCATCTATGCACTGTCAAAATTTGTTATGGACTTAAATCTCTCTATATCTTACTTTCTACAAATGCTCACTCTCTCTCCTGATTGTGAGCCACCTGGAGACATGTCCAAACCTGTTTGCATAAAATGTTTCTGGTACAAATTAACCAAGGGCTCCCAATCTGTGCCTGGTTGCTTCAGGCTGTTTCCCTGGGCCTCCACATTCTGGCTGCCTGGCTCAGCTCTGGGGAGAAAATGATTCTCTTTGAGTGTTGGAATCCCACTGTGGTCTTTCTCCCTTCTTCCCTGTTCCTCTCAGGATGGGAGGAGGTGAGTTGCAGGGAGAAGATGCTCCAACAGTATCCAAGGAGGATCTGCCTGCCTGTTAGCTTGAGGACAGCTGTTGGACAGGTGTGCCAGCCCCGGTGGTCGCTTTTCTCCTCACCTATTTCTGGCACGCAGCTTAGGCACCATGCACTGCATTTACCCTCTGAAAGCTTCTCTGGGGGGTTTCAAGCTCGGGGATGTCAGCAGTCATGGTGTGTTCATATTTTTATCGTTCAGCATGCATATGCTGGCACCCTCCCAAATTAGAGCCTCAAAAAGGTTTGCTGAAACAATTCGATCCTGATGCCCCTCGAGAGGACTCTTGCACAAACGTGACGTCTTGTGGCACCAAGTGAAACAGTCAGTCCCGGATTAGTATGTTCTTTGAAACATACTACTGGTGTTTTAAACAATGTTCAGTTTAATAAAATGATGAATTTACAATTTAACCTGCTTATACCTTTAAGTGCAATGTACTAATCTTATTATAAATTTAGTAAATTTTGTCTCAACGAAAACAGTCTTTTTCTAAGCCCTTAGGGAACTCTTAGCCCCTCAGAATTCCCTAAATTTGAGAACTGTGACTCTCAGGTATGATATTTAGCCTTTTTTTTTTTTCTGGCTGTTTTTCTATAAGAGGGTTTCTAAATTCCAATTAATGACTAACTCTTGAATTCTTGTCTCTATGAGACTATTAAGGGGAAAAAGTTTTATAGCTTTGAATAAAACTCCGTGGTATGCCCAGGTCCTATGGGTGCACTTACCCCACTTTCTCAGCGCAAAGAATCAATGTTCCTTCAGCCAATACTGGCTTCAGCACACGGTGTCTGACTTTCTTCCAAGGATAACCTTGATAGAGATAGAAAGACAAAGGAAAACCATAATAAAGCAGAAATCAAAAGCCAGAGAAAGCAGAGATCCCCAATGTGACATTTGATTTTCTGTCCTTGTCCCATTCTTCCTTTGTTCGGGCACGCTCAAGGAGCCAGAACTGTGGAGACATGGTCCTTACCCCGTAAATATCTCAAGAACTTGTTCTGCTGCACGTTTGCATCTCCCGTATCTACCACAATCGGGGTGCTCAGCGTTCCTTCATTCATCAATTATTTATGGAATGTCTGTCATCTGCCAGGCATGGCTCTAAGTGCTGGGAGATACTAGCAGTGACCAGACGCAAAAATTCATGAATGGAGAAATGTTCTAGTGCAAGAGCACCCAAAACAGCAACTGAATAAGAAAACCCAGCTGTGCCAGGATGTGCTAGTGTTCTCAGGCAAAGACACAGGGAATACACTGTAGTTAGGAAGCTTGGGTTGCTCATTCCTTACAGTGAGGGGTCCTGTTGCCACAGAGAACCATGGGACAGCTCAGGAAGAGGCTGTTAGGAAGGACCTACTGTAGGATTTGGGCTTTGGTTGGGTCATTTTGGGGGAGGTCTAAGGAGTGGAGCTTTGCTCTGGATTGGATGTTGTCAGGAAGTGGGGACATTTCTGTGATTGGGAATCTTCCTCAATCTCATCTACAGAGAGGGTAGACTATACGGAAGACGAATCTGGAATTGGCGAAGAAGCAGCCGTCACCCATCAAGAAGGGGAGATGCTTGGTATTTTGTGAGTCATGCAGTGACCTTCTTTTTGTCTCGCTTTATCATGAGCTAATCTATGTGGTTGTTGATGTCCAGCAGAACATGGTCCAGCTGCAAGAATCGGACTAATTTACGGGTACCAGGGCCTTTACTTTTAGATGATAATCAGCGCCATGTAGAGGAAAAATAAAGGAGGGGGAGGAAATAGGGAATGTTGGTGAAAAGAGGTGGGAGTTGTTTTGACTTTTCAAAGGAGGGTCGGTGAAGGGCACATGAGTAACTAATGTGTGAGGAAAGGTCTGAAGGAGGGGAGGTGTGAATTGCCAGAGCGTGCGAGGTGGGATGTGGGTGCAAGCTGGAGGCAAGGGAGAATCCTGGGCATGTTCTAGAAACAGCAAGGAGTCTAGTGAGCCTAAATGGTTAGAGGTCAAAGAAATGACCCAACCTAGATTTTCCTGCTAGAAATAAAGTCTAGTGCAGTTTCCCAGGACTGAGTGGAGAGCAACTGATTTCAGCGGACCCTGAGGCAAGCCGTACCACTTTATGGTATATTAATCAGAGTTATAGATAAATAGATCCAGGATTGGCTTAGTTCAGATTGGATTTTTTTTTGTTAGTGGTGTTAATTTTTAAATTAAAAATATATATATATAACACCAAACAAACGCAAACATTCTTAACTTTTGGTGATCCTGTTCTACATATATAATCAGTAGTTCACAATATCATCATATAGTTGTATATTCATCATCATGATCATTTCTTGGAACATTTGCATCTATTCAGAAAAAGAAATAAAAAGAAAGCAGACAAAAATTTATACATACCATACCCTTACCCTTCCCTTTCATTGATCACTAGCATTCAATCTAAATTTTTACATTTGTTCCCCCTATTATTTATTTTTATTCCCCATGTTTTATCTACCTTATCAAAAGACAAGTAAAACATATGGAAAAACATACAGACTGCATTTTTTTTTTTTTAGCCTTCAAAAAATTTATTATGGGTGTGTGAAATGTTAAGACTTCCAGATGGGAATAGAGGATAAAGCAACACCCCAATCCCCAGCATACAGATTTATCAAGTGTTCACATCATGACATACTTTCTTCAGAATCATTTAAAACTAGAAATAAAATATTGCAGATTCAAGCAAAGGTCCCCTCATACCCGTCTCAGGAGTTGCCTAATGTTACAAATCCAGTTTTTTTTTTTAATTATTAATTAAAAAATTAAGAAACCAAATAAAACATCAACATATATAATCAGTAATTCACAATATCATCACTTAGTTGCATATTCATCATTTCTTAGAACATTTGCATTAATTCAGAAAAAGACATTAGAAAAAGAAATAAAACAAACACAGGAAAGAAAAAAAAAGATTATACCTACCATACCCCTTACCCCTTGCTTTCATTGATCACTAGCATTTCAAACTAAATTTATTTTAGCATTTGTCCCCCCTATTATTTATTTTTATTCCATATGTTCTACTCCTTTGTTGACAAGGTAGATAAAAGGAGCATCAGACACAAGGTTTTCACAATCACACAGTAACATTGTGAAAGCTGTATCATTATTCAATCATCCTCAAGAAACATGGCTACTGGAACACAGCTCTACATTTTCAGGCAGTTCCTTCCAGCCTCTCCATTACATCTTGAATAACAAGGTGATAGCTACTTAATGCATAAGAATAACCTCCAGGATAACCTCTCAACTCTGTTTGGAATCTCTCAGCCATGGACACTTTGTCTCATTTCACTCTTCTCCCTTTTGGTTGAGAAGGTTTTCTCAATCCCTTGATGCTAAGTCTCAGCTCATTCTAGGTTTTTTCTCAATCCCTTGATGCTGAGTCTCAGCTCATTCTAGGGGTTTTCTCAATCCCTTGATGCTGAGTCTCAGCTCATTCCAGGATCTCTGTCCCACATTGCCAGGAAGGTCCACACCCCTGGGAGTCATGTCCCATGTAGAAAGGGGGAGGGTGGTGAGACTGTTCGTTGTGTTGGCTGCAGAGAGAGGCCACATCTGAGCAACAAAAGTTTTAGGCTCTCTTGGGGGTGAGTCTTAGGCCTAAATTTTAAGTAGACTTGACCTATCCTTTGTGGGGTTAAGTTTCATATGAACAACCCCCAAGACTGGGGGCTCAGCCTATAGCTTTCGTTGTCCACACTGCTTGTGAGAATATCAAGAATTCAACTTGGGGAAGTTGAATTTCTCCCCGTTCTCACCATTCCCCGAAGGGGGCTTTGCAAATACTTTTCCACTCACTGATCGAATCACTCTGGGATTCATTGGGGCATCACTCTGGACAAACCAACAAAATCTCATGTCCTACCTGAGACTCCAAGTACTTATGGCGTTCAATCAAACTATCTACGTAAGTTATATTAGGAAATGCACTAGTCAAAATATAAATTTTGTAACAAATAAACATTTTTTGCTTTAGTCTCACACATAATGTGACATTTTAAAATATTAATTACCATCTATTTTCAGCACCCTGCAATAATGACATCCCTTTGTTCTTCCTCATGCAAAAACATTTTTAAAATTTGTACATTGTACATTTCACTATTATTATACACTCTAGGCGTTCCTAGATTATACCATCTCAATCTTTAACATCTATCTTTCTTTATGATTTCATTTATGTCCCCAGCCCTCCTCCCTCTATCATTATCACATGCAGCTTCATTCAGTGTTTTAACATAATTGTATTACAGTTAGGTAGTATTGTACTGTCCATTTCTGAGTTTTTGTATCCAGTCCTGTTGCACAGTCTGTATCCCTTCAGCTCCAATTACCCAATATCTCACCCTATTTCTATCTCCTGATGGTCTCTGTTATCAATGAAATATTCCAAGTTTATTCACTAATGTCAGTTCATATCAGTGAGACCATACAGTATTTGTCCTTTTGTTTTTGGCTAGTCTCACTCAGCATAATGTTCTCAAGGTCCATCCATGTTGTTACATACTTCATAAGTTTATTCTGTCTTACAGCTGCGTAATATTCCATCATATGTATATACCACAGTTTGTTTAGCCCCTTGTCTGTTGATGGACATTTTGGCTGTTTCCATCTCTTTAAAATTGTGAATAATGCTGCTATAAACATTGGTGTGCAAATGTCCGTTTGTGTCTTTGCCCTTGTGTCCTCTGAGTAGATACCTAGCAATGAAATTGCTGGGTCATATGGCAATTCTATATTCAGCTTTTTGAGGAACCGCCAAACTGCCTTCCACAGCAGTTGCACTATTTGACATTCCCACCAACAGTGGATAAGTGTGCCTCTTTCTCCACATCCTCTCCAGCACTTGTCATTTTCTGTTTTGTTGATAATGGCCATTCTGGTGGGTGTGAGATGATGTCTCATTGTGGTTTTGATTTGCATTTCTCTAATGGCCAGGGACGTTGAGCATCTCTTCATGTGCCTTTTGGCCATTTGTATTTCCTCTTCTGAGAAGTGTCTGTTCAAATCTTTTTCCCATTTTGTAATTGGGTTGGCTGTCTTTTTGTTGTTGAGTTGAACAAACTCTTTATAAATTCTGGATACTAGACCTTTATCTGATATGTCGTTTCCAAATATTGTTTCCAAATATTCCAAATCCGTTGTGTAGGCTGTCATTTTACTTTCTTGATGAAGTTCTTTGATGCACAAAAGTGTTTAATTTTGAGGAGTTCCCATTTCTTTCTTTTTTTCTTTCTTCAGTGTTCTTGCTTTGGGTGTAAGGTCTATAAAACCGCCTCCAATTATAAGATTTATAAGATATTTCCCTACATTTTCCTCTAACTGTTTTATGGTCTTAGACCTAATGTTTAGATCTTTGATCCATTTTGAGTTAACTTTTGTATAGGGTGTGAGATATGGGTCCTCTTTCATTCTTTTGCATATGGATATCCAGTTCTCTAGGCACCGTTTATTGAAGAGACTGTTCTATCCCTGGATTATTATTTATTTATTTTTAAAATTTTTTTTATTAATCAAAAAAAAAGAAAAGAAATTAACACAGCATTTAGAAATCATTCCATTCTACACATGCACTAAGTAATTCTTAGTATCATCACATAGATGTATGATCATCATTTCTTAGTACATTTGCATCGATTTAGGAAAAGAACTAGCAAAACAGCAGAAAAAGATATAGAATGTTAATATAGAGAAGAGAATTAAAATAATAATACTAATTAAAATATATATATATAAAAAGGAAAAAGAAAAAAACAAAAACAAAAGATACAAACACACAAACAAACAAACAAAAAACCATATTTCAGGTGCAGCTTCATTCAGTGTTCCAACCTAGTTACATTACACTTAGGTATTATTGTGCTGTCCATTTTTGAGTTTTTGTATCTAGTCCTGTTGCACAGTCTGTATCCCTTCAGCTCCAATTACCCATTATCTTACCCTGTTTCTAACTCCTGCTGGTCTCTGTTACCAATGATATATTCCAAGCTGATTCTCGAATGTCGGTTCACATCAGTGGGACCATACAGTATTTGTCCTTTAGTTTTTGGCTAGACTCACTCAGCATAATGTTCTCTAGGTCCATCCATGTTATTACATGCTTCATAAGTTTAGTCTGTCTTAAAGCTGCATAATATTCCATCGTAGGTATACGCCACAGTTTGTTTAGCCACTCGTCTGTTGATGGACATTTTGGCTGTTTCCATCTCTTTGCAATTGTAGATAATGCTGCTGTAAACACTGGTGTGTAAATGTCCGTCTGTGTCTTTGCCCTTAAGTCCTTTGAGTAGATACCTAGCAGTGGTATTGCTGGGTCGTAATCCATTCTGCCATTCTATGTCTTTTGATTGGGAAATTCAGTCCATTAACTTTTAGTATTATTACTGTTTGGATAATATTTTCCTCTACCATTTTGGCTTTTGTATTATATATATCATATCTGATTTTCCTTCTTCCTACGCTTTACTCCATACCTCTCTCTTCTGTCTTTTCGTATCTGACTCTAGTGCTCCCTTTAGTATTTCTTGCAGAGCTGGTCTCTTGGTCACAAATTCTCTCAGTGACTTTTTGTCTATAAATGTTTTAATTTCTCCTTCATTTTTGAAGGACAATTTTGCTGGATATAGGAGTCTTGGTTGGCAGTTTTTCTCTTTTAGTATTTTAAATATATCATCCCACTGTCTTCTAGCTTCCATGGTTTCTGCTGAGAAATCTACACATAGTCTTATTGGGTTTCCCTTGTATGTGACAGATTGTTTTTCTCTTGCTGCTTTCAAGATCCTCTCTTTCTCTTTGACCTCTGACATTCTAACTAGTAAATGTCTTGGAGAACGCCTATTTGGGTCTATTCTGTTTGGGGTGCGCTGCACTTCTTGGATCTGTAAATTTAGGTCTTTCATAAGAGTTGGGAAATTTTCAGTGATAATTTCTTCCATTAGTTTTTCTCCTCCTTTTCCCTTCTCTTCTCCTTCTGGGACACCCACAACACGTATATTTGTGCGCTTCATATTGTCATTCAGTTCCCTGATCCCCTGCTCAAGTTTTTCCATTCTTTTCCCTATAGTTTCTGTTTCTTTTTGGAATTCAGATGTTCCATCCTCCAGTTCACTAATTGTAGCTTTTGTCTCTTTTGATCTACCATTGTAGGTATCCATTGTTTTTTCCATTTTTTCTTCTTTGTCCTTCACTCCCATAAGTTCTGTGATTTGTTTTTTCAGATTTTCTATTTCTTCTTTTTGTTCAGCCCATGTCTTCTTCATGTCCTCCCTCAATTTATTGATTTGGTTTTTGAAGAGTTTTTCCATTTCTGTTCGTATATTCAGCATTAGTTGTCTCAGCTCCTGTATCTCATTTGAACTATTGGTTTGTTCCTTTGACTGGGCCATATCTTCAATTTTCCGAGCATCATCCATTATTTTCTGCTGGTGTCTGGGCATTTGATCAGATTTCTCTGGGTGTGGGACCCAGCTGGTTGAAAGGTTTTTCTGTGAAATCTCTGGGCTCTGTTTTTCTTTTCCTGCCCAGTAGGTGGCGCTCGTGGCGCTCGTCTGTCTGTGGGGCAGTCGGCCGGGGAAACCGCGCGTGGAGGCGGGGATCCCTGGCCGCCGCGGCTTGGGGGAGTGCCGGTCCAAATTGCCCAGCTGGCCCCAGACGCCAAGCGTGATGGCAGGGCCCCGCTATCCAACGTTCCCAGTCAGTCCGGGAGCCACGTGCGTGGAGGGGACCCCAGTCGCCAGCCGCCCCAGCCGGGAAAACGCGCGCCCCTCGGGTATCTCACCGCAGCGGATTCTTCCTGCCCGTTCAGCTGTTCCAGAATGGGGTACGCTGTCTTTTTGGTCTCTGTCGTGACTCCGGGAGCTGTTTCGTATTGTTTCTGTTTCTTTAGTTGCTTTTCTGAAGGAGGAACTAAGACCCGCGCGTCTTACTAAGCCGCCATCTTCTCCGGAAGTCTGGATTATTTTTTTAAAGGAGGTTTTGAAAGCCTTTTTTCACCCCAGCTTTGTCTAAGAACAGTTGCCCAGACAGGCAGCAACTTTGTGCTGGCACATGGCAGACACTCAAGCCCTTCTCAATGCATTTACCTGCTGGGGGTGGGGGGGGTTCCCTACACAGATCCCATAGAGATAACCCAAAGGTAGCTTCACGTGTGGTTTGGATGAGAAAGAATTCTTAGTTACAAAAAAAATGCATCTCCCAACCTGTTATTAAACCTTTGATAACAATCTGAAACAATCTTTCACAACAATGCTTTAAGGTACACAGTGCTTGTATACCTTTGTGACTGATGTTAATCTCATTTGAGCATTGCAATTGCCCTGTGAAATAGGGTAGGAATTCTTCACACCATCTTAGCTTGAACCATATGAAATTGCTGATAGCTGACCACTTATAACTTACAAAAATGGCAGTTACATATGATCCAACCTAAAAGATGAGGAAATTTGAGAGGTTAAGGTGGGCCAAGAAAAGTTAGTGGTAGAGGCTAACAATTTCTCTATTTATGTCTCTGGCCTCATCTAGCATCTCCTCTTGAACACCTAATAAGCACTTCAAATTGAACAGGGTGAAAACCAGTCTCTCAGATTCTACCCTCCAAATCTCCTCCTGCAAATTTCCTGTCTAAGCAAAGAGTAAATCCATCTTTCCAGTTGCTCAGGCTGAAAACTTGGCTCCATCCTTGACTCCTCCCACCATCCCAAACCCAAAGCCTGGTTGTCTCTGTCCTCCCTGGCCCAAAGCGCCAGCTCCCCTCTCTGGGCCCTGCAGCAGCTGCGGAACTGGGTGCCCTGCCATTGGCCTGCTCTCCATGCAGGAGCCAGGAGGGTCTTCTGAACATCGAAATCAGATTATTTCATTCCTCTGCTCAAAATCTCCATCTCGTTCAGCTACAGTCACTACACATCTTACAGAGCCGTACTCTACCCCACACCCCACCACCTCTCCAATCTTGTCTTCACTCCATTCCAGCCACGTTGGCCTCCTTCCTATTCCTGAAAGCATGAAACACATGTCTACCCCCAGCATGTGACATCACGATAAGAGACCAGGAATTTACAGAAGTAATCAGAATATCAATCACACCTTAAAAGTGAACTATAATTCCATATTATTATCTAATCTCCAGTTACGTTTAAATTTCCCTGATTTTCACAATTAAAAAGAAACAAGCATTCCAATCAGGATCCAAACAAGGTCCATATGTTACATTTGTTTAATGTCTTTTAACATACTTTTAAAATATTTTTATTGTGATGTATGTATTTAATATATCAAATATGCAATATATATGAGTATTATACATAATAAAATTTGCCTTTTAACATATTTTTAAGTATATAATTCAGTGGGATTAATTTAATTTACAATGTTATGCTACCATCATCACTATCCATTATCAAAACCCTTTCATCACCCCCAACAGAAACTTCTCATCCATTATGCAATAGTTCTCAATTCTTTCCTCCACTCTGGCAACCTCCAATCTATTTTCTGTCTCTGTGAATATGCCTGTACTGATTATTTCACATAAATGAAATCCTGGAGTATTTGTTCTTTTGCGTCTGGCTTATCTCACTCAGCCTAATGTTTTGTGGTCACATGTATCAGCACTTTATTCCTTTTTTACAGCTGAATAATATTCCATTATATGAATGCACAACATTTTCCTTATCCATTCATCTGCAGGTGGACATTTGGGCTGCTTCCACTTTTTGGCAATTGTGAATAATGTTGCTGTGAATATTAGTGTAGATGTGTCTGTAAGTCCCTGCTTTCAACTCTTCTGGATCTATACCTAGGAGTGGAATTGCCAGGCCCTGTGTTAAGTCTGTCTACAACTTACTGAGGAATTGCCAAACTCTTTTCCACAGTGTGCTGATCTGCTTATGCTGCCAGAATGCAATAAAACAGAAACGCAGTGCTTTTAGAAAGGGAATTTAATAAGTTGCAAGTTTATAGTTCTAAGGCCATTAAAAATGTCCAAACTAAGGCATCCATAAAAAATACTTTGACTCAAGAAAGTGCCAATGATGCTCTGGGTTTCTCTCTTAGCTGGGAAGGCACATGGTGATTTACTGCTAGCTTCCTCTCCTGGCTTCTCCTTTCAGAATGGCTCAGGCATCTCCAAAGGTCTCTGGCTGTGTGGACTCTGAAGCTTTTCCAAAATGGTTCCCTTTTAGGAATCCAGTAAGCGACCCCACCTTGAATGGGTGAAGACACTTCTCTGTGGAAACCACCTAATCATAAGGTCCCACTCACAACTGGGTGGGTCACATCTCCATAGAAACAACTTAAGCAAAAATATTCCAACTGATAATATTGAATCAGGATTAAAGACCATGGCTTTTCCATTTCAAAGGCATACACGGCAACATTTTACATTTCCACCAAGAACACATGAGGGTAAAGATGCTTTCAGTCTGAAAAATTCCTTCCCTTGCCACTTTTTTTCATGTCCCTTATTTGTTTCTTAACACAGTTGAATTTTCTAATTCTAGGTTGGTGGTTGTTTAGACCAGATTCAGGTTTTATTTTTTTCTTGGCACAACTGTTGTATGGTGGCTCTGCTTGTTTCCTCTTGCATTACCTTAGGGAGGTATAATGTATGGCTGCTCCTGTAATGTGAGATTGTTCAGTAGATTCAGGTGTTGTCAGCTTGATCCAGCCATCAGATTTATCTGAATTATTTCAATTTGGCCACTAGAGGTCAGTACTAGATTTAAAAAATAAGTACGGTGCTGGACTTCACGAAGCATCTAGACTTATGCAATTTTTTTAAAAAAGACAATTTTCACTTGTAAAAGAATGGGAAACTCTTTATTAACGAGGTGTCATTACTAAGAACTTCTGGGCAGCACATTTTGGTTCAGTTATGAATGTTGGTTGTTGTAAAAATCGAATATATATTTTTTCTATATGTTTTTCTATTGTTCACCAATTTCATTATGCTAAAATGAACGTGTTTCCTAGATCTAAGCATTTCTGTACCCCCCACATTTAAGTTATTTAGTATACTGCTTTAACTTGGTACAGAACTCTAACTAAAATGGTAAAACAGGAAAGATAGGGCAGTAGGAAACGTTCTGGAGAAACTAAACAGAAACATTGGGAGCAGTGGAGGAGAGGAGAACTGCGTTGTTGCCTGGGTAGCCTGGTGGCGCCAAAGGAGGCACGCTCCTATTTAGCCATATCAAGAATTGGGAGCAGGGAGCACTGAGAGAGGAAGATATGTGTTGCGTATGTTCTTCAGAGAGGAAGAGATTTAACTCAATAAAGTTACTATTATGACAAATTACTAGCCAAAAATCAGAGCCAACGCAATGGAAGAATATAATTGCAATAATATATACATTTAAAAAAATTGCACCTTTCCCTCAATTACAATCCTAAAGGAGTGGAAAAACATGAAACCCAGATAATCTGGGGTTTAGATTCTAGTTCTGCCCCTTTTGGAGGCATCTTGAACTGTGACCACTTTGACCTTCTATTGACCTGTAAACTGGTGCTACTACAACCTAGGGCATCCAGTAGTTGCAAGGATCGGCTCTCCTAGGTCCTCATGGTTCAACGATGCTTAATCTCCCTTGCTGGGTCCTTCCGGTTTGTCTCAACCTCTAAATGTACCCCAGGGCTTAGTCCCCTGATCTCTTTCCGTTTTATTAATTTTTCCTATTGTTTGTTTTCTAATTGATTAGTCTCCTCTCATGTTTATTGTTTCCATCTTTATACTTTGTGTTTACCTTCCTCTTTTTTCCTAGCTTTTTAAGGCGGAAATATAGATCATTGATTTTTAGGATCTTTCTTCTTTTCTAATGTAAACATTTAAAGTAATAAATTTCTCTCTGAGCACAGCTTTAGCAGCACCCACACATTTGATCTGAAAGATTTAATTCTTTTTTTAATTTATTTTTTTATTAATTTTTAAATTAAAAAAATATATAACAAACATTCTTAACATAAGATCATTCAGTTCTACATATATAATCAGTAATTCACAATATCATCACATAGTTGCATATTCATCATCATGATAACTTCTTAGAAGATTTGCATCAATTCAGAAAAAGAAATAAAAAGACAATAGAAAAAAAATTTATACATACCATACCCCTTACCCTCCCTTTCATTGATGACTAGCATTCAATCTAATTTTTTTTAAACATTTGTTCCCCCTATTATTTATTTTTACTACATGTGTTTTTCTCGTCTGTTGATAAGGTAGATGAAAGGAGCATCAGACACAAGGTTTTCACACTCACACAGTCACATTGTGAAAGCTATATCATTATACAATCATCTTCAAGAAACATGGCTACTGGAACACAGCTCTACATTTTCAGGCAGTTCCCTCCAGCCTCTCCATTACATCTAGAATAACAAAGTGATATCTACTTAATGTGGAAGAATAACTTCCAGGATAACCTCTCGACTTTGTTTGGAATCTCTCAGCCATTGACACTTTATTTTGTCTCATTTTACCCTTCCCCCTTATGGTTGAGAAGGTTTTCTCAATCCGCTGATGCTGACTCTCAGCTCATTCTAGGATTTCTGTCCCACGTTGCCAGGAAAGTCCACACCCCTGGGAGTCATGTCCCATGTAGACAAGGGGAGGGTAGTGAGCTTGCTTGTTGTGTTGACTGGAGAGAGAGGCCACATCTGAGCAACAAAAGAGGTTCTCTTGGGGGGGACTCTTAGGCCTAATTTTAAGTATGCTTGACCTATCCTTTGTGGGGTTAAGTTTCATATGAACAAACCCCAAGACTGAGGGCTCAGCCTATAGCTTTGGTTGTCCCCACTGCTTGTGAGACTATAAAGAATTCTCCACTTGGGGAAGTTGAATTTTCCCCCTTTCTCACCATTCCCCCAAGGGGATTTTGCAAATACTTTTTTACTCACTGTTCAAATCACTCTGGGATTTATTGGGGCATCACTCTAGACGAACCTACAAAATCTTACTCAAGGTTCCATGTATTTATGGTGTTCAATTAAGCTGTCCACATAAATTACATTAGGAACTGCACTAGTCAAAATATAAATTTTGTACCAAATAAACATTTTTTTGCTTTAGTCTCACAAATAAATTAAAGTTTTAAAGTATTAATTACCATGATTTGACAGATTTAATTCTTAATTTAAATTTTGGATCAACAGTTAAACTTCTTTTTATTGATCCAACTAAATTATAGGATTAACCAAAACTCTGCATTCTCTTGGTAAAACAGTGACTTTTGCCTGTGGCACACTAAACACTAGCAATTAGTAGGTTACTCTTTACTAAACTCCTTCAAATCTGCTATTACCAATTGGAGAATGTGATCCTCACTTGTTCCTGTATTTTTTATTGCAATTATATCAGTTAAATAAATATACAGTAAATGCATGAAAATATGAATGAGGAAAATCATGTTTATGAAAGCATAAACATATGCTTTGAAAAGACATGATAAAGGCAAATTGCTAAAAAAAAAAAAAAAGATGGGAGGGTCGTTGAATTAGGTGGGGGTAAAACAATTCCGGAAGACTTGAGGGTGGGGAGAAAAAAAGTCCAGAAGAATTCTTAGTTGCATTGCATGCAATTGTCTTAAATTTTTTACACCACTTAAAAAATGGAAATCATAGAGTATTTGGAAGTGGTTTATGCAGGAAAGGTGACAAAGCATTTCAATTAGTGGGCTCATTCTGAGAGAAAGGACATCGTTCCTACACTTACAAATTTAAATTAATATAAAATAATTAAAAGAGGTGCAAATATTTAAAAAGCTTTCCCTGCTTTGATTTGTTTTTCTTTTTCCTTTAACTGCTTGACTAGTGGTCCTGAGATGACGCTGGGAAATAGGCTCCCTAACAAGGTTATTTATATTTCAGGGCTTCTTAGTAGGAAGTGAGTTCTTTGAAGTCACTGATGTTTTAGTCAACATTATATTTTCATGTTTACTTATACATTTATTAAACTTTATATCAGTTCATTGACATGCCCTGGTCCAATGCTCAGAAGGAAGATGTTAATTCCTCTGAATAGAGGGATTTAGAAACTTCTTACTGTATGCCAAAAAAATGGTCTACAAGAGCAATGCTTCTAAAAAAGAAAAAAAAGAAGTCTGAGTCGGGATAGACCAATCAAAGAGTGAGATGGAGACACAGCTAACAGAGGTGAAAAGCACTTAGGCTGACCCCCCGAAGTAGGAAAAGGCATTGCATTGAGGTTTTGAGATTAAGTAGGTACACTTTGGCTCTACAGTAAATGACAGCTCCTTTAAATTACGTTTTTCTTATTGTGCAAACATATACACAACATAGCATTCCCCGTTTTAATCACTTTTAGTGTAAGATTCGGTGGTGGTAATTCCGTTCACCGGGTTGGGCTCCCGTCACCACCATCCTGTCCCAAAGCGTGTCCGTCACCCCACGTGGGAACTCTGGGCCCGGTGGGCGCCCCATCCCCTTCCCTCCCCCCACGTGGGAACTCTGGGACCGGTGGGCGCCCCATCCCCTCCCCCCCACCCCACGCGGGAACTCTGGGCCCTGTGAGCGCCCCATCCCCTCCCCCCCACCCCACGCGGTAACTCTGGGCCCGGTGGGCGCCCCATTCCCTCCCCTCACCCACGTGGGAACTCTGGGACCGGTGGGCGCCCCTTCCCTCCCCCCACGTGGGAACTCTGGGACCGGTGGGCGCCCCATCCCCTTCCCTCCCCCCACGTGGGAACTCTGGGACCGGTGGGCGCCCCTTCCCTCCCCCCACGTGGGAACTCTGGGCCCGGTGGGCGCCCCTCCCTGTCCGCCCCCCCTACGCGGGAACTCTGGGGGATTTCAACCAGGGCAGGGCTCCACCCCGTCAGGATAGGGGTGTCTGGGCAGTGACCCAGGAGACAGGCCCAGCTCCGGGCCACCCGAGCATCCAAATCCCTGGGAAAACAGAGACACAGCCCAGGCGGGGGTCCTGGAGAGGGTCCCGGCGTTGAGGCTGGGTGGAAGATGATGCTTGGTGAGTTGTTCTCTAGGGCAGAAGGACAAGGCAGGGCAGAGAGGGTCCACGGCTGCTTTAACCATCGTGGACCCCAGAACTGGAGGGAGCCAGCCTGCTAGGTCTCCCCAGTTGAGAAACGGTCCTGGGAAGCCGCTCTGCCCCAGTTACCTTCCCCATACCCTTGACTATTTTTGCTCACTGACAGATGATCCAGCAGTTAGAGATTTGTTTAACCCGCTTTTTTTTTTTTTTTTTTTTAAGGAAGCAAATCTTGGAGATGTCAAGTCACTGGCACCTCAAATGCATTTATTTGATAAGATTTTTTTCTCCATTCTGCCTGGTTCCTAATTCCCCCCAAAAAGTCAAATTCAATTGATAGCTTTCGTTTCTAGCAATTTTTGTTTCACAAAAAGTTCAAATTTTTAGAAACTTTATTAAAGAGTACATGAGGTTGGTAGAATATTGAGTTTTCATTTTAAAACTTGCGTAATTCATTTAAAATGGCATGAACTATTAACAAGATGTCAATTAATTTTATTTTTATGATTCATTCAGCCAGTGTCATTTAGACAGTGTTCTTATGTACCAGAAATTGTTCTGTAGATGTAAGGATGAAAAATTGACTTCTGTCTTCAAGGATCACCTATGATAAAATTCTGTATGTGGTAGAATGACTCCATGTGTAACGGGTTATATTGACAAAAGAGACATCTGCCTTGGAAGTTTGGCATGGTCCTTTCTCTGAGTCATGAAAACCTGGAATGTGCGTGCCCCGGAAAAATGGGGACTTGTAGGGCATTTATTTTAATTTTTCTTATTTTTTAAACATACCAAGTCTGTTAACCAGAAGGCTGGGGAGAGAGACTGGCTTTTCAGCAAGAAGAATAGCTTTAAGTTGAAAGAGATTTAACATGTGTTCTAGTTTTCTAGCTGCTGGAATGCAATATACCAGAAACGGAATGGCTTTTAAAAGGGGAATTTAATAAGTTGCTAGTTTACAGTTCTAAGGCCGAGAATATGTCCCAATTAAAGGAAGTCTATAGAAATGTCCAATCTAAGGTGTCCAGGGAAAGATACCTTGGTTCAAGAAGGCCAATGAAGTTCAGGGTTTCTCTCTCAAGTGGAAGGGCACATGGTGAACACGGCATCATCTGCTAGCTTCTCCTGGCTTCCAGTTTCATGAAACTTCCCGGGAGGCATTTTCCTTCTTCATCTCCAAAGGTCTCTGGCTCGTGGACTCTCTGCTTCGTGGTGCTGCAGCATTCTCTGCTCTCTTCGAATCTCTTTCATTCTCCAAAATGTTTCTTCTTTTATAGGACTCCAGAAATTTATCAACATCCACCCAAATGAGTGGAGACATGGCATCACCTAATCCCCCTTAACAACTGCTCTTGACTAAATCACATCTCCAGGGAGATGATCTGATTACAGTTTCAAACATAAAGTATTGAATAGGGATTATTTTGCCTTTATGAAATGGGATTTAGATTACAACGTGGCTTTTCTAGGGTCCATACATCCTTTCAAACCAGCACAGCATGTTTCTGTTCTGCCAATGGCCAGAGAGAGGTTGCATATACAGGAAAGGGAAAATCTTCGCTGTCATTTCATAGGGCTCTTGAATATGTGAAGGGGAAAGGATTACTAAGAGTAAACTAAATTGGAAAGTAAATTACCTTGTGAGAAGTCCTTGGGGTAATTGATGGATAAACACTTTGGTTGTGTTTACATTTAGACTGGGCAGTATTCTAAGCAACTGGATTTTCGCTAATCCTGTTTTCCAAAGCAGTAATGTTCTCCACATTTGTAAAGTAACCCAAAGAAGTCAAACAAAGTTATGTTGCCAACATTGAGACTGAATCAAGTATTCTTTTGTATTAGTGCTACAGAGTTAAATTTGTCTGCATTGGGAATTAAGCAACATAAGCTTTCCCCTTCATTATCCCACAAAGAAAAAATTAAAATGAACATAGGAACCTTACATCGGAAGTTATAAAATTTCCCATAATGGGAAGAGAAGAGAATTGACTTGGGGAGTTAAAAAAACTTTCTAAGAGCAAAGGCTATTGAGTGCTGGAATGGGCTATCAAAAGAGAAGCAGGTTTTTCTTATTGTAAGAGCTTTACATTTAAAATAAAGATCTATTTAAGATAACAGCTACATTAGTTCTAAGGTCTACCCTCAAAATTACTGCACATTGGGTGGCTCAAAACAACAGTAATTTATTCTCACAGTTCTGGAGATTAGAAGCTTGAAATTAAGGGATTTCAAGGTCATGTTCCTGTGAAAACTTCCTTGCCACTTGCAGCTCTGGTGGCCCCTGGCAATCCTTGCCCACCACCCAGAATGGATCAGTTCTTCCTTTGTGTCCTCACTCTTCCCTTTTATCACACCATCACGCTACCTGTAACACTTTTTAGTACAACTCTTTGCTTATGCCTCTGTTCCCTTTCCTGCAGTGTAGTCCTCTGAAAGCAGGGACTCTTTTTTATCAGCTGTATTTCAAGTTTCTAGTGCAGTGCTGGCAAAAGTAGACAATCAGTATTAAATAAGTCCCCTACTGCTCTCATTCCAGCTAAATTGACCACCTTGTTCCAAAGCTGGCCACAAGCGTTCCCATTTCTTCAATGTTTATGCCATTCTCCTTGCTTTGGGATGTGCTTTCCTCTTCTCTGTTTACTTAGGTCTCAGGTATCCTCCCAGCTCCAGCACAAGTTTCACTTCCTTCTTATAGCCCCTAGGGTTTCCTTGGAAATTGTAAAGCATCATCAACCAACTTGATGGAGTCTCTAGCTGTTTTTAATGCTGGCCCAAGAGGTTTTGTGAGCATCCTGAAAGCAGGAAATGCCTTCTCCTTCTTCCCTGCCCCAAGATGGAGCCTGGAGCTCTATGTGGCTGGACAGTGAGAAATAATGGTGAAGTATGGAAATGGCCAGCCTGACTACTCATGGAACTTCCTGCTCATGACACGAAGGCTAAGTCTCGTTTCTAAAATATGAACACAGTGGAGAAATTGGACCGACATTTCCATTATCAGATAGTGGTACAAGTTCACATCCTTCTCCAGAACCCTTGTCTCAGAGTCATCCTGCAAAAGGGAGGCGGGGAAGCTATCCAAATCTGGCTCAGATGTGGGGACTAATGATGCCCCACCATGAGGGGATGGAAGGGTGTGGTGGTTTGGAGCTGTTACGTATCCCAGAAAAGATGTTCTTTTTTTTTTTAACATTGTTTTTATTGTGAAATACATATACAACAAATCAATAACGTTCCAAGTACCTTTTAACAAGTAGTTATAGAACAGATTTTAAAATTTGGTATGGGTTACAGTTCCATGATTTTTCATTTTTCCCTCTAGCTATTCCAGGACACTGGAGACCAACAGAAATATCAATATGATGATTCAGCAATCATACCAATTTGTTAAATCTGACCTTCTCTGTGTAACTGCACGATCACCTTTGATCTTTATCCCACTCTTTTTTTTTGGCATGGGCAGGCTCTAGGAATTGAAGCATGGCAGCAAGAACTCTGGTGCTGAGCCACCATTGCACACCCTCTCCCACTCTTTAGGGATATTTGGACTATGCCCATTCTAACTTTTTCATGTTGGAAGGGGCTGTTGATAATATGGGATAGTTGATGTTCTGGAAGGGCTGGCCTCTCTGCATTTCAGGACTTATCTGGTCCAGGGAACCATCTGGAGGTTGTAGGTTTTGGAGAATTACCTGAGTTCATGGAACCTTTGTAGAATCTTATATAATGCCCTAGGTATTGTTTAGGATTGTCAGTAATGGTTTTATTTGGGGTTTTGTAGGAGAACATCTTTTAATCCATTTCTGTGGGCGCAGACCTGTTGTGGGTGGGACCATTTTGATTAGGTTGTTTCCATGGACATGTGACCCAGCCTGTTCCAGATAGGTCTTTATTCTCTTACTGGAGTCCTTTATGAAAGGATAAGTGACAGAAAAAGCCCATGGAGAAGCTGAGAGAGGACACACAGAAAAGAGAGCGGAAGCCACTAAAGCCAGAAGCTGAAGGCAATGGAACCCAGAGTGAAGGACCAGCAGACATTGCCATGTGCCCTCCCCCATGGAACAGGAGCTCAAGCTCACCAGTAGCTGGTCTTTGGGGAGAAGGTATCAGTGTGCTGATGCCTCAATTTGGACATTTCACAGCCTTAGAATTGCAAACTTGCAAGTTAATGCATCTCCCTTGTAAAAGCCAACCCACTTCTGGTATATTGCATTCCGGCAGCCTTACCAAACCAAAACAAAGGATTATTCCTTACTTAACCGAGGTCTCTGGGGAGCGGGGCCTGGTAAGCAAATCTGTGGTGGTTTGAAGCAGGGACGGAAGAAGATGGCCTGGGTTCTTGAGGGGTCCAGGCAGAGGCCGGGTCAGTGTTCCACGCAGTGTGGACTTTTGTGACTTGACTCTCCCATGGGAGACAAAGGAGGAAGCCCACCGCTGGAGGCCCAAGTGGGAGAGGCAGGGGTGAGGCTTGAAAGCTGTGAACACTCAGCCAAGGAATGGTAGAGCCAGACCCGCTCATGCCTGGGCCAGGCGGCACTGGGCTCCAAGGGTCACGGCCTCAACACTCCTTGTGAGCAGATGCACCCAACCACAGACTCCGCGTTTCCTCACGTCAGTTCAGATCCAGCTGTGTTGCCAAGTGAGGTACGACAAACTTTATTTTTCAGAGTTGTTTGGACTCAAAGATGATGAGCCCATGTTCAAATAAGGGGTTGAGGGTCTGTGCCTGTTATTTTTAGTTAACTTTTTTCCTTTTTTTTGCATCTAGGTCTCTTCCCAAATGTTGTCCTAAACTTCTTTTAGTCTCACGTTCTATGGCTCCCCTGTTCTGCCTACATCCCTCCCATAGATTTGTAACTGCTCTGCCTTTTGCCCGGACTGCTCCCCCTCTTCTCCAGCCTTCAGGTGTTGCTTCTGTGAAACTTGCTCTCACCCACACTTTCCACCCCACTATGTCTGCATTTGGTATGCCTGTAATTTTGTTTTAACCTTAGCTCACATTTTAACCCAAGTTCAAGTACATGAGCATTTTAGCATTGAGCAGGTACCTTTGCTTCACCAAGGATGATGATTCTTGGTTTGCCATAAGATTTCATCATATTTTAGGACTGAAATTCCTTTAAATATGAGAACATTTAATCCAGTAGACAGGTCACTAAAGTGTGTTTCTCAGGTGTCCTCTTTGCTCAATACAATCACACACACACGAAAGCCAGATTTCTAAGGGCTTGAAATGCCATTGTTGTTTGATGTGAGGCATTTGGAAATGAAACTACTTTAAAGAATATTTAAGTTTCTGTTTTGAGAAAAATTTGCCAGACATCTGGGCTTAGAATCTTCTATCTTCCAAAGTTACACACACACACACACACACACACACACACACACACACACACACACACACACACACATACACATTTGAAGGTAGCCCCTGCTCCCAACAAGATATTGCCTACAAGTCTGAAGAGTTTAATTAATATCAAATGTGAGCATAATCATTTGGAAGACATTATGCAGGAGTGACATTAGTTAAAAAGAGAAGATTAAAATCAAAAGGCAAAAAGTGCTTTACAAAATTCTTTTCCCTCTGAGTTAGAAAGTGGAATGGGATGGTCAGGGAGGCTGTGGTAGAATAATGCTCGTCAATTTGTATCAAACCAAAAAAGAGTCGGTGCTGCAATCAAACCAGCAATAACGATTTTATGAAGATGGCTGGAGGAGAGAAGCTGTGTGCCTTGGATTCCCTGTTAGGGGCACATGATGGCAGCCAAGGGGAAAATACACAACATTCTCTGCCGCAGTATGTCGACTCTGCTTCTCACGATACACTGGCCATCCTTTGGTCTGCATCGGACCTGAAATAGAAGCTGACTCTTTCCACTAAGCCATCCTTGCTTCAGATGCCTCTGCATTTCTCTTTTAAATGATTGCCAATTTTTTAAAGCTACTATAATGAACACATACACACACAGAGACATGTGACAATACAAGCTACACACTGCAGTGTATGTTGTGTGTGCGTGTGTATGCGTATGTATGTGGCTTTGCCTGTACATAGATACATGTATACACATTCATGCGTCCCTTTGTATATTGTGACACATACATTTAATTTGTTGTAGTTAATAAAGTGAAGCTTGATAAGCTGAATTACATAACCTGTGAAGTCACATTACTTGCCTGTGATCAAACTGCAAGTCCTGCTCTTGGCCTTGTCAACTGGCCACAGCCTGAGATTGGCCTTTGCAGCTCATTTTGTGCTCCTTTTGGCTTCTCTGGAGGTGTGGGGAGATAGCATGCTAACAGCAAGTGCCACAGGCAATTCTAATCAGGATCTCAGTGTTGTGCAAAGCCCCTCTGTTCTGAAAGTTTGAGAGTTTGGCCAACTCTCCTGCAGCGTGGTTGATGGATCGTAGTTATTCTTTGGTCAAGATTCCAGCAAGCATCTTCAAGGCTCCCTGTTCAACCTAAAGTACCTATTCAGACAGTCTGAGTTTAAAAGATGCTCAACTTTTAAACATGGATAAAGCCTTTTTGCGTAACCAACTCTTTGGGAATATATGTATATTTTAAAAAATGTTTAAAGAGGACTCAGAGATTTAGAAGTGAACTGTGTGTATGTTTGACCTGAACTGTATATGCCATCTGCTGTCACCAGTCTTGACTCTTCTTGGATAGAGTTTAATTGTATTTTTATTCAACGTTCACAGATTTAGTTGAGCAATCTCTCCTGGCATGTATTTAGCCTTATTTGTTCATGAAAATGAAGTCATTGTCATATGGAAGCATTTAGTGTGTTCGTTAAGAAATAAACTGAAACAATGAAACCTAGAATGCTTTTTTTTTTAATCAAGTTAAAAATCAAACCACGTAGTTTCTTGCTCTTTATTGTATCTTGAAATCATTCCCAGGAATTTTGCTGAAGTACACACTCTGTTTTGTTGAATAATGATTTTCTTTTAAGAAACGCTTAAAAGAGGATCAGCTGAGACAAAAAGGTTAGAGGTGGCCGGTGGGGGGGAGGTGGGGAGGGAGCACCCAGAGGTGTGAGTGAGGCGTGGAAGGGCACGGGTCAAATAGAGAGAATTCGTGGACACGTCTCAAAAATCAACATCAGGAGTCACACAGGGAAGAGCCACTGGGGATTCTCATGAGCAGAAGTGAACACCGGTGTCGCTGGGAGAAAACAAAGTTGAAAGGAGACCCAGGAGACCCTGGAAACCAAGAAGGAACAGACCTTGGTTGTGGGTCACAGGTAGTTGGGGAAGGAGAGAGGGGACCTTGGAAGGGGAAGTTGGGACCGAGGTCAGTGGAGGCAGGTGCAGTGTTGAGTCTTCCTCCGAGGTCATTGGCCAGCCTTGTCCTCGCCAGGAGGGAAGGAGAAGGGCAGCTCAGCACAGGTGGCCACAGTCTCCACAAAGTTCTCGAAGGCCTGTGGTGTCTAAAAATACAATAGGCCCATTGAGTCTCAAGTACTTTTCAGTCTTGTCCCTGTTATTTAGTTAGTTGAGGGAAAAACAAAAAGCACAATCATTGTATCACTGTAAAGTACATAAAGGTGGTAAAATAGTTTTCCTTCCTCAAAATGATTGTGGTGTAGCCACGCGGGAGTGGAGGGAAATTGATCGGATTGTTCTCCTTTCAGGTGATAGAGATGTAACTTAGACCAGCTTGTGTCTATACAGACAACTGACAAGTTCAGGGATATACTGCTTCAGGCGTGGCTGTCTCCAGGTGCTCAAACTATGTCGTCAGACTTCTGTTTTTCTTTTTTTCATCTCTTGGCTCTATTTTCTTTTCCGTTGGCTTCTTTTTCTGTCAAGTTTTCTTTTCAACTGATAGTAAAAATGATCCCAAGTCTATTCAGGCCTGAGGAGTCCTTAAACTCTAGAGTATTCTCTACTCGTCCTGCATCCGCATCAATCCCTAAAAAAAGCTCTGGGCCAAGTACCAGCTGCTGAGTCCTGAGGAATGGGACACTCTGACTGGCAAGCCCAGGCCCTGTGTCTGTTGCCGGGTGACAGAGGCAGGGTCTGTGGATGGACCGTGTCCATGGAATCACACGGAATGCAGCAAGAACTGGAGGTGAAGACGAAATCTCCCATCGGAGGGGTTAAAGCAAGTTTTAATAAAGAAACACTAGTAGCACAGATAACAAGAACAATATTGATTATTGGGGAATGGGGGAAGAGAGGAGCCTAATGTACGCATGTCAAATAGGGATGGATTTGGGGGAAACCTCAGAATCATTGAGGATTTAACCAGGGACTAGGGAAGTCTAGTTGTATCCTTACTTTGGACAATGCTCAGGGATCTTTGGACAAACCGACGGCTCTCAATAGCTGTGAAATCATCTATGGTTTTGACCTGCTGCTCCAGAGGACAAGCACAGCACTGGCCTAGGGGCAGGAATTTGTCTTCCTATGTGCAGGTAGCTGTGGGACAGAGGTTTGACTCCAAATAAGCAATAGTCAAGAAAATGCGGTTGCAAATCTGGTGGAGACAAAGCTAAGTCCTAGCGGAAGGGGAAGGGGCTTGCCGGGTCACACAGGTATCCAGGTATGCGAAGTCAGAGAGTGAAGACATCCTGGGTGAATCCTGGGCTAAGGCAGAGCTGCGTGCTCTCCACAGTCCATTGGCGTCCCCACCACTGAAGCCTTTCCCAGCTCAGCAGCCAACTAAGCAAAGAGATTCCAGGCCCCCTCTCCGACCCGCTTCCTGAATCAGGGCATCTGGGATGGACATGAGAATCTGTGCTTTTTTTTTTCAGAGGAATGTGGGGTGTTTTTATTTTATACATTGGAGCAGAAAACCTAGTACCACAATGGAAACCTCATTTTATGATCAGTGAAATCTTAATTGTAACAGGAAAAATCCGTTTCTCTCTTCTGAATTTGAGTTTGTTTTTTTTAAAATACAAAAAAACACCAAACAAAGGCAAACATTCTTATTCTGATCATTCTATTCTGCATATATAATCAGTAAGAATCTGTGTTTTTGACAAGTGTCTACTTTAGGGCCAGTGGTTGCAGGAGGATGAGAACATTTGCCTCCCTCAAACTCTGAGGGATGGATGACGCAAATCTGATGAGAGAGTGGAAAATTGCACCAAGATATTTAAGCTCTGCTATTACAATATCTTCCCTAGCACCCCTCCAGTTTTGTCCCTCTGTCACACGGCAGTACCTATTCTGTTAAATACTGAAGCAGGAGGGAACATTGTGGAACTTCTTTTCTGGCTGACATCCTGAAGTTCCCAGCACTGTTCCAGGTTTCTGATGTCTGGTTTAGCTTTCTTTTTAAACCTTTTTTTAAAATTATTATATAATATAACATATATACAAAGCAAATTAAAGAGCAAGTTTTCAAAGAACTCTTCAGTAAGTATTTACAGGGCAGATTCCAGAGTTTGTCATGGGCTACCATATGATCCTTTTAGATTTTTCTTCTAGCTGCTCCAGAATATAGGAGGCTAGAAGGAATAAATGTTTTTTTTTTTTATCACAATCAACTATTCTTTATTTTTTGTGAAAAATAACATATATACAAAAAAAAAAACCCCAGTAAATTTCAAAGTACAGCACCACAATTAGTTGTAGAACAGATTTCAGAGTTTGGCATGGGTTGCAATTCCACAATTTTAGGTTTTTACTTCCAGCCGCTCTAAGATACTAGAAACTAAAAGAAATATCAATTTAATGATTCAGCAATTATATTCATTTGTTAAACCTACCTTCTCTGTATAACACCATCATCACTGGTTTAGCTTTTGAGGATTTCTTCTCACTTAAGTTTCATAGCTCAGAGGGTTGGGTTCTTACCAGAAGGCTGTATAAAGCTATAGACCAGAACATGTGTGGGGTGGAGGATGCAAAATAAAGCGTACTCTAGAGTTGCTTTGGGAATCAACGAGTGAGAGGCAAGCCTTTAGGTGAATTTTGGGCTAATGCAAAGCTATTCCTCCTCAAGGAGAGGTAGACCAGGCTTTCAACCCAAAGGACCATTTGTGAGTTGCCCACCAGTCTACCCACTTCTTCCCGGTTCTGGTTGGGTGGTAGGCTTTGTAGCATCAAGACCCAGGTCCCCAGTTCTTAATTCCCAGTGGCCCCTCAGCTCTGCTGAAACCCTGGGCCAACCCTGGCCCACTCTGAATACCCCACGGTGTTGTTTGCTGTGGTAACCTGATGGTTGTGGATGAGACATAGGTGTCCCCAGAGAGTGAGCCCCATAGTTCTCAGTGTGTCTCTCTCTCCCTTTCTCTCTCCCTCCTCACCGATAGTCCTTGGGTTTTCTGTGGCATTCTCCTCTCCAAGGAAAGCACCTGAGCAAGGCTTGTCCCATGCAGGGAAAGTCTGGGGCTGTCTGGATGTTTTGCTTGGGATGGGAAACCAAGTTCAATTTTGGAGGAAGGAGTGGCAAGCCCATCTGTCCTTGAACCCATGGAGGTAAAAGCGACACATTCACTCATGCTTTAATTCCCCTTTGTTTAAAATTAAAGAAATATAGAGGCAGAATAAAGACTGTTGGCACAAGTGCTTGATGAATTCGAAGTTATGCTATTTACCATTTCATGTGAGATAAGGAAGATTAAAGAAAGACAGAGTTTTATTTTTTCTCTCCCAGTGGCTATAATATTAAGACTGTGTTGCTCTCAAGGTTTATTCACCTATATTCGTTTCAGGTAACTGTGCCTGTTTTGGTCATAGCAAATTGAATTTGCTCACTAACCTTGTGATGATAATTCATTCACTACTCTGACCTCATGGCTCTTAGTAAAATTGACGTTAACAGTATCTAAACTGTTTAGATATCTGGCAGTTAGACAACCATCTCAGACTCGTGGTCTAGATTTTTCTTTTTGTTTGCATAGTTAAAATAAAATGTCAAATCTCACTTTTTCACAGTTCTAAAGTGGGGTCCAGTCTAAGTTTTCCAGTAAGAGCTAGATTTTGATTCCTGACCTTTTTTCCCTCATAGTTCTTGATTGATTCAGGCTCTTGGAGAGCAGGGGTATGACAAGTGGGCTCTTTTGAAGCCCAGCATAGGTTGTATTCATCTGGAGACATCCATTTAACACACCACTTAGTAGTAAGAGTGAGGGCCTCCACTTACTTCTAGCCACAGGCAGCTACAGACATTTCAGAAAACAACCAGCATTTCTTAAAGGGCCAAATTGGCTATGGCCAGTTTGCAACATACAGAACAGAATAAAATCCAAATTCCTTAGAATGATGCATGTGCTCCTTGATGATACATAGCCTTATGAACTCTTCCAATTTCACTCCTGTTACCCTCTCCAAGACTTACCATATTCAGAGATAGTGCATTTGGAGGTCACCTCGTTCCCTCTGCTTAGAATACCCAGGTTCTAAGAGACATGCCTCCTGTCTGTGCCTCTGCACAAATGCTATGTCCTCGAGACAGTCCTGCCTAATATCTCTCTGCTCCCCCATCCTTGCATTCCACTTAGTGCTGTCCCCTGAGCTTGCATCTTCTGAAACATGTGTCCATGGAAGTCAATGCAAAGTGTCATGATTAAAACATACAGAGATTCTTTCTGTTTTTCGCTAAACAGACTGTGAGTTCCTTGAGTGCAGAGATTATGGTTTTCATTATGTAAACTTTAGTGCTTAATACATGCTCAGTGAGTATTTATTAAAAGTAAATAAATGAAAGAATAAGGTCTATAAGCACAGTAACTGAATGTTCCATTTGTGGACCAGAACTGATTTAAATCTTTTCCCAGGCTTAATTATTATTATTATTTTATTGATAAATCTTAATGTACAAGCATACAATCATCTTAACGTATAAACATACAAACATTCCATACATGGTGTACAATTAATGGCTCACAATATCATTAAATAGTTGTGCATTCATCACCGTGATCATTTTTTTAGAACATTTGCATCACTACAGTAAAAAAAAAAGAAAAAACTCATGCATAACATACTGTCCCTCTCATTGACAGCCAGTATTTCCATCTGTCCAATTTATTTTAACCTTTCTCTCCCCTATTACTTACTTTTATCCATAGGTATTTTCATCTGTCCATACCCAAGATAAAAAGAGCATCAGACATAAGGTTTTCACAATCACACAGCCACATTTTAAAGCTATATCATTATACAGTCTTCTTCAAGACTATGGCTACTGGAACACAGCTCTACAGTTTCAGGTACTTCCCTGTAGCCATCCCAGTACACCATAAACTAAAAAGGGATGTCTATATAATGCATAACGTACCTCCAGGATAACCTCTCGACTCTGAAATCTCTCAGTCACTTACACTTTATTTTGTTTCATTTTTCTTTTCCCCCTTTTGATCAAGAAGGTTTTCTCAATCCCTTGATGCCCAGTCCCAGCTCATCCCTGGAGTTCTGGCCCACGTTGCCAGAGAGATTTACACCCCTGGGGGTCATGTCCCACGTAGGGGTTGGGGGAGGGCAGTGAGTTCACTTGGGCATCGGCTCAGAGAGAGAGGCAGGCTTAATTATTAATAGTATCCACTTTCAGTTTCAAAAGTGTTACATTTTGGATTATAAATTATAGGCTACCACACATATAAAGATTCTTGGTTATAGTGTTGCATTGCTTTTCTTTGCATCCAAGAGTATACATTTCATCTTCAGCTCCTATGAGGAAAGCAATGATTTTATTGACTAAAATAACAATATCATCTCAATGGCAATGTCCTTATCTGCAAAATGGAACTAGCCAATGATTTTATAGATTCTGTAAATATATGAACATATACATTTGTGTGAATATTTATTTTGTGAATGTTTATAGACACTTACATAATCATTTTGAAAATAACATAATGATTAGTTTGCTGTTTGGGTGGTAGGAGATTTTTTGTTTAATGTTATACTCTCAGATTATTTTCTTTGAGCCTTTTTCACCACTTTAATACTCCCTAGCACATATTGCAGATATAACAGCAATTTACCCATTAAAATAATACCTAAATCTATAGACATGCCTTAGAAGAGTTGGTCTAACCTCTTCCCCATGGAGGGAGGGCTCCATTGGGCCACGAGGATGTGTGGATCCCGGGCACCCCAGAAATTCCTGCCAAGCATTCTCGTATCTGCTTATGGATACCCCCAGGAGGGACCCTATTCTGCATCTCCATTCTCCGAGGGAGACAGTACTGGGCAGGGGGGTTGTTCACACTCTTTGACCCAAGGGCAGTGCTGGCCCAGGCAGAGGGCTGCTGGCTTTCCCCAAATCTCCGTATTCCGGGTCATTCTAAGTCTAGATTTGTCAAGGCGAGGTAGAGAACCTGCTTTATTTAGCAGTTTATTGACTTGATCTTGTGACTTTTAAGTATTTAGACCTTTGGCATCTGAGTCTTCCTTGGGGCTCAAGTGGCAGGCTCCACAAACACCAGGGGTGGGTCTTCTCACTGGGCATTTGTCATTTTGCCAGGCTCAATGCCAAGTGTCATTCATCATTTGATCCACATGCCCTCATCTAACAGGCAATGAAAAAGGGGTGTAGAGAGTTCAGACTCCCCTGCCAAGGCCCCGCAGCTCGAGAGGGGCAGAACTGGGCCTGGGATGGCGCTCTGCCAGGCGTCTGTGCCTCCAGCCAGGCTGCCCCACTGGGTGGCTGGACAAAGTCATTACAGCTCTCCATTGTGAAGGAAATAAAGCTTGGGTTCATTACACACAAATAGTGAAATTGTCTGGAGATAATAGTCGTCTGGGAATCTGCAGCAAATTGCTCAGACTGTAAAACTTGCCTCTTCAGACATGAGACAAATTATAGAAACTGCTTGCATTGTCCTTCTGCCTTAAGTGGTGTAGGCACAATGGAAAGAGTGGGAAATCTTGCTCAGGAGGGATTTTTCTCTGTAAAGGAGCAAAGGAATAAATGAATTGCCTTATTAACTGCTTACCTTGTGGAAGAGCTGGCTTTCTGCTTATCTTGAGATGAAATGATGATGTTGGAGAATTCCGCCCTGGTAGTTAAAATGTACACCTCTGGCAGGCAGGGTCCACACTGAAATTGGGACAAATCTTTACCCACACAAATCCTACGATTGCCATCTAAGTTAGAACAGCGTGAAGTTAGAACAGCGTGTTCTTCCATCGCTGTGTGGGAACTTGGCTCAGTAGAGACTCTACAGATCTGCAAAGCCAGGTGGGTGGTTTAATTTTTTGCTCATCATATTTGTTTATCCATAATAAGGTCAGCTTGTAATTTGAAGGGGGGGGTGTGATATCTTTTCTGGCTCTTCACTTGACCGCAAATATCCCAAGCTACTTAGGATTTGTAAACCACAAGATACAGCAGCTTAAATGCCTTAGCTTAATGATAACACAGGGAAGAGTTTGATCATATAAAGTGCCAGTTATATGAATATCTCACATTGACTAGTGATGTTAATTGTGGGAATGTTTCAGTCGCAGCTGATTTCTCAATGTACTTCAACAGCTTCTTTGCACGTAGTTAAAAAATTCCAAAGTCATTTCCAGGATACTTCACTCTATTTAAATTTGTTCTGCTTGCCCCTTTTCGTGCTTTAGCTTCTTACAGGATTGCTGAGCAAAGCAGCCATGGAGGAAATCTTGAATTATAGTTGGAAACAGACATGGAAGGATCTGTGTAATCTCGATCTCTTAGCAAGGAATGGGGAAACCTCTAGGATGAGCTGAAGGGCCAGGGAGAATGTCAGAGGACCCTTGGGGGGCCAGGTGGATAAAGCCCAAACAGCAAAGGTGGGGATACCAATTGAATTCTGAGTTGCTGCCCAATAGTGTCCCCATTCAAATGTCTCATGGGCCTCTCAAACTTATCACATGCCAAATGAGCTTCTAATCTTGTCCTGCTCCTGTCCCCAAACAGGTCCTGCCACAGTCGTTTCCATCTTAGGTTAGAGCTTCTCCCTTTTAGTTACTCAGCCTAAGTATCAAGAAGCCATCTTTGACTTCTTTCTGTTTTTGGATAGAGACAATCCTATTGGCTCTACCTTTCCAATATGAACAGAATCCCACAGCTTCTGATCCTTCTGCACCCTGGTGCTCGTGACCATCAGCTGGGCATCTAGCTTCTTCATCACCTGGGCACCCAACTTATTGCAGTGGAGACCACATTATCCTTCCAATCTTACCATTGTTTGGTCTGTTTTCCAGGCAGCAGTGAGAAAATAGAAATAGTGCTATTTCTATTTTCACTAGAAATAGCAGTGAGACCATTTCTATTAGCCAAAATCATGTAATGTCTCTTCCCTGATCAAAACTTTGTAATTGTTCTTTCTTACAATAAATCTGATTCCCCTTTCCTTTACCTCTCTAATCCTCTGGCCTCATCTCGCATTGCTCTGTCCTCATACCATTTCCCAGACACTCCACACATGTTTATGCTGCAGAGCCCTGTGCTTGCTGAATTTCCTCCTTAACTCCTTCATGTCTTTGCTCAAATGTCACCTGATAAGTGAAGAATGCTCTGACCACCTGTGGTAGTTAGATTCAGTTGTCAACTTGGCCAAGTGAAGGTGCTTAGTTCTATTGCTGTGGACATGAATCAATGGCATGTGAACCTCATCTGTTGTTGATTACATCTGCAGTTGGCTAGGAGGTGTGCTTACTGCAATGAATGATGTTTGATTTAATTGGCTGGTGCTTAAATGAGAGACTCAATGTAGCATAGCCCAAGCAACTCAGCATACTCCATCTCTGTGCCTTCCTATGTAAGAAAGAATCTCAGTTGAAAGTTAGCTGCCTTTCCTCTGAAGAACTAATAAAATAAATCCCCTTTTATTAAAATCCAATCCATCTCTGGTGTGTTGCATTCTGGCAGCCAGCAAACTAGAACAAATTTGGTACCAGGAGTGGGGTGCTGCTGCAGTTTGTAAATACCAGATATGTTGGAGCAGTGTTTTGGATGGCTAAGGGGAAGATTTTGGAGGAACTGTGAAGAGAATGATGGAGAAGTCTTGGAGTGCTTGAAGAGACCATTGGTGTAAACAGAACCACTGCCAATCTGGACAAAGGGAGACACAAAAGAGACAAATTGGAGTTTGCAGAGTGAGAACCATGGAAGCTTGGGTCTAAAGCCAAGAAACCTTGGCCAGGGGAGTGGACCCACCCATATACATGGAGAGGGTGAGTTTGCCCTTAGGGCAGAGGATAAGTGTCCCATCTCATTGCAGTAGAAGAGTTGTGCCGCCTCAGGCCTTTGAGAAGATACAGCACACTCCTTGGAGTCTGGGGAGAGCCTGGCTGCCACCACATGGAGGGGTTGAATGTGTGCCCTGGAAATGGCAGAGAGCCCAGGGGTGGCCCTGATGCCTGGAGAGAGTGGAGCCAAGAAAAAGGTGGTCTCCTCAATGTTCCCTGAGGTTGATTTGGAAAGAGGTGGGCCACTTCATAGGCCCTTGAAAAGGGTGGGACTGCCACTTTCTAAAGCTGAAGGATAAATGGCTTTCAGACTTTGAAATCCAGTGGTGTTTTCCCTGCAAGTTTTCCTTCCAATTTCTCCCTATGGATCCTGTGACTGCCCCTCCTTTGCATATTGGCACCAGATAACCTGTTTTGAGATTCAAAGGTCCAAAGCCAGAAGAGAATTTGTGCCACCTTAATATCATTTGAGGTGATGCATATAGTTGCCAAGTTGACAAGGGGTGGATATGTGGTAGTTAGATTCAGGTGTCAACTTGGCTGGGTGAAGGTGCTTAGTTCTATTGCTGTGGACATGAGCCAATGGTATGTGAACCTCATCTGTTGTTAATTACATCTGCAGTTGGCTAGGAGGTGTGCCTGCTGCAATGAATGATGTTTGATTTAATTGGCTGGTGCTTAAATATGAGACTCAATGTAGAACAGCCTAAGCAGCTCAGCATACCTCATCTCAGCACTCGCAGCTCAGCCCAGGCCTTTGGAGATGAGGAAAGAAATCACCCTGGGGAAAGTTGTTGGAACCCAGAGGCCTGGAGAGAAGGCCAGCAGAGATCACCCTGTGCCTTCCCTCGTAAGAAAGAACCTCAATTGAAAGTTAGCTGCCTTTCCTCTGAAGAACTAATGAAATAAATCCCCTTTTATTAAAGCCAATCCATCTCCGGTGTGTTGCATTCTGGCAGCTAGCAAACTAGAACACCACCCTATTTATATATATATATATTTTTTAAATTTTTTTATTAACGGAAGGAAAAAAAAAAAGAAATTAACACAACATTTAGAAATCATACCATTCTACATATGCACTCAGTAATTCTTAACATCATCACATAGATGCATGATCATTGTTTCTTAGTACATTTGCATCGGTTTAGAGGAACTAGCAACACAACAGAAAAAGATATAAAATGTTAATATAAAGAAAAGAAATAAAAGTAGTAGTAATAGTAAAAAACAACAACAACAAACAAACCAACAAGCAAACAAAAACAAAAAAAACCCTATAGATCAGATGCAGCTTCATTCAGTATTTTAACATGATTACTTTACAATTAGGTATTATTGTGCTGTCCATTTTTGAGTTTTTGTATCTAGTCCTGTTGCACACAGTCTGTATCCCTTCAGCTTCAATTACCCATTGTCTTACCCTGTTTCTAACTCCTGCTGAACACTGTTACCAATGACATATTTCAAGTTTATTCTCGAATGTCCGTTCACATCAGTGGGACCATACAGTATTTGTCCTTTAGTTTTTGGCTGGATTCACTCAGCATAATATTCTCTAGGTCCCATCCATGTTATTACATGGTTCATAAGTTTATCTTGTCTTAAAGCTGCATAATATTCCATCGTATATATATACCACAGTTTGTTTAGCCACTCTTCTGTTGATGGAGATTTTGGCTGTTTCCATCTCTTTGCAATTGTAAATAATGCTGCTATAAACATTGGTGTGCAAATGTCCGTTTGTGTCTTTGCCCTTAAGTCCTTTGAGTAGATACCTAGCAATGGTATTGCTGGGTCGTATGGCAATTCTATATTCAGCTTTTTGAGGAACCGCCAAACTGCCTTCCACAGTGGTTGCACCCTTTGACATTCCCACCAACAGTGGATAAGTGTGCCTCTTTCTCCGCATCCTCTCCAGCACTTGTCATTTTCTGTTTTGTTGATAATGGCCATTCTGGTAGGTGTGAGATGATATCTCATTGTGGTTTTGATTTGCATTTCTCTAATGGCCAGGGACATTGAGCATCTCTTCATGTGCCTCTTGGCCATCCGTATTTCTTCTTCTGGTAGGTGTCTGTTTAAGTCTTTTTCCCATTTTGTAATTGGGTTGGCTGTCTTTTTGTTGTTGAGTTGAATAATCTCTTTATAAATTCTGGATACTAGACCTTTATCTGATATGTCGTTTCCAAATATTGTCTCCCATTGTGTAGGCTGTCTTTCTACTTTCTTGATGAAGTTCTCTGATGCACAAAAGTGTTTAATTTTGAGGAGCTCCCATTTATTTATTTCCTTCTTCAGTGTTCTTGCTTTAGGTTTAAGGTCCATAAAACCACCTCTAGTTGTAAGATCCATAAGATATCTCCCAACATTTTCCTCTAACTGTTTTATGGTCTTAGACCTAATGTTTAGATCTTTGATCCATTTTGAGTTAACTTTTGTATAGGGTGTGAGAGATGAGTCTTCTTTCATTCTTTTGCATATGGATATCCAGTTCTCTAGGCACCATTTATTGAAGAGACTGTTCTGTCCCAGGTGAGTTGGCTTGACTGCCTTATCAAAGATCAAATGTCCATAGATGAGAGGGTCTATATCTGAGCACTCTATTCGATTCCATTGGTCGATATATCTATCTTTATGCCAATACCATGCTGTTTTGACCACTGTGGCTTCATAATATACCTTAAAGTCAGGCAGCGCAAGACCTCCAGCTTCGTTTTTTTCCCTCAAGATGTTTTTAGCAATTCGGGGTACCCTGCCCTTCCAGATAAATTTGCTTATTGGTTTTTCTATTTCTGAAAAATAAGTTGTTGGGATTTTGATTGGTATTGCATTGAATCTGTAAATCAATTTAGGTAGGATTGACATCTTAACTATATTTAGTCTTCCAATCCATGAACACGGTATGCCCTTCCATCTATTTAGGTCTTCTGTGATTTCTTTTAACAGTTTTTTGTAGTTTTCTTTATATAGGTGTTTTGTCTCTTTGGTTAAATTTATTCCTAGGTATTTTATTCTTTTAGTTGTGATTGTAAATGGGATTCATTTCTTGATTTCCGCCTCAGCTTGTTCATTACTAGTGTATAGAAAAGCTACAGATTTTTGAATGTTGATCTTGTAGCCTGCTACTTTGCTGTACTCATTTATTAGCTCTAGTAATTTTGTTGTGGATTTTTCCGGGTTTTCGACGTATAGTATCATATCGTCTGCAAACAGTGATAGTTTTACTTCTTCCTTTCCAATTTTGATGCCTTGTATTTCTTTTTCTTGCCTAATTGCTCTGGCTAGAACTTCCAACACAATGTTGAATAATAGTGGTGATAGTGGACATCCTTGTCTTGTTCCTGATCTTAGGGGGAAAGTTTTCAATTTTTCCCCATTGAGGATGATATTAGCTGTGGGTTTTTCATATATTCCCTCTATCATTTTAAGGAAGTTCCCTTGTATTCCTATCTTTTGAAGTGTTTTCAGCAGGAAAGGATGTTGAATCTTGTCAAATGCCTTCTCTGCATCAATTGAGATGATCATGTGATTTTTCTGCTTTGATTTGTTGATATGGTGTATTACATTAATTGATTTTCTTATGTTGAACCATCCTTGCATACCTGGGATGAATCCTACTTGGTCATGATGTATAATTCTTTTAATGTGTTGTTGGATACGATTTGCTAGAATTTTATTGAGGATTTTTGCATCTGTATTCATTAGAGAGATTGGTCTGTAGTTTTCTTTTTTTGTAATATCTTTGCCTGGTTTTGGTATGAGGGTGATGTTGGCTTCATGGAATGAATGAGGTAGTTTTCCCTCCACTTCGATTATGTTGAAGAGTTTGAGGAGAGTAGGTACTAATTCTTTCTGGAACGTTTGGTAGAATTCACATGTGAAGCCGTCTGGTCCTGGACTTTTCTTTTTAGGGAGCTTTTGAATAACTAATTCAATCTCTTTACTTGTGATTGGTTTGTTGAGGTCGTCTATTTCTTCTTGAGTCAAAGTTGGTTGTTCATGTCTTTCCAGGAACCTGTCCATTTCTTCTAAATTATTGTATTTATTAGCGTAAAGTTGTTCATAGTATCCTGTTATTACCTCCTTTATTTCTGTGAGGTCAGTAGTTATGTCTCCTCTTTCATTTCTAATCTTAATTATTTGCATCCTCTCTCTTCTTCTTTTTGTCAATCTTGCTAAGGGCCCATCAATCTTGTTGATTTTCTCATAGAACCAACTTCTGGTCTTATTGATTTTCTCTATTGTTTTCATGTTTTCAATTTCATTTATTTCTGCTCTAATCTTTGTTATTTCTTTCCTTTTGCTTGCTTTGGGATTAGTTTGCTGTTCTTTCTCCAGTTCTTCCAAGTGGACAGTTAATTCCTGCATTTTTGCCTTTTCTTCTTTTCTGATAAAGGCATTTAGGGCAATAAATTTCCCTCTTAGCACTGCCTTTGCTGCGTCCCATAAGTTTTGATATGTTGTGTCTTCATTTTCATTTGCCTCTAGGTATTTACTAATTTCTCTTGCAATTTCTTCTTTGACCCACTTGTTGTTTAAGAGTGTGTTGTTGAGCCTCCATGTATTTATGAATTTTCTGGCACTCTGCCTATTATTGATTTCCAACTTCATTCCTTTATGATCCGAGAAAGTGTTGTGTATGATTTCAATATTTTTAAATTTGTTAAGACTTGCTTTGTGACCCAGCATATGGTCTATCTTTGAGAATGATCCATGAGCACTTGAAAAAAAGGTGTATCCTGCTGTTGTGGGATGTAATGTCCTATAAATGTCTGTTAAGTCAAGTTCATTTATAGTAATATTCAGGTTCTCTATTTCTTTATTGATCCTCTGTGTAGATGTTCTGTCCATTGATGAGAGTGGTGAATTGAAGTCTCCAACTATTATGGTAGATGTGTCTATTTCCCTCTTCAGTGTTTGCAGTGTATTCCTCACGTATTTTGGGGCATTCTGGTTCGGTGCGTAAATATTTATGATTGTTATGTCTTCTTGCTTAATTGTTCCTTTTAATAGTATATAGTGTCCTTCTTTGTCTCTTTTAACTGTTTTACATTTGAAGTCTAATTTGTTGGATATTAGTATAGCCACTCCTGCTCTTTTCTGGTTGTTGTTTGCATGAAATATCTTTTCCCAACCTTTCACTTTCAACCTATATTTATCTTTGGGTCTAAGATGTGTTTCCTGTAGACAGCATATAGAAGGATCCTGTTTTTTAATCCATTCTGCCAGTCTATGTCTTTTAATTGGGGAATTCAGTCCATTGACATTTAGAGTTATTACTGTTTGGATAATATTTTCCTCTACCATTTTGCCTTTTGTATTATATATATCATATCTGACTTTCCTTCTTTCTACACTTTTCTCCATGTCTCTCTCTTCTGTCTTTTTGTATCTGACTCTAGTGCTTCCTTTAGTATTTCTTGCAGAGCTGGTCTCTTGGTCACAAATTCTCTTAGTGACTTTTTGTCTGAGAATGTTTTAATTTCTCCCTCATTTTTGAAGGACAATTTTGCTGGATATAGGAGTCTTGGCTGGCAGTTTTTCTCTTTTAGTAACTTAAATATATCATCCCACTGTCTTCTAGCTTCCATGGTTTCTGCTGAGAAATCTACACATAGTCTTATTGGGTTTCCCTTGTATGTGACGGATTGTTTTTCTCTCGCTGCCTTCAAGATCCTCTCTTTCTCTTTGACCTCTGACATTCTAACTAGTAAGTGTCTTGGGGAACGCCTATTTGTGCCTAATCTCTTTGGGGTGCGCTGCACTTCTTGGATCTGTAATTTTAGGTCTTTCATAAGAGTTGGGAAATTTTCAGTGATAATTTCTTCCATTAGTTTTTCTCCTCCTTTTCCCTTCTCTTCTCCTTCTGGGATACCCACTACACGTATATTTGTACGGTTCACATTGTCCTTGAGTTCCCTGATACCTTGTTCAAATTTTTCCATTCTTTTCCGGATAGTTTCTGTTTCTTTTTGGAATTCAGATGTTTCATCCTCCAAATCACTAATTCTATCTTCTGTTTCTTTAAATCTGTCGTTGTAGGTATCCATTGTTTTTTCCATCTTTTCTACTTTATCTTTCACTTCCATAAGTTCTGTGATTTGTTTTTTCAGTTTTTCTATTTCTTCTTTATGTTCAGCCCATGTCTTCTTCATGTCCTCCCTCAATTTATCGATTTCGTTTTTGAAGAGGTTTTCCATTTCTGGTCGTATATTCAGCATTAGTTGTTTCAGCTCCTGTATCTCATTTGAACTATTGGTTTATTCGTTTGACTGGGCCATGTGTTCAATTTTCTGAGCGTGATCCGTTATCTTCTGCTGGCGTCTGGGCATTTAGTCAGATTTCCCCGGGTGTTCGACCCCACAGGTTGAAAGATTTTTCTGTGCAATCTCTGGGTTCTGTTCTTCCTATCCTGCCCAGTAGGTGGCGCTCGTGGCACACGCCTGTCTGTGGGTTCCACCAGCGAAAGTTGCTGTGGGTCCCTCAGCTCTGGAAAACTCTCGCCGTAGGGGAGGTTCGGCAGCTGAAGCGTCTTGGAAGAATGCCAGCCGGCCCGGGGTTCCAAACGCGGGGAGGGTCGCCGGCCGTCGCAGCACAGGAGAGCGTCCGGCCAAATTAGCCAGTCGGCCCGGGGCACCAAGCGTGGCGGGAGGGCACCAGCTGTCGCAGCCCGGGAGAGTGCACTGTTCCCAGCCGACGGGGGAGTCACGTGTTTGGAAGGGATCCCCCGGTCACTGTTCTCCACAGTCTGGGGATTTCCGACCCAACTATCTCAGTTGTTCCGGGGGGCCTCGTGTGGTGGGGGCACCAGCCGCCGCGGCCTAAGGGGACCGCCTGTCCAATTCTACCAGCTGGCCTGGGAAGGTGGAAGGGAGGGACTCCGGTCGCTTGCTGTCCCACCCAGGAAAGCCCGTGCCCCTTGGTGATCTCACCGGAGCTGGTTCTCCCAGATAATCAGCCGTTCCAGGATGGGGTACGCTGTCCCTTTGATCTCCCTCGTGGCTCTGGGAGCTGCTCTGTATTATCTCCACTCCCCCAGTAGCTGTTCTGGAGGAGGAAAGGTGAGGGCGGCAAGGCTGTCGAGGCTGGTGGCGGAGGAGCACAGTGAAGGTGGGGGAAGAGGGCACCGTGGTGGTTGGAGAGCAGCCGGAGCAGGAGGGGGAGGAGGGGGGAGAAGGAGGGCGGGCGGCTCGGCTGCTGCGGGGCGTGGGCGCCGCGCGGCGCCCTATTTATATTTATAACCATGTACAACAATCCTTGCTGCCCTCACTGTGTTATTTTTCTCTGTAGCTCTTATCATCTTCTAAGAAATTGTGAAGGTAGAGGGAACAAATGACATAAGGCTGCCCCACCCTTACATCTGACACAAATGCAGAGTTTGGGAGTCCCCAAGATAACCTTCAGTTTCGACAGTTCCCTAGGCAGGGAAGCTCCACCAACATGGAAACTCCACCATGCAGAGATGCTCCACCACATAAGGAAACTCCACCATGCAAGGATTCTCCACCACATGGGGAGGCTCCACCATGTAGGGAGGTTCTACCAGGCAGGGACGCTTCACCAACATAAAAGTTCCACCATGCCAGGAAGCTCCGTTATGCAGGAAAGCCCCACCAGGCAAGGAAACTCTACCATGCAGGGAAACTCCACCACGCAGAACACTCTACAATGCCTTGGTGTGTGCAGATTTTTTCGGGGCTCCACCAGAGAACATGCTTGGCTGCTCCCCTGGTGAACCTCAGGCTCTAATCCCTTCAGAGGTCAAGCTGATGCTGTGTGACCCAAAGCCCCTACCTGAAATCACACTGTCAGTATGGCTCAAAGTGCACCCCTTCCCCCCCCACTTCCCTGAAGCACTTTATGTTATTTTCTGGCTGACTTGCAGCTTTTGGGCAAACAAAGACACTGCTATCAGAGGAGGCATTACAAGGACTTAGGGACATCCTCCCAGAAGCTGAGGGCAAAGGCTAGACCTCTCTTTGGGCAAGAGTAAATTCTTTTACTGCACTTTAATTTAATTTACTTATTTCTTTTACCTATTGTTTGCTCCCACTAGAATGTAAATTCTATGAGTAGGGATTTTATCTATTTTATCTTCTGATACAAACCTAGGAACCAAAACAATACCTGGCTTGAGGAAACACTGAATAAATAAGTGAAGACGTGAGTGAACTGTGCGGACACTCTCCTCTGTTAGCTCTGGGTATGGTTCTGGGCATGAGAACATCAGCCAGGCCCAGGCAGGCCCAGATGCTGTTTGTGTATCAGATTGTGTTCAAGTTTAAGACTTAGTGTGGGCACAGGAAATTGTTTTGCATGATTGGATCAAACTATTGATCAATCATCTTCTGTTGTGTCATTCCTTCCTGTCTATGACACAAGTAATTGACATTGACCATATAGGATTTTAGAGGTAAAGATGAGATTTTACAGGCGAAAATTTATTTTGTCTAGCATTTTTTGATGCACATTTCAGTCCAAGGACCAGTGGATGGGTTCAAAGATCTGCAGTGGAAAACCCTCTTAAGTTTCTTTTTAGAGTGCATGTGAGTAATTCTGTATGTATACATGTGGGGGGGGGGGTTGCTGGTGGAGGTGCTGAGATTGGTGGGTTGGGGCAAAAAAAATGTGTATTTCTAAATGTTTGTGAACATCGCTGACTTGGAGAAGCAGCCAATACTTGGCTGTTCCGTCCTTCTAAGAGGGACTGAAGAATGGAAGCCTTGGTGTCCGAAGACTGGTGGAGAATGAAATGTGAAGGATTAGATGAGAATACATTAGTGTCGTCCCTTCTTCTCTCCTTTTGGGTCATACAGTTCTCGCTGACATTTTGCAAATTCATTTTTTTCTCTTTTAGTTTTTTTCTAATAAGAATTTATGACTTGCTTTTTTCCCATTAATATTTTACATGTTATGGGACACAGTGTTTGAAGCCCTATGATTCTCCTGTGCCTTAAAAAGTTTCTAAATTATATCATAGTTTGGAAATTGTAGCCAGGAGTTAAAAACCTGGCAGTTAAAAATTTGGATTCAGAATACATTTTCTACTGTTTCTTGGAATCATTCAACATGACCCCTTGATGGGTGGGGAGCGCTCCCTTTCTTTCTGTTTTGTTGTAGTGCCTAGGGATTTCAGAGTTGGAGGTTGGAATAATAGAGAACTGATGACGTGATTTTATTTGGAAAATGTGTAATTTTATTTCTACATATTTCAGTTATGACCAATGAAAAGATATAAACACATTAAATAGAAAAGTATCTACATAAAAATATGTGCATACTTTTTTTTAAAGTTAGGCTTTAGAACATAAAGTGTCCTATATTATCTTCTGTCTTTTTGTGTAGTTCTACACTTTCATAGTTGTGTAGGAGGTTCCCAACCCAGAAATAAAAGTGCTTGTGCGTCTGTCACTGAACTGGCGCAGGGTATGGAGAGAAGAGGAAGCGTCAATGGCAAAGAGCCAAGATCAAAGATCTTCTGAGAAGCTGTTTCTTTCAAGCACTGTGCGAGGTGCTCCTCTCACCTCATGCTTTGAATATTGTAACCATCCTGTGAGGCAGCTGCTGTTTCTCCTCATTTACTGGATAAGGAAAGTCCCAGACTGAGTAACTGGCCTCAGGTAGCACAGGAATCATGGCTGCGCAGGGATTCAGAGCTGCCTGGGATTGCGTATCTGTGAATCCCAGGCTCTTCCAACTTCATCCTGCAGGAATGGAAGTCCCGCGGGTTTACATAATACAAGCCTTTTCTGGGACCCAAACATTGGCTTGTAGCTTCCTTAGCTATGATCTTATTAAAAGAAAACTTTTCACACAATTTAGGATCTCACAGTTTTGTTGAGAGATTCACAGATTGGGCAGGGTCCTATTTGGCAAGGAGAAGAGAGCTCCGCCAAGGGGGTAGAGAGGGAAAGCTCAGAGAGGGCCAATGTGGGAAGAAATGAGGAAATGTTCTAATTGGCTGACATGAAGTCTCCATTTTACTTAGGGGGGGCTTACAGAGTGGGGCGCAGATATATACTGATTGGTATTGTATGCTTGTCTATTCTTTTCTTTCTTTCTTTCTTTTTTTTTTTGCATGGGCAGGCACCAGGAATCGAACCCGGGTCTCCGGCATGGCAGGCAAGAACTCTGCCTGCTGAGCCACCGTGGCCCGCCCTTGTCTATTCTTATAAGCTGTCCACTGGACAAAAACTAGTTTTTTCACCAGGTTTTGCTGACCAGTGACCCTGTAGGGTGTGTTCTCAGAAAGCCGCTGCAGATCAGTAGTTTTGTCTTCTGGACAAGAAGTCTTCTTGGAAAGGTGTCTTCTCCTGGCAGTGCCCAAAGTAAGGGGCCATTTTATCTTACGTATTCCCAGGCTATTCCATTGGGAATCAGGGGGCAGTCACTTGGGCATCTTCTCTGCCATTTCTGTTGTTACTTCTCTGTTGAGTTTATTCATAGGCTCTTTTACTACTCATTAAATGTAAGTGACTTTTTTACTTTTGCAAAGGTATCCTTTTAATTTTTTTCATGGAATCCTTTAAGGATAAACAGAATTCCACACAGTACGATTTTGGCTAAACAAGAGATCCAAGTAATATTTAACCAAAATGTGGAGGAAAACCAGATTCTGCTGGTGTGAGCATTTTCTCAGAAGAACTGGGACAAGCACTAGCAAAAAAAAAAAAAAAGCTGCATTATAACTTGAAGACATTTCCTCTCTTCAGTATTCTCAGGGGAATTCATGCCACAAATGACAAATACAAGAATGTTTTAACTTAAGCAGCCTGTGGGGGAGTGGGACAGGAGCTGAGTGGACAGAACATGGAACTTGGGGAGATGACAATGGTGGGCAGGAAGGACAGTGCAGCTCTGAAAGTTGACCTTCCCTTCCCTTCCTATCTTTCTCCTTGACCCTTACTAGTTAATTTTCTGATCTGCAATAACCTGGTGTAAGAGGAGGAGCTAGATTGAGGTGTGGGTGGGTAAGAAACATGATAAGGTGCTTTAAAATATATTATTTGATCTGACTTTCAAAACAAACTTGTGAACTGGGTGGGGCATTGAGTTACTTGCTGTGGCTGCATGAATTGAAGTTGCAGCAGCTTGCAGCAAGGTCACCCACATCTGACATGGGCTGGCCATCAGCTGTGCCTCTGCTTCTGTGTCATTTTCACTATAAAGGATGAAGGAGCCGCCGCCCACGGGATGGGACCAATGTTGCATTCACCAGACAAAGCGTGTCACACAGACAAATTTAGAGATCACACAGTGGGGATACATGCACCCGTGTAGCTGGCACAGGCAAAGAGTGATGCTGCATGCCATGGGAAAGTTTTATTATTGTTATTGTGCTTCCTATTTCATAGAGGTGGAAACAAAGACTTCAAGAGGTGGATGACTTGCCACGGTCACCTGCCTAACAAATGGCAGAACCCAATTTGAGACTCAAGTGGTCCAAGGGCATTCCTTTTTGTATTATACCGAGGAGAATGACATTTCCTTTATTCCCGTGCATCAACAATGTCCCTCCTGAGGACATGCTGGAAAACGTGTGTGGTTAACTCAACACCCATCATTCTCCCTTCCTTCCCCTCACTCCAACAACTGCTTTCACACCAACCTTGAAGTTCAAATGACCCCTGTGTGAGAAAAGACAGTATTCAAACACTGGCATCCTTGGATGAAAGCTTGACTTAAAAAAAAAAATCACATCCTCTTTCAACACCACTTAATTGTAGATTAATAAAGATTTGTCCTAAGTATCCTATTTCATAGTACCAATTAAAGACATTGTCTATAAAAGAAAGCCAAACCGGTGGTTTTATTAGCCTTCACTGATAGGGAATGTTTGCACATCTCCCAAATGGGGAGGTCCTCGAGTGAAGTGGCGATATGACCCTGAGCAGTTTCCAGCCCAGTCTCCACGACTTCTTTCTCCTCCGAGCCAGCTGGCGGCTGCTGTTCCCCGCGGGTGTGCTCCCTGCACCGCTGGGTTACGGGGCCTTGGCTTAGGGTCTTGTTCCCTCAGCCTGAAGTGCTTCCAGCTGCTCCACCTTCCCTTTCACCCAGGTCTAATTGGAGTGATATTTCAGGGCTCCATCCATAAATGCGTTCTACTCCAAGAAGCCCTTTCCAATTTCATCAACTAAATACAAGTCCTCTTTTTTTTGTATAATATAACATGTATACAAAGCAAAGAAGGAAAAAAGCAATAGTTTTCAAAGCACTCTTTATCAAGTGGTTACAGGACAGATCCCAGAGTTTGTCATGGGCTACCACTCCATCATCTCAGATTTCTCCTTCTAGCCGCTCCACAACATTGGAGGCTAGAAGGAATGTATATATGTTTTATCATCACTTTTTTTCCTTTTTTTGTGAAAAACAAAATATATCCAAAAAAGCAATAATTTCAACACACAGTGCAATAATTAGTAGTAGAACAGATTTCAGAGTTTGACATGGGTTACAATTCCACAATTTTACGTTTTTACTTCTAGCTCCTCTAAGACACTGGAGACTAAAATAAATATCAATATAATAATTCAGCAATCATACTAATTTGTTAAACCCAGTCTGTATAACTCCACTATCGCCTTTGATCTTTCTCACACTCTTTAGGGGTATTGGGCTATGCCCATTCTAACTTTTTCATGGTGGAAGGGTCTGGCACTAATATGGGGTAAGGAGATGGAACTATCTGATGTTCTGGAGAGGCTGGGCCCTCTAGGTTTCAGGACTTATCTGGTCCAGGGACCCATTTGGAGGTTGTAGGTTTCTGGAAAGTTACCCTAGTGCATAGAACCTTTGTAGAATCTTATATTTTGCCCTAGGTGTTCTTTAGGATTGGCTGGAATGGTTTTGATTAGGGTTTGGCAAGTTATGATAGGTAGAAATGTCTAACTGAAGTTTGTGTAAGCGTGACCTCCAAAGTAGCCTCTATTTGAACTCTCAGCCACTGATACCTTATTTATTACACTTCTTTTGGTCAGGATGGCATTGTTGATCCCATAGTTCCAGGGCTGGATTCATCCCTGGAAGTCATCTCCCATGCTTCCAGGGAGACTTTCACCCCTGGATGCCATGTCCCACTTAGTGGGGAGGGCAATGGTTTCACTTGCAGAGTTGGGTTTAGATAGAGTGAGACCACATCTGTGCAACAAAAGAGGTCCTCCGGAGGTGACTCTTAGGTACACCTATACGTCAGCTAAGCTTTTCAGCTACATATATCAGCTTCACAAGAACAAGCCTCAAGATCAAGGGCTTGGCCTGTTATGCAAGCCTTCTTTTTATACCACAAAACACTTCCCTGAAACTCTTGTATCCTCTCCTACCCTCTTGCCCAAAACCTTTTCCCTCAGAGATGTTCAATCAAGTTTTTTTGTTTTGTTTTGTTTTTTGGCATGGGCAGGCACAGGGATTCGAACCTGGGTCTCTGCCATGGCAGGTGAGAACTCTGCCTGTTGAGCCATCATAGCCCACCCTCAACCAAATTTCAAAAATTAAATTGAGCTACTAAATTTACTAAATGCAAAGTTTTCTGGATAGTATATAGGGTTGATTCATTTATTAATTTACTTCATAAATACTTATCAAATGCTTCCTATTTGCAAGACATAACTACCTTGCAAAGGTGACATCACCATAGAGTGGTGGATTCAGGGTTGAAATCCAAGAATGCTTGACTCTGAAGCACATGCTCTTAACCATTACAAAGATGTTCCTGAATGCCAGGAGGCTTCCATTTTGGACAGATTAACTCTCTCTCCCTGAAAACTGTGTAAAGTATTCACCAATGCCTTTTCAACTATTGTCTAGTCTGCTTCAAAATTGCCATCAAAATAATTTTTTTCCTATCAATGTGAGATGACCCCATTAAAAGTGAAGCGCTCACTGTAGTTCCTGGATGGGACTTCTGGGTAGCATTGTACTGTTAGCATCCAGGCTTGGTGGGTCCTGAGTTTACACATTTCTTTGGCGGCCCTTTTTAAAAACAATGTCAAATTGCAAATATAATAGTGTGAAATACTTAACATCGGCAAAGAAATCTGGCAATTTACTAGAGCATTCGAGGTTCATGTCCCTTTTTTTTCTGAGCTACTTTAGACAATTTATTGGAGATGCTTATATAGGGATGCTGCCTTGTTGCAGTTTGGGCTTTTCTCTCCACTCAGAATTTTTGAGGCTTTCTGTCCTCTCCCAGCACTTCCCAGACTCCCTTCCTGCAGGTGAAGGTTCCGTACTTCCCAGGCCCCAGTCCTGGCCATTTAAAAATGGTAGTCAGATAGCATCGGTTTTGTTCTAATATGTAATCTTTTGAGTTAATTTTCTGGACTTCTTGGTTTCTTTTTCCAGGAAAAGGAGATCCTTTATTAGGAATAGCCTTTTGAGATGCAAGAATTTCTTCTGAAATTAAAAAAAATTGGCCTGAGCATTGGATGGAATATTGTCATTATAGGAAGCATCTGGCAGGAATGTAATCACCCTTGGAAATTAATAGAATACAAAATAAATAATGAAAATCTGTTCTTAAATAGTGCTGTCGTTAAGGGATTTGCTGAGGTTTACATGGCTCAGAATAACATTAGCCAGAACCAATCAGTTCAATTTTCTGAAAATCCTGGAAATGACTAAACTTTTTTGAAGAATTTAGGTCATTTTTTTCCTTAGCGCTCTGCAAAGTATTGACCCTGCAAGGGCAGGGATATGGCCCTGGAACTGAGGCTATTTGGTGTAACATTTACAAACTGCAGTAGAGGTCCTCGGTGCAGCGTGCTTGAGTTTTCTCTGGTCATGAAGGAAGAAAACTTCCTCTCCATTGCTCTGCATCGCTCAGTGGTTCTGAAACTTAGTAATACGGTCATTTAAACAAACAAACAAAATACCTTTTAAATGCTGTTTTGCTTATATTGAGAACGTAGTATGAGATTTTAGCTTTAAAAACTGTTACCCTTTTTTCCTTCAGCTCTGGTGAAGTGCATAAAATTTTGACACCTTTCTTTTCTCCCTTCCACAGCAGAAAGGAACTGAATCATCTCTTTTGCTTTTCCTTGTAGGCTGTCACTTCTTTCTAGAGAATATCTAATACGTTGATAGGTCATTATGAGAACATATTCATTTAAATCGAATCGCTACTTTATTCAAAGATCGGAAAAGTTACAGGGAACCACTAATAACAAAATTTCACACCTATTGCCTTTTCCCATTGCCTTCCAGTTGAATATGCTAAAGTCCTAACAAAGCTGTCTGCAAGAAGGAAAAGCTGTAGGTTATAACGATGTCAGATGTTCAAAGGGAGTGCTGTGGACCTATTACATTAAGCTGCCTTAATTATTCTACAGAATCCTCTTGTATTAGTTTTGATCATGACTGTCAATGGCAAAGAAAATAAAAGGATTCCTGAGCTGGAGTTTAGTGAACCCGGAGGTGTGGATATAGGTCGGCACCGAACCTCAGGAGTTCCTTTCTAACACGCGTGTAAGAGAGGCTGCCTCCAGAAGAGCACAATTATTTTCTATAACTCTCGCTTCTGCAGTCAGACGCATTCACAGTTGGAGGCTCGACCTGTAATTATGCTCACAGAAACATTTTTTAGTTCATCTACCATCATCCTCTCTGGCTGAAAATGCATTTTTAAAATCCTGCTTTCATAAGGTGATTCTCACCATCCTTTAGAAAGGATGGTGAATTTCTGAATTATGAATTATTGTCTATTGTCTGTGGCATCCTTATTTCTTGAGGAGCTCAAATACTTTAATTAGTAGAGAATATAATCATATGAAATTAAATAGAAAAATGTCAATATTCTCTTGCAATAAGCAGCACGTTTTATTTCACCTGTCTGGGCGTGATCTGCGGAGCAGAATGCTGCTGCTAGTGGCCACTACCAGCACGCACCTCCCACTTACTTTTGTGATGATACATCCTGTGTTTTGATGATATGGCTCCTGAAAAATCATTTTACAACAATAAAATTGGGCAAAACTGTCTTGCATTTCAGAGATCTTGAACTCAACCTGAGGCATACCACCAAGTGAAGCGCAATTATCCATGAAAAATGCTGAGGCCAGGTAAGCCCCTTATCGAGTTCCTCCAGCAAGGTCTGTGCAGGGTCCTCCCTGCACCATGGACCAGGAAGAGTGGCCACTTCCCAGCCACAGGGCTCACCTGGAGGGGAGCAGACTGCAGACCTCACAGCAGGCTGCTGCAGCGCAAGGGTTTTATAAACTGTAAATATATAACCTAGAACCAAGAAAATGCTTTTAAACTCTGAACTGTGAATCTCCGAGCTCTCTTTCTCCACCTATAGATGGGAACCCATCTATGCCTTAACCTGCTTCTCTCAAGAAGCAGAGACTAATAATACCAGGGAACAGCGTGGGGATATTGATAGCTAATGTTTATGGGAGCCCAGCCCCGCATGATGACATCATATCTTTCATATCGCTTAATTCTCACAATGACCTATGAGGCTGCTCTAACATTATCCCCATTTCCAGGTAGGGAGACTGGAGTTTAAGCAGAATAAATAATTTTTCCAAGGTTGCAACAGCTGACAAGTGAAGGTGGAATGCAACCATGGCCGTTTGATTCCGAACCCAGATTCTTAATATCATGCCACATTTTCAGGTGATTTTGCTATGCAGAACAAAATATTTTTTCTATGACTATGATAACATAATCTGATGGCAATCAAATGACTTTATGTAGAGTTAGTGGTACATGAAGCACATATATACTTTCCCTTTCTAGTAGAGCCTTTTTTTTTTTTTTTTTTTTTTTTCTTTTTTTTTTTTAAGAGAGAGGGAGGAAGGGAAGGAAAGAAGGATGGAAGGAAGGAAGGGAGGAAGAAAGGGAAACATCTTTAAACATTTTCTTGTATTTTGTTTGTTTGTTTGTTTTTTACATGGGCTGGGGCCGGGAATCGAACCGAGGTCCTCCGGCATGGCAGGCAAGCACTTTGCCCGCTGAGCCACCGCGGCCCGCCCCTAGTAGAGCCTTTTAACAATCCTTATATATTTAGGAAAATTTTAAGCACATTCAAAAATAGGTAGAAACATAATGACGAAACCCACCATACAGTGTTGAGTCTTTTCTACAGGTGCTAAAATTATTGCTTGCTATGCTAACCTTTATTACAAAAGGAAAATCTTTAAAATAAATATACATAAACAGACTAAGTTTTGTAGGGTAAACACCAACAACTCTTTGCTTGGCAATTAAAAATTTCCAATAGTGCATTTTACTAACTCCTTCAGGAAATGTTTCCTTTTAAAACGGAGACACTCATAAGTGTTTAAAAGTAGACACTTCAGCGAAAATGGCATTAGGAGGAAGAAGGGTCTGTGGCTATTTGGCTTGCAGAACTGTATAAGTTAGGATTCTCCAGAGAAACATCCGTTAGGATATGTGTATGTGTGTGCGTGGAAATGTAGAGTTTCATTCTAAGAACTGGCTCACGTGACCATGGGGACCAGCAAGTCCAGATTCCATAGAGCAGGTCACAAGCTGACAACTCTGGTGAAGGTTTTGGTGACTTCCCAGGAAGAGCTGGCTGGCTAAAGCAGAGATGGAAAAAACCTCTTCTCCTTTTAAGGCTTTAACTGATTAGCTGAGAGTTCTTTCATTGCACCTCCTCAGTTGATTGTAGAAGTCGTCAGCCATAGATGCCACCAACTGACTGATGATTTAAATCCATTTAGGAAATACTGTCATGGTAACAGTCAGGCCGCTGCTTGCTGACCAACTAACTGGACACCATAGCCTGGCTAAGTTGACACATGAATTTCACCATCGCAGGAACAAACAACTAGGATGCAGCGGGGTGGGATTCGGGTCTGCTTTGCTCATGTTCTACTCCCTCAAGACATTGTCCCTGGGCCTCTCTGGGTTGACCAGCATCCTGCAAGGTGCCCATGGACTCATCTTTTGTCTACACCATTGTCTTCTTTATCAGCCACAGCACCATTGTTTCCTGTACTTCTAATAATGAGGGCATGCTTTGCAGTGCCTCATGCCTGGGGACCCAGCTCTGAATCTCGCCTGCAGTTATTGCCACACTTTCCAGGTGACAGGTGACAGTGGTGTGGTGGCTCACAGACCTGGATGGAATCAGAATTGTGACTGTATGTCATCCCTTTAGGCTGCCTACAGAAATATTTTGTGTTGCATAGTGCAATTAACTGCTTTATTTGAAACATTAGGTCCCTTGAGAAGGATGTGATATATTAAGCCATACATTTTTATAATAGTCCTTAAATTCCCCAATTCAATTCTATTTACAATGACTCAGGCTCCTCACAGAGACCATTCTATTGTCCTGACTCTTCTTTGGTCGTGTACTTCTGTCCAACATTATCGTGTGAATGTTATTGGTAGAGCGTTGATTTATTTCTGGGAAAGTCTTCCTGGCTTTTACTGTCTGTTCCCTTAACAGGTTGTAAGCTGTGCATAAACAGACTATTTTCACTTTGAGAAATTGTTCACATCCAATGAATTCAGAATAATGTAGGTTACCAATGTCTGACTCACTTCTCACTTAGGCATCTGGACTCCAGTGTGCCTGGAATGTGTATTTTTACTCTTTTCTTAATTCCAAATTATGCTGTTTACAGCTTTTCCAATTGACACCTCAGGACTGCAAGTGGATGAGTCCATTGCTTAGAAAACAGCTCCTGATAATATCATCTTTCTGTTCAAGCAAGCTGGTTTCCATGTGCACGGTGAAATTTGAAGGATGCCACATATTCTGTTGAGCTACAGCTCCTGCTGAAGTGGGTGGATTTTACTCAGTTTCAACACAGTCTACAGATGGCCTTTTATCCAATATTTTATGGAATTTTTGAGATGACCTCAGGTGGAATATTTTTCGTTTCAAAGGCATTGGAAGAGGCTGTGTGGGGCAGCAGTCAAGAGCTCAGCGTTTGGGGCTCGATCACTTGTAAGGTCTGTAATCTTAGGAAAAGTGAACCTTACTTTTCTCATTTGCCTAAAGGAAGTAGTAATGACACCAACTCCAAGTTGCACTGAGGATTCATTGAAACAATTTGTGCAATGCCCTTGGCTTGGTGCCTGGTACACAGTGAACACTCATTGCCACCTAGAAGGAGGAAGATGGCAGCAATGTATATGTGGACTTCGTAACTACTGAGTCTTTTCCTCCTCTTTGCATATAATAGCCACACTCTGAGTCCCAACTGCCCTCCATACCATTTTCTATCCTAGCAGCTAGAGGACCTTATTATTCTTATGGCTCCAGAGATACAAGCCTGGCACACTCACTCACACATTACTTGTTGAATGAATAAGTGTACTTTGGCACAAAGTGACTGCTCAAAATTTCACCCAATGGGCTTTGCATTACATCATTACTACTATTAACATCATCATCATCTTTTCATCCCCACCACTGTCCCTTTATCCACTCTTTCATCCCACCACCACCTTCACCTCCACTATCCTCCCCATCATCACTTCCATCCCAACCCCCACCTTCATCACATCATTCCCATTATACATTCATCCCCATCTTCACCTCTACCTTCACTTCCACCATCATCCCTACCTTCACGCCATCATCCCCACTTCACTCAGTATCCTCCCCACCATCACCTCCACTATTATCTCACTATCACCTCCACCATCACCTCTGCCATCCCCCTCACCATGCCCCCCACCATACTCCATCATCATCCCCTCTTTCATCCCTACCATCACCTCTACTTTGACTTCCACTGTCATCCCCACCATCATCCTGATCATCCCCACCTTCACCTCTGTGCTTGTGTGAACTGTTTTGTACCCTCAAAAGGCATGCTCTTCTGATCCATTCTTGTGCGTGCAGAGCTATTGTTGGACGGGAACTTTTGATTAGGCTGTTTCCATGGATATGTGTGCATCCAATTCATATTAAAATGATGTTCTAGTTTGCTAGCTGCCGGAATGCAACGCACCAGAGATGGATTGGCTTTTAATAAAAGGGGATTTATTTCATTAGTTCTTCAGAGGAAAGGCAGGTAGCTTTCAACTGAGGCTCTTTCTTACGTTAGAAGGCACAGGGCAATCTCTGCTGGTCTTCTCTCCAGGCCTCTGGGTTCCAAAAACTTTCCCTGGAGTGATTTTTTTCTGCATCTCCAAAGGCCTGGGCTGAGCTGCGAGTACTGAGATGAGGTACGCTGAGCTGCTTGAGTTGTGCTATATTGAGTTCTCTCATTTGAGCACCAGCCAATTAAATCAAACATCATTCATTGCAGCATGCACGCCTCCTAGGCGACTGCAGATGTAATCATCAGCAGATGAGGTTCACATGCCATTGGCTCATGTTCACAGCAACAGAACTAGGTGCCTTCACCTGTCCAAGTTGACAACTGAATCTAACTACCACAGATGGGTCTTAATCCTTTAGTGATTAAGAGAGAGAGAGAGAGAGAGAGAGAGAGAGAGAGAGAGAGAGAGAGAGAGAGTTGTGATGATTAGGTTCATGTAGTATCTTGGCCAGGTAATGGTGCTCAGTTGTCTGGTCAAGCAAAAACACTGGCCTAACCATTACTGTGAGGACATTTTTGCTGGTTAATAAATGAAAAGGCTGTCTTATTAAATCATCAGTCAATTTATTGCATTTGTGGCTGATTGCATCTACAATCAACTAAGGGAGTGGTTTCCATTGTGAGATAATCCAATCACTTTGGGTGTAGTGCGGTCAAAGACTTTTAAGGGAGAAGAGAGAACTTCCACCTCTTCTTCAGCCAGCCAGTCAGCCTCTCCTGGAGAATTCACTGATGAACTTCATGGGAGTTTATGGCTAGCAGCCTATCCTAGGGAATTTGGACTCATGCATCCACACAGTTGCATGAGATACTTATACAAAATTTCATATGTACAGCTATCTCCTGTTGGTTCTATTTCTCTAGAGAACCTGATTAAGACAGAAGGCAGTCCCTGTTTTAAAGTGGTGGAGAATTTGGCAAAATTGGTGTTGGATGAATGGGAGAATTTGACAGTGATGAGTGGGGATATCTACCTGAGGAAATTTCCAAAGTAAAAGTGGAAAAGACAGCCTGGCTTCTCCTTATAGCTTATAGAAAAGTGCAAGAGGAAAGAGATAAACTGAGAACTGAACTCTTGGGTACAAAGAAACCAGAAATTGATAACTTCAAAAATTCTGAGTTTTTTGAAAATGAGACTCCAGAGAATAGTGCCTCACATAAGGATTTGAGCAAGCATGGAACCAGTCAGCCATTTCAGAAAAAGTTGAGTTTGTAAAATGCAGCTATCCAGAAAGGATTTGTGGAAAATCATATAGACTGATGGTTGAGATCCCTGTATGCTTCATGGAAAACCAACAAGTTTGTTGTGGGATCTGTATAAATGGAGCCACTGCCAACCTGGACTAAAAGGGACAGATTGAAGGAAAAATTAATTTAAAGGCAGAATTGTGGAAGCCAAGGTCTGGAGCTAGGACCCCTTGGGCCAGAAGAGCAAACCTACCTATGCATATGGAAAGGGTGAGTCTTCCCAGGAGTTTACAAAGGGGAGGCTGGCCATCTCATCATTCAGGAAGAGTTTTTATGCCCTAGGCTTCAGAGAGGGTGAGGCACATTTTCTGGGGATTAGGCGAGCCTGGCCACAACCCAACTTTTTGGAGAGGAGTGAGTCTGTGCCCCAGAGATGGCAGAGAGTATGGGTGCCACCCCAATGCTTGAATAGGGTGGAGCCAAAAACAAGGTGGCTTGGATATGTTAAGCCCCCTAGTTTTTGGAGGGAGGAGGGCTGCTGAGTAAGCCCTTGGAGAGAGTGGGACTACTGCTCTTATAATCCCTGAGGAAAAAACATCCTTCTGTAGGTTACTCTCAGATTTTGATATCTAAAAGAGTTTGCCCTGCATGTTTTGGGAAGTGTTTAGAAACTTTGACTCTTTTTTACTTCCAGTTTATTCCTATGGCAATGGGAATGCTGATCCTACGACTGTATCTCCTTTGTATATTGGAAACAGATAACTTATTCTGAGTTTCACAGGTCCATAGCCTGAGGAGAATTTTGACTTAGAATAGCCATGCCTGTTGCTGACTTTGATGAAACTTTGCACTGTTTTTGACTTAGTATTGTATTTGTATTTTTACTGAAATGGTTTAAGGCTTTTGTGATATTGTGATGGGACGATGGTACTTTGTATATGGAAAGAAACATGTCTTTTTGGGGTTCAAGGGGTGGAATGCACTTGTTGGAAACTGTTAGGTACCCCAGAAAAGGCATGCTCTTCTAATCCATAATTGTGGGTGCAAGCCTATTGTCAGATGGGACCTTTTGATTAGGTTGTGTCTATGGAGATGTGACCCACCTAATTCAAGGTAGGTCTTAATCCTTTATTAGAGTTCTTTAAGAGAGATGATGGAGAGAGACAGCTTAGACAGAAACACCCTGGGAAGAACAAACCAGGACCCACAGAAGCCCAGAGGCAGTTTGGAATGCAGGAGCAGCCGGCACCCATGTGATTTCCCATGTGATAGAGGAATCCCAGATTCCATTGGTCTTTCTTCAGTGAAGGTATTCTTTTGTTGATGCCTTAATTTGAACATTTCTGTGGCCTTAGAATTGTAACTTTTAACCTAGTAAATCCCCATTGTTAAAAGCCAATCTATTTTTTTCTTTTTTTAAAATTTTTTTATTAATTAAAAAAACCAACAACAAACGAACAAAAACATTCTTAACATATGATCATTCCGTTATACATATATAATCAGTAATTCACAATATCATCACATAGTTGCATATTCATCATCATGATCATTTCCTAGAACATTTGCATCAATTCAGAAAAAGAAATAAAAAGGCCACAGAAAAAGAAATAAAATGAAAACAGAAAAAAAGAGGTTATACATACCATACCCCCCACCCCTCCCCCATTGATCACCAGCACCTCAAACTAAATTTATTTTAACATTTGTTCCCCTATTATACATTTTTATTCCACATGTTCTACTCATCTGTTGACAAGGTAGATAAAATGAGCATCAGACACAAGCCAACCTATTTCTTGATATTGCATTCTAGCAGCTTTAGAAACAAAAAAACTTCCAATATCCTCCTCACCATCACCTTCACCGTCACTTCACCATTATCCCTGCCATCACCTCCACCATCATCCTTACTATCATGCCCACCTTCATCTCATCATCCCCACTGTTCTAGTTTTTCAGTTGCCAGAATGCAATATACCAGAAATGGAATGGCTTTTAGGAGGGGAATTTATTAAGTTGCAAGTTTAGAGTTCTAAGGCCATGAAAATGTTCCAATTCAGGCAAGGATATAGAAAGGTCCAGTCTAAGGCTTTCAGGGAAAGATACCCTGGTTCAAGAAGGCTGATGAGGTTCACGGTTTCTCTCTCAACTGCAAAGGCACATGGTGAACATGGTGACATCTGCTTGCTTTCTCTCTAATCTTCTTGTTTCATGAAGCTCCCCCAGGGGCATTTTCCTTCTTCATCTCCAAAGGTCTCTGGCTGTGTGGGCTCTTGTGATTCTTATCACTCTCTCCAAAATACTTCCTCTTTTAAAGGATTCCAGTAAACAAATCAAGACCCACTTGGAATGATGGAGTCATATCTCCATCTAAGCAAAAGTCAATACCCACAGTTGGGCACGTCACATCTCCATGGAGATAATCTAATCAAGAGATTCCAGCCTGCATTATTGAATAGGATTAAAATAAATAGTTGCTCTCACAAGATTGGGTCAGTCTTAAAATAAGACTTTTCGAGGGTACATAATCCTTTCAAACCAGCACACCCACCATCATCACTTTATCCTCACCTTTCCCTCTATCTTCACCTCCGCTTATCACCACCATCACCTCCACCATCATCCTACTATCATTCTACCATAATCCCCACTATCACCCCCACTTTCATGTCCAGTATCTTCTCCACCATCACCTTCACCATCATCCTGCGATCACCCCCATCATCCTCCTCACTATCACTCCACCTTCATCTCATCATCCCCATTATCATCAGTTCACCCCACTTTCACCTCTTCCATCACTCCCACCATTGTCCCCACTATCACACCAACCATCACCTCCATTATCATCTCACCGTCATCTCCACTATTACCTCCATCATCACTCACCACAATCCCCACTATCACCCACAACTTCACGTCCATGATTGTCCCCAACTTCACCCCATCATTCCCACCTTCACCCCCACTATTTTCCCCACCATCACCTCCACCATCACCTTCACTTTTCACCATTACTCTTCAGACCCAGTGCTAACTTCTGGGAATATAAAGAGGCCAAAAGTCATGGCTTTTTATGGGTGGGACTTACTATCAGGTTAGGATGATGGGAATAGGTCATCCTAAAAATCAAACAAAAACAATAATTTGAGATAGAATATTTTAAAATTTTTATTGACAAAACAACATACAAACACGAACATTCTTAACAAATGAACATTCCATATTTGGTGTATAATCAGTGGCTCACAATATCATCACATAGTTGTATATTTGTTACCATGATCATTTCTTAGAATATTTGCACCATTCCAGAAAAAGAAATAAAAAGATAAAACTCATATGTGCCATACCCCTTACTCTTCCTTCTCATTGACCACTAGTATTTCCTTCTACCCAATATATTTTAACCTTTGTTCCCCCTATTTTTCTATACTTCTTACCACACTCCCTTTCATTGATCACTAGCATTTAAATCTACTAAATTTATTTTAACATTTTTTCCCCCTACTGTTTATTTATTTTTAATCCATATTTTTTATTCATCTGTCCACCCCATAGATAAAAGGAGCATCAGACACAAGGTTTTCACAGCCACACAGTCACACTGTGAAAGCTGTATCATTAAATAGTCATTTTCAAGAAACATGGCTACAGGAACACAGCTCTACAGTTTCAGGCACTTCCCTCTAGCCTCTCTAATACACCTTAAACTAAAAAAGGTGATATCTATATAATGCATAAAAATAACATCCAGGATAACCTCTCAACTCTATTTGAAATCTCTCAACCACTGAGAGATTTATTTATTTATTTATTTTGGCTCATTTCTCTCTTCCCCCTTTTGGTCAAGAAGGTTTTCTCAATCCCTTGATGCTGATTTACAGCTTACTCTAGGATTTCTGTCCCATGTTGTCAGGGAGGTTTCCATCCCTGGGAGACATTTCCCATGTACAGAGAGAGGGAGGGCAGTGAGTTTGCTTGCTGTGTTGGCTGAGAGAGACATGGGCCACATCTGAGCAACAAAAGAGGTTCTCTGGGGGTGACTCTTAGGCCTAATTTTAAGTAGGCTTAGTCTATCCTTTGTGGGCTTCAGTTTCACATGAACAGACCCCAAGATTGAGGGCTCAGCCTATTAATTTGGTTGTCCCCACTGCTTGCAAAAATATCAAAAATTCTCCAAACGGGGAAGTTGAAGTTTCCTGCTTTCTCACCATTCCCTCTAGGGGACTTTGCAAATACTTCTTTATTCACTGTTCAAATCACTCTGGGAGTTATCAGGGCATCACTCTGGACAAACCTACAGCATCTCATGCCCTATTCAAGGTCCCATGTACTTATGGTGTTCAATTAACCTGTTCATATAAGCTCTATTATGAAATTCACTAGTCAAAATACAAATTTTGCACCAAATAAGCATTTTTTCTGCCTTAGTCTCACCCAGAAGTTTAAGTTTTAAAATATGAATGACCATCTATTTTCAACACCCTGCAATATTGACATTCCTTTGTTCTTCCTCATGCAAAACTATTTTTTAATTTGTACATTTAAGTACAAATTAATACTGCAGGTATTCCTAGATTATACCATCTCAGTCTTTATTGTCTATCTTTCCTTCTGGTTTCATATGTGCCCCCAGCCTTCTCCCTCTGTCATTCTCATATCCAGCTTCATTCAGTGTACTTATATTATTGTGCTTACAATCAGGTATTATTGTGCTATCCATTTCTGAATTTTTACACTCAGTCCTGTTGCATAATCTGTGTCTCTTCAGCTTCAAATACCTAATCTCTACCCTATTTCTATCTACTGCTGACCTCTGTTCTTAATTGAAATCCTCCAAATTCATTCATTAATGTTAGTTCATATCTTTGAGCCCATACAGTATTTGTTCTTTCGTTTCTGGCTAATCTCACTCAGTATAATGTCCTCAAGGTCCATTCAGGTTGTACATGCTTCATGACTTTATTCTGTCTTACAGCTGCATAATATCCCAGTGTATGTACATACCACAGCTTGTTTAGCCACTGTTCTGTTGATGGACATTTGGGCTGTTTCCATCTGTTGTAAACTGTAGATAACACTGCTATAAACATTGGTGTGCAAATGTCCAATTGTGTCCTTGCCCTCATGTCCTCTGAATAGATACCTAGCAATAATATTGTCCAATCATATTGGCAATTCTATACTTAGCTTCCTGAGAAACTGCTAAACTGCCTTCCATAGCAGTTGTACCATTTGACATTCCCACTAACAGTGGATAAGTCTGTCTCTTTCTCCACATCCTCTCCAGCACTTGTCATTTTCTATTTTATTGTTAATGGCCATTCTGGTGTGTGTGGGATAATATCTCATTGTGGTTTTGATTTGCATTTTCCTAATAGCCAGGGAGATTGAGCATCTTTTCATGTGCCTTTTAACCATTTGCATTTTTTCTTCTGATAAGTGTCTGTTCATGCCTTTTGCCCATTTTTTAATAGGTTGTTTGTCTTTTTGTTGTTGAATTGAACAATCTCTTTATACATTCTGGATACTAGACCCTTATCTGAGATGCCTTTTCCAAATATTGTCTCCCATAGTGTAGGTTGTCTTTTTACTTTACTGACAAAGTTCTTTGATGCACAAAAGTCTTCTGTGATTTCTTTTAGCAATTTCTTGTAGTTTCCTTTGTATAGATCTTTTGCATCTTTAGTTAAAATTATTCCTAAATATTCTATTCTTTTGATTGCAATTGTAAATGGAATTTTTTTCTCTATTTCCCCCTCAGATTGCTCAGTACTAGTGTATAGAAACACTACAGATTTTTGAGTGTTGATCTTGTAGCCTGCCACTTTGATGTACTCATTTGTTAGCTCTAGTAGTTTTGCTGTGGATTTTTTTGGGTTTTTGACATATAATGTCATGTCATCTGCAAACAGTGAGACTTTTACTTCTTCCTTTACAATTTTGATGCCTTGTATTTCTTTTTGTTATCTAATTGCTCTGGCTAGAACTTCTAATACAATGTTGAATAACAATGTGACAGTGGACATCCTTGTCTTGTTCCTGATCTTAGGGGAAAAGCATTCAGCTTTTCCCATTGAAGATGATGTTAGCTGTGGGTTTTTCATATATTCCCTTCATCATGTTGAGGAAGTTCCCTTCTATTCCTATCCTTTGAAGTGTTTTCAACAAGACAGTATGTTGAATTATGTCAAATACCTTTTTTTGCATCAACCAAGATGATCATGAGTTTTTTTTTCTTTGATTTGTTGATATGATGCATTACATTAATTGATTTTCTTATGTTGAGCCATCCTTGCATACCTGGGATGAATTCTACTTGGTCATGGTGTATAATTCTTTTAATGTGGTGCTGGATTTAATTTGCAAGAATTTTGTTGAGGATTTTTGCATCTATATTCATTAGAGAGATTGGTCAGTAATTTTCTTTTCTTGTAGTATCTTTGTCTGGCTTTGGTATGAGGGTGATGTTGACTTCTTAGAATGAGTTAGGTAGTCTTCCCTCCTCTTCAATTTTTTTGAAGAGTTTGAGCAGGAGGTACTAATTCTTTCTTGAATATTTGGTAGAATTCACATGTGAAGTCATCTGGTCCTGGGCTTTTCATTTTTGGGAGCTTGTTAATGACTGATTCAATTTCTTTACTTGTGATTGGTTTGTTGAGGTCGTCTATTTCTTCTTGAGTCAATGTGCATGCATTTCTAGGAAGTTGTGCATTTCATCTACATTGTCCAGTTTATTAGCATAAAGTTGTTCCAAATATCCTCTCATTAACTCCTTTATTTCTGTGGGATCATTGGTTATGTCTCCTCTTCCACTTCTGATTTTATTTATTTGCATCCTCTCTCTTCTTCTTTTTGTCAAACTTGCTAAGGGTCCATCGATTTTGTTGATTTTCTCATAGAACCAAGTTCTGGTTTTGTTGATTTTGTCAATTGTTTTCATGTTCTCAATTTCATTTATTTCTGATCTAATCTTCGTTCTTTCTTTTTGCTTGCTTTGGGATTAGTTTGCTGTTCTTTCTTTAGTTCTTCCAAATGAACAGTTATTTCCTTGATTTTTGCTCTTTCTTCTTTTTTGACATAGGCATTTAGAGCAATAAATTTCCCTCTTAGAACTGCTTTTGCAGCCCATAAATTTTGATATGTTGTGTTTTCATTTTCATCTGCCTTGAGATATTTACTGATTTCTCTTGTAATTTCTTCCTTGACCAACTGATTGTTTAAAAGTGTGTTGTTAAACCTCCACATATTTGTGAATTTTTGGCCCTCTGCCTGTTATTGATTTCCAACTTCTTTCCTTTATGATCTGAGAAAGTATTTTTTTATTTCAATCTTTTAAAATTTATTGAGACTTGCTTTGTGACCCAGCATATGGTCTATCATTGAGAATGATACATGAGCACTTGAGAAAAAGGTGTATCCTGCTATTGTGGGATGTAACTTTCTAAAATGTCTGTTAGGCCTAGTTTGTTTATTGTGCTATTCAAATTCTGTTTCTTTAATGATCCTCTGTCTAGATGTTCTGTTCATTGACAAGAGCAGGAAATTGAAGTCTACAACTATTATGGTAGATTTGTCTATGTGTGTTTTCAGTGTTTGCCTCATGTATTTTGGAGGACTCTGGCTCAGTGCATAAATATTTATGATTGTTATGTCTTCTTGTTGAATTATTCCTTTTATTAATACATAGTGTCCTTCTTTGTCTCTTTTAATAGTTTTATATTTGAAGTCTACTTTGTTGGATATTAGTATAGCTACTCCTGTTCTTTCTGATAGTTATTTGCATGAAATATCTTTTCCCAACCTTCCACTTTCAACCTATGTTTGCCCTTGGGTCTAAAACGCATCTCCTGTAGACAGCATATAGATAGGTCCTGTTTTTTAATCCATCCTGTCAGTCTATGTCTTTTGATTGGGGAGTTTAACCCATTAACATTTATTGTTATTACTATAAGGGCATACTTCTTTCTACCATTTTGTCTTTTGAATTTTATATGTCATATCTAATTTTTCCTCTTTTTACCTTTACTGATAATTTTGCTTTCTACCTTCTTCTCCACATCTCTCCCTCCTGTCTTTTTCTATCTGTCTCTAGTGCTCCCTTTAGTATTCTTGCAGGACCAGTCTCCTGGGTCACAAATTCAGTGATTTTTTTGTCTGAAAATATTTTAATTTCCCCCTCTATTTTGAAGGAAAATTTTGCTGGATATAGAATACTTGGTTGGTAGTTTTTCTCTTTTAGAATCTTAAATATATCATACCACTGTCTTCTTGTCTCCATGGTTTCTGCTGAGAAATCTGCACATTATCTTATTGGGCTTCCCTTGTATGTGATGAACTGATTTTCTCTTGCTGCTTTTAAAATTCTCTCTTTTTCTTTGTTATCTGACATTCTGATTAGTAAGTGTCTTGGCAAATGTCTATTTGGATCTACTCTGTTTGGAGTATGCTGCCCTTCTTGGATCTGTAATTTTAAATCTTTCATAAGAGTTGGGAAATTTTCAGTGATAATTTCTTCCATCAGTCTTTCTCCTCCTTTTCCCTTCTCTTCTCCTTCTGGGACACCCACAACACATATATTTGTGTGCTTCATGTTGTCATTCAATTCCCTGAGTCCCTGCTCATAATTTTCCATTCTTTTCCTTATATTTTCTTTTGCTTGTTGGATATCAGATGTCCCATCCTCCAGTTCATTAATACTATTTTCTGCCTCTTGAAATCTGACATTGTAGGTTTCCATTGTTTTTTCATCTCTTCTACTGTGTCTTTTGTTCCCATAAGTTCTGTGATTTGCTTTTTCAGACTTTTGATTTCTTCTTTCTGTTCACCCATTCCCTTCTTTATATCCTCCCTCAGTTCACTGATTTGATTTTTGATGAGATTTTCCTTGTTTTTTTGAACATCTTGAATTAATTGTTTCAATTCCTGTATTTCATTTGAATTGTTTGTTCATTCCTTTGACTGGGCCATATCTTTAATTTTCTTAGTATGAGTCATTATTTTTTGCTGGTGTCTAGGCATTTAATTTCTTTAATTAGTTTATTCTGGAGATTGTTTTCACTCTTTTACCTAGGATTTTCCTGCTGGATGGCCTTATTCACTCTCTGTTCTTTGCCATTCAGTTCGGCTTATTCTAGACCTCTAGCATAAGCTTTGTTTAATGGACCAGAATTTTTCAGTTCTTGTTTTTTGTCCTGCCTGTGTGGTGCCTTTTTTCTTCCTTAGGAGGGTCTACTTACATATTATAGACTCCAGTCGGATTTTCCCAGACCAGACTAGCCTCCTTTCAGGAGGGAAGAGTCACCTGCATCAGTTTTCCCTGAGGGTGAGACCCAGCATGTTGACAGACTTTACTATGAAGCCTCTAGACTGTGTGTTCTTCCTATCCTGCCCAGTATGTGGTGCTTATCTGCCTGTGGGTCCCACCAGCATAAAGTGATGTGGTACCTTTAACTTCAGCAGACTCTCCCTGCTGGGGATGTGGTTGAGACAGAGGAGAGCTTGTAGGCTGGCTTTAACTGTTTCAGTTTTCCAGTCCCTGGGGTCTGAATTCCTTGGGGGAGGGATTCCATCTGACCTGGGCCGCCCCACCCCTCTCCTAGGGAAGGCACAGCTTCCAGGGAATTACTTCCTTTCATGTGGCCAGCCTCTTTGTCTCTCAGACAAGCTTAATTCCACCCTTGCCTGGGACAGTTGAAGCCTGAGAAGCCTTGAAGTTTATCTAAGGAGCAGTTAAGCAGTAGAAACAAAGCAAAAAGAAAAAAAAATCCTTTTCACACAGGATACCCCCCGTCCCCCCCATGCCTCCACCCCAACTCCTGGGTTCGTTAATCAAGAATTTAAGTTGGTATCTTGCTCTATGTATTTCTGGGTACTATGTGCCCCCTCTCTTTTTTCAGGGTCCAGACCTTTTCAATTATTTTGTGCTGTCAGATCCAAAGAACCTCTGTTGTTGCTGTTTTTTTTTTTCCATCAGCCCTGCCCCGCTCTGTGCCAGGGCGAAAACTAGTAACTTCAGCTTTTATTCGAGGTTTAGCTGAGCTGGGGGCCTATTTTTAGTAGTCGGAATTTGTTAATTAATTCCACAATTGGAGCTTGGTTGAGCTCAGACCCTGCTGTTAGTAGAGTCTCTTTCCTTTCCCTCTGGGAAACAGCCCTTGGGGAGAGGGGTGCCATCTTCTGTGGCTTTGGGGACTCACAGTTCTGGATGGAATCACAGCTGGTCCAGCTTGTCCAGACTAGTGTACACAGTGTGTCTGGTCACTGATGTGGCCCCAGCAGTTGTTCTGTGCTGTTCTTGGCTATTTGCTAGCTGCTCTGGAGGATGATCTACATTCCACGCTTCACTAAGTCACCATCTTGGAACCTCTTGAGACTGAATTTTGTAACCAATTTAGATATCTTATTAGTCTTGGTCCACATACCTGTTGTTTTGAGCTCACTGCAAATATGAGCTCTTGAAGATGTTATTTTAGGTAAGATGTGGTTCAAATCAATGAATAAATGGGAATTAATATTCCTGTAGAAGAGAAAGCCATCTGTGAGGTTTGGGAGGTTTGGAGGAGGTTTCATGGAAGAAAGAAAACATAATAACAGCAGGATTTAAAGTCCTTCTTGTGCATTAACTTAGTTTTTTGATACCAGTTTGCAAATATTATGGGGGTTAGTGAGTGGGGAGAGTATGTGGTGTTTTGCTGAATATGAGATGCAGAATCTACTGCTTCATTTTCACTTATTGGAATTTTTTACTCAATGTTGCTTAAATAAAATAGAGCATATTTTTTATCTATTAAAGTTCTGTTGCATGAATTGAAAATCATATGCTTCATTCTTGGAGAGGTCACTGATAAAATTAATCAAAATCCATAGAGGGGAGTATTAGCGTGAGATATCAGTGCAGCCACAGGTCTTAGCTTTGTGGATGCTATATATGCCCCGGGAAAGTAACACTTTCTAAACATTTGTGGTGGCTAAACTAAAGGAAAGATTCATTGTTATTGTTTTTTTTTAAATTGGACTAGGTAATGCGTACAAATATGAAACAATTCAAAGAGTAAAACAATGATATGCAATAAAAATTGTGTCCTTCCCAGTCCTACATCGGTTCCCAGCTTCCCCTTTTCAGAGGGTGTCATGGATACTGTTTCTTCCAGAGATAATCGATGTATCGGTATAGACCTCCCTCTTCTTAAAAACACAAGTGATCCGTAGTGTGCACATACTTGCATTCCAGTTAATATTTCTTACTCATTTTATATTGGTTCATGTAGTTCTACCACCTGAAGTATCTCATCCTAATGAGATATTTTACTGATAAAAACTAGCATCTATTGAGTGCTTATTGTGTTCCATTCATTTACATGGATAATCTAATTTATTTTTCACAATGCCCCATGGACTGGGTGCTATTATTGTGCCCATTTTATAGATGAGAGAAACAAGGTTAAGCAGTGTTACAAATTTGCCTGGGATCACAAAGCTGACAGGTTGTAGAATTATGATCTGAAACAAGGCAGTCTGATTCCAGAGCCACACATTTCATGCTCTACTGCCTTTCGGTTATTACCCATTTCATTTAAAAAAGATATTGGTGTATGTTAATGTATAAGAAACTGAAGGCAGTGCAAACCTGGCCATGATGGTAGTTGTGGAAATGGCAAAGGCATCCTCCAGTGCCAGGCTGGGCAGAGACAGAGGGTATGTAGGAGGAAGGGCTGGTGGTGCAGAGGTGCCCGGGGACCTGAAAGGACCAGCTGGGCTGATGTAGGTGCAGAGGCTGCCACAGCCATGTTAGGTGCAAGCAGCAAATAATCTCAATCATCAGATGAGGAAGACTTTGTACAAAATATTTGTAGAATAAAAAGTTAGCATGTAGACTCCATTCCAGCAAGTACCTTGCAGGACAAAGCAAAGACTGGCCCTTCAGTTTGCAGTTTGTTGAAACTTGAGATATTTTGCTAGAAAAATATTTAAACAAAGGCCCATCAAATGCCCCATTCTCAGGTCTGACCATGGCACAAAGGCTGTTGTGATGGATGCTGGCATGCAACATTTTACTGTGTTTTTCAGACAACCCTGTAGAGTATGACTAGCAGCATTTTTTAGATGACATCACCAAGGCTGAAACACTTGAATACTAAGTCACAGTTTGTAGATGAAAAAACTGAGGCTCAGGCAATTTTCCTAGGTCTCAAACCTGGGGACCCTGACTCCAAAGCCTCTGGGGAGGAGGTGGAGCCAGTGTTCACAGCAGCTCACAGCACACCTGTTGTGAAAGCAAGCTTTGGAGTGGGCGTCCAAGTTTCCCCACTAAATGTGTGTAAACCTGCTTTAAGTGAAAGTTGATAAGAACATCTGATATAAGGTTGAAAGAAGAGTGGGCTACACCCACAATGCCACCTTAACAGGGGTATCCCTTCTTCTTCCTCTGGGATTCCCCCAAATGAGTCCATATAACCAAGTTTGAAACTGCCATTTCTATTTCTGGGATTAAAATGTGGCCCGGCAACCAGCATGCTGCTGGAATGCCCAGTCTACCCTGATCGAAAGGCTGATATTGTCTGCTCTGTTTCCGTGAAGTCTTCTGGGTTCAATCTTGCTCTTGTAAAAGTAATTTGGATTCCACTGTTGTTTCAGAAGACACAATCTGGAGCTAAAGATAGGTACTATTGTATTTCTTCAGAGTGTGGCTCAGTGTCTGAACCGTTCTGGGAATCTAATGTCACCCTTGAGATGAGAATGCGGCATTGATTGGCCTTGTTTAATTATTGTTTTCTAGCAAAATATCTCAAGTTCTAACAAGTGGAAGGGCCAGTCTTTGCTTTGTCCCACAAAGTGCTTGCTAGAATGGAGTCTACATGCTAAGTTTTTATTCTAGAACTATTTTGTACAAAGTCTTCCTCATCAGATGCTGTCATATTCTTATGAATAGGCACATTTCATTCAGGAACTTCTGGCGTGGGTCCCAGCAGACTGGGAGCTGTGCAGTGGGGACGGCTGCCAGGTATGCCACACAGCACAGACCTGCACAGTCTAGTGGAAAGCACACACTCAGGTGGGACCAAATGAAATAAAGGACCCTGTAGTCTCAAAGAGCCCATCAGACCTCTTGGATGGAGTTGGCAAATGGAAACACAGCTGCATTTTCAGTGATTTTTAAAAATTCTTATGAAATATTGGCAATGGCAAAATGAATTAAAATTTAATATCACGTTTTTTGTTGCACAGTGTTTTTATGGAAACCCATAGTCCTTTCACATAATTGCTACACTGAGAAGAACTTTGGCTTTACAATGACAGCTGAAGAAGAAGTAAGTTCAAGCACCAATCCTTTAATAAATATGTGACCTGGAACCAAATAATATTTCTGAGCCTCAGTTTCTTCCTCTGTAAAATGGGGCTAGTACTCCTTCTCTATCTCTTCTGGTTTGGGTGAGGCTTAAATGGGATAATACATGTAATCTATGAGGTGTCCAACAAAAAGTATATTAATTGTATGGTTTCCAATACCCAAAATTTAGAACATAGAATCTTATACTTGAAAGGAAACGTAGAGAACACCCAATATATGCATCTTTTCCGTAACATCTGGAACTAAGTGTCCCATCTCTGCTTGGACATTTCCAGCAATGGGGAACATGCTAATTAGGATGCAGATTGTTCCATATTTGTCAAGTATCACAAACTGGATACCGGAGGAAGTAGACTCAGAGATGGAAATTAGCATGCAGGGTGTTTATTGGGGAAAGCCCTGGGAACAATTACCTGTGGGAAGGAAGGGAAGGAAGCAGGGATGGGGGTGGGTGGGGAAGACCATGTCGCAGTTTCAGTGAGCTTCGATGGTGCCCTGGGGAGCTTGGGGCTGCGATGGCCAGCAGAGTTGATGTAAGTTTGGGCTAAGGGCTGGGTCTTGACGCCCACATGTTGATCACCATTGGGTGCTGCAGTGCTGTGGGCCATGTCATTTTCTTCAGCTGAATCAATCCCCAGGCAGGGTTGGGAGCTGAGTTTCAGCTTCTGGTGCTTCTCTCACAGCTAGAAGGAAGTTCTTCACACCTCATGCCCTGCAGGTGAGATGGTCTGCCCTGTGTTGAGAGGAAACCTTCTTTGCTGCGATTGTCCTGTGAGCTACTCTCTTCCGAGTCACTCTCAGGCCAACCAGGGTTTTATAATGGACAATTGTTTACTGTATTTTGGCAGCCCTGGGGCCCTATTATGATGTACCATGTGTGTGAGATCACACACAAATATGCACACACACACACTCATAAAGATATTCATAAAGCTCAAATATGCATTTTTACACATAATCATATGCTCTTATCACACACAAATACATTCTGAAAACAGACCTTAGAATATGTTGCTCAAAATTGGGTGAAGCATGCCCCTCTATACTCAACAGCTAACCACCATATCGACACCATTCTTAGAGACAATGAAAGAGTCTGCCCTCCCAGGAGAGTCAGGTTAGGAGCTCATAGGTTCTGTTTTGGGCATGTTGCATTGTGTGCACCTTCAAGACACCCAATTGCCACACTAAGTGAACATTTGAATGTGTATGTCTGGCACTGAAAGGAGACGGATAATCGAGAGTTAGCATTTAGACAGTGATGGAGGTGGTGGGGCCTGGGTGAGACCAGGCAGGGGGAGGAGAGAGCAGAGCAGATAGAGGAAGCCAGCTCTCATAAGCATGGATCCAATTTGGTAAGCAAATTTTGGCTTGAACAATGATTTTTAAAAATTGGAATTAGTCACCAATATTTAAAAATCAGGAAATTCCACATAATCCAGGATTAAACTTTTGTGTGTGTGTGTGTGTGTGGGGGGGCAGGCACCAGGAATTGAACCCAGGTCTCTGGCACAGCGGGAAAGAACTCTGCCTGCTGAGCCACCATGGTTTGCCCTGAGGATTAAGCTATTCTCGAAACACTAGAAGTTCTGGCAATATTTTGTTTGTGTTCCTGCATGTGAAGAATGAGTTGGAGCTGAGCCTGCTTCCTGGTCTGCTTTGCTTCTTTACATTGCCTGCTGCAGTGGGTTAGACAGTGACCCCTAAGAGACACTTCCACGCCCTAATTCCTGGAAACTGCTATTTTGGCTAAAGCTCCCAGAATGCAATATATCAGAAAAGGATTGGCTTTTACAAAAGGAATTTACTAGGTTACAAATGTACAGTTCTAGGGCCATGAAAATGTCCAATTTAAGGCATCAACAAGAGGATATCTTCACTCAAGAAAGGCCGATTGTGTCTGGGATTTCTCTGTCACATGGGAAGGCACATGGTGAGGTCTGCTGTCCTTTTCTTTTGGCTTCTGGTTTCACACGGTGCTCTCTGCTTCTGGTATCTCCTGGGTATCCTTCTTCTGCATCTCCAAATGTCTGTGTCTGGTTTCATCTTTTTGCTCTCTGTGTTGGCTCTCTCTGCATTTTCTGCTTTTTGTTCTTTTCTTACAGGCTTCCAGTAAGAGGATTAAGACTCACCTTGAATGGGTCAGGTCACATCTCCATCTAATCAAAAGGTCGCATCTTCATGGAAACAACCTCATCAAAAGGCTCCACCCAACAATAGACCTGCCCCCACGAGACTGGATTAGAAGAACATGGCTTTTCTGGGACACATAACTGTTTCAAACCAGCACACCTGCATAAGGATCTTGTTTGGGTCTTTGTGGATGGAATTAAGAATCTCAAGATGAGGTCATCCTGAGTTACTTGGGTGGGTCCTACATCTAATGATGTGTCTTGCTAGCAGACAGAAGAGGAACAGACATGGAGAGAAGGAGAAGGTGTCAGGATACAGAGGCAGAGGTTGCAGTGATGGGGCCAGAAGCCAAGAAGTTCCAGCAACCAGCCAAAGCTGGAAGAGGCAGGGAGTGGATTCTCCCTAAGAGGGAGGGAGCACAGCTCAGCTGGCACCTTGTCTCAAGAATTGTGAGGGAATACATTTCTGTCATTTTAAGCCACCAAGTTTGGGGTGACTGGTTAAAGTAGCCATGGGAAACTAACACAACTGCCCAGTCCCACTCTGTGCTTGTAAACTCTGTCTTGGGGAGCAAATCATGTCCCCCCCATAGGCACATACAGGGTCCTGGCCTGGTCCTACTAGTGTGAACCCCTTATAAATAGGATCTCTGCAAGATGTTACTTCAGTGAACGTGTGGCTCCAGTGAATCAGGTTGAACTCTAATCCTGATGACTAGAATCCTTCTTAAACTGAGTCAGAGCCCCAGGGAGCAACCAGAAGCTGGAAGTCAATGGAACCCGGAGGAGAAAGGAGAAGATGCTGCCATGTACCTTGGCATGTGACCCAAAAGCCAAGGACAAAGGATCGCAATGCTACAGTCTCCTGGCAGAGAGCATGTTCTTGCTGATGCCTTCATTTTGGACTTCTAGCTTCAAAACCATGAGCCCTTAAATTCCCATATCTAAGACAACCCATTGCATGGAATTTGTTTTAGCAGCTGGGAAAATAAAATACCCTGGTATAGGGTGAGAAGAGGAGACTCACAACTGATTGCCTGAGGGCCTTTAACATTTACAGGCTGGCAGAGGGGAAGAAGTCTGGAACTGAGTTAGCAAAGGAGTGGCCAGAGAAGGAGGTGGGAGGAGTCACAGAAGCAAGGAGAGGGGGAAGGGGCGGACAGCAAGAAGTTCTCAAAGAAGTGGCCCATTAGAGGATGTATATTATTGGGGATCTTAGTCAGGGTGTTTTTGGGGTAGTGATGGGTCTGGAAAGCAGATTGGGGTAAGTTGAGGAGTGTGGGACTGGTGAAAATATGAAAACGCAAAGTGCACAGTTCTTTTGAGAAGTGTAGTTTTATAGGGGAGGATGGAGAAGGGGGTTAGCTGGAGGGGAAGTGAGGATGTGCTGAAACAGGGGTTGAAGAGATAGGGATGGGAAGGCTGATATGAGGAAGAACGATGAGAAATAGCCCCAACACATCACTGTTTTAAAGTGTTCTTTTTCACAATGAAGTGGTTTGGACCATCTTCTGAAACACTGGAGAAATGAGCCATGAAAAGGGTTCGTGCTCTATTAAAAACAGACAGGAACAAAGTGCTTGGGCAGTAGGACCACATACAAACACCAACATTCTTTTTTTTTTTTTAATTTTTTTAATCTTAGTTTTTTAAATACCAAAAAACACGTAACAAATGCAAACTTTCCTCTTTTGATCATTCCATTCTACATATATAACCAGTAATTCACAATATCATCACATAGTTGCATATTCATCATCATGATCATTTCTTGGAACATTTGCATCTATTCAGAAAAAGAAATAAAACGAAAACAGAAAAAAAAATTATATATACCATGCCCCTTACTCCTCTGTTTCATTGATCACTAGCATTTCAAACTAAATTTATTTTAACATTTGTTCCCCCTATTATTTATTTTTATTCCATATGTTCTACTCATCTGTTGACAAGGTAGGTAAAAGGAGCATCAGACACAAGGTTTTCACACTCACACAGTCACATTGTGAAAGCTATATCATTATTCAATCATCCTCAAGAAACATGGCTACTGGAACACAGCTCTACATTTTCAGGCAGTTCCCTCCAGCCTCTCCATTACATCTTGAATAACAAGGTGATATCTACTTAATGCATAAGAATAACCTCCAGGATAACCTCTCGACTCTGTTTGGAATCTCTCAGCCATTGACAGTTTATTTTGTCTCATTTCACTCTTCCCCCTTGTGGTCAAGAAGGTTTTCTCAATCTGTTGATGCTGACTCTCAGCTCATTCTAGGATTTCTGTCCTACGTTGCCAGGAAAGTCCACACGCCTGGGAGTCATGTCCCATGTAGACAGGGGGAGGGTGATGAGTTTGCTTGTTGTGTTGGCTGGAGAGAAAGGCCACATCTGAGCAACAAAAGAGGTTCTCTTGGGGGGACTCATAGGCCTAATTTTAAGTAGGCTTGACCCATCCTTTGTGAGGTTAAGTTTCATATGAACAAACCCCAAGACTTGGGGCTCAGCCTATAGCTTTGGTTGTCCACATTGCTTGAAACACCAACGTTCTTACCATAGGATCATTTCATTCTTGATATGCAATCAATAACTCACAATATCATCACATAGTTGTATATTCATCATCATGATTGTTTCTGAGAACATTTGCAACAATTCAGAAAAAAAATAAAAAGAAACAGAAAAAAATTCACACATAGCATATCCCTTACCCCTTCCTTTCACTGATCACTAACATTTCAATCTACTAAATTTATTTTCACATTTGTTCCCCCATTACTTACTTATTTATTTATTTTTAATCCATATGTTTTACTTGTCTGTCAATAATGTAGATAAAAGGAGCATCAGACACAAGATTTTCACAATCACACAGTCATATTTTTCAAGCTGTATCATTATACAATCATCTTCAAGAAACATGGCTACTAACAGAGGCAGTTCCCTCCAGCCTCTCCATTACACCTTAACTAAAAAGATGATATCTATTTAATGTGTAAGAATAATGTTCAGAATAACCTCTCAACTCCATTTGGAATCTCTTAGTCATTGACGCTTTGTCTCATTTCACTCTTCCCCCTTTTGGTCGAGAAGGTTTTCTCAATATCTTGATGCTGACTCCCAGCTCATTCTACATTGCCAGGAAGGTCCACACCCCTGGGAGTCACATCCCACGTAGAGAGGGGAAGGGCAGTGAGTTTGCTTATCATGGTGGCTGAGAGAGAGAGAGGTCACATGAGCAACAAAAGAGGTTCTTTTGAGGGTGACTCTTAGGCCTAATTTAAGTAAGCTTGGCCTATCCTTTGCAGGGTTAAGTTCCATATGTACAAACCCCAAGATTGGGGGCTCAGCCTATTGCTTTTGTTGTCCCCACTGCTTGTGAGAATATCAAGAACTCTTCACTTGGAGAGGTTGAATTTCCCCCCTTTCTCACCATTCCCCCAAGGGGACTTTGCAAATACTTTTTGATTTACTGTTCAAATCAGTCTGGGATTTATTGGGGCATCACTCTGCACAAACCAACAAAATCTCATGTCCTACTCAAGGTTCCATGTACTATGGTGTTCAATTAAGCTGTCCACATAAGTTATATTAGGAAATTGGAGTGCAATTTCTGTGTGGCTCCCCTGTCTATAGCTACTTTTATCTGTTGCCATTTCATATTTCCTTTAAACTTTCTCTTGGCATTTGTTAATATGCTTAATAATTATGGTTATACTTTTTGACCCTGCTTACACAGCATGCATTTTCTGAAATCATTAATGAACCTCCATAAATGTGACCTTAAATGACATCACATGAACATAACATTATTTTTCTGGAACTGCAGGTTTCTCCTTTAGGAAAGACTCTAAAAGAGGAATTACTAGGTGTTTTGGTTTGCAAAAGCTGCCAGAATGCAGTACACCAGAAACGATTGGCTTTTACAAAAGGGATTTATTAAGTTTCAAGTCACAGTTCTAAGGCTGTGAAAATGCCCAAATTAAGACGCCACTGGTAACTTCACTCAAGAAAAGCTGCGTTTAAGGTTTCTCTGTCACATGAGAAGGCATGTGGCGACATCTGCTGTACTTCTGTCCTGGCTTCTGGTTTCAAATGGCTCTCAGCATCTCCAGACATATGTGTCTTGGTTCCATCTTTCTGCTCTCTTGTGTTGACACTGAGTTCTCTCTCATAAAGGGCTCCAGGAAAAGCTTAAACCCACCTTAATTTGAGTGGTTCACATCTCCATGGAAACAACTTAATAAAAAGTCCCACCCAAACAATAGGTCTGCCCCCATAAAATTGGATTAGAAGAACATGGCTTTTCTTAGGCACAGCACAGCTTTAAACCAGCACACTAGGGAAAAATTTCCAAGATTTCTGAGGTTTTTGATACATGTTGCCAAATAGCTTTTTCAGAAAGGCCATACATTCAATTGTTCCTAATTTCTAAATGTAATGCTATCTAAATAAAAATGCCAGCTTTTTAAAAAGAGCTAAAAAGTTGATCATAAAATTTATTTAGAAGAATTAAAAAAAAAAGACGGAAAAATTCTGAAAAAGAAAGACAATGGATAAGTAGAAAGTACCCCTCTCAGCTTCTCAAACTCAGAGAGAAAAGAAAGAAGACAAATGAAACAGAACAGAAAATCCAAAAATAGATCTACGTGTATGTGGAATTTAGTATATGACACAGGTGGCATCTTAATGTGATAAAAGGCATTTTTTTCCCATTACAGTTTATTTATTAGCAGAACCAGCAGTCAGCAGTGAATGGATTGACAGACTGTGCTCTCTTATTCACATTAAACATCAACAATAGAGACTGGAATAAGAATACAGTTTTGTTTTTATACCACATGGCCTCTGACTTCCAGCAGCAGATAGATTCTCAGGAATTCATGGGGGTGACATTTACCATAAGGGAAGATGCCTTCCTTTTGATTCAGGACTTTCTGTAGGGCACAGGAGCACCTAGTGTTGTGCTGAGAACATCTGACGATAGGAAGACGAGCCTAAAATAATCACCTCGGAGGGCTCCTAAGTGCTAAGAGTCATAAGAAGTTTCATCCGGACACATTCAGCACCAAAACAGCACCTAAAACTTTTGTGTCTGTGAGAGACAAGTGAGACTGAAGAGTCTACTGCTTTGGCAGCAACTAGAGAAAACTGGCATTATCCAAATGCAAAGCAGCAACAGTCAAAATGATTCCGGCACTTCAAAGTTACATAAACAAGATGTGTTTTCTTTTGCTTATTTAGGCTTTCTTCTTTCTTTTCCCTTTGTTTATTCTTCATTCTCTCTTTTTCCAGGTTCCATTAGATTTTGCTCAAACACACAACTGGTATCTCAAAGTTGGCTTCTCTCTCCTTTTCATTTCTCTTTTCTTGCTACTTTCTGTCGTGGCCAATACTGTGCAGCTTAATATGGAGACATTCAAAATGCTTCTCCACTGCAGTTCTGGATCTGGTTTGGGGAATTGAATCGGTTCATTTTGAAAAAGGCAAGTAAGGGAAAGCGTCAAGGACAGAAGCTGTAACTCCCTCAAGTCCATCACCTTTTCATTGTGCTAGACCGTGAATAATACCTCTACGAGTCTACTGCATCCTTTGTCTTCTCGGAGGACCTGATGATATCGTTATAGCGTCTTTAACACCTTGAAATGTTTCTCTCAAGCATATGATGACCCTGGAACACATGGTGAAGAATTCAATATCCAGTTTCAAATATTTAAAAAACCTACATAATTCCTTACAGAGTACAGTACTGAATTTGGAGGTGGGACCCAGATTATGCCTTTGTACTCAAATCTTTTCTAGAACCTTTCAGTGTTGCTGAAGCTCATGAGTGCCAATTTCTTTCAATATTTAAATGTTCAAAACTATTGAAGCATGAGGTCTAGTTCACTTGGCTCTAAGTTTAGGGCTGAATCCAGTTCTGTTCCCCTTGTCTCTCGTTCTTCTTAGACCAGTGACCTACCCAGAGGGTACTTTTCTTACTGGGACAGGAAAAGATCAAAATACCAAGATTTCAGGCCCAGCTGTAGAAGCACATTTCAAGCCTCTGATTGCATCATTGCATTGGCCAACACAAGGGACTTGTGGATCCTGGTGGAACTTAAGCTCAGAGGGTACAGAAGAGTGAGCTGCATCTAGAGGAAGGAACTGCAAGGACATGGCGAAGAGAGTGGATCTAGCTGGGAATAAAGAAGTTGGAAAACAATCACAGTCTACCACAATTACTGTTCAGCTATAAAAAGTAAAGAGAAAGAAATAAATACTGCTGTGGAGCATATTGTATATTTGCTGTAAAATAAAAAAGGCAGGGCACAAACAGTGTGAATGAAGTGTGTGGTGTGTTGAACTGTGGCCCTCAGAAGATATGTCCATGTCCAAGACCCTGGAAACTGAGAAGGTGAACTTATTTTGAAAAAGGGTCTTTGCGAATGGAATTAGGTTAAAGATCTGGAGATGAGATCTTTCCAACGGATCCAGTGGATCTGAATCCAATGACAAATGCCCTTATATGATTCAGAAGAGATGGCATGGAGGCACACAGAGGAGATGGCTGGCGGTCCAGAGGCACAGATTGGATAAAGGGAGGTGGCCACAAGCTAAGGAAGTGGAGGAGCCCCTGAGGGTGGGCTGGAGGAGACAGGGAGAAAGGACCTCCCCACCACCGCCCTACCTTGAGGACCCCTTGTGGAAGCACAGCCAGGTCCGTACCTTGATTTAGGACTCTGGCCTTCAGAATGGTTGGAAAATAAATTTCTGTTATTTTTAAGTCCCCAGAGCTGTAGTGATTTGTTATATCAGCCCTAGGAAACTAATACCATATTAGCTTTTTTTAGGGCAAGAAAGGAGAAAACTATGAAAATATGTACACAAAGGAAAGATGATTTAAAGTCTAATTTATCTCTACAGGGATTGATGGGACAAAGCAAAGAGATGGGATGAAAGCTGAATGCTTCTGAGTGAATTTGCTTTATAGTTTTGACTTTGGAACCATGTAAATGTTTTTTTTTAAATTTTTATTAATAAAATCGATCAACATACAATCACGAACATTCTTTTTTTAATCTGCTCAATTATTTTAACATTTGTTTACCCTATTATTTACTTATTTTAAATCCATATTTTTTACTCATCTGTCCACACTGTAGATAAAAGGAGCATCACAAGAAGGTTTTCACAATCATACAGTCATTTTGTGAAAGCTGTATCATTATATGATCATCTTAAAGGAACATGGCTACTGAAACACAACTCTACAGTTTCAGGCACTTCCCTCCAGCCTCTCTAATTCACCTTAAACAAAAAAGGGTTATCTATATAATGTGTAAGAATAACGCCCAGGATAACCTCTCGACTCTGTTTGAAATCTCTCAGTCACTGGTGCTTTATTTTGTCTTGTTTCTCTCTTCCCCCTTTCAGTCAAGAAGGTTTTCTCAATCCCTTGATGCCGAGTCCCAGCTCATTCTAGGATATCTCTCCCACACTGCCAGGAAGGTCCACACCCCTGGGAGTCATGTCCCACGTAGACAGGGGGAGGGCAATGAGTTTGCTTGCCATGTTCGCTGAGAGATAGGCCATATCTGAGCAACAAGAGGTTCTCTGGGGTGACTCTCAGGCCTAATTTTAAGTAGGCTTAGCCTATGCTTTGCGGGGATAAATTTTATATGAACAAACTCCAAGTTTGGGGGCTCAGCCTATTTATTTTGTTGTTTTCACTGCTTGCAAGAATATCAGGCCTTCTTCAAATGGGGAAGTTGAATTTTCCCTCCTCCTCACCATTCCCCCAAGGGAACTTTGCAAATACATTTTTATTCACTGTTCAAATCATTCTGGGATTTATTGGGGCATCATTCCAGACAAACCTGGAACCATGTAAATGTTTTGTATGGTTAAAAATCAAAATTTAATCTAAAGGTAAACCAAGTAATCCTTAAAAATTGAAAACATATTGAAGCAATTTAACCTATTTATCAAGTTGGTGACATAACCACAGAGAACAAAATTATTTCCAGCTATTTTTAAACACAGTATTTTAACTATGTATATCTCATCAGATATAGCCTATGGACATAAATAACCACAGACTACATTTTGTAATAATATTTTTACTAATTTTATTGGGTATTTTTAATTTCAAAATATATTTTATAGGGTAAAACAAATAAAAAATTTGTTGACATCATTGGGAACTGGGGCTTTTATTATAAGAATAAAAGATACAGATAAAAAATCAAAAAAGCAAAATCTTGTACTTTAAATTCTGAATACAAATACTATGATTTATTTTTTCTAAAAGATACATATTTCCTAGTGCAATGCACTGAGATGGCCCAGAGGCAACAATAAACCAATAGAAATAAGCCTCTTTGTTCTCAGATTGCTGTCTTCAAGTGTCATTTACTTGTGGCAAAGGAATCAGGATCCTTTGGAGAAATGGTCGATTTTAAGAACAAGGCAGCAGAACTGTAAGCTGAGCCTGTATTTCAGATGCTGAACTCAAGTCAAAAAAGACACAGGGCCAACCTGAAGGGACAACTGAGTCATTGAAAGGAATAATGACTATGGATTGAATGCATCGTGCCTATAAATCTATCGGAATTTGTAGTTGTTGTGGGTTGAATTGTGTCCTCCTAAAAGAATGTTGAAGTCCTAACCCCAGGACCTGGGAAAATGGCCTTACTTGGAAAGAGTCTTTGCAGATGGAATCACATTGGGATGAGGCCACTCTGGGTTAGGGTGGACCTTCATTCAACATGCCTGGCATCCTTTGAAGAAGTAAAGACACAGAGGAGCACCCAGAGAAGCCACATGGCGCGGAGGTACACACAGGTGAGAAGACCGAGGAAGGCGGAGGCAGGGATTGGGGTGAGGCAGCCACAGGCCCTGGTATGCTGGTGGAGGCCAGGAGGGACCCTCTGTAGGAGCCTGAAGGGGGAGTACAGCATTGCCCATACCTTGATTTCAGACATCCAGCTTCTACAACTTGAATAAAGAAGAGAAAATAAACAAAAGACGTTTTAATTGTTCCATGCCACCTCGCTTGTGGTGCCTTGTTATGGCAGCCCTAAGAAACTAATAGTCCAATGCTACCGAAAGAAACCCAAAACACTGGGTTTCTTTTCGTGTGTCTAGCTGTCCTTTTGCTCTTTAGAGCAATGGAAATGGTCTAAAATTGAGTGTGATGATTGGTCAGCTAATTGAGGATACTGTGAGAAGTGATTTTATATTTTGGATGGAACATATGGTACGTGAATAAACCTCAATTAAACCTTCAAAAAAAAAAAAAAAGAAAAAGTATCACGGGGGACAAAAAAGGGAAAAGAACCCCAAAACAGCAAAACAAACCAAAAAAGTCACTACTCACCTATGGAGGTTGCTAGTTCACCAAGTTATTATCACAAAAGTTCTCAAATGGAGAGTAAGAATCAAGTCCTTTCTATCTTTCCTCTTTAAGCTGTATTATAGGAAAACGAAGTATTTGATGAAGGGAGGTTCTTTATGGAAAAAATACAGTGCCAAAGACATTACAGAATTATAAAATCACCATTTCACCACCCCAAATAAAATAAAGGGTATAGGAAAATCACCGATGTGTGCTAAAACCATCGGAAGGGAAATTTCTAATAAATAGGTTAGGGTTCTGTCCTCTGAGCAATCTTTATTTTTTAATTTATTTTTTATTTTTAATGTAAAAACTTAACACACAAATATATATTCTTGACATAAAAACATTCCATACATGGTGTACAATCAATGGCTCACAATATCATTACATAGCAGTGTATTCATCACCATGATCATTTTTTAGAAATTTGCATCACTCCAGCAAAAGAAATAAAAAGAAAAAAGAAAAAACTCATACATACCATACCCCTTTACCCCTCCCTCTCATTGACCACTAGTGTTTCCATCTACCCAATTTATTTTACCCTTTGTCCTCCCTATTATTTATTTATTTATATCCGTATTTTTTACTCATCTGTCCATACCCTGGATGTAAGGAGCATCAGACACAAGGTTCCCACAATCACACAGTCACATTGTGAAAGCTGTATCATTATACAATCATCTTCAAGAATCAAGGCTACTGGAATACAGCTCTACAGTGTCAGGTACTTCCCTTTAGCCACTCCAATACACCATAAATGGAAAAGGGACATCTATTTAATGCATAAGAATAACCTCTCAATTCTGTTTAAAATCTCTTAGCCACTGAACCCTTATTTTATCTCATTTCTCTCTTTCCCCTTTTGGTCAAGAAGGTTTTCTCAATCCCTTGATGCCAAGTCCTGGCTTATCCCAGGCATTCTGTCCCACGTTGCCAGGAGACTTATACCCCTGGGAGTCATGTCCCACGTAGCGGGGGAGGGCAGTGAGTTCACATGCTTCTGAGCAATCTTAAAAGAGGAAAACCAAACCTCTGAGCCTGATTTGATGCTACAGGAAGCACACACCATCACTTATGAAACATTCTTGAGAAAATAAAAAATTGTACATAAATCTGCTTAAACCTCCACATCTAATTTAGTCCACGGAAGTATGGGAAATGGAAAAAATATGGAATGGCACCAAAATGATGCAATTACCTAACTAGAAAATGAGAAATTCTGCTGGGCAAATAACTCCATTTCTTCAATAAATAAATGGCATAAAACGTGCCAGAGAAGGCAAACTGCAGGAGGCTAAAGCATATTTCACAACCATAGAAGGGCTTTGGGAACCAGGGAACTCATAACAATCCTAACATATGCAATGTGTAGGCATCACTGAGGGTCTAACACAAATGCATCAGCTCTGAAAATATTTTTGAGGCACATGGAAATGTGTGACTAGGTTTTAGGGGATATTAAAACTCTTTACAATTGTATAGCTACAATAATATTATTGTGGCTATTATTTACTGGTGGAATTATTTGAAATCTGTCATTTGCCTTAAAATAATCCAGCTGGAAGGGAACCAGAATAGGAGAGGATAGTTTAAATACGTTGGGTGAGAAATCGATAACTGTTGAAGATGGGTGATGGGTAATTGTTTATGTTTGAAAATGCTCACAGTACAAAGTTAAAAAGAAAGCAGAAAGACTGAACTAATTCAGTCTCCAGTGATTCACCTGCTTATTAATTCATTAATCCATTCAACAGATATTTGTTAAATTCTTGCAGTCTATGCTTTCCTGTATTAAGGCCTGAAAATGCAATGAATGGCATGGCACAGCACCCAGCCTTGGGGAGCTTGCAGTTTGGTAAAGGTGACAGTAGTTTAATAGTGATAATTCAAATGAAGCACTAGGTAGATGAAATAAAGAAGACTATTGGTGTATACTTTGGGGCCCCTGATTGTGCGTGCAGAAAAAAGATGTAGGATACCGGGGAAGGCTGCATTAAATACTACAATTTAATGTAGTTAAATTATACTTGGCTAGCAAAATGAATTTTCATTATGCCAGTGTGTATTTCTTTAATTATTCCCATAGTTTCATCTATGAACTATATTTTCTATTCAAGAATTATCTTTGAATCATGTATTTGTTCCTTAATTCTTTTCTTAATGATAAGCATACAGTTTTATTAGCTCATTGTCCTTTAAAAATACAGCTACTGGGCAGGCCACGGTGGCTCAGCAGTTAGAGTTCTCACCTGCCTCGCCGGAGACCTGGGTTTGATTCCCAGTGCCTGCCCATGCAAAAATAAATAAATAAATAAATACATACATGCATACAGTTACTACAAATTTTCCTTTTGTCGATCTTCTGATGAAAAATAATAAGTTTTCATGTCTGAATATACCTGTATTTCCTTTTATGGTTTTGCCCATTGGCTTTAAACTCAGAACTCTCTTTCTTAAAAGGCTTACATCAAATTACCATATTTTACGAAGCTTTAAGCTCACCTTTATACTCTGCAGCCAACAGGCAATCAGGACAAGCTGTGGACACTCTCGGTAGCTGGCTCTTGTTCAGTCCTAACGTGTTATTTCCTACTGATATTTTTCCACCACGGTCTTCCTCTTTCTCCTCCTGTCTCAGGTGCTTGTCTTCTCCAACACAGCTGGGATGAGAGTGAAGATGCTGGTATGACCTTTTGTGGTCAGAAGAGCTACAGGAATCAGGGAACTCAAAAACCCTAACTGTCTTTGCTTTTAGGGAATGATGGTCTATTTTCTGGTATTTTGGTTGATGGGGTTTGAAGCATTTCAGTTTCATTAATAACCATGAGGATGAGGTGACGTGTGTGTCAGCAGCTCTTACACAGGGTGCAGTAGGGAGATTTTAGGTTGTGTCTTTCCTTTCTAAACTGGAAACTCTGTTGTCTTCTCTCACTATTCCTCAACTTTGATCCATAACGTGTGCATTTTATAGCAATCTCCAACCAGGTTATTTTTATATTTATCAGGTTATATTTGATTAGAGGGAGTTAAACATTTTTTGGATTTATTTTAATTCTTTCTTGAATGCACAAAACTTATTCAAGTGGTTCAAAATTCAAATTCAAGTGGTTCAGATTCAAGAATAGACAGTGAAAAGTCTCTCTCCATCCATCCCCTATTATTCTGTTCCCTTCTTTAGAGTAATCAGTGGGAGCAGATCATTGCTTACCTTTCCAGAGGGGTTCTTTTCATGCATGCGCAAGTACATACAGCCCATACTTTGCTCTGCCACAACAGTGATTGCTACGGTACCAGTGGAAAGTAAAGAATGAAATTATGTCAGTATAACTTGGAAGCTGTATTGATTTTTCCCCCCTGGGAAAAGAAACAGGAATACAGGGAGTAGAATAATATTCTTCAATGCTGAGGAAATGCCTTCAGCTTGAGGTTCCATAGCTGGGAACACTTGCAGTTCATTTTTAAGAAAGTAAATATTGGGGATCTACACTAGCCCCGTCAACCCAGAGATGTACCCCCCCCCCCACCTGGGGGCTCTGGGCTTGGCAGGCCACACTTCCTTCTGTGCCCTCCTAGCCAATCCGAGGGCTCAGAGCTCTATAACCTTATGCTTTGTTTCAATGCCCACAAGCCAGAAATTCCACTGCACAAACCTGGGTCTCCGGCAAGGCAGGCAAGAATTCTGCCACTGAGCCACTGTCGCACTGCCCTCTACTGTGCTGTTTTTATGCATCTTAAATACCCTCTATAAAATACTGCCTGCCAGGACTCTTTAGGTTTTACACCAAAATACCAAGGTTGTTTTTGTTATATCTTGCAAAGAAGGATTCTTATAAGTGGTATATCCCTACTCTTTCCAAAACCTCTTTCATTTTTTTTTTTAAAACATGGGCAAGCACCGGGAATTGAACCCGGGTCCTCTGGCATGACAGGCGAGTATTCATGCCTGCTGAGCCACCGTGGCCCGCCCCTCTTTCATTTTTAAGGTATGACTTTTCAGAACGTAGGTTTTCCAGGAATTCGTATGCCATACTTAAGAAGAAACACACACATAGTATATTATATGCTCTTCATTTTACACAAATGGTAGCAGACTAAATGCATTGCTTTGCTCTTTGCTGTTTTACTTAATATTTATTAAAGAGAATTTTTATCCATTATTTGCCTGGCTGCATACTGCTCCACAGCATGGATATGCCATTGTTTATTCAACCAATGTCATATTGAAAAGATTTTAAATTGTTGTTAATTCTTTTTTATTAAAAAATGCAATGCATTATGCATATGTATGTACACATGCACATATATGATTTTGAACATACGTGAATGTATCCTAGGCTACTTTCTTTGGAATGGGAAAGTCCCAGCACATTTGAAATTCCCCTCTGATCCTGCACTTCAAGGTTGACTATTTATTGTTTGGATTTCACATATGGTGATGTTTCCATCCTCTGAGAAATATCTCCAGGCTCTCCTTTTTAAAGGTAGTTCGAAGTTGCAATAAAGATTTGGAACAGTGTGTTTCAGTGTCTGTTTACAAAATTACCTTCCATGGACAAAGGGGAGAAGCCACGACCTTTAGAAGGAAAAACGTACAGTTATACTTCCTGCATGTATTCTGCTAGCTCCCTAGCTGACCTTGAAATGTGCTTATCACAGTGGGTGGAAATTTGGAGAGAAGCAATCAATCTGCACAGTTGAGGAGGGGCAATAATAAACTGAACTATGTAGAAAGCCATCTTCATACCCTGAGAGACAAATTGCAGATAGAATAGTCATAAGTGTAAGCTTCTGGACAAAATTTTGAAATGAAAGATAAGAAGCACGGAAGATGGCTTCTTATGACGTGGGAGATTTCAAGGAACTAATACACTTAAAGAAATAGGTTAGATGTTATCAACTGAAAGGAAAATGATTCAGAGAACAGAAGATATCTTGGAAGATTCTGCAGGTTTAGCAAAGTGACAAGACTGAAGTGATAGCCTGAATAACAGCCAGGGGGAATGTCTGAGTACAGACTCTTGAAAGTGCAAGCAGGAGACTCCTTATTGGATTATTTTCCTCATGACCTCAGTGTGCGTCTGCATAGATGCATGTGTGTGGATGTCTGATTCTTTTTATTTCCGCAGAGAGAAAATAGCCTGCATCTTAATAATCTAGCACTTTGAAAAGATACTAACTTAGCTTCAATAGCACACATGTTCTCTGCCCTCATATCCCTCTGTTTCCTCCCCTTATGCTGTTTTCATCCCACTTACCGCTTTATATTTTGCATATGTTTTCAGGAATATGCCTTCTTCTTGTTCAGTTATATTCTGATTCTTATATGAATTAAAGTGAGGAGTTGTAATTGAGGATATAGTACTATTGGCTTTATTTTTTTGTATGCTATATGGTGGGGGTCACATTTCATTCTTTTCCATGTGACTATCGTTTTACTGCAGCACCATTTGTTGAATTTTTTTGTTGGGGGGCGGGTAAGTGCATGGGCTGGGAATCGAACCTGTGTCTCCTGCATGGCAGGCAAGAACTCTACCATTGAACTACCCTTGCACCCCCTACTATTGGGTTTTGCATTTATACTTTTATTTAGCCTTACAGCTAATCTTTATTTCTTCACTCCACTCTGAGCCACTCTCTCCTGTCTTTTCCATTCAACTGCAGAACTCCCTTTAGTGTTTCTTGTTGGGCAGGCCTCCTATTGATGAAAAGTCTCAGTTTCTGTCTATCTGTGAAAACTTCAACTCTCCCTTGTTTTTGAAAGAGAGCATAGTAGTTAGGTTCAGGTGTCAACGTGGCCAGGTGACGGTGCCCAGTTTGGCAAAATTGAGTCTTGGTGCTTGGTAGAAGGGAGAATTTGAACGTGATGATCTGGGATATTTGATTGAGGGAATTTCTAAGCTAAAGGTGGAGGACGCAGCCTGTTTTCTCCTTGTAACTTATAGTAAAATGCAACAAGAAAGGGATAGGCCAAGGACTGAAATTTTGGGTGCAAAGAAATGAGAAAATGATGGCCTTGAAAATTCTGGATTTCCAGAAAGTGAGACCCAAGAGAATAGTACCCTGCATGAGGATTTAACCAAACATGGAACCAGTTGATAAACAGGACAAATATAGGAGATGGAATTATCCAGAAAGGATTTGTGGAAGGTCCTATTGTCTGATGGCTCCAACCCCTATAAGCTGCACACCAAGTTAACAAATTTCTTGCGAGACCTTTATAAATGGAGCCACTTCCAGTATGAATAAAAGGGACAGAAAAGGGACAGATTGAAGGAAGGATGGCCTCAGGAGCAGAGTCTGAAGCCAAGGAACTTTGGGCCATGAGAGTAGATCCACCTGTCCATGTGGAAGGGGTGAGTTTACACCAGAGAAAGAGGTGGGCATTCTGACTTGATGTTCAGGAAGAGTCTGGTGTCCCAGGCCTCAGAGAGGGTGGATTACATTCCCTGGGGGTTGGGGGGACCCTGGCTGCCACCCCATTGTTCTGAAGACGTTGAACATGTGCCCTGGAGATGGCAGAGAATTCGGGTGCCACCCAGATGCTTGAGGAAGGTGGGACCAAGGAGAAGATGATCTCCCCAATGTTCCTCAATGTTGCACCCCTCATCCAAGCATTTGGAGAGAGCAGGGTCACTGTGTAGACCCTTGGAAAGGGTGGGCTGCCACTTTCTAAAGTCCTGAGGCTGAATGACTTTCAGACTTTGAAGTCTAATGGAGTTTTCCCTGCAGGCTTTGGAATTGTTTAGTTCTGGTGACCACTGTTTTCCTTCTAATTTCTTTCTATGGCAGTGGGACCATTCATCCTATGGGAGTTCCATCTCTGTGCATTGAAAGCAGATAACAGGTCTAAGTTATGGTCGAGTCTAAGCTCCACTGCCAGAGAAGAATTTTGCTTTAAGGTAGACCATGCCTGTAACTGACTTTGATGAATTTGTGTACTATTTTTGAGTTGGTAGTGAATTTGCATTGTTACTAAGATGATTTAAGGCTTTTGTGATATTGTGATGAAATGAATATATTTTGTATGTGGAAAGAATATGCGCAATGTATGCAGGACTGATGAGCATTGTTAGCTAAAAAAAAAGTCATTGTTTTCTATTTCGAGAGTGTGAAAAACATATCTGTTATTGTTTTCTATTTGGGGATTAAGTATGGTTTAGGGTGATTTGTATAGTTTCCAAGATGACAAGGTGTGGACACTGTAGTAGTTAGGTTCAGGCATCAACTTGGCCAGGTGATAGTACCCAGTTCTGGTGCTGTGGGCTTAAATCATCAGCATGTGAAATTCATCTATGGCCAATTACATCTGCAGTTGGCCAATGGGAGTGCCTTCCACAATGAGTGATGTTTAATTTAATTAACTAGCAGATTAAAAGGAAGAGGTCAGAAGAGAGATCAGTGTAGCTCAGCACAGCACAGCACAGCACAGCACATCTCAGTTCAGAGCTCAGAGCCAGCTCACACCCAAATGTTTAGAGATACAGAAATAAATCACCCTGGGGAAAGCCATTTGAACCCAGAAACCAGGCGGGAAGGTCAGCAGACATCACCGTGTGCCTTCCCATGTGACAGAGAAAGCCAGAGGAAAGCCAGCTGTCTTTCCTCCAAAGAACTGTAATTTATGACTAATAAATCCTCTTTATAAAAGCCAGTCCATCTCTGGTGTATTGCATTCGGATAGCATTAGCTAACTAAAACAGACAGTTTTGCCAGATAAAGAATATTTGGCTGGCAGTTTCTCCCTTTCCGTACTTTAAATATATCATACCATTCCATTCTCACCTCTATGTTTCTGATGAGATGTTGGGATTTAATCTTATTAAGCATCACTTGAGTGTAGTAAACCACTTTTCTCTTGTTGCTTACAGGATTCTCTCTTTATCTTTAGCATTATGATGTTTTGATTAATATGTGTGTCAGAGTAGGTTTATCAGAATTTATTCTGTTTGGAGTATGTTGTGCTTGTTGGACATGTGTATTTATTTCTTTCATAAGAGTTGGGAAATTTTTGGCTATTACTGCCTCAAATATTCTTTCTGCTCTTTTCCCCTTGTTTTCTCCTTCTGGGACCTCCATTACATGTATGTTTGTGTGCTTCATGTTAACTTCCAATTCCCTGAGACACTGCTCAATTTTTTTCTATTTTTTTATATCTGTTCTTCTGACCACATGACTTTGATTGTCCTGTTTTCTAGTTTGCTGATTCTTTCTTCTGCCTATCAAATTGCTGTTGTGTGCCTCTATTGTATTTTTAATCTCTACTATTGTGCCTTTCATCTCCATAATCTATTTTAAATTCTTCTTTATGCTCACACATTGTCTTCTTAATATCCTTATCTCTTTATGCATATTTCCTTCATCTCCTTGAACTGGTTTAGGAGATTTGTTTGAACATCTTTGATTAGTTGTCCAATTTCTGAATCTCCTCTGAAGTTTTAGGTTTTCCCTTGACTGAGGCACAATTTTGTCATGTTTCTTAGCATAGCTTGTGAGTTTTTGCTGATGCATAAGCATCTGATTCTCTTGATAGGTTAACTCTGAAGGTCAGTTTTTCCCTCTAGTCTAAGGTTTTATTGTTGTTGACTTTTTTTAAGTGGAAATTGTTCATTTATTCTATGAAAAAGTCTACATACATTGTTTACATTTTAAAATAAGGTTTAAAATGTCAAGAAAAGTGTCATTAGCTCTAAGTGATTACTTAAAGCCATATCAGCATTTATATTTAAGTAGATGCCAATAATCATGCAAACTAATAATGAAAGAGGATAAAAACAATACTAACAATATTTTTACTTTAAAAAAACCTCAGCATTAAGAATGATCCTATTTTCTTTGAAGCTGAATGCTTTTTCTATTACAAAGAAATAATAAAACAACAGTATAAAGCGTACAGACAACTCTTTCTTCACACACTGAATGATCTTGTGCGTTTACAGAATTCAAGCAAATACTCCCAAATCGAAACCTTATTTTCTCATTAACCTGTGAAAATAATAAAGCTTTGGTAAGTTCTCTCAAGAAAAAATATTTTGCTCCCAAAGCACCCCAATAAATACTTATATTAACAATCACAAACATAGTCATTCTAATTTAATCAGATACAGAAGAAAAAATTCATTTTTATAGTAATAGATCTCTGTAGATAAGAAAAATTTGATTTACAGCTCATATTCCAATCCTAATTTGCCTCTGCCTTCAAATTTTGAGAAAGTACTGTTTTGCCAAATGACCATCACAAATACATTACTAAGGTGAATTACAGGCACTTAACAATATGAGGCATAACAAACTTGCTGGTCACAGTACTACAGAACTCCTAAAAGAGTGAAGGAAATGTCATTCCCAGCCTTCTCACATAGTAATAAAATTTTCAGAGTCTCAAATACATCATTTACTTCCCTGTGCCTCAAGACAGTATTAGCCAAAGACAATTTAACCCAGCTCCTACTTTAAAATATTTATATAAATCATGAAATGCTACATGTCTGTACAATCATACAAGCATTTTTTTAAGAGACTAAAGCTTAATCTGTAAATCAAATTATTTACCTGAGGAAACTAAATTTTTCAACTCAGTTATTACCTTAAAAAGAATAAGCTTTTTTCTACATTATGAAACAATTTCCAGGTTCTAACAAAAACTAGAATTTGTATTTTAATACCACTTTAAAACATGTCCCTCTTTCAAGGCTTTGCCAAGTAAACTTCTTTTTCTATTAAAATATATATATATTCATTTACTTATATACTATGTTGTACTACAATGTGTTTTGCCACCAGTCATGTTCAGATATTCCAAAGGAATGCTAAATGGAATAGTTACTTAAATGAAACAACACAAAGGTGTACAATCAACAATCTAAGGACTGTGTGTTTTGTTTTTTTATGCGAGGGGAGAGCATAGTGTAACTGGAGGCATTTCGTTTTGTTTTTAACAACAACAAATATATATATATACAAACACACACATCTCTTCTTTCAAATCACTTTTACCTAAGGTGAATATTTGCACCACTTGCTTGATAAGAGCCTTATTGCTAGAGACACATTAACTTGTGTTCTAGTTTGCTGGCTGCTAGAATGCCAACACACCAGAGATGGATTGGCTTTTAATAAAAGGGGATTTATTTCATTAGCTCTTCAGAGGAAGGGCAGCTAACTTTCAACTGAGGTTCTTTCTTACATGGGAAGGCACAGGGTGACCTCTGCTGGCCTTCTCTTCAGGCCTCTGGGTTCCAACAGCTTTCCCCGGGGTGATTCCTTTCCGCATCTCCAAAGGCCTAGGCTGAGCTGCAAGTGCTGAGATGAGGTATGCTGAGCTGCTTGGGCTGTGCTATATTGTGCTCTGTCATTTAAGCACCAGCCAATTAAATCCAACATCATTCATTGCAGCAGGCATGCCTCCTAGCTGACTGCAGATGCAATCAGCAACAGATGAGGTTCACGTACCATTGGCTCATGCCCACAGCAGCAGAACTAGGTGCTTTCACTTGGCCAAGTTGACAACTGAATCAAACTACCACAACTTGTATACCTGATATATAGGATCCCAATTTCAAAGACAACTAGTAAGTCTACAGATAGTTTTAATCTGTATGAAAGAGAGAGAGAAATAATTCCACAGTGATATTCTCAAATTAACCATGAATTATTCTATGGGAGGAAAAAAACAATTTCCTACAGATATAACATCAATCACAATAATATTTCATTTTGAAAAACACCATCCTGGGTATAATAGAAAAAAGGCACTTCTAATATTTGATATACAATCCAAATTCTACAGTGAGCAAGTTAATGCTTTCGAAACAAAATTGAAAGCATTAAGTTACTAACATTTATCTATAATTTATAGCACTCATTAATGTATAAACAAAAAAGAGAACACATTTTTAGAAGAAAATAAAGATCAATCAATATTTAAAAATTTAGGAGAAGTAAAAAGCAAAATCTCAAAACAGGAACCACCATTCCCTATACAATGTGCACGCTGGAAGGTATGCTTCCCTAAGGCAAAAGAAGATGTACATTTTTAAACTGACTACTCAAACATAACCTTTGCTATTCCATTATTTAATTCGTTCACATATTATTTACTTTAATAATAAGGCATTTTAATTTGATACACATTTAACATTTGGAAGATTCCTTTTGCCACCTGGATTGTTAATTATCTGGTTAACAGAAAAGAACCGCACAACTGGTACATCCTTGTGTTTCACAGACTGTACATATATGTTGCATGCAAGAATAAAGTATGTAAATTCTGAAACAGAACTAAAAACTAAGGATGACATGAACAGAGTTTTGTGGCAAACTGCAAATCATACCTGATATCTTAAGGACAGCATCAAAAATTCACATCCCAGTTTCAGCAAAACATAGATTTTAAGTAGTATTGATAAGACAACCAAATGTACAACCCTTGTATATATTCACCGAAGAATCACAGTATGTTTGGGAATTTCAAAATTCAACCTATGACAATAAAATTCCAAATGTGAAACAGAGGCACAAAACAAGATTCTTCACTTTTTTAAATATGGAAAACAGACCAAACAACTCGATGATACACTAATAAAAAATACTATGATACTAGCAAACTCAAAGAATCTTAATAAAATGAAATATAAAGGTGCATAATCAGGCCAACACTGGTTTGAAAATAAATGGACAGTATGGACTTTTCCTTTTATGAAGACTTTCCTTTTATACTGTCACTCCAGTTCTTCCCAGTTATCAGTAAGATTACCTTTGCTTTGCCGTTTAGTACTGACCAACTTTCCAGCTGATTTGATGCACCACTTGGAGCTATCACCTGAGCTGGCCAGGGTAGTATATTCAGTAGAGCCTTTAGTATCCTCTTCCCAGGCTGGCCAGGACACATGGTCACTCAAGGTGTCACTTGAATCAGCTGCTACATCTTCAAGAGCAATTTTTGGAGGCTCCCAACCTTCGATCTCATCTGGTTTTTTAGACTGTATAATTCTGTCTTAAAACCAAATTGTCCCCAAATCCAGATTTCTTCTTTGTCTTCAACTCTTCCTTCAATCGTACATTAGTTCCTTCAGACCTGGGGGAGTGCCATCTTTCAAGCAGATGCTGTTCATCATCCTCATTAAGCAGAGAAGTCACTTCCTTCCAACCTGGGAAACTGACTGGGAAACTGAACCTGCGCAGTGGCGTCCCCTCCCGCAGACGGACCTCCTCCTGGCGGGAGTCACCCAGACGCACTTGGCTCTTGTTCAGCTCCCACATGCTCCGGGGCAGGGTCTCCGGGCGTTGGGGTCTGTCTTCTCCCTTCTCCGCAGGGCACTGGCCAACGGGTGGATGCTCGGCGTCCCCTGCACTGGACCCCCAGCGCTAGCTGCTGCCTCTGCCGCCGGCCAGTGGGTTCTGCCCTGTTAGCTCCCAGAGCTGTTGCTGGCTTTTCATTAAGGCTCTTCTCTGATGTTTGTTCCAGCTTGTTCTAGACCTTTGGACTAGCCCATGTATATTGGTTTGCTCAAGCAGCTGCAATGTAATATACCAGAAATGGAATGGCTTTTAAAAAGGAATTTATTAAGTTGCGAGTTTACAGTTCTAAGGCTAGACAAATGTCCAAACTAAGGCATCCAGAGAAAGACAGCTTGGCTCGAGAAAGGTCAATAGGACTCAAGAAAGGTCCCCTCTGTCAGCTGGGAAGGAACGTGGCTGGTGTCTGCTGGGGTCTTTGGCTTCTGGCTTCAAACAGCTTCCCCAGGGGCATTTTCTTTCCGGGTCTCAGGTGCATCTGCTCTCTCTCTTAACACTCCAAGCATCTGAGCTTCCTCCAAAATGTCACCCCTTTTAAAGTACCCCAATAGACTAATCAAGACCCATCTGAATGGACAGAGTCATATCTCCATCTAATCAAAACATCACATCAACAATTGAGTGGGTCAATGTTCATGGAAACAATCTAATAAAAAGTTCCATTCTAAACAATATTGAATCAAGATGAAAGGACATGGCTTTTCTGGGGTACGCAACTAACATTCTCGGCTCAACTGTTCATTTTTTCTCATTTCTTCATTTGATTCTTGCCCTGGATATGTGGCACACTTTTAAGATTGCACTTTTTGTGCAATTCTTTCACCTCCATGAGAGAGTTTTCTTTTTTCTATCTCTATCTCTTCACAGGATTTGCTTGTTTGTTTTTGTGCAGACTTTTCTCCCCAGCTCCTGCAATTTGCTTAAATACTCCCCCTCACTCAGTGTCCTGTTTTCCTTACACTATTCAGTTCTGGGATCCATCCTATCTTATGGCAGTTCAGCTTAAGTGCCCCTGCCCCCATTTTTTTTCTCTGTGAGGCTCTTCTGTCCCCAGTTTCTTCCACTTTGTTGTATCCCACCCTGGGGAGCAAAATGGAGTCAATCTAGAAAGACGGGTCATTTCAGAAAAGTCTCTTTTGCCTTTAGGTGGCCTGGCCAATGGAACTGAATTGGTTACAACAGTTCTATCAGTCTCTGGCCCCCTTCCCCCCTGGGCCCCTTTGTCTGCAGTACTGCTCAGCAGCTGGTGTTCCATCCTAATTTTCTGCAGACTCAGGGCCCTGGATATGTGTGGGGTTCTAGCTCACCGCTCTGAGTCACTCTACAATCTCTGTCCATGGTGAGAGGGACCCGGGGCTGTGCTGACCCTCCCAAGCCACATGGGACTGAATGAGGAGGAGGAAAAACTATGGGCTTCTCCCTTTATTTCTTCTTGTCAGCATCTGTGGAGTCGTTCTCCAGTCTCTGTTGTCCTCCAGAGTTAAAAGCACATAAGATTTGCCCTTTTACTTGTTAAATCTCTAGGGAGGCTTTTTCAAGGAATGTTTATATCACCATGTTGGCCTAGAATCAGTGCTTTGCATTTAATTATGGGAATTTATAGCTTATGAGTATATAGTTTTGAGGCCATGGAAATGTCCAAATCAAGGCATCATCAAGATAATGCTTTCTTCCTGAAGACCAGCTGCCCATGATCCTGGGCTCCTCTGTCACATGGTGGCATCTGCTGGTCTTATCCTTCTCATCTGGGTTTCGTTGCTTTCATCTTTTTGCTTCCATAGCTTTCTCTTTGTCTGAATTTTATTCTCTTATAAATGATTCCAGTAAAAGGATTAAGACCCACTCTGGACCACACCTTAACTGAGGTAACCTTATCAATAGATCCTACTTAAATGAGTCCACACCTAGAGGAACGGATTAGCTTTAAGAACGTGATTTTCTGGGGAACACAGCATTCCAAACCGCCACAAGCATATGGTGCTTGGTGTTTCTCCAGTCAAGCAGTTGTAAATTCTCTTTTCCACGGAATCATCTTTCCTATCATATAAAGCCATACCATTGAATTACTTTTCAAATAACTCAATGCTACAAAGACTCTTATGTTTTCTTATTTGTGGAAATCTTTTGCTGTCACATTTTGGCTTTCTTCCACACAGTAAGCAATTGTGTGGTTTTTGTGTCAAATGCGTCTAGCTCTAGAGAAATGTACCTTTCACTGCGTGTCTCCTAGTCCTCCTGACCTGTACTTTCTCTTTGACCTAGCTTGACTTATTGGGTGCTGGTGGTGCCAAACCCTTGCAAGTTCCTCTGCTTAGGAGTCAAATTTATGAAAAGGCAGTGGCACCCCCCTACCCTCAACACACACACATGCACACAAGTCCTTGAGGAAAGTTGTGTTGATATTTTTGGATGGATGAAATTGAAGAGTAGTGGTAAGAATTCAATAGATCTTGTAGGACAAGTTGATTCAAGTGTGAGCTATTCTCACTATATTCTGAGTGGGTGAGATAATGTATTCACTTAACTTCCTTTTCATCTGGCATGTGGCTACTTACACTCATAGAGAGGAGAGTGTGCGTCTGTTCAATTTCCTGTCTTATGATTCAGGCTGGTTTGTATTGCCAAGAACCAAAGAAGGCTGGAGCTGTTGTTTGCTGACACAGCCCATGAGGTGCAAATGGAAACGGGGGAGTCAAATGCTTCCAGGATGCAGGCAGGGCAGTTCCACCAGCCACTGATCCCTGCCCACTTTGCTTACTCTCAAAACTGCAGATGAAATACCCAACCCATTCCAATTTCCCTCGTCACCAAATCACCAAAAATCAAAGGTTCTTTCAGTGACTCAGTTGTATTCTTCTTTTGTCTCCTCTAGTCTCCTGTGAGCTCTTTTTATTGTTTTTTTTCCCTCTCCAGTCAACCCTGAGATTCCTTTTCCTATGGTGCTGCCTGCAATATCTGCAATATCTGTGCAATGTCACTGACGTATGGTGTCTTGCCTTCCCCTCAGTCCCTCCCTACATCTCTCTTCCCTTCCTCCTTACTTTCTACCTCCCTTCATTTTATGTCAACACTTCCAGTGGTGAAAATGTAACCCCAGTAATGTCTAGTCTAGAAGGGAAGAGAGAAAATTTAAAAATCTGTTAACTATGCTTATATGGTGCTTCCTGCAAAGAGGAAGCACAAATAACATGGGTGTATAACAGGACCTGCCAGTGGAATAGTCTTTAAAATGAGATAGGATGGGTGAGTAGCATTCATATGGGATTTACAGGCAAAAGAAATGGAGTGTAGCAAGGTTCCGAGGCTAAGCCAGACACAAAAGGACAAGTACCTGTTTCCTATCACGACAGTAGCATGCCCACGAGGGAGGAGTGGCTCTCAGGCTGCCAGGGCTGGGCAGGCTGACCCAGAACCTGCCCTGGCATCTTCCCCAGCCCCACAGGCATGAGGAGAATGGACCCCAGTCCGAGGTGGGGAAAGGCCCCAGGGCCCTGGGCATGGGTGAACCTCAGGCCTGAGATGCCCCCCAGGTGGTGGGGGCTGAGCCACTGGTGAGCCCTGTAAGGCCGAGCGTTTCCCCTGCTGGTCTCAGGATGGGGCGAAGAGACCATCCCAACTGGTCCGAGTGCTTTGGGCACACATGGCGGATGACCCCTGGCAGGGGACAGGGCCCGAGGTGGGAGAGGAGGTCCACCAGACTGCAAGGGGGTACAGTCTGCAGGGTAAGCATGGAGGTGGGTTTTCTGGGCCCAGGAGCTCGGAGCAAGCCCACAGCGCCCACTGAGAATGGCTGGCTCCAAGGCACAAGGCTTGCGCTACTGTATCACGCAGCAGAAGAGAACTAATCACCAACAAGATGAGGTCTGTGCCTTTTGGCCACAGCAAGGCACAGAGACTGTGCCCCAGGGGTCCCCTTGGTGCTGTGGTCGCAGAGCACCAAGGGGGAGCCTCATCTCGAAGCTGCACAGCTAGAAGGAGAACCCCCAATAAGGGACAGGGGCTGCCCAAGGTGAGTCCCCTGCAAACCCAGCAAAAATCCTAAAGAAGGGGATTTTTCAGGAACTTTCAGAATGTGGTTGAGTATATTTGGGTTCATTATTTTTTAACATTATTATTTCTATGAACATGGGGTTAGGATATTCAGCTAATTCATTATTCACTCCAAGACTGGAAGTTCCTTCATCAGGAAATTTGAAAGCAAATCCAAATATGGGACTCAAGTAACCACGTAATTCACTCCAGAGTTGACAGCTAAATCTAATTTTTTTTTTTTTTGGTGACTATTTCCCTGTTTTTATTGGTGAACCTTAGACGATTTTTAAAACCTTTTAGCAAGTTCAATATAAGTTTGAATAATCAGAATTGTATGTTTCAAGAGAGTTAGATTGACTAAGGAATTCAAATGTGTAAATTTATAGACTTCTTAAGAAAAATACAGAATGCAAATTTAGATTTATACCTCATTTTAAATTTCATTCCCTCTTATAACATGTTTAAATATGTAATTGCATGAAATGTGAACACCATGTCTCAGCACTACTATTATGCATTGCATTTTTGGAGTAATTGCATATTGTGTTACAACAAAATAGATCATCGATCTTCTTCCATTACTTATGAACTAGAAGCTGGAAGCCATGGTCGTGGTTTCCCATCTCATTTGTCTTTCTCTGCAACTCATTTCAACCCCTCCTCCCACCCCTGTCCGGGCCCATCTCCTCATGTTCAGTCCCTCGAGGGCTCCTCCCTGACCATCCCTAACCCTGTTTTTCCATGAGAACCTGACTTCCTGGAGAGCCTTCTTAAACATTCATTTATCTTCCTTTCCAACACCTGCTCCGAAGAGATCTCTTCTTTCCATGTTTCCTCCTTTCCACCTCCTTCACTTTCTCCCCTCATCACTGTTTTCCTGTTCGGTAATTAATTACATAGCCCCAGAAATATCCGCGTTCCAGAGAGAGGTTTGGTCAGGATATTAGTAAATAATTTAAGTTCGAAGCCTCTTTCCTACATTTTTTCTCTTATTAAGAAGCTTTTCATATCCCCAACATGTATTACATATCAATTATGGTTATCAACCTGCCTTCCTCTTCTCTCCGAGCTGCTACCTTCTCACTGTTGTTTATGTACAACCCAGGACAAAGTGATGTTGAGTTTAGGACATACAGAACTCTACTTAGGAACTTCGCCTCCTTTTCTGGGTCCCCACTAGAGACCCCCTGAGGTAGACCAGATGACGTCTTTGTGTATATCAGGAATAGCCACTTCCGGGCAGAAGCAATCACATGGGTGCAAAATTTGGCGACTGGAAGACACTTCATGCAATTTCAAATACAAGTGCTCTTTTCTTGGGGCACAGAAGTGGCCTTGTGTCAGGCTTATGGGTTGTCAAATGGGGCAAGTTCTGGACTCATCTTCTGCTTTATCCCCTTTGCTGGGCCCACTTGTACAGCAAACAACCCAGCCCAGCCCATGTGCCAGACCTGGTGGAGTGGCGCTCCTTCATGTGAAACAAGCAGAAGGTAAAAGGATGAGGATCATTTTATGAAAGCTAACAGCTTACATACTTCTTCGGAAGAACTGAAGTCCACCAAGTCTTTTCCAAGTCAAATACTGAAAGTAAAATGACGATCATCAGAGTCTGCAACATATAAAGAGTAGGAAATAGTTCAGTAGGAAATTAGGGCAGATTGGGAGCATTAAGACAGGCAGACATGGGACACATCAGGTCAGTAGACTTTTGTGAAGGGGCCAGAGAGTAAAACTTCCTGGCTTCGTAGGCCAACTCCTCAGCTCTGCTTGCGAACAGCCATGGAAAAATATGTAACCAAATGGGTGTGGCTGATCTTCAACAAGACCTATTTCTACAGACAGAAGGGGTGTTGAGTGGTGTTGGGGGTGAGTGGGTGAGGTCTGTAAACCCTGCTCAGGGCACTGGGATGAGGCATTTGGTTAGTGTGACTTGACTGCTGATATAGGAAGCACTCTAAATCTGAGTAACAGATTTCATAAATTATTGGACAGATATTTTACTCTATACAGAATTAAAAACCAGCCTTTCGATGACTAATCTTATTTTAAACTATTTTTTGTTTTTGGATGCATGATCTGAGAATCAAACCCAGGTCTCCTGCATGAAAGGCGAGCATTCTACCACTGAACCATCCTTGCACCCATCGATGACCAATTTTATTTTATAGATCTACAAATAACAGGAATGGGGGATTTTGTCTGTCAGACATTTATTTCTCTTTTAAATTTCCTGTAATATGTATACTCAACCAGATTTTTTAAAAAACCAGGCTAATAACCTATATGTCACATAAAACATCACTCTTCAATTTTCTCTTCGGTTTAAACCACATTGATGGATATGTGTTGTTCTTCCTGGCACATGAATTTTATTCCCTCCTGGACTGATATGTCAGGACTCACCTTCCTTGGGGTAGGCTCATCAGCGGAACTCAGATGCTTTGCTCAGATAAGTAAGTCTTTTGGGAAAACTTGCCATAAGCAAAATATTGGAAGAAATATGAGAGAGGGCAACAATGACCCTATAAAACAAGACTTTATATTTCTGTGGGTCGCCACAATTTATTCATATTCTTAGTGTTGCAACATGTTATTCCATAGCATAAATCAAATATATATATATTTTTTTTGCTGTCGGGACATATTGCCTTGAGTTATCAAATGGTCAAGTCTTGAAAAGGTGCACTCTTTTTGGTCTGTTCCCCGGGAAAAGGTAGACTGTTCCTGAAAATTCCTTATAATGGAGCCTGTGGAACAGGTGGGTGCCCATGGCCTCTGGGGACCCTCGGCTTCTGGTCCCACTCTGGAGCAGAATTCCTTCAGCCACGGCGGCCTCCACACTGTTTATTGTCACTCCTGACCTCTCCTGTCATGGAAGGGGACTGTTCCTGAAGGTGTTCACACGCCTGGCTCACAGACATTGAAGGCCAGCTGGAACGTTCAACGTGACACACTTTACTCTGTAAGATTCCCGTTCCAGTGAACGCTGGGAGTTAGGAGGGCCTCGGACACAGGGCTTGGGGTCTGGTTGTCATTTACCACTGCGAGAAAGAAATGAAGCCACTTTTATTTTCCATCAAGGCCTGCCTTGAAAACAATTCTTTCTCCCCATAGCACATTGGTGGAAAGAAGGCTCCAAGATTCAAGGATATCCTGAATTCCATCGACTCTTCACTGCTAATTAGCAACATGACTGTTATTTAACAGTGTATGAAGTTCTGTTTTTTTAGTACTTGCTTTGACTTGCTTTTAGCAGCTGCTCTAATTCCCCGTGGCATCTTTTATTTCTGAACTTGTTGCTGACAAATATATGAGCTGCAGACAGGGCTAGTTTTGTTTATTTGCAAAACAAAGGTTTGTTTGTGTTATTTTTGGAGTCCATTGCCAGGCAGTTAAATATAGGAAGTAATTAGCATCTTCTTTCCAATACCATTTTGAAATTTTATGAAAAAAGAATATGATAGAAAATTGGTTTGGGAGCGCGGTGGGTGAATCGGCTCCAAATCTACTCTTGGTGTGGCACGAGGTGGATTGGATTGAGGGGAGGGTCTTCATGGGACTGGGGTCCACCAGTTGCTGAATACATGCTTTAAAAAAAATTTTTTTTTAAATACCAAAAAAACACCAAACAAACGCAAATATTCTTAACTTTTGCTCATTCTGTTCTACCTATATAATCAGTAATTCACAATATCATCACATAGTTGCATATTCATCATCATGATCATTTCTTGGAACATTTGCCTCGAATACATGCTTTTTTGATTAAGCAATCCATAGCAGTGCACCCACTGGGAGAGCTGGCAGTGCGGAGCTTTTGGACATGCCGCAGCTAGGCTCTCGAGATCTCCAACTTTGGGTTGTTATGATTAAAACGCGATGAGAGAAAAGGGTGACTGGAACGTGTCAGTGAGAGGAGAGGTATAGTCTACCACCCCACTTGAGAGGCGCGACTCCCAGCAGCACAGGGAGGCTTGTGACAGCACCTAGGGGCAGCAGGTCAAGCTCGCACCACTGCCTGTGTCTCCCCAGTGCAGGACAATGAGACCCTGAGGCTCTGAGTTAATCCCTGCTTCGGTCCAGATCTTGGGGTCTAAGGATCATCTACATAAGAGGCTGTGCTGGTTTGAAAGGAAGTATGCCCCCTAAGAAAAGCCATGTTTTGATATAAATCTCATTTCATAAAAGTAGAATAATCTCTATTCGGTACTGTGTGTTTGAAACTGTAATGAGATCATCTCCCTGGATGAGGTGATTTCATCAAGAATGGTTGTTAAACTGGATTAGGGGATGACATGTCTCCACCCATTTGGGTGGGTCTTGATTGGTTTATTGGAGTCCTGTAAAAGAGGAAATATTTTGGAGAATGAAAGATTCAAAGACAGCAAAGAATGCTGTAGCATCACGAAGTCAGAAAATGCAGCCAGCCAGGGACTTTTGGAGATGAAGAAGGAAGACGCCTCCTGGGGAGCTTCATGAAACCGGAAGCCAGGAGAGAAAGCTAGAAGATGATGCTGTATTTGCCATGTGCCCTTCCAGCCAAGAGAGAATCCCTGGCTGTGTTCACCATGTGCCTTCTCACTTGAGAGAGAAACCCTGAACTTCATCGGCCCTCTTGAATCAAGATATCTTTCCCTGGATGCCTTTGATTGGACATTTCTATAGACTTGTTTTAATTGGGACATTTTCTTGGCCTTAGAACTGTAAACTAGCAACTCATTAAATTACTCCTTTTAAAAGCCATTCCGTTTCTGGTATATTGCATTCCAGCAGCTAGCAAACTAGAACAGAGACCATCGTGCACGTTTTTGTTATTTACATTGTAAGAGAGATTGTAGATGTCTCATGAATTTATATTTGTTCAGCGCTGTTACGATTTTCTTCTGCCTGCTTGCTGCTCCTGATTTTTTTTCTCTTTGAGTCAGTGAAGGCCAATTCCTTCAGGCCCTGTGACTAAATTTCCCTAGATCCAGGGATTATCTAATGAGCTCCTTAGAAAACTCTGGAACAAAATTGTTTCAAGATTTACTGAGTAACTAATGTAATTATACCTCTGGGGAGAGAAGCCAGCCTCTAATTTACTGGTTGGTTTAAAAACTTCTGGCAATGTAACAAAACAAAACAGAGAGGAACGTCAAGGGGGCCTTGATACCCATTTATGATGTAGAGAGCTTCAGTTTTAGCTTTTCTTCCAAAAGGCATGCCATTCCTTCCAGGAAATCACATTTTAAATGAGAAGAAATACAGTCTGTATTCTGGAAACTCTGAATTATAAAAGTTAAGAAGTGGACTGGACCTTCATTGTATTAAAGTTTTTAATGGATTCTTTTTGAAGGAGTTACTGAGAAAAGACATCTCAGGACTGTTTCTTAGAACATGAGTTTGGAAAGCATAGGTAACTGTGAAAGATATTATTAGAAGAAAAGAAAAAGTAATACCAGCAGATTCATGTACATCCAAACCTCGATGCACCAGAAAAATTCAATCTGTGCTCCAGAAGGCCTATTAAATAGACATATGATCTTTTTTTTCCATCAGACATTTTTCACATTTGTGCTGAGGCAATGTTTCAATTGTGAAAGAACAGAGAAATGTTAGGAAAAAAATGAATCACATTTTCACTCTGTTTCTAAGTCATGAATGAGGATAACTCAAAGCCTTGGCTATGGTTTTGTTTTCTCTACAAACATATCGATGATTCGATGTACTAGTGCTTTGTCTCACATATTTATACACCCTGTGTTTGTGTGGAGAGGGTGTGTGTGACTTGGACATATGAATACGATCTTCCTGTGCTTTAAGAGTTTAATTTGGTATCCGTTCCAAATGCTTATCTTCAAGTCACAGACCAAATTTAGACTTGGTGAAAATTAGGGGTTAGTAATGGTTTTAGCCTGAGCCCTGGGACCAACTATGAATAGGTGAAGTCTGTCTTCACTCAGCTTTCCTCTCTTTTCAGCATTCTCCATCTTCAGGGTTTTTGCTTCTTTGAAGCTGTGCCCCTGGCTGGGGAGAGTAGGCTGGGCCTCAAGGGAGGTCACATCTCAGGGATCTGCAATGTGATCAGGGGCTTCTGAACCAACTTCTAACGTACCTGTGCTCTTTTCTCTCTGCATTTCTGTCTCTCTCACTCTCCTTTTGATTGTATGTGTATTTTAGAAATTATATAGTGTATGCATTTTAGTGCAAATGTGTATAAAAAAAGAACTTAAAATCCTCCCTTTATCCCTCCTCTATTAATCAGGGTTCTCCAGCGAAAACAAAGCCCGTATGTCCGTGCATATGTATAATACATACATACATACATATATATATATATACACACACGCATATACATATACATATAGCATATATATTTGTATTACACACACACATGTGCACAGAAATAAAGAGGTTTATTATAGGAATCAGCTCGTGCAACTGCAGGATGGCAAAGTTGAATTCTGTAGGGCAGCCCACAAGTTGAAAACTCTGGTGAAGGTGAAGCTGAATTCTCCAGAAGTTGGTGGGCTGAAGTAAAGGCAGGAATTCTTTCTGACTTCTGAAATTCTTAGTACTGCCTTTAAAACTTCCAGGTGATTGGATAAGGAGACTCCCTTCATTGCTGATTCAAGCAGTACTCGTGAGACTCAACTGCTACTTGTGTCTTCCATTGGTGAGAGACAAGGGCTCTGAGACCCCAAGTTAATCCCTGATTCACTCCAGATCTTGAGATTTAAGTATCATCTAGCATAAGAGGTTATCAATACAGATATTTGATTATTTGTGGGAGAAATTATGGATATATCACGACTTTATATTTGTTAAGAGTTGGGAAGCTCCTTTGTTAACTGTAGATGCAATCAGCTGTAGATGCAAATCCATGTATGAAATACCCTCACAGAATCTATGAAGCTAGTGCTTGCTTAACCAAACAGCTGACCTATGACCCAGCCAGACTGACATATGAGATTAACCATTGCACCTCCCCTGATCATCACTTCCCTCTCAGCATCACTGCTCACATGTTGGTGGTCACACACACACACACACACAATTAAAAAAATGTACTTTGCCTTCCAATTCCACTGTGTTTTCATTTCAGTGAATATTAGTATCTGTTACTGTTATTTCCCCCATGTGCCATTTATTCTGATTGACTGACTTATTTTACTCTTTTAATTACTTTGGCTTTTAATATGGCTGATACCCATGTGGCAAGGCCCTTTCTTTGCTATTGTTTTAAAAAATTTATTTAGCTATTTATGAATCTTTGTTGTTCCATATGAATTCTTCATTATTTTCCTAATTTCCCAAAAAAAAATCCAGCTGAAATTTTTATTGAGAATGCATTGAATTTTTAGAATAATTTAGAAAGAATTGATATTTTTACTCCTAAGTTGTCTTGCCTTTATATATCACCCATCTCCATTTATTTAGATATTTCCTATGTTCTACAATAGTTTAAAATCTTTCTCTTTAAAAGGCTTATGTGTTCTTTATTAGGTTAATTTCTACACATTTTATAGCTTTTTTTCTCATTTATAAATGATACAGTCTGTTGTATTTTCTGAATGTTTTTGTTGTGGTAAATAAAGAAATTATCATAATGTTTGCGGACCACACCATCTTTTTCTCCGCATTTGTATTTATGCTTGTATTGGCCAAGACTTGCAGTATCGTGTTAATAAGCAGCACCAATGGTGGATAATTGCCTTGTTCCTAAGCTTAGTAAGAAAGTGTCTGAAGATAGACCACTTATATGTTGTAGGAAATATTTTTTTGGCATATAAATTTTATCAAATTTGCAGAAGAGCTCTTCTTTTTATATAGCTATGAGAATTGTATTTGAAACAGATTAATTTTTCCTCTTGAGGTAATCATGTAATTTTTCTCCCAATAGTACTGTCAGTATTTACTTTCTATTTTGTGGTTTTGTTGCTAGATGCATACATGTTCAAGATAAGTATATATTTTTATCTCTTTTACCTTTCATTGGTATATACTTTTTCTCTTTGACCCTATGATAATTTTTATCTTGAGTTCAATCTTATTTGACATTAAAATTGCTGCCCTGACCTCCTTTTATTTATATTTGTCTAATGCATTTTTGTGTGTGTGATATACTTGATATAGTTTACCTTCAAGTTTCTATGCTCTTTAAAAAGTTGTTTCTCATTGACAACACACTGATAATTTATAATAAAATGTAATCTGACAGTCTGTGCTCTGATTTGTGAGGTCAACCTATTTACGCTTTTGTAATTGTTCTTTTCAAACATATTTCTGCCATCCTAGTTGTTTTCTGTTTACATTGCTATAACTATTAGGTTACTATTTTTCTTCTCCCTTGTGTTCCATTGGATGGTTCTAATTTTATTTTGCTGATTTGAAAACCCTAAATTTTACTTTTATTCTTCTAGTGGATATGCCAATCTATTAAACCCATATTTACTTCATTTTTCCTTATCAGTGGATTAAATGTCACCATATCTCTTCCCAGACAGACAGGCCCCTCAACACACCTGCCTCTTCCACTGTCCTTCCTCATTACTTTCCCTCATGCCACTCATGTTGGTAGAACCCAAAGTTTGTTTCTAGATTATTTAAAATATGCTTTAATCTCTTTCTTTCTGTTATTTACAAAAACTTTCTCTAAATGCCAATAAATCATCATTTATTCATCTGCTTTCCACATATCTTATAGCACCCTTCAAGATTTCTCTCTCTCCTTTTTGAAGTCCTTCCTCCAAAAGTATTTTCAGTGATTTTTGTGTAATAGATCTCTTGAGACTTTGTATGCATGAGGATATCTTCACTGCAACATTACATTCAAGCAACAGGTTGACTAGATAGATAATTTTAGTTTCAAAGTTATTTTCTTTCAATACCTTGAGAAACTATTCAATTGGCGCCACTCTTCTAACATAGCTGGTGAAAAGTCCAAAGCCATCTGATTCCTTTCCTTGACTGGGAATCTGACTTACTTCTGGCCTACAGCCGAATGTGGAGCTTCTTCCTTGACTTTTCTTGCTAGTCCTCAGGGTGTGGAGGGGGTTTGAGTCCACCTGCAACTGCTGTTCTCATTTGGTGTAGAGTCTGCCTCACTGCTCCCTCCTGCTTCTGTGGGCTTGGCCTAACACTGCGGGTTTCTTGCCCCATTGTGAGAATGGACAGGTAATGTGGCAGTGAGATACAAGGAAAACTAGAACACTTTCCTTAAACCTGTCCCACACTGTGCCTGGCCTTCTGCCCAACCTACTGTCCCCTTAATGCCACAACCGCCCCCTCTGCAGGAGTCTCCTTCCGGCCTTTACTCCAGTTCTGCAGCTCGATGGGCTTTCCTGACTTTTGTGGCATCAACAAGGCTTGTAGGGGAGGGAACCAGCAGCCAGTAGAAGTTTGCCCTCCTTCAGGAACCAATAGTTCTCTTTTTATAAGTCAAAATGGCCTAAGAAATACAAAATAGGAGCTAACACCATTCCATTTAAAGGCAAGGTGACCTCAGAATCCTGGAGGCCTTTGGTTCTATCTTTTGGGGAAGTCATCCCTTCCAATTATGTGGCCTTGGGGAAAAATAAAAAGGACATGGAATTAAGTAAGAGAAGGGCCTATGGACCTCATGAGTCTGGACAATGGAGTCAAGCAGTATGGTTGGTCTATGGGATGGGAAAGTGATGGACAGTTTGTTCTCACACTGCAGTACTTGGTGACCAGTTAAAACAGAGGGATTTCTGGTCTGAATGAAAAAGATGATTGGATCACTGCCATTAACTGACACATGGAAAACAGGAAGAGGTGCTGGAAACAAATATGTAATCCATAAAAGGGAGCAAGGTACCATAGTGGAAGGAGAGTTCTCTGGGACATTTAAAACAAAGAATTTAAGAGAAATGTGGTAGAGATGTTTTGCTGCTAGTAAAATGAAAGCATGAAAAAATTTATAATAAAACATTTTAACACTTGACAATCATAGTGCCAAATTGTCTAAATTCTAACAGAGTACTTCAGAAAAGTTGGTAGGGCTTTCACAGGTGAAGATTGCTGCGCCTTTAGCTTTCCTGATCTGTGGGTTTGGAAGGAAACTACAAACTCAGTTTCAAGGGCTCACTGTGAAAAACTTCAGATTCAATCTGTTCATAGCTGCTAACTTCTGTGGAGGTTTACTTTTGATAATATACATCTTCACTCTCCATGGGAATTACCTGGGATCTGTTCCAGGTGTGGGATCCTCAGAATCACTTTTTAGTTAGAACTCCAAAACTCTCTGACTTCTAGTCTCTGCTAGAGTTTTCTTTAAGTTCTAATAAGTAGTCTCCCCTGGCACTGTAGAAGGCAGCTCTTTATTTCCAGTTTGTGAGAGTTTCATTCAGAGGGAATGCATGGCTGAATTGTTAAGGATGGAAAGCTTTACCAATGAATTAAATTAAAACATTTTTTTCACAAGTGGTCCAATTAAAAAAAAAAATATATATATATATATATATAACATTCTTTTCATGCATTCCTAATAGCACCCAAATGCTTTGGCTGTGAATGAACAGAAACATATGGTGTGAACATGTTATCCTGATATCAAAACAGTGTGTTCATCACAAAATGTTTTATGGAAATGAATAGGGTATGCACTATATTGCCATATTGAGGAAAGTTTTTCTGTCAAATGCTCTTTATGGAGTTTATCTGAAGGGCAGCCAGGGAGGGCAGTGTTCCAAAGAAATCTGTGTCTGTGGTCTAGTATTATACCTCTCTTGGGGAATACTGCAGAGCTTTTCTTTCTTTCTTCCTTGCTTCCTTCCTTCCTTCCATTCCTTCTTCCTCTTCCTCTCTCTTACTCCCCCCCCCCCCCCCCCACCTTTTCTTGTTCTCTTTTGCTGTTTTACTGTTGTGGACTTAGGCATCTAATTGCAATTTAGAAAAAAAATGTTGATTCCATGATTGAGTGAAAATGTTACTAAACTGGAGGTCAGGGGTTCTCTTTTCTTTGGCATCAAGGAGGTGCCTGCAATCGCTCTCATGCTGTGAGCCTCAGAATGTAACTCCTCTCTAGCTGGTGCGTGACATTTTCTGCCCCCATATTTCCATGCATGTGTCTGCTTCCCCTCTTCATGAGATTGCTCACTGCCTAGAATGCCGACCTCTTTCCTCTCGATTTATGCCCAGCCGCTGAGGCCTGTCCCAGGAGCCCATCTCCCTACAACTCCCTCAGTCCGTCCAACCAGTCCTGTTCTCTTCACTTGCTGATCGCTCCTTTACACTGGAAAATGTACTTTGACACTGTATCATAGACAAACTTGTCTTATTTTATATTTTGAATTATTTGTAAGTCTTGTTGATTGGAGTAATGTAAGATTCTTGAGGGCAAAAAACAGAACATGTAAAGTTTTCTTAATACTTATTTTTTTTTCTTTAAACCTTGTGTGGCATATATGAGATGCCTCCTCAAGGTCTGTTGAATTTAACTGGTCTCATTTCAACTCCAAAACCAAATGTGTGATTTTTGAATCAGGCTTTTAAATTGTATTTGTTTTATATAGACATCGTTTGATTAATTTGTATGTAGATTTTGATCACATTAATGTTGTTAATTTTTATCTCTAGGAAAAATGGTGTGATAAGACTATTTTTAAGATTATTTTAAAATTTCACGTTCCTGAATGCACTGGTTTGAAGCTGTTATGTACCCCAGAAAAGGCCATTTTTTTTTAACTTTTTTAAAAAATGTTTTTTTATTGCTGAATATAACATATATACAAAGAGAAGCAAGAAAAAGCATCAAAGTACACTTCAACAAGTAGTTACAGGACAGATTTCAGAGTTTGTTATGGGTTACCATGCCACTATTTCAGATTTTTCCTTCTAGCTGCTCTAGAACATTGGAGGCTAGAAGAAATATTTTTTTCTTTCTGTGTGAAAAATAACATATATTCAAAACAGCAATTCACTTCAAAGCACATCACAGCAATTAGTTGTAGAACAGATTTCAGAGTTTGGTATGGGTTACAATTCCACAATTTTAGATTTTACTTCTAGCTACTCTAAAATAATGGAGACTAAAAGAAATATCAATATAATGATTCAGCGATAATATTCATTTGTTAAACCTTGCCTTCTCTGTATAACTCCAACATCACCTTTGATCTCCCACTCTTTAGGGGTATTTGGGCTATGCCCACTCCAATTTTATAATGTTGGAAGGGACACTCTCAGCCAAGGATACATTATTTGATACACTCCTTTTCCCCGTTTGGTCAGGATTAAGGCCATGTTCCTTTAATCCATTCCTGGGGGGGGGGGGGGGGCGGGGACAGACCTATTGTAGAGTGGGACCTTTTGGTTAGGTTTTTCAGTTGAGATGCACTCACTCAATTCAAGATGGGCCTTAAGCCTTTCCTGGAGTCCTTTATGAGGATAAAAGAGAAAAATAGTGGTAAGAGCTCACAGAGAGAAAGACACCAAGAGGACACGGAGAGAAAAGCCCTAGGAGAAGCAAGCAAGGACCCACAGAAGCTGAAAGAGCCGGAACCTGAAAGCTATGAGACTGAGGAGCAAAGGACTTGCGGACGCAGTCCCTTGCGGACCCCTTCATGTGACAGAGGTGTCCCAGATGCCATCTGCCTTTCTTCAGAGAAGGTATCATCTTATCAATGACTTAATTTGAACATTTTCATGGCCTTAGGACTGTAAATTTGTAAACTAAAAATCCCCATTGGAAAAGCCAAGCCATTCTGGTATATTGCATTCTGGCAGCTTTAGCAAACCAAAACAGATTTTCTTACCAGAAGAGTGGGGTGCTGCAAGATGCAAATATCAAAAATGCTGGAACAACTTTCTAAATGAGTAAGGGGAAGAGTCTAGAAGAACTGTGAATGCTCGATAGGAAACACCTAGATGGCATTGAAGAGACTATTGGTAGGAATACGGATGTTAAATGAACTTCTGGTAAGGCCTTAGGCAGAAATGATGACTGTGTCATTGCAAACTGGAAGAAAGGTGGCCCATATTTAAAGTGGCAGAGACTTTGGCAAATTGAGTCCTAATGTCAAATGGAAGGTAGATGAAAGCAATGACCTTGGATACTTAGCCGAAGAGATTTCCAAATTAAATGTAGAAAGTCTGGTCTGGTTCCTTATAGTAAAAAGCAAGAGGAAAGGGATAAGTTGAGAACTGAGCTCTTTGGTACACAGAAACCAGAAATTGATAGTTTGGAAAATTCTGGGCTTCCAGAAAATGAGTCCCCATAGAATAGTATCCCATGTGAGCATTTAACCAGTCATGGAACCAGTCAGCCATTTTTAAAAAGTCAGGATTGGAAATTCATCTATCCAGAAAGGATTTGTGTAAAGTCCTTTCATCTGATGGTTGAGACTCCCGTGTGCTGCATGAAAAAATGACAAATTTGTTGCAGGATCTGTATAGATGGAAGCACTGCCAGCCTATACTAAAAGGGACAGAAAAGGGACAAATTGAAGGGAAAATTACTCCAAAGGCAGAACCATGGAAACTGAGTTCTGGAGAAAAGAAACCTTGGGCTGGGAGAGTGCACCCACCCATGCATGTGAGGATGGTGAGTTTGTCCTGAAGTTTGCAGAGGAAGGGCCTTCTTCCCCATTGTTGAGGAAGAGTGCTACCGTCCCAGGCTTCAGAGAGGGTGGAGCACATTTCCCAGGGATTGGAGAGAGCTTGGTCATGACCTCATTGTTTGGAGAGGGATGAACCTATGCCCCGGAGATGGCAGAGAGTCCTGCTGCCACCCATATTCCTGAGAAGGGTGGAATGGAGAACAGGGTGGTCTCCCCAATGCTTGCAGATGTTGGAGCGCTCACCCCAGTGTTTGGAGAGAACAAGATCATTGTGCAAGCCCTTGGAAAGGGTGGAGCTGCTGCTCTCTCAAGCCCTGAGGATAAAACGTCTTTCCAGTAATCTCAGACCTGGAAATCTAATGAATTTTGCCCTGAAGGTTTTGGAACTCTTTGGGAACTTTGACCCCTGTTTTCTTTCCAATTTCTCCCTTGGAAATGGGAACATTTATCTAATGACTGTACCTTGTTTGTATGTTGGAAACTGATAACTTGTTCTAAGTCTCACAGGTTCACAGATGGAGGGGAATTTTGCCCCAGGACAGACCACACCTGCAAATAATTTTGATAAGACTTTTTACTTAATATTGTTAATGAGATGATTTAAGGCTTTTGTGATATTGTGATGGAGTGAATATATTTTGCATCTAGAAAGAATATTTCTTTTTTGGGACAAAGGGTGGGGTGTGCTGGTTTGAAGCTGTTATGTACCACAGAAAAGGCCATGCTCTCTCTCTTTTTTAATTTGTTTATTGATGAGTATAACATATATACAAAACAAAAAAAATTAAAACACAATAGTTTTCAAAGCTCTCTTCAATGCAAGTTACAAGACAGATACCAGAGTTTGTCATGGGCTACCATATTATCCTTTCAGATTTTTCCTTCTAGCTGCTCCAGAATGTAGGAGACCTAGAGGGCTTAAATTTTTTTTATCATCACTATAGACTTTTTTCCTTCTTTTTTTGGTGAAAAATAACATTTATATTAAAAAAAAAAAGCAATAAATTTCAAAGCACAGCACCGCAATTAGTTGCAGAACATATTTCAGAGTTTGATATGGGTTACGATTCCACAATTTTAGGTTTTTACTTCTAGCTGCTCTATGTATCAATTTAATGATTCAGCATTCATTTGTTAAATCCTATCTACACTATATAACTTCACCATCACCTTTGATCTTTCCATCCCTCTTTAGAGGTGTTTGGGCTATGACCATTCTAACTTTTTCATATTGGAAAGTCTGTCACTAGCATGGGGTAGGGAGATGGAACTATCTAATGTTCTGGAGAGGCTGGGCCCTCTAGGTTTCAGGATTTATTTGGACCAGGGACCCATCTGGAGATTGTAAGTTTCTGGAAAGTTACTCAAGCACATGGAACCCTTGTGGAATCTTATATACTGCCCTAGGTGTTCTCTAGGATTTGCTGGAATGGTCCTGGCTTGGTTTTGGCAGGTTATGACAGGTAGCAAGGTCTAACTGAGGCTTGTGTAAGAGCAACCTCCAGAATAGCTTCTTGACTCTATTTGAACTCTCTTTGGCACTGATACTTTATCCATTGCACTTCTTTATCTCCTTTTCTTCCGGATAAAATTGTTGATCCCATGATGCCAGGGCCAGATTCATCCCTGGGAGTCATCTCCCACAATGCCAGGGAGACTTTCACCCCTGGAAGTCATGTTCCACGTAGAGGGGAGAGCAATGATTTCACTCGCAGAGTTGGGCTTAGAGAGGGTGAGGCCACATCTGAGCAACAAGAGGTCCTCCAGAAGTAACTCTTAGGCATAACTATAGGTAGTCTAAGCTTCTCCACTACCTACATAAGCTTCACAATAGTAAACCTCAGGATCGAGGGCAAGGGTCATGCTCTCTTAATCTACCACTGTGGGGGCAGATTCACTGTGGGTGGGGACTTCTGATTAGGTTGTTTCGATTGAGATGTGACCCAGCCCATTAAACATGGGTCTTAATCCTTTACTGGAGTCCTTTATGAGGATAAAAGAGGTGAATACCCGGAGCGTTTAGAGAGAAAAACCCCAGGAGAAGCAAGAAAAGACCCACAGAAACTGAAAGACCCAGAACCTGAAAGAAATCTGTGAGAGAAGGGCCTGTAGATGTCACTTTGTGACAGAGGAGCCCTGGCTGCCGGCAACCTTTCCTCAGAGAAAGTGTTATCTTGTTGATGCCTTAATTTGGACATATTCATGGACTTAAAACGTAAATCTGTAAACTAATAAATCTCCACTGTAAAGGTCAACTCATTTCTGGTATATTACATTCCAGATACTTTAGCAAACCAGAACATTTAATTGCTGTGGCCTTATTCATTTATTAAATAATAAACCAACTGGAATGGCTATTCTCTGAGCATTCCAGGTTAACTGAATATTTACTATAAGAATTTTAGTTTATCAAAAGAATTTTTATTTGGATTGGTAATGTAGCCAATACATTGTAGAGCTCTTGGTTTTTGACAAAAGACAAACCTTTGCCATCTCCAAAAATACAGATTTTATACCATGGCAATGAGGCCTTACCCCACTTCCTAAGGTATGCTAACTACACATGAGGTATGTGCAAGACAAGATGAGGTTGGAGCAGATTGAAATTTCCAAAGGCAGAGTAACCCCTCGGACACTCAGTACTAATTATGTTGAATGATGTTTTAGGGTGGCATAATGTAGGGAAAGTAGTTGCATTGAATTTGAATCTTCTTCTTCAACTATTTTATTACATTTTTGCTTTTTTCTGAATAAGGTAATATTTGTCTTAATAAATTGGGTAACTAGAGGTTACCTCTGGTAAGGGCTAAAAAAAAAGAGTTTATGGGAAACTTGAGTTCAGTAAGACTTTTTGTTCATAGCAGCATTCTTACTTCTATATATTTGTTTGGGAATAATGAGTCATTCCTCTAAATATCTTCCCTCCCTCTCCTTCTGTGCTTAATCACGGTAAGTTAGAGAAACAGCAGGTTCTAAAGTTAAAGAATAAAAGCATCCTGATTAGTATTAAAACCCTGATGAAGCCATCTCACAGGGGGACAGCTCCAAGGGTGGTCTGAGAGAATAACGATAAGCAGTTCCCCAAATTTTCTCTAAGAAGAAGAATAATTATAAGCATGTCATGGATTCCAAGACTGAATATACAAGAAATTGCTGTCAGAATATGCCTCTGGGCATTACAATTCTGAGTAATTAAAAATTTCACTTCAAATGAAGAGTACATGGATTCAGTTGGAAATAATCACACCTCCCATAAATAGACCATATTAAACCAAATTGGTACAGTCCCAGAGAAACTGACATCAACAGTATGTATTATTTTTTAGCCAACTCTTCTGAAAAATGATATATCAACTGCTTAGTTTCTTTTTTTAAAAATTATTTTGAAATAGGACAATTAAAAATAATATAAAATCATGTAGGGAATTTCACCATATCCCTACCCTCCCACCCTATATAACCAGATCCACCAATTTTATCACTGGACACTTTTTTCTACCCTCCCTCCCTCCCTCCCTCCCTTCCTTCCTTCCTTCCTTTCTCTGTCTCCCTTCTGTCTCTCTCCCTTCCTTCCTTCCTCTCTCTCCCTCACTCCCTCTCTCCTTCCTTTCTTCGTTCTTTCTTTTTCTTTCTCTCTTTCTTTCTTTCTTTTTTTCTTTCTTTTTTTCTCTTCATCTTTACCATCATCATCATCATCATCCATGCATTCATCCATCTTTCTGTTTATCAACCCATTTTCAGAACACTGAGTATAGGTTGTATACATCACACTCCTTGAACCCTTTACTGCCATGTACATTTCCTAAGAATGAGAATATTCACTTATACAACCACTTTTTTTTATGTTCTTCTAAATATTGTGATGCTTTATTAGGACCACTCATTTTTTTTAACTTTTTAAATTAATTTATTTATTAATTAAAAAAATTAATAACAAACATTAGCATATCATTCCATTCTACATATATAATCAGTAATTCTCAATATCATCACATAGTTGCATATTTGTCATTTCTTAGAACATTTGCATCAATTCAGAAAAAGAAAGAAAAAGAAACATGAAAAGAAATAAAACGATAACAGAGAAAAATAAATTATACATACCATACCGCTTACCCCTTGCTTTCATTTATCACTAGCATTTCAAACTAAATTTATTTTAACATTTGTTCCCCCTATTATTTATTTTTATCCCATATGTTCTACTCATCTGTTGACATGGTAGATAAAAGGAGCATTAGACACAAGGTTTTCACAATCACACAGTCACATTGTGAAAGTTATATCATTATACAGTCATCATCAAGAAACATGGCTACTGGAACACAGTTCTACATTTTTAGGCAGTTCCCTCCATCCTCTTCACTACATCTTGAATGACAAGGTGATATCTACTTAATGCATAAGAATAATATAGAACCACTTTGAGTACATTTTATCAAGTTCAAGAAGTTTACCATTGAGGAAAAGCTTGCAGTCATTATTCCACTATTAACATATGTCCTAATAATGTATCTTTGAGATTTTTCTCCTCCCTTGCTGTATCTCGTCCAGGATCAACTATTACAATTGACTGTCATTGTCTCTTTAGTTGCTTTTTTAAAAAAATTGTGGAAACAGTTATACTGCATAAACTTTCCCATCTCAACCACTCCCAAACATACCATTGGATGGGATTAATTGCAGTCACAATATTGCACTACCCTCGCCACCTTCCAGTACTAAAACTTTACCATCTTTCTAAACAGCAATCCTATACCCATTAAGCATTAACTCTTTTTTTGTTTGTTTTGTTTTTAATTTTTTATTAATTAAAAAAATTAACAAACAAAACATTAAGATATTCCATTCTACATATACAATCAGAAATTCTTAATATCATCACATAGTTGCATATTCATCATTTCTTAGAACATTTGCATCGATTTAGGAAAAGAAATAAAAAGACAACAGAAAAAGAAATAAAACGACAACAGAGAAAAAAAAAGACTATACATACGATACCCCTTACCCCTCGCTTCCATTTACCACCAGCATTTCAAACTAAATTTATTTTAACATTTGTTCCCCTTATTATTTATTTTTATTCCTAATGTTCTACTCTTCTGTTGATATAGTAGCTAAAAAGGAGCATCAGACACAAGGTTTCACATTCACAGAGTCTCATTGTGAAAGCTATATCATTGTTCAATCATCATCAAGAAACATGGCTACTGGAACACAGCTCTACATTTTCAGGCAGTTCCCTCCAGCCTCTCCTGCTACATCTTGAACAACAAGGTGATATCTACTTAATGCATAAGAATAACCTCCAGGATAACCTCTCGACTCTGTTTAGAATCTCTCAGCCATTGACACTTTGCCTCATTTTACTCTTCCCCCTTTGGTCGAGAAGGTTCTCTCAATCCCTTGATGTTAATTCTCAGCTCATTCTAGGGTTTTTCTCAGTCTCTTGATGCTGAGTCTCAGCTCATTCCAGGATCTCTGATCCACATTGTCAGGAAGGTCCACATCCCTGGGAGTCATGTCCCACGCAGAGATGGGGAGAGTGGTGAGATTGCTCGTCATGTTGGCTGGAGAGAGAGGCCACATCTGAGCAACAAAAGAGGCTCTCTTGGGGGTGACTCTTAGGCCTAAATTTTAAGTAGACTTGACCTATCCTTTGTGGGGTTAAGTTTCATATGAACAAACCCGAAGACTGGGGGCTCAGCCTATAGCTTTGGTTGTCCACACTGCTTGTGAGAATATCAAGAATTCAACTTGGGGAAGTTGAGTTTCTCCCCACTCTCACCATTCCCTGAAGGAGGCTTGCAAATACTTTTCCAGTCACTGATCAAATCACTCTGGGATTCATCAGGGCATCACTCTGGACAAACCAACAAAATCTCATGTCCTACCTGAGATTCCAAGTACTTATGACATTCAATCAAACTGTCTACATGAGTTATATTAGGAAATGCTCTAGTCAAAATCTAAATTTTGTAACAAATAAACATTCTTTGCTTTAATCTCACACATAAGGTGACATTTTAAAGTATTAATTATCCTCTATTTTCAGCACCCTTAAGCATTAACTCTTCATTCTCCCTGCCCTCCATCCCTGACAACCTGTACTCTAACTTTTTTCTCTCTCAAATTGCATTTTCTATGATTTTTTTTGTAGTTAGCTTTGGGCTTAAAGTTAACATTCTGAATCTATACTTATTATATCAACTTAACTAATAGTCTACACAAATTATATTCCTATACCCCTCTGTCTCCTCACCTTTGTATAGTTCTCATCACAAATGATATGTTTATACATTTTGAGTCCCAAATAAATGATTTATCATTTCATTGTACGCATTTGCCTTTTAGTTCCTGTAGGAAGTAAACAGGGAGTTACAAACCAAAAATATAATATACTGGCATTTATATTTACCCACGACATTATCCTCACCAGAGATCTTTATTTCTTCATGTACCTTTCATCTATTGTCTAATGTCTTTTCCTTGCAATCTGCAGAACTCTCTCTGGCATCTTTTGTAGGGCGGGTCTAATGATGGTGAACTTCCTCAGCTTCTGTTTATCTGGGAAGTATTTTAATTTCTCCCTTGTTTTTAAAAGATTGTTCGTTAGATATAGAATTCTTGATTGGCAATATTTTTTGTATTCAGAACTTTATATATGTCATCCCACCACTTTGGTTTCCAATGAGAAATTGGCACTTAATCATATTGAGACTCCCTTATCATGACATGTTGCTTCTCCCTTGTGGCTTTCGGAATTCTTTCTTTTTCTTTGGCATTTGAATGTTTGACTATTATAATATGCCATGGTAGGATTCTATTTAGGTTTATCTTGTTCAGAGTTGATTGAACATTTTGGATTGTATATTCATGTTTTTCACTAAATTTAGGAAGTTTTCAGCCATTATTTTTTTGAATATTCTCTCTGCTCATTTCTCTTTCTCCTCTGGGACTCCCAAATGTGTATATTGGTATGCCTAATGGTGTACCACAAGTCCCTCATTTTTCTTCATTCATTCTTCTCTGTGTTTCTCAGATCGGATGATTTCAATAGTCTTATCGTCACATTCTCTGGTTTTTTCTTCTGCCAGTTTCAATTTGGTGTTTTGAAAATTCTAGTGAATTTTAAATTTATTCTGCTCTATTTGGTACCCTTTTGTAACTCCCTTCTCTGTACTGATTGTTTGTGTTCAGCTATCATTTTCCTGATTTCCTTCATAAGTTCTTTGAGCATATTTAGGACCATTTTTTTTCTTCTGACATAATAAACTTTAATTTTGTGGATTTGGCACAAGTACATAATTTCCTGATCTGAATATCTTTCATTAGTTTTCAGAAAGTCCCTATCAGTATAGGGAGCATATGCATAGAGAATATCCATCCAAAAATTACTTCAGTGACTTTTCATATTTCTTGAACCTGGTAATTCATTCTTTTTTTAAAAATTATTTTTATTGATATATATTATATATTCACATACCATATAATCATCCTAAGTGTACATCAATGGTTCACAGTATCATCATATAGCTATGCATTTATCAACACAATTGATTTTTTTTTCCTTTTTGTGAAAAATAGTATACATACAAAAGAGCAATAAAGTTCAAAGCACATTGCAACACTTAGTTGTAGAACAGATTTCAAATTTTGATATGGGTTACAATTCCACAATTTTAGGGTTTATTCTAGCTACTCTAAGATACTGGAGACTAAAAGAAATATTAATATAATGATTCAGTAATCATAATCAGTTGTTAAACCCTACCTTCTCTGCATAACTCTACCATCACCTTTGATCTGTCTCCCACTCTTTATGGGTATTCGGGCTATGCCCATTCTAACTTTATCAAGTTGGAAGAGGCTGTCACTAATATGGGGTAGGGGAATGGAAGTAGTTGATGTTCTGGAGAGGCTGGGCCCTCTGCATTTCAGGACTTATCTGGCCTAAGGACTCGTCTGGAGGTTGCACATTCCTGGAAAATTACCCTAGTTCATGGAACTTTTGTAAAATCTTATACAACACCATAGGTGTTCTTTAGGATTGGCAGGAGTAGTTTTGGTTGGGGTTTGCAAGTTATGATAGGTAGCAATGTCTAATTGGAGCCTCCAGAGCAGCCTCTTAACTCTGTTTGAACTCTCTCTGCCACTGATACCTTATTTGTTATACTTCTTTCCCCCATTTTGGTCAGTATGGCATTGTGGATCCCATGGTGCCAAGGAGACTTTCACCCCAGGATGCTGTGCCCCACATAGTGGGGATAATCATCATTTCACTTGCAAAGTTGGGTTTAGAGAGAGTTAGACCATATCTGAGCAACAAAAGAGATCCTCCAGAAGTAACTCTTAGGCATATCTATAGGTAGGCTAAACTTCTCTGCTACATACAAAGGCTTCATAAGAGCAAGCCTCAAAATCAAGGGCTCAGCCTATTGATTTGGGTGTCTCTTTTTGTTTGAGACTTGGGGTTTCCCAAGTGGTAAAGTTTAATAGTTCCATATTTTTTCTCTCATCCATATTTAGGACCATTTCTGCAATGTCTTTGTCTGGTATGTCCCAGGTCTGGTCCTCCTTGTTGATAACTTCTAATGCTTTAATCTTCTCCTTTGTCTTGGCCATTACTTCCTATTTCTTTGTATGTCTTGTAAACTTTTGTTGAAATATGGACATTGTGATATATTAATGTGTCATCACTGGAATTTAGACTGAGATACCTGTTCCTTAAGTTGGCATCCAGCTGGTGTTATGACAGAGCTTTCCTTGGTTGTCACAAGCTAAAAAAAAGGAAGAAAAGAAAATACCTTCCCTAGTTTTTGCAGATTGTGCAAGTGCGCTCCTTCAGAGTTTGTCCATACAATGAGTCTAGAGAGAAGCTCCAGGGCAAAGTGCAGGGGTCTCCCTACCCTTTCTGCACATGTGTTATGTCTTGGGCGTGTTCATGTAGCCCTAGGAATTCCCCCATTTACACAGATACAAATATCTCCTCTCACCTAGCCAATGGTTTCCTCACAGTCCCTGGCACTTCACTATGTGTCAGCAATCCCTTGACTTAGGCAGCACGACTTGACTGCTCCCCCACAAAGCTGGATGAGCTGCCTTCTACTGCAGGGTAAATTCTGGAACAGTGAGTCCGTCAGGCACCACCAGACATATTGGGCTAGACACACATGCTCCCAGCATGCACATGAGGGTTCCTCTTCTCCCTGTAGAACTGGGACCAGGGGCTGGTGAGGAGTGTGGGAGGGGCCATCCAGGGCACCAAGAGATCCTACCGCTTTTAATAGCTCTGCTCTTGATCTGGTTCTCACACTGTTACTGCAGTCTTTTAACTGTTTCCTGGAGCATTGAGAAAGATGTTTCTGCCACTTCTTGCTGGTTGGGGACAGGCCCTAGAATGTCTCTCTTCACTGTGTTGACTAGGGCAGGGCCCTGCTTAATTTCTCAAATGTCCAGAGCTGTCAGGTGGTACCTTATGTGAGACCACCTGGGGAGCTAGAAGAAGAATGAGTCCCAGGAATGGGTCCTGGCTTCCAGGAAAGAGTGCTGAGATGAAGTGATTAGTGCCAGCCCTGTGGCATGGATGGAGAGGTCACCATCCACTCTGGCCTCTCAGGACAGGGGGGCCAAGAGGTGCTGTCATCCACTTCTACAGTGGAAATCATATTTTTATTTTGATAAGATTCTGTAGATGAACTGCCACCAAACAATTGGAGCTAGAAGAACGACTTTGAGGAATGAATGGCTTCAATGCTTTGCTAAGTGAAGTCATAAGCAAAACATTAATCACTTCTGTTACCAGTTATTTAAGTCTTACTCACCCAAGCAAGCTGAGCAAAGCTTCTGGCCTCACAGTGAAGTTTGCTTTGATGCGCTCTTTGAAACATGATCTATTTTGAAATGAACCACCACAGCAATTTATTTGTACCTTTCTTGTGGCACCACTTGCAATCAGCCTTTTATTAATTTGTTTATAGGTCCTCCTTCCTCTTATTTTGAAATGGAAATAGTATCTGATATTTGCATGGTTTTGACAATTTTAAAAGTTTATGTATTTCAAAGTTTATTTACATTACCTTATTCAATTCTCACAGACACCCGACAGTTAAGTGAGCTATCCCTATCTCAATGAAGTGTGGGATGTGAGGTGCAATGTGGCAGCTTCACAAGACTTGGGCTCTCCCTTCTTTCTTACTTGTGAGGTTTGCAGTTGTGAGTAGGCCACTAAAGTTTCAGTTTTTTCTTCTGGAAACTACGTAAGGAGGTCCTCAGTGTCATGAGGGTCCATTGCCAGGAGGCATGAGTCAGAGAGTGGAACACTTTAAAGCCAGTGGAAGCGGCATCACCCTGTCGCCATGTGGAGCCTATAATCTCCTGAGGGCAGGAGTTGTACCATTTTTGCCTTTCTGTCTCCTCCAACACTTAGCACAGTCCCTAACACACAGTCGGCGCTCAATGAATGTTGGTTAAATGGACAGATGGGATAAGAACCTCCAAACATTTTTTGGAAAGGACCAGAGGGTCAATGTTTTGGGTCTGTGGGCCATGCAGTACTTCTTGCAGCTGCCCTACACCACCATTGTGTGAGGGCAGCCATCCAAAGTGTGAGACACTGAGTGTGGGTGCGTTCCAACGAAATGACTTACGGACATGAAACTTGAATTTTGTATCCTTTTCGCATCACAAAATATTCCTCCTTTGATTTTTTTTCCCCAACCATTAAAAAACTGTAAAAGCCATTCTTAGCTCATGGGCTGTACAAAAACAGTAGGCAGATTTAGCTTGCAGGCCTTTTTGTCAACCTCTGGGATAAAAGATGAATATCGGTTAAATGAAGCATTTGATTGTATTTTTTATTTATTGTGGTAATTATACAAGCAAATTTAATTTCTTGCTTGAATAGACAAGAATATTCATTTAATTATTCACTAATTAACATATTACAGGGCTAAAAATCAGCAGCTAGAGGAAAAATTGATCATATTACATTGAGTTAAATATATAATTTTATCTTTCTTATATTATGCCGTACAGGTTTTTGTGGCATGTTGTGGAAATTTAACTCATTTCTGGATTCACTTGAAAGTGTCTGGAAAAACACTAAAAATGATAGTGCATGAGGAACAAATGATGAGGTGCTAAAGTGATGTAATGGCTTGATGTTACAGAAAGTCATGGAACTGCAAATTCATGTTATCTAACCTCATTTGGGCTCTTAAGGCTCCTTGTCAATGCTTTCATTTATTTGTTGCTTGTTAAATTCTTATTGCATTCCTCAGGGCAACTGCTTTAGATTTCCTACACTTTACGGCTTCCACCCCTCACATTGCCCTCCCTGTAAGCAGTCGACCCTGGTCCTCTTGAAGGTCAACCAACAGGAGCTCCTGTACCTGTTCTCCCAAGTGCCGAGATGTCCAGGCTGCCCCTTCATTCCAAGATTTCATGTTCCTCTCTACCGTCATCTCCTTTAGCTTCTATCCCTGGAGAAAATGTATCTCTTGACTTTCCATGACTAAATGATACTCATGACTAAATAGTGCTTTTTATGCTATTGTTTTTTAACCTCTTCCAGAACATCGCTCAGCCAATCTTCACCTTTGTCTCGTGAGTTAGCATCTCTCTGCTTCGTTCCTTCTCTTCTTCCCACAGACATGCTCCTGACTCGCAATCTTTAAAGTAGGGGCTCAGGAGCTCTCTTCACACCACCGAGCAGCTGTACTGATGGGCCCAGTTCTGTTCTCATTGATAGCTGACTGAGTCTTTAGACAATCGACAAAATCCCTGCCAAAACTAATTGCCTATTGAAGAATTTACTTATTTGGGATTGCTGCCCAATTTCTTTTCTGCTCCAGGCAATATGTCTCAAAAGCATGGTCTACAGTTGCTGCCTTTGCTTTTCTCATCATGACTTAATCCTTGAATCTTTGCCGACTGCCTTTTCCCTTCATCAGCATTTTTAATCTCTTCTCAAGAATCACAAATGACCTTCCTGGGGATAAATGCAATGAATTTTTCTTAAAAGTGATCTTCTATTCTTTGTAACTGATGCATATTTTCCCTTGGCTTCTGAAAGAGTGCCTCCTTTGGCCTCTCAGATTCTCCTTTGTAAATGTTGATTCTTCTTTCTTAATACTCTCCTTGCTCCAAATATTAGTGTTTTCCAAAGTCATATCTCAGTCGTCCTTTCTTCTTTCTATCTGACATCTTATCTATCCATATTCTATCCTGTCTTTAGACATCTCTCTAGTCTTCTCTTTCCCTCTGTCTTCTATCAATTATACTTATTTTGGGTCATTTATATTCCACATACTATACATTGATCGACATTTTTAATATTGATGTTTTTATGTTGTCCCCGCTACTAAATTATAATTTCTGCATGTGTTACAGTCATATTAAATAGCTGTAGAGTGATCGAAGTGAGTCTTGTACATCTTCTGATTATCATTCAAAAAAATGCAAAAATTCAGATGAAAAAAGAGAAGGGAACAGTAGTATTCTCCTAAAGCCCCAAATGACCCCAGATTGTGTCACAGTTTCTGGTTTTTAGTTATTATTATAATCTCAAATACTGCTACCACAAGAATGGAGATCTTCCTAATGTTTCTGACTTTGAATAAACAGGAAATACAGTACCAGAAATTTGGCTTGAATGCCTGATCTTGTGAAACTTCTGTTTCCCAGGAATTGAGTTTCTTCATATCTCTTGACAAATCTTTTCAAGTGTTTCCCCCATTCTCCATTACCGAACTAGGTAGAACTTCAGAATATCAGTTCCAAAACCACAGGGCAGAACAGACGGAAAGCAAATATTACCAGACTGAAAGCTGTGAAACAAGATTTCCCTGACACGTGGAGCAGTCAGGTCTGTGTGGTGATGTGATCCCAGAGACAAGTACAGGAGGGTTATGGAGAAGAACAAAGCGAAAATATCATGTGCTGTATTTGCCTCTTTTAGCTACTCAAGATGCAAATCATTCTTGCTCTTGGAAAGGTGGTCTAGCAGGAGATATGGTAAAATAAACTTCAACTCAATTTTTCCTACCAAGCTTATGCCTAACCAAGATAAACCTCCTTCATCAGAGATTCCATAAAAGTTTGTACTGTTTTCTGATTCTATGATGGCCACAAACTCCCTAAAACTAAGCTTATAGTTACAGGAAAGAACAACTAACTTGTGAATGTCTGAGTTTGCGTGTGCCTTTTGGTGTCGTTAATACCCAGCCAAACACTTGTCCTGTGTCACCTCAAGCCCTTCTTGACGGGAGTTCCTTTGTCCTTCTCCCACCTCTGAACCAGCAAATTGGGCAACTTTTATATTTTATGGCTTATGTGGCAACCCAGGCATCTTGCAGTTTTTGGTAAATGCTCATTGATGATCTCCTTCTTTATGCCATCTCAAGAAAGACATTGTCTATAAAACTGGTTGCTAGAAGAGAATGTTGTCAGGGGGAATGGGGGCAGCCCCTCTTTCTATCGAGAGGTTCTCCTCTGGTGCTGAGTGGATGCAGGTGTTGTGTGCTTCCCAGTTGCTTTCACCTGGGTCCTGGATTTTCCTGCATGCTTGTGTCCCTGTTTGAATAGCCCATCTAGGATCCTATGTAAGAAGGAATAATAGAATATGAAAGGAAATGTACAAATAAAGGGCTGGGAGGTTTCAGAGGAAGGAAAGGTGAACTTTGGTGCTGATGGAGGTTAGAAAACCATTATAAATGGAACAAAACCTAGGGCAAGGAAGACACGGTTACCAGGGATTTATGTCAGTGTCTCTTAAAACTTTAGGTATTAGTAAACTCATGGGATGGCAACATAACACCTTCCAGGAAGATATTTTTTGCCTAGGCTAAGAGCACATAAATCCACACACCTTGTAAAACTACTTTCAGTACTACTTCTTAGTAAAGAAAATATCTACCACTCTGGCACACACTCTGTAAAGGACTGAAATCTTTTCAAGCAAAAAGCTCCACAAATCTCTAACTAAACGCTACAAAGCAGTGTTGCATTGACAAAGAAAAGTCTGCAAAGCACCTCTCTTGAATGTATTTGTTGTTGTTGCCCCATCTTTCATTAAGTTTGGGATTTTTTCTAGCAGTTCAAAGGATTTTAAAATTAAAAGTCTTTGTTTTAAATTAATTATGTTTGAATTCAGCGGAAATAAATGCCTTCCAAATGAGGTCTCCAGGTACAGTCTGTGCAGAACTCTCTTTAAATCCTTAAAGACCCACAACCTAGTGGGTAGATCACAATGACCAACAAAAATATAGGCTCCATTTAAGTGTTTCCAAAGATTTACATCTTCAAATTTTCAAGATTTTGTAGCAGCAGTCACCTCCCTCCCTCAAGGGTGGGTGACACAGATTTGTTGGGAAGCCATCTGGGAAGGGACCCCCAGAGCAAGTGATAGTGACCCAATCCTGCCAGGAGTCATTGAGCACAGAGGCTGAGGACATACCTTGTCCAAGAGCCAAGCCACCTAAATTCGTCATTAAAGGGTCAGTTCTGCACCCCAGACAGGATCCTGAGCATGACATTGGGAATCTACAAGAAGTCAGAATGGAGAAGGCCACGTCGGGTTAGGCGGGCCAATGTAAGTCCATGAAATGAGCTAGTTTCTTCCTCTTGGTTTTTTTCTTGGTCAGATTTGCAGACATGGGGTGAGAATCAGAGAAAGCACTCATGTTAAGCAAAGCTCAGCAAATGATGCTGCAATGGCCCGCTGGGATCTGGCTGTCCAACTCCTCTGCAAGTCACCCTAATTAATCAATTTAAAATTCTGCGGATCTGACTTAGAAAGTTCCCACCTCGGCCACTTTCTGTTTTTTTTTTTTTTAATTCTGTTTAACTTGATTACTTTATTATATGATTCTCTCCCTTCTGCTTTTGCACTGCCCGAAATCTAAGCCTCCACTTGGCCTTTGCTGGTAACTCATGTTCATCCTTCTTTAACCGGATAAACCACTGCCCTCTCTGAATTGCCTATCTTAGGCTGACAGAGGCAATTCTTGGTGCAACCAGAGACCCTTTCCTTCTTACTGTTGAGAAGTAGTCCCTTACCTGGACACACTCTTACTGGCTCATCCACTCACCTGTCTTTGGACACTTGGGCTGTCAGGAACAAAGCTGCTATGGACATTCCTAAGTCTTTGCATGGACACGGGCTCTTATTTTTCATAGGTAATTACTGAGGAGTGGAATTTCCTTGAAATGATGAGCATCTGTAAAAGAAACTATCACAGTGTTTTCCGAAGTGGTGGTGCCAGTTTACATTCCCAGTAGCTGTTTGTGAGAGTTCCAGTTTCCTGCCTTCCCCCTAACACTTGAATTTCAGCCTGGATAACTGGGATCCTTCTGGTGTGTGGGTGGTGTTATCTCACTGGGGTTTCAGTCTGCATTTTTCTGATGTCTAACGATATTGGGCATCTTTTCATGTGTTTATTGGTCATTTGCATATAGTTTTAGTGGCCTATTACAATTATTTGCTCACTTAAAATATATTTAATTTAATGAATCTTATTGTGAGTCACAAGAGTTCTTAAATATCAGTACTATATAATTTATTTTTAATTTTAAAGTGCTTTTTCTTTTTCCTGTAAAACAAGATAGACAAGCGCCTGATTTAATTCTTCAACATTCCTCTACTTTTTTCCTTATATCTAAGTCAAATACAGCAGTCACCCAGGTGGAAAATCTGCCATGAGGTCAGAAGATGCTTTAAACTGCTTCTTAATAATTGTTCATTCCTCTTTTTTTGGCATGGGCAGGTACCAGGAATCAAACCCAGGTCTCAGGCATGGCAAGCGAGAACTCTGCCTGCTGAGCCACTGTTGCACGCCCAATTATCCATTACTGTTACAAAAGACCTGCGCCTATGACAAATATTATATAGCAGTGGTATCAGGAGAAATACAGCAATCAATGGTTGTTTACAGAAGGCAACAATCTAGCATGGCTTGAGTGATTTGGTAATAGATCTCACCCAGTAAATAGAAATGGAATTTGACGAACTGAAAAAAAAGCTAGAGAGCACATACATTTCTGCAGCTAAACTGGAAAACAGTGATAATATTGGATGTATGTCAAAATAAGTGCACGTAGAGCTCATTGGGATAAGAATGAGCTCTCTCCACCCTCCCAGAGTGCAAACGTAAGTCACTGTGATGCAGGAAGTTCTCACCAGGTGTGTAAAAGAACGTAAATGTGCACTTGTGCACACAAACAGATGCTTATGGTTTTGGTGTGGTGGTGAGGGTGGGTGCAGAGTGGATGGTACTGAGCCGTGGACTGGACTTTTAGAACTTTGCCCCTAAATTGGACGCTAGGGGGATTCTTTGATGATTCTCAGGTCTCTGACTTATTTAGTGTCTCCACGGCTGGTTGGCTTTTTTCAGGGCGTAATTGAGCCTGGGGAACCAGGGGTCACTAAGCTACCACATCTGGGCCATATAAACACCAAATCACTTTCTTGTCCATAACGGAGACTCATAACTCGAATTAAGCAATTGTTGGTAGACTTGGCCAGTCATGTTGTTATGACCTGAATCACAAAGCATGGAAGAATCGAATGAGCAAGTTTATCTTTGCTTGTCTCGTTTCTTCCACTGAGGTCATCAAAGGTCTGTGGAAGATGATTCCAGCTTTTTTCAGAGCTCAGTTTGAGAGATGAGGTAATGACATTTGGCGGGAACATGAAAGCTGTACTAACTTCACGAAACTGCTAACGTTTAGAATATCATCCCAGACAACTTGGATGTGGGAAGCAATTGGGAGAGCTCAGCAAATCACACAATTGGAGCAGGTGCAAATTTCTCAAGGTGGGAAATCATTTAAGTATACAATCTATTGTCTTAGCTTCTTTCCCTCTCCCGCAATACTTTTGGAAATGATAATTATTCTGGAGCAGGCTTTTTTTTTTCCTCACTGTTTTGACTCTTTCTAGAATATGGTGGCTTATTTGTTTTTATAATATGAATATTTTCATACTTACAGCATTACTTAATAGCAAATATTTATATGATCAACTTTGCCTCATTTTAATGTAGTATTTATTATATTTTGAGTGTAAATTAATTTCATCTGCTCAGAAAAATGTATTTCTAAATAGATTATGTTTGCACTTTACATTTGGTAATAAGCTTATGCTTTTTAGATGTGAAATGTATTAGATATTTAATTTCACTAGCCTGTTTATATAATATGTGTAGTGTAAAACAAAATACAAGTATTTTCTAAGTGCCAGGTTGTTATTTTGCTTAGGTACTGCAGTTTCCATTTGAGTGGGACTATTTAATTGGAACTATTGACAACCTCCAACACTGGAGCTTTTCTTTACATTTAAATCAAAATTATTTAATCAAGAACTTTGGAGGTAATGCTGTATGCTTGAGTTATAAAATAATATATATGTTTGGGGAATAGAATGAATCAATTATTGAATGAATGAATACATATCTTTGCTGGCTTGTTATTTTAAAAATAAAATCATTTCCATGTCACCCTATAAATCACAGGAAATAGAAATGCCATTTTAACCTGCTGATTGACTAATTACAGAATCTGATTTAATAAACATAGATTTCAAGGGGTCTGTCTGGATATTGGTGATGTAAAAAGTAATGCTGCATTTTTTCTGGCTGCCAGGCTCTGCAGTCCAGTGGGAGGGTGGGGGCAGTGCACACGAGATAACAGTGCAAGAGTTCTCTTGGTGCCACGGGCAAACGTCTGTAAGGAGCTATAGTCAACTGCTAAAATATAAGCAAGAAGGTTTCACAGAGGACAAGTCTGAAGACTTATCGAGGCAGAGAGTGGAGAGCTGATGTGTAATAGAGAGAGGCATTTTAGGTGAAGGAAACGGCATTAAAAATTACAAAGCATGAAGTGGTATGTCTGGGATCACTGCATTTTCATATAGGATGTGCTATGTGGGGAGAATTTTGTAGAAGGTAAAACTGAAAAAAATAAGTTGGGGTGAATTTGCATTTGGTCTTGTTAGCCAAATTAAGGCACTGTGGAGCTTAGAACGCTTTTAAGTAACAGGGGACCCAAGTGGCAGATTGGGGTTTGGGGAAGAGAATCCTGTTGACATTGTAAGGGGTGGGTCAGAAAGGGGAAAGCCTGGAAAGAGGAACCGGTTAGAAGCCGGTTACACTGGTCCAGCAAAGAGGGGGAGGCCTGACTAGTGCTGTTGAAATGGAAATGCAGAGAGGAGGGGATGGATTTATTTGAGATTCTTTCAGGGGCTTGAGGAGGGACAAAGATTTTCGTTTTTGTAGAAAGGGAAGGTTTTTGTTTCTTTTAAGGATGTGGCACAACAGCTGTGGAGCGAGCCTGATGTGAAGGTACAGAGGAGGAGACATCATTTCTCCTTTGGCCACTCGTCAGCTCCATGTTGGTCTGGACCACCAGGAGGAAGGTCAGAAAAGGAGAGGCCGTCTAGAATCAATTCTTGTTTTGTCCATTTGGAATACGTGTTTTCACTTTGCTTTGTCTCCGGCCATCTTGTTGTTGACCCCTATCTGTTTTCTCTTACCAACTCCTGGCTACACCACTCCCTCAGGTGGGATGTCTCTCCTCGAACTCTGATCAACAGTAGTTGAACCTTCGCCTGGAGTATTCGTTGGGACTTGGATTATAACTAGCGGAAAGAGAAGAAGGGAATTCATTAGGAGCAAATGGGAACTTTTGAGCCTTGAGGCTCATAGAACTCAAGGGCAGAAAGGGACTGGACCTAGTTACTGAAAAACCAGTTGGATTTCACATACCTCAGCTACCCTCTGTACATCTACAGTGTTCTTCTCTCTCTTTGCAGAATGGGTTCCTCTGCTTCTCTGGACCGCTTGTGGTAGGCAGAGGATGCTGGCTCACAGCTCCCAAGCTTCAGTTTTATGTCACAGGCCTAGTCACACCAAGAAATACGGACTTTCTCTTGTTGTCAGTTTTAACTGACTGTCCCAGCCTGGACCAGGTTCCAAACCTGGGCCAGTCAACAGCAGCTGGTGGCATGGGTTCCTATTGCACAAGCTCAGCCCGCGGGAGGTGACAGATAGACATGCTTCTAGGGGTGGGAGATAGGGAAGGCTGCTTTAGAGCATAAATGCTGGGCTGACTACACAGAGAGCTGGGGCTCATACTGGTCAAATAAAAGGCTTAGAACTGAGAAACTGAATGACGTTAACAACTGCATAGAAAATGCTTTTGCAAATCATATAGTTTCTAAACCTTGCAAGTGACAAATCCTTAGAAATCATTAGGTCCTTGATCTAGAGACCCCAAACCTAAATTCTTATGTAGGAAGTTGTTGAAATGGTCAAAGCTTAATAGCTATCTTTCTAAATATATCTTTAAATTAGAAGAAATATGTATATGTATGCATAATAGGAATATGACAATTTTTTGTTAAATTAAAAGAAATTTAATTTTTTTGGCCTGGAAAGATCAGGACACAGTGTTGGCCTCTCCACTGCAGACTGTACAGGAAATTCTTCATCAAATTTCTCAAAACCACTCTCAGACCATACCCATTTTCTATAATCCTGTCATCCCTTAGGCTTCAAACAGCAGGCATCTTCTTCATCTGTAGAAAACCATATGCTTTCATTGGAAAAATGAGCTAGAACTAGAGATTAATTCACCCCATGATTCTAAGCTTTCTTGTAACTGAAACATTGAAAATAAGCCTTTTATTTGACCAGCATGAACCCGTAGTAATACAGAAATTCCCTCTAAGCATTCCTGTGCACCTGCCATGGGCATGCTGAAATGACTGACTTAGTGTTTTACGTTATCATCTTAGAGTCAAAATTGAGTCAACAATAATTGCTGACATTTCTAATGCATCTTTTCATGCAAACATGGCTATCCTACCTGTAGATTCTTCTAGAATATAGGCTCCGTGTGGGTAAACTTTGGTTCACAATTATACCTTAATTGCTAGAACATTGCCAAGCATGTAATGTTCCTGAAGGCGTGACAAATGGGTGGGAAAGGAAAGGTCTGTGGGGGTGGTGCCACTGGGTTCTTTGAACTCCACAGTGATCTCCCGAGATGTCTGCATAGGTTCCTTCCTCTCTTGTGCAGGCCACGGCTGCACCCATCATGGGGTGGAGTCTCATTCCTCTAGACTTGTATCGAGGCTGCACTTGTAATTTTCTTTGACCAATAAAAGTTGGAGGAAGTCACACTGTGAGAGTCCTGGGCAGAACTCTTTTTTTTTTTTAATTTTTTATTAATTAAAAAAAAATTGCAAGAAGCACAAACATTCCCAACACATACACTCAGCAATTCACAATATCATCACATAGTTGCATATTCATCATCATGATCATTTCCCAGACATTTGCATCAATTCAGAAAAAGAAATAAAAAGACAACAGAAAAATATAACAAACAGAAAAAAAAATTTTTACATGTCGTACCCCTTACTGATCCCTTTCAGTGATCAATAGCATTTCAAACTAAATCTATTTTAACATTTGTTCGCCCTATTATTTATTTTTATTCCATATGTTCCTCTCATCTGTTGACAAGGTAGATAAAAGGAGCATCAGACACAAGGTTTTCACAATCACACAGTCACATCGTGAAAGCTATATCATTATACAATCATCATCAAGAAACATGGCTACTGGAACACAGCTCTACATTTTCAGGCAGTTCCCTCCAGCCTCTCCATTACATCTTGAATAACAAGATGATATCTACTTGATGCATGAGAATAACCTCCAGAATAACCTCTCAATTCTGTTTGAAATCTCTCAACCATTGACACTTTGTCTCATTTCCCTCTTCCCCCTTTTGGTCGAGAAGGTTTTCTCAATTCCTTGATGCTAAGTCTCAGCTCATTCTAGGGTTTTTCTCAATCCCTTGATGCTGAGTCTCCACTCATTCCAAGATCTCTGTCCTACGTTGCCAGGAAGATCCACACCCCTGGGAGTCATGTCCCACATAGAGAGGGGGAGGGTGATGAGACTGCTCATTGTGTTGGCTGGAGAGAGGGGCCACATCTGAGCAACAAAAGAGGCTCTCTTGGGGGTGACTCTTAGGCCTAAATTTTAAGTAGACTTGACCTATCCTTTGCGGGGTTAAGTTTCATATGAACAAACCCCAAGACTGGGGGCTCAGCCTATAGCTTTGGTTGTCCACACTGCTTGTGAGAATATCAAGAATTCAACTTGGGGAAGTTGAATTTCTCCCCATTCTCACCACTCCCCGAAGGGGGCTTTGCAGATACTTTTCCACTCACTGATCGAATCACTCTGGGATTCATCGGGGCATCACTCTGGACAAACCAACAAAATCTCATGCCCTACCTGAGATTTCAAGTACTTATGGTGTTCAATCAAACTATCTACATAAGTTATATTAGGAAATCCGGGCAGAACTCTTAAGAGACCTGGCATTGTCCCATTTTGTGGAATGCAGGGAGGAAGGCATTGTGGAGAGCACAGAGCCAGAAGACACACAAATGGAAGCTGCTCTGACCTTTTGTCTCAGTCTGGCATCAACTGCGAGTAGCTGAGTGAATGGCCCAGTTGAGACCACAAGGAGCAGAACAACTGCCCAGCTGAGTCTAGCCAAGCTTGTGTCCTACAGGATCATGAGAAACATTAAATGGGCTTCGCTGTTAAGTTTAGATTGTTTGTTATACAGAAGTTGATCCTGGCATACTCTTTCCAAACTATCAACCAGAAATCATACAGTAATCTATCATCAACAATGATTTTTAGTTATTTGTTACCTGCAAGGTTTAGAAGCTATTTGATTTGCAAAAGCATTTTCAATGCAGTTGTTTACAATATTCAGCTTCTCAGTTGTAACACCAAGATTTTTTAAATGCAATTTTATTAAGATTTATTCACATACCCTATAATCTTCCAAAGTGTGCAATCAGTGGTTCATAGTATCATCATATAGTTGTGCATTCATCACTATGTCAGTTTTTGAACATTTTCATTGCTCCAAAAAATGAAATAAGAATAAAACATAAAGGTAAAAAAGAATACCCCAAACATCCTATGCCCCTTGCCACTTTTATTATTAAGCTATTTTTTTGTCCTTACTTTTACTCATCTGTCCATACACTGGATAAAGGGAGTGTCAGCCACAAGGTTTACACACTCACTTGGTCACACTATTAAAGCCATATAGTTATACAATCATCTTTAAGCATCAAGGCTGCTGGATTACAGTTCAATAGTTTCAAGTATTTCCTTCTAGCCAGAAGGAAATACACTAAAAACTAAACAACAGTTATCTATATAACACATAAGAATAACCTTTAGAATGACCTCTCCACTCTGAGTCGAGTGGAGAATCACGTCCCATATAGGGCAGAGGGCAGTGAGTTCACCTGCCGAGTTGGCTTAGAGAGAGAGGCCACATCTGAGCAACAAAAGAGGTTCTCTGGGGTGACCCTTAGCCATATTTATAAATAGGTTCAGCCTCTCCTTTGCAGGAGTAAGTTTCATAAGGACAAACCCCAATATCGAGGGCCTGGCCCGTCAAACTGGCAATCTGCAATGCTTGCAAGAACATCTGGAATTCCCCAGTGGGAAGGTTTAATATTTCCACGTTTTTTTGCCTAGTTCTTCAAAGGGGTTTTGCAAATACTTTTTTATTCTCTGCCCACATTATTCTGGGGTGTTTCAGGGTTTCACACTAACCTGTATAAACATAACAAGATCTCATTCCCTATTAAAGGTTCAATGAAATTACAGCATTCAAATAAGCTGGCCATACAAGTTAAATTAGTGTGGTGTAGGACACATACATTTTGCACCAAATAAACATCTCTTCCTTTGATCTCACACAGAATTGATGTTTTAAAACATGGTCAATATCATCCTTTATCCTTTAAGTCTGATTTACCTTAGTCCAAACCAGATCATCTTCATTCATATCTCTCATTGAAGTCTGATCACCTTTTCAGTTACTGTTTGTAATTTTGACTTTCATAGCTGCAGAGCTCTAGCTCTTAGTCACAAGTGTCACACAGATACCGAAAGTTCCAGAGAACAACCAAGTTATATGCAACGAGCTCAGCAGCTCAGAATTTAGAAATAACTATTCCAACTCAGAAATAGATGTGGCTGCTGTAGGAGCTTACAATCTAGGAACCTTTACAAACGAGCCTTCTCCTGATAACCTATGCTTTTGAATTCAAATCTCAGAGTTTGCACATTATAGTTAGTCCATCTTACTGAGGCATTATAATGTTTGTCTTTTCATTTTTGGCTTATTTCACTTAGCATACTGTCCTCAAGGTCAATTCACCTAGTTGCATGTCCCATAACTTCATTCCTTCTTGCAGCCACTCAGTATACCATTGCACGTGTGCACCACAGTTCACCCTTCCATTCATCAGACAATGTACCCTCAGGTCACTTCCATCCACTGCAAGTGGAAACACCAAGATTTTGAATGAACCTTTATCTGGAAATTGCAAATATTTTACAGCCTGGGTTAATACACTGTAGCATGATTCAGGATAGTGAGGGATGTAACTTCCTTCTAAAAAATGGGAAAAAACTGTTGTTGGAGTGGAGGTGGGACAGGGAATCATTTCCTAGATGAGATGATAGATTTAGCCTAAAGTTCCTTATAAAGTTGAGGACCTGGATATCAAGTCCCCCTAAACCCCCCAGTTAATTATTTTGGGCTGCCTAGATATTTTTATTCAGTTTTATTGGATAAGAGAAAGAGAAAAACAGCAGACCAGGTGGTTCAAGGAGTGCAAGGTGCTTGTCTGACTGCTCTTTGACAGGCTAAAGCGTAAGGAGTCTTCTCTGTACAGAAGAGCTACTACTTGCTAAGAGTAAAAGCATCACTTGGGTTTTGTAGGAAATTTGGGCAAAAGATAAAGATGGCATTTATTTTTCTAGTGGTTTTCCTTTGCTTTTTTCCTTTTTTCTCTCCCTTTTCTCCTTTCCATGGAAAGGCTTTATTAGGCAGCATCACTATAGAGCATATCATTATAAAGTAGATATTTATAATCTTTATTTCACTTCCCAAACAGTACTATGGTGTTTTGCTTCTTACTTTGCTTGTCCCTATGCCCTTGGATGCTCACCCCCACCCCCTCTGGGAGGAGAATGACCATGTTGGAGAGAAATCATTCTCACTATTCTCAAGTCCAGAGGGTGACACCCATGGCAGTTGGAGAAAGAGTCCACAAAACTAGGAGAGATGGAAAGAGGGTGCAGAAATTATTCTCTTATTTCTTGTATCTTTTCAGAGGGTTAAAACTTGGAGTCGGGTGTGTCTTTGCTTGAGAAAGCCTTTCTTCTTTGGAGACCTGAAGGAGTCCAGGCTGGGAGCCAATGGAAAGAATCAAAGTGGACTCGGTGCGCTGCAGGACACTCTTACTTAGGAGGTGCTCTGTGCAGATTTGCTGCTTTGAAAACATACCAGCTAAGGTCTGGCTTTGGTTAGGGTTGTAGGAGAGAGCAGGAGAGTTAGATTCGAGATATCAACAGATTGGAGGCTAGCTCCCCAGTGTGAAAAAGTGCCCAGGGCCTTGTAATTTGAGGCCCTACTCTGGAATAAAGAATGCCTACTCGAGTGGTAGAACATGCTGGTGTCTCCTGGAGACCTAAACGTCATGCCAGGGATGCGGCCGAGATGCACACCTAGTCTGCGCCAAGGAGAGACTCCTTCATGTGCATCTCATGCCAGCTCCCAGGTCTCAAATGAGAACGGTGGTTGTAGTCATTTACTATCTTGATTCTGGCTTGAAAGAATTAGTTTAGTTGACTCTAAAAACACCTACAGAATATTTACTCTATGCTGGACCCTGGGCTTTGCACTGAGAATTTCCTACCTTTAAAAGAGTGATGGTCTAGAAGAGGGACATCTCTTCTAGAGGTGTCCTAGATGTTCTAGAGGGACAGAAGGATAGACAGTCTCCTAGGAGATGGCCAGCACTGCAATCAGAGAGCTAAGAGGACCTCTGGGAAGCGGGGACACTTGCGTGCGGGGAGCCTGGGAAGGGGAAACGAGGCATGCACTAAACGTTCTGCCGCCTTGTCAGTCGTGCCCAGGAGGGAAATAAGTCAAGTGTTCTCTGGGCTTTTCCTGACTTATGGCTGGGCCTAGTGCTAGACACTCTGGGGATGTACACACCTTTGGAGTCTGATCACCTGGTGTCTGCTAGGCCTGAATGGAGCAGTTTGAATGGGCCCAGACCCAAAATTCAGAACTTACTGACCCACCCACGACGGCAGTTCACCCCCCTCCCCCTCAAAAAAAATCTGGCACACATAGTGGATGGTTTTAGGGATTGTGCTCTCCTCACTCTCATCACTCTCATGTACGGTCTCTTTCAGCTCCTCCAAAGTAGAGACTGGGAGCGAGAAGGAACTCCAAGGAGAGACCAAGACTTAGCTGCTTCATTAAGGCAGACACACCAGGGGTGGATGGAAGACCATTAATTTAATTATGATGGTTAACCTCTCTTTATGTAAAATACAACTAAATAGCAGTATGATGACCTGATGTTTTGGAAGTAACTTTGCAATCTTTTTAAAAAATAGGTTGCGAGAGACATTCTACCTTTTCAAGCGGGAAATGGTGGTGGCATCCCCTCCCTCTATGACAAGTCAGTGATTATAACAATATTATAAAATTAAAAGTTAATGAACACACAAATCAGCAGATATATATATATTCAATAAAAGCAACAAATAAAATCAATCTTGAAACAGCTTTCGAAGTCTTTTACCTATGATATATTGATATGTCGGGGTTGGTGTTTAAATGAAGCAGATGTTCACATGCGGTTTTGGCTGGAAGTGTTGCCTCTTCCATCTCAAGTGGGAGGGCGCAGTGGGTGGAAAGTGCGCAGGGGACTGCAGGCACGTTTTCCCAGCCTTCAGCTGAGTCATAGATGCCTTAGTGGAAAAGTCCTTTCAGGAGGGCAGAAACTTTTTGTTCTGGGATTTTTTTTTCTTAACATTTTTATTGACAAATCTTCACACACATACTTTCCATTCATGGTGTGCAATCAGTGGCTCAAACTATCATCACATGGTTGTGTAGTCATCACCATGACCATTTTTTAGAACATTTGCATCACTCCAGAAAAAGAAATAAAAAGACAAAACTCATATATACTGTATTCCTTACCCCCCCTCTCATTGACCATTACTATTTCTGTCTACCCTTTGTCCCCCCTTATTATTTATTTATTTTTTATCCATATTTTTAGATTTATCTGTCCATACCTTGGAAAAAAAGGAGCATCAGACACAAGGTTTTCACAATCATACAGTCACATTGTAAAAGTTTTATCATTATATTCACTCTTCTATTTATTAAAAAATATTCTATTAAAAAATAAAAGAATCAAGGCTACTGGAACACAGCTCAACAGTTTCAGGTACTTCCCTCCAGCCACTCCAATACACCATAAGCTAAAAAAGGGAATATCTCTATAATGCATAAGAATAACCTCCAGGATACCTTCTTGACTTTGTTTGCAATCTCTCTGCTACTGACACTTTATTTTGAATCATTTCTCTCTTCCCTCTTTTAGTTAAGAAGTCTTTCTCAATCCCTTGATGCCAGGGCCTGGCTTATCCTGGGATTTTTTCCCCACATTTCCAGGGAGATTCACACCCCTGGGAGTCATGTCCCACATAGAGGGGAGGGCAGTGAGTTCACCTGCCAGGTGGGCTTATAGAGAGAGGCCACATATGAGAAACAAAAGAGGTTTGTTGGGGGTCACTCAGACCTAAATTTAAGTAAGCTTAGCCTATCTTTTGCAGGAATAAATTTCATTGGAGTGAAGCCCGAGATTGAGGGCTCGGCTTATTGATTTTGTTGTCCCCACTGCTTGAGAGAATATAAGAAATTCTCCAAATGGGGAAGTTGAATATTTCCTCCTTTCTCCCCAGTTCCTAAAAGAAACTTTGCAAATACTTATTTATTCCCTGTAAGGAATATAAACCATTTGGGGGCTTCCCTCCTACCAGAACCCCCATAGACTGATTGATTATTAAAGGCATGGAAACGTGGATCTTAATTGCTCTTGCCTTACTTTTTCTCAGAAAGACAAAAACAGATCCAATTTCTGAGGGACTGAGCACAGATGAAAAGCAAGTAGTGGAAATCTGGTCCCACAGCTGTGTACTGTGGCGTGCATATTTGGAAACTGTGGTGAAGTTTGCCTTTGGCCATTTGCAGGGACAATAGATTGAAGGGGGAAAAAGAGCATATTTCAAATCTTATTTCTGGCTCAGTTAAGTTATTATCTCAAAAGCAGATGCCCTTGCATGGTTTTCTTGAATTTCAAGGATACCTTGAACAAATCAGAACAATCAGAGCTAGAAGTGTGTAGCATTCTATCACTCTTCTATTTATTAAAAAATCATTAAATGATGTTCTCTTTGCATCAGGCTGGGCTATTTTCTGGGGCTATGGTAAGAGGACATGGAATGAGGGATCCTGGTTAGATGGACATGGTCTAGGAACATTAGGCAGACGGCTGGGAGGAGCTAGTGAAGAGGCGAAAGATGGAGGAGAGCAAAGAACTCTAGAGGACCTGAGGAAGATGCCCAGATGGGAACCGGCTTGGTGGCTGGAAGAACCGAAAAGCCAGAAATACTTGGAGTAGCAAAAGCAAGGGAGGCAGTTGTAGCAGTGAGACTCAAGAGAGGGACGGGGCACCGCACTCTGGGGCTCACATCAAGGATTTTTGTTTCTGAGTTGAAGGGGAGTGGGGCACATTGTAAAGAGTGTTGTCAGTTCCAAGTATGTTAAAAAGGTAAAACCGGGATTCCCATACAAATAGAACATAAACGTGTCAAGGATTGTTATCTTTAAAAAATTTTTTTTACATGGGCAGGCACCGGGAATTGAACCCGGGTCCTCGGGCTTGGCAGGCAAGCATTCTTACCTGCTGAGCCACCGTGGCCCACCTGTCAAGGATTTTTTTGCTTCATTGATTGAGAAGCCTTGTTAATGTGTTCCAGTGGGTACAAAGGAGGACCAAAGAGCATATATATATCAGGAATGAGCAAATGAATCTTCTTAAGAGATCTTTAACTGGTCAGTCCACTGGAAAATCAGCACAGTCTTTCCAGAGATTTGCATTTCTACTACCAGAAGAGCTGGCATTATTGTCAGTTTTCCACAAGTTGCAGAGTTGTCAACTAGAACAAAGGCAGTGAAAAGGGAGACAACCTGGTAGGGTGCCCAGCCGTCATTTTTGCCCACTTTCTGTTACCATTCTTGACACCAGTCACACTGGATTTTACTTCATTTTTCACGCACACCATTTGTAATTCTCTTCCCTTGCGTGTGGGCCGGACCTCATGACTCCCTTCTAACAAATTCTAAAAAACTGATTTCACTTTTAAGATTAGGTTATGTCTTAGTGTCCGGATGCTGCCAAGATGCCGAGACAAAGCCCCGTCATGACTTCGATGGCTGAACAGAGCTGAAATGTACTGTTTCACAGTCTGGAGGAGGCTAGAAGGACAAATTCAGGCTGTCGACAAGGCTGTTCCCTCTCTGAACCTTGTAGGAGACCTCCTTGCCTTCCTCTCCTGGTGTTTGCCAGCTGTCCTTGTGCTCCTAGGCTTGTGGCCATAGCACTTCTGTCCCTGTCTCTGCGGCCGTGTGGCCTTCTCCCCGTGTCTGTGTTCCTTCTGCTCTTCTTCCGAGAATGCCAGCCATGCTGGGTCGCAGGCCACCCAGGTGCAGGTGGACCTCATTTAAGTAATCCCATACGATATACTGACGTGTTGGTGTCGGTGTATAAATAAAGCAGACCCCACTTCCAAGTGAAGTCACATTCATAGGACTGGGAGTCAGCACCTGAGCGTATCTTTTTGGGGACACAAGTCAATCCATGACAGATTACAACAAAACAAACCAACAAGAAAACTCATGGCTACAGTCTCTGGTTCTCTCGCTTACTCACTCTGAGGGGAGCCAGTGACCACGCTGTGAGCTGTCCTAGGAACAGGCCATGTGGCAAGGAACGGATGTCTCTGGTCAGCAGCTTGGAGTTTTAGCTCGTAAGTTGCATCTTCTGAGGCCTCCAGTGGCCAGTGAGGGAGGCTGGGACTGAATCTCCTCCAGCTAAGGAGATTCCTCCAAGAGAACAGCTGGTTTTAGTCTAAAAAAGCACGTGGGGTCAGGGATCCCAGTTGCCCCTCTAGTTCCCATCCCTAGCAACAGATAAGAAGCACTTGTTGTTTTAAATTGCTAGGTTTGGGGGTCACTGGCTGCTCAGCAATGGTGAGTGGTGCTAAGGCTGGTGGCTATTTCTCAATGCCTGGCTGGCCAGCAGATTTACGGGCTTCTCACAGCTGGAGTTTTGGAGCTACAAGACTCGAGAACTCAAGCCTGGGATGGGTGAAGAGTCTGAACTAAACTTGTACAACCACGAAGTGATATGCGGAGTCTGGGTTTCAGGCTGACCACCGACTGGTAGGCTAGTGCACAGGAATTCCTTCATTCCATTTCCCACACATATTAATTCACCATGCACTTGGTGCTGGAGGTGTAGGAGGAAAAACTATCTTATTTTCTTCCATCAAGGAGACCCACACTGCCGTGAGGTATGCAGACAACTTACTGCGTGGAGCTGGGGGCTGGGGCACAAGTCCTGGTGCTTCCACCTCCCCAGGCTCCCCAGTAACAGCCTGGATGAGAACTGCTTGATGCTGTTTTATTTTGGCACACAATCTCTGTCATGCCTCCCTCAGTCCCTGGCGCAGAGTTGGCCGGGCCAGGGGAGTCCACTGGGGGGATCGAGCACCTTCTTTTGATTGTTCTCTTTATGAACCTTAGTATCATGCCTTACTCAGACTTTGCTTTTACTAGTGATTTTGGTGTTAATTTAACTATCACTTCACATGAAGTCTACCCGATCTAAGTAAGTCCTTCGTGTTATTCTGTTATAGACTTTCACAATTTATCCTTTTATATGGTGGGGTTATTTTCTTTTTATTTGTTTTCCATATTGGACAGTACTCTGTATGAGAAAATGGCTCATGCTACCATATAACCAAAGCCTGCTACAGTACCTGGAGAATGCTAAGAGATACCTTTGAATAAACGAATGTGGAACTTACTACTTCTCCACTACATTTATATATGTTGATAATAAATCTGAACTCTAGTGTGTAGTTCTGTAGCTGATCCAAACTAGTATGAAACATGTAATTAGGCAACTACTCCATTTCCAACCTTCAGGAGGCTGTTTTGAATAGATGTATGCAACAGGTAAAGACCATAAGGCAGCATATCAGGTTCGAATCTACATGAAATCTTGCCCCCCAATAGCTGTTAAATCCTGGTCAAATCATTCTCATTTCTTTGATTCTTAGTTTTATGTTTTATCAAAGAGAGAGAGAGAGATGAAGAGTCTATTGATTTTGCAATGGCTTTTACGGATTTTGTAATGGTGCAACGTTCCATGAAGAACTGGTGAGAAAAATGTATTTTTCCCCTGCCTTGACGCCTTGAATCATTTTTTTTAATACAAATACTTTTTTATATAAGTGGGAATATTGTTTTGAAGATTTTTTCAGGATATTATCTGTGTTAAGGAAATTTGAGTGTAGCTTTTCCATATAATAGTGCAGAAAGTTGAATGGATCTGCAATGACCTATTTCCAGAGATTTAAAGAAATCCTGGATGTGTGTTTCTATTGCCAAAGCAAAAAGATGAGTTTTAGACTACAGGTGATTGCTTGAGACCCTAACTATTGCCCAGTCCTTCTACTACTGCCCCTGCTTTCTTGCTAGGGTGGTTTATAAAGTATATACCAATATAAATGTAGAAAAGGGGAAGCTTAGGAATTTTGAAATTTTGTTTTCATATTTAAAAAAAATCTTGCTTTTTGAAAAATTCCTTCCCATTTTCCACTGGCCAAATGATTCATAATGTTATCTCTGAGAAAACAAATTGTACTCTTGCTTCATGAGGATTAAACAAAGAAACTGAGATAATATTTTGGCCTCTGAGTGAAGACATAATATCAGATGAACGGATTTCTCATACTTAACTCTGCATTTGCAAACAATTTTGCCCACTGAAGGAAATTCCTTAGATGTTTTGAGATGCGTACATGTTATAATCTCACAGGCGAGATTCAAATCTAACAATCTTTAATTGGGACGTGCCTGACAGTGACAAGCACAAGGGATCTGCTTTACATTAGAAATAATTTCTCTTAACCAGTCTACTTCTTCCTCAGAAAAGATGGTTATGACAGTAGACTCATGATTCTAGAATAAATATTTTTAATAAAGCCCACATATCTTTTATGTCTTTATATACAAACTTGAGAAGAATATTTTAGAAGTTCTTGTTTTCTTATCTAACTTTATGAGAACAAAGTTTCTCAGTTTCCTCTGCTTTAGTTTCTCTGTGAATTGAATCCACCCAACTCTCACTTTGTTCCATATTGTGTGTGGAAACACCAAGAGCAGATAATTTTCTCTTTGTTTGTGTTTATTTCTGGGTATTCTTTTTTCTTTCCATTAAAAAATTGATTTGTATGTATATTCACATACCATGTAATCATCCTAAGTATACAATCAATGGTTCACAATGTCTTCACATAGCTGGGCATTTATCATTTTTCTTTTGTGAAAAATAACATATATGCAAAAAAAAAGCAACAGATTTCAAAGCACATTGCAACAATTAGTTGTAGAATTAGATTCCAGGTTTGGTATGTGTTACAATTCCACAATTTTAGGTTTTTACTTCTAGCTGCTCTAAGATACTGGAGACTGAAAGAAATATCAATATAATGATTCAGCAATCATATTTATTTGTTAAACTCTAACTTCTGTGTTATTTCTGGGTACTCTTAATTCCATAATAAAACATATTCCCCTCTATGTCCCTGTGTTCCCCAAGGAGTATATCTAACTCTAAACTTCATTGAAAATGGATCAAACCTCCTTTTTGTCTTCCATGTTTTAAAAGCATGCATTATATACTACACATCTTTATCTGCACATTCTTGAATCTTCACAACATCACTGAAATACGAATATTCTTATTTTAATGTAAAAAAATGGAATGTTAAAGAAATTAAGGGATTTTCCCAACTCAAAACCAATAAAAATTAAAGGAAGATTTAAACACAGGTCTGTTTTGTAAAACACTTTTTTCTTCTTTGAAGTTCCATTTTATTCCCTGTATTAGATTTCGTGAATCAGAAAGGCAAGGCTCTCATTAGAAGTGGTGAATTCTAAGAAGCAGCCTATTTTATTTGTGAGATGGATGGTAAATTCTGTGCTGTGTTTAATTCTCAGTGTACGTGGAGAAATTTACTTTGGTTCTAAATTTTCCCTTGCATTATGGAGGTTAAGGCCATATTCTCTTCGGAAGATCCATAGTAACCACAGATAAATTATTTCATTTACCTTGGCCTTAGTTAAAAGAAAAATTACTCTAGCTCACAGGCTCCAAGGAGGCAGGGCGAGAATGATTATCACTGAGCAGGGAGTTTGCCACTTGCTCAGTCCCTACAGCATCTTAATTCTTGTCCACCCAGGAAAGGCTCCCATTTGTGAGTGAGATAAGAGACCATCTCTCTGAAAAAAAGCTGCAGATGTGGGGTCACGTAGCTCCACCAGTGCACACACCATCGAAGGCCGCGAGGAGATGAAAGAGGCAAGAACGACGCGGGTGACGCTCAGGAGGGGAGGGTGGCAGCAACGACAAGGACACCTGTGGTAGTTAGATTCAGGTATCAACTTGGCCAGGTGAAGGCACCTAGTTCTGTTGCTCTGGACATAAGCCAATGGTACGTGAACCTCATCTGTTGCTCATTGCATCTGCAGTTGACTAGGAGGTGTGCCTACTGCAATGAATGATGTTGGATTTAATTGACTGGTGCTTAAATGAGAGAGCAAAATGCAGCTCAGCCCAAGCAGCTCAGCATACTTCATCTCAGCACTCGCAGCTCAGCCCAGGCTTTTGGAGATGCAGAAAGAAATCACCCTGGGGAAAGTTGTTGGAACCCAGAGGCCTGGAGGGAAGGCCAGCAGAGATCATCCTGTGCCTTCCCGCATAAGAAAGAACCTCAGATGAAAGTTAGCTGCCTTTCCTCTGAAGAACTAACAAATAAATCCCCTTTTATTAAAAGCCAATCCATCTCTGATGTGTTGCATTCCAGCAGCTAGCAAACTAGAACAACATGCTTCCCCATGGAATTGGCCACAGGGCCAGTGGCACCTGCAGCAAAACTGCGTCTGGGCAAGAAGCTGCCGCAGTGAAGATGGTTGGCTCTGCTGCTCGGTGATGGGTGCGAAGGCTTCCTCCTCAGGCCGGGCCTAGGGCAGGTTATTTATCCATTATTTGTCATGCAGATAGCAAAGGATTACTGTCTGGATTACAGGAAGAGGTCCTACAGATCAATAAGGAAAACACAAACTCACCAGAAACACGGGCAAAGGAAGGAAGCAGGCAATTTATAAACCAGAAAACATAAATGGCCAGCGAGCCTGCCAAAGTCCTGAAGATAATGAGATTATCATTCACATCCTCCAGGTTGGCAAAAATCAGGCGATATCAGGGGATTCTAAGAGTCGGTGGGTTGTGGGATAAGGGCTCGGCTAAACATGACTACTGGGAAGGGAAATGGGCACATGTTACTGGAGAGCCATGAATCAGTGCCTAAATACACTGCAGAGGTGTATACCTCACACTCAGAAATTTCACCTTCAGGCAGGTCTCCCTTGGAGAATACAGGTGCTGCAGCTATGCTCAGACAACCAGACGGAAAGTAATCCAAGGGGCATCCTCTAAGGAGGAATCCATAAACTGGCCTACCACTCTAGGGAGAGACTTCACAAAACCCGAAACGGATGAACTAGATGTCCCTTCAATCAATATAGACAAATGCCCCCAAATATTGTTGTCTTTTTTAAAAACGTAAGTTGAAAAAAGTTTGGTGTGGCATACTATTCATGTGAAATATAAAAGCACCCAAAACAGTAGTACATGTTGTTCACAGACACATTTATATGCAGTGAAAGAATGAAAACATACCAAGATCAGAATAGCGGCTACTATAAGGAGTGACGGATGGACGTGGAACACTTATTTGCTTATTTCTTCCTTTCAAATGAAAATAAGACACACTCTTAAACAACCAGTGGGTCAAGGAAGAAATTACAAGAGAAATTAGTAAATATCTTGAGGCGAATGAAAATGAAAACACAACATATCAAAACCTATGGCACACGGCAAAGGCAATGCTAAGAGGGAAATTTATTGCCCTAAATGCCTATATCAAAAAAGAAGAAAGGGCAAATATTCAGGAATTAACTGTCCACTTGGAAGAACTGGAGAAAGAACAGCAAACTAACCCCAAAGCAAGCAAAAGGAAAGAAATAACAAAGATTAGAGCAGAAATAAATGAAATCAAGAACATGAAAACAATAGAGAAAATCAATAAGACCAGAGGTTGGTTCCATGAGAAAATCAATAAGATTGATGGGCCCTTAGCAAGATTGACAAAAAGAAGAGAGAGGATCCAAATAAATAAGATCAGAAATGGAAGAGGAGACATAATCACTGACCTCACAGAAATAAAGGAGGTAATAACAGGATACTATGAACAACTTTATGCTAATAAATACAACAATGTAGATGAAATGGACAAGTTCCTAGAAAGGCATGAACAACCAACTTTGACTCAAGAAGAAATAGATGACCTCAACAAACCAATCACAAGTAAAGAAATTGAATCAGTCATTCAAAAGCTTCCCAAAAAGAAAAGTCCAGGACCAGACGGCTTCACATGTGAATTCTACCAAACATTCCAGAAAGAATTAGTATCAACCCTGCTCAAACTCTTCAAAAAAATTGAAGTGGAGGGAAAGCTACCTAATTCATTCTATGAAGCCAACATCACCTTCATACCAAAACCAGGCAAAGATATTACAAAAAAAGAAAACTACAGATCAATCTCTCTAATGAATATAGATGCAAAAATCCTCAACAAAATTCTAGCAAATCGAATCCAGCAACACATTAAAAGAATTATACATCATGACCAAGTAGGATTCATCCCAGGTATGCAAGGATGGTTCAACATAAGAAATTCAATTAATGTAATACAGCATATCAACAAATCAAAGCAGAAAAATCACATGATCATCTCAATTGATGCAGAGAAGGCATTTGACAAGATTCAACATCCTTTCCTGTTGAAAACACTTCAAAGGATAGGAATACAAGGGAACTTCCTTAAAATGATAAAAAGGAATATGTGAAAAACCCACAGCTAATATCATCCTCAATAGGGAAAAACTAAAAACTTTCCCCCTAAGATCAGGAACAAGACAAGGATGTCCACTACCACCACTGTTATTCAATAGTGTGTTGGAAGTTCTAGCCAGAGCAATTAGACAAGAAAAAGAAATACAAGGCATCAGAATTGGAAAGGAAGAAGTAAAACTATCACTGTTTGCAGATGATATGATACTATACGTCAAAAACCCTGAAAAATCCACAGCAAAACTACTAGAGCTAATAAACGAGTACAGCAAAGTAGCAGGTTATAAGATCAATAGTCAAAAATCTGCAGTGTTTCTATACACTAGCAATGAACAAGCTGAGGGGGAAATCAAGAAAAGAACTCAATTTACAATTGCAACTAAAAGAATAAAATACCTAGGAATAAATTTAACTAAAGGGACAAAAGACCTAATCAAAGAAAACTACAAGAAACTGTTAAAAGAAATCACAGATGACCTAAATAGATGGAAGGGCATACCATGTTCATGGATTGGAAGACTAAATATAGTTAAGATGTCAATTCTACTTAAATTGATTTACAGATTCAATGCAATACCAATCAAAATCCCAACAACTTATTTTTCAGAAATAGAAAAACCAATAAGCAAATTAATCTGGAAGGGCAGGGTGCCCCGAATTGCTAAAAGTATCTTGAGGAAAAAAAATGAAGCTGGAGGTCTCACGCTGCCGGACTTTAAGGCATATTATGAAGCCACAGTGGTCAAAACAGCATGGTACTGGCATAAAGATAGATATATCGACCAATGGAATCGAATAGAGTGCTCAGATATAGACCCTCTCATCTATGGACATTTGATCTTTGATAAGGCAGTCAAGCCAACTCACCTGGGACAGAACAGTCTCTTCAATAAATGGTGCCTAGAGAACTGGATATCCATATGCAAAAGAATGAAAGAGGACCCGTATCTCACACCCTACACAAAAGTTAACTCAAAATGGTTCAAAGATCTAAACATTAGGTCTAAGACCATAAAACAGTTAGAGGAAAATGTAGGGAGATATCTTATGAATCTTATAATTGGAGGTGGGTTTATGGACCTTACACCCAAAGCAAGAACACTGAAGAAAGAAAGAAAGAAAGAAATGGGAACTCCTCAAAATTAAACACTTTTGTGCATCAGAGAACTTCATCAAGAAAGTAAAAAGACAGCCTACACAATGGGAGACAATATTTGGAAACGACATATCAGATAAAGGTCTAGTATCCAGAATTTATAAAGAGATTGTTCAACTCAACAACAAAAAGACAGCCAATCCAATTACAAAATGGGAAAAAGAGTTGAACAGACACTTCTCAGAAGAGGAAATACAAATGGCCAAAGGGCACATGAAGAGATGCTCAATGTCCCTGGCCATTAGAGAAATGCAAATCAAAACCACAATGAGATATCATCTCACACCCACCAGAATGGCCATTATTAACAAAACAGAAAATGACAAGTGCTGGAGAGGATGTGGAGAAAGAGGCACACTTATCCACTGTTGGTGGGAATGTCAAATGGTGCAACCACTGTGGAAGGCAGTTTGGCGGTTCCTCAAAAAGCTGAATATAGAATTGCCATACGACCCAGCAATACCATTGCTAGGTATCTACTCAGAGGATTAAGGGCAAAGACACAAACGGACATTTGCACACCAATGTTTATAGCAGCATTATTTACAATTGCAAGGAGATGGAAACAGCCAAAATGTTCATCAACAGACGAGTGGCTAAACAAACTGTGGTATATACATACGATGGAATATTATGCAGCTCTAAGACAGAATAAACTTATGAAGTATGTAACAACATGGATGGACCTAGAGAACATTATGCTGAGTGAGACTAGCCAAAAACTAAAAGACAATTACTATATGGTCTCACTGATATGAACCGACATTAGTGAATAAACTTGGAATATGTAATTGGTAACAGAGACCATCAGGAGATAGAAATAGGGTGAGATATTGGGTAGTTGGAGCTGAAGGGATACAGACTGTGCAACAGGACTGAATATAAAAACTCATAAATGGACAGCACAATACTACCTAACTGTAATGTAATTATGTTAAAACACTGAATGAAGCTGCATGTGAAAATGATAGAGGAAGGAGGGCTGGGGACATAAATGAAATCAGAAAGAAAGATAGATGTTAAAGATTGAGATGGTATAATCTAGGAATGCCTAGAGTGTATAATAATATTGAAATGTACAATGTACAAATTTAAAAAATGTTTTTGCATGAGGAAGAACAAAGGATTGTCATTATTGCAGGGTGCTGAAAATAGATAACTAATACTTCAAAATGTCACATTATGTGTAAGACTAAAGCAAAAAATGTTTATTTGTTACAAAATTTAGGTTTTGACTAGAGCATTTCCTAATATAACTCATGTAGATAGTTTGATTGAATGTCATAAGTACTTGGAATCTCAGGTAGCACATGAGATTTTGTTGGTTTGTCCAGAGTGATCCCCTGATGAATCCCAGAATGATTTGATCAGTGTCTGGAAAAGTATTTGCAAGCCCCCTTCGGGGAATGGTGAGAGTGGGGAGAAATTCAACTTCCCCAAGTTGAATTCTTGATATTCTCACAAGCAGTGTGGACAACCAAAGCTATAGGCTGAGCCCCCAGTCTTGGGGTTTGTTCACATAAAACTTAACCCCACAAAAGATAGGTCAAGTCTACTTAAAATTTAGGCCTAAGAGCCACCCCCAAGAGAGCCTCTTTTGTTGCTCAGATGTGGCCTCTCTCTCCAGCCAATATGATGAGCAGTCTCACCACCCTCCCCCTCTCTGCATAGGACATGACTCCCAGGGGTGTGGACCTTCCTGGCAACGTGGGACAGAGATCCTGGAATGAGCTGAGACTCAGCATCAAAGGACTGAGAAAAACCCTAGAATGAGCTGAGAATTAACATCAAGAGACTGAGAGAAATTTCTCGACCAAAAGGGGGAAGAGTAAAATGAGGCAAAGTGTCAATGGCTGAGAGATTCCAAAGAGAGTTGAGAGGTTATCCTGGAGGTTATTGCATTAAGTAGATATCACCTTGTTGTTCAAGATGTAGTGGAGAGGCTGGAGGGAACTGCCTGAAAATGTAGTGCTGTGTTCCAGTAGCCATGTTTCTTGATGATGATTGAACAGTGATATAGCTTTCACGATGAGACTCTGTGAATGTGAAAACCTTATGTCTGATGCTCCTTTTAGCTACTATATCAACAGAAGAGTAGAACATATGGAATAAAAATAAATAATAGGGGAAACAAATGTTAAAATAAGTTCAGTTTGAAATAGTGGTAAATGAAAGCGAGGGGTAAGGGGTATGGTACGTATAGTTTTTTTTCTCTCTCTATTATCATTTTATTTCTTTTTCCATTGTCTTTTTATTTCTTTTTCTAAATCGATGCAAATGTACTAAGAAATGATGAATATGCAACTATGTGATGATATTAAGAATTACTGATTATATATGTAGAATGGAATGATTTCTAAATGTTTTGTTTGTTAATTTTTTTTAATTAATAATAAAAAAAAGAAAATAGGGGAAGCCAAAAACAAAATAAAAATTACAACATGTTATTATTTGTGTACACTTGGTTGGAGGTGCAAGGGTGTCTGTGATGCTATTCTTTATGTTTTAAAGATCTCCAAATTAGAAATTAAAGAAAAAAAAGACTTTGGGTCTTTAGTTAAATTGACAAGTGATGCTTGCCTTGTTATTTAAAATAACTCTCAATGCCATCTAATAGTAGAGAGCAACTCGTTCTGGTAGTTTGGATTTTATCATTATTCTCATGTCTCATTACTAGACAGTGACATTTAAATGCACATATTTATATTTGCTATCTATAAATATAAATAGACGGATACAATGCACATGTCAACAGTCAGCCCCATTATCCTTGGATTCCGAATTTGGGAATGTGCTCCTCCACAAAATGTATCTGCACCCCCAAACTGCCCGGCTTTCTCACAGTTCCCAGACGTGTGCTGAACCCTGGGCATCTGAGGCACCACGTGCTTCCCCATCTGAGACCAGACAAGGTGGCAGCTGCCTGCTTCTCGGCTCTCCTGTTCCAGACAAGCGCCCTTTTCCCGGCAGATGTCGTGCCAGGCTCTATGCAGCTTTGTGCTCTGGTGGTGACCTTCGCTGGGTACGACCACCAGCAACTGCTGACTCGTGTTCCCAAGTGGGAGACGCCCGCCCCCGGAACACTCAGGGAAGCTGGCACTGTCCCCTGGGTGGGCCCTGGGGTTGAGAGCAGTCCTGCTGGCAGGTTATTCTCAGGCTAGGGCCAGTCCTGAGGCTGACCCCTGCCCTGACCCCCCTCTAACCTCATCTGCTGACTCCAGGCCTAACTCCCTCCAATTTCCCATGCTGATACGCTACATGACCCAGCACTGACTGAGGGGCTGACCCGAGCTGTGGCCCTAGGACTGCCCCAACCTTGGTGAGGGCTGAGCAGGCTGTTCCTGAGTCCCCTGGCCAGTGAGGCACTGAGTACTGGGAGGGGGAATGTGTGGCTGTAGCCAGGGGCCTGGGCTGGGGTGAGCCAGCTCTTCCGTCCCCCTTTCTCGCCTTGTCCCCAGATCTGCATTCAGGTTCCACAGCCTCTGCTCAGGCTCGTCAGACCCAGGCCTACTTCTCTGACCTTGGCAAGGATGGACATTCACCAGCCTTGACCAGCTCTAAGGAGATCTCTCAGGTCCTCAGAGAGAGGCAGCGGCCCATGGGAGACACAGAGGCTCTGAGAGGGGCCAGTCCTGTCAAAGGGCTCTTGGCAGAGTGGGCCTGCCTGGATGGGAACAAGGGGCTTCCTGGGTCTTGTTTCTTCCGTGCATGTCTCTAAAGGAAAACCCGGATGCAGAGACATGCATGTATTCTGTAGACTGCTACAGGAACAGAAAAGCAGCACCATGCGGATGGGGACACATCAGGGTGCCACCAGGCCCTGGAGAAGGAGAGGAAGTGAAGGAGAGGAAAGAGGGGTAAGGAGGAGAGGAAGAGGGGGAGAAGGGGGGAAAGGAAAGGGAGGAGGAAGGGGAGGGGAGGAGGGATCTACTGGTTTTACATTGGTATGTACCCCAGAAAGGCCATGTTTTCTTTCCTAATCCAATCTTGTGACGGCAAACCTTCATTGAATTGTTTCCATGGAGATATGACCCACCCAGTTGTGGGTGTGGTCTTTGATTAGATGGAGATGTGACTCCACCCATTCAAGGTGGGTCTTGATTAATTTATTGGAGCCCTTTAAAAAGGGAGACATTTTGGAGAAAACATAGTTGCTGCATAGATGCAGACACAGACGTTTGGAGGTGCAGAGCCCAGCAGACATTGCCATGTGCTTTCCCATGAGATGCTAAGCAAACCAGAGCTCAGATTTGTGACCTAGAGGAGCTAAGTGAAGGCCCATAGACCCTTAGAGAGGAAACCACTGGAATCAGTAGCTGGAAGCAATGGAACTGGGAACAAGGACCAGCAGATGCCAGCCACATGCCCTCCTAGATCAGCCTTCTTTGAGCCAAAGTACCTTTCTCTGGATGCCTTAGTTTGGGCATTTTTATGGACTTAGAACTGTAAACTTGTGATGCAATAATTTCCCTTTTTAAAAGCCTTTCAATTTCTGGTATATTGCCTTCCAGAAGTGTGAACAAAGTAATTCAGTATCTTTCCCTGGGTGCCTTAGTTTGGATATTTTTATGGCCTTGGAATTGTAAACTTGTAACATTATAAATTCTCTTCATAGAAGTCAACCCATTTCTGGTATGTTGCATTTCTGGTAGCTTTAACAAACTAAACAAGGGAGCCAGCAGGAAGCTGGAACTCCATGGAACCCAAAGCAGAAAGGAGAAGACCCCGCTACGTGTGTGACCATGTGACAGAAAAGCCAAGGAATCCCAAGTTTCCAGCCATCCAGGAGATACTGACCCCAGGGGAAGCCAGACTGCTGGCTTCTGCCACAGTGAGCCAGTAGACTGCTGTGGTCAAGCCAACCCATTGTATGGTATTTGTTTTAGCAGCCGGAAATGAAGACCTTTCTCCCTCATGTGGGCAGAATCAGCGTTTGTGGCTTATAACAAAGCAGGACTGCTGTGGTGGGGGCTGAGGATAGGAAGGAAGTGCTGAGAGAACTGCTGGTTCCGGAGGCCGTGGTGTGAGGGGACTCGAGGCCAAGCCAGTCCCAGCCCCTGCAGCCGTGGAGCCCGCCTGGACAGACCCCGGGGCAGCACCACTTGGGGCCCGCAGCCACCAGGTGGCCACCATGACATGATGACACGATGGGGTGAGCAGCCACAGCCAGGGGATGTCGTCAGGACCCACACTCTCTGCCCTTTGTAACTGGAAGTTTAAGTTTATCTTGTACCCAGAGGCTATGCTGCAAAGAGGACTGAGAGGGAAAGCCTGATTCTGGAAATGAGTAATTTCCCTAAATAGACTATTTTCAAATAAAGCCGCAGGACGCATTTAGATGACAAAGCTGGAAAGGCCGCGTGAGAGCCAAGATGAGGTAAGTGATCTAAGACACAGCGAATCGCATTTCCACATGTCTGAGCATAGAAACTGTACATTTCACCCCCTTGATGCTGCCTGGTAAGAAATATTCTAATGTGGGATCAGGAAATGGATTTTTCCTTTGGTTTTGGCAGATAAGAACTAAAAATTCAGTTCAAGGTTATCAAAAACATGTGTCATCATATTATGCTTGAGTTTTACTAACGCGTTTTTTTTTTTTTCCAAGCTGCTTTTTCTTCTGGATTAATAAGTAAACACAACAGCATTTGTTTACTGTGAACCGGCTGATTACAGAAAACATTCCAAAGACTTGCCTCTGATCAGCTTCTGTGTAGGGAATGTATGAACTCTGAGGGAATTGCCTGCAGTCTGTATACTTACTGCTTCCTCTCATTTAAAAAACAAACTTGGATTTTAATTTTTGCGGTCCCTCTTCCAACAATATCTGGTGAAAAGGACAGCAGATAATCATTCAGGGCTTTTGGTTTGAGTTTGAACTTTTTTAAAAAAAGGCAGATAAGAGAAAGTTCTAAGAAGTTATTTCACAACAGGCAGTCTAAATGGAAGTAGCAAAGCTCTTTAGACTGGTGCTTTTAGATTCCAGAGAACTGAGCACCCCGGAGCTTACATGGGCAAATGGAGCCTTCCGCTACAAGGCACCTGTTTGTTGACTGACTTGGGCACACTGTGCCCGAGGAGGCAATGGCTTCCTTCTCCCCCAGCCCCTGCCCAGCCTAGGATGACGCCCAGCCCAGGCTGAGTCCGTGTGTCCATCTCACCCCTGCTGGGAGCCTCTCAGTGGCCGCAGCTCTGGGGCTCCGGCCTGCAGGGACATGTTTTCCCAGGTCGCCTCCTTTCCCCTACTCCTCTCCTGTCCACCGGGATCCAGGGGACGGGACGTGAGACCAGCTCCTGCCTGGCCATGCCCTGTCCCCTGCGGCTTCTGTTTGGCCGGGGTCCAGGGCTGTCCCTCCAGTGGGATGTCCTATAGCATCTTCTGGGCTCACCTCTCCTTGTCCCATTTTACCCGCCCCCCCCCCCCCACCTCGGCGCTGCCCTCTTTCCAATCAGATAAATTGGATTAAAAATTTTTTTTTTATTTAAGAAAAGAGACAATACACTTAGACCCACCAACAATGGCTAGCTTAGTTAGCTTAACCATAGGTATATTTTTTCCCCCAATTTTTGATTTCAGGAATTTATTTTATCTAACATTACTATAACTGAATATTTAGTAATAGGCAAATTTAAATAAAGTACACGTGTAATCATTGTAAAGCCTGTGTTTGCACAGTGAGTTTCATAAACCAATGTAAAACTAAGGCAACAAAGAAAAAATCTATATATTCAGATAGCAAAGTTCTTCTAAGTATTAAAAACTAACTTAGATACCACTTACATCAGCAGTCAAAGCTGTGAATGTTCTCAAAATATCAAGTAGAAAGTTCTTACAAATGTCTACATTGCTATAATAATGACCCTATGTTACTAAATATTTCCCTTATTTCAGGAAAATATGGAGATACAAATATTTTTACAATTAGCATATGGAAATCTTAACCACCTAAAATGGATATCTTAGTTAGCTTATCCATAGGCATATTTAAAAAAAAAAAAATCCAAGCAATCATCGTAAAGCCTGTTTGTATAGTATGTATCAAAGTTAAGTTGGACTTTAAACCTGGTCCTGGAGGAGGTAGGGTGCCACCCAGGGGGAAACTGAGGCTGTAAGGTGTGGGAGAAAACAGTGTGCTCCTCACGGGCCTCGGGGGAAAGGGACCACGAGGGCCGATGGGGGGTGCGGTCCGGCTTGGGGGCAGGTGGGAGACCACAGCCGAGGGAGAGGGCCTGGGGCTGGTGCCTCTGTTGGGCCCAGGGGTGGTGGCCAAAGGGCTCCCGGGAGTCAAGGGTGGGTGAGTATAAAGCAAACCCCCGAAAGGGAAAGGGTCTGGGGGTCCGAGGTTGGGGAGACCCGCTGCGGGCTCCGGGCAAGGTGTGGGACTGGGGGTGCGCTCTGAGGGAGTTCTGGCCCAGGCCTAGGGAGCTGCTTCTTGAAGAGCAAAGAAGGTCAGGTGATGGCAGGTGGCTCGGCCGCGGTGTGTGAGCTCGGAGGTGCAGGCAGGATGTTTGGTGGGTGCAGCACCCCTGGTCTTTCCAACAGGAACTCCTGTCCTGACGGCCCCCCTTTCTTGGACGAGACCCCTAAAGACACTTAGCTAGGTTTGGGGGTGATGCCCTTGCTCTCTGAAATCCTCGAGGGAAGATGAAGATGTCCAGAAAGTTAGGGGTGCGCCTTGGCAGGACAGGGGCTCTTAAAATAGATTCAATGAGCAGCAGCCACGAGGCCACATGAATTCTTTGGGGACCGAGAAACGAGGCCATTTGGGGTCTTTACACTCACTTTTCTGTTCTGAGATGGAAGACACCCCGCGATTCTGTACCTTCAGCCTTCCTAAGGGGGTAGAGAGAAAAGACAGAATGGGTCTGAAGTGTAAAGGTCTGGTGGGTAATCTGCTTCCATTTTCAGGAGGGACTTTCCTCAACTCTTAACACAATCGATTTTTGAGATGTGAACATGAATTAAAAATATCACTATTTGATGAATTCAGTGTCTGGTCCTCCACTCACGTTTAGACTGTGAAACATTGAAAATCCTAGGTGACAAGTGGGGTTTAAATAAATTAAATTTACCTGACAGAGCAGTGTCAGGTAACTAACACTTTTAAAATTGAAGTGGTAAATTCAAATTTACCTGTCACTTTTAATTCTTCCAGGAGACTTCTTTTTTCTTTTAATCTTTTTTTTCCCTCTCCCTTTCCGTACATGTTGCTACAAAGCACTCTTGTACCTTTTCCCAGGTTATTCTGCTGTATAGATCGAGTCTGAGAGAGTCTACGGTTCACCACAGTTTTGAAGCAAATTCCATGCCTCAGACTTCCCTGTGGAAAAGCAAGAAGCAGTAAAAGCAGTTAAATGGCAGAATGAGAAACAGAGCTTGGCCACGTGATCGTGGTTCCTTCTTTCCTGCGGGATTTTTTTTTTTTTTTTAAGCAGCTGATAACCGTTTTCTGGAAGCAAAACCTTCCACGCTGTGAAATGCAGTTATCACTGGTGTGTATTATCCATGGGGCATGCTTACTTGGGCAAGCCATTTTTTTGAGAAATATGCACCCTCTAACTGAAACAAACAGCTTAAAAGTAAAAACACACCCACCCAATGTTCTTTGCTGTTAGCAAATTATATGTTCAATTTTACGAGTTTGAAAACCTTACACAGGGTGGGCCACGGTGGCTCAGAAGGCAGAGTTCTCGCCTGCCGGGTTTGATTCCCAGTGCCTGCCCATGCAAAAAAGAAAAACCTTATACACACCTATATACACACAAATACATGCAAACACAGATGCAGCATTTTATCTTTCAGCTCTTGTGTGGGAGGATATTTATGTTTCTAATCATTTCATACCAGAAGGATATTTTGATATCTATGACAAGTAATACTAATTTGCGCCTCAGCGGGCATGGACTGTGGCTTAGGAGTCTCTGTTTTAAACCTTTTCCACTGGAGGTTCTGGTCTGATTTAGAACAGATTGTTCCAGTCTTTGTAGAACTGTTACAGTGTTATGGTTTTAGTTTGCAAAACCCTAAATTATTGCTCGAAATATAAACTGAAGACATGTATTTCAGTTAACCTTTTTAAAAGACTTATTTGACAAGTTTGATTTAAAGAGATTACTTTTTGAATACTTTCTCAAAAAGGGCCAAGGCTCAGAGAGGGGGTTAATGGAAAGGTTCCTTCCTGTGAAGCCGCCTTTGCTTTTTTCCATTGTCCTGTTTTTTTTTTTTTCTGTTTTAGTATTTTTATTGATAAAACAACATACGAACGCAAACATTCTTAACATACAAACATTCCATACATGGTGTACAATCCATGGCTCACAATATCATCACATAGTTGTGTATTCCTCACCATGATCATTTTTTAGAACATTTGCATCACTCCAGAAAAAGAAATAAAAAGAAAAAAGAATAAACTCATGCGTACCGTACACTTTACCCCTCCCTCTCATCGACCACTAGTGTTTCCATCTGCCCAAGTTATTTTAACCTTTGTTCCCCCTATTATTTGTTTATTTCTTTTTATTGTGAAGTCGCAACGGCTATTCCAGTTGAAGGGTGTTAAGCAGCACCTCCATTTCCCACTGTCCTTGAAACCGAGGTGCTTTTGCCTGGAGGACACAGACTGCTATATCGGATGCCCCATACCTCTTCATACCTGGCACTTTCTCCCAAGAAAAATAAAAGCCCAGAGCAGGAGCCTTGGACTCTGAAAGCCAAGGTCAATGTTCCTAGAGGCTGTGCCGGGGGTAGGGTTTGGGGGCAGGAGCGAGACACAAGCCAGGTGCTTCGATGGAGAACCCAGGTGAGAGGGAGCAGGAAGGGCAAAGGAGAGCCAGCCTGGGCTGTCGAGTGCGGAGGGGGTGCCTGAGCCTGGAAGAGCGTGCTCAGCAGCTAATGATGGTTGAGGGAGCGCTTTTTGGGGTTCCCACCACCTTAGCTCTAGATGAACGTGCATTCTGGTATTCTTCGGAACTTGTTCTAGAAGGCTGCGTGTGCAAGGATGGAGGAGAACAGCTGTGGTAAGCTATGTTGCTAAGAACATTAACCTTTAATTGTAATGCATAAAAACACTCACTGCTCACAGTAGAATTGAATCGAATAGCGCTCAGATTCATGTTTACATATATTTAGGGGGTGGTAACAAGTGAATTCTGAGCCAAAGGAAATGTGCTGACTGTGTCTACTAATATCCTATACACACACCAGGCGCTTTTCAAATTGCAAGTTGCTGCACAAAAACCCCAGGGTCCAGGCTTTCTGGTATTTGCAGGTAGAGGGAGGAAAAAAACCCAACTCTTTCCATCATCTTTTTTTTTTTTTTGCTCTAGAGCTTGCTATTGTGTGGATCCAGACTAACCTATCACACCATATTTATCAGATGACATAGCTCTTGGAAATTAAGCTTACTCTGACAGAATAAAAAAGTTTTGGAACCAAGCCATCTATCTACAAAGAACACATGCAGGAAGATGCAACTGATATTTATGCCTGCAGTGAAAAAAATAGGTACTGAGAAAAGGCTTAGGAGATGAAGTATAGCAAGGACTTGATTTTTACAAGAAGAAGCTTAATAAACAGGACAGACTTAATCTGTCTTCTAGTCAAGTTCTATAGTTAGGATTTTTTTTAGTGCTCTTTAACTCTGGCCATAATAGATTTGCATTTTAAGGGGGAAAAGAGGAGAATGGAAAAAAAGTAAGACAAACAGCTAGAATTTTCCTAAGACTCTGTTAAGGTAAAAATCTGATGTTTTTTTTGGCTGGATAGTGGGGTTTTGTGAGCTGACTCCTTAGAGAAGTAGAGAAGGAACCAATGTATTTTTTGATCAATTAAGGTTGTTACAAGAGCTGACATTTTTATGTATCATTTAAGTTCTAATAACTGATAATTCCTGTTACTCATGAACTTGGACCTAATCATAAAAAAATTAGCCTATGAATGTGTTGTGAATGTGTTATATATATATATATATAATGTAGGAGCTCATTGCTTGTTGTATCAGCTTCTCTTAAATTTAGTTCACTCAGTCTCTTCAGATCTTGAAGTAGTTTACTAAATATGTATTTTAATAAAATGTGTGCCCCTTGTATGAGCAGATCAGACACTAGGGATTTGTCATCTTTCCACAATGTTTTAATCAACAAGACATTTGACTGTAATATACATGTGGTTACCGAGGAGATTCTTTCCTGAAGTCACTCTGATTTCAATTACTTATTTGACTCTTTCCTATGTAGACTATTTGAATACTGAGCAAATGTATTTTACTCCATTGCTCCTTAAAAGCCAGATTTACTTACTTCTCTTTATAAATCTATTTATTCAGATTTCCAAAATCTAGTTCTCTGGCTAAAGTTTTCACTTTCAAGTTTGGCATTTTACGTAAAGTTTTCGTAGGTTCCATCAGTGCTGGGAGGTTGTAGTTATGACTCACAAGTCTTAGAGAAATTGGAAGGAAAAAGCCAGTAAAGTATTTTGGAATGAATTTACTGTTTCCACAGAAGATGCAGCAGCTCTTGGCAGGCCAGATTTGTGATGTGTTCTGGGAGCTATTTCTGAGAAGCAGAGAGCTAATAATTCTGCCCCTTGACATGGTTGAACAGGCCAAAACGGCCTGAGCAGGTTGCCTGCAGTGTTGGCCCTGATTCCTAGGGTGATGTAGGAAGGCTCCTTCTTCATTAGGGCCACAAGGAAAGTTCCAGATCCCAGAATGACCAGAAAGTGATGCCATGTCCAGTTACCAAGCCAGTGGATTCGCAGCTCTACTCACAAGAAACAAATGGTGGAAGCAACTCTAGTGTCCACCCACTGATGCATGGATGAAGGATGAACACACTGTGGTACATACACACAATGGGATAATTATTCAGCCCTAAAAAGAGTGTTCCATGAAACAACATGGATGAACCTTTAAAACATAGTGTTGACTGAAACAGGCCAGTCTTGAAAGACAAATATTCTACAACTTTGCTTGTATGAATCACCTAGAAGAACAAACTGCCTAGAGACAGATGGTAGTTTATCGGTTCCCGGGTTTGGGGAAGGGGCTGCTGGTGTGGGAAGAGAGAGTTCTACCTTCGTAGGTGCAGAGCTTCTGTATGAGGAGATGAAAAGGCTGGGGTAATGGTGATGATGATGGTGGAACAGTATCATGAATGTCATTCACACTGCCGAATTGAACATTTTACAATAACCAAATGCATGCATTTTAGAAAAAGGTAATGGACACCTGTAAGCAGGGTCACCAGGAATTAAGAACCCTCAGAAAATGATCTTTGGATCAGCCCATTAGCAGGAAATACTAGTGGCTGAGGTATCATCATGTGTTAGAATTTTTTCTTATAATTAGATTTTTAAGCGTACCTAGTGCTTAAATAAATGAATGTAATACTTTAAACATTAACTATATTTAATGATATGCGTACATATTTTACCTTATTTAATTTTCTAGACAATATTGTACTCTTCTTTCTCTTTTGTCCTTTTCTGGCTTCTGTTGGCTTCATTGAATATTCCCTACTTTCTCTGTTTTCTCTACTAGTTTGAAAAGTATTCATCCTATTTCTCTTTTTGTAGTGGTCACCAAAATTGTTTTAGCATATGTACTTCAATTTATGTATATTTAAGGTACTCCCTAATAAAACAAGACCCAATTTTTTCCAAAATTCATATTTTGTGTTTTTTATACAGTATTTTAGTTTCCAAATATTAAAAAAAGGGGAGTTCAAGAATAGTTCAGTGGTAGATTTCTCTCCTGCCAGGTGGTAGACCTGGGTTCGATTCCTGGTCCATGCACTTCCCCCAAAACAAACAAACAAACAAAACAAACAAACAAAAAACAAACAAAAATTCAACATACGGAAAAGTAATGGCATGTGACCCTGCCAAACAGCACACACACACAAAATATTTAAAAAGATGAATTTCCTTATGCTTTGACATTATGAAGCATATTTTCACTTCCCCTGTGTTCTAGTTTGCTAGCTGCTGGGATGCAATATACCAAAAAGAGAATAGCTTTAAAAAGGGAGAACTTATTAAGTCACAAGATTACAGTTCTAAGGCCATGAAAATGTCCCAATTAAAGCAAGTCTATGAAAAATGTCCAAATTAAGGCACCAACAAGAGGTTACCTTCACTCAAGAGAGGCCAGTGATGTTTAGGGTTTCTCTGTCAACTGGAAAGGCACATGGTGAACATGGTGACGTCTGCTAGCTTTCTCTCCAGGCTTCTTGTTTCATGAACAAGAAACAAGGGGTGCCAGGGGTGTTTTCTTTCTTCATCTCCAAAAGTCTCCGGCTGTGTGGGCTCTGGTGGTTCTCCTGGCCCTGAACCTTTTTTTTCCAAAATGTTTCCTGTTTTAAAGGATTCCAGTAAACTAATCAAGACCCACCTGGAATGGGTGGAGTCACATCTCCCTCTAATCAAAGTTTAATACCCACAGTTGGGTGAGTCCCATTTCTGTGGGAGGTAATCTAATCAAGTTCCAACCTTCAGTACTGAATAGGGATTAGAAGAAACGGCTGTCTCCACAGGATGGATCAGGATGAAAACATGGCTTTGCTAAGGTGTGTAATCCTTTCAGACTGGCACACCCTGCCACTGAGATGTGGGGGGTTGTTTATCACCATATCACAAACCTCACCTTTCCTGCCTGGTAAATATATGGGTAGTTTAAAAAATTGATTCGATCCGCAATATTGGTTAACACATTTAGTCGTCTCTGGCTCTTAATCTCCTCTTTCCTAAAGGTAATAACTTTCAATTCTTTTGGAAGATTCCTTTTATGCTTATCTCCATATCTCTAAGCAACATATTTGCATTCCTGCTTCTTGCTTTCTCAGTTTTAGGCACTATCTGCTGATTTCCCACTAAGAAGATGAGGACTGACCTTTCTTTAGTCCCCTCTCCTGACAAATAAATCCATGTCCCAACTTCCTCTCCAACCCTCTTAGGAGGGTTACATTGTAATTTTGGTCAGATCAATATTTAGTGTAATTTTGGTCAGATCGATTTTAACTATATAAAATTATTTTATACATTATGTTATGTGCATGTTATTCAGATCTGAGCCATCTAGCAAACTACCATTACTTTTCGTTTTTTTCAGAGCTTTTATAAGCACTATTTAGTTTTGATAAAACCTCCAAACAAATGGAAAAGTGCACATAAAATACATGTTCATGCACCAACCTCTCAGGTCGTGATGGAATATTGTCATCATCCCACGTACTCACAGCTCTCTTCTTCATTCCCAAAAGCAACAACCCACTGATGATGGTGATTCCTTCCTCATGAGTGTGCACACTGCTGATTCCTTCCTCATGAGTGTGCACACATCAACACTACTCTAATCTTGCCTCATTTGGAATTTTATGCCATGGAATCTTACGACACGTATTTTTTTCCTGGCTTCTTTTGCTCAACATTATGTTTGCGAGATTCATCCACACTCTTCTGTGTAGCTTCAGCTTGTTCAGTTTCATGGCATACATTATTTCATTCCGTAAATATACCTCAATTTACTCACCCACTCTTTTCTCAGTGAATGCTTGGGTTATTTCAAACTTTTGATCCCTTGTTTAAAGGTCTCCTGGTGCATGTAGGCTCATGTTTGCATAGGTCCTGTGTCTAGGAATGGGGTCTCTGGGTCCTAGAGTATGTGTGTGTCGTCAATAACAAACTATTTTTCTAAATGTTTGTGTCAGTTTATGTTCCACTAGCAGTGTATGTAAGCACCTCTTACCCACATCTTTGCCAACACTTAGTATCGCCAGTCTCTTAAATGTTTGCCAATCCAGTGGGTGTGTAATGATTTGGTTTGCATTTCCTCGATTAATAATGAAGTTGAGCACCTTATTTTAGGCTTATTGCTCTTGGGTTTCCTCTTCTCTGAAGTTATCTGTTCAAGACTTTTGTCTATTTTAAATTAGGTTGTCTCTTCTTTACACATTTATTTGAAGGAACTGTCTATAGTTGGAATAAATCCTTTGTTGGCTATCAAGGCAGCAAATATTCCAATCTGTGGTTTGTTTTTTCACTCTCTTAGTGGTGTCATTTGGTGAACAGATGGGTAGGAATTCTTAATTGTAAAGTAGCCTAATTTAGCAATCATTTCTTTTCTAGTTAATGGTTTTTATAGATTTAATTGTATTTACAAACACTCCACATTTGCCAAACTTACACTCCCCTCTTGGTCATGGCTTTTATGAAAGAAACATTTTCCTAGCACAAGGTGATGAAGATATTATCCTAAATTATTTTCTAAAAGCCCCATTGCTTATGACCGTGGCATATAAACCTAACTTCCTACGATTTATGTGTTGGTGGAGGTCAAGGCAGATGCTTTCCATATGGGTAGCCAATTGTCCTGGCATCTCTTACAAAGTCTGCCTCTGCATTGCCATCTTTATCATAAATCATGTGCCCACACACGCTGAGGGCTGCATCTGCATCTATTTATCCCACAGTTTATTCGTTAAACTATGTGTCCATAGAGGAGTCCTCCCAACTTTTTCTTCTCTAGGATTGTCTTGCCTATCCTCAGTCTTTTTGCATTTCCACATAAGTTTTAAAATAAGCTTACAAATGTCCTTGAGATTTTTAATTCAATTGCAATAAATCTACCAATCAATTTGGGGACAAATGTCATCGTTATAATATGAACATTACAATTGACAGTCATGGTTTATCCTTCCATTTATTCAAGAATTCATTCATTTCTTTCAATATTGTTTTGCAGTTTCACATGTAGAGTCTTGCATACCTTTTGCTAGATTTGTTCCTGGTATTTGGCACTTTAGACATTGTTGCAAAACTTTTTTTAAGCATCTCACTTTCTAACTTTATTATTGGCATATAAAACTACAATAGATTTCCAGATGTTGACGGAGAAATGATGGCTAAGCAGAAGTGAACCAGATTGGGCTGAAGTGTCTCTCACTGAGAGACAAGGCAACTTACTTCCTGGTTTCTAGGAATCCTACATAATGGGAAGTCCCACTTGTCTCACCCCAGTATTTTAATATTTATATTTATATGTTTTTGTGAAGTGTTGGAATAAGATAAAACAATACAGCTCCCTTGTATCCGTTTCCTACTGTTGTAACAAATTACATAGCTAGTGGCCTAAAACAACACATATTTATTCTCCTACAGTTCTGGACTTCAAAAGCCTGAAATGGGTTGGCCAAGCTGATTCTTTCTGGAAGACAAGCCTTTTCCTTGCCTCTCCCAGCTCCTGCAGGCTTGCGGCCCTCTCCCTCTGCCTCTGCCTCCTCCATCGTCATGTCTTGTGTCCTGCAGTCTTTCTTACTAGGTCCTGAGGATTAAGATTTTGTCATCTTTGGGGGGCCATGATTCAGTCCTCCCCATTTCCCCCTGGCTTATTGGCCTTGCCATCTTCTCAAGAAGATGAGACTTTTGCCAGAAATAATGAATGAAATTCGTACTCTATCTTTCACAATCTAATTTCGTTTTTTTCTTGCTTAAACTGTACTGCCAAGACATTTTGGAAGTCTCTCTGGACAATTATCAGTGGCTTGAATTTCTTGACTATTTAGGCCAACAGTAGTCTGCCTGGAACACTTTGTACTTTTACAGGCTTCTAGTTTTTGTTCAAAAAGTTCTGGGCTTGTTTAGTCATTGTGCTGATTCCTTGTGACCTGTAGCACTTTATGTCAAAATGCAAAAAGGGGTAATTAATTTTACTGTTGGAACCTCACTTATTTGTAGACAATCAATTGTGTCCTTTCATTTGCGCAAAATACTGGATTTCCTAATGGTGAATGATAAAGGTCTTGCATTTTTGCTCTGGGATTAGGTACCCAGAGGCTAGTTGCAAACTATAAATATTATCCTGATCTCATACATTTTTAAAAATCTTTTTTTAAAATATTTTTATTGGGGAATCTTTTCACACAATACAGTCCATACATGGTTTACAATCAATGACTCAAAATTTCGTCACATAATTGTGCATCCATCACCATGGTCATTTTTAGACCATTTGCTTTACTCCAGAAAAAGAAATAAAAAGAAAATACTCGTATATCACATACCCCCTACCCCTCCCTCTCATTGGCCACCAGTATTTCAATTTATCCAATTTTTTTTTTGCCCTTTATCACCACCCCATTATTTATTTTTTATTCTTATTTTTTCTACTCATCTGTCCATACCTTGGCAAAAGAAGCATCAGACACAAGGTTTTCACAAGTGCACGGTCACTTTGTAAAAGCTATATAGTTATACAGTCATTTTCAGAAATCTAGATAACTGGAGCACAGCTCAACAGTTTCAGGTACTTTCCTCCAGCCACTCAAATAACACCATAAACTAAAAAAGGGATATCTATATAATGCATAAGAATAACCTCCAGGATAACCTTTAGACTCTGCTGGAAATCTCTCAGCCACTGACACTTTATGTCGTCTCATTTCTCTTTGTCTCATTTAATCTTACAAGACATGCAGGAAGTGATTTGTTCCAAAGATCTCTTACTTAGGCCACAGTTTTCAAACGTAAGACCACATCAGAATGCTCTGGAGAACCTGTTCGAACAAGATTGCGAGGCCCGTGCCAGAGGTTCTGATTCAGGCTGTCTGAGCAGTGCCTGAGAATTGGCTTTTCTAACAAGTTCCTGTGAGCCCGATAAGGTTCAGGAAGGTGTCTAGGTATTTCTCACTGAAAAAAATACTTTGCGTTGAAAGTTGCAATAGTCAAAGTAGTGACTTAGGTTTGCAAGTGAGTAGAGATTTCTTATCTCTATTTTTGTGTGTGCTGTCTCTTCTCCACTCCTTTTGAATCATCACCTTGGTTATGGGAATGCTTTATTTAGATAGCTATATTCCAGATAATACTTGCTTGGGTCCGAAATTGGAAGAATACATTTCTTTAGTAAAATGATCTGATATTTTAATCCTAAAAATATTTGCATTATTCTCAGTTCTGCAAAATTAAAAATATAGTATTACAATTTGGGACTATTTATAGAAGTCACGTTGTATAATGTGACTTTCTTCCCTCAGATACTTGAAGGTAATTAAAGCTCTGGAGCAAGGTAAGTTACACTTAAGCTATGGCTTTCTGTGCCACCTGGCATATCACTGAGCACCCTGAGTGACCTCAGGTCACTTTTGACCTGAAGTTGAAGAGGACAAGGGGGAAAAACATGGATTTGAATTAAGAAGACCTGGGTGTTATTAATCAGCAGGTGTGTAATATTAGGCAAGTAACTTAATCTCATCTGTAAACTGGGGAGAAGTAACACTTACTTCCCAGAGGATGGATGTGGAATCTGCCTTGTAAATGGAAAAGCCTCTGGCTTTTGTTTATTGATCATTATTCCCGTATCTAGGGTCTGATCATTTTGGATTTTTCCGTTAACAACAAATGGAAAACCTAACCAGTACTGGATTGACATAAATCAGGGGTTTATTGGCTCACATGACTGAAAAACTTAGACGTCTGCTTCAGGAACAGTTTGATCAAGGGGCAAGATGGTTGTCTTGAGGACTTTCTATCTCTTGGGCCTGCTCACCCAGGAGACAGAGTGCTCGGAGACAGTGCCAGCTGCAGTGCTATCACTCCACCTTCACGTGCTACCTGCAGGGCGGCCAACAACTCTGGACCCAAAGCCTCCATGTTCAACCCATGCTCAATTCCAGAGGAAAAGAGCATATCTCTTTCCCATAGTTTGTGCACAAGCCATAGGGTTAGCTCCTAACTGGGTAAATTGGGGTGGCATGCCATTCCCTGATGTCGTCTGATCGTGAGGTCAGAGGATGGACCCAATACAAATCACACTCCCTGTCCCCAGAGCTCTGATCGAAGACCCCGAAACCACAAGTACCAGGAACCACAAAGGATTTGGGTTCCTATAACCAAAAGAGGAGGATCAGTTCTAGAAGATAAAAATATGTCTACTCCAGGGACACTTTTTAAGGTTTCTGAGAGAGTGTCATTTTTTCCCTAGTTTGCTTTACTCAGAGAGACAGCTTCATGGAAGAAACTTTTCTTTTTTGTTTTAGATTTTTCTCCTCCCTGCCTTTGTTTGTCTGAAGCTCATAATTATAACATGCTGTATATCTTTCCTCTCCTTTTGGCAGCCAATTTTCCCCCATCTGTTTTTTATTGAATGATGTATGGGAAAGCCACATTTTCCTTGCTGGGAAGGCTTGGTGAGGCACTCTCGATGTCCCTGTGCTTTCTGCTGAGCACATTCCCATTTTTAGCTTTTTGGGAAGATTTACACATATGTTTGGTAGCCAGAATTAGCTCTTAAAACTCTTTTTTAAATTTAAAGTTCAATTTCTCCATGAGCATTTTTCCATGGCTACTTAGGATATCATTCTAAATAAGTAAAACAGCTGATATAGATATGCTATTTAATATTCTAAGGGCCTAAAATGAGAGAATTTGCATTTTTCTCCAACTCGTTTTATCTATGTTTACTTATTATGATACTCTTGTATATTACTTGTATATATTACTTGTATATTGTATAATACTCTTGTGTATTAAATGTACACAAGTTTAGTAAAACCTAAATAATTATATTTTATTTGAATATGGCTGAAAACTAGTTACGGATAAACGTTCTTCAAAATTTTGAAATAAACGTCTACCAAAAGAAAAAGAAAAAAAATACTCTTTTAAACAAAAAACCTACACACTATCATATTACATATCATTATACTCTAGAGTTTCAAATGAAAGGCTGAAGTATTCAAGTTTAAAAAGAGGCCTTGGAATATTCATTACAGTCCACTTTTACTTTTGATAAACTTTACAGAAAGCTAGAAAGGTAAATACATCAGCATCGAAAGTACTTTTCTTTTGGTACATTTTCAAATCCTTAAATATCAAATTTTTGTTTTTCTGTTTGGGCTGGATTTGAATTTTTGATTCAGTAGTCTCACTCAGGACTCAAGGTACTCTCAGATAAAAAATACTATTTTTTGGTTACGTTAAAGTATCTGTGAATAAAAGCAAATAACTCACTCAACCAAAATAATTGCCTTATGTTTAAAAATGAGTAGATTTTTCTCCTTTCTCTTTCCCTTTCTCTTTCCCTTTTTTACTTCACTGAGTCGTAAGCACTGGGTTGTCACTTTGCGATCAGAAGTTGATAAGGCAGGCCCTTTGCTTCAGGTGGCCCATTTGATCACCCAGCAGCGAATAAATGACATCTGCCTGGTAAATTCTTCACATGCAAAAGTGACAGAGAATGGGGTGAAAACCAATGGACTCTCCTCCTGTCACCCTGTGAGAAACTCTGGCCCAGAGGAAGGAGAGAAAATCGTAAGCTTCTCCTGGCTCTTGCTCTTAAGCCCTCCCCACTGGCGGGGAGCAGGCGCTGGACCACTTCCCAGTCACGAGACTGGAGGTGCTCTGAGGCTTGGGGTCCCCCATTCACTACCTCGGGTCCCTGCCAGCTTATGTCGTCCCTGGTCCTCGGCTCCGCCTCCCTAACCTGGAGGTTTTGGGCAGAGTTGCCTCCTACCGCAGCAGGTAGGAGGGAAGGCAGGGGCAGGTCCGGCATGTGGAAGTGTGCCAGGCACGGTGTGCGCCCTTGTAAACTGGCCATGGCCTTGGCCTTGGAGAGGGGCAAGCCGGGTCTGCCAGCAGCCAGCGCTGCGCAGGGAACTGCCTGAGCCTCCATCCCAGTTCTACCGCTGGGCAAGCCAGCCACTTGCTCTGAGCCATAACGCTCTCATTTGCAAAATGGGCATAAGAATGTAATAATGATACCAAAGCCGGTGTTTCGGTAAGTTTAGATTATATGTTATATACAAAGCCCCTAGAAAAATGCCCGGCACGTATAAGCACTCCACAAATACCACCTACTGTAGTGATGATACATATTATTAATCAACATCTGCACTGGATTATAAACTCTGCAAGAAATACTTTTATTCAATTTGCATAGATTCCAAAATAGCAACTGCCATGAATAAGTATTTCCAGATAAATTGATTTGAAGTTTGGATGAGTGGCGTTTTTTTGTGGGTGTTTTTTTTTTTTCTCACTCCATTACCCAGTGTTAAGTGTTTGGCTGTGTCTATCGAACTTTAAGTAGACCCGCATGTCCTAAAAATGAACCAGTTAACAGCAAGGCCCTGTCTTAGATGGGCGAGGCTGAGCTGTAGGAGAAAACAAATCCTGTGACATACAAATATTTGTATTGAGAGGCAGGACATAACCATGAAGGATGAACTTTATGGAATAAAGAAACAGAGGCAAGTCACAAAGAATCCTTCAGCATGGACAAGAACGTACTTGTGAGACTCTCTTCCTGGGAAGGGGGACAGCACAGGGGCTGCCCGTGTAGTTGCTGTGTGGTGCAAAGGTAGGTAGAAGCAGGAGATGAAATACCACTCTAAAAGTGGTAAAAAAAAATGCAGAAATACAGCTGGTGGGCTCTGGTGGACAGAGCTAAAGCTCTGAAGCCACACATTTCCATTTGAACTTGGAGTTTAATGCAGGCAAAGATGCTGATTTTTCCCTTTTTCTTTTTGCAATTGGTGTATCAGTGTATGACCATCCCACTGGGGACTGGTGTAGGGGAAAGAAATCCCCATATCAAGGCTGGAAAGGGCTCAGATGACGTGAGGAGCAGAGCAGAGACCTGACCCAAGGGTGGCCATACTTTCTCGTGGGCACTCAAAACACAGCTCTCCCCAAATTGACCTATAGATTTGGGACAATCCCTACCAGATTCTAGCAGGATTATTTGGGTCGAAGTTGACAAACTTATCCTACGTTTATCTGGAAATGAAGAGGACCCAGGGTAATCAAAACAATTTTGTAAAAGAAGGAGTGGGAGGGTGTGATGGCTGAATGTACGTGTCAGCCTGGCCACGTGATGGTGCCCAGTGGTCAGGTCCAGCAAGCACTGGCCTGATTGTCACTGTGAGGACATTTCATGGGCTTAAATCATCAGTTGATGTCTTCTATGTCTTATGACATGTACAATCAAATGAGGAGATGCCTTCAGCAATTAGAGGCATCTCATCTAATCAGGTGAAGGCTCAAAAGGGAGAGCTGATGATAATTTCAGCAGTCAGAAGGCAAACTTTCCATCTCTGTGTCTGCTAGCCAGTTTCTAGGGAATTCATTGAAAACCTTCATTGGAGCTCCCAGCCTGCGGCCTGCCCTACAGAATTTGAACTTTCCCACCCCCACAGTTATCTGAGCCAATTTCTTTTAAAACATCTCATAATATTTACATAATATCTATCTATCTATCTATCTATTTATCTCCTGTCAGTTCCGTTTTCCTGGAAAATCCTGACTAATATGGAGGGTATTCATTTCCTAATTTCAAAACTTAACTATAAAGCTACTTTAGTCAAGGGAATGCCGGTACTGATATAGGATAGATATATAAATAAAAGGAATAGGATTGAGAACCCAGAAATAAATTTCTATTTGTGGTCAATACATTTAAAACAATTTTTTTCTATTTATTTATTTTTATTAATTTTTAAATTAAAAAATAAAACAACAAACACATTCTTAACTTATGATCATTCCATTCTACATATATAATCAGTAATTCACAATATCATCACATAGTTGCATATTCATCATCATGATAATTTCTTAGAACATTTGCACCAATTCAGAAAAAGAAACAAAAAGACAACAGAAAAAAATTCATACATACCATACCCCTTACCCCTCCCTTTCATTGATTACTAGCATTTCAATCTAAATTTATTTTAACATTTGTTCCCCCTATTATTTATTTTTATTCCATATGTTTTACTAGTCTGTTGACAAGGTAGATAAAAGGAGCATCAGACACAAGGTTTTCACAGTCACACAGTCACAATGTGAAAGCTGTATCATTATCCAATCATCTTCAAGAAACATGGCTCTACATTTTCAGGCAGTTCCCTCCAGCCTCTCCATGATATCTTAACTAAAAAGGTGATATCTATTTAATGCTAAGAGTAACCTCCAGGATAACCTCTCGACTCTGTTTGGAATCTCTCAACCAATGACACTTCATTTTGTCTCATTTCACTCTTCCTCCTTTTGGTTGGGAAAGTTTTCTCAATCCCCTGATGCTGAGTCCCAGCTCATTCTAGGATTTCTGTCCCATGTTACCAGGAAGGTCCACACCCCTGGGAGTCATGTCCCAAGTAGACAGGGGAGGGTGGTGAGTTTGCTTGTCATGTTGGCTGAGAGAGAGAGGCCACATCTGAGCAACAAAAGAGGTTCTCTTGGGGGGGACTCTTAGGCCTAAATTTTAAGTAGACTTGACCTATCCTTTGTGGGTTTAAGTTTCATATGAACAAACCGGAAGACTGGGGGCTCATCTTCTGATGGTCTCTGTTACCAATGAAATTCTCCAATTTTAGTCACCAATGTCAGTTCATATCAGTGAGACCATACAGTATTTGTCCTTTTGTTTCTGGCTAATCTCACTCAGCATAATGTCCTTAAGGTCCATATATATATAGCTTTGGTTGTCCACACTGCTTGTGAGAATATCAAGAATTCAACTTGGGGAAGTTGAATTTTCCCCCTTTCTCACCATTCCCCGAAGGGGACTTTGAAAATACTTTTTTATTCACTGTTCAAATCATTCTGGGATTTATTGGGGCATCACTCTGGACAAACCAACAAAATCTCATGCCCTACTCAAGGTTCCATGTACCTATGGTGTTCAATTAAGCTGTCTACATAAGTTATATTAGGAAATGCACTAGTCAAAATATAAATTTTGTACCAAATAAACATTTTTTTGCTTTAGTCTCACACATAAGTTAAAATTTTAAAGTATTAATTACCGACTATTTTCAACACCCTGCAGTAATGACATTCCGTTGTTCTTCCTCATGCAAAAACATTTTTTAAATTTGTATATTTAGTCACTATCATTATACACTCTAGTCATTCTTGGATGATACCGTCTCAGTCTTAATCGTCTTTCTTTCTGATTTCATTTGTTCCCCCAGCCCTCCTCCCTCTATCATTCTCACACTCAGCTTCATTCAGTGTTTTAAAATAATTGTATTACAGTTAGGTAGTATTGTGCTATCCATTTCTGAGTTTTTACAATCAGTCCTATTGCACAATCTGCATCCCTTCAGCCCCAATTACCCAATATCTTACCCTATTTCTATCTTCTGATGGTCTCTGTTACCAATGAAATTCTCCAAGTTTAGTCACCAATGTCAGTTCATATCAGTGAGACCATACAGTATTTGTCCTTTTGTTTCTGGCTAATCTCACTCAGCATAATGTCCTTAAGGTCCATCCATGTTGTTACATGCTTCATAACTTTATTCTGTCTTGCAGTTGCATAATATTCCAACATATGTATATACCACAGTTTGTTTAGCCACTCATCTGTTGATGGACATTTTGGCTATTTCCATCTCTTCACAATTGTAAATAATGCTGCTATAAACATTGGTGTGCAAATGTCTGTTTGTGTCCTTGCCCTCATGTCTTCTGAGTAGATACCTAACAATGATATTGCTGGGTCATATGGCAATTCTATATTTAGCTTCTGCCAAACTGCCTTCCACAGCAGTTGTACCATTTGACATTCCCACCAACAGTGGATAAGTGTGCCTCTTTCTCCACATCCTCTCCAGCACTTGTCGTTTTCTATTTTATTGATAATGGCCATTCTGGTGGGTGTGAGATGATATCTCATTGTGGTTTTGATTTGCATTTCCTTAATAGCCAGGGAAGTTGAGCATTTTTTCATGCGCCTTTTGGCCATTTGTAGTTCCTCCTCTGAGAAGTGTCTGTTCAAGTCTTTTGCCCATTTTGCAATTGGGTTGTCTGTCTTTTTGTAGTTGAGTTGAACAATTTCTTTATATATTCACGAAGTTCTTTGATGCATGAAAGTGTTTAATTTTGAGGAGTTCCCATTTTTTTCTTTCTTTCTTCAATGCTTGTGCTTTGGTTGTAAGGTCCAGGACTCTGCCCCCTATTATCAGATTGATAAGACATTTCCCTATATTTTCTTCTAACAGTTTTTTGGTCTTAGATCTAATGTTTAGGTCTTTAATTAAAATTTAACTAAAATTAAATTTTGAGTTAATTTTAGTATAGGATGTGAGATACGGATCCTCTTTCATTCTTTTGCATGTGGATATCCAGTTCTCTAGGCACCATTTATTGAAGAGACTGTTCTGTTCCAGGTGAGTTGGCTTGACTGCCTTATCAAAGATCAATTGTCCATAGATGAGGGAATCTATATATGAACACTCTATTCTCTTCCATTGGTCAGTATATCTATCTTTATGCCAGTACCATGCTGTTTTGACGACTGTAGTTTCATGCCTTAAAGTCAGGTATCATGAGAACTCTGACTTCATCTTTTTCCTTCTGGATACTTTTAGTTATTTGGGGCACCCTGCCCCTCCAGATAAATTTGATTATTGATTTTTCTATTTCTGAAAAGTAGGTTTTTGGGATTTTAATTGGTATTGCATTGAATCTATAAATCAATTTAGGTAGAATTGACATCTTAACTATATTTAGTCTTCCAATCCATGAACATGGTATGCCCTTACATCTATTTAGGTCTTCTGTGATTTCTTTTAAGAGTTTCTTGTAGTTTTCTTTGTATAGGTCTTTGTCTCTTTAGTTAAATTTATTCCTAAATATTTTATTCTTTTGGTTGCAATTGTAAATGGAATTCTTTTCTTGATTTCCCCTTCATATTGTTCATTACTAGTGTATAGAAACACTACAGATTTTTGAGTGTTGATCTTGTAACCTGCCACTTTGCTGTACTTATTTATTAGCTCTAGTAGTTTTGCTGTGGATTTTTTTGGGTTTTCAACATAGAGTATCATAACATCTGCAAACAGTGATAGTTTACTTCTTCCTTTCCAATTTTGATGCCTTGTATTTCTTTTTCTTGTCTAATTGCTCTGGCTAGAACTTCCAACACAATATTGAATAACAGTGGTGGTAGAAGACATCCTTGTCTTGTTCCTGATCTTAGGGGGAAAGTTTTCAGTTTTTCCCCATTGAGTATGATGTTAGCTGTGGGTTTTTCATATATTCCCTTTATCATTTTGAGGAAGTTCCCTTCTATTCCTATCCTTTGAAGTGTTTTCAACAGGAAAGGATGTTGAATTTTGTCAAATGCCTTTTCTGCATCAATCGAGATGATCATGTGGTTTTTCTGTTTTGATTTGTTGATATGGTGTATTACATTAATTGATTTTGTTATGTTGAGCCATCCTTGTGTACCTGGGATGAATCCTACTTGGTCATGGTGTATAATTCTTTTAATGCGTTGCTGGATTCCATTTGCTAGAATTTGGTTGAAGATTTTTGCATCTATATGCATTACAAAGATTGATTGGCAATTTTCTTTTTCTGTAATATCCTTGTTTGGCTTTGGTATGAGGGTGATGATGGCTTCATAGAATGAGTTAGGTAGCTTCCCTCCTTTTCAATTGTTTTTGAAGAGTCTGGGCAGGATTGGTACTAATTCTTTCTGGAAAGTTTGGTAGAATTCACATGTGAATCCATCTGGTTCCAGACTTTTCTTTTTTGGGAGCTTCTTAATGACTGAGTCAATTTCTTTACTTGTGATTGGTTTGTTGAGGTCGTCTATTTCTTCTCAAGTCAATGTTGGTTTTTCATGTCTTTCAATAAAGTTTTCCATTTCAACTACATTATCGAATTTACTAGCATAAAGTTGTTCATAGTATCCTCTCGTTACTTCCTTTATTTCTGTGGGGTCAGTGGTTATATCTCTTCTTCCATTTCTGATTTTATTTATTTGCATCCTCTCTCTTCTTTTTGTCAACGTCACTGAGGGTCCATCAATCTTATTGATTTTCTCCTAGAAGCAATTTCTGGTTTTGTTGATTTTCTCAATTGTTTTCATGTTCTCAATTTCATTTATTTCTGCTCTAATCTTCATTATTTCTTTCCTTTTGCTTGCTTTGGGGTTAGTTTGCTGTTCTTTCTCTAATTCTTCCAAGTGAACAGTTAATTCCTTGATTTTTGCCCTTTCTTCTTTTTTGTATAGGCATTTAGGGCAGTAAATTTCCCTCTTAGCACTGCCTTTGCTGCATCTGATAAGTTTTTGTTTTTTTGTTTTTTTATTAACGGAAAGAAAAAAAAAAGAAATTAACACAACATTTAGAAATCATACCATTCTACATATGCACTCAGTAATTCTTAACATCATCACATAGATGCATGATCATTGTTTCTTAGTACATTTGCATCGGTTTAGAGGAACTAGCAACACAACAGAAAAAGATATAAAATGTTAATATAAAGAAAAGAAATAAAAATAGTAGTAATAGTAAAAAACAACAACAACAAACAAACCAACAAGCAAACAAAAACAAAAAAAACCCTATAGCTCAGATGCAGCTTCATTCGGTATTTTAACATGATTACTTTACAATTAGGTATTATTGTGCTGTCCATTTTTGAGTTTTTGTATCTAGTCCTGTTGCACAGTCTGTATCCCTTCAGCTTCAATTACCCATTGTCTTACCCTGTTTCTAACTCCTGCTGAACTCTGTTACCAATGACATATTTCAAGTTTATTCTCGAATGTCCGTTCACATCAGTGGGACCATACAGTATTTGTCCTTTAGTTTTTGGCTGGATTCACTCAGCATAATATTCTCTAGGTCCATCCATGTTATTACATGGTTCATAAGTTTATCTTGTCTTAAAGCTGCATAATATTCCATCGTATGTATATACCACAGTTTGTTTAGCCACTCGTCTGTTGATGGACATTTTGGCTGTTTCCATCTCTTTGCAATTGTAAATAACGCTGCTATAAACATTGGTGTGCAAATGTCCGTTTGTGTCTTTGCCCTTAAGTCCTTTGAGTAGATACCTAGCAATGGTATTGCTGGGTCGTATGGCAATTCTATATTCAGCTTTTTGAGGAACCGCCAAACTGCCTTCCACAGTGGTTGCACCCTTTGACATTCCCACCAACAGTGGATAAGTGTGCCTCTTTCTCCGCATCCTCTCCAGCACTTGTCATTTTCTGTTTTGTTGATAATGGCCATTCTGGTGGGTGTGAGATGATATCTCATTGTGGTTTTGATTTGCATTTCTCTAATGGCCAGGGACATTGAGCATCTCTTCATGTGCCTCTTGGCCATCCTTATTTCTTCTTCTGGTAGGTGTCTGTTTAAGTCTTTTTCCCATTTTGTAATTGGGTTGGCTATATTTTGTTGTTGAGTTGAACAATCTCATTATAAATTCTGGATACTAGACCTTTATCTGATATGTCGTTTCCAAATATTGATTCCCATTGTGTAGGCTGTCTTTCTACTTTCTTGATGAAGTTCTTTGATGCACAAAAGTGTTTAATTTTGAGGAGTTCCCATTTATTTATTTCCTTCTTCAGTGCTCTTGCTTTAGGTGTAAGGTCCATAAAACCGCCTCCAATTGTAAGATTCATAAGATATCTCCCGACATTTTCCTCTAACTGTTCTATGGTCTTAGACCTAATGTTTAGATCTTTGATCCATTTTGAGTTAACTTTTGTATAGGGTGTGAGATATGGGTCTTCTTTCATTCTTTTGCATATGGATATCCAGTTCTCTAGGCACCATTTATTGAAGAGACTGTTCTGTCCCAGGTGAGTTGGCTTGACTGCCTTATCAAAGATCAAATGTCCATAGATGAGAGGGTCTATATCTGAGCACTCTATTCGATTCCATTGGTCGATATATCTATCTTTATGCCAGTACCATGCTGTTTTGACCACTGTAGCTTCATAATATGCCTTAAAGTCAGGCAGCGCGAGACCTCCAGCTTCGTTTTTTTTCCTCAAGATGTTTTTAGCAATTCGGGGCACCCTGCCCTTCCAGATAAATTTGCTTAGTGGTTTTTCTATTTCTGAAAAATAAGTTGTTGGGATTTTGATTGGTATTGCATTGAATCTGTAAATCAATTTAGGTAGGATTGACATCTTAACTATATTTAGTCTTCCAATCCATGAACACGGTATGCCCTTCCATCTATTTAGGTCTTCTGTGATTTCTTTTAACAGTTTTTTGTAGTTTTATTTATATAGGTTTTTTGTCTCTTTGGTTAAATTTATTCCTAGGTATTTTATTCTTTTAGTTGCAATTGTAAATGGGATTCGTTTCTTGATTTCCGCCTCAGCTTGTTCATTACTAGTGTATAGAAAAGCTACAGATTTTTGAATGTTGATCTTGTAGCCTGCTACTTTGCTGTACTCATTTATTAGCTCTAGTAATTTTGTTGTGGATTTTTCTGGGTTTTCTACATATAGTATCATATCGTCTGCAAACAGTGATAGTTTTACTTCTTCCTTTCCAATTTTGATGCCTTGTATTTCTTTTTCTTGTCTAATTGCTCTGGCTAGAACTTCCAACACAATGTTGAATAATAGTGGTGATAGTGGACATCCTTGTCTTGTTCCTGATCTTAGGGGGAAAGTTTTCAATTTTTCCCCATTGAGGATGATATTAGCTGTGGGTTTTTCATATATTCCCTCTATCATTTTAAGGAAGTTCCCTTGTATTCCTATCTTTTGAAGTGTTTTCAACAGGAAAGGGTGTTGAATCTTGTCAAATGCCTTCTCTGCATCAATTGAGATGATCATGTGATTTTTCTGCTTTGATTTGTTGATATGGTGTATTACATTAATTGATTTTCTTATGTTGAAACATCCTTGCATACCTGGGATGAATCCTACTTGGTCATGATGTATAATTCTTTTAATGTGTTGTTGGATACGATTTGCTAGAATTTTATTGAGGATTTTTGCATCTGTATTCATTAGAGAGATTGGTCTGCAGTTTTCTTTTTTTGTAATATCTTTGCCTGGTTTTGGTATGAGGGTGATGTTGGCTTCATAGAATGAATTAGGTAGTTTTCCCTCCACTTCGATTATGTTGAAGAGTTTGAGGAGAGTAGGTACTAATTCTTTCTGGAATGTTTGATAGAATTCACATGTGAAGCCGTCTGGTCCTGGACTTTTCTTTTTAGGGAGCTTTTGAATAACTAATTCAATCTCTTTACTTGTGATTGGTTTGTTGAGGTCGTCTATTTCTTCTTGAGTCAAAGTTGGTTGTTCATGTCTTTCCAGGAACCTGTCCATTTCATCTAAATTGTTGTATTTATTAGCGTAAAGTTGTTCATAGTATCCTGTTATTACCTCCTTTATTTCTGTGAGGTCAGTAGTTATGTCTCCTCTTTCATTTCTAATCTTATTTATTTGCATCCTCTCTCTTCTTCTTTTTGTCAGTCTTGCTAAGGGCCCATCAATCTTGTTGATTTTCTCATAGAACCAACTTCTGGTCTTATTGATTTTCTCTATTGTTTTCTTGTTTTCAATTTCATTTATTTCTGCTCTAATCTTTGTTATTTCTTTCCTTTTGCTTGCTTTGGGATTAGTTTACTGTTCTTTCTCCAGTTCTTCCAAGTGGACAGTTAATTCCTGCATTTTTGCCTTTTCTTCTTTTCTGATAAAGGCATTTAGGGCAATAAATTTCCCTCTTAGCACTGCCTTTGCTGCGTCCCATAAGTTTTGATATGTTGTGTCTTCATTTTCATTTGCCTCTAGGTATTTACTAATTTCTCTTGCAATTTCTTCTTTGACCCACTTGTTGTTTAAGAGTGTGTTGTTGAGCCTCCATATATTCATGAATTTTCTGGCACTCCGCCTATTATTGATTTCCAACTTCATTCCTTTATGATCCGAGAAAGTGTTGTGTATGATTTCAATATTTTTAAATTTGTTAAGACTTGCTTTGTGACCCAGCATATGGTCTATCTTTGAGAATGATCCATGAGCATTTGAAAAAAAGGTGTATCCTGCTGTTGTGGGATGTAATGTCCTATAAATGTCTGTTAAGTCAAGTTCATTTATAGTAATATTCAGGTTCTCTATTTCTTTATTGATCCTCTGTGTAGATGTTCTGTCCATTGATGAGAGTGGTGAATTGAAGTCTCCAACTATTATGGTATATGTGTCTATTTCCCTCTTCAGTGTTTGCAGTGTATTCCTCACGTATTTTGGGGCATTCTGGTTCGGTGCATAAATATTTATGATTGTTATGTCTTCTTGCTTAATTGTTCCTTTTAATAGTATATAGTGTCCTTCTTTGTCTCTTTTAACTGTTTTACATTTGAAGTCTAATTTGTTGGATATTAGTATAGCCACTCCTGCTCTTTTCTGGTTGTTGTTTGCATGAAATATCTTTTCCCAACCTTTCACTTTCAACCTATATTTATCTTTGGGTCTAAGATGTGTTTCCTGTAGACAGCATATAGAAGGATCCTGTTTTTTAATCCATTCTGCCAGTCTATGTCTTTTAATTGGGGAATTCAGTCCATTGACATTTAGAGTTATTACTGTTTGGATAATATTTTCCTCTACGCATCTGATAAGTTTTGATATGTTGTGTTTTCATTTTCATTTGCCTCGAGATATTTACTGATTTCTCTTGTAATTTCTTCCTTGACTCACTGGTCGTTTAAGAGTGTGTTGTAAGCCTCCACATATTTGTGAATTTTCTGGTACTCTACTTATTATTGATTTCCAACTTCATTCCTTTATGATCTGAGAAAGTGTTTTGTATGATTTCAATCTTTTAAAATTTATTGAGACTTGTTTTGTGACCCAGCATATGGCCTATCCTTGAGAATGATCCATGAGCACTTGAGAAAAAGGTTTATCCTGCTGTTGTGGGGTGTAATGTTCTATAAATGTCTGTTAAGTCAAGCTCATTTTTTGTATTATTTAAATTCTCTTTTTCTTTATTGATCCTCTGTCTAGGTGTTCTGTCTATTGATTAGAGTGTGGAATTGAAGTCTCAAACTATTATCGTATACATGTCTATTTCTCTTTTCTGTGTTTTCAGTGTTTGCCTCATGTATTTTGGAGCATTCTGGCTCAGTGCATTTATGATTGTTATGTGTTCTTTTTTAATTGTTCCTTATATTAATACATAGTGTCCTTCTTTGTCTCTTTTAACTGTTTTACATTTGAAGTCTAATTTGTTGGATATTAGTATAGCTACCCCTGCTCTTTTCTGATTGTTACTTGCATGAAATATCTTTTCCCAGCTTTTCACTTTCAACCTATGTTTATCCTTGGGTCTAAGATGTATTTCCTGTAGACAGCATATAGATGGGTCATGTTTTTCAATCCACTCTTCCAGTCTGTGTCTTTTGATTGGGTAGTTTAACCCATTAACATTTAGTGTTATTACTGTACAGGTAGTATTTTCTTCTACCATTTTGCCTTTTGGATTTTATATGTCATATCTAATTTTTCTTCTTTTTGTCTTTACTGGTAGTCTTCATTTCTACATTCTTCTCCACACCTCTCTCTCCTGTCTTTTCATATCTGTCTCTAGTGCTCCCTTTAGTATTTCTTGTAGAGTCAGTCTCTTGGTCACAAATTCTCTCAGTGATTTTTTGTCTAAAAATGTTTTAATTTCTCCCTCATGTTCTGAAGGACAATTTTGCTGGATATAGAATTCTTGGTTGGCAGTTTTTCTCTTTTAGTAATTTACATACATAATCCCACTCTCTTCTCACCTCCATGGTTTCTGCTGAGAAATCTATGGTGGTCAAGCTGTAGAAACACAGCCACAAAAAAGAAAGAGAAAAATCCTTCTCAGAGCAGGACCCCTGTTCCTCAGGTTTGCCAATCAAGAGCATAAGTTGGTATGTTGTACCTTCAGATCCTATGTGCCCCCTCCTTTCCTTCAGGGCCCAGACCCTTTCAAGTATTATGTGCTATCTGATCCAAAAAACCTCTGTTTCTTTTTTTCTTTTTTCTTTTTCCGTCAGTCCTGCCCCTTCAGCACTGGGGCAAAAATCAGCAACCTCTGCTTTGACCAGGTTCAGCTGAACTGGGGGCCTATTTTTAGTAGTCAGAATTTGTGAATTAATTTCACACTTGAAGCTTAGTCGCGCTCAGCTCCTGCTGCTGGTGAATTCCCTTTCCTTTCCCCTCTGGGAAACAGCCTGTGGGGGAGGGGCACTGGCCGCCATGGCTTGGGGAACTCATGGTTCTGGGGGAGCTTTCAGTGGGTCCAGCTGGTCCAGACTGGAGTGTGCTGTGTGTCCGGTCACTGACATGGCCCCAGCAATTGTTCTGTACTGTTCCTGGCTATTTAATAGCTGTTCTGGAGGATGAACTAAATCCCACAGCTCACTAAGCTGCCATCTTGGCACTCTCTTGTGGTCAATACATTTTTGACCACAGTTCAAAAGGGAGAGGATAGTCTTTACAACAAATAGTGCAGGGACACGTGGATGTCCAAAAGCAGAAAGATGAATTGAGATCGTATGTTACGCCATACATAAAAATTAACTCAGAAATAATTTTAAGAACTGAGACTATAAAGCTTTTAGAAGAAAACATGGGAGACAATTCTTGTGCCCTTGGATTACACTAAGATTTTTTAGATATAACACCAAAAGCTAAGTTATAAAAATAAAATTTGATAAACTGGACTTCAATAAATCAAAACTTTCATGCTTCAAAATAGACCACCAGGCAAATAAGAAAAGGCCATAGACTAATAGGGGAAAATATTTATAAATGATATATATGATAAAGGACTTGCATCCACAATATATAAAGACTAAGAAGACAAACAATCCAATTAAAAAATGGACAAAAAACTTGAATAGACATTTCATGGAAGAATGCATATACATGACTGAGAAGCACATGAAAAGGTGCTCAATATTATTAGTCACTAGGGAAATGCAAATTGGAGGTAAAATGGGGTGCCATTACAGACTCAGTAGAATGGCTGTAGGAAAAAGACAAATGGTACCAAGTGTCGGTGAAGATGAGGAGGAATTGGGTCCCATGTACCCTTACCCCTCCCTTTCATTGACCACTAGTATTTCCATCTACCCAAATTTATGTTATGCTTATCCCCCTATTATTTATTCATTTTTATCCATATTTTTTACTCATCTGTCCATACCCTGAATAAAAGGAGCATCAGACACTAGGTTTTTACAATCACACAGTCACATTGTAAAAGTTGTATCTTTATGCAATTGTATTCAAGAATCAAGGCTACTGGAACATAGCTCTATAGTTTCAGGTACTTCCCTCTGGCCACTCCATACACTATAAACTAAAAAGGGATATCTATATGATACATAAGAATAACCTCCAGGATAACATCTTGACCCTACTTGAAATCTCTGTCACTGAAACTTCATTTTGTCTCATTTTTCTCTTCTCTCTTTTGGTCAAGAAGGCTTCCTTAATTCCTTGATGCTGTGTCCCAGCTTATCCCCAGGAGCCCTGTCCCATGTTGCCAAGGAGATTTACACCCCTGGGGAGTCATGTCCCATGTAGGGGGAGTTGATTGTCTATTTTGGGGATGCAATTCAGACCCCCAAGTAAAATGCCAAGTATTGTTGAGTTGAGTGACTTAACCTAGTGAACCTGAGTCAATGTATTTGCTCTTTTATGACTCAATTGGGAAGACACAGGAAATTCTTTTTCCTGAAATACTAAGGTAAAGGATCTATCATCTTGAGCAGAGAATATTTACCCTAATTCTAACTTTTCCCACTTTGAATACCTCTTAGTGTCAATATGATACTTGATGGTATTTGCACATGGCTATGAATGTTATACTATTGAAAAAAATTAAGTGTCTTTGTGGGTTTTTAGGATTGGAGGCAGTTTTTAAAATATGTATGTAAATAATGGGCATGAATGAATACTTATTCTTACACTTACTCACCCAATAAATATTTATTGAGGACCCACCATATGTAAGCTCTGGAAGGAAGGAGATCGACAGACCTCCTCAGCAAGGGTCAGAAAATCTCCAGTCATGGAGATCTGAAAAAACCTGCAATTTATTCATGAAGTATGAGTGGTTTAAACATCAGCAGCAGGATTTCCTGTTTGGATCATGACTTTGTAATGCTGTGAGTGCATGTATTATGTTTTCTAAGATTTTAATGTACAGCATATGCTAATATAATCATTTAAAAAGAAAAATGAAAAAACATGTATGCATTCCCTGCAAATATATCTAAACTTCAGTGTTCAATTACAAGTCTTAACAGCAAAAGTATTAATAAGCGTTTGAGACATTGAAGTAATAGAGCCAGAAGTGTCGCAGTTTTTATGAATTATGATAGAATGTAATGTTGATTGCTACATGATAAAGAATTTATATAACGTTATGCTTTGACAGTTCAGCTTGAATAGTGTGTTTCTTTGTAGCTTCACAATTCCCAGAGTAATTTAGATGGAAGAGACTGATGAATGTTTATTTGATGTATTTATTTTGAAATGTTTCATAATTCAAATATTAAGTCCTTAGCAGAAAAAAAAAAAGAAATTAGGAAAAGCTAGACATCAGTCACATAGTGATTCTGTCCAAGTAGGAAATTGTCTTTCTTTTCAGTCATGTCTTTCTGTGTGTAAGTTATTTTTTACATAATTGTAATCATGTTGTATAAGTGTAAACAGCTTCCTTCGATTAATTACAATTGATTTTCATAGCTTTCTTAAGCCATGGAGTAAAATAGCTAGATAATCACTGAGAGTAGATTTTGTAGTTCAATTAATTATTTCTCCTTCTCTGACCACTTAGACAGTTTCAAAACTTCTGCACACAATGTACATAAATCTTTTCTGCTATTAACGTTGTGTCATCAAGATAAATTTATAAAGCTAGTGTGTATCTTTAACAAGTTGTCACATTGCCAAATCTCTTTCCACAGGTTTGTGTTTCAACACCATAAATGAGTCATGTGCAACCCCTTTCTTTTTAGTGAGTTTGTTCTTTATTTCTTTTGTCTGTTAAACATTTAATGTCTTAGTATGGTTCTTAGTTCGTAGGAGGTCATTTGTATGACTAAACTGTTAAATACAAATACATTCCTAATCTGTTGTTTATTATACATTTTTGATAGTTTTTGATTTTGTCAGATAAGTCTTCACATTTTTATCAAGTCACATCTTCCAATTATTTTTCTTTTTCTTGGTATTTTTTTTCCCATTAACTTCGTGAAAATTCCTTATGGAGGATTGATTACTATTGTGTTGTCTTTTGATTTTTCTGTATCTGACTAGGGTATGTATTCCTTTTATTTTACTACTTGCTGTTGAGTTGAAGAAATAATATATACATTTTCCATTCAATAGCCAGTTATTTCCATGCCCATTACCTGATACTTTTTTTCCCTTTCTTATACATTTCTGGTGCCACCCTTGTCATTTGCAAAATCTTACGTATAAAATAATTTGATTCTGAACAAATTAAAAAAAATCTATTTGTGATTTTTTTATTAACACATCTGTCTATTCTTTCATTGACACAAAAATATTTCTAAAATCCATCTAGAAAAATAAGTAGGTAAAACCAGTAGAAATAAAAAAACCACAGGAATTGTGTTTATTTGGCCTTCCCTTCCCTCTCAGTTCCCTGCCTGGCACATGATAGGCCCTCAATTAAATACTGGTTGATGAATGAATAGATTAAAAATAAGCTCAGTAGAATGGGGTTAGAATGAATTTCCTTTCCATGATATTTCTCAGTATTTCTTGCAACTAGTTTCTCGATAAGCTTCATTGGAGATTGAATTCCAATGGCCACCTGCATAGTGGCGATAACGTGATTACTGGTTGAGTGTGGACTCCTGCTGCCCAGGGGCAAATCTGACATCCTGTTGTCTGATCTGAGAGGTTCTGTCTGGAAGCTCTGCTGTGGACAGCAGTTCCTGCTTTACATAGAGGGACAGGAATCCTTGAAGCTGTGGTACAGCCATCTGTGAAAACTCATGAATTATCCCCAAATCATGTTTCATGGAGCACTACCAATGGTATATGCTCCATTCTCAGTTACCAAGTTGGCCAAATAGTCAATTACATATGCCCGGAGAGTCACAGAGGAGCAGAATCGATTGGAAGCCTTAAGGAAATTAGTGGAAAACTCAGGTGTTACCCATGCTGGGAGACAGGAGACCAGGGAAAGGGGACAGGTTGGCTGTCCAGAACCCTTTTCTCTTTGCTGACCTCTTCAAAGAGAGTCCTACAAAGCCTAATCGACTCCCCAAATTCATTGCCTTCCACTCTTCTCGCTTAGTTTCCCTCTTTTTGTTCCCTTTATCTAGCACCAAGTCTCAAATAATCTCTCTGTCTGTCTCTCAGTATCTAAGTCTTCTGTTTCTAAATCCTTGTTTCTGGAACTTTTTCTTCAAAAAGGAAGGTATTTTTTGAATGGCCTTTCTCTCTCTCCTTTCAAACCATTCTCAGTCCTTGATATCATTTGCTTCTTGCTGCAGATGCACTGTTTAGAGAGTTCTGAGGTCGAACTACTTTGGGAGACTCATAACATACCATATTACGAGTCCTTCTCTAGTAGGATTTCCAAAATCGTGCAGTCCCTTTTGACTTAATTCCTGAGAGTCTCTTGCAAAGCTGTGTTTTGCAGACATAACTCTGTAGCCCCCACAGGGCTGGCTCTCTCTCCTCTAACTGCAGTGCCGCTTCGTGGACTTTCTTTACTCATCTTGTGCCTAGATCTGGGAGGGTGTAGTTTTCAGCTACTCCTTCTTCATAAACATTGTTATATTGCCCTTAGCATTTCGACCCTCATGTTTACATGGATGACTGACAAGTTCATGTGTTTAGGCTTGATGAGATTAGCCTAGACGCTCTACATTTCCTATATAGTATTAGTGGACAGTAAACAACTATTCCTTTCTTTTTCCAATGATGTTTAAAACTCTCATTTTCTATTTTTCTCTTTTCCAAAACAACAGCCTTGAAAATTTTTTTTACCTCAAATTTCCTATGGAGAGACAGAAATAAGTGTAGAAATTTTAATATCCGTTTGTAAGCCCATAAATCTTCAAACTGTTTTAGTATATGGCTTAAAGAACAAACCATATGCATCATTTAAACGGCAGAAAGAAAATGTAAAATGGCTGCGTGTGCAGACACAAGCTTCAGGTGTTTAGGCTTCTTTCACTATGGGGTTTTCTGCAGGTTTTGAGTGAGTATTGGCATTTTAAAGGGTTTTAGGCAATAGCAACACTGATATTTCAGAACCTTATTCATCTTTATACATTCTGTGTTTCATTGTGGGTTGTCCACATAACCAACATACCTTTCCTGTCTACTTGGCAAAGGGAAGTTTAACCTGTTAAAATGCCCTTAAAATGAACCTTTACTAATTACAGAACTCTGCTTTGGAAGTACCATGTCTAAATTAGAGGGGGTTTTCAGGACCCCTGAGAATGGCAGGACTGGCTAGCAGGAAGACTGTTCTCTAGTGGCCTTGAATCCTGTATGCATTGAGCCCCTGGTGGGTTTTAGTGCCCTGAAACTCCTTGGTCCTCAGAGTTTCCCTGATCCCAGATGACACAATCGAACGCGCCTCTGATTCTCCCCAGGGGCTGTGCTTCGAGCTTCTTGGCAGGTTTCAACCAAAGACTTAGGCGTTTGGTCTAAGGTCGCGTCTGACAGCTGCTGTTCTCATTTCATCCTGTTTGCCAGGTGCTCGGTCCCTCACTCTGCGCTTGGCTTGGGTTTGCGTGTATTTTTACCTCTTAGGAAAAAAGCCTTCTCTTCCAGATTCAACTGAGTGAAGGGAAACCCTGCCCTAGGGAAACACTGCACATATGATTTTTACCCAAACTGTTGAAACATGTCTCAAGTATGAGACTCTTTAGATATGGGGTGTTCATAAAAACTGTATCAAAATAGCATTGAAGGAGTGAGGAAGTATAAATTTGAATTTAATTTCCCCTTCTCTCCTATAATCCCATTATTACAGAAGAGGAGATTGAAAGAAAAGTGACAGAATCTAAGGCATTTCTTTATCGAATTTTCTAAATTTTAATTTTAATTTCTAAGAATCCATATTTTTCCTTATAAGTAAATTGGGGATAGAACTGAATGTTTTGTTCTGGATGCATCTAAAGTAGGTATGGTGGATTTCTTGAATTGATTTTCTACTCTTACGACAATTGGGAGACAGTTTTCTCTGAGTTTTTCCTGTGTTTGCACACCCTGAGAGCAGAGGTGTTTGCTGCTCCTTTGTCACCGACCGCCTGCTCGAGAATGTTTGTATGGTCAAGGGCTTTGAAAGGTAGAGTCTCTGGAGCAGACAGTAGGCTCCTTTACTTTGCGGAATAATACAGCTGGTGTCTCCTTCTAGAGCAAAGATCAGACAGGGTTGCTTATTGCTCATTATAATAGATTTGGACCACATAAACCCAGGCTGCCTGTCAACTAACTGCTGTGCAAGCTCCTGCATGGCCCTTTGCTTCACCCCCACAGGTCCTGGGGGACGGGGACAACAAAACCCTAGAGCTCTATTGCTATGAATAAAAGTATCCCATGTCTCCGATCCATTGAGTATTAATTCTTTGGTTTAAGTTTCCCAGGCGAGCTCACTTTTCCATTTACAAGGTCTCAGGGGCTCTCTTCGATGACCCCTTCACTGACTTAGAGAGTTCAACTCAGACATCTCATGGGATTTGAAACAGAAAGGAACCAGTATCATTCTTTTTCCATTTTATTAGTCGGGGTAGGTTATGTATGCTGTGGTAACATACCAACCTCCATATCTCAATGGGCAAACGCAACAAAAGCATATTTCTAGCTTGCACACATTCAGTGAGATCTGGGTGACTCGAGGGCAGCTTCCTCCTTCCTTCTCCATGCGATGACTGGTCTGGACTGCTCGTTTTCAGATGTAGGCATTGGAATATGTGCCCTGAGGCAGAGCAGGCAAGATCACGAGGAGAACACATGCTCAGCCGTGTGGCTCTGGATTCCCTCCACTTCCTGTGGGGCTGGGTGTGTATTCAGTGAACAGCAAGTATCTCTGCCACTATCACGGGCATCTTTGCAAATACTTTTAAAAAGAAAGTTGATTTGCCAATTTATTCTCATGCTAGCACGCGCTGAAAAGACTATTATAGCCTCCATAATGTATTTCGATATCTGGTATGTATGACTTCTTTGTAAAAAAAAAGTACCTTTTCTATTTTTTGTCTGAGTACTCTTCCAGAGAACACTCAAAATCCTTTTGGAGCACTTAAAACTCCTTCAGAAACTTTTTTTGGGGGGATTTTTATTGCAATCAAATTTCAGCTCTAAGGAATTTAGGAAGAAGGATATTTCATAACGTTAATTCTCTCAATGCAGAAGCAGACGATATTCTAATTTCTGTGTCAGGAAGATTTGTAGTTTTCTTTGTAAGATTCTAATAAGTTCTAAAGTAATCATTCACACCCATTTTAGGTTTTTAATGGCGTCTTGTGAATGGAAGTTCTTTCATCCTGTTACCCAATACATTTGATTGTGATTACTGAAACTTGTTTCTTTGAAAAAAAAACCTGATAAGATAGAGAAGACAATGGAAAGTCTTTCAAGAAAATGAAGCAAAAAAAAAAAAAATTGAAAGATGAAATACAAAAAACAAAACAAAGCAAAATCATAAGCAAATACTAGGAACAATCGTATACTAATTTTAAATTTAAATGTCATGGTTATGTTTCTAGAAAAAGTATAAAATGCTGAAATTGGTCCTCAATGAAATAGAAATTAAAAGGAATTTTGTAAAAATCTTGCACTGGTAATAACCATGAAAGAAATAGAAATGGTAATGCAAACCACCACCCTCCCCAAACGTACCAGTCTAGTTGGTTTTTCAGGCTTGCCCTTTGTTTTCAGCACTGTTAGGGAAAGACCTCGTTGAGGTTTCAGCTGACTGATCATTAAACAATGTTTTGATTTTATATCATGATGTGATTTCTGGCGAAGGAGTTCAAAGAATTGAATGGCAATTGCACAACAAACAACAAGAAACCTCCCTCCTTTATTATCTATTTATTTATGTAACTAATGTTTCTGAGCACTTATGTCCATAAAAATGAAAACCACAAATAGAACTGATGCTGAGGACAGCCTCGTTCTACATGGTTACATGAACTACCTGGAAAACAAAAAGAATACCTTCACCTTTCTAATTAAGAGATCCAGTTGCAGTAAAATTTACTTGCATGTTTAAAAGTTATTCAAGGAAATTTGCAATGTTTTGATGAATTGTGCATTGGTAATGATTATATTGACAACTCAGTCCATTTTTTTTTCTTGGATGGGCAGGCACGGGGAATTGAACTCAGGTCTCTGGCATGGCAGAGGAGAATTCTGCCACTGAGCCACAATGGCCCAGCCTCAGTCAGCAATCTTTGTTCCCTAATAAGTTCCCCTTTTCTGACGATGCCACTGGTGGGGGATGTCACTTTGAGAAGCGAGGTTCTACACTGTCCTGGGAAGCACATTGGATGGGGAAGCACATTGGATGGGGAAGCACATTGGATGGGAAAGCACGGTCCCGTGGCATGAGGGCAAGGGCATCTCATGTGTGGGTGTTCCGAGCAGGAAGGGCATGGAAGGGTTATCCAGCCGGTGAAAACAGACCCCAGCTATCTCGGTCCAGCAGAACAGTCGATGCGGAAATGATACCCCATGATTAAAACCATGAAATGGAGGAAATGAGACATTTTTGCACAGCCAAATAACTTTTCTCTCTCTTTTTTAAAGTCTTTTGAAAGACAATCTCACTGCCTACTCTTTTGTTTTTTTGTATTTGTAATAACAAATCTTCACACACATGTTCCAGTCAATGGTTCATAATGTCATCTCACAGCTGTGTATTCATTACCATGATCTGGTCTTAGAGCATTCGCATTGCTCCAGAAAAAGAAACAAAAAGAAAAAATTCACACCTTCCATACCCCTGACCCCTCCCTTCTCACTGACCACTAATATTTCAATCTACAAAATTTATTTTAACCTTTGTTCCCCCATCATTTGTTTATTTCTTATCCATACTTTGTATTCATCATCCATACCCTGCATACAAGGAGCATCAGACGCAAGGTTTTCACAATCACACAGTCACATTGTAAAAGCTACGAAGTTATACAGTCATCTTTAAGAATCAAGGCTACTGGAACACAGTTCAGCGGTTTCAAGTACTTCCCTCCAGCCACTCCAATACACCATAAACTAAAAAGGGATATCTATATAACGCATAAAAATAACTTCCAGGACAACCTTTCGGCTCTGTTTGGAATCTCTCAGCCACTGACACTTTATTTTGTCTCATTTCTCTCTTCCCCCTTTCATCAAGAAGGCTTTCTCAATCCCATGATGCCGGGTCCCAGCTCGTCCCCAGGAGTCAGGTCCCATGTAGTGGGGAGACCTACCTGTTCTTAAAGCTGGATCAAAAACTTGCCTTATGCAATGCTATTGTAAATGTAAAGATTATGGAATCATTTGGCTCAAAACAGTTTTTTCACAAATGTAGGATTTAAGCAGATTGTTAGTATACCTGACTTCTTTAATTTGAGCTAGAAGTTAGGGCTTTTAATTGTGACCAAAAAGCCTGAGTACATATTAAAATTCTCATTACCCAGGATAAAAATTCATCATATACACATCAAATGGAATTACCAGGCTAATGAAATTGAGTTAGAGCTAGAAATTTCATTTATAATGAACTAGGGCAGCAGTTACTAAGAAATAAAACATAATTGCTAAATTATGTCAATAATATTCCAAAGCTGGATGTGTATCTTGAGAATATTTAATCGTGATGTGCCCAGACTGGAAAATTCTTAGGAAGCCTGCTCCTGCCTTCAGGCAGTCCTCTACTTAACTGGCTCCAGCAGGGTCTTTAACATTTGTCTATTTCCCTGTAGAAACAATTCAAACTTTTGACATTTTTACTCTCATCCTGGAACCTTTACTAAATTACAAGACCTAATAGAAATTTGTTCCACCTGCTTCATGAAGATAGTCTCATCTCGAATTGTGTAACACCAATTTGAACACAGCTTTATTCACTCATGCCGTGGTTGAGAGTGGGCTCCGAAGTCAGACCCCTTGTGTTTCAGTCCCAGCTCTGCTACTTCATAGTTGCTTAATCTTAGGCAAGTTTCTTTTCTTTCTTTCTTTTTTGCATGGGCAGGCACTGGGAATTGAACCCAGGTCTCTGGCATGGTAGGCGAGAACTCTTCCACTGAGCCACTGTGGCCCGCCTCTGGGTAAGTTTCTTAATCTCCCACAGCTCTTGGTTTTCTCACCTGTAAATTGGGAATGATAATTCTATTAACTAAATGACAGATATGAAACACTTAGCATAGCGGCATGGAGAAATGAATGAATAAATGTTAACTGTTATTATTACTGTAAATAATAATTTATCCTGTATTCATGCAAACTATATTTGTTGCATGCCCACAGGTTAGGAGTAGAGGCAAGAGGGAGAAAGACGTCCCAAGCATCAGTGACTCCCTCTCCAGTTGAAGATAGAGACAAGTGAAGAGTAGATACAATTCAGTGTTACAAGGGTTGAGACATAATATTTTGAGACATGAACCTGGGTGGGTAATGCGGATCATGGAAGGTATCTGGGTTGAGATTTGAAGGATGAGTGAGGTCTACTCAGGCAGTTGGTAAGAGAGTCCCGGGCAGAAGGATTGGGGATGGATAATATATCTGAATATGACCCATCCATGCAAAATCTTGTTTTAAAGTTTATTGACAACATTTGTAGAATTCTGTCTTGTTCTTAAAAAATGTATGAACCTTTCTCACTCTCCTATTTTAAATGTGAATCCCTGAGATAGGCTGGTGCTTTAGTGATTAATATGGTGGCTGACAAATGGCAGGAGACAATAGGTGTTCATTGAATCGATTACAATGGATTAAGTCGTAGGAGGGGAAGACTTTAAGAATTAGAACTATAAGTTAGAATTTCTGCTCCAAGAAAGGGGGAGTTAATTGCAAATATACAGTGGATTGCAGTGGGGATGTAAATCAAATTTAGATTGAAAGCTTTCTGTCTCTTTTTGAGTCTCTCTCTCTCTATATATATATATTTGAATATATATTTTGATATATATATATTTTTTTGGAATATCAGATAGCTGACATATTAAAGCCAGTACAAAATATTTTCAGTATATCATTTGCTCCTGCTTATTGGCAATAAATAACTGAGAAGTATGCATGAAGTTCCATATACTTGAGATTGAAAATAAATATATAATGAGGGAATGCTTTAAAATACATAAAGCAATGTCTGAGTGTTAACAGATCATCACACATAAGAGTTACACTTGAGAAAATTTGCAAAACCTTCACTGTAGAACAAAAATGCTTTATTGTCAAGAATCACTTTTCAGTGTCTGCATATTTTCTGAATAGGGAAGCCTGGATAGATCTCAAGGAAGAAAATGGGAATAGTTGGCTCCATTGCACATGCAGATCTGAAGCTATAAATTGATTTCCGGAGGAACTTTCTAGACTTGTATTTCCTTGCTGCAGAAAATATGTATTTATGATTTTATTCTTGTGGTGCTATCTGCAACAACTGTGATGCTAATTGTAGCAACAACTGAAACTATCTTTTCCATTGTTTTTAAGGCCTCAAACTGTATGTTAATTTACACGAAGTAAGCTAAGCAAGGAGACTAAGATAGGTAATTAGAGACCTGTTTCATGTACTATTATAGTTGATGGCAAATAAGACAATAAGTTGATTAAACTTGATAACTGCAAATTAAAGCTTTTTTGCGCTTGAAAAGTGAAGTAGCACCCTTCACTACATTAATCTTTCAGCAATCTTCCTTGTGATTAACTAATTAATTATTTCATTTTGACAGAGCTTGAAAAGTATATTTTCCCCTGAATTTTCAAAATCTCTGTATCTGTGTGTCCTGTTAAGATCACAATCAATGGCATTTCATTTAAGATAGTAAAATGAAGCAGATTTAAAAATCTCTTCCTTCCAAAATCTAGTGTTATAAATAAAAATCAATCCCTAGGGGAAAAAAAAAGAATCAGGTAATAAAAATGGTGGCAGCAATTAAACAAGGGAGAGCTTGTGGCCGGTAAAAGGACAAGCACAGTTCCCTTGAGTTAGCAAGGGCTGCCAGGGGCTGGGTGGATGTGGAAGTGGGGAAGAGGCTGTGGACAAATCTGATCTTAAAAAATATAATTCATTAGGGACTGGGGGCAGCCGGAGGGAAAGACAGAAAGTGTGAGCAGCCAGGCGAGAAGTTGTGGAAAAGTCCTTGAATTAAAAACCTCTTTCTTGCTTTTCATACTTTTTCATTGGAAAAGTAGTTTCCTATCTGGGAGCCCTCTATTGGGATGAAAGAGGAGGAAGAAATACAAAAGCATCTTAAAAATATTAAATAGCTAGCGTTCTAGTTTGCTAGCTGCCGGAATGCAATATACCAGAAACAGAATGGCTTTTAAAAGGGGAATTTAAAAAGTTGCTAGTTTACAGTTCTAAGGCCGAGAAAATGTCCCAATTTCAACAAGTCTATAGAAATGTCCAATCAAAGACATCCAGGGAAAGATACCTTGGTTCTAGAAGGCCAATGAAGTTCAAGATTTCTCTGTCAGCTGAGAAGGCAAATGGCAAACCCTGTCAGAGTCTCTCTCTCATCTGGAAGGGCACAGGGTAAACACAGCATCACCTGCCAGCTTCTTCTCCTGGCTTCCTGTTTCATGAAGCTCCCTGGGAAGCATTTTCCTTCTTCATCTCCAAAGGCCACTGGCTGGTGGACTCTGCTTCTCATGGTTATGTTGTTTTGCTCTGTTCTCTCTGAATCTCCTTCATTCTCCAAAATGTTCCCTCTTTTATAGGACTTTAGAAGCTAATCAAGACCCACCCGAATGGGTGGAGACATGTCGTCACCTAATCCAGCTTAGCAACCACTCTTGATTAAATCACATCTCCAGGGAGATGATCTGATTACAGTTTCAAACATACAGTATTGAATAGGGATTATTCTGCCTTTATGAAATGTGATTTAGATTAAAACATGGCTTTTCTAGGGGACATACATCCTTTCAAACCAGCACACTCAGCTATCAGATGTAATAACAGGGAGAAAAAAAGAGAAATGAGATTAAATCTTTAGAGGGAAGCAGGGAAATAGATGAGCTAAGAGCCTCTAATAAAGTTCTCTTCATTGACCTATGAACTCTCAACACAGGGACCCCCCTGAAAATCTTTCCTCTCTTCTGCTTTAGGAGAATAAAAGTGGCTGCTGGAAAAGGAAAGGTAAAGTGTGGTTGGGGAAAAATCCAGGCTGCGTCTGATGGAGCTAAGACTTCGGGAACTCACATTGATTTGGAGGAGTTATTTGAAGTTCAAGTTTTCCCAAACTGGAGTAAGATAGACTCAAGATTAGATCGAGAGAACCAGGCCACAGAACATTTAACACATTCCCCAAAGATCTGTCTTGCTAAGCAGAGTCCAGTCTTGCTAAGGGAGACTGCTCTCAGTCACTGCTGAAACTTTCCCCTATCCCAGCCTAAGCCCCAAGGCCCGAGGTTACAACAAATGATGCTATCAGCTACCACACTGTAGTTTGGAAGGGAGCCCAGGAGCGTTCATCCAGGTGCCACGGGCTCACCCCACACTTTCTGCATGAGCAACATACAAATGGAACAAAAACCAATACACCAGTCTGGAGTCTATGTAAACCAATTGCAGTAAATATATTAGGGAGAAAGAGGCTACAGGGAGAAAAAAGAGGAAAAAGAAATCTTTGCATGCAAAATATAAATTTAAAAAATTTATTCTAGAAGCAAGTATAAGACAGGGAAAGTAAAAAATTTCCCTGTGAAAGCATGGTATCATCAAAGGCTTTACAAACAAACTGAATTTAACACATAATCTCAAAGATCAGAGCAGAAAAGTCAGTCTGAGAATGAAAACAAAAAGATTGTACAGGAAAGGAAACAAATAGAAGGCAAGATTCTCCATTTCAGAACTAATAAAAGAAATTACAAGCAGAATACAGAAGGCTGAACTAAAAAGAGCTTAACAGATACAAAGAAGAGATAAAGAGGATCCAATAAAAGGATAAGTGATGTCTCTGAAATAGAGAATTAACCAACTGGCATGGTAAATGTGAGACTTTTCAGAATTGAAAGGAAAACTGCCTTCGTAGATTGAGGGGCAAACTCTGTTCCAGGAAACACTAATTACATTAGCAGAGCCACTTATATGGACTTCCAATTAATAAGTCCTTAAGATGACTAAATCTAATTTTGAATATGCATTTTCTCTTCGCCATTTGATTCCTGATACATTTATCTTGAGAAATGAATAATAACAAAATAGAAACCCCCAAAACATGATAATAATTGGTGTTTGGAGTTACCCTGAATTTTCCCAAGTCCAGGTTAGATTTTGAAATTGTGTTAGAATTTGAGCTAATCAACTTTAGAGGACAAAAAAACACCAATGGGATATGAATATTGGCATCAAAAACGTTAAAGTAGTAGCTAATTTTGATGTAGAGATTTAAAGACTATATTTTCTGGACAAAAATTGAGACACATGGTCCAACAAATATATTTATAGTTTTTGTTTTACCATCTTTATTAGTCTTTAATCATTGTTACTAAACTTTTTAAGAGAAGGAGTTATCTAGAAATTGAGGAACTGTGGCATTTAGAAATGCAAAACAGTAAATCATTAACAGATTCAGGCACTCAAAAATCCTTTGCTTCATGCTTATTGCATGCTTACTGCTTACTGTATCAGAGTCCATTCCCCTAGGGATCTTACAATCAATATGGGGGACAAACCAACAGGGGCAGTTTCAATGCTGGGATAAGGCAGGGCAGGGTGCCCACTGTGTGGACAAAGATTTAGAGAACTAGGATGTGCTTTCTGCGAGCAAAGTTGACTTCTAAGTGGGATCTTACTCCAGAGGCTCTTTCAATGACACCATGGAGCCTTCTCTTGAGATTAGCTTTATAAGGATAGTTATAGCTATTTAACTGAAGGATTAACTTCCTAAAACTTTGAATGGATTTTTTTTATATCCAATAAATGAGTTCAACATATTTTTGCAGATTAACTTAGATTTTTCCATATGTAACGCATATAGTGTGTATAATTGAAAATGTTGTAAATTCAGAGAAGTTATCAAGACAATCTTACAAATCCCTGAGAACAAAGTATTGCCTTCTTAGTGGTTCTACAGTGCATGACTCATGTTTCTATGACACTTGCAGATTAGATTTAATTATTTGTGCACAGGTATTGACACCTGCTTTCTACACCTCATCACCTTTATCCCCCAAAGAATGTGAATGCCTTGGGGCAAAGAACATATGTTTAATTTTTTGACCTATTATCTTGCAAAGAGTCTGACACATAATTAGCTCCCAATTAATATTTATGGCTTCCAGTTGACCAAAATAACAGCTTAAGCCCTTCACAGGTGCCATTTCCCCACAGAATCTTCGAACCACTGGCAAAAGCTGGCAATGTCACCTTCCTCAAAATGCCAGAAAAACAGTTAAAGGGTTGCTATAACTGGGCAAGTGCTGAGTCAGAAAAAAGTAGCCTAAAAAAATGGTAGCTGAAGTTTGTGGTACTTTTGCTAGCATCTCCAGAGCCCTCTTCCTGGTGCAAAGTGGAGCCAGAGTGAACCTGTGTTCCACTGTGCATCCCTGCCCTGTTCCAGGGGCAGTAGAGTATATACATGCTGGGGTGACTTTATGCCCAGGCCAATCAGGCGGAAACATGAAAGACTGAACAGAAAATTTGTCTCAGGCTTGCCCTCCCAGAATTTGCCTTACATCAGAAACAGTTTGTAGACAGCTCCACAGAGTAAGAAAAAATTAAAGTGAAGTGGCCTGGTGCAAAGGACTCTCTGGGTTGTCATATAATAGAAACCCAGAAGGGGAGAATGTGTGTGTGTGGGGGGGAGTTGCTGTTCAAATTCCTGTAAACCTGGAGCTCCTAAGGCCATGAGCAAGTACAAGCCCAGGACAAGGAACAACCTGCAGGCAGTCTCAGATAAGACAGAGAAGACCCTGCACTTTGCATTTGTTTTGAGCTGATCATCTCAATAGGGATGCTAAGCTCTGAAGGAGACTATTAGCCTATGCAGACACAAATTACAAAGACTTGAAATGCATTTTTTGCTTTGCTTTGTTTGCTTTTGTTAATTCCTAACACTCAAGGAAATGTCTGCCATGTGACTAGCTGATTTAAACTTAAGGAACAGACAGCTTAGGGACTAAATCCCACAATCAACATTTTAATATTTTAAAATCTACAGTGTGCAACAAAAAATTAAAAAACAAAGAAACAGGAAATTATGGTCCATCCAAAGGAATAAGATAAAAATCCTGAAATGTTCAATGAAGAGGACTAAAATTTGAAAAATTGGACAAAGCCTTTTTAAAAAAAAATGATCCTCATTGTGTGTAAGGAGATAAAGGAAAACACAGAGAAAGGAAAACGATGAATGAACAAGATGAGAATTTTGGTGACGAGGTAAAAAATTTTAAATGGAACCAAACAGAAATACCAGAGTTGAAGACCACAATAACTGAAATGAAAAAGTCTCTGGATGTTTTCAATAGCAAATTGGAGGTGGCAGAGGAAATAATCTGTCATTTTGAAAAGAAGACAACTGAACTGATTCAAAGTGAAGAGCAGAAAGGAAAAATAATAAAAAAGAACGAACAGAATCTAAGAGACCTGTGGGACACCTTCAAGAATAGAAATAAACATTATGTGAAGAAGGAGGAGAAAAAGAGAAAGAAAGGGGCATAAGGAATATTTAAAGAAATAATGGCAGAAAACTTCCCAAACCTAACTGAAGACAATAACAAGCACATTCAAGAATTCCAGTGAAACTTAAATAGGATAAACTCAAAAAGAACCATGCCCAGAGAACAAATTGTTATCAAACTCTACAATGCCAAGGACAAAAAGAAAGTTCTGAAAGTCCCATAAGAAAAGCAAAGATTTATGTACAAAGGAATCACAATATGATTAAGTGCAGATTTCTCATTTGAAATCATAGCGGCAAGAAGGCAGTGTGATGAAATATTTAAAGTCTGAAAGAAAACAATTGCCAGCCAAGAATTTTATATCTGGCAAGACTTTCTCTCAAAAATGAGGGCAAGGTTAAGACATTCCCAGATAAACAAAAGCTGAGAGAGTTAATCACCACTAGACCCACCTTAAGCAATGCTAACAAGAGTGCTTCAGAATGGAAGGAAAGGGCACTGGACATTGTGTTGAAGCAACCAAAGAAGACATCACAGTGAAAATTAGGAAACATCTTGAGGCAAATGAACATGAAATCCAAACATACCAAAACTATGTTTTGCAGCAAAAGCATTACTAAGAGACAAAGTTATAGCTCTAAATGCTTACATTAAAAAAAGAAAGATTTCAGATCTGAGATCTAACCTCAGAACTGGAGGATATAGAAAAAGAAGAATCAAATAAACTCAAAGCAAACAGAAGGAAGGAAATAAAGATTAGAGCAGAGATAAGTGAAATGGAAAGTAAGAAAAGTAATAGAGAGAATCAATAAAACCCAAAGTTGGTTCTTTGAAAAAGATTCAACAAAAAACAAATATTTAGCTAGACAGATAAAGAAAAAATAGAGGACACGAATAACTAATATCAGAAATGAAAGGAGGGACATTACTACTGACACCATGGAAATAAAAAGGATTTTAAGGAGAAACTATGAACAATTGTATGTCAACAATTTAAGTAACCTAGATGAAATGGATAAAATTCTAGAAACACATGAACTACCTACACTGACTCAAGAAGGAATAGAAGACCTCAGCACACCAACAAACAGTAAAGAGATTGAATCAGTAATCAAGAACCTCCCAACAATGAAAAGCCCAGAACCAGATGGCTTCATAGGGAAATTATATCAAACATTCTCAGATTTAGTATCAGTCCTGCTAAAACTCTTCAGAAAAAAATGGAAAAGAAGGAACCACTTCCTAACTCATTCTTTGAGGCCACCATCATCCTAATATCAGAGCCAGGTAAAGATAACATAAGAAGAGAAAATTACAGACCAATGTTCCTTATGAATACAGATGTTAAAGTCCCTGAGAGAACATTAGCAGACCAAATTTAACAGCATATTAAAAGAATTATGAACCAGGACAGGTAGGATTTATCTTCAGTATGCAAGAGTAGTTCAACATAAGAAAATCACATTAGCAGAATGAAGGGGAAAAAGTATGATAATCTCAATTAATGCAGAAAAGACATTTGACAAAATCCAGCAACTCTTCTTGATAAAAACACTTAGAAAACTAGGAATATAAGAGAATTTCCTCAATATAATAAAAGATATATATGAAAAACCCATCGCTAACATCATACTAAATGGCAAACTATGAAAACTTTCTCTACAAGATCTGAAAGAAGACAAAGCTGTCCATCGTCACCACTGTTATTCAGCATGGTACTGGAAGCTCTTTCCAGGAAATCAGGCAAAAAACAAGAAATAAAAGTCATCGAAATTGGAAAGGAAGCAGTCAAACTTTCCCTATTTGTAGATGAAGTGATCCTATATACAGAAACTACTAAAAATCCATAGTAAAGCTATTAGAACTAATAAATGAATTCAGCAAAGTAGTGGGGTACAAGAACAACAAGAAAAATAAAAAGTATTTCTATGTATTAATAATGAACAGTGGGAAGATGAAGTCCAGAAAAAAAATTCCACCATCTTTTTGTAGAAAAGGAAAAGCCAATTATCCAACATATTTGGAAGAATAAGGGTCTTGAATAGGCAAAGCCATCTTGAAAAAGAGGAATGAAGTTGGGGAACTCTGACTTCCCAATCTTAAGACTTCTCAAGACGGTATGGTACCAGCACAAAGACAAACATATAAACCAATGGAATCCAATTTAGAGCTCAGAAACCAATCCTTACATTTATGGCCAACTGATTTTTGACAAGGGTACCAAGTTCGTTCAATTGGACAAGAGTAGTCTTTACAAGAATGGTGCTTGGAAAACTAGATCTCCATACACAAAAGAATGAAGGTGAACCCATACTTCACAGCACCACACACTTATAAGAGACAGAACTGGCGGGCCGCGGTGGCTCAGCGGGCAAGAGTGCTTGCCTGCCGTGCCGGAGGACCCCGGTTCGATTCCCGGCCCCAGCCCATGTAAAAAACAAACAAACAAACAAAATATAATAAAACAAGAAAATGTTTAAAGATGTTTCCCTTTCTTCCATCCTTCCTTCCTTCTCTGTCTTTCCTTCCCTTCCTCCCTCTCTCTAAAAAAAAAAAAAGAGACAGAACTATAAAACTCCTAGAAGAAAATGTAGGGTAGCATATTCAGTACCTTCAGTTAGGCAATGGTTTCTTAGATTTTATACCCCAAAGCACAAGTAACAAAAGAAAAAAGTATACGAATGGTACCTCATCAAAATTAAAAAACTTTTGTGCATCAAAGGACTTTATCATGAAAGTAAAAGACAACCTGCACAGTGGGAGAAAATATTTGGGAACCATAATTCTGATAAGGATTCAATATTCAGGTGTGCTGTTTAGAAGCTGTTATGTACCCCATAAAAGGCCATGTTCTTTTAATCCATTCCTATAGGTACAGATCTGTTGTGGGTGGAACCATTTGATTAGGTAGTTTCAATTGAGATGTGACCCACTCAGTTCAAGGTAGGTCTTAATCCTTTACTGGAGTCCTTTATGAGGATAGAATACAGGAAAAGCCCAGAGAACTCAGAGAGAAACCCTGAGAGAGAGCTCACAGAGATGCTGAGAGGACCCACAGATGCTCAGCGAGAGAGCCACAGGTATCAGAAGCTGAAAACAAAGGAACCCAGGACAGAAGGACCACCAGATGCTAGCATATGCCTTCTCATATGACAGTGGTATCCCAGATGTCAGCAGCCTCTCTTCAGAGTCCAGGCATCATCCTGTTGATGCTTTAATTGGGCCATGACATGGCCTTAGAACTGTAAATTGTAAGTTCATAAATCCCCATTGTAAAAGCCAACCCATTTCTGGTATATCGCGTTCTGGGCAGTTTTAGCAAACCGAAATACCAGGATATATAAAGAAATCTTATAACTCAACAAAAAAATGACAGACAGTACAATTAGAAAATGGGCCAAGGACTTGAATAGGCATTTCTCCAAAGAATATACACAAATGGCCAGTACACAACATGAAAAGATGCTCATCATCACTAGCTGTCAGGGAAATGCAAATAAAAACCAGCATGATATACTATTCCACACCAATTAGAATGACTACTATTAAAAAAAAACAACAAAATTACAAGCTTTGGAATGGATGTGGAGAAATAGGAACACTCATTCATTCTTGGTAGGAGCATGAAATGATGTGGCTGTGGAGGACAGACAGGCAGGTCCTAAGAAAGCTAAGTAAATAAGTACCATATGACCTGGCAATCCCACTTTTAGATATATACTTAAAATAATTGAAAGCAGAGACTTGAACAAATATTTGCACACCAATGTCCATAGTGGCTTTTCATAATTACGAAAAGTTGGAAATGACCCAAGTGTTCAACCACCAGTGAATGTGTAAACAAAATGCAATATGTACACACAATGGACTATTATTCAACCATTAAAAGGAATGACGTTCTGATACATGTATCAATATGAACAAACCTGGAAGTCCTCATATTGAGTGCAATAAGCCTGACAAAAGAACAAATATTGTATGATCTCACTATTACTAAATAATTAGAATAAGCAAATTCAGAGTCTGAAATAGAATATAGGTTACCAGGGGCCAGGGTTGGGGTAGAGAATGAGGACAGATTTTCTATTTGGGGTGATGGAAAAGTTTCGCTAAATGAATGATGGTGATGACAGCACAATTTTACGAATGTGATTAACAGCACTGAATTATATATTAGAAAGTGGTTAAAAGGGTTATAATTTTAGGTTGTAAATATGTTACTATAATAAAAATTAAAAGTAAAACCCATGGGACTGTACAACACAAATAGGGAACTCTAATGTAAATCATGGAGTATGGTTAATAGTAAAATTATAATATTCTTTCATCTATTATAACAAAAGCAGTACAATAATATAAGGTATTAATAGGGACGGTACATGGGAACTCTATTTTCTGCATGATTTTATCAGTAAACCTACAACTTCTCCCATTAAAAGTTAAGTTAATGATCGAAAGATTGAATGGATATGTAATAGGATGTCAAACCTGCAGTTTCAACTGAAGCAGATACCAAGGTGAGTGTAAGGCAACTTCCCCGGAAGAAATCTTCAGAGTAGTCATTCGAGGTCCAGTTCCATGACTCACTTTGAGCATATGCAAGAGCAGAGTGAGAGAGAGGAGGGCAGCACTTTGGATTCAACTGCACTATAACCAACACAGGATAAGAGGTAAGGGGGCTACCAGGAGGGAGGGTGTTTTGGTTTGCTAAAGCTGCTGGAATGTAATACACCAGAAATGGAACAGCTTCCAAAAGGGAATTTATTAAGTTGAAAGTTTACCATTCTAAAGCCAGCAAAATGTCCAAACTAAGGCATCCAGTGAAAGATACCTTGACTCAAAAAAGGCTGATGTCTGTCACATGGGAAGGCAAATGGCTGGCTGGTGCTTGTTCTTGATTCCATTGCTTCCTGCCACAAGATGCCGATTGCTTCCTCTCTAAAGCATCTGTGGTGCTTCACGTAGTTCTTCCAGGACACAACTCTGAGTTCTGGCTTGCTTAGTATCTCATGGGAAGGCACATGGTGATATCTGCTGGGCTCTGCCTGTGTTTCTAGGCATCCACTCTCTCTATTGGCACTCCAAGCAGCTCCAGCATCTGCATCTCTGTGAGCTCTGAAGCAACTGTTCTCCAAGTGTATGCATCTGAGGTTTCTCCAAAATGTTTCACCTTTTAAAGGACTCTAGTAAACTAATCAAGATCCACCCTGAATGGGTGCAGTTACAGCTCCATCTATTCAAAATGCCTCACCCACAATTGGGTGTGTCACATCTCCATGGAAACAATCCAATCAAAGTTTCCCACACTAAATAATAAGTCTGGCCCTACAAAATTGGATCAGGATTAAAACATGGTTTTTCTGGGATACCTAATAGTTTCAGATTGGCACAGAGGGTAAGGAACCTCCAAGACTGAATTTCTCCATCTCCAAAAGATAGGAGACTTCATTTCATTTTACAATCAATTTCCAATTCATATGTCTCCATAGGTAAGATAACCCTATCCTCTTCATCCCAAGAAGGCATTAATATAACTGAAAATTAAACTGTTACCTTGAGACATGATATGGGGGAATTGGCCAACGGGAAGAGAGGCACTGTCCATGTTGGGAAACTGTGGGCAGACGGACCCACAGGTGTTCCTCAAGAGTGCACACGGGACCCCATGGGTCAGGGAGTAATCTTTCCAGAACTGGGAGACCCAGAGAGTTTGGCTAATCCAAGGCCCCTGTGGGAGGCTGAATTACACACCCCAGAAAAGCATGTTCTTAATCTTAATCCCATTTGAAGGTGTGGATCTAGTGTAAAAGGACCTCTTGGAGATGCTATGGTTAGTTAAGGTGTGGTCCAACTGAATCTATCAGGGTGGTCTTTATCCCCTCACGGGGACCCTTTATAAACTGAAAAAATTCAGACAGAGAGAGAAAGCCATGGAGAAGAGCTGGAAGCCAGAACTCAATAGAACCCAAAACAGAAAGGAGAGGGCATGGCCATGTGATGGAAAAGCCAAGAACCCCAAGTGTTGCCAGCTAAGAGAATGCTACGACCCCCAGAAGAAGCCAGCCTCCTAGCCTCCCAAACCATGAACCAATAAACTTCCATCATTCAAGCCAACATTGTGTGGTGCTTGTCACAGCAGCTGGGAAACTGAGATGAACATCCACCAGGGAGGTGAGAACTTTCCCATCCTGTTCCATCTCCTTTTGGCTGGCAGGGTGGAAACCACAGCTTGAGAATCAGGAGGAGGTGAGCAGAGGCGGACAGCATCTCCTCCTCCAGAGCAGATGCCCCACCCAAACCAGCCATTCTAGATTGTCCTATATTCCAGTGAAGATTGAAGGGTTGCTACTCTACCAGATTGAATGGACTACATTTCTGCGGTACGCTCAAGTGTCTGTGGGGTTATTTTATATATGAAAGTGGCAAGAGAAAATGCTTATCCACTGAAACGGAAGACCAGAACCATTCTGATTTCATTACATCATCAACTGTTCTTGTTCAGTGTAATATAGTTATTGCTACTTTTTCTTTTCTTTTCTTTTGCATGGGCAGGCACCGGGGACCAAATCCGGGTCTCCGGCATGGCAGGCGAGAACTCTGCCTGCTGAGCCACCATGGCCTGCCACTTTTCTCTTACTAAATTCTTTTCCACCCCAATTTGAGCAAAGCCTCCCTGAGGAGAATAGAGCTGCTCCCATCTGAGAAGGACAAGGGCAGCCTCAGCCATTTGTGTCACCATGAGAATGTAGGAGGCCAAATTTCTTTCCTGCAGGGAGGGGGCTGAGAATGGTTATCCACCCAGCACATGCCCTGCCTGGCTCCAGGAGTCCTGATCAGACCCTGCACTGGGTGTCACCTTCTCAAACAGCCATGTTGTCCAGTAACTCAAACTCCCAAGGTTTGGAACTTAGCTTCTATAGCACTTCTGAAATTAGGGTGAAAGACCTGGGGACAGAGTACTGGGTATCCATCTTTTCGCTCAAGCTATTCTTTTGCAACATTCATGTAAGTTGTATACAAAGTGTCTGCTCCAAAATTAAAACAGCAAAATGCCTCTTGACTAGCCTGTCCTTGCTGTGCCAATGGCAAGGCAGCTGTGCATCACTTGGGGAATGCGGGCAGTGTGCGTGCTATTTGTCTCCTGCCAGCTCTGAGCTTCAGCTTTGCAGACTTAGAAATGTGATGCTTGGCAGCACTGAGAAAGATTCATTTCTCCGGGGAGAGTCTCAGAATTCAAGTTGTTAAAAAAAAAAGCTGATGTATAAAACCGAAATGACAACTTAATAATTCACTGTGAGGGAACAAAAATGTCAGGGGGGATGAATGACTTGTACTGACATGATTGATTCACTTTTTGCCTCGGGTCAAGCCAGCTGGGTAGTCTAATGAAAAGTAAGAATTGTTTGTTAAGAAAGGAGTGTCGTTTGTGGGTTTCTGTGGTCCCCGCTGTGCTTAAGGTCATCAGAGCCCTTTTAGTCTCCATACTAACTGCACACTTTTTTTTTTTTTTAACATGGGCATCCACTGGGAATCTAACCTAGGTCTCCAGCATGGCAGGCGAGAACTCTGCCACTGAGACACCATGGCCTGCGTGAGTCCTGCACACCTATTTTATGTGGTTTTCTGTATGCAAATTGAAATAATTTGCATCCCAAAATAAATGTTTTTTTAAAGAGTGCATAATATCTCAGATTAAAAAATACTGTTTATATATGAAAAAACCAAGGAAGAAAGACATTAACTTACTGATACTAGTTGTATGTGACAGTGTAATTATTTTCTTTATAATTATATACAGTTAGCATATTTAAAATTATTTTATGTGTATATTTTTATTTTGATATATGCTAGGTGCATTTGCTTTTATTTGTAAAATTTTTTCAAAAGGGGAAAAACAGGTCTAAATTCTCTTCCTGAACAAAGAGAGGGGATTCTGCGAATGTTTCTGCATGCTTTATATTAAAAAAAAATCCAAATGTTGAAAAGATTCATTGAGGGTATGCTGAAAGAAAAGGGATGAATTTAAGCTTCACTGAAGATGAACAGTGTGCTAAATTTATTTCTGTGTTTACCCGAATCATTCTTTCGTATACATCACTTTTTTTTTTAAGGCTCACACTCTGTCCCAAGATATGAAAACTATAAAGAAATGCAAGAATATAATGGAATAGTATGTAGCTTTCTAACACCCTTTAGAGTGCCAAGGCTTTTATATTCGGGTGTTGTATCTTTCTTGAATGTCTAAATGCTGAGGGTACAGACGGAATCCACACATTCCTGTTTACTACGCCTATTGCGCACTTCGTCCTTAAAGGACAGTTTGCGGCCGGGGCGCTGAATGCCGGGAGGATAAACAGGAGGGGAGAGGGGCTCTTCCGCGGAGCCTCTGGTTTGCCTCTGGCTTCTGTTTGGGGTCCCCTGAGGATAGGGACCTGGAGGCATCCCTGAGCACCCGGGACGTACCCCGTCCACTTGCCTTGCGCTCTCCGCAGGGGTCTGGCGGCGGGGGCGCTTCTCTTCTACTGCGCGGGGCGGAGCCCAAGGGCAAGGAGGGCCCAAGGACAAGAAGGGCCCAGTGCGTGCGCTGGGGTCTCAGCCGGCTCTCCTCCGGCCTCCCCCCCCACCCCACGCCATCCTGCCCTGAGCGAAGTTTCTGATCATCTCAGGTTTGGGGCTGACAGCGCCTTCCATGAGCGACAGGTCTAACGGCTCCCGCACAGCGCACCCCCCGCTGACCTGAGCCCAAAGCGCCAGCTCCTGGAAAGCTGCGCAGGGCCGGCACCGCCTGGGGAGAGTCCCTATGACCAACGCCGTGCTGCTCCTCCAGCGCCCGCGTCTGTATCCGACACAACCACGCGCACGTAGGGGCTGTCTCCGGGCCCGGCCCCTCACCATCCCAGAGGCCCTGCAGTGCACGCACACACTCCACATTACACACCCCACACACCGCACGCACACCTCCACATTACACACCCCACACACTGCACGCACACCTCCACATTACACACCCCACACACCGCACGCACACCTCCACATTACACACCCCACACACCGCACGCACACCTCCACATTACACACCCCACACACTGCACGCACACCTCCACATTACACACCCCACACACTGCACGCACACCTCCACATTACACACCCCACACACTGCACGCACACCTCCATATTACACACCCCACACACTGCACGCACACCATATTACACACTCCACACACTGCACGCACACCTCCACATGCACACGCCACACGCGCACACTGCACATGTACACACGCCACACACTGTGCGCACACCTCCACATGCATACACTGCACACCACACACTCCATACACACATGCTCCACATGCACACTCCACATGCAGGTGATGCGCACACACGCTCCACACACACACTCCATACACACACATTGTGCACACATACACTCCACATGCACATATTCCACACGCACACTCCACGCACTGCACACGCACACACTGCATACACCTATGCGCCACATGCACACTTCGCACACACACTGCACGCACACCTCCACGTGCACACACTGCACGCATACCTCCACATGCACACACCACACGCACACACTGCACATGTACACAAGCCACACAGTGCACACCACGCACTCCATACACACATGCACACTCCACATGCAAATGAGGCACACACATGCTCCACACGCACACTCCATACACACACACTCTACACACATACGCTCCACACGCAGATATTCCACACACACTCCATACGCTGCACATGCACATACTGCATACACATATGCTGCACCCGCGCACTTCACACACGCTCTGCACACACTCTTTACACACACACGGTTCACACACACTCCACATGTACACACTCCACATGTGCACATCCCACGCACAACACTCCACACACACTCTCCACACGGACACACTCTGCACACACTGATTCCACAGCACACACTCCGCATGCACATGCTGCACAACACACACTCCACGTGCACATTCCACATGCACACTCCACGCACGCTGCACACACACCGCATCTCTCCCACACATGCTCACAGGTTTGCTGGCCACTCCTCCCCTCACCCCATTTTGGACACCGCTTGCATCGTGCCCCATATTCTGGTCTGGCCCTTTCTTTAACCCGTCTGGGAATTGTGGGGGCAGAAATGCAGGCCCCAAGACTGGACTCTTTGACAGTAGGTCACCCTGTTTCAGGATTGGGAGGAGCAGGTCGGTGAGGAGGGGTGGCCGGGGAAGGCAGGGCTGGCTGAGGGGGCAGGAGCAGGGAGAGGGCATGGACCAGACCCCACGTGATGCTCTGGGTGGCTCTAGGTGCTGGGCGTGGAAAGGTTAATGGGCTCTGGAGACTGCACAAGGGGTGTCGTATTTTACTCCACAGGCAGAAACTCAGGTGGGACACCAAGCCAAAGTCAATGCCGGGCTACGACAGGAACTAGGGAGAGGTCTGGCATGTTCACATGTCTCCACTGGAAGCTGCGCGGGGAGCAGTAAGGTTCTTTTAAGTTAAAGTTATTACAAATACGGACATTCCGGCTACTGGTGGTGAATCAGCAAGGACGGGACGGCAGCCTCGGGAAGAAGCCCAGGCCGTGGTCCAGCCAGCAAGGACCTGGCGTTGTCCTAGGGCAGCGGTGCTAGGATGAGGAGAGAGCAGTTTTCAGAGATGTTGCTTGGGATGTTGCGGAGAACTTGAGGAGTGAGAAGTGGTTGATAGAGAGAGAGAGAGAGAGAGAGATGAGGGGGGACTTAAAATGCCTCAGGTGATTCAGCACTTGGCCCCAGGATAATTACAAACCAAAATAAAGGTCCAAGAGGAAGGAATCTGAAGAACGACGAAGAGTTCAAGCTAGGGAACACTGGGCGCGAGGTGCCTGAAGGACACAGTGACGTGGCACCAGCTGCTGAAAGCCTGAATTTGGGAGAGTCCACGATGCAGATTTCTTGTTCCCAGCCCAAGGCAATTTCAGTTCATCTCAGTGAGTGTGACAGGAAGAGCTGGACTTGGCTTTATGGCAAGTCTACACGACAGAGAGCAAGGAGGTGGTAGCTAAAGTCACTGTGAAGTAATTAGGGGAATTTATTAGACTCAAGAATGAAAATGGCCTTTTATAGTCATAAATAGTTTCTTTTAGGCTCTGATATCTTGATGACAGCCTTGGCATGTTGTGATTCTGTGGTCATGTAAAACACACGCATTTCTCCTAAACACGAGTTGCTTTTGTATGTGCATTATGGGATATATAAGCACATTTTTAAGTTCTTTATATTTATCTCTCAAATGTACTTCAGCTATGCATTAAGTAAGAATGAGGAGCTAAAAGTAATTACTTCTGTGAAACAGACTGACAACAAATAATAAGGCCAAGTATAGATTTTGGGGGGGATTAAAAGAAATTTTTGAACTCAAAAGCTATGAAGTGCTACATAAGAATGGGAAAAACTGCTGAGCAAGTTCCCAACGCTAGATTTACAGGTCTTCTGGAATTACAGGAGGACATGTGGAGATACTGGAGCTTTGCTTAAAATCTCATCTGTAAAAAAAATCTTGAATTCATATCATTCCCTTCTCCTATTCACTTTTTAAAAATAACCAAACCATCAAAGAATTTTGACAAGTTGAAGTTATGTGGGATATATGAAAAAGAATGCAATATTTTACTCTGCCACAGCTTGCAAATAAATAAGCAAATAATAGGGTTTAATTTGCAACAACTTATAATGTGCTTTTCTGAGAACATGCCTTCTGCGTTCGTTGGCTGCAAGGAAGATTCAGGAAATAAGGGCCTCTGACATCCACAATAAGAGATTGCCCAGGGGACTGGCCTTGCAAGTAGAGCATTCTCTCCTGAGGATTCTCTTTTCTCTCCCTGTAGATGTTCAGCCACAAAGCCTGGAGCCCACGTCTTCACAGAGACGACACCTCTCTGCACAGTGAAGCCATGATTTACGCTCAGGGGTGACGAAGGATGTGGCATGGAGAAAGCCAGTGAATGGCAATCTGCCTTCCAACCTGGGTGGATTTTGGAGTAGAGAACGGGGAGACGAGTGAGGCAGATGTGTGTCTTGATTTTCCACTCTGTGACTCTGGCCCTCCCTGAGAGGGAGAGGGGCGTTCCTTGAGTGGAGTCATCGGGAAAGCAGAGGGAGCTTTTCCTGCCCCTGCCCCTCCTGCTGCCCACCCCTCCCCACCTAACCCCCCCCCCCCCCAGAAGATTCTGGAAGGTGGTGGCCTTCGTGGAGCTGTAAGGAAGTGAGGGGAGCCCTGGGGTCGGGTTCTTTTGGCCTTTGGTTTCCTCGAGACACTGATGGATCCCCGGTGAGCATCTGCTGTGGACCTGCCAGAGACGGTCACCTTAGCAGGGAATGGGGGGTGCCCAGGAGGTGGAGAGAGAGGACGGACCTCCCGATGGGACAAGTGGGAGCCACACTAACTTTTGAGGGGCTGACCACACGTTGGGAGCTGAGACTGAAAAGACCTGGTCCCACCTGAACCGGAAGTCTGTACCTGTGCTAACTGACTTTCAGTATACACTTGTGGAAGGCCAGAACAGGCCATGCTGCCCCTGCTGAGGAGGCTCCGAGGGCTTGTGAAGCAAGGCTCTTTCCGAGGAAACTCTTTTTGCACCTGTCACTATGATCTGTTTCCTGGACATTTGTTCCCTGGACCTCCCCACCCTGCAGATTCCACGAGGCACCGCTGCCTAACCATCGGCTTCCAGCTATAAGGTTTCCCCCTGGCCTTTGGTAAATGGCACCCCTCTACTCAACTGCATGAGTGGGAGAGCTTAAATCCTGCACCTGCAGAAAGATTCAGCAGTAGCTACGTAGGAAGAGGAAGTGGCATCATTCCTGGGGGGTCAACTTAAACGGAAATGATTGCAGCACGGGTCAAAGTGTGGGGTCAGCCAGGGTCAGTTCCCAAAGGCCTCAGACCCATAGGAGAGCAGAGACAAGGGTTGCGAAGCCACGTGCTCAGGGCCACGTCCAGATCACTAAGGGAGAGAAGATATCCAAAAACGAGAGACAAGAGCAGTAGGTTGGAGCGTGAGGTGGGAAACCCTGCCCTCCGGCCTCCCTTGGGCCTCTGTGCAGTGACTAGGTGAAGCAGGGTTGGCCCGCGAGGCTGAGGCAGGGCCTTCCCACCAGGGCCTGTGAGTGGGGTGCTGGCCAAAGAGGCCACTGGGTGCTCCAAAGTCCATGCACTTCCTCCTGGACGTGCTGTGGAGAGGAATTTCAGAATTGTCGTAACTTGCCCAGTCCAGGTGCTGGAGGCTTAGAGACGGTACAGTTCTCTGGTGTTCATAGGTATCATGAGACATGCTGAGTTAAGGGTATTGCTAATCATTCTGGGATTTCACAGAGGACTCTTAGCTTTAAGGGAGAAATCAGATGAAACCCTCATCATTGCAATATATCGAAAACTTCCCTTGCAAAATTCAATCTTAATCCTGAGACAGAGGCTGTGAGGTTTGCACAGTTTTGAGAGTGAGGTATAAAGAGATTATACAATGTGCTCAGGGTCGTGGAGCCAACAGGTGTCCGAGCTGGAGAAACCCAAGGCCATCCAGCCCCAGAGCTCCACTGCCCTCCTGGCTGCACAGGATGGCGGGCAGGCCCATCTGGCCTGATAAGAGGGGTGTCCACTCCCTCCTACAGGGTGCTCTCGAGTTCAGGGGACAGAGCTGTCCCTGTCATCCCATGACGTGTTCAGGGGTTGTCTTCAAGGGTCACAGCAGTTCCACTTCCATCAGGTAGCTGAGTGGGGTACTTTGGGAAGGGGGTAGAAGCTCCTGCTCAGGCGGAGACGGTTGGCTGTCTGGGACGGTGCTTCGGCAACGTTCCTGGGTCTTGGCACAGCAGTCAGCCAGCAAGTCCCTTGGCCGCCTGCCCCCACCTGCTGAGGCCAAGCCCCGCTCTTGGCACTGTCTTGGTGAGGGGCTCTCAGCAGCTGGCTGGGCTTCCCTTCCAACTGTCTCCCCTTCCCCAGCTCCCACCCTTCCACCTTTCCTGGGCTTAATTTCACCAGCCAAGAAGCCTTTTCTCTGTATTTTCTCTCATAACATTGACCTGATATTAGATCTGGAAGGTCTGTGATCTCCCATTTAAATTGCTTCCAAATGACAATTGCAACAGAAAACCCAGTTTCCCCTCCCTTTAGGTAGAGAGAATTCCTCTTTAGAAACACAATATCTGGTTCTTACTCCCTGGATGTGAGGAGAAATCTCCACATTCCACTGAGGGGAAGGTTGTCCACCTCCTTGACCAAAACAAGGAATGGATGGAACATGATTGAGCTTTTATGTTCAAAAATAGGTTAAATAGTTGCACCTTGTTACAACTCGTTGACAAAAAACTAGAAGGATCCTTAAAATCCTTATGTCTCTTAATAGGAGAACAAATAAGGCAGCTTAAACAGCTCCCATTCTACACTCCTGGGTAAGGGAAACAAGTTGGGAGTCAGATGGTTTGGAATTCAAAGACTTGATTCCACTACTTGAGATTTATAGGTCGTCTTAAATAACCTCAAAGTTTCTGAGCCTCTGCTTAACCCAGTGACCACGATGGTCCCAGCAGGTGGCGTGGGGGTGGGTTGGGGAAGGACACACCTTCCTTTCTCCCCTACCTCCCTCTCCAGGTAGGTCTGGAGGCCTGCCTGGGGGAGGAGCTCCCTTCAGGGAGGAAGGGTGGGGGTGCGGTCCCGCCTCGCTTGGGTCAGGCCTTGTTTCTCTCCCTTCTCTTTGGAGCCACCCACTTCTGGCCATCCCCTCCCCTCCCCCACCACGTGCCTTTCTCTGAAGCTGCACGATTAACTGACAGGAGGCCCACCTGGCATTGGCAGGTAAATCAGCTTCATCCCAGGGTTGGGTCCTCCTAGCTGTGTCCTCGACCCATCTTCACCAGACGTAAGTGACAGCCATCTCCTGCCTCAACTCCACTTTCTAATTAGTTCTGGTCTTTGGCACAAAAAAGGTCCCTATTTATTGAACTCCTCAAATTCTAAAAAGAGTCAATATATTTAACAGTGACTCATTCTTCTAAGTGCTTTACAAATGTTAGTCCTCTCTCTCTCTCTCTGCCTTCCAGTTGACTATTCTTCTGTCTTACAAGTTTTACTCAGTGAATGCTATGTGTGTCTGAACCTATTTTTTCTGCCACGATCTGCTCCCTCTTGTTCAGTTTTCAGAGGAAATAAATCTGCGGTGGAATGAGAACAGCTGGTTGCAATTTCTTTGAAGTTTTTTAGCCAAAAAAAATCCCTAGTTTATTTCATCTGACTGTTTCCATAGGCGTGATTGTTTAGATTGAATATCTAAATGCCTTTTTCAAAACTTCCACCAAAGATTTGAAATGCAGAGGGCAAGAACTTATAAATGAAGAATGTTAGTGGAGAGGAAAGGTAAACCTTAAAACCAACTAAACTAAAACTCTTCCAGGGTGCTTGGAGCCAGTGCTCCATAGGCCCAGATGATGGGATCTGCTTGTACTTAGAGGCCAGTGGACTCAGAACACTTCCCTGCCTTCTGACGTGCTGGGGGGAAGGAAAAGGGCTAGCAGTTTTTACTTCATCACTAGGGACAAGGTTCCTAGAGTCAAGTTGAGACTTAATATAAATGCTTTTCACCTCTACTATTTTTATTTACACTAAGTCAAGTGAAATGAAGAGGTGACATAGAAAGCTCAGCAATTGAGAAAAGATTTCTTATTTGGATTTATCAACCTGATTTCAAGGGGTCACATTCATACTGTAACTTTTGAATGAGACAGTTCAAGTGTCAGTGGCCAGGAGATGGTGCCCAGTTGTCTTCTCAAGCAGCAGTGGCCTGTTCCTGTGAGGCCATTTCATGGACTTAAATCATCAGTATGTTGATTGCATCTATGACTGATTGCATCTACAATCAACTAAGGAGAGTGTCTTCAGCAATGAGAGATGTTTCATCCAGTGAGTTGAAGGCTTTAAAAGGAAAAGAGATAACTTCAGCAGTCAGAAGAGAGAATTTTCATCTCTACTTCAGCCAGCCAGCCTCTCCAGAGGAATTCGTGGAAAGTTTCATTGGAATTGTCAGCTTATGTCTTGCTATAGAATTTTGACTTGTGCACCCCACAGCTGTGTAAAACACTTCTATAAAATCTCATATTAACAGATATCTTCTGTTGGTTCTATTTCCCTAGAGAACCCTGATTAATACAAGGTGGAGTGACTTAAAGTCACATAGAGACAGAAAGGGTTTACCTAGTTTTAGACCCTCCAAATCAGTCTTTATGCTGTTGACAAAGTAATTTTTCCAAGTTTAAATCAGGTTACAGCACTCTGGCTTAAAGTTTTTAGTGACTTCCTGTCTCCACAGGGTCAAGCTCAAGCTTGTTAGCTCCCGTGCTGCTCTTAGCATGAGCAGACAGGCTCACACCACATCCTCTCCCAGACTTCAGACTGCCCAATGCCAAAGTATTTGTGGTTCTCTAGGTTAGCTGTAAGGAAGACAGATGTCTTCAGTTTCTTTAGATGTGGCATTTTATTTTAGTTATAGGATTTCGTGCTAAGGATATATGGCGGTGTTTGGTCAATCTCAGCCATCCCTCTCTTGCCTAATAGAAACAGGAGCCATTGCCCAGTCAGTGCAACTCCAATAACCAGCTCCTGAGACAAGGGCAACTGTGCTTTTCTGGGGTTTTTGGTCTCATCTTGGCTTCTTTCTTTCTGCCTTGCTTTCTACCTGTCTCCTCTTTTTGCTCTTTTCCTGTTTCTTCCACTGTCTCCATCTTGTTCTGTCACTGTCTCCAAGGAAGTGTCTGGAGTTTGTCCTTCCATATTTAGACCTGAGGATCACAGCTTCCTTAGTGAAGCTTTTTCTGATGCCCTAAACAGAATAAATCACTTTATTCTTTTGTTTATTATTATAATAATAATTTATTATTAAAAATACATCTCAACAAATCCATTATTGTGGACATCACAGTACTATGAACTTTGTTTACCTGCTTGTGTCCCAACTAAAGGGGGATTCCTTGGGGATGGTTCTATCTTACATATCTTTGTGTACCTGATACCTGGCAGAAAGCCTAGCAAACAGCGGCATTTAAGAACTTTATGCATTGAAGTACAGGCTTTTCAATGTACTAACCTCTGAAGGGAATCCATTTGAAAGCATCATTAATGAACACTGAATGATCCCTTTCTGTTTCTCATATTTTTGAGCTTGCTCTATATTCTTAATTATCATCTCTACTTACTATCATTATAAAATATCAAAGGAAAGTCATGGGAAATTATTACTATCTTATTCTGATACACCAAGACCTGATATTCACAGTTCCGGTATTCTTTGGTTTTCCCTGGTGGTCCATTCCACCCTTTGGTTTCTGACTTTTTAAAATAACAGCCTTTTGAGATCCAATTCACAACGATGAAATTCACTCTTCTAAAGTATACATTTCAGGGTCTTATAGTACATTAACATGGCTGTGCAACCATCAGTACTAATTTCAGAATATTTTCATCACCCCTAAAAGAACCCCCCTGCCAATTAGGAAAATTTCCATTTCCTTCAGCCCTGGAAATCACTAATATACTCTGTGAACTTGCTTATTCTGGACATTTCATGTGAAGTGCAGTCATACAATATGCAGTTATTTATCACTGACTTCTTTCACTTTGTGTAATGTTTTCAAGATTCTTCCATGTTGTAACATATATCAGTACTTTGTTCATTTTCATGGCTGAATAATGTTCCATCATATGGAGATGATGCCACATTTGGGTTATGCTTTCATCAGTTAATGGACATTTAGGTTGTTTCCACTTTTTGGCCATTGTGATTAATTCTGCTATGCATGTTCATGTATAGGTTTTTGTGTGGACATATATTTTCAATCATTTTGGCTATATATGTATGAGTAGCATTGCTGGGTCATGTTTAATCTTTGAGGAACTGTCAAACTGTTTCCCAAAGCAGCTGCAGCATTTTACATTCCCACTAGCAATACATGAGGGTTCCAGTTTATCCAGATCCTTACAAAACTTGTTATTGTATGTCTTTTTTATCTTTGACAACCTAAAGGAATGGAATGCCGTTTCATTGTGATTTTCATTTACATTTCCCCAATGACTACTAATGTTGAGCGCCTTTTCACATGCTCATTGGCCATTTGGTTTTTTGTGAGAAATGTCTAATCAAACCCTTTTCGCTTTTTTAGGTATTTGCTTTTTTATTGCTGAATTGTAAGAGTTCTTTATATACTCTGGATGCAATTACCTTATTGGATATATTATCTGCAAATGTTTTCCCCCATTTTGTGGGTTTTCTATTTTATTGTTAGTGTCCTTTGGAGGACAGCAGTTTCAAATATTGATGAACTCTTGTGGCGATTTTTTTTTTTTTTTTTTTTTGCATGGGCAGGCTCTGGAAATCGAACCTGGGTCACCAGCCTGGCAGGCGAGAATTCTGTCACTGAGTCACTGTTGCTTGCTCTCATGTTATTTTTAATTTTTTTGTGTGCTTTTTTTGTTATATTTAAAAAATCATTGCCTAATCCAGGGTTACATATATTTATGCCCATGTTTTCTTTTAAGTGTTATATTATCTCTTACATTTAGCTCTATAATTCACTTTGGTTAACTTAATATTGTATGAGGTAGGGGTCCAAATTCATTTTTTGTGTGTGGGCTGTATGGTGGAGGTCATGTTTCGTTCTTTTCCATGTGAGCACCCCATCATTGTAGCACAATTTGTTGAATTTTTGTTCATTTGTTTTTTGTTTGTTGGCTTGTTTGTTTTTTGGGGAAGTCAATTGTCTGGGAATTGAACCTGAGTCTCCTGCATGGCAGGTGAGGATTCTACCACTGCACCCACCTCCAAATTAATTTTTAATACAATTTTGTTGAGATATATTCACATACCTTATCATCCATCTGAATTATACAATCAATGGCTCACAGTATCATTATATAGTTGGGCATTCATCATAGAATCAATTTTAGCATTTTTCATTACTCCAAAAATAAAATAAGATAAAAACAAAATAGAATACCCAAAACATCCTGTAACCATTACTTATTTATGTCTTTATTCTGTTACTCATCTGCCCATATACTAGTTTTCACAATCACATGGTCACACGATAAAAACTATATGGTTATACAATCATTATCAAGAATCAAGTCTGCTTGTATTACAGTTCAACAGTTTCAGGTATTTCCTTCTAGCTATTCTAATACACTAGAAACTAAAAAGGAATATCTATCTAATGCATAAAAGTAACCCCCCAGAATGACCTCTCGACTCAATTTGAAATTTCTCAGCCTCTGAAACTTTATTTTGTTCCATTTCTTTCCCTCCTTTTGCTCAAGAAGGCATTCTGAATCCCAGGATGCCAGGGTCTGGACTCATCCTCGGGAGTCATGTCCCTTGTTGCCAGGTGTCGTGCCCCATAAGGGGGGAAGGTAGTGAGTTTATTTGCAGAGTTGGCTGAGAGAGAGGCCACATGTAGTAACAAAAGAGATTCTTTGAGGGTGACTCTTAGGCATAATTACGAGAAGGCTTAGCTTCTCCTTTGCAGAAATACATTTCATAGGGGCAAACCCCAAGATAGAGGACCTGACTTATTAAATTGGGAGTCCTTAATGCTTGTGAGAATATCAGGAATTCCCAAGGTGGGGAAGTATAATATTTCTACATTTTTCCCAGTCCCACAAGCGGACTTTGCAAATACTCTTTAATTTTCTGCCCAAATTACTCTGAGATGTATTGGGGTATTACATTACACTGTACAGAATAGCAGATCTCATTCCCTGTTCTAGATTGATTGTAAATATGTTGTTTAAGTCAACTGACCATACAAGTTAAATTAGATAGTGTGCTACAGAAAATATAAATTTTGTACCAAGTAATCATTTCTTCCTTTGGTCACATTCATTCTTTTGATATCCATACCCAGCTGTCCTGGCACCATTTGTTGAAAAAATTATTCTTTCCTCTTCCCACCTTGGTTGAAAATTGCTTGAAAATAGATATACAGGTTTATTTCTTGGCTTTCTATTCTTTTCCATTGGTCTATACTTATGCTTGTTCCAAACCGCCTTGATTAGTGTAGCTTTGACTTAAGTTTTGAAATTAGGAAGTATGAAACCTCCAGCGTTGTTCTCTTCTGGATCCTTTGCATTTCAATATGAATTTTAGGATCATCTGGTCAACTTTCACAAAATAGTTAGCTGGGATTTTGATAGGAATTGTGTTGAAACTATAGACCAACTGGATAGTATTACCATATTAACAATAACAAAACTCCTGACCCATAAATATAGGATATATTTTCATTTTTTAATGTCTTCTCTAATTCAACAATATTTTGTAGGCTTTAGTGTGCAATCTTTCACTTCATTTGTTCAATTTATTCATAAGGGTTTTATTTGAGTTGATTTTTAAGGACCTTTCATTTCAGTCTGAAGAACTTTCATTTCTTTTGTGTGTGTGTGTGTGTGTGCTGTATGGTGGGAGTCACATTTCATTCTTTTTCCATGTGAGTATCCCATTATTGCAGCACCATTTGTTGAATTTTTGTTGCTTGTTTGTGTTTTCCTTGTTTGTTTTTGGGAAGTGCATCTGAAGAACTTTCTTTACTGTTTACATAGAGCAACAAATTCTTTCATTTTGTTGTTCACCTAAGAATGTTTCAATTTATCCTTCATTTTTGAAGATGTTTGCCATATTTAGAATTCTTATTTAGCAATCTTCTTATAGCACATTGAAAATGTCATCCCACTGCCTTTTGGCCTCAATTGTTCTGATGAAAAATCAAAGGTACATTTTGTTGAGAAGATTTTTATGTTGTCCATTGCTTCTCTTTCTCAAATCATAATTTGTCTAGGTGTGGAAGTCTTGCATTAATATTACTTTTGATTTTGTTGAGCTTTTGGGGTATGCATATTAATGTTTTGCATCAAATTTAGGAAGTTTGCAACCATTATTTCTTCAAATATTCTTTTTGTTCATTTTCACCCTCCTCTCCTTTTGGGACTCCCATTATATGTATGTTGGTTTCTTTGCTTGTTTTTCACAGATCCCTGAGGCTCTTTTCATTTTTCTTCATTCTTTTTTTCTTCTTGTTCCTCAGACTAGCTAACCTTAATTAACCTATTTTCAAGCTCATTGGTTCTTTCTTCTGCTAGCTCAAATCTGCTGTTGAGTACCTCTAGTGAATTTTCAATTCAATTGCTGTATTTTTCATATTCAGAATTTCTATTTGTTTTAAAAATAGTTTTATTTTATTATTGATATACTTTATTTGGTGAGACATCATTATAATACTTTCCTTTGGTTCTTTAGACTGTTTCCTTGGATTATTTGTAATAGCAGCTTAAAAGTCTTTGTCAAATAAGTCCAGTATCTGGGTTTCTCAGGGACAATTTCTATTGATTGTCTTTTCCCTGTGCCTGAGCCTTACTTTTCTGTTTCTTTACATGCCTCATAATTTTTTTTTTGGGAAAACTGGACATTTTAAATAATACAATGAGGTAACACTGAAAATTGCAACCCCAAGGTATGCTGCTGTGGTTTGTTTAGGGACCTTCATGAATTAATTCTGAAAAGTCTGAATTTTTGTTGTTTGTTGTCACTGAAATCTCTGTTTGATCGGCTTGACGATTGGGCAGAGGTTTCCTTCAATGCCTGAATCAGTAATTCTTCCAACCTTTGCTTTCAGTGCTCCAGTATTTTAAATCTGTGCCCTAGTCTTTATGTCTCACTTGCACATGGACTCAGGGTCAGTCTGAGGGGAGAGCTTCATGCCTTCCAAGGTCTTTCCTGGGCAGACATGCAGCTCTACATACACTATGGACTTCCATTCCTAGGAATATACTGGAGCTTTTGCAAATTCCTATGAACATCTTGCTTCCAGCCTTTTTCTTTAAGTTTTTTTGGTCAGCTATTGTTTGCCCCAACTGCTATCCCTGCCTTAGTCAGCTGTGATGATGGACAATCACTGCTGATTGTTTTTAACAAGCACCCACATGAAAAGCCTGTTCACAGTGAGTGAGTTCTGAGTCACAGCCAATCCAGATTAGCCCCATGAGTGAGGATCTCCTGGGAGCCACTAGGCTGGTCAAGTGGTGACAACTCTCTGGGAATGGGGCTTTCTTGGGAGTTCCACACTATGCAATCCCCCTGTGGTTGCTCGACTACCAGCTCTCATGGGCAACCATAATAGTAAGATCATTGGTTTTCATGGTGACTGTGAAACTGGGATGGAAGTGGTTGGAAAACAGTAAGTTGAAATATCACAAACTAGCTGTTCTTACTGAGATTGTCTTTTTTTCCCCCTGGATAAATACCCCTGAGATCGTTTCAAGCCTTAAGTTAATTATTTGAATTCTGGAAACATTGATTATTTAAAATTAAATTTATGTAGTTCTCTTATTGCTTTTGGAGAGAAGTTGAGTTTTAGAGGTCCTTCTTCTGCCATTCCAGAAGTCCTCTTCCTCTAACTTATTTATTTAGTTATTTTTGTGTGCTGTATGGTGGGAGTCACATTCATTCTTTTTCCATGTGACTGTCCTGTTATTGCAGCACCGTTGGTTGAATTATTTTTTTTTGGGGGGGGGAGTACATTTTTAATACTTTGAATGTGTTCTTTCTAGAGCTCATTTCTAGAGGAACCAGATGACCATCTTTCAGATGGGAAAGCAGGATGATTTGTTTTCCTTTCAGGGATTATATACTGTTGAACTGACCATTTCCAGGAGGTATCCTGAACACTGAGATAACATACATTTAGTCTGAGATGTTAAATTGGACCCAACCCCTCAAAATCACAAACTAATAGGGTCGAGATGATTTTCTCTATTTCATTGCACTGAATCTATCTTCCCTTTTATCTCTGCTTGACAAGATGCAAATAGAAAACCTCATAAATACTCCACCATGATTCTTCACTTGGAGATGGAATCCCTTACCTCAAACCTCCCTCCATTGTGTGTCTAACAGCCTACTTCAAATGACAGAATCCTACACTCAATATATAAAGTTAGATGGATAAAAAGGTACAAAGTGCCAAGTACCAAGGTAGTTAAGTGGGGCAGAAAATATTGAGATAATTTGGACTTTTGTGATAGTTCTTTAATTATATCATTTAGATAACTGCCTATCCATTTAGGTTTAAAGGTAGACCTGTATAAAACCTCTTTCTCTTAATTTGAGGTACAATTTTCTCTCTCCAATTAGGAAATGGAAACACTTTTGAAAATGAATCAATCAAAATTTCGGGTTATTACAGTAACTAAACTCAAATCAAAACCTCTCTAGCAAGTCACATCTTGGAATTGCCAATGAAAATGGCAGGAAGCGCCAAGATGTCTGGGAGACGTTCAGGGGTGTTTGGACTTGCTTGGCATTGGTGTTTGTTTCCAATCACTCCAGAAAGTGGTGTGTTGGAAAACGAGTCTGTGAGGAAGTTTGCCAGAATAGCCCAGGGGACCTCTGGGAACAATCAAAGCAGGCTAAGCCACAAGGTTCCTGATATACCTACAGAACACGCTGTACTGCTTCTCTGAGCTATCACTTCACAAAAGAGGGAGCCTGCTTTCTTCCACTTGTGATTGTATGTTGGTTTGGAGCCATCCATTATCTCCGCCAGCCTTTAGAATGACTCATGTTTAATGCCAGCAAGGGGCTGCTTATCACTGTTATCCTGTATCTGTATAGTGTCAAAGGAAAATTTCTCTAGTTTTGGTCAAAGTTTCAAGGTTTGGGTTTGATTAAGGACATATACACAATGATTTGGAAGGGGACAAAGACCATCTGGTGATATGCTAGTTGTATAGCTGTCGGCACTTTAATTTTTCATTGAAAAGATATCTTGAAGATAATTAAACAAATCCTTTAAAATTGGTTTTAGAAGGGGGCACAAGGGTAGTTCAGTGGTAGAATTCTCACCTGGCATGTGGGAGACATGGATTCAATTCTTGGTCCATGAACTTCCCTAAAAATAAACATAAAAGCAAAACAAACAGGCAAAAATTCAACAAATGGTGCTGCAATAACAGGATACTCATATGGAAAAATAGGGAAATGTGATCAGAGCACACACAAAAATTAGTTTTAGAAGAGCAAATTATGATATCAAATTGATTATTTGGATTCACCTAATAGTATAATTCAAAGTAGCATAGGTTTTTGGACAACTTTCCACAAACTCCAATTTGTAAATTTATAATTGTCTTCCTATTTGCTGTTGATTGTGAAGTGGAGTGGAGTGATATGGCAAGAGCTGGAGAGGGTCATACTTGGCTTAAAATTTCATTCTACATCTTTTTCATGACTTCAAGAACACCCTTCTGGGCCTCAGTCTTTCTTATAGTAAAGTGGTTGTTTTAATGATTAAATTATATTAAATGAAACCAGTTGTGAAAATATTAGAGTAGGCTCTGACACAATAGGCACTTCATAAAATTTATTTTGAATCTGAATTCAATCTCTATGACTGCCCATTTTCCTACTTCCATGGATCATCTAAATGGCACATGGAAATCTTTTTTCCAAATCACCTTTGTAATTGTGGAGTTAGTATATTGCCTTTTTTTAACCATGAATTATTTTTCGGAAGCACATTTCTTCCTGTGAATCTCTGAAAAAGGCAGAAGAATAGAAATGAATATATATCCAGTCTATGCTAGGTTTTGAGAGTAAGAAAGACAAATATCTGAGGAATATTCATCTAATCCTGTTGCTTCCAAGTTCCTGGAGAATGGACTACTCCATAAATTGGCTCCACACAAAGGCCAAGGGCTCTTTGCATATCATCAAAGGTAGGAGAACTGCCTCTCCACAGGCTTCAGCTTTCCACGTGGAAGGAATTTCACTAGAGTAAACCTCCTGGTCTCTTACCCCATACTTTCCTCACTGCTCCCCAGGTGATTGGAGAGTTTGGAGGAGAGATTTTGTATACCAGTCCAATTATTTTCTTTTCTATGGATGTGCCTACAGATGCACATATTATGCCCTGACCCTGTTAGATTGAGTTGTTTACCTCAATTTGGACATGTTCTTGTCTTTATCCACACACTAGATGTCCTGAAGATGTACTTCAGGTAAGTGTGTTCCAATTGGCCAGGCTGGGTTTTCGTCCAGATTACTGGAGTCCTTTATAAGGAAAATGAAATTCAGACATAGAGAGAGAAGCTGCGAAGAGCAGCCAGAAGCTGGAAGTCAATGGAACCCAGAAGATAAAGAAGACACTGCTGCCACATGCATGGCCTTGTGATGGAAAAGCCAATGACCACAATGGAAGCCATTTCATTTGTTAGTTTTCCAAAACCCCAATATACATTTAGCTCACATGTCTGCTGACTTACTAGCCTCTAACTGCCTAAAAGATCCATCTTTATCAATGTATCCTCCTGTTCTGTGTTTCATATTTTGCTCCATGCAAAATAAAGTAATTTTCAAGTGAAATGAAAAATGTATCTTCAGTATGGTGCCTCAACTTTGCCCGCAATCCATTCTCTAGATGTAGTTGTAACTTGGTATACAATTTTCTTAATCTTATGTTCTAGCCCCCAAGTATCCATAATTGCTAACTAAGCTAATTATTACCATCACCATCATGGGAAAACTAGCTCTACCCCAAGAAAAATATCTCCAGATGCTTCTCAAGCTACAGCCCTTGGACTGCCAAAGTGTGGCAGCGTTTCAGGAAGGGACGGGAAGAATGTCTTCCTTGTCAAATCTGCCTTAAATTGTCAAAACTTGGAGTTCTAGAGAACTTCTCCTCGGGTCCAATATCTTACAGAGCCTTTCATGAATAAGAGTTTAATCATATTTTGGACCTTACCCCACTAGTCTTAGGACTTACCCGTAGACTAAGGGTTCTAATGGGAACAGATGGAATAGCATCCCTACCATTCTTCTCCTCTCATTGTATCAGACCCCAACCACAAACTCCCTTCTCCCACTCCCCTTATGAAGCAGGAGCTCCACTGTATACAGCTTAGCACAATTAAACACTCAGGGTGTGGATACCAGAGTGAAGGTTGATGGATATTGGTCTTTTGATGTAACATATGAGCCCAAACTTGTTGTCTTAAAACATAGTTTGTGTACTTTCTGTTGTTGTTTCTTTTCAGTTTCCTCTGAACACTGGTGGGCATTCCCTACTATTATAGAAGACAAGTTTTTATGTCTGTTTATCCATGTCTTCAAGGATAGTTTTATTCAGCATCAGAATATGTCAAGCAGACTTCCATGGCTAAAATTGCCATTGTCCTGTAAAAATGACAATACTCATTTCATTAAAAAATAATTTGTTACGAGAACCACAAGATTCATACTTGCACTGCTATTTAGGTGCAGGTGTTTGGAAGCAGCCCAAGGCCCAGATTTTGCTCTTCAAAAAGAATCCGAGGTCTAAAATCACCTCCTCTTTTTCCCTTTGGATGACATCCCTTAATTGATGAAATTGGACTCTTGGGAACACTAAGTCTGGGAACTAGTTTTAAGGTAGGATGTGAATACACACAGAGGCCAAAGGGAGAGACGTGAACAGAGCAATGAGGAGAGAATGTATCCCACATGTCTGGAAAGTAGTTTTTAATCCTTGAGTTTTTATTGCTATGAAAAATGGCTAAAATTGCCATTGCAAATTAACCCTTGGCTCCATGCAAATAAAGTAATTTTCAAGTGAAATGAAAAACATAAGAGAAAAATCTCATCCTGAAGTGTGTCCACATTTTCTAAGAGCTTTAAAATAACAACTAAAAGTACTCTTTTGTATTTATTGGCACATTTTACATTGGAAATGATGGGAAACAAAATCGCTGGAAAACAAAAAATGAAGAAATACACTCTTTACCATGGGTGTAGATGCAACTTCATGAATCTAACATTTATTCCCTTATGGCCTGGACAGTGAGAGGCCCATAGAAATAGAAGTCAGAATATTTCTGGAAATGGAGAGGGAGAAAACAGTAAACACTAGCTGATAGATAGGGTTTGGGGGTGATTCTCCTAAGGTGTCTATATCATGTTAGACCTAGCCACTCATGATTGGTTCCAATGAAGCTGGCATTTGCAAACTAATATGTATGAATTCAGGCCCTTTGAAGGCCAATGGATATGCCAAAGCCCAGGGAAGACACAGAGATGCTAAAAGGCAATCAAGGTTTAGAGCAGATACTCATACAGGAACCACTGTAGGCACATAAATTGTATTCTCTTCTAGCCACAGAAGGGTTAGCAGAAAGCAACTCCCTCATAATAGCAAAACCAGCAAGTGCTTAAGAGACGTTGTGAGGAAGAGACACCATTACGTCTTCTGGGTAACAGGAGATGGTTCTAGTAAGAGCTAGCATCTAGTTCAGCACTTATGTTGTGGTGGGCAATGTTCTCAGATCTTTAAATGCATTAACTCATTTTATCCTCACGATAACCGTATGAGGTGGAAACCATTATTATCATTCTGTTTGCATATAAGGAAATGAGGACAGGAATGCTGGTAATTGGCTATGGTGGAGGAGCAGCTGGGATTTCAGCCTCTACTGTCAGCTCCAGGAGTCATGTCCTTCTCTACCGGCACAGGACCCCGCATGAGGGGCTTTGGTTCTGACCCTGCAGATACATGGAGCCATGAGATTAAGTAATTCACTTCTAAAGCAAATATGGATATGAAACACAGAGCACAAATCATTCATTATCTAAATTCATTAAAAACCAGACATTTCTTTTAAAATAAGTGGCCAGCCATCAGCATTGGCTCATACTCAGTAATAACTACTGCCCCTTCTTCTTTTGTTTTACTGTAGTTAAGAACTAGTGGGGTAAAAATGCTTGAGTAAGCACTTGGGTTACATGGGGAGACCTTAAGAATGCTCTACCAACAAAGGACAATCACTCAAGGGTGAAGCGCAAACCGGGAAAGGACAGTTTGCTTTTCCTGAGATGGAAGGGAAAGAAAGAAGAAAAAGGTCAGTGGGGAGCAAGCGCCATTTGCAGGAAGACGTGTGATGGGAAGACAAGATGAGGTGTGGGCTATGGAGGAGCCAAGAAGCACCCCCAAATTCCATGCTTTTTCAGAGAAATTTGAGTAAGATGGTGTCTAAAAGATGGATTTTAAAATTTGAGCAATGCCACAGCAGTCTGCTCTTCTGAAACATTCAATAAAATCCCCTTTGCTCCAGCAGATCCATGTGAGGGAATGTTTTTTAAAAAATTAATTTTAATTCTTCAAGAATCAGTAAAAGGACTGAGCTTCACAATTCGGTGGCACCTTGTGGCACTGAGGTAGCATGTGTGAAAGTGAACGATGAAGACTGAAGGAGCTTACCGAAGGGGTAAGACTCAAGCTGTGGAGCTTTGCATTGGAGCCTCACTACCATCTACTGGTACAGGACATTCACCAGTTAATGCAACTGAAACAGTGGGGCCCTTTACAAGAGATGATCAACTTAACTCAGTTCACTATTTTCTTTTCAGTTACAATCAACTTCCAAAGCAAGGGATTTCCCATTTTGCTTGCTAATACTCTAAATTTCCTCACTATCCTTTTTTGAGCTGCTATGTGCTCCAGCAGCTTTGCCAGGACACTGAAAGTCTATCCATTTTTTTTTTTTAAATTGACTATAGCAGAGAGACTATTTGCCAGTTCCAAACAGCTATTTGCTTGGAACCCCCCACTTTCTGTGTGAAACTGTGGCATGTGAATCTGGACTGTCTCTTTCAACCCCGATTAGAGCTTTGTCACCCTACTGCCAATATGTTACCCACATTTGGGGAATTTCTTAAACTTTGAATGGATCACTTTCAAGTCTCAGGGCTCCTTTCCCATCAAAAACGTTCTCTCACGGGCCTGGTTCATATTGCTAATCTCTTTTCAGCTTCCATTAGCATCACTCTTCCTTATAAATCATATATCTTCTTTCTGTGTCTCACTGTAGAAGGAATTCTAAGCAACACCCTGGAAGGAGAACATTTGAGTCCCTCCCAGACCTTGCCCCATGTGTCTCTTCTTTTGGCTCCTTCCTATTCTTATTTTTTCCATTACAATAAAACTATCACCATAAATGTAACACTTTCCCTAGTTCCTGAGTGTTTTCTAGTGAACTGTCGATCATGAGGGGGTAGTGGGAGCCCCCAAATTTGCAGCCAGTTTGAAAGAAGCACAGTGGGTCTGGGAACTCCTGTATTTATACTTAGTGTCTACAGGAGAGCAGTCTTGTGTGGAGGTGTTTGTGGTCTTGGCTGGTGAAATCTCCAGGTCATTGGAGTCAGAATTGCTTTGCAGGGTGAAAACTAGGTTTCTTCTCTCCTAGCCTAAAAGTAAAAATATTTAGACATATGGGTCACAGAAGCCACTTATGCTCAAACTATTTCCTCAAAGCCACAGTCAAATATCTCCTGCATTACCAAGTCCTGGCAGCACCAGTGTGTGCTCTTCTCATCAGACCTGGAAGGCATCCCGGCCAGGCACCTCCACCCACCTGGCTGAGCTCGTCCCGTGCAGACTGTCTGACTCTGCCCAGCTGCCACCCAGCCCTGGACAGACTGGGCTGCCCGCGGGGGCCACTGCGGAAGCCTGGGACCACGCTCAACGTCTGAGTGGAGTTTTCCACTTGGTGTTTGGCTTGGCCCGCTCACCACGGTGTCTTGCCAACCCTGCAAACTCGCATCAGAAGTCACTCGTCCCTGGGTGGGAATTACTCCTCCCACCGCCGTCAGGAAACTGTGCTCTTTCTCTGTGAACCTGGCAGGACGTCCATCTGCCCAGGCCCACAGATTTGGAGGCCAGGCGTACCTCTGTGAAGAACGTGTCCACACCCAATGGGCTTGTTCTAGGAAAAGCATCTGGGGTTGAGGTGTTGGCCAGGTCTGTCTGCTGAAGAAAACGAGAAACTCATAAATGTAGCACTGGCAAATCCTCCACGGTAAATAGTGGAGATGATGACTGTTCCAGCTCAGCAGCCTGAGTAAATGGCACACGACGTTATCTTGGAGACAGAGTTTTGTGTTTGGGTCCACAGCCTTAGGCACTTAGCAAACTGTTGTGCGAAGCAGGCGGGTACCGGGGCACACACGGCCGGGCCTGGGGTAGAAGTCTTGGCTCAACTCCACGGCCTTATTCCCTGCTCAGCCTTCCCTGGCATCTGGGGATGGTTGATTTCTATTTTCTATTCTTGCGCTTGGGTCACCTTTTCTTTCACAGGGCTGTGTGCATGGCAAATTAAGGGGAAGACGATACGTTAAATCAGCAGACATCTAAATTACCTTTTATCTGGCATGGCACGGGGCATGTCACTTATTTTTAAACTAATTACACAGGTAAGTAGACAGCTCAATAAATTATCACAGAGTGAACCCATCCATCCTTCTACCGCCCAGGACAAGAAACAGGACAGTTATTTGTACCCACAAGTCACTCTTGTGCCCCTCTGCTCACTACCAGGCTTCTCATAGAAAGTCTTTACCCATAATTTTAAGCTTTAAATACACAGAATCATACAATATGTACTCTTTTCTGGTCTCACTTTGTTCAAAATCAAGCTTCTGAGATGCATGCATTTTATTGTAAATAGCAGCAGTTCATCATTTAAAAAAATCATAGCCTAGTATTCCACTATAGGAATACACAATAAATCATTTATCCATTCTGTTGCCAATGAATATTTGGGTTGTTTCCAGTTTTGAGCTATTTTAACTAAGGCTCTGTGTTTCTGTGCTAATAGTCTTTTGATGAACATTTATGTGCATTTCTGTTAGGTATCAAACTAGAAGAATTGTTGTATTTCAGCTGCAGATGATATTACAGAATGTTTCACATAGTGGTTGGATCCCCTCACATTCTGATCAGTCAGGTATTAGAATTCCAGTTTCTCCAGACCTCATCAACACTTGTTATTGTCAAACTTTTCAACTGTAGACATTCAAAGTTGTGAAGTGGTAACTTGTTGCCACTTGTTACCTAATGACTAATAAGATTATACACCTTTTTATATGTTTAATGGTTATTTGTGTACCCTCCTTCTTTTGAAATGATTCAGTTTTTTGTCCCACTTTCCATGGGTTTGTCATTTTTTCGGTGCATAGTCTGGGACTCAAACCTGGGTCTCCCGCATGAAGGGTGAGCATTCAACCACTGAACCACCCATGCACCCTCCCTGAGTTTGTCTTTTACTTACTGGTTTATAGGTGTGCTTTATATAATTGCAATAACATCCTTTGTTGCTTATATCTTCTCCTACTCTGGGTGCTGTCCTTCTATTGTCATATAGTGTCTTTGGATGAATAGAATTTTCTTTATCGTTAATGTTTTATGTGCATGTGTGTGTGTGTCCTTTTTAAGAAATCTTTGTCTACCTCAAGGTCATAAAAATTTTCATCTATGTTATCTTCTAGAAGTTTTACTCTTTTAACTTTTACATTTATATCTACAATCAGTCTAGAATTGATTTTTGAGCATGAGGTGAAGTAGGTGTTAAATTTGTTTTCTTTCCATAGGGAAGTCAATTGATTCAAAACCCATATATGGAAAAGAACATCCTCTCTAAAGGACTTGGGTGATATTTCCTTTTCAGCATCACCTGGAAATACGTCAAGGGCCTATGCATGTGTTTCTAAATGTTCCTCTTGGTTTCATTGGTCTATTTGTCATTACTGCCTTCTCTTCATTACCATGCTTTTACACTTTGAGATTTCTGGTATCATCCATTCTCCAACTTTGTCCTTTATTTCTTCATTTGTCAGGAAAGGGTGGAGGGTGGTGGGGCAGGCAAACTTGTACTCTCATATTTCCATAGAAATGTTAGAATTAGCTTGTCAATTTTTACAAACAAAACTTACTGAGAGGGTGGGCCACGGTGGCTCAGCAGGCAGAGTTCTTGCCTGCCATGTTGGAGACCTGGATTCAATTCTCGGTGCCTGCACGTGCAAAAAAAACCAAAAAACAAAAAACAAAAAAACACACCCACACAAATCTTACTGAGATACTTGTTGAAATTGTGTTACATATAAATCAATTCTGGGACAGTTGGCATGTATAAAATACTATTTCAATCTGCGAACATGAATCATTCCTCCATTCATTCTATCTTCCCTGTTTTCTCTAAATCCTGTTTTGTATTTTTCTGTGTCCCAGTTTGCCTGAGCTGCTATCACAAATACTGCACAGTGGGTTGGCTGAAACAATGGGAATTTATTGTCTCGAGGGTTCAGAGGCCAGAAACCTTGCTACCTCCAGTGGTGGGTAGCACTTTGGTGCTGGCTTCGTGGCAGTCCTTGGGTCCCTTGGCTTCTATCCCTGGTCTTGCCACATGAGGATGTCTTCTCCTTTCTCTCTTTATAAGCACTCTAGTAATCTGGATTAAGACCCACCCTCATTTAGTTGGGCCACCTGTAACTTAAAATAACATCTTCAAGAGGTTCTATCTACAATCCATAGGAATGTGGATTAGATTATGAATGTGTTTGTTCCTGCGATGCATAAACTCAATCCACCACAAGGAGTTTCGCACATTTTTGCTAGATTTATTCCTGGATGTCTTTAAATGATTGTCATAGGTTGGACCCTTCAGAAGCAGATGAGAGAATATTTGTTGTACAGGATATGTATAAGGGATTGGATAGAAGAACAAGCCAAACTGCAATGCAGGCTGACAAAGGCTCAGCCCACCCTACAGGTGCTCTGGAGAAAATATAACCAGTGAGAGTTGTCTTTTCCCATCAGTGACACCTCTAATATCACAATGTATAGGGGTGACTGTGTCGTGTGACTCTAATGGCAGAGATGCTTGCACCACAGTCTAGACCAGCTGCAAAGCCCATTCTGGTCTCAGCCCCTTCAAAGCTGGCAGCTTTTCATGTCACCCAGTATATAAGACAAAGCAGTATCCCTAGTCTGTAACATGCTTCCCCTGGAGCCCGGAGAGATCTACCAGGCATTGTAGTTTCTTCTCTGTGAAGGGAATGCAAAATTCAGTAATTTGGCTTTTACTTTGGAAGGGTTTTTCTGACATGCCTCTGACCACTGGACCCTTAGAAATTTTACTTATGTGGAAGGCCCAGATGTCCTTAAGTGTCAGGAACCAATTGCCGCCCCTCCCCCTACTCCAAAATTGGGCCTTGATTTGGCACAACAGCCCAAACTTATTTGGGTGTTTTCACTTTCTCTGCCTCTTAGTCTTGGGCCTGTGCTCACTTTCCTTTCCTTTACCCTGTAGAAGATGAGATGTTCTCAGTGAGCCATCTAGGAGGCCTGGCTTTCACACTTACCTCTCAATTGTCTGATAGTTGCCTGTAGGTCTTCAGTTTCAGTTTTTAGGGCATCATTGGCACTCAGCAGTAGCCACCTGCCCCCATTGTCTTATAGTTTCTATTTTACCCCACACTTAACAAAACTCAGATATGCTGCATTTGCTGACACAATTCTCTCCATGGGCTCATTAGCCAAATCCATCACTAGTGACAGCTTACTTAATGGGGCAGTTGACTCAATGGAAGTTATTTGGTGTCGATTTTGCTCCATTAGTGATGGGATCTGTAATGTCAGTGAGGCAGCAGATGGCTCAGTGCTAGATCCCAACCTTATGCCTACTTTCTCAGGCCTTCCTGGTAATGGTTGTTGCAGGTTGGTAAAGGGGATGTGGTGGTGGAGTTTGGCATGAAGGTCATTCATCAGTGATGAGCATCTTTGGAAGGGCGGAAGAAGAGGCAGGATTGGAAAGAGAGAGAATGTGTGCTCCAACGTAGGATGGACAAAGCCTTGGCCAACTCCACTGAGACCCCTGGGACGTATGTTTCTGCACTGGTTTACCAGAGCTACTAAGACAAATACCAAAATGGTTTGGCTACAACTATGGGAATATATTGTCTCATGTTTTAGAGGCTGAAAGTCCAAAGTCAAGGTCTTGACAGGTCGTGCCTTCTCCCAGATTTCTGGTGCTGGCTTGCAATCCTTGGGTTTCTCTGGCTCACTTCTCTGCCTCCATCACACAGCAATCTGCATCATTCTCTGACTTCTGGTTTCTACCAACTATACCTGCCCTTTCTTTGCTTATAAGGATGCCAGCATATGGATTGAGGCTCACCCTGATTCAATTTGCCCTTATCTAAACAGGATCTTCAAAGATCCTATTCGCAAATGAGTGTGCATCTTAGCTTAAAAGAGCACTTTCAAAGGTCTGACTTATAAATGGGCTCACACCCACAGCAGCAGGGAATAATAAGACTTGAGCATGTCTTTTGTGGAGGATGTCATTCAACCCCAGCAATGTTTCATAAAGGCTGTCCGCTTGTGTCAGGTTCAATGGTATCTCCTTAAAATTCATGTTTACCTGGAACATGTGAATGTGACTGTGCTGGTTTGAAGCCGTTAGGTACCCCAGAAAACCATATTCTTTTAATTGCCTTTTTTGGGGGTTGGATGGGGGACAGTGCATGATCTGGGAATCGAACCCAGGTCTCCCTCATGGAAGGTGAGCATTCTACCACTGATCCACCTGTGCACCTTACCATGTTCTTTTAATCCAATCTTGTGGGAGCAGACCTGTTATTGGGTGGGAACTTTTGGTGACATTGTTGCCATGAAGATGTGACCCACCCAATTCAAGGTGGGTCTTAATCCTTTAACTGAAGTCCTTTAAAAAGAAAATAAAAGACAGAAAACACACAGAGGGCTGAGAGCTGACTCAGAGCAGAGAAATGAAACCAAGACATTTGGAGATACTAAGAGATGAAACTCAGGGTTTGTCCCGGAGAAGCTAAGTGAGACATGTGGATGCTTAGAGAGAAAGCCACTGGAATCAGCAGAAAGCAATGAACTGGGAGCAAGGACCAGATGCCAGTCATGTGCCTTCCCAGCTGACAGATGTATTCCAGATGCTGGTTGCCTTCACTCAAAGTCAAGGTATCTTTCTCTGGATGCCTTAATTTGGACATTTCACAGCCTTAGAACTGTACATTTGTAACTATTTAAATCCCCTTTGTAAAAGCCGATCCATTTCTGGTATATTGCATTCTGGTAGCTTCAGCAAGGCAAAACAGTGACCTATTTGGAAATTGGGGGTTTGCAAATGTAATGAAACTAAGATGAGATCACAATGTATTACTGTGGGCCCCCATCCAACAAGAAGAGGGAAATCTGGGCACACAGAGACAGTTCATGGGGAAAACAACCATGGGACAAGCAAAACGGAGATGGGAGTTGTGCTGCCACAAATTAAAGGTGCCAAGGATTGCTGAGAACCCCAGGAGCTAGAAGAGGCCAGGAAGGATTTGTCCCTCGAGCCTCTGGAAGGAGCCTGGTCCTGATGATGCCTTGATTTCGAATTTCCAGCCAGAACTGTGAGACAGTATATTTCTGTTGTTTTAAGTTGCCTGCTTGCGGTACTTGGTTACAGCAGTTCCAGAAGCCAAGATGCCCTGGGGTGATGAGTCATTGGATATGGGGCTGGCTCAAGAGCTGGGCAGCTTTCTGTTGGAGGGGAAGACCCTGTAGGGCTGGGAGCTAGCAGCTGTCGGCGGAGAACACTCCCTTAATGGGGGTAGCAAGGCTTTAAGAGGAAGGTAATGACTCATCTCTTTGTCCACCTTGTAGATGATATTTAAATTTTTAACATTTTTCTAACGGTTGATTTTTATGGAAATACAATTGATTTTTTTTAAATATATTCTTTTATATAGCAACCCTGATAAATTTACTTATTCATTCTAGAAGTCTGTGTATTCTTTTTGGTTTTCTTTATTTAGTTCAAGTGCACAGACATATCAATCACAATTGACTGTATACTGGACCATTTTGTAAGTGTCAATACATTTCAAAAGATTGAAATCAGGCAAGGTTTGTTTTCAGACCATAGTGAAATTAATCTAGTAATAGCCACAAAATCGTCCCGCATTTGGGAATTAAGCAATACACTTCCAATTAACACATAGCTCAAATAAGAGCTCAAAATAGAAATAAGAAAATATTTTCATGTGAAACACAAATAGCAAATATTAAAACTCATGCGACACAGTTAAAAAGGAACATTTACAGTTTTCTTTAATTGCATATATAAGAAAGACTGAGCATCAATGATCTAAATATCATCTCAAAAATTAGAAAAAGAATAGCAAATTAAATAAAGTAGAAGGAAAGAAATAACTAGAACAGAACTTCTGTTCTTGTTTTCCTGTTGCCATAGAGATGTCACACATCTCCTTGGCCCTCTTGGATTGCTCTAAAATAGCACTTTTATCACTTCCTGGACCATGTTAGGACTGTGTCTCCCCACCCCTCATTTTGTGCTTTGTAACATATATTTCAAGCACAACCGCCCCCCAAGAAATTCCTTTTGCCGTTTTTTGCAGCCAGTATTAATTATCCACATACTTATCTTTTCTATTGTTATTCATTCTCCCTGAATTTCCATGCTCTCTTTTGGGACATTTTCCTTTTAGTGTAGTTCAACTGATGACAGATTTTCCCTGTGGTTGTTTGTCCGAAGTCAACCTCACTTTATCTTACCTTTAGAGAACTGTTTTCTTCAGGCATAAAATTGTAGGTTGGTAGCTGCTATTCAGCATCTCACCATGCCATTTTATTGTCTTATGGCTGCCATCATTTCTGTTGAAAGTCAGTTCTATTCTTTGAAGATTTTCTCTGGCTTCTTTAAACAAATTGTCTTTGATTTTTAGTAATTTTACCATGATGTAAAACTGGGCATGGCTTTGTTTCTATTTATACTGCTTTGGTCTAATGGGAGCATTTTGGATATATGTGTTTATGTCTTTGTCATTTTTGAAATATTCTCAGTCAATTTTATTTAAAATACTGGTTCTGTCCCACTATCTTGTGTCCTTTTGAATCTCCAAAAATCTGACTATTAGATCTTTTAACCATGCCTCATATATCTTTTATGCACTCTATTCTGTATTCCGCATTCTTTTCTTTCTCTCTTCAGCCTAGATATTTTTAATTGAACTAACTTTTGATTCTAGTACTCTGTTCCTCTGTGTTTATTTAGCTGTTTAATCTGTTTATAAATGTCTTACTTTCAGTAATCACTTTTTCAATTCAGATCTCCAATGGATGGTTTTGATTGATTCCAATTTCTGGCCAATTTCTTCATCTTGCCATCTATTTTCTTGGAAACATTAATCACAGTCATTTTAGTGTCCTTGTGTGAGGACTTCAAGGTCTGCATTGCCTGGAGTCTGTTTTTATTTGTTTATTTTTCTTGGTTTCTGAGCATTTAACTTTGTCTGCTGGCATGACCAGCACTTTTTTTTATTTTTTATTTTTTGTGACCAGTGATTTCTAAGGTTAGATACCAGATATTGCATCTGAAGAATCATGGGGATAATTTGTAAAGTTCTGTCTGAAGTCATCTTTCTCTAAAAGGATTTAATATTAATATGTTAGATGGTTGAGGTAGATGCAGCCTGGCTTAGCTTGGCCTTTCACTGAGCTGGTTCAACACTGGGTTTTAATCCCTAGGATGGTTTGGTGTTTAATCCTCAAGTCTTGTACTTGCAAAGTCTTTGCTTAGTCTTTGTTTACTAAGATCCGTCTTCTTTGGAGGCCCCTGAACTCATTCAGCTCTGCCTTACTTTTCGTTCAATCAATCTTTTAATTTCTGAGTTTAATATGGAACATGTAGGAAAGTATTATTTAGAGATCAAAAGAGGTGCTCCTGGAGAGAAAAAAATACAGTGTTTGATCATTACCTAATTCTTCCTTCCTCTCTTTGTCCACTCTTCTGTCTTTCATTCTGTAGTTCTCCTAAACCCCCTGCCCAGTATTTTTCTTTCTTCCAGGGTTCATAATCTCTACCCCATTCTTATTCCTTCAGTCCTTCAGAAAAGGAAGGTAAGGACATTTCTGAGTTATCAGTGGAAGCTTAGGTTATGGCTAGGTGAAGTACTACCATGATTATTAATCATAAAATTTGGAGTGTCAAGGAGGTGCATTTGTGTTTATCTCTGCAGGAGGATAAGGCTGCTGAGATGGCACGTGCATCCAGAAATGCCTTTCTCTTCCTCCTCTCTTCTCTTGTTAACAAGTGTCAACCATCAATGCCTTTGCATATCTTTATCCACTTAAGCACTGTTATGATTCGTGACTCAGCCCAATAGATAGTGTTATGTATTGGTGATGGCCTAGGCAGCATTGCATAAAATCCCACATTTGTTAACATTTGAGGAAACTTCTGAGGTATAGTTAAATCTCCATGCTAATTTATGGATTCACGAACAACTCAATAAATGACCTTTCCATTTTCTTTGAAACTCTTCTACATCATCTTATTTACAATTCTTGAACTTAGACCTATATTCCATAAATTGAAGTGAGATCTTCCCTGTCTCACTGCTGCCCATCACACAGCTTCTGTTTTGGTACTCTTCAGAATAAATTTTAACTCTGTCATACGGCATTCCCTTAAGTTCTTAAATTCAGCTCACAGGATTCTAGATGAATCCCATCTTCCTAAAGTGTTTTTTCTTCTTTTATCAGTTATGATAAGTTCAAATCTGAGTATCAAAATAAGAGTAACTTGAACAAGTTAGAAAATTATTCCCCTCTCATGTAGAAGTTTGTAGGTGGTAGATCAGGAAGGTAATGGTAGTTTGCTTCTCAAACTCTTTCAGACTCGAGGCTCCTTCTAACTGAGTGTTCGTGTGTCATGGACTTCATTCCCAAGGTCACCTCATGGTTCAAAATGACTGCGTCCCCTCTTGCTATCATGCTCATATTCCAGTCAGCAGGTAAGAGAAGCGGACAAAGGAGAAGTGGCAGAAGATCTTGCACAGCCGCCACTGAAGGATAGTTTTCAGAAGTTGCCTCAGGAGAAGACATCTATTCACATCTTGGTGACCTGAAACCTGGCCACTTTGTCACATCAGCTGCTAGGGAGTCTTTACTCTGAGTGGCTGGATGTCCAGCTAAAATCAGTGTTCTGTCACTGTGGGAGAAACACAGAATGGTTTTCGGAGGACAGCTAGCCTTTCAGCCATATAAGGTTTCTGGATGCATAAGTGTTCTGGTTGCTCTTGTAGGTGTGAATTTTAGTTTTCCGTTGCCTTCTTAAAACACGGTCCTCCTAATGAACATAGTTCATTATCTTACAAGCCTTGATTTTCAACACAAACTAAAATCATAGCTATCATTTTAGAATCCACATTTCACCATGGGTGTTTTAGTTTCCTTGGCTACTCAAGCAAACACAAAGGGAATTTATTACCTCACAGTTTTGAGGTGAACAGAAAGTCAAAACAACATCAAGGTGATGCTTTCTTCCCAAAGACTGTGGCCTTCTGGGGTTGGCTGTTGGTGGTCTTTGGTCCTGGGCTCCTTTGTCACATGGTGTACCTGTTTGAAGCTATTATGTACCCCAGAAAAGCCATGTCCTTTAATCCTCATTCAGTATTGCTGGATGGTATCTTTTTTATTATTTCCATGGAGTTTTGACCCATCCAATTGTGGGTGATAACTTTTGATTAGGTGGTTTCCATGGAGATATGTTTCCACCCATTCAATGTGCAGTTGCTAAGCAGAGTCCTTTAAGAGGAAGCCATTTTAGAAGATGCTAAAGAGCCACTAGAACCAAGAGACCTACTAGAACTGACAGAGCCAACAAAATGGACAGAGCCCCAGGGAAGCCATTGAAGAGAAAGCTAGCAGATCTCACCATGTGCCTTTCCAGCTGAGAAACACTGAACATTATCAGCCTTCTTGAACCAAGGTATCTTTCCCTGGATGCCTTAGCCTTGTTTTAATTTGGACATTTTCACGGCCTTAGAACTTTAAACTAGTGACTTAATAAATTCCCCTTCTTAAAGACTTCCATTTCTGGTATATCACCTTCTAGCAGCTTGCAAACTAAAACATGTGGCAAAGCTCATGACAGCATCCCCTGGGCTCTCCCTTCTCTTTGAGTCCATTGATGTTCCGTTTCTGGCTGCTCCCTCTGCCTTTCTCTCTTCTGAATTTCATTTCACTCATAAAGATGCAAGTAAGAGGATTCAGACCTAGCCTGATGGGGCTGGGCTATACCTTAACTGAAGTCGCTTCACTGAAACGTCCTACTTTCTCTGGGTCCACATCTGTAGGAACAGATTCAGTTTAAGGACATGTTTTTCTGGGGTGCATCCACCTGAAACTCTCACAACGGGTTAGGGTTAAGGGCAGGTAAATAGTTGTCCTCTGTCACTCTGGCTTCCCTATTTTGTGAAGTGCAAGGAGTATGTCATGCTTCTAGGCCACTTGACAAATTTCCAGATACTCTCTGAAAATGCTTGAGCTGATTCTCCTAAGCTTGCATAAGAAACCAATGAAGGACTGTGCCTTTTCTCTTCCTACTGTTTAAGGCAGATTTTTGATTGGCATTGTTACTATCATTACTTACTGTGTTGCAGTCACTGTGCTAAATGATTTATACATGTATTTCTTCCAACACTCTCAACAGTCCTGTAGGGTAGACATTGTTGTGTCCACTTAGAGTCATGCATGTCGATGCCAGGGATTCAAATCATTTATCGCAAATCTCAAAATGGTAGCAGAGACAGGATTTAAATTAAACTTAAGACCTGTGCTTTTGATTACTATGCTGTATTGATTTTGGAAAAGTCTTCTTCCTTCTTCCCCTCAAATAAATTAACTTTGGTTATAAAGAAAGGAGACTTTTCCATTTGACATAAATGTATATTTTGAACTTGAAAAGCAAACTGCCACCTACACACACACACACACACACACACACACACACAAACATACAGTTGGTGACATAACAGAATGAAATATCATTTTTTCTGGACATCTGAATTATTGTTAAAATGGCCTTTGGCATATGTTTATAAAGCTAGGTTTATAAGCTTTAAGAAATGACCATTTGTAGATCTTCAGTTATTACCCATGGATTTTTGGACTTTGTGAAAATACACAGTATGGAAAATTTCTGCAAGTCTAGCAGAAATAAACTTTTATGGGGAAAGCCTGGGTAGAAAAATTAATGGAGAGTATAAAGCCACTGCAGACTCCTTGGATTGCTAGTAGATTAGAAAATGAACAGGTATCTGCATGAGCAGCAGCCAGACTGCTTATTATACATTGCTCTCCTCTCTGGTTGCGTTACATGATGTAACCCAAGGAATCAGAAACTGGATCTGCACTGGGGAGCGTGGAGGACCACAACTCCCTAGTGCCACAGTTTCTGCCGACCAGAGAGGCCACACTCCTTGGAATCATTTCGGAAATAAACCCCAGCCTGGAATTCGTTGGAGACCTTTGCTAAAATGCTTACAGATAGAGCAGATAACGCTGATGCCTGTTCAGAGACAGCAGCTCTGGACTTCCAGACAACCGTCTGGATTCAACCTCTCTGCTCACCGCCTGCACCACAAAAAGCCCTGGGCTAGGCCTCGGTGCCTGTTCCCAGGGGTGTCTCCGTCTGGAACCCCACGGCCTGTGGGTCTCTAAGCACTGGTCTTCACGGGGTCGTCTGTTTCACGTGGGCTTGTGTATCTGAGACAGAAATGAACTATTAGGAGGGATTTAATTAGCAATGAGGGAGAGGAGTGGCATGTTCACTTCTGCTTGTTCCCACACAGCATAGCAGTTCTCATCAGTTCAACTAAATTTCTGCTTTTATTAGATACAGCAGTTTTGATTTAACACTTAAGTCGCTTTCTCCCAACATGCGGTCTTTGGACAACAAGCCATGGAATCATCCAAGGGGCTCATTCATTGAAAGGCAGATTCTTAGGCCCTACTCCAAACTCATGGAATCTGAATGGGAGTAGGGCTCAGGAATCTGCATTTGTAATACATTTCCCAGGTGATCTGATGCACGTTGAAGTTTAGAACTGCTGCCTTAGTGGGCCAAACACCAAGTCAAGATATCTGGCATGGAGTTGACTTCCTGCTCCTTTTCTTGCCTTATGAGTTCCTGCTCTTCCTCCTTAGCTTTATCCTCCTGTCCTCCCCCCCCCCCCATAATGTAATGGAGATTTGGGAGCAAATTTATGATGCACAGGATAGTCCAAGTTCTATTGTGTAGGTATCTTTTTACATTTAATATGCACCAGACCTGGGGATGGTCATACACTCATGGTCCCTAAGTTGTTTGAGTCTTGGGACACTGCCACATTTCCCCTGTCCCATAGGAGCTCTCCTTTTAGCCTTCCCCAGCACCGCCATCTCCTTCCTTTCACACACACACTGAAAGATAAATACCCTGTCTTTGGGTCAACTTGGTGGCTTTCATGATTATCCTGGTACATGTCAGGTATAAGATTCTAAAATGGTTTTAATGCCATAAAATAGAACAAACTTAAAATAATTAAATACAAGCATGAAATACAGTAGATGCATATTTTATACTAAATACCATCTGCTTTGGTGAAGAGCCGAATTCTTGGATTGCAGAATTTTGGTAGTAGAATGCTTCACTCAGATTCTGTGGTTTGAAGTTCAAAGGTGAGAAAGTAGGAGAAATTATAGCAATTGTCAATAAATTTCTAAGCTGCAACAGGGGTACCTAGGAAAGAAGGAGGGGTCCAGGAAGTTGTTCTTAAAGTCTTCCGAGGCCCAACGACGATGTAGACACATGGCTAAGCTGAGACACGGCTGCAATAATTGCAGTGCTCTGGCTGTGTCTGCCATGGCACAGTAGGTGTCTGTGTGAGACAATTGTCACTATTATGGGCATGAGCCAATCAGTATATCCTGTTTATCGGGCTGTGATCACTGGATCTGAGCAAAGAAGAAGTCAGTGATCATTGATCAGGTGTGTTTGATGAAGCCGGTTCAATCAGACTGAACCTCAGGGCTTTCGGGGTCCCCAGAGGAAAAGGGGCTCTTTTTTTCTGCTGCTCCTGGAGTGGTGAAGATGTGATGATAGTTAGTTATCTGTTTCCACAAGCTGAGAGCCCATTCGATAATGCAGCCAATCCAGAGAAATGGAGCCAAAAGACGGAGAAAGAAACCAGTTTGGGTGACATCATTTAAAACCTCATATTGAATTTCACCTGAAGGTAAGTACATGCTTGAGAGTTTCAGTTGTATGAGCCAATAAATTTTCTTTTGTTGCTTAAGGAAAACAGCATTAAAAAAAAAAGCTTGTAACTTAAATTTCCAACTGACATACCTTTTCTCTGTGCTCATTATACTTTGTTGTTATTGCCCAATTAAGGTCTGACTTCTCTGCTAGACTATTATCCCCTCAGAGACAGGTCAGGCCTGGCCTGTCCACTGTTGAATCTGCAATCTCAGACACAATTTTAGTACATAATAAGCATGCAGCAAACATTTTTGAAAGAATTAACATACATTTTATTATCCTTCCAGATAAATTTCACATGATAGCATTTCATGTTCAAAACATTTGTCCCTCTGTATTTTTTAAATGTAAAAAAATCCCATATTCCAGATCCATTTTCCCAACTTCCCTGTACTGATCTTGACACAAAATCTTGCTTCTCATAGTGTTTTCTCCTCTGCCTTGTCCTAGCATTACAATGAAACAAAACAATTTTTCTGCCAGTTGATTTTTTTACCAGCCATTCTGTGTTTTTGTTTTAAGCCATTCCATTCCCAGTCTGTGTTCACACAGTTTTATTATTTATATGTTCACTTTTATTTAGACTTCCATTATGGCAGATTTTACAGTGTATTACAGTCAAGTTCACACTTGTATTTGTCCCAAAGGACTGTGTACTCTTTAGAGACAGTAACCAAGTTCCTTTTTACCTTTATATTCCCAGTTACTATTCCAGCCATTTTTATTTGTGTTTTTACAATGGGAAACTCTTGTAAACATTTTTTCTTAACTTTCTGGTCCTACTCCTCCCATGTTTTATGCCATGATAAACATACCTGAATATGCCTAGATTTTTTTCTTATTCCTGTATGAGGATTGACATTTACATGGTTAACCTCTCATTCGGTATATTGGATATTCACCCCAAAAAGCATTTCTGAGGTGACGAAACCCTGCAGAGGGAGGATTGAAAAATTGGATTTTGAAAGCAACCCTGCATGAGCACTGATTTTGAAATCCCATAGAATTGGCAATTACCCATGTGTAAATGGAAATAGAAAATCCAGGAACTGGGCTGTGGAGAATGTCGCCAATGGGGCAGAGCCTCTGTGCTAAGGAAGGCTCGAATGCCGCGGGCTCTTGGGAATACTCTGTCGATGGCAACGCACTGTGGCAGTCACGGTGTCCCCTGTGAAGCAGCCTCTCCCCAGCTCTCCTTCTCCACGAGAGAAACCATGCTTGTCTGGGTGCTGGGCAGGAGGCAACGCGCCCAGGAAGGCCACTTCCCCTCCCAGTGGGGCGGCTTGGGCTAAGCCGGTGGTGGTAATGTCCTTTCTCTGGACACACAGACCCAGTTCTGAACTTGAGATGGAAGGCGAGCTCTCCTTGGGATTGTGGGAAAAGCTTCTTTTCTCATAGGTTGAGAGCATGTGGGAAAGCAGCACCCTGTGCTGCCTGCTTCCCACTGTTGCTGTCTGTCTCGGCGGTGGGTGCCTTAGGATCTTGGGGAGACTTATCTAGGCTGAGTCATGATGTTCAGGGCAGGCAGCTGGAGTGTGGGAGGAATCTGGGTTCACTGGTGACATTGCTCGACTGTGGAATCTGCCTGGAAACCACTGACCTCTGGATGTGTCCAGTGAACAATATATAGATTTTTGGTTTAAGCCACTAAGCTAAACTTTCTGATACCTGCAGCTAAATAAATGCATCCCGATAGGCAGTGTCTATTTGGGTAAAGGGCCAGTTGTTGGGGATAAGAACCTTCGAAGTTCCCCTTCAGGTAATCTCTCTCACTGCCTTGTTGTGCAATCAAGTGAAATTCAGACTTATGGAGGTTGTAACAGCAGATAGCATGCAATTCTAGAATTTCATGAAAAATTAATAAGGCATGATGCATTTGGTTTTGATGGCTCCATTCCTCCCCAAGCACTTTTACCAAGTGTAGAGAAATCTTAGGCATTTAAAAACAGTCTGTGCTTTACTAAATTAGAACTGGTACTTTTTTAGTGCATTGGATGAGTGTTGTATCCAGTGTTTTCATACGGAAGAACTGAAAAAGACAAAGAGGTCACACTTCATAGTTATCGTTAGGCTAAACGACACCCAACTTCCAGAAGGCCCCTTGCAAAACCAAACTTGCCACCACTCATGCAGCAATCCCATGACTGTCCTTGCATCCACCCTCCAGCAGCTGCAATCCCACGACAGCTCTCCTAATCCAACCTTCACCCTCTGGAAGTTACAGCCCCAACAACTACAGGCTCGCACTATCTCCCCTTATCCAGCATCCCGCCGTTCAGTAGGGTAGTGACAGCCCTGGCAGCTACAAGCTTGCCACAACTCCCAGCTTAGCCTGCTGACTTCTCACTCCCAATCTAGACACTGAAAATTCACCTCCCTTTCCCCAACCCGGCCAACCATGGTATATAAGCTGAGCCATTTCCCCTGAGCAGGGCTGTTTCCATCTTAGGTGTCAATCCCCCAGCACACAGCCTCACAGTAAAGCTCTGCTAATTGAGTTTTGGTTTCTTTTCCTCCCTCCAGGTAGAGAAGCCTATCCGTAACCAAACCTATCTTGCTTTGCATTGCCATCCTTTTGGTTTAACCGTTCTGAATTCCTTCCCCATGATTTGTCACCTCAAGATCCCAGCCCCAGGAGCAAGGGCCAGGCAGAGTCCAGTGTCAGGAAGCTTGCTGCAGGGCCACCTGGAAATATTGCTTTCTGTTCTGACCAGCTGGCTTCAGGGGGCCATGTCGGTAAGCTATCACCTAATGACAGGTGCAGCACATTCAGAAAGAGAATGTCATATTTTGGAGAAAGATTATGGTGACTTCGTATGCAAGAAAATGAAGTGGTACTTGAGAATTTGAAATATGAAAGCACTAAATATGTAAATATACCAGAACTTTAGAGTTTTATATTTAAAGTCTTGGCAGTACATAAAATTTCTGGTTGGTATATATCAACAAAGTAGTAATATAATAAATAAAGTTAGGGAATAGGAAGATATGAACCCTGGTGTAGATATTCTAGGAATGGAAAAGCTGCAAAACATAGTGTCAGATTTTACTTTTGTTGTCCAAAAAGTCAAGGCATTCTTAAGTTGAAATTATTTTATCATTAAAAATGGTCTCAGGGTCTGGTAGAGTGTATCCTTCATTTTAATTAATTTTGCTTTTGAACAGGTATTTTCAATACAAAACTAATGGTCAGTATTTTGGGTTGTTTTTTATTCAAATGTTTCTTTTCGGGAGGCTGCACTGCATCGAGTACAGATGTCGTAGAGGAGCCTGGCTTTCCACCTCCACTCTGCCACTTATTTTCTCTAACATTAAGCAACTCCCCTCTCGGAGTCTCAGGTGTCTACTCCGAAAGCTGAAGACGTATTAGTACTACTTAGAGTTGCCAACAGTTTCAAACACAAAAATATAAAATCATTTCCTGTCAAATGGGTTCTAAATGAAAGGCACTCAATTCAAGTATATTAAAAAAATTGGGTCAGATATTTAAGAACATCCACAATCTAAAATATTTCTCTTCTGCCCTGCCAAGAGACTCAGATATGCGATTGGACTTAGGTCTTTGCTTGGAGGTGGGCACCCAAGTATAGCCCTAGTCTCAACGACAGCTGGATACCCCAGAGTTTTTGTAATTAGAATAAGAATAGACTAATGCACCATCTGAATGAATGAGCAGGGTCTAAGGAGACACTTCTTGATGAGGAATCTGAGGAGTTTGGAATAAATAGGGAAACAGCGAGTCCATTTATCATTGTTGAAATGGCAATGGAGGAAAGAAAGAAGTACCCAAACTTCTTTGGAAAATCTAGGGGGGATTGGCACAGGGCAATCTGTTCAAGTCAAATGAAGACAAGCCCAGTTTCCTTTCCGGTACTTGTCAGAAGGATATACTGAACTTTGAGGAGGATTTCTTTTGAAGGGTTTCATTCTATTTATTTTTGCCAAATCACTGTATATTGTTGGTGCCAAAATGTTAGGAGTCCCTGGATTGACCGCAGGACTTTTTTTTTTTTCAGAATTAGCATAAGACTCCAAATGTATGCTGGAGGATATGATGATGAGTCCAACACTGGATGAGTGTCTCTATATTTTAGAGTGGTGAGACACTTAAGAGGCATTTAACAATGAAACTATGAGATTACTTGAAAATTAGCCTATGGCATCTAAATACCATGATGATTGGTACTTCCATCATCCATTTTAAAGTGCATCGATAAGCTCTTCTTAGTCATTTGCAAATTTTGCTTTGTTTTTCTCTTGGAACAGATTTCCATTCATTTTCCTTTTTCTAGATGTATATTCTTTGATTGAAAGTGTGTTATCAAATCACATTATCACACTGATGTTCAATAAAAACATGTACATACATGGCAACAGTTATTAGTATATCATTGATAAAAACTACATAAATATGGCACACATTTTGATAACTATTTATTACATGTAAAAAATTATTTTGTTGGAACTATATCTGTAGTGATAGAAGCCATGATCGGTTGTTCTGCACCTACCATGAAAGGAAAAGGAATATATTGCTAATAGTCAACTGGTGTGGCAGTTGGCATATTTTTTGGCTTGTTTTTGCTAATAAGAAGGAGACTATATTAACATGGATAAAATGAGATGAGGAGCAGAGTGATGAGATTGGTCTCATTTGCCACATCAAGTAAGATGCACAGGTGAGTTCACTGCATTGACCTGGGCTCAGCTGCCCCAGGTGGCCGCTTGGTCCAGAGATACTCGCACAATCTCACCAGTTGCCTTGACAGTCTCTGGAGAGAGACAGCCTCTCCCCATCATCCTGAGTCCTCATTCTGCCTCGTGGGCCCCTGTCACAAGTCAGCTAACTGCCAGCTTCTCCCCAAGACAGCCAGGCATCAGACTCTGCGTCCCCCAAAGTCTAAGGGACACATTTTAAGCTTCCCCAAGAACTCTCTGATTGTCTTCTCTTGACCTCCTGAGTCAGGCCTCTGCATTTCTGTGGCTTAGAAAACACCTGTCAGGGGTGAGATGCCCAGTCACCCCTTTGATGGACAATCCTAGGCCCTTCATCCACCGTTGCCTCCTTGGCACGTAAATTCAGTCTCCTCATTTGGCAGAGAACCCAGTCTCCCTTCTGCTAGGCAATTGAAGGCTAGCCCCAGCCAGTGTGCCCAGCCTCCGTGAGTGACTCTCCTGTGAGTATCTGCCTTTGGTTGGGGTGCGAGAGAGGCTCCTCCTCTACCCCCAGGGGAAAAGAGAGAAACTGCTGTGCTCTCAGCTTCTGCAAATGAGTTCCCTACCAAGAACTGGGCCTGAAGGGTTTGCAGCTTCTCTCACATAGGCAGTCGGGGGTGAAGACCACGGGACCTGTTTAGTCAGGGTTTGGCCTGAGTCCCTCTTTAGAATGTGTGAATACTTATCACCCACTTTTCTCAGCTCTGGGACCTCAGCTCAAGTTCCAAGGCAATAGAACAAGTCCCTGTTCATTACTGGGAGTATTGCACCAGGTGTTGGAATGCAGTTTTCATCCCTTTATGCCACACGCAGGTGTCTTAAAGATGGAAGGGAAATAAGTAGCAGAGGGCCTGCCAGGACTAGTTACAACATGTGTTCTGAAATGAAATCCCACAACAGCTTATTCTCCTTGTGAACAAACCAATACAGCACTGCCAGAAATCAATGCACATGGATTCTATCCAAAATATTTTAGTGAATCAGTATTGAAATTCCTGCCAGTGGGTTTGTTGTGCTTTTTGGATAGCTTCTTGTGGATTACCAAGTGTTCCGATGGGAGTACTATATCTTATTTAATATTTCTTCTCCCAGTAAATAATCAAACAAGTATTTATATGATTTTACCTAGGTCTGACTTCCCCATAGAGAATCCGAAATATAACATCTTTTGTTGATGAAAATTCTGTTATCACCGCTCTTATTTGTCTTTAGAGTTTCTTGGCTATCAAAAAGCTTCTTTGAAGGACATTTATTCCTAATATTGAAAATAAAAATTGAATTTTGTTGTCTAATCTATTGGGTTTTAAATAAAACTTTAAGTCCTCAAATCATCTATTACTGCCTTTTACATTAATAAACTCATAAAAAGTCCCTAAAATATAATTTCTGAATGTCTCTTTTTTGTCGTGTAGTTATTTTTCTTATTAATGGAAGATGAAACTTTGTATTTTTCTTGAGTTGCATATATTTTTCTCTATTTTTGGTATTACTTAGCTTATATATTTATAGGACAAATATTAACTTGGCCTTCTCCCCTCTCTGTGTCTTGGATTGATCTCCTTTTCAATATTAAAGATTATTTCCCTACAATATATGCACACACCACCAGGTACTCAGACAATTGTTTAATCTCATTTTAATTTTTCATTGACCAGATTCAGCATAAACAGTTTTCCTAGATGTAGGGTCTTGGTTCTAAAAGGACTGTGATCCTATTACTGCTGAAAATTAAAGGATTGGGGCAGGCCATGGTGGTTTAGCAGGCAGAGTTCTCGCCTGCCATGCCAAGGACCCGGGTTCGATTCCCGGTGCCGGCCCACGCAAAAAAAAAAAAAATTAAAGGATTGCTGGGAGGCTCCAGCTATGCCAAAGAATGGATTTAAGGGTTTGAATGGGAAATCTTGTGAATGCTTTCCTTATGATGATGATTATACAACAATGACAATTATTGAACACTTAATTATGTTTCAAACACAAAGCAAAGTGCATTACTTAAGTGATTTCATTCAATTTTCACCACTTTCCTATGAGGTAGGTATTATTGCTCCTAAGCTAAAAATTAAACCAAATTTAAAGTATCACCAAAAGTCAAACAGATGCTAACTGATGAAGCTAAATTTCAAATTGTTGTTCCCTGACTTCAAACACCATTCAATTAATGAGGATGTGATGCTGCCCCCCACCCCGCACGGGTGTGTAAGAGAAAGAATTATAGCAGAACAATGAAACTCCTGAGAACCCTTGAACTTTTCTATCCTTGTTATATTTGAATTTAAGGCATAAGTTGATCCTAATTGTGCATGTTATTGAATATTTGCATAGAATTTGGAGAGTCTCCTACACTGACCAGAATGGTTGGGACATCAGAACTTGATAATTTCAGTTCTGTTATTTTGTATGACTTGGCCAAACTCTATTTCCTCAAGGGGGAAAAATGTAAATGAAAGGGCTTTAGAGTTTCTTGGTTTCCCAAAAAAGCTCCTTTGAAGGAAACTTACTCACTATTTTGAAAATAAAAATTAGAATCAGAAACAGACGAAGTAAGAGTTTCTTGGAGCATACCTAGGGGTAAAAATGAAGGGAAGAGTAAAAGAATTGTCCATCAGGAATATATCTTGACTTTTTGTCCATTAAAATCATTTGAAAACTGAAAATGAAACTCTAAATGTCTCTAAGCTGTTTGATCCAGACTCTTTTTATAATGTGGATTTTGATGATTGAACAGTAAATTTTTTAGTATACAACAAATATAAAAATAAATGGCTGAGTCCCCAGTCTTGGGGTTTGTTAATGTGAAACATAACCCCACAAAGGATAGGTCAAGTCTACTTAAAATTTAGGCCTAAGAGTCACCCCCAAGAGAGCCTCTTTTGTTGCTCAGATGTGGCCTCTCTCTCCAGCCAACACGACGAGCAGTCTCACTACCCTCCCCCTGTCTATGTGGGACATGACTCCCAGGGGTGTGGACCTTCCTGGCAACGTGGAACAGAGATCCTGGAATGAGCTGAGACTCAGCATCAAGGGACTGAGAAAAACCCTAGAATGAGCTGAGAATTAACATCAAGGGATTGAAATTGAAAGAAACTTCTCGACCAAAGGGGGAAGAGTGAAATGAGACAAAGTGTGAATGGCTGAGAGATTCCAAAAAGAGTCCAGAGGTTATCCTGTAGGTTATTCTTACGCATTAAGTAGATATCACCTTGTTGTTCAAGATGTAGTGGAGAGGCTGGAGGGAACTGCCTGAAAATGTAGAGCTGTGTTCCAGGAGCCATGTTTCTTGATGATGATTGAACAATGATACAGTTTTCACAATGAGACTCTGTGAATGTGAAAACCTTGTGTCTGATGCTTCTTTTATCTACTATATCAACAGAAGAGTAGAACATATGGAATAAAAATAAATAATAGGGGGAACAAATGTTAAAATAAATTTAGTTTGAAATGCTAGTGGTAAATGAAAGTGAGGGGTAAGGGGTATGGTATGTATAATCTTTTTTTTTTCTCTGCTATCATTTTATTTCTTTTTCTGTTGTCTTTTTATTTCTTTTTCTAAATCTATGCAAATGTTCTAAGAAATGATGACTATGCAACTATGTGATGACATTAAGAATTACTGATTGTATATGTAGAATGGAATGATACCTTAATGTTTTGTTTGTTGTTAATTTTTTTAACTAATAAAAAATGTTTAGCTATTAAAAAAATGGCTAATACATATTTGTAGAAGATTTTTCTGTCTGAAACTTCTCAATAAGACTTCCACAAACCAAATGAAGATGGTCTCACCTAAGCTTTGGTGAACTTTATATTCACATCTCTGCAGACGTTTTTAGTAAAGAGAGAGAATGGAACAGGCGTTGACTTAAACAAACTGTAGCTGAATGAAATGATTTTTCTACAATAATACAAGCTTTCTTGACTTTAATAAATCAATTCACTGAACCAAATTTCTGTGAGGGAACAAGGAAGGGGGTGAAGCGTAGAAAAGTAAAATGGGGAAAGTGAAGGGAAACTAAGGACTTTGATTTGGCTCAAGCCCATGGTTAGGCTGGCAGCAAGTTTAATTTCCCCTGGGGCCTGAAGCACAGGGTGTTTTCATTCCCTATTTTCAGTTTTAGTTAATTTTTTTTTTTAATGGGCAGTTACAGGGAAATGAACAGTTTTCGTTCTTAACATGTTAGCAGAGAAGATATTTTATTGTTTTAATCAAGAGATAAAACCTGTTTAGTTGTGTGGCTTATTTTGTTTTCCAGAGCATTTTCAATCTATTTCTGATAAAACATAGCATACACTGAGGCTTTATGTGATGTTAATATTTAATTTGAAGTCCCATGAACGACTGCTCAACAAAAAGGGCAGCAATAGCAAACTAAGGAAAAGCAACAACAAAAACGCTACATGACATCCATGAATGAATGGTAAAGCATTACACTGAATTAACCTCCAGCCATTCAAACATGTTAGCTTCTTCCTACTGGTTCCTAAATATCCTAAATAGTCATTTGAATAAAAATTTTCCTGCTATCACAAGTAAATAAAATATTTACATCCATGTTAATTCACATAATTTGGTTTTGCTAGGGGGCTAAAATATGGGAAGGAAAGGTGATAATAATGTTATGCAATATTAATAACACTATTGTGAAAGATTTAAAATAGAGCAACAAGTGTAGTGGGTCCCTTTATTGGAAAATTAAGCATTTTCTAAGCATACCCTCAGGTAACATATCCACTTTAAATAATTCTTGTTCATAGACATGCAAATGAAAATTGCTCCATTATCCAACAATTGATTCCCTACCCACACCTTTGGAAATAAACCAGCTTTTCATCTTATAATTTGTAAATTATTCTCAACAGTTATGATACCTTGTTGGTTCCCTCATTAATTACTGGGTTAAATAAAGTCTTTAATATGTGTTCAGTATATATTTGTATGAAACCCGTGATTACATCCTTCAAAAATTATTCGACACTATGAACAACTATTTTTCAAAATGCCTCTTGCACACCTCTAGAAATGTTAAATAATACCTGAAAATCTAGCCTACAATATTCTTTCAGAATATGAATAAATAACACCTTAAAGAATGGCATGTATGATGTAAAAAAATCATTATGCATTTATGGGTCTCTGTAAAATTTCCCCCACACATTAAGTGGGGGAAATGACATTGAGAAGCGCTTGGCAAGCGATGGCAATGCTGAAAATATGACTCCATTCTTGTTTTCCTTTGCTCAAGTCTATATTAAATAGTACAACCCTTATGTCCCCTTCTCCCAACCTATCAATATCTTTTAACTTAAACCACTCAAAAATTCTGCTTCGATGAAAGGCATATTACATAGTTTCTAATCAAGATGATGTTGTACTGATTGCCTTTGATATTTTTATAATTAAATAAGCAGTTCTTGTTTTCTTGATAACTTTGTTTTTGAGCATACTGATAATAATGCAAAATGCAGAAATGGGATGGCACATTTTAATAGGAAGTTTACTTTGTTAGTTTGTCCTAAAACTCATTTTTTGAAAACAAAAAGATGAATAAGAAAAATTTTACAGTAACACAAGATACCTGATTGCAATCATCAAAGGAGTGTGATGTGAAGACACGTAGATGCTTCAAAGCATCCAGTCCAGGCATTTGGAAAGGTGACTCTTCCTGTGCCTCACCTCTGAACTGTATGGAAACAGTTTCATCCATGGAAAGAACAAACACCATCTATCATTTGCCTATTCTTTAGCTGGAATTCACTTTTTTTTTTTTTTAAAGAGAGAGGGAGGAAGGGAAGGAAAGACAGAGAGAGAAGGAAGGAAGGAAGGGAGGAAGAAAGGGAAACATCTTTAAACATTTTCTTGTTTTATTGTATTTTGTTTGTTTTTTACATGGGCTGGGGCCGGGAATCGAACCGAGGTCCTCCGGCATGGCAGGCAAGCACTTTGCCCGCTGAGCCACCGCGGCCCCCCCTGGAATTCACTTTTAAGCATACCAATCTATGTGGCCGTTTAGAAATGAGAAAATTCGAACGGCCAAGGGACATAACTAAAACATTCAAGTCACTGACTGTCAGAAAAAGGCAAATTAAAGTAATAATGTGACATGATTTCTGACCCATGAAGTCCACAAAATTTAAGAGAGTGATGGCACCTGGCCCTCGTGAGGGTAAGCTGTATCCCATACATTGCTCCAACAATTTAAAGATTAGGTTACAAGTACCTATTAAAATTCAAGTGCACATACTCTTTGGCTTTGTAGTTCTAATTTTAGAAATCTATTTTACAAATATAAAAGCTTCCATACATATAAAACAACATTTATTAGAGCATTGTTAACAGTGTCAAAATCTCCAAAAAATAAAAAAATATATGTCCATTAAGGGAGCAGTTGAATAAAAGGTTTTACAGCTGTTCTAGAGAATACTGTGTAGTTTTTAAAAAGAATGAATTAGATAGATCTCTACTGCTTCAGCTGGAAGAGCAGTCCTGGTTTATTTTAATTGAGAAATGTGTGTTACAAATGGTTTGTAATTTGACACTATTTTAATGTAAAACAAAAATATTATAATAGGTTCTATAAGTAGATGTTTACATATTTGGCTATGTTTGAGGATAAGAACAAAGAGAAAGATGTGGAAGGATATTCCCCAGATGGATGGGAATTGGAGGGGTTGGATTGGAAAATTCCTTACACCCTTTGTATTCGCTCTTCTAGAATTTCACTACTTATATTGAGTACATTGCACTTTGGAAAATTTAATAGTAGTAATGAAAATGATTATAGTAGTAGTAGTTGAAGATTTAGGCAGAATCCTTTTATGCCTATCTTCTGTCTCTTTTTCCCTGCCTTTTCACATATTGAAGTTCAGAGCAGAGTGCATTTTATTTGAACCTGGAGAGTAATTCACATATGAGATTGAGCTGCTTGGGAAGCAGAAAAACTCAGAGGCCATAAGCATACTCTCTGCAGTCCCAAAGCTCTGATTTAAAGTCACTTAGCTTTTCATAGCCTGTTTTGTGAGAAGTGATGGATGAAAGAAAGTAGAACACAACACAGTGACATTATATTGTAAATATGTAATAAATGATCACCATAATTATCAATAACATGCCTGTTACATAGCCAGTACTCAAGAAATGCTGGTTACCTTACATTTTAGGGCATAAAAATTTTTCATGTAATTTCTATTTTCCACGTTTCTTGAGATCTTTTTTTTTGGTCATGCCCTTCTAAGTGCTAGGAATACAGCCCTAAATATGATAGACAAGCTCCCTGCCTCCAAAGAACTTGATGCTGGGTTGGGAGTACATGGTGTATAGAAATGGAGTACAAATATAATGTCACACAGTGATAAATGCTGTGATATAAGGCAAGGCAGAGTCATAGCATGATGAGGCTCTAGTTTGGATGGTTAAGATGCTTCTATGAGAGGGTAGCACCTGAGAAGACTTGAATGAAGGAAGAGTGAGCCTTGCTGTTACCCGAGAGATGTGCACATCAGCCAGAAGGAGGAGCATTAGTAAAGGAAAGGCAAGGGCATCCCTGTGGAGGGAGCAAAAGGAGGAAAAGGGCAGTGAGAGAGGGGACTGGAGAGGGAGTCAGGGGCTGAATTGTGTAGGTTCTTGAAGACCATGGTAAGACTTTGGATTTTGTTCTTAATGGGCTGGAGATTCATTGAAGTGTCTTGAGCAGACAAATGACCTAATCTGGCTTGTGTTTTAAAACCATCACTCTGGCTGTTTTATGGAGAGCGTTTTGGGACATGGAAGGAAGCATTAAAAGCAACTGAGATTTTGCCCAGCTGAGATTTAAGGGTGACTTAAGCTAAGAAGTTAGAGAAGGAGGATGTGAGAAGGATCATATTCTGGTCACACTTTGAAGTGAGAGCTGACAGACTGTGGTATGCTGGAGGAGCCAAGGATGACTCCAAACTCCTGTGACCTGAGTAACTGAGTGTTGTACTTTCTGAGATGAGGAAGATAGGGTGGGGTTCGGGATGGGGCAGAAATTGGGAAGAAGTCAACTTCTCTGGTTTTGGTCATTTAAGTTTAAGAGGTTATTTGAAACCCAAATGGAGATAACCAATAATTTGGATAGAGTAGAGTAGCCATAAAATTTATCATTCTAACTGGGGCACTTTCTAGGGCAAAAGGTTCTACTACCTAGTGAGAAGCTAAGACTGCAGGCACAACTTGAACTGTCTGAGGCAAACTGGGGTGAGTGGCCACCCTATCTATATGCAAGAATTTAGAAGAAAAATTGAAGTTAGAGATATAACTGTGGGCATGATCAGGTCTAGATAGTGTTTAGCCATGGGGTCAGTGGAGACTACCTAGGAAGTAAGCACATATGAAGATGAGAAGAGCTCAGAACACCAAGAATTGAACCCTTCTACAACATTTAGGGTTGGGAATTGGGGTGGTTTGAAGCTGTGTGTACCCCAGAAAAGTATGTTCTTAATTATTCCATTACCATGGGTGTGAATCCATTAAAAGTAGGATCTTTTGATGAAGCTAATTCAGCTAAGGTGTGATCCACCTTATTCAGAATAGGTCTTAATCCTATTACTGGTGTGCTTATAAATAGAATGAGGAGAGAGTGAGAGAGAGAGAGTGCATAAAGCCACAGGAGGCAAGAAGCTGAAAGCTACAAGACCTGGAAGAGAAGGGAGAGACCAGCAGACGCCGCCATCCGCCTGGCCATGTAGCATTGGAGTCAAGGATTACAGGCAGCTGGTCTTTGGAAAGAGAGCATCACCATGATGATGCCTTGATTTGGACATTTTCTTGGTCTCAAACTGTAAGCTAATGAATTCCCATTGCTTAAGCCAAATCAATTTCATGTATCTGCTTTAAGTAGCCTAGGAAACTAAATTATGAATAAACGCATAACAAAGACATAAGAACCATTGTGAGAGAGCTGTGCGATGCAGAATACCATGTCAAAAAGATCAGCAAATGGTGAAATTCACTCTAGAATCAAGACCTGTATTTTTCATATACTTTACTTGCATTTCTACGGGTGATAAGTGAGTTGTCAAGCTGGATTTTGGTTTTAGTTTATCTTTAATTTTTTAATCAAAATATGTATTTGGTAAAAGTTCAGTATTATTGTAAGACAACCTAAATCAGAATCCCCCCTCCCTACCACTTTGAATGACTTAGTTCTGCTCTCAAAGACAAGAATATTCACTTATTTTGACCTGTCCCTCTGGTCTTGATTATGTATTTTTAAATAATAAAGATAATATAAACAATAGTAGCATCTATTTCATAGAGATGTTGGGAAAATTACATAAATTAATACCTGCAAAGTGTAATGTTCTTATCTTTTAATTTACTGTTGCAAGAAAGATTGCATTTTGACATTTTCCTTACACACATATTCAGCTTTCCACCATCTCCCAATATGCCTAAGTCATGATTTTCAACCAAATCAACATTAGTATTAAGATTAGTACAACTCAAAATATGTACACATAAGTCACATATGATATTGTGATTGTCCTTTCTTAGACATCATTTTGTTTTCCCTGAACTTAAGTGTCTCAGTTTTTTGTTTTCTATTTTGGGATCCTAATTAATTTTTGAAAAAATAACTTTTCTTCTGTTCTCTGTAGTATCTGCTTCCTTTAGATTTCCTTTTTCCTGTTTGTTTATATATATATGTGTGTGTGTGTGTGTGTGTGTGTATATATATATATATATATTTTTTTTTTTTTTTTTCCCCCACATGGGCAGGCACCGGAAATCAAAGCTGTGTCTCCGGCATGGCAGGCGAGAATTCTGCCTGCTAAGCCGCTGTGGCCTGCCCTGTTTGTATATTTTAATGAATCTATTTCAAGTTGGAATGTTTCCTTAAATATCTGTCTTGGTAGGCTGTCCATGTATATTTGGGAATGAGGCATTAAAAAGGCTTTTGGACGCTGTGTGTATGGGTGTGATCATAGGTGGGCTATCAAGTGGAGATTTACTAAGTTTCTTGAGGAATCCCCAACTGCTTGCCTTGGTGGTTCCTTTTCCTTGGATTGCTAACTTCTTAGCATCTTCAGATGTCCTGCCATAGGGGTATGAGGGCACTTGCACTCTCGCTACTCTGTATGTTGACTTTTATTGAATCTCTCTGTATTGAGTTTGGCATTTTGTCTCAGACTTTAGCTGTGACTCTTGTCCTTTAGCGCAGAGCATCTCTGGACCAGTCTCTCTGGAGAGTCAAGCCCGCATTTTCAGCCAAGCAGGCAGAAGGATAGCTGCCTGGCTGTGCAGGATTGTGAGAGGGTTTGGGAATTGTGTTAGTCAGAGTTCTCTAGAGAAACAGAACTAACAGAAGAGATATGTAAATATGAGATAAATGCGTCTCATGCAACTGAAGGAATGGAAGAGTCCAAAATCCACAAGGCAGGCTATGAAGCTGGCAGCTCTGATGAAGGGTCTGGACAAACTTGACAGGAGAGGCTCATTGGATGAAGAAACAGTGAAAAAGTCTCTCTTCCTTAAAAGCCTTCAACTGATTGGATTATCTTGTTGTGGGAGGCATGCCTTAGTTGATCGCAGATGTAATCAGCTACAGATGCAATCAACTGATTGATGATGATATAATACAGTTTTATCAGCCAGTCATGAAATATCCTTGCAGCAATAGCTAGGCCAGTGCTTGCCTGACTAGACAGCTGGGCATTTATTATTTTGCCAAGTTGACAGTAGAACCCAACCATCACAGTTCACTCCTTGTCAACTTGGCAGCTATGAAACACATTTAATTTCCAAATAGAATACAATAACAGACATACGTTTCACCTAACAATACTCAACTGTCCTGTGTACAACCAGAGACAGACTACGTCTCTTCAGAATATGGTGCAAGTCCTTAGGAAACATTTACTCTTAAACTTCATATCCCATGACTTAAATACTGTAACATGAGGAAATAGTCATACAATCACAGTCCTTGTTTCCATGACTAGTCATGTGGTCAGAGCTCATATTTATCACTACCTTCTTCTACTATCCATTTCATGTTTACTCATGTACATTCCGTGAGTAAATCTCAGCAACCACTTCATCTGGCTGTGGTTCTTCACTATGTGGGGTGACCCGAATCTTCATTCCTGAAGTTTCTTTACCATTGGTAGACCTACCTGAATTGGGTTGTTGCAGTTTTTCTTTGATATTAATCACAGGGCATGGGAGTACTAAGAGACACCCTAGAGGATCTCCTGTATTCCAGGAAAACTCTACCTCCATTGTGTAGTTGCAGTCCTATTTCCCCTTGATAGTCAGGATCAATCATCCCAGACAGAACAGTAATTCTCTTTCATGCCTATTGATTCAGTGGCATGAGAGGCCCCTACTTCATTAGAATCATTGTTGTGTCTCCTTGTAGAAACACTGCTCCTTTTGGAATAAGAACTAAAGACCAGCAGAGCTTAAGATTGCAGGAAGAGGAAGCAAAATTTTCCTAGTGGTTTGCTAGGGGTGATAGTGAGTGGTGCTCATTTCCACCACTTGATCCCTGGACCCATGAATCCTGGCTATGGGAGAAAGAGCACCATACGGTGTATGCTGATTCAGAACATTAAGTCTCCTGGAGAGCATTGCCTCAGCCCTGCAAGGTATTACCACCTAGTTGGCACTGTAATTGGGTGTTCAAAAGGTCATTCCACTATTCTATCAACCCAGCTGCCTCTGGAGGATGGGGAACACGGAAAGACCAGAAAATTCTGTGAGCGTGTGCCAATTCCTATACTTCATTTGCTGTGAAGTGGGTTCCTTGATCAGAAGAAATGCTGTGTGGAATACCATGATGATGGATAAGACGTTCCATAAGTCCACAGATGGTAGTTTTTATGGAAGCATTGCATGCAGGGAATGCAAACCCATATCTGGAGGATGTGTCTATTCCAGTTAGAACAAATCACTGTGTCTTCCATGATGAAAGTGGTCTGATGTACTCCATCTGCCACCAGATAGCAGGCTGATCACCGCAGAGAATGGTGCCATATTGGGGACTGAGTGTGGGTCTCTGCTGCTGGCAGATTGGGCACTCAGCAGTGGCCATAGCCAGGTCGGCCTTGGTGAGTGGAAGTCCATGTTGCTAAGTCCATGTTGCTGAGCCCATGCATAACCTCCATCATTGCCACCATGCCCACAGTTTTCATGAGCCCATTGGGCAATGACAGGAGTGGCTGAGGAAAGAGGATAACTTGAATCCACAGGATGGATCATCTTATCCACTTGATTATTGAAACCTTCCTCTGCTGAAGTCACCCTGTGGTATGCATTCACATGGGACACAAATATTTTAAAGTTCTTTGCCACTCAGAAAGGTCAATCCATATCCGTCTTCCCCAGACCTCTTTGTCACCAATTTTCCAACCATGCTCCTTCAAGTTCCTGACCATCCAACTAAACCATTAGCAACAGCCCATGAGTCAGTATACAAATGCACTTCTGGTCAGTTCTTCTTCCAAGAAAAATAAACAACCACATGCATTTCTTGAAGGTGTGTCAACTGGGAGGATTTCCCCTAACCACTGTTCTTTAGGGACATCCCAGAACGCAGTTATAATGCTGAAGCTGTCACTTCTAGGTGGTCCTTGCATATCGTGCAGAACCATCTGTAAGCCAGGACTGAGTTTTTTCTTCCTCAGTCATTTGAGTGTAAAGAACTTCCCCAGGAAGCCCTAGCTCTGGTCTGGGAAAGAGACAGTAATGTGGCAGGAGTGGGGGCCATGGGCATTTGGGGCACTTCAATGTAAATTACTTATGTTTTCAGTACCTGCCCAAGACCAATCTCTAACACACAATTTCCATTTTATAATGGAAGATGGAGTGCTGCTGTGCATGCCCAACTTTATTGTGTTGGGTCAGAAAACGTCCAGCTATTATAGGCAACTCAGATCTCATGGTAATTTGGTGGTCCATGGTTAAGTGCTCAGTCTCTACTAAGGCCCAATAGCAGGATAAAAGCTGTTTCTCAAAAGGAGGGTAGTTATCTGCAGTGGATTGTAAGGCTTTGCTCCAAAATGCTAAGGATCTGAATTGTGATTCTCCTATAGGGGACTGCCAAGGGCTCCAGACAGCATTCCTATTTACCACTGAAACTTCCAGTACCATTGGATCTGCTGGATCATATGGTCCAAGTGGCAGAGTAGCTTGCAAAGCAGCCTTGACCTATCACAGAGCTACTTCTTATTCCAGTCCTCACTCAAAACTAGTAGCTTTTCTGGTTACTGAGTAAATGGGCTGGAGTAGCACACCCAAATGAGGAATATGTTGTCTCTATCATCCAAAGAGGCCAACTAGGCATTCTGCCTCTCTTTGGTCACAGGAGGGGCTGGATGCAACAGCTTATTCTTCACAAGATGCCCTACACCACTTGATGCCTAGAAATTTCACTGAGGTATATGACCCCTATACATTTTTTTGTATTGATCTCCCATCACCTGACCTGCAAATGCCTTACAGGTAGATCTAGACTAGTTGTGACTTCTTGCTCACTAGGTCCAATCAGCATGATAACATCCATACAATGGACAAGTATGATGTCCTGTGGGGAGAGAAATGGTCGAGGTCCCTGCAGACAAGATTGTCACATAGGGCTGGAGAGTTGATATACCGCTGAGGCAGAACAGTAAAGGTACACTACTGGCCTTGTCAGCTGAGGCAAACTATTTCTGGTGACAGCTGTTAACAGAAAAGCATGTGCCAGATCAGTAGTTGCATACCAGGCACCAGGAGATGTGTTGATTTGCTCAAGCAATGATACCACATCTAGAATAGCAAATGAAATTGGAGTCATCACCTACTTAAGTTTATGATGATCCACTGTCATTCTCCAAGACCCATCAGTTTCTGCACAGGCCAAGTAGGAGAGTTGAATGGGGATGTGGTGGGAATCACCACCCCTGCATCCTTCAAGTCCTTAAGAATGGCAGTAATCTCCACAATCCCTCCAGGAATACTGTATTGCTTCTGATTCACTATTTCTCCAGGTAGGGGCAGTCCACCCTTTGTCAACTTGGCAGCTATACTCGTCACCTTAAACCATACCCAATTTCTAAATAGAAAACAATAAAAGACACATTTTTTTCTCACCTAATAATACTCAATTGTCCTGCATATAACCAGAAACATATTAAATCTCTCCAGAATGTTCACCATGTGCCTTTCCAGATGAGAGAGAAACTCTGACTGTGTTCACCATGTGTCTTCTCACTTGAGAGAGAAACCCTGAACTTCATAAGCCTTCTTGAACCAAGGAGTGTGTGACACCTGGGACTCAGAGTTGGAGTTCTGCATCTTTGAAAGTCAGCATTGCCACATACAACAGTTATTAAAGAAAAAAAAAAAGAGATCAGCATTCAACTAGATATAAGAACAAAGTCAATTTGATAGGGACTGAGGCTGAGCTCTGCAATTTAAAAGTTTACCCTCCCCCCACGTGGGACAAAACATCCAGGGGTGAAATTCTGCCTGACAGCAAAGAACATGAATCCCAGGATAAGCCTGGCCCTGGAACTATTGGATCAACAATATCTTCTTGATGAAAAGGGGGGAACTAATTACAACAAAATACTATATCAGTGGCTAAGGGTGTTCAAAAGAATCGAGAGATTATTCTGGAGGCTAATCTTATGCAAGTCTCAGCTAGATATTGCTACTTACCATGGTTTGTCACATTCCAGCCAAAACTATTTCTGTCAATGCTAAAGAACACCTGAGGCTCTATCTGAGATTCTATAAATTCTTCATACACTATGATTACTTTCCAGAGTCTTACAAACTCCAAAGAAGTTCCTAGGCCAGATACTTCTTTGATTCCAGAGTGGCCAGTCTTTCTGAGAAGGTCAACAAGTTGCATTCAACTATACCATGTTGTCAACAGCCCTTCCCAAAATGAAAACATTAGAATGGGCATTTCCTAAATACCCCTAAGTTAGGGAGGAGGATGAAATGAGAAGGAGGAGTTATAACAGAGAAAACAGGATTAAATAAATGAGTATGACTGTGGAATCATTATACTGGTATTTCTTTTACTCTCCAGTATCTTGGAGCAACTAGTAGGTAAAACCTAAAATTGTGGAACTGTGACCCATACCAAACTATGAAATATCTTCTATACCTACTTGTTTCAATGTACTTTGAAATTTATTGCTTTTTATGTATGCTATATTTCACAATAAAAAATTTTAAATATATATATAAAAAAAAAAATCTCTCCAGAATAGGGTGTAAGCCCTTGGGTAATATTCATTTTTAAACTTAATATCTTACAACTTAAATAGTATAACATGAACAAAACAGCATTGCAGTCCTCATTTTTGTAACTGATCATGTGGTCATAGTTCATATTTATCACTACTTTCTTCCACTACCCATTGCATGTTCCCTTTACCCTCAGCAAGCACTTCAGCTGGCCATGGTTCTTTGCCTGGTGGGGTGACCCAAACCTTCATCCCTGAAGTTTCAGAGCCATTGGTACCCCTGCCTAGATGAGATTGTTCCAGTTTTTCATTGATTTTAATCGTTGGGCATGATAGTATTAAAAGATGTCCTAGGGGATCTCCTATATTCCAGGAAACTCTTCTTTTCCTCCATTGTGTAGTTGCAGTCCTATTTCCCCCTGATAGTCAGGGTCAACCACCCCATACAATAATGTAATCCCCTTCTTGGCTTATTGATCCAGGGGCATAAGTAGCCCAAAGTGACCAGGTGGCAGTCTTAGATTCCAGTTCAACGGAATCATTGTTGTTTCTTCTAGGGGAAGTACTTCCCCTTTTGGAACTAAAACCTGAAGACCAGCAGAGCTCAGGGTCACAAGGACAGGAAGTAAAATTTTCCTAGTAGATCACTAGGGGTAATAGTGAGCGGTGCCACTCCCATTTCCACCCTTTGGTTCCTGGATCCATGGATCCTGGTTATGGGGGAAACAGCACCATATAGCAGATGCTGATTCAGAGCATATACAGCTTCCTGGAGAAGATTACCCCAGCCCTTCAAGGTACTGCCACCTAGTTGGCATTGTAATTGAGTTTTCAAAAGGCCATTGCACTGTTTTTTCAATCCAGCTGCTTCTGGATGATGGGAAACACGGTAAGACCAGAGAATTCCATGAGCGTGGGCCAATTCCCACACTTCATTTGCTGTGAAATGTGTTCTCTGATAAGTAGCAATGCTGTGTAGAATACCGTGACGATAGATAAGACATTCTGTAAGCCCACGGATGGTAGTTTTGGCAGAAGCATTGTGTGCAGGGAAAGCAAACCCATATTCAGAGTGTGTGTCTATTCCAGTTAGAACAAAATGCTGCCCCTTCCATGGAGGGATTTGTCCAATGTAATCAACCTGCCACCGTGTAGCCAGCTGGTCACTTCATGGAATGGTGTCATATCAGGGGCTAAGGGTGGGTCTATGCTACTGGCAGATTGAAAACTCAGCAGTGGCTGTAGCCAGGTCATCCTTGGTGAGTGGAAGTCCATGTTGCTGAGCCCATGCATAGCCTCCATCCCTACCGCCATGGCCACATTGTTCATGAACCCATTGGGCAATGACAGGAGTTACTGGGGAAAGAGGCTGACTGGTATCCACAGAATGGGCCATCTTATCCACTTGATTATTAAAACCTTCCTCTGCTGAAGTCACCCTCTGGTGTGCATTCACATGGGACACAAATATCTTCATGTCTCTAACCCACTTAGAAAGGTCTATCCACATACCTGTTCCCCAGACCTCTTTGTGACCAATTTTCCAATTACGATCTTTCCAAGTCCCTGACCATCCAGCCAAACCATTAGCCACAGCCCATGAGTCAGTATATAAATGCACGTCTGGCTGGTTTTCCTTCCAAGTAAAATGAACAACCAGGTGCACTGCTCAAAGTTTTGCCCAGTGTGAGGATTTCCCCTCACCACTGTCCTTCAAGGACAGCCCAGAAAGGGGTTGTAATGCTGCAGCTGTCCACTTTCCGGTGGTACCTGCATATCGTGATGAACCCTCTGTAAACCAGGCCTGAGTTTTCTCTTCCTCAATCAACTCACTGTAAGGAACTCCCCAAGAGGCCATAGCTCTGGTCTGGGAAAGAGAAGGTAATATGGCAGAAGTGGAGACCATGTGCATTTGGGACACTTCCTCATGTAACTTACTTGTGCCTTCAGGACCTGCTCTGGCCCTATCTCGTATATACCATTTCCATTTTATGATGGAGTGCTGCTGCACATGCCCAACTTTATGGCTTGGTGGGTCAGACAACACCCAACTCATGATAGGCAACTCAGGTCTCATGGTAATTTGGTGGCCCAAGGTTAAGCATTCAGTCTCCACTAAGGCCCAGTAGCAGGCCAAAAGCTGTTTCTGAAAAGGGGAGTAGTTATCTGCAGCAGATGGTAAGGCTTTGCTCCAAAATTCTAAGGGTCTGCGTTGTGATTCTCCTATAGGGGCCTGCCAAAAGCTCCCGACAGCATCTCTATTTGCCACTGACACTCCCAGCACCATTGGATTTGCTAGATCATATGGTCCAGAGGACAGAGCAGCTTGTACAGCAGTCTGGACCTGTCACAGAGCCTCCACTTGTTCAGGTACCCACTCAAAATTAAAAGGTTTTCTGGTCACTCAATAAATGGGCCAGAGTAGCACACCCAAATGAGGAATATGCTGTAGCCAAAATCCAAAGAGACCAGCTAGGTGTTGTGCCTCATTTTTGGTTGTAGGAGGGGCCAGATGCAGCAACTTATCCTTTACTTTAGAAAGGATATCTTGACATGTCCCACACCACTGGACACCTAGAAATTTCACTGAGGTGGAAGGCCCCTGTATTTTTCTTGGATTTATCTTCCATCCTCTTATATGCAAATTCCTTGCCTGTAAGTCTAGAGTAGTTGCTACCTCTTGCTCACTAGGTCCAATCAACATGATATCATCAATATAATGGACCAGTATGATGTCTTGTGGGAGGCAGAAATGATCAAGGTCCCTGCAGACAAGATTATGACATAGGGCTGGACAGTTGACATACCCCCATGGTAGGACAGTTAAAGTATATTGCTGACCTTGCTAGCTGAAAGCAAACTGTTTCTTGTGGTCCTTACTAACAGCTATTGAGAAAAAAAGCATTTGCCAGATCAATAGGTGCATACCAGCTACCAGAGGATGTATTGATTTGTTCAAGCAATGATATCACATCTGGAACAATTGTGGTATCTCCAACAACAGGTGGTAACTTCAGCTGCAATTGGAGTTACCACCTGGTTGAGCTTAAGTCCTTAAGAGTGGCAGTAATCTCTATAATCCCTCCAGGAATCCAGTATTGCTTCTAATTTACTATTTTGCTAGATAGGGGCAGTTCTAGTAGCTTTCTCTCGGCTTTTCCCACCATCATAGCCTTCACTGCATGAGTTAGATAGCCAATGTGGGGATTCTGCCAGTTGTTCAGTATGTCTATTCCAATTATGCATTCTGGAACTGGGGAAATAACTACAGAATAGGTCTGGGGGCCCACTGGACCCACTGTGAGACAGACCTGAGCTAAAACTCCATTGATCACCTGGCCTCCATAAGCCCCCACTCTGGCTGGTGGACCAGAGTGACGTTTTGGGTTCCCTGGAATTAATGTCACTTCTGAACCAGTGTCTAATAATCCCCAAAATATCTGATAATTTCCTTTTCCCCAATGCACAGTTACCCTCGTAAAAGGCCGTTGGTCTCCTTGGGGAAGGCTTGGAGGAAGATTAATAGTATAAAAAATTTGTGACAGTGTAACAAGGTTCTCTCCCAAAGGGACCTGGCCTCCCCTTCATTCAAGGGGCTCTGGGTCTGTAAACTGTTTCAAGTCTGGAAACTGATTAAGGGGCCGTGACTCTGTGTTTTTGTAATTCAGGTTAGACTTCTGTTCGATTGACCTAGAACTCTTTTGTTTATACAGCTCCAACAAGAATTTAGTAGACTGCCCTTCTATTGTATTTCTAGATACCCCATGATTTACTAGCCAATGCCACAAACCTCTTCGAGTCAGAATATTTTGACTCCTGCTTTGAGTTTGCTGTTTATTATAATAGCCACATCCACCCTGTCTTTGGTGATTAAATTCTGCCACCCAGCTTCTGCCACCTCGGGATCCCGTCATCCTCATTGTGTTGAAGGATTCCAACTCAGTGACAGCAGTTGCTACAGTAATATCTAACCTTCAGAGTAGTGCAACTCAGAGCTTTTCAGGGATAATGGCACTAGTCTTATAAATTTATTTCTCACTGTTCTGGTAAAAGGTGCATCCTCTGGACATTCCTGGGGTGTAAGAGCAGGCTTTGCATGATAAATCCACTCTAACATTCCAATCTCTCTAAGTCTCTGGATCCCCCCATCTACATTACACTAGGGCAGTTCTGGCATTTCAACCTCAGGTAATGTTGGCCACCTTTTGATCCATGTTCCAGCAAGCCATCCAAACAAATTGTTAATGCCTTTTTTTAACCCCTTGAGCTATAACAGTAAATGCAGAATTTCTGTTTAGTGTGCCAATATTAATAAATTCACCTAATCCAGCCTTGTATTCCTCCCATTATCCCACACCCTTAAAATCCATTGCCACACATATTCCCCTGATTTCTGTCTATATAAATTGGAAAACTCACACCGTTCTTTTGGAGTATAACATACCTCCTTATGTGTGAGAGTTTGTATCTCACCTTTAGGGGCCTGTTGGGACTTTAGTCTAGTTATAGGTCTGGAAGAAATGAGGGCTGGTGGGGGTGGGTCATGAAAAGAATTAGAAATATCTTCCAAGCCATTTGCTTCAGGGCTTTCATTTGCAGTTTCATCTGGTGAAACAGGAATAATCACTCTAGGGCTAATGCCTTCAGGTGGAGGTTGGGTGGCTAACTTCTCAAGGCAGACTTGAGGTGGGGCAGTTATGTCTTCAGCGCAGACTATTACAGGGTTATCTAGAGAAGACTCAGCATGATCTAGGGTTTCAACCTCACCCCCGACATCATTATCAATCCATATGTCACCACCCCATTTTTCAGGGTCCCACTCCTTCCCAATCAATGCCCTCGCTTTAACGGCAGACACCATGGAACATTGAGATTTCAGTTTACGTTATGAAGTTGCTACTCTAACAATAAGATTTTGAGTCTGATTTTCAGAGATCTTTATTCTACGGCTACAGGAAATAAGATTTTCCTTCAGGACGCTCACAGAAACGTCTACATCTGTCAGATGGTGCTTAAGCTTCTCGTTTGAAGACTTAAGACCATCCCTTTCACTCGTTAATGGATACAGTGTATCTAACAACAACCAGCCAACATCTCCATACCTCTCATTTCCACAAACTCTGTAAAGATGACAAAAACATTATCCACCAGAGCCTGGCTTCATTCAAGTGACGCATTAGAAGAATCAGATGGAGATATTTTGATTATCACTTTTGCCAATTCACTCCAGGGATTGGCAATGCCGTTCTGATTATGGGAATCAGAGTCCTTAGTGCCTTTGAGTCCAGTCAGTTCAGAAAACCATCATTCTCAAAGGTAGTCTTACGACATTTTCCTCTGCCGTAATTTGTTTCCTTGTTTGTTTTTATTTCATTTAAACTTCTCCCATATGGTTTTGGGCACTAGGATGCATTTCATCTTTCAGTTGTGTAGTCTATAAATAAATTGACCTGAAGTTAGTATTGGGAATATGGCTATGACCCGTCCAGTCCATCGCTGCACCCCCTACCCACAATGTGAAGTTACTATGGGGAAGCAATGTCAGTACTGTGATTGCTGAACATCTTCATGAGCTTTTTATATATTTTATGCTTAAGAATAAGTCTGATTTTACTCATATATTATGTCAATGTGTGTGTAGATAGAAAAGCTTTTGCAGTCTATTTTACTTCCCTTGGTGCTGGAGCAAACTGCCTTTGATGCACATTTAAAATCAAGGCAAAATTTGTCAACACCATAGGGATTTGACTGTTTGGTGATTGACCCTGATAACATCTTATTCTCAGTGGGATGTTACTAATGGTTAAATAATAGTAGCAGTTGGATTTTAAAAACAAAGACAAAAACAAAACTCATGGATTTGGCAGAGGAAAATGTCATAAGACTACCTTCGAGGATAAAAAATACAGCCTGTATTTGTCAGGTTTAAAAATATATACAGTTGGAAAATTCAAGCATTCACACCAAGGGAAATCAATGGAATATGTTATATATTAAACCAGTCCAAAAGTCTGCTTATTTGAGCACGTGGAAGACCAGTTTTGGCATGCATAATCGTTGATTTAGCATATAAAAATTTTTCTCGTTCTGGCATTCCTTGCTTTTATTATCCTTCTGCATTTCTCCATATAAGTCTATGAATTGAAAAAAGCAAGTGAGAAAAACAGAATCAGCATAGCAAACCAACACAAATTTCTCAATTAACTTAGATTTGCTTTCAAAGTTATAGAACCAGATTTTGAAAAAGTTGGCGAGTTATTTCATGGTCCAGTCACTTCACATCAGCAAGGCAGCCTTTTTAGTATTCTTTTGGGTAAAGCAATCAATGATAGTGATTCTGCTTTGACTGTGAAATTTGCATGTACCCATGGACGTTGATGAGTGGTAAATGTACTTCATTTGTACACTCCTTAGGCTTGAGGCAGAAGAGTGGGTCCTGATATATTTTTCTGTTCTTCTGTTGGAAATGTATTCTTTTTCCATTTGGCATTCTTTTCCTCTATGGTTTTTCTTATTCCATAAACCTAACAGTGAAGAAAAAGTAGCAACTTGCTTAGAATTGAGTTTGGATTATGGACTCTTGAATAACATATTAATTTCATAGGGTTAGTTTGTCTACATTTTTATTCCAGGACTTTAATTGGGTGACTTGCCACCCAGACCAGGGAGGTGACACGTTTTCTTTGGGGTGCATAGTACAAAGTCCGGAGAGACTGGGTTGAGGGTTCAGTGGTGCTTGGGCTCTGGTGAGCTGTCAGAACTTTCGTAATTCTCATTTACAAAAACTTGGCTCAAACTATCCTCATTAGCTTTGTGGGTGGGATTTAAGGCAGGGCCCAAGGTTTCTTTTCATAATTGTGCCTTGGAGAAGAGACAATATCCTGTAAGCACCTGATCTATTCTTCTTTGGGATTCAATAATAGTCTGAAAATAGCAAATCTGAGTCATTTTTAATGGCACTGCTCTCCCTACTAGGAAATACCACCTTTTATTATTTCAATAAGTCAAATAATATAACTTAGATGTATTTAAATTCAGCCTGGTTAAAGGATAAGGGACAGAAATGGAATAGGGATGATAGAAAAGTGTATTCTTTGAATGGCAACACCAGCCACTGGGACTCCTGAGGGTCTTCTCTGAAAGCAGAATCCTCCCTTTTCATATGACTATACCTGCATGGAAAGTTACACTTGTTGTACCTCAGTGCCCAGGAGCAGAGTAGCTCCTATCGCCAGTAACTGATTATACTGGGCTCTCTGAGAATGAGGTTTGAGTGAAATTTGAACCACTCAGTACATTCAGTTTGTGAAAGTTGAATCCACTGTAAATGTCACGACTATTCAGCCTTTAGCCTTTTGGCAGCCAGGATTATGGAATAAAGTCCTGAACTGAGATAGCAAAAAAAACACTAAGCTGGAGACCCAGGTTCAAGTCCCAGTGACTGCCCATGCAAAAAAAAAAAAAAAAAAAATACTAAGAAGTCAAAATTATTTCCACAAAATTGGAATACTAAAGCTCATATATTTATTCTAAAGACTCTCATTTAGGATCATATCAATATACTTGCTTTAACCATCATCTTAGTAAATTTGTTCTTGGGGATTTATACCCCGGTACACTAGATGTGCTGAACCACTTGTTATTTCCTAGCCTTGCCACAACTTTATGTGTTTCATGGGTTTGCTAAGTTGGAATCCCTTGTTTGGTTGCTGATCTCTCTATCTAGTGGGCTTCTGCATCCTCACTGTCCTCTGGCAGAGGGTGTGCATAACATACACAAATATAAATGCACCATTAAATGCACATTTTTATATATATGTGTATGTTATGTGAACCAAGGCAATTGACATTTTTTGTAGGTCTTCATGAATTAAAATATTGGCAATTTCGTATTCTTTGTCTTTTGGCCTTCCTGATTTTGGATTATAAATGCAAATGCCTCATAAATAAACAACTAAATCTCCTTTTGTTATACTGAATATTATACAGTTCATAAATACTTGCATTATATGGGAATTTCAGACTTAAAACCTGAAAGCTATTATCGTTGGAAGTCTCTTTCACAGCTGACGTACCTACTATCTTAAAATCCCCTGGAAGGCAAACATTAGCTCTAATTCTTGAAAAGGTCTAGGCCAGCCATATACTTAATAAATGTTTTAGTTTCTTAGGCTGCTGAGAGCAGATACTACAAAATGGTTTGGCTTAACACTGGGAATTTATTAGCTTATAGTTTAGAGACTGAGAAAAATGTCTGAATCAAGGCATCATCAAGGTGATGCTTTCTTTCCAAAGACCAGCTGCCAGTGATCCTGGGCTCTTCTGCCACATGGCCAGGCACACGGCAGCGTCTACTGGTCTCTCCAATCTCTTCTGGGTTTCATTGTTTTCAGTTTCTTGCTTCCATGCTTCTTTCTCTCTCTCCATTCTGTTTATAAAGGACTCCTGAAAGAGTATGAAGATCCATCCTGAATGAGGTGGGTCACACCTTAACTGAAGTAGTTTCACCAAAAGATCCTACTTACAATGGGTCCACCTGCACAGGAATGAATTAAATTTAAGACATGGCCTTCTAGGGTATATAATGCTTCAAAAAACTACCCTCTGGATCCCCCAAAATATATTCTTTCCATATGAAATACATTTATTCCATCACAACATCCTCAAAAACTTAAATCATTTCAATAATAATACTAGGTAAAACATCTCATCCAAATTGGTTATTAGTGTGGATTGTCCTGGGGCACAATTCCCCTCAGTCTGTGGACCCATGAACCATGGAACAAGTTATCTGCTTCCAATATGCAAAGGATGGATAGGCATGGAATTTCAAGTTCTGAGAATCAGCTATAGAATTATGTTTTGTCTTCCAGGCCGGATAGAGTAGCAGTCCCACCTTTTTCAAACACTTGCACAGTGACCATGCTCGCCCTTAACACTAAGCTGAAGGCACCACCTGAGTCAAGCATCAGGGTGGCAGCCAGCATCTCTGCAATCTCCCAGCCATCTGAGAAACCTGGGGTGGCAGCACTCTTCCTGAACAATGGAGTGGAAGGCCACCCTCTCCAAGCTCCTGGCAGACTCACCCTTTCCATTTGCATGGGTGGTCCTGCTTTCTTGGCCCCAGAAGATGTCTTTGGTCCAGATCTCAGCTTCCATGTTCCTTCCCTTGAAATTATTTTTCCTTCAATCTGTCCCTTTTGTCTGTCCCTTTTAGTCCTGGCTGGCAGTGGTTCCATCATACAGATCTCAAACACAAAAAAACTTTAGTACACTGGGGTCCAAACAACCAGACAGTAGGACTTTCCACAGAACCTTCCTGGATAACTGCACCTCCAATCCTGATCTGCACCAAAATGCATTGGATACATGTATGAAATCCTCACAGGGAGCACTGTTCTCTGGAGAGTTGCTTTCCAGAAGCTCAGAATTTTCCGAACCACCAATTTCTGGTTTCTTTGTCCAGGTGTTCAGTTCTCAGCTTATCCCTTTCCTCTCACATTTTACTATAAGCTGCAAGGAGAAGCCAGGCCACGCTTTCCACATTTAGTTTGGAAATCTCCTCAGCTAAATATTCAAGCTCATTACTTTCAAATTCTGCCTTCCATCCAACATCAGTACTTAATTTTGCCAAGTTCTCTGCCATTTTAAAACAAAAGGACACCTTCCCTCCATTTTGCAATGACATATTCATCATTTCTGTCCAAGACCTCATCAGAAGTGCCTTTAGTGTCCATATTTCTACCAAAAGCACTTTGCAATTCTCCCAGACTCTATCCATTGCCCAATTCCAAAGCCATTTCCACATTTTTGGTATTTGTAATAGAAGCACCCCATTCCTGGTACCAAATCCTACTTTAGTTTCTTAGGCTGCTGAAAGCAGATATGAAATGGGTTGGCTTTTAACAAGGGGAATTTATTAGCTTATAGTACTGAGGTTGAGGAAACTGCGAAATCAAGCATCCTGAAGGCAATGCTTTCTTCCCAAAGACCAGCAGCAAGGCACAGGTCTCACTCTTCTCTTCCAGGTTTCATTGCTTTCAGTTTCTTGTTTTGGCAACTCTCTCCCTCTCTCTTTTTCTTTCTCTCTCTCTGTCTCTCTCTCCTATTTACAAAGGACTCCAGTAATAGGATTAAGACCCATCCTAATTATTCCACACCTTCTACTCCATACCTTAACTGGAGTAATTTCATCAATAGGTCCTATTTACAATCCTACCCATAGGATTGGATTGAATTTTAAAACATGCCTTTCTGTACTACATACAACCTCAAACTACCACAATAGTCAATGGGGAAGAGATGGCACATGGGAAATAAATATATGTATTCATAATGTATATATTTTGTGTATATGCACATGTATACATAATCTTGTTTTAAATTAATAACTTCTATTAAACCAATTATCTCAGTATACTATGATTATTTAGACATCTATCTCTTCATTTAGACTATGAATCCCTAAGGGAAATTGCTACACCTTATTCATATTTGTAGGATCTTTCAATTAAAATAATGAATTGCCAATGTTAGAAAATAGTGCCGCATTCATCATTAAATTGCTTATGGCAATTTAAATTGGTGCACTCTATCTGGACAATATTTATCAAGAATCATCTGAAACATGACTATACTTATGGCACCTTTACTTAAAACGGTAAAATGCTGGAAACAACACAATGGTATAATGGTAAGGCAATATAGAAGTAAACTTAAATTTATCTATTCAATAGTGTATCATATAATCACAAAATGGTGATTATGGACATTGTGGAATAACAGTGAGAAAGTTAAGGATAAAAATTTTATGATGTTTTAACAAATGCGTATGTATATATAAAAAGATCTAAAGAACATACATAAATATAGTCTTTGTCACTGTCTTTGGACTTGTGGCAACTGCTTTTATAAAGCATTATATTTATAAATGAAATTTTGGAATTATTTCTATAATCAATATAAATCATTAATAAAAACCCTAACATTTGAGACCCAAATTCTGTTAAAATGTAATTAATGTAAATAAAATTTTCTGTTTATTGTATTTCTATCATCAGTTTCTTTATATGCTTTTAAAATGAATATATAATGGGAAGTTGTCAAAATGTTAATCCTCATGAATTTCTATGTGGAATAATTTTGTTGTGTACCTTATCTTTTTTCCAGTGCCACTTTAGTGGATAAAACATTTGGTGTTTTAAAGAAGATCTTCTAGCTAGGTTGTGTGAAAGTTTTTGTACAGTAAAACAATACTCTCGATTTACATTAGCCAATACTTTCTCTTTATCACAAGTAACCTATAATTTCACCTTTATCATATAATAAATTACTTGTAGTTTTACCTCTACTGTGAAATAAAATTCACAAATAATTTTGCCTGCTTATACACATAATTTAAAAAATAATCAATACAACCCCCTATGTTTAACTTATTAAAGAAAAGTAGAGGGAACCTAATCTATGATACAATAATATGCACTTTAGTTGAAAATATTTGGACATGACTACTGTGCTGGTTTGAAAGGATGTAGGTCCCCTAGAAAAGCCATGTTTTAATCAAAATCCCATTCCCTATTCAATACTGTATGTTTGAAACTGTAATCAGATTATCTCCCTGGATGATGTGATTTAGTCAAGAGTGGTTGTTAAGCTGGATTAAGCGATGACATGTCTCCACCCATTTGGGTGGGTCTTGATTCACTTCTGAAGTCCTATAAAAGAGGAAACATTTTGGAGAATACGAGATTCAGAGACACCAGAGCAGAATGACATAGCCACGAGAAGCAGAGTCCACCAGCCAGTGATCTTTGGAAATGAAGAAGGAAAATGCCTCCCAGGGAGCTTCATGAAACAGGAAGCCAGGAGAAGAAGCTAGCAGATGACGCTGTGTTCGCCATGTGCCCTTCCAGATGAGAGAGGAACCCTGACCATGTTCACCATGTGCCTTTTCAAATGAGAGAGAAACTCTGTGTTCGTCATGTGCCTTCTCACTTGAGAAAGGAACCCTGAACTTCATCGGCCTTCTTGAACCAAGGTATCTTTCTCTGGATGCCTTAGATTGGACATTTTTATAGACTTGCTTTAATTGGGACATTATCTCAGCCTTAGAACTATAAACTAGCAACTTATTAAGTTTCCCTTTTTAAAAGTGATTCAGTTTCTGGTATATTGTATTCTGGCAGCTAGCAAACTAGAACAACTACATGAAGATAAAATGAAATATAAGCTACTTAATGTGCCAGTGAAAGTATTATTACCCCAGAGAAGCCGTGAATTATTTCTGATTCAACCTTGTCCAGGCAGCTATTTCTTTCAATTCTGATTCAATACTGTAGGATGGAAGCTTTTGATTAGATTATCTCCACAGAAAGGTGACATGCCCAATTGTGGGTATGATAATTTACAGTAATCCTTTAAAAGAGGAATGACAGGCTTCAGATGCTTGGAGCCCAACAGACGTCTCCATGAGATGTTAAGTAAGCTGGAAACTGGAGAGAGTCAAAGGAAGCCAAGAGATGAAGGTCAGCCCTGGAGAAGCAAAGTGAGGAACCCCCACAGGAACAGAGACTGAAAGCAACAGAGCCCAGGAGCAAGGGACCAGCAGATCCCAGAGGGGTGACTTCCTAGCTGACAAGAGGTGCTCCCGACTCAATGGCCTGTTTTGAGTGAAGGTAACCTCTTTTGGTATCTTAATTTGGATGCTTTCATTTCCTTAAAACTGTAAACTTGTAACTTGTTAAATTCCCTTTTTAAAAGCTGTTCCAGTTCTAGTATATCACATCCAGAAGCGTCTAAGCTAATGCACTTCATATATTTAAAATGAAAATACTTGATTGATGATAAATGAGAAAATCAGAAACTAATCTGTATAAAAATACAGAAAAATAAAAGAATAAAGTTATTGGTAGATACTAGAATAAAAATTAATGTTAGAATAGGTAATGCATACTTTTTTGTATGTGATAAGAGGATGAGGGTGTGATGGTTTAAAGCTGTGTGTACCTCAAAAGATCACATTCTTAAAGCTAACCCACTGCGGTGGGTGTAGACCTGTTGTGGGCAGGACCTTTTGATTAGGTTATTTGAGTTGAGGTGCCCCAGATGGATCCTAGTACTGTTATTGCAACTCTTTATAAAAGGAGGAAATAGAAAGAGACTGAAGCTGAGAGAGAAGGACCACACAGAAGATGAGGAAGAAACCACAGTCAGAGAAGCCAGAAAGTGAAAGCAACAACACGCGGGAGAGAAGGGAGGGACCAGCAGGTCTGCCATTTGCCTTGCTGTGTGTCTGAGGAGCCAAGGATCACTGGCAGCCAGTCTTCAGAAAGAAGGTACCATGTTGATGATGCCTTGATTTGGACATTTTCATGGTTTCAGCTTGTCTGCTAATAAATCTCCATTGTTAAAAGCCAGTACATTTCTTGTACATTGCATTATGGCAGCTTTAGCAAACCGAAACAGAAGGGAATGACCTTAACACACCAAGACTAAATGCAGACTACAGACCCAGAGTAAATCTGGAAATATGATATTCCTAAAAACAAGCCAAGTCTTAATCAGAGGTGCAGTGACAACATTATTTCCTGTATGATGACTTTCTTAGATAAAATTCCTCCTAGCTTGATTCTCATTTGGGAGGGAGATATTTAGTGTTTGGTGCTTGAAAAGATTTGGAGGACTTATCTTCAGGCAGGCATCTGGAAATGGAGACCGCATTAGAAAAATAAACAGCAATACCAGAAGCAATTAGAAGTTATACAGTAGACCTCTGGGATAGTACCAGAAAGTAGATTTAATGAAACAATAGGCAACACAACACAGATTTCTAATCTTTATAAATTTTGTAAACACAATTTTAAAATATATATAGGGTAGTGAAAATATTAAATATTAAAAAATTGCATTTATGAATGGAATGCAACAAGATACCCGTATATCATTTGTTTTGTTAATTTAACAGTATTGGTACTGAATCTGTTAAAAAGAAAACTTAAGTCTCCTTTGTTTTGAGGAGTACCACCCCTCTGTACCACTGCACTAAAACCCTCCCCATCGAGATAATTTGGTAGAGCATGGTGTGTGTGCTGGTTTGAAAGGAAGTATGCCCCCTAAGAAAAGCCATGTTTTAATATAAATCTCATTTCTTAAAGGTAGAATAATCCCTATTCAGTACTGTATATTTGAAACTGTAATGAGATCATCTCCCTGGTTGATGTGATTTAATTAAGAATGGTTGTTAAACTGGATTAGGGGATGAAATGTCTCCACCCATTTGAGTGGGTCTTGATTAGTTTCTGAAGTCCTATAAAAGAGGAAACATTTTGGAGAATGAGAGATTCAGAGAGATTCAGAGAGAGCAACACTACAAAGCAGAGAGTCCACCAGCCAGCGACCTTTGGAGATGAAGAAGGAAGACACCTCCCGGGGAGCTTCATGAAATAGGAAGCCAGGAGAGAAAGCTAGCAGATGACGCCGTGTTCGCCATGTGCCCTTCCAGCTGAGCGAGAAGCCCTGACTGTGTTCGCCATGTGCTTTCTCACTTGAGAGAGAAACCCTGAACTTCATCAGCCTTCTTGAACCAAGGTATCTTTCCCTAGATGCCTTTGATTGGACATTTCTTTAGACTTGTTTTAATTGGGACATTTTCTCGGCCTTAGAACTGTAAACTTGCAACTTATTAAATTCCCCTTGTTGAAAGCCATTCCGTTTTTGGCATATTGCATTCTGGCAGCTAGCAAACTAGAACAGTGTGTTAAGTAATCAAGGGAGCTGGACCATTTATTGCAAATGCACGGAAACTATCTCCAGTGTTTTAAAATGTTTCATAACTCTTTCAATTTGACTTTGATGGTGTCCTCATTTGCTAGATGTGATCACAAATACCACGGAATGGGTTGTCATAAACAATAAGAACTTGTCGGCTCACGTTTTTGAGGCTGGAAGTCCAAATTGGGGTGTCGACAATGCAGCATTTTCTCCCCAAAGACTGTAGCATTTTGGGGGTCACTGACAGTGATCTTTGGCCCTTGGCTTTTCTGTCACATGGCAATGCACATGGTGACATCTTCTTTCTCTTCCAGGTTCCACTGACTTCCAGTTTCTACTCCTTCACATGGTTTTCTCTTCGGAAAACCCCAATATTAAAATTAAGGCCTGTCCTCATTCAGTTGGGCCATACATTAAGTAAAAACAGCCTTCCAAAGGTCCTCTTTACAGTGAGTTCACCCCATAGGGATGGATGAAGATTAAGGATGTGTTTTTTTCTGGGGTACGTAATTCAACCTACCTTAGAACATGAAAAGAGAAAGACCTGAGATGGGAAAATAATAAATAATATTTACTTTTTTTTCATAAAGACTATATTATAATCCCTAGGTAGTGATAAAAAGAGCCTTTGTCATTAAAAGAGTAACTTCTAAATTCTAAGGAAATATTTTTTCATTATTGTCCTTAGTAATTCCCACTTCACCTAGGAAGATGTGGTTTATAATTTTTCAGATATTTTGTTCCATGACAATGTTTAGGAATCTTCATATTCCTAGCTGAGTTATAACATTGCTAAAAAAATGTCCTTATGTGTCAGCCTCCCTAGAACATGTTGCTTGGTGTGCTGGCATGAAAGGAAGTATGCCCCCTAGAAAAGCCATGTTTTAATCACAATCCCATTTCATAAAAGTAGAATAATCCCTTTTCAATACTGTATGCTTGAAACTGTAATCAGATCATCTCCCTGGATGATGTGATTTAGTCAAGAGTGGTTGTTAAATTGGATTAGGTGACAACATGTCTCCACCTATTTGGGTGGGTCTTGATTGGTTTACTGGAGTCCTATAAAAGAGGAAACATTTGGGAGAATGGGAGATTCAGAGAGAGCCAGAGAAGAATGACATACCCACAAGAGCCCACAAGCCAGCAACCTTTGGAGACGAAGAAGAGAAATACTTCCCGGGAAGCTTCATAAAACAGGAAGCCAGGAGAAGAAGTTAGCAGATGATGCCTTGCTCTCCATGTGCCCTTCCAGCCAAGAGAGAAACCATGACTGTGTTCACCATGTGCCTTCTTGGATGAAAGAGAGACCCTGAACTTCATTGACCCAAGGTATCTTACCCTGGATGCCTTTGATTGGACATTTCTATAGATTTGCTTTAACTGGGACACTTTCTCAGCCTTAGAACTGTAAACTAGCAACTTATTAAATTCCCCTTTTTTAAAGCCATTCTGTTTCTGGTATATTGCATTCCGGCAGCTAGCAAACTAGAACACCTGGGGACAGGGAGGGTTCACTGGCATGATATTATAGCATCAATGTGATTAACTGGAAGAGTGGAGTCGGGCGTGAGAATCTGCTGGAAGCTCTGGTCTGCGCCTTTGTTAGAGGTGAAATGTGGGACCAAAACCATATAGAGGATTGGGAGGGACTTGTTAAACTGTCAGTTACTAACAAAGCAATCCTTAATCATGGTCTTTCTTTAGAACATGATTTAATCTTCACTTAATGTTCACAAGTTTTTCTGAATGAGGTGTGCAAATAACAGTATTGTGGTAGTATTTGTATGCAGTTTATCAAAGTTGTTCTATTGCAGGATAAAAAGTCATTTTCAGGAAAAGCACGGGGGAGCAGATTTCAACCTTGCTGATATAGTGGCAACCTTCTCTTCAGAGCATATTTCCTTTAGGTATTTATAAATCGCGTGGGTCTATAAAACCCTGAGACCAGGGGAGATAGAGAAGAAGTAGCTGGCTGCAGTTGAAATAGGTTTGAATGTCAGGTCTTGCCAAATTTCCACAGCTTAGAGCTAACAAAGGCATAGACCAAAGTGTGATTGAAATTGGTCCCTGTTTCCTAGCACATGGCTAATACATTAACCACAGGAGCATATTAACATATTTGTAATTCCTTCAGGTAAAAGTGGGTGAACATCTGTTCACTGATTACATTTATGGGCATGCATAGCTATTGGGATGAATAATTTGGAAGAGATAATTTGCTTGTGAGCTTATATAGGTAGAATTAAAGCATATACCTTCTGTATAAATGAAGATTTATTTTACCCAAAGAATCCAGAAAAAGCAGAATCAACTCCACTTTTTCTCCTATATGTGTTGGTCATATGGGAAGCCCAACTACCATTTGATGGACTTCCTCTGTGTGTAAAGGATCTAATCTGATAGGTTATAAATAGTGGATACTCAAGTTGTGCTTTAGGTTTACACTGAGCCAGAAGAGAACCATTAGTATTATTAAATAATTGGCAAGTAACTGTAAGGGATTTGGAATTTTAAATATGAAGGAAAGTTGAATAAAGACTTACCTACCACATCTGTTAGTTTTATGAATTTATGCAATTTAAGGTTGTCCCTTAGCAAAATTGTGCAGTAGAAGAAATTTGACTTTCACCCCTCTTGCTTTTCTGTTCCCTGTTTCAAGGGATCAATTCCTTTTTATTTTCTGAGTAGCTGCTCTCATCCAAATCTGTACTCAGCTATGCACCATGGTAGGACAAACTCATACCATTTTAGGGTACACTTCCTTCCAGAATGATTAATAAGTATCAACGTCTAATGCAACTTGTAAAACTCATTTGGGTTTCTTGTAGGCACTACAGAATAAAGAAGATAGCTGAAGCCAACAATTCTGAAAACCTGCTCCAGGGAAACTTAAAGTGGAGACACTGGACAAATGCTTGGACAAGGAGCTATGAACTCCATTCCTTTATTGGAAATTCACAGTTGACATTGGGATAGCAAAGACCTTGAGAAGATGGATGAAAAAAATCTCCAACTTTATTTCACTGAGCATTTGGTAATTGCATTTGATTATGAAAGTGGCCAGTATTTGCTCATTTGTTTCAATATCACCTACTGATATTTATGAGTCAGTATTTCTTCAAAAGCCCTGCTAGAAATGTTGGTTTAGGAGGCTTCTCCATCACCTTGGAGCTCACACCACACAAGTGGTTTGCCAGTTGCCAGTGTGACCATTCCGGGAAAGTGGAGCGGAACGAATCGTCTTCTCCATGGAGGACAGAAGGAATAAGATTAAGCTGTTTGTTAGTAAGAGGACTGTTTGTTTCTGATGTTGGACATAATTTATACATCCAATGCATTATCTGGAGATGCTCTGAAGACTTTTGAATGGAAGATGATTTTTAGCCTTTTTGTTTCAATTTGAGGTCTGAGGTAAGATATTATTGTCCTTACCAAGTAAGAACTTTCCAACAGGTATACGTGAGAGATCCCAAAATTTGTTGCAGAAAATTTGTTTCATGGTACATTAAATTCATGTTTCTAAAAACATAATGCTCAATAAAGCACCACTTCCCTCCATTTGCAATATTTTCTCCACAGTATTTACCACCATCTGGCATAATATAGATTTTACTGATTCATTTTATCGTAGCCTCCTTTCCACATGCACGCTAGAAGTAAAGATGCTTTTCTCTTCTGTTCATTGTTGTATCTTTAACTTCTGAAAGAGTGATTCGCAAGTAGGAGGTGCTCAAGAACGCTGTCTGTGTTAAATTAATGACATACGATATCTGAAGTGGATGTTTATAAGTAGAGGTATCATCAGCATATGGGCAGTGGATACATCCACGACAAGGGGTTGAGTCATGACGGACAGGAGTCTGGAGCATGATGGAAATGATTCTCAAGGCTGGAACCTGGAGTCTTACAAACATCGACAGTGAAGCGAGGAAGAAAAGCCCAGTGTGCAGCTGAGAAGGAGAAATGGGGGAGATAAAAGAGGACCAAGAGGAATGGGGTCCTAGAAATAATTGAGAATGGAGAACCAAGAAGGAAAATAGGCTAAAATTCCAGACAGATTGGGTACAATGAAGATTTCTCCTCTAAATAGTATCCTTTTTAATGGATTTGCATTTTCTTCTAGAAGAGGAACCCCATACCTAATTCCTTTGATATAATTTATGCTAGAGAATTATGGGTGGCTATTTCAGCAAAGTAATTAGAAATAATTCTTATATTCTTGTTCTGATATAGTTTTTTAGAAATAATATGCTCTTAAATCTGAGAAAGATCCAATACATGACTGTGCTAACCATTGGTGGTGACTGTTGAAGGAAAAAGGGTCATTTTTGGCACCCTTTCAAGCTCTAGAGCAAGTGTGCAGGGTGTGTGAAAAAAATGGAACAGTGGTCCCTGCTCTGTAAAATCTCAAATGGAGTGATGTCCATAGGTTCGATTCAAATCAAGTTTGTAGTACCAAGATTGCCTGTCATTTCTCTTCTCCTGTGAGGTGGGTCTGAGGTAGAATAATGAGAGACATCAGATTTTAAAATTAGGTGGAGTTGAATTCTCTTGGCATCCTTACAGAAGGCTGTAAAACTTCTCTGAGGTACCTTTTAGACCCATAGTTACAACATTTATAATATATTAATAAATTGAGGGTGTATGAATTTACTACAGATGACTTTTCCTTCTGCACAACTTTCAGAGTTCCTTGGTAGCTGGAACAGGGTGGTGAAATTATTTATGCTTTCTTTCTTTGTTTGAATTCAAACTGTGGTGGCATTTTAAGCTCAGCCAGGAGAATTTCAGAATTTCAGGAATATACTTCTAGTGGTCCCTAAACATATTAAAATGATGTCTATATAACCAATGACAGCATGCCTATTTTATTTATTTATTTTTGCATGGGCAGGCACCAGGAATCAAACCCAGGTCTTCAGCATGGCGGGCAAGAACTCTACCTGCTGAACCACCGTGGCCTGCCCAGCATGCCTATTTTGGGAACTCACATCTCTCATTCTCTCAACTAGTAAATTTAGTGAAGTTTTAGCTTATTGCTTTGTTATTTGGAGTTATAGAGAAGAAAAGAGAAGTTAAATGTCTCTTACATATTCTTTAATATCAACAGCTTTTGGTTCCATTTTCGTTATCTCTCTGCAGCTGTATCAGTTACAATAAACTTCATGGATGCTAATTAGTCAATAATTAATTATAGTATTCTAAATGATTTTTGAAATATGTATTCAAGTAAAATGAGACAAATATATAAATTATTTGCTGTTGTTTCACTTTTTGAAGAGTGGGCCATGTTTTAACTCTGTAAAAGGAAACTGCCTTTGGCCTGGAAGAGATGCTTGCATTAATTGTGTGTATGCTAACATGAAATTCAAGACAAGCAGCAAGCCTAATGAAGTGGAAAGTGGGTTAGAATGCTTAGTTTCTGGTCCCAGCTCTGTCACTACCCATGTGTGTGCTCCTTGATGACACCTGGGCCTCTGTTTCTCTACGTGATTTCTTTTTTATTTCTGAATATCTTTCGTGTCTTATGATAATATGTTGTAGTGACTGGATGAAATGAAAAACTTGCCCAAATTTGGATTAAAGTCACATCGGAAAAATCTAATGCAATTCCTTCTGGTTTTTAAGCAGTGGGATGAATGAGGAATTTGATTTCTTTAAAGCCAAAGGACACTCATAGAATACAATATGTTCTATGTTCTCCATGGTAGAAGATGTTGGAAATTTTGTTCTACCAATGGTCTGACTCACCTACATGTGTTTGGTTTTTGCTGTTCAGACATCTTTTGAAGCTTCTTGGAAGGAACTCTCGGTGTTCCATGGAGAGACAAGCCAGGACAAGCTAAGCTAGTGAGAGGAATGTGCTTTGTGCTTCTGTTTATCATTCTTTAAGAAAGACTGGCAGAACTTTCCTTGCTGGGAATAGGAGCCATGGAATCATCTCTTCATGGAAACATCAAGCCTGGGCTAAAGAATTATCATCTAAGCCAGTATCTTTAAAAAAATGTTCTTTAAAAGACAAGCCGTTCTTTTCTGAATCACTTTTATATTAATTTTTTTTTTTGTGATCTGTGTTGGAAAACACCAGGGAAAAATAATCAGAATAATCTGAATTCTAGGTATTTGGGCACAGCTGAAACTTTCTAGGTGTTTCTGGGTTTGGATTGCTGTTTTACTTAATTTGAAAACAGACCAGGACAAAAGTAATGTTCCAAAAACATTTGCTTGATATATGAGCCTTAATAGCTGAGCCAGAAATGGGCAAGGCTAGGGATAGGTTGTTTGAAGTGTAAAATTCCATGAAAAAATTACCCCTTTGATGTAAGATATAAGGAGTCTGAATAAATGTTTTTTTTTCTGTTGGAACAGATAAGACAATTATAGGCTCTGTGCTTTAGTTCTTGGGCTTTTCTCTGTGTGGGCATAACCATGTCCTTTTATTATGAGACTTTGAGAACACATTCCAGGTCTGACTTTCATTCATTTTAGATATGAAAAATACTGAGTGTCTAGTTGAAACTTTGAACTGTGAGAGTAGTCGTGGAGAATAAAAATGGACTACTAAGTAAGTTTGCCATGAAGAAACACACAGTATAATTGGGGCAAAATATTAACACAAATGAAAACAAAGAGTGAACTCCACAAGTGGGTATTAATTTGAGACTATAGGAGTTTTGGAATGTGGGGATTCAATTAGGTCTGTACTATAAGCTAGTTTTTATTTATCTCCACTGTTGGAACATGAGATATCCCATATAATTAAGTTGTTCTAATTACTGTAACCTAGCATGTTGATATTTTAATTCAAAGTATTTTGATGACATTTTAACAAAACATATAACCTAATCTCTTCATAAATAAACAACCCTGATATATCAAGAGTTTAACATTAAAATTATAGAAATTTAGAGCTAGAAATAAATTTAGAGATGATAGAGTCTAGCGTTTTCATAAGGTAGTTCAGGAAAATGAGTCTGAGAATTTCCCTAGACCATGTACGTAGCTGCTGGCAGAACAGGGACTAGAATCCTAGCTTTTCTGACTCTTGGAATTTCATCATGGTTGTTAATATTGTGTTTTTGATGTTATCTCTTGAGGTCTGATGAATGTAGGGCTATTTTTTTTTCCTCATGGTAAATGACCCTAGAAAAATTTTATTATTTTTCTTTGTTATTCATTGTTTTTATTAGATTTTCTTCATCGTCAGCCTGATGATAGTAACTCTCCAGGACAGCCAATGTGTTTGGTTTAGACTGGGAAGTAGATTCTAATTGCTTCCAAAATGAAGTGCATAAGTCCCATGAACAAAGGGGGTGAGTTTTATTTAGGGAATTTTTGGAGGCTTTGACATGCAGCTTCCTGTCTTTTTCTCACTCCAAGTTCTCCCTTCCTCTTGGATGACTTCGTCAGTCCCGCTGATAATTGGTCCAATCCTGAACTCCCAGGTCGTGCTCTCATCTCCAATGACATCCACCTCCACTCCACTTCAGCCAGCCATCCCCATGACCACTACTCAGATCTTGTCATGATGCAGAACATTCTGCAATCGAAATTCCAAAATTAGACCACTCTCTCTCTCACTTGGTGAGTAAGTCAGGGTTCTCTAGAGAAACAGAATCAACAGGAGAGATCTGTAAATATGAGATTTATAAAGGTGTCTCATGCAACTGTGGGAATGGAAGAGTCCAAAATCCATAGGGCAGGCTGTTTAGCTGGTGGCTCTGATGAAGTGTCTGGAAGAACTCCATAGGAGCTCACTGCTGAAGAAGCAGTGAAAGAGTTTCTTTTTCCTTAAAAGTCCCTGACTGATTGGATTATTTCATTGAGAGAGAGACACACCTTAGTTGATCTCAGATGTAATCAGCCACAGATGCAATCATCTGACTGATGATTTAATACACCAGCCTTCAGGTGTATTACTATCCTTACAGCAATGGTCAGGCCAGTGCTTGTCTGATCAGACAGCTGGGCATGGTCACCTGGTCAAGTTGACACCAGAACTTAATCCCCCACAGTCCACCCCTTGCCACTCGGCAGCTGTCCACATCACCTTGAAACATGCTTTTCCAAATAGAACACAGTACCAGACAAGCTACGTACAACCGGAAATGCACGTTATCTCTCCAGATTAGAGCGCAAGTCCTTAGGTAACATTCACTCTTAAATTTCATGTCCTACTACTTAAATACTATAACATGAACAATACAATTTATGTCATATGATGAGGAAAAGAAGATATTTGTTTATGTACAAATGCAAATGTTTGGAAGCAGGGAGGAAATATTCATACAATCACAACCTTTATTTCTGTACCTGGTCATATGATCATAGTTCATATTTATCACTACCTTCTTCTACTCCCCATTCCGTCTTCCCTTTACCCTCAGCAAGTCCTTCAGCTGGCCATGGTTCTTTGCTAGGTGGGGTGACTGAGACCTTCATTCCTGAAGTTTCTGGGCCATTGGTTGTTCTGCCTGGATTGGATTGATACAGTTTTCCATTGAATTTAATCACTGGCATAGTAGCTCCAAGAGACACCCAGAGTCTCCTGTATTTCAGGGAAACTCTTCTTTACCTCCATTGTGTAGTTGCAGCCCTATTTCTTCTTGACAGTCACTAGCAGTCACCTCAGACAGAACAGTAATCCCCTTTTATTCCTGTTGATTCAGTGGCATGGGAAGCCCAAAGTGTCCAGGTGCCAGTCGTAATTTCCAGTTCAATGGAATCATTGCTGTGTCTTCTGGAAGGGGCACTGCTCCTTTTGGAACTAAGACCTGTAGACCAACAGTGCCTAAGGTTGCAGTGACAGGAAGCAAACATTTTCCTAATGGATCACTAGGGGTGACAGTGAGTGGTGCCACTCCCATTTCCACCCCTTTATTCCTGGACCCATAAATACTGGCTATGGGAGAAACAGCACCACAGAGTGGATGCTGATTCATAACATACACTGCCTCTTGGAGAACATTGCCCCAGCTCTTCAAGGTATTGCCAGCTAGCTGACACCAAAATTGGGTCTTCAGAAGGCCATTCCACTGTTCTATCAACCCAGCTGCCTCTTGATGATGAGGAACATGTTAAGACCAGAGAATTCCATGAGCATGTGCCCATTCCTGCCCTTCAACTGCAGCATTGATCAGAAGCAGTGTTGTGAGGAATATCAAGATAGAGGACAAGACATTCTATAGATCCACATATGGTAAATTTTGTAGAAGGTTTGCATGTAGGGAAAGCAAACCATATCCTGAATGTGTCTGTTCCAGTTAGAACAAATCACTGCCCATTCCACAATGGAAGTGGTCCAACATAATCAACTTGCCACCAGATAGCAGGCTGATCACCTTGGGGAATGGTGCCGTATTGAAGACTGAGGGTGGGTCTCTGCTGCTGGCAGATTGGGCACTCAGCACTGGCCGTGGCAGGTCTTGGTGAGTGGAAGCCCATGTTGTGAACCCATGCATAACCTCCATCCCTACCACCATGCCCACTTTGTTCATTTGTCCATTGGGAAATGGTAGGAATGAATGAGGAAACAGGATGACTTTTATTCACAGGAAGGGTCATCTTATCCACTTGATTATTAAAACCTTCCTCTGCTGATGTCAGCCTCTGGTGTGCATTCACATGGGACACAAATATCTTTAATTTTTTTGCCCACTCAGAAACATCTATCCACATGCCTCTTCGTCACCAATTTTCCAATTATGCTCTTTATAAATCCCTGACCATCCAGCCAAACCATTAGCAACAGCCCATGAGTCAGTATACAAAAGCATCTCTGGCCAATTTTCCTTCCAAGCAAAATGAATATACAAATGCAATACTCAAAGTTCCTCCCACTGGGAGGATTTCTCTTCACCACTGTCTTTTAAGGACATTCCAAAATGTGGTTGTAGCACTGAAGCTGTCCACTTCCGGGAGGCCCTGTATATTCTGCAGAACCATCTGTAAATCAGGCCTGAGTTTTCTCTTCCTCAGTCAAATGCTTATAAGGAACTCCCCAAGAGGCCATAACACTGGGCTGTGAAAGTGAAGGTAATATGGTAGGAGTGGGGTCCATGGGCACTTGGGTCACTTCTTAATGTAATTTACTTGTGCCTTCAGGACCTGTTTGAACCCTATCTCTAATATGCTATTTCCAATTGACATTGGAGTGCTGCTGTGCATGCCCAACTTTATAGCTTGGAGGGTCAGACAACACCCAGCTCATGATCTCATGGTAACTTGGTTGCCCATGGTTAAGCATTCAATCTCTCCAAAGACCCAGTAGTAGGCTAAAAGCTGTTTCTCAAAAGGAAAGTAGTTATCTGCAGTAGATGGTAAGGTTTTGCTCCAAAAACCTAAGGGTCTGCATTGCGAATCTCCTATAGGGGCCTGCCGAAGGCTCTAGATAATATCCCTATTTGTCACTGATGCTTCCAGCACCATAGGATCTGCTGGATCATATGGCCCAAATGGCAGACCTGCTTGCACAGCAGCCTGGACCTATTGCAGAGCCTCCTCTTGTCCTGCTCTCCACTCAAAACTAGCAGCTTTTCTGGTCACTTGGTAAATGGTACACAGTAACATATCCAAATGAAGACTATGTTGTCTCCAAAATCCAAAGAATGCCAACTAGGCAATTTACCTCTTTTTTGGTCATAGGAGGGGCCAGATGCAGAAGTTTATCCTTTACCTTATCTTTACATGCCCCCACAGTACTGCACATCTACAAATTTCACTAAGGTGGATTTATCCCCTACCCCCTGATCCCCAATAGGCCTAGAGTAGTTGCTGCTTCTTGGTCACTAGTTCCAATCAGCATAATATCACTATAATTGACCAGTGCATTGTGTTGTGGAAGGGAGAAATGATCGAGTTCCCTGTGGACAAGACTATGACATAGGGCTGGAAAGTTGATATACCCCTGAGGCAGGACAGTGAAGGAATATTGCTGGCCTTGTCAGCTGAATGCAAATGGTTTCTAGTGGTCTTTACTGACAGCTATTGAGAATAAAGCTTGTGCCAGATCAATACCTGAATGCCATGTGTTGATTTGCTCAAGTAATGATACCACATCTTGGACAGCAGTTGCAATTGGAGTCACCACCTGGTTAAGTTTACAATAATCCACTGTCATCCTACAAGGCACTTCTGTCTTCTGCACAGGCCAAATAGAGGAGTTGGATGGGAATGTGGTGGAAATCACCACTCCTGCATCCTTCAAGTCCATAAGAGTGGCTTTAATCTCTGCAATCCCTCCAGGAATATGATATTGTGCTTGCTTCACTATTTTGCTAGGTAACGGCAGTTCTAGCGGCATCTACTTGACCTTTCCTACCATAATTGCCCTCACTCCATGAATCAAAGAATCAGTGTAGGGATTCTGCCAGTTGCTGAGTGTGTCAATTCCAGTCTTGCATTCTGGAAATGGGGAAATGACCACAGAATGGATCTGGAGACCCACTGGGCCCATGGTAAGATGGACCTGATCTAAAACTCCATCGATCACCTGAAGTCCATGAGTCCTTACTCTGAATGGGGGATCAGAGTGATGTTTTCCGTCTCCTTGAATTAGTGTTACTTCTGAGCCAGTGTCTAATAATCCCTGAAATATCTGATCATTTACTTTTCCCCGGTGCACAGTCACCCTGGTAAAAGGCCATTGGTTTCCTTGGGGAAGGCTGGGAGGAAAAGTAACTGTGTAAATTTTGTACAGTGTAAAAGTATCCTTCCCCAAAGATAAGTGGCCCTCCCCTCATTCCAGGGGCTCTGGGTCTGTAAACTGTCTCAAGTATCAGAATTGATTAAGGTGCCATAACTCTCTGTTTTTATAATTCAAGTTATAATATAATTCAAGTTATAATTCTGTTCCCTTGACCTAGAATTCTGCTTATACAGCTCAAACAAGAATTTAGTAGACTGTTCATCTATTTTACTTCTAGGTACCCCATGATCTACTAGCCAATGCCACGAGTCCCTGTGAGTCAAATTATTTTAACTGCTGCTCTGAGTCTGCTGTCCATTATGGTGGCCATGTAGACCTTGTTTATGCTGATTAACTGTCATCCAAATGGCTTCTGCCAACTAGGGATCCAATCCTCCCCATTGTGTTTAAGGATTCCAGCTCAATGGCAGCAGTTTCCACAGTAATACTTGACCTCCAGAGAAGGGTGACTACAGAGCTGTTCAGGGATGATTGAGCTAGTCTCATGAATTTATGTCACACAAGGTTCTGATGAAAGAGGTGTCCTTTGAAAATTCCTGGGATGTATGAACATGTTTTCCATGATAAATCCATTCTAACAGTCCCATCTCTCTAAGCCCCTGGATTCCCTCATCCACATTGTACCAAGGCAGTTCTGGCATTTTGACCTCAGGTAATGTCAGCCACCTTTGGATCTATGTTTCAGCCAACCATCCAAACAAACAGTTAATGCCTTTTTTAGCTACAACCCTGAATTCAGAATCTTTGATTAGTGGGTCCATATCAACAAATTCAGCTTAATCCAACTTTATATTCCTTCTACCATTATCCCACACTGTTGATACCCATTCCCACACGTATTTCCCTGATTTTTTTTCTGTATAGACAGGAAAACTCATGTAGTTCTTTTGGAGTGTAGTGTATTTCCTCATGGGTCACACTTTGTGTCTCACCTTTGGGACCTGTTAGGACTTTAGTCTAGTTATAGATCTTGAAGAAAAGAGGGGTGGTGGGGTGGGTCATGAAAAGAAATAGAAGTGTTTTTCAAGCCAATTACTTCAGGGTATTCCATTGTAGTTTCATCTGGTGAAACAGAAGAGTGAGGGCTGTTTCCCCAGGGGAGGTGCTTACAAGGTTAGCAGGCACTGAAGGGTTAATCTTGTTAGATGGAGGTTGGATTGCAGACTCCTTTGGGCAGATTGGAGGCTTGGAAGTTGTTTCCTCAAGGCAGGCTGGAGGTCAGGAAGCTCTTTCCCCAAGGCAGTCCATTATAGGTCTATCTAGCAAAGGGTCAGCTGATTCCATGAATCCCATCTCCCCATTGCTATCATTATTAAGCTAAATATCACCACCCCACATATCAGGATCCCATTTTTTTCTAATCAAAGCCCTTACTTTAATAGCAGACATCCTGCAAGGTTGAGATTTTAGTTTATGTTGTAAATCTGCTACTCTCACAATGAAGCTTTGTGTCTGATTTTCAGAGATCTCAAATCTATGACCACAGGAAATAACATTTTCTTTCATACAGCACTTAAGGTGCAAATTTAAATGCTTCAGCTCATTCCTTTTCCTAATCACTGTATCCAGTGTATCTAACATCAACCAACATCATTATAGCTCTTAATTCTACAAAACTCTGTAAAGGTGTCAAAAACAGTATCACCCAGAGCCTTGCCTTATATGAGTGTAAATTAGCAGAAGAATCTAATGCTGACATTTTGAATTTGAGTATTTCTTTTGCCAACTCACCCCATGGACCATCAGTGCCATCTTGATTATTGGAAACAAAGTCATTAGTGATGCTGAGTTTAGCCACAGTAGAAAACCTGTTTTAAAAATTCTGTTTTTCAAAAAAAAACAAACAAAAATTCAACAAATGGTGCTGCAATAACAGGATGCTCTTATGGAAAAAGAATGAAATGTGACCTCTGCCATACAGCATACAAAAAAATCTGTTTCTTAAGAAAAGCCCCACTTCTGTACCAAGCTGTGTTAGTCAGGGTTCTCAAGAGAAACAGAACCAAAGGAAAGATCTGTAAATATGAGATTTATAAAGGTGTCTCAAGCAACCATGGGAATGGAAGAGTCCAAAATCTGTAGGGAAGGCTGTGAAGCTGGCAGCTCTGATGAAGAGTCTGAAGAAACTCTGCAGAGGCTCACTGACTAAAGAAGCAGTGAAAGAGTCTCTCTTCTTCCTTTAAAAGCCTTCAACTGATTGGATTATATCATTGTGGGAGATGTGCCTTAGTTGATCACAGATGTAATCATCCACAGATGCAGTCAACTGACTGATGATTTAATGCACCATATTTCTGGTTTATCAAGAAGTCATGAAATATCCTTGCAGCAAGGGTCAGGCCAGTGCTTGCAGACAACTGGGCATAATCATTTGGCCAAGTTGACACCAGAGCCTAACCATCATACTTGATACACTCACTGAAACAGTTTTTTAATTCAGCAAGGCATCTACACCCTTGAACTAATTTCTCTTTAACCTTCAGCTGTTCCCTCCTATGCTTCCTTCTTTTCCTGACAAACTTATGGTCCATATTCCATTATTTTGACTTTCTCAAATCATTTTCCTTTCTTTGTCTGTGTTAAGGAACTCTCATTTAATCCATCTGTCTCCTTTATGACTGTACCAGGGAGCTATTGGGATGTTGTCTTGTTCTGAGATGGGTGCTGTCATAAATCCAAAGTCTCCAAACTCATGTTTGGAGACTGCCCAGACTTTATTCTGTATTTGTCGAGGCATCTCTTTTTCTTCTTCTTCATGGCTTTCAAAACTGCCCCCCCCCTTAACAAACCTGTTTATCTTACTTTTCTTCTCACTCCAAGAGGGTGACCTTACACAAACAAGCAGTCATTGTGTATCACTGAAATCTTTTCAACACTGAATCTTCTAATCCATGAACATGGTATATCTCTCAATGTAACTGGGTCTTATTTATCTCCTCTAATAGTGCTTTCTATTTTTCTCTACACAATTTTGAAAAAGAATTTTCTTAAAAGTTTTTGTGGCTATTTTGAATAACAATTTTCCCACCAGAGTGGTCCTTTAAAAATGTGTATGTGCTGAAAGCAGGGTAACCACCTAAAACCCTTCAATGGGCTCTCATTACTTATGGTATTAATATTTAGACTCTAATAGCTCATACACTGGTTTCTTGTCTTTTCCCCAGCCTCATCTTTCACTCCAGCCTTATCATTCCCTTTAAATTTCAGCCACATAGAAATAGGTGCTGACCTCAATTCCTTTCTTTTCCTTGGCCCTTAATGCCTATCAAGTTTATTAAAAGATGCTATGAACTTTATCTCCAAAGCTCTGTATCTCCGTTTCTTTCTTCTCCATTGCTTCCATTCTAAATCAAGCTACTGTTGTCTCTGGCTGATGATAATAACTGATTCCCTTGCTTTCAATGTCATTCCCCTACAATCCATTTTCTACATAAAGCTAGAGTAATCTTTGACAAATATAAATCACTTTATGTACTTCCTCTGCTGTACAGTCTCTGGTGGTAAATAAAATAAAAAATCCTTACTCTAGCTAAGAAAGCCTGATTAGGATTTACCCCTGTCAGAGTCTACTTGCTTCATTCTACCCTTTTCTTGGTCATTATGTCCCAGCCCCTCTGGCCTGTTTTGTTCTTTAAACACATCTAACATTTGTAGTTTTTACTGTTACTTTGCTGTAATGTACTTTGTTCCACCAAATTGTGACATGCAGGAAAGCAGAGGTCTTCTCTGTCTTGTTCATGGCTCTCTCCCAGCCACCAAAGCATTCAATAAGGATTCATCAAAACAGTGAACGAATGAGTTTCTATTTGGCTCCTTGAAGGCACTGCCATGAGTTCACCTCACTCATTTCTTTTTGCCTAAAACAAGATCATCCCAGCTTCTCACTCATGGTCTTCCTTACCTTTGTCTGGATACATTATCAATTAGACCTGAGTTTGGTTGCACCTCTGCAAAGCCTTTCCTGATCCTTACCTCCATCTTTCTCATGGAGTGGTTGGCATAGGGGGTCTCTCTCTCTCTGTCCTATGGACTTCCTGCTATGCCACCACCTTTTCTACTGGATTATAAATCCAGGGGCGGGGAGAGGGAAGGCAGGAAGTGTCTTTTTGGCCCAGTGCATTTGCAGCACCTATCACTGGCCCTTGCTCCAAAAGCTGGTCATGAATGAGTGAAGGAGTGAATGAATGACTACATCAGTTTTGGATTCCCAGAGGCCCTCTTAGTTTTATTCCTGTCTCTTATCTATGCCCCAAAACACTAGTACTGCCTTTAAAATAACATTAGAGAGCAGATTTCTGCACTTCACTTGCAATGCCTTTTATCCAAGAATGCTAGAGAAGTTTAGAAACATCATCTGGAACAAGGCCCATTTTTTCTGACTTTGTAGTTTGATTAACTATTCCTAATGAACATAGATAAAAAATTGTTGACAGGGAAAAAATAACATTTATTTAGAATTAAAGTATTAATCTCCACCATAATATCTTTCTAGACCACACCAACCCTTTGAATGCCTTCAAAATGTCCTAACCTAGGGATAATGAAACATTCCAGAATAGCAAGCAATCCCAATAGTAAATGTTCCAAATTGGTATATTTGATATCTTTCCACTATTACTTGAAGATTTTCTCTGATTTGATCCTGGCTGTCTTCTTTATGCCTCTGGCTTCCCGGTTTATTCTGTTTGGTCTCTGAATATTTGTGCTTGCTCATCTGTTGAGTTGCATTTTAGATGTGGGTGTAAGCCATAGGCTCATATGTTAATTTTATTTTCTTACACTGAAACTCTGGACCCAATCATTATCATTCACAAGTTCTTCAAGATGCAACAAATCTTTCAAGAGAAAAGAAGACAGGTTTTTAAAAAAATCTCCATTCATCGAAATTTAATTTCTTAATTGTCACTTATTTATGGCTATAGTTTTTAAAATACAAGTAATGAATAGTCCCTACTTAAAGTGGTCCTAGGTAAAAAATGATGCTTATATCTTAGATTTGAATAATTAAATATTATCAAAGTGATTATTCTTAAGATCGAATTTTAGCAATTAAATAAGTAAAGAGGATTATCAGAAAAGAAATTGCACATAACTGGGTGAGAAAAAAATAATTTCTAAACTGTATACACAAACAAAGCAAAATTGAATTTCAGTGGTGATGATGGCAAGGATAAATTAACCTGGCACCTATTCATACTAATGAAAACAAGTTTAGGCCAATTGGAGTTGTTTTTACTCCACATTCTTAAAGATGCTGGACTTACTGTCTAACCTTGGCTTCGGCTAGAATGGTTCCTTCCAGTTTTCAGAAGGAAACTTTTGCCAGGAAACAGATCCCAATTTCAAGTTTCTAATGAGTTACTATGATCAGAGAGCCAATTTTGCTTTAACCCAAGCAATATTTTATCAGAATCATTTTAAAAGCATAAAATATGTTCATTAAACCAGACCCAGTCATGTAATAGACTAGTTAAAGAACAATTTCAGAACAAGCCTTGTGATTTAAAAAATTGTCTAGTGGCCTAACATGCCCTGGTCTCCAGTGTCAGCTTGGGTGGGGTAAAGCATCGAAGCAGTTTGCCTGATTCAAAGTGGGACTCAATAAGGTGATTGCTGAGTTTGGGTAAATGAAAAATTTCTACTACAGGCTGCATTTTGGTAAAGCCCAGCAACTTACCGATTAGATATAAAATCTTGAAAAACTGTACATGCATACGGTTGAAACAAGTCCGTGGGCCAAGGGTGAGGAGGAAAATCATCAAAGGGATGACCCTTTCTTTACTGGCTGAGTGGGGGAAAAACCCAACAGCCTCCTAAGGGAGTGAAAATAGGCAGTCTAGGGTGTATAGTTTGCTAAAGGTCAAAACACCCAGAAATCTGCTAAGCTTTAAGCTAGGTTGAGTGGTAACATTCCCCAGAACCCTGGCCGACCCCTCATCCAGTGTTCCTCTCCTACTGCTCTGTTTGTCAGTGACTGGTGGAAGGCGACTCTGGGGGCAGTTAACTTCAGCATAACTGGTTCTGTGTCCCTTTACCTGAGCCTTAAAATACTGTTCCCTACTGTCCCAAGAGGCTTTGCCTAATGGTTGACCATCACTGGCTTCTGTAACTTCCTCTTTACTTCCATACCCATCTTCCGCCCACATCACTGGATACTTAAAATGCTTCTCTTCCAAATACAGGGACTCTGGTTCCACCCTATTCCTTGCCCCCCACTGCACCTCCAGTCTACTTACGTCTTCCCTTTCTCTAAACATTGAAGCTTATTGAAAAAGTATTCTATACTCAGCATCTTAGTTTCTATTTTTTAATTCCTAGATATCCAGATTTGCCTCCATGTCCAATGATATAGCTCTCACTGAAGTTATCAATAAATTTGTAGTAGCCATCTTCATCCTTCTCAATTGCCCCTGCCTCGACCAAGCTACTGTCTTCTCTGACCCAGACTGTTTAAATAGCTTTACCTGGTCTTCCCACTTATACCTTTGCCCGCTCCAAGCTGTTTTCCTTATAATAGTTAGATGATCAAATATTTCAGTGTTCTCTGGGCACGTGGGATAGGAGAGCTGCTGCTTCAAGTACTTGGCCTTAGGTGTGACCATGAGACTTGTTTTGACAATGAATTGTGACCTGTGGATGGAAAATTAGAGGCAATGCATTTTATTATCTATTGCTGTGGCTTAACACAGTTAAAATTTGTTGTCTCCTGGTTTCGCGGAGTCAGAAATCTGGAGTGGCTTAGCTGGTTCTGACGCAGGGTCTGTTGTGATGTTTCAGGGACGATGTTGGCCATGGTTACAGCCACTGAGGTCCGAGGATTCTCCAGCCTGGAGCAGGAGGGTCAGCCTCAGAGAAGCTCACGGGGGTGGCAGGGGACTGGAGCTGTGTTTCCTGCTGGCTGCTGGCAGGAGGCCTCAGTTACCACCTGAATCTCTCCATACAGCTGCCTACAACATGGCAACTAATTTCCCCCAAAGCCAGTGAAGGGAGGGAGGAGGGAGAAAGAGGGGTAAGACAGTCAGGGGAGGTGGGGGGGGAAAGGAGAAGGGAGGGAGGGAAGGAGGAAAAAGAGTGAGCGAGCTGTCAACCTGTGTTTTATGACCTACCCTTGGAAACAGCATATCGTTACTGTTGCTTCTGCAGTCTGTGACTCCCAAAGGCCAACCAGCCCTGACACAATGTGGGTAGGCAACCACAGGCCGTGTGGCTCCAGGAGGCTGGGATTGTGGGGGCCCTTTTGGGGACTGCCTGCCACACCACAACTGCTTCCTCGTGCCCTCACTTCTCTCTCCACGCCGGCCATGCTGCTCTGTGATAGGTGAGGCAGGGCTTCTCCAGCAGCCTGGAGCCCCTCTGCTGGCCTGGGGTGTGCTGTGGCAGGAACAAGCCTCCAGCCCTCTGTGCTTCAAGGCACTGAGGGTTTCAGGTGGTGGATAACTGCAGTCTGCCCTGTCTTTTAGCATGGGCAGGCTCTGAGGATTGAACCCGGGTTTCCAGCATGGCAGAAGAGAACTCTGCCACTGAGCCACAGCATCATATACATTTAAATGGAATTTTATTAATTTATTCATTAAATATTCATTGAGTCACATATTTTGCACCAGGGATTAGGCAGTGAACAAGACCATAAGGTTTCTGATCCCACGAGTTGATTATCTCATGGAATATCCCCGTTAGTAACAACGTTAAGACAGAGCAGGTGACGGTGGCTCAGTGAACTCCGCTTGCCGTGCAGGAGACCCGGGTTCGATTCCCGGTGCCTGCCCATACAAAACAAAAACAAACGTAAGACAGATACCTCTATTTAGGTAGTGAGGAATCACCTGTGAAACAGCCTCTGTAAGTAGGTGATAACACGGAGAGGGGCTGTTTTGGGGAGTGTGGGGGAGGAAGCCCTCTCTGCATTGTATTTTGGCTGAGAGAACAATGGCAAGGAGTGGGGCCCACGGTGCCTTAGGGAAGTGTATTCCTCCTAAGCGTAAACGTCCGAGTTGGTTGTTTCATGATCAAAAGGGATTTCAGAGCCCCCAAACAGAGGACAAAGCTTTATGGTTAATGCAAAACCTGATGGTGAGGTTTAAGATGTCATTAGCTGATTTTGCAAAGATATTAAAACAGAGTATGTAGTGTCCAATAACTTATTTTATTTAAACAGGATTTAAAAAGGGAAACGACCCATCCCTCTTTTCAAACTTGCTACCTGGACCTTAAATTGAACTTCATTTGTTCATTCACATATTCATTTTGCAGCTATTTATTTTAAAGTAACTGAAGAGATAACCATAGATGCAATTGATAAATACATTAGTTTGGGAAGGAGGAGAGCTTAGATAACTTATTATTTGGTAGGTATGTTTTTAAAATGAAACTCTGATAATGTTGTTGTCCCTGCGTTTAAACCCCCCTGAGTGGTTTTCCCCTGCTCTGGGATAAAGTCCCCCACTTTTCACCTGGCTTTCACCAGGCTCTCTCCCCCTCCCCTCAGGCTCACTCAGAACTTCCTGAGGGCTGACACCGGCTGGCTGACTCCTCCCTCAGCCCTTCTAACCCTGTTTCATCCTTGAATAAATCCCAGATCCCATCACTTCCTCAGGAAGTCCATTCCTGTGAAGTGTTTCCCTGTGAAATGTTCCCACGGCACGCTTTCCCTCCCCTGCCTCCACCGTTTTATCGTTCCATGGCTGTTCCTTGCTTCCTTGCAAACCCCTTGTGGGTGAAACTGGCTCTGCCTTGTTCTGTGGGGACTGCCCTGAGCTAAGAACTGCATCCGGACCCTGTGAGGGCTCATTCGGTCTTGGATTTGATGATAGAGACCAATCTAATACTAAACACACGTTTTAGTTAATTGTTATTAAAATTGCAAGTGCTAAATATTACGTCCATTTTATAGATGAAGGAACTGAGAATTGGAAAGCTTGCTCATCTCAGACCATACGGATAATAAGTAGTGTGATTAATAGAACAACGAGGTTATTTTATAAATCTTTGCGTGGCATGCTTACGAACAGGTTAAGACAGAAGGGAAAGAATTCAGGATAATTGGAGATGAGATAAATTGGAAGAGCTGTTCTAAAGAAGCATGGTGTTGAATAAGAGGTTTGGTGAGAGTGGTAAAGTTTGGAATGGCATCTGTGGGGAGAGGGAAAGAAGCTGATCAGGGATAAAAGGGTGGCCTAGCATTTTTGAAGGTCGTTGAGTTAGAAAGTGTGACCTTGAAATGGTGCCAGCCAGGATGGCTGGTCCAGAGGGAGGGAACAGCAAGAGCCCACATTTCCAGAGCTGGGAATTGGTGAGTGGGCTCAGTGAGAGGGTGGGAGGCCAGAAGGATTAAGGACCCCAGAAAGAGTACCTAAGAAAGAAGAGAACAGCCATGAGATCTAGGGGGTATAAAGAAGGAAGTGAGAACATGAGGGGCTGATGGATTGGGAAAGTGTAAATCAGGTTGGTGACATTCTTTTTTAAGATTTTTTGTATGTGGTGCTGTGGGTGTCACGTTTCATTCTTTTCCATGTGATTATTCTGTTCTCACAGCACTATTTGTTAAATGTTTTGTGTTTCCGGAATGCATGGGCCAGGAATTGAACTCAGGTCTTCTGCATGGTAGGTGAGAATTCTATCACCTGTGCGCCAGCTAGCTGAGACATCCTGAGCTTGAAAAATTGTGAATAGCTCTGAGCACATCACCTCCTTGATCAATCAACTTTAAATAACTCCGTATTTACCCATGTTTTCAGCCTGGTACCACTCACACATTTCTTGTGCTGGTGCTGGGATGACTCTCCTTTCCTGTCTCTACTTTCCCTTATTTTACCGCCCTTCCTGGGTGCTTCTAGTACTGGTTCTCACCGTTCTACCTTCCTTGAGTAATTTTCACTGTCTCAGCAAGAGTTGTGTCTTTGCATTTTGGCCCAAAAGAAACACAAGGATGGTGTGGCTGGGATGGAAGCAGAATGGCACCCACAGAGTGGGCCAAGCAGACCATGACATGGTCATTGGGCTGCCAGTTAGTCAAGAAGGAAAGCAGCTGCCAGCCTGGAGGTGAAGTGGAACATCAGCCTGCCTGGGCACTCAGGGGCTCTCACGGTGGGTGACACTGCAGGGCGACTCTGCAGACCAGCTGATTTCTGAGCTATCTGCAGCAAACTCCTATGATTCAAATAATGAATTCCATGTAGCTAGGAACAGAATCAGGCTTTTCTTGTCCTTGCTACTACCAACATCTTATGCATATGATTGCAGTTAAGTGTTTATTGAATGAATACAAGAGCACAGAGACCTTTGGAAATGGCCTCTCCAGGATGAACGGTAGAGTTGAGGTGTGAACAAGGTAGGATGAGGCTCTTTCGAAGTGTCACTGCCCCTGTTTTGTGGACCCGGAATTGGAAGATTTCTCTTTCGTTATTAATTGATCGCTTCCTCTTAAAGAGCAGGTTAATAGAATGCTGATGTTATTTATTAAATGGAAACAAAGCACCCCAAATTTTTCATGAAAGCATCAAAAGCAGAAATTTAGAATATCATGGCTTTGGTCAAAATTCTGTTACACTTTTTCTTAAAAGCAGATGCTATGAGGAGCAAACATGGGCTGTATCCCTTACCATTCTTCAGTTATTAAAAAAATCATGGTAATAAATATATAACAAAATCTGCCATTTTCACTGTTTTTATGGGTGCCATTTGGTGGCATTAATGATGTTTACAATGCTGTGCTCAACCAGCGCCACCGTCTATGCCCAAAACCTTTGTATCATTTGAAGAGGAAACTTTGTCATGAAGCAATGGCTCCCCGTCCTTCTCGCATCCCTCGGCCCCTGATATTGTCGAATCTACTTTCTGCCTCTGTGAATTTGCTTATTCTAGCTATTTCATGTAAGTGGAGTCACACATTATCTATTCTTTTGTCTCTGGCTTATTTCCCTCAGCATAGTGTCTTCAAGATTCATCCATGTTCGCAGGCTTCCAGGCTCCCTTCCTTTCCACTGCTGAGTAATGGTCCGCAGCCTCTGTAGCTCACATTAGGTTTCTCCACTCATCTGCCATGGGCATTTGGACAGTTTCCACCTTTTGGCTCTTGTGAAAATTGTTGCCATGAAGACTGACGTACAAGTATCTTTTCAAGCCCCTGCTTCCAAGTCTCTTGGGCTTATACCTAGGAGGGGGCTTGTGGGGTTGTATGGTAACTCTATGTTTACCTTTTTTGAGGACCCACTGTCATGGTCAGGTTCATGTGTCAACTTGGCCAAGTGTGGTACCTGTTTGTCTGGTTGGGCAAGTGCTGGCCTGTCTGTTGCAATGAGGACATTTCATAGAATTAGATCATGAGCACGTCAGCTGCATCCACAGCTGATTCCATTTGTAATCAGCCAAAGGGGAGTGTCTTCTACAATGAGTGATGCTTAATCGAATCATGGGAAGCCCCTTCAAGGAGGATTCAGAAGAGACAGGCTTCGGCTAGTGAGCCTCTCCTGTGGAGTTCGTCCAGACCCTCCACCGGAATCATCGGCTTCATAGCCTGCCCTGCGGATTTTGAACTCTGCGTTCCCACGGTCATGTGAGACACTTTTATAAATTTCATATTTGTGAGTGTTCCCTGTTGATTCTGTTTCTCTAGAGAACCCTAACTAATACACCCACCAAACTGATTTCCACAGTGACAGCACTATTTTACGGCCCCACCAGCAAGACTTAAGGGTTCCAATTTCTTTATTTCCTCACCTACACTTGTTATTTTCAGCTTTTTAAATAGTAGACACCCTCGTGGGTATTAAGTGGTTTCTCACTGCACCTTTGGTTTGCATTCTTCTGATGACTGGTGATGTTGAGCATGTTTTCCTGTGCAAGTTGGCCATTTGTATTTCTTCTTTGGAGGAATGGCTACTCAGGTCCTTTGCTCATTTTAAAAATTGAATTGTTTGTTTTGCTGTTGTTATTGAATTGTAGGAGTTCTTAATTTGTTGTGGATATTAAATCCTTACCAGCTATATTATTTCTAAGTATTTCCCCTCATTCTACAGGTTTTCTTTTCACTCTCTTAATAATGTTCTTTGACACCCAAAAGTTTTAAATGTTGGTGATGTCCTCCATTCTTTAAGAAACATGTATTTTTTCCCATTTGGAGTTTGTAAGTACTCTGATAGATATAAACAGTATCAGGTTTCCAATTTTTTTTCTTTAACCTCTTTGATGGAGAAACCAAGACACTAAAAGACACAAGTATAAGCTAAGCACAGGTCACTTCTTGGACATGCACCCGTACTTGTATAGAAAGGAGCGAGCAAACAAGCTAAAGTAAAGAAAAAGAACAGTGTTCCAATATGTGCCATACGTGTTTTTTCTTTTATTTAGCTTGTTGTTTTGTGAATTGTTTTGCTTTCTTTTTTCTTTCCTTTCCCTATAGTCTAATTGTTCTCAGTGAAGAGCTCACATTCCCTGAGAAAACAAAGCTGCTGTGGGAAGAATTCATCCCCCACTCAGGGCCAAACCCCTGTGCAAAAAAGCAAACAAACAAAAAGTTCTTGGAAACGGAAAAATGAATTATCATGTCCCTTTCAGCTGGCAGGGAAATTGCCAGATGGGCAGGTTTTATAAGTGGAGACATGCTCAAGACACTCATTGGAAAATGCCCCTTCTCATAGTCCATGAGTGCCTGAGAATTTACCAGCACACTTAGTTTACTCTTTATTATTACTATCATTATTATTATTTTGCATGTGAAAAAGCTGTTCTGTGCTCTTTAACCTCCATATGGATAAGGGAGATAAAACTCTACTGTAACGCCCCTCCACATTTCCAGTTTTCTTGAGGTTAAACAAGGTTATGTAAACAGAACCAGAGCTGACGACCAGAGCTGTCTGTTTATGAGAGGGCGTATCAGAAAGGAGAGACGTCTCCCCAACTGAGGCATTTATGTCTGCCGTGGAGCAAGTAACTATCAATTAAATAATTAGGGCAAAACTCAGGGACTTTTGAGTTTCCATGCACCATTTCTTCATAGCTGTGTCCTTGATAAAGGCATACTTGAAAGGCTTTGATACAGAGTTATCACAGTAACATGAATGCAAAAGATTTAATAACCCATTTCTCTTCAGCTATATGATAAATTGGTGCATTTTCCTGAGAGACAAATACATCTCTTGAGTCCCAGCTTTTAAAGACTTTGAAAATTTTATAGTAAAAGGGGAAAGTGCCATTTGGAGAAGAGAACTTTTTTTTTTAAAGCAGACGAAATAAAATTGATATCCTCAGAGAGATGTGGGAAGAAACCTAGAATATTTTACAAGCAGAAAAAAAGAATATAGAATATAAGAAAGATCTTGTGGAAATTAAAAAGATCACCGCAGGACTAAAAAAAATTCAGTTAAAAAACTTGGAAGGTGTTAATGAAATGCCCTAATAACTAAAATAAAAGATAGAGACACAGAATATAAGGGAAAGGATCAAGGATTCAAGCTGATGGTCAGGCTTGGAGATCTAACACCCAACTAATTGCAGATTCAAAAGGAGGCAGGGATCATGGGGAGAAGAAAAATAGAGATAAGTTGCAGGGAAATTCCACATAATTGAAGTCACGCGTTTCACAATTGGAAGCACCTAGCACAGTAAGTGAGAAATAACTCACACGGAGCCTCCTATCATGAAATTCCAAAACGCAATAGAGAAAGAAAAGATTGTAAAAACTTCCAGAGAGAAATCAAATGGAATGCATAGACTGGGACAGGAAGCAGAGTGGTTCAGGCTTCTGCAGAGCAGGAGCACAGATGGTGGAAAGAGTCCATCATGGAAAATAACTTTTCAACTTAGAATTCTATACATCAGATATGCAGCTAGAACACCATCATTAAAAAACTGGAGGTTTTCAAATGCGGTGTCTTCCAAGTCTTCTTTCTCACGAAGCGAACAGATGACGTTACAACAGTAGTGGGAGGCCAGGAAAGAGGCAAGCATGGGATCCCGGAAACAGAGACCCCCACAGGAGAGGGCTCTGGGATCCCAGGGTGATGGCTGAGTGACAACCGAGAGACAGATGCTGGGAGAACAGCCACCAAGGAGGAGAGGCAAGACAGACAGGCCGGAGAGAGGAGCGGGGCTGCCGATGCGGTGCGGCCAGGAAGGAAACAGACCTCAGGGGTTAGTATGCGTGCTTGGTTATATTGAGAAGAGCATGAAACCTCTGCCAGAGAATTTGGGGAAGATTTAAGTGGTAGGCATATAGAAAATAAGGCAGACAAAAACAATTAGTCAGTGAATTCCAAGAAAAACAACTTTTAGTGCTTCCCAGCTGAAGATAATATTTAAGTCTTATTAATGTGAGCCATGACAATTGATTTCACCAGGAGTGAGAGAATCCTGTAACCATCCTGCGAGGCAGTGGAGAAAGAGAGAGAGAGAGAGAGAGGGAAGAGACAGAGAAAAGGGGAGACAGAGATGGGGAGAGGCCGAGATGGCAGGAAAGACAAGAGATGGGGGCAGAGACAGGGTGGGGAGGGAGAGAAAAGCGGTGAGAATATAAGCTGCTGAATTCTCATCTTTCATGACAGGAAGCTGACAGAGAACAGCTGAAGCTTTCAAGTCAAGGAATAACTATATAAATCTGTCATTTAGAAACAAAGAGACAAACGCCAGAAGGAGCAGCTGAAAAGAGCAGGAATTGGTTTTCTCAGGATAGAGCCTTGGAGGTCTGCATGGGTGGGTGAGGAAGGGACTTTCTCTTTGGATGATAAACTTTGTGATATTATTTATCTTTTCAAATAAGGCACATGGATTATTTTGATAAAAATACAGATACATTTTAAGAGATAATAGAAAAGCCCCTGGGAACCGTGGGGGTTTTGTTTTGCTTTGAAGCCTCTGGATTCTACTCCCACAGCCTTCGTCTCTGGCCCCCAAGCCCTGAGCTGGTGCTGCAGTGGGTTATTTGCTGGTACTCGCCCACTCTTTGCTGATGAAATGACAAGTAGACCGTGCCGTCTCCTCTATGACCGTGTGTCTGGGTTTGCCTGAGTTGCTATGACAAATCTCTCAAACTGGTCTAGGCTTCAACAATGGAGATTTATTGGATCACAGTTTTGAGGGTGGAAAACTCAGTTTTGAGTTCAAAGCCTAGGTATGGGCGAGGCTTGCTTTTCCTGTGGTGGCCGTGGCGTTGAGGGGCCAGAGCTGCCGGCCACCCTGCCTCCCTGCTCCGATCCCAGGGCTTGTCCCCTCCCTTCTCCCTGCCCTCCCAGTCTCTTCTGAAGCCCGCTTCTCACTGTCAGGCCTCCAGGGACCCAGATGAAAAGCCAGCCTGGGGCAGTTCACCACACCTTCACTGTGACGACATCTGTGCCAATCTTCTTTACCGTGGGCTCCTGACACGGGACGTGGCCGCGAGGAAGAGCATGTCTGGGTGGTGGGCTCAGGTGGTCAGCCCCGGGAGGAAGTCAGGGTTCTGGCCCCGCAATGGGGACAGTGGGGGCCGAGAGCTTCCACCAGCCATGCGGGGTCAAGTGGCTCTGGTTTCCCTGGCCTCAGTTTCTCTTGCCACTTTTTCCCCTTCACAGAGCTGATGTGAAAAATCCCTTCTCAGACTCCCATGCTGCCGGCTTGGAAGGGCAGACACCGACGGGTGTGAAGTTTGCCATCTAGATGGCCCACTCCCCCCTGTAGGGAGAAGTGTGGTCTCTCCAGCTTTGAGTACTTTCCTTGGAATGGCGCAGGCCTAGCTGCCTTGGAGTTATTCAGTCTTATTTTGGGGAAGGGGAAGAAGCTTACAGAGATGGACCTTCTCCCCTTGACGTGCAAGGGCAGAGCTGGCCAGGTCTGGTGGGCTCAACGGAGGAAAAAAGTTTTTATTGCTAACTGAGAAAATGCCTTGTTTCTGTAAACAATGCAAAGTGATAAAATCATGACCACATGAGCTGTGATCTTGGCATTACCCTGAAACCCCACCCAGTCTATATTCGCACACATTCCACCAAGCGTCACATGGCCGTTTCCCGTGCAGCCTGGGGTTCCCAGGGGGGGTAGAAAGTCACTAGGAGAAAGGTTGGGGCTACCCAGGGTCAATGTGGGCTCTTGGTGGACCACGTACAGAACATTAAAATTTGGATGAAACCCACAGCTAAGAAATACCAAGTTAGGTCCAACTAATAAGACGTGGTGATGATGATGCATTTATTTGTGCCCCATCACTGATCTGCAGGGAATAGAGGCAGCTGAGCTGTCAAAAGGAAAAAAGTAGCAGCTGCTGAAGTTGGCAGCAGGGAAGGGGTGGTAAGGCTTTCCAGAGCTCAGGCTTCTCGTAGGAGATATAGGAGCAGACAACTGTGATGCTCGGTTTTTAGAAATAAAAGCGAAAATGACTTTACATTTTTGTCTTCAATGAGCAAATGATTACCATATAACTTGACATGTATGTAATGTTAAAGATGTTTTTGTCTTATAAAAGCAAGTTTGGAAAATGCAAATAAGCAAAAAAAAAAGGAAGCAAATCATATCTAAGCCAAATATCATCCTTAACAAAATGTAGCATTTATCTTTCCAGATGTTTTTTCTACTCATAAACCAACTTTTATCAAGCCGCATACAGGATTATGATTATACAATAGTGAATGAGTTTCACCTGTCTTTCCCAATTTGAATGCTAATTTCAGTCTTTAAGGACAAACCCAAAGTACTGCAAATGTGCTTCAGGTAGTAAAATATCAATGACCTTTCTGTGAGGTAATATGCACTATACTGCTTTGGAGGGCTTTGTATTTCAGCATGGAGTGTGATGTTTAGCTAGGCCAGTATGGGACCTTCAGGATGAGTGTGATGCACCGAAGCTGAGGGCAGTACAGCCTTCTGGTTTACCACTCTGAGCATGAGAGGCACTTTCAGAAGCATCTGTGACGTCTAACTTAGGTGGACATGGTACAAGTAGTTTATTATTAATCCAATTATAAACTTTATAAAGTAGTCTGGACCCCTTAGTGGAGTCAACTGGGCAAGCGTATTTTTAATCTGAAACTGTTTCTTGTATGAATATATGAAGAGCTCAGAAGATGGGTACCTTTCAGGTTTCAAATTATGTTTACTCTAAGAAATGTGTGGTTTCTGTACATCTTTTACAGGCTGGATAAATGTGTGTAATATTCCAACAACTCCTTTCCTGGAAACAGAGACTTGATTAACATTTCTTTTTCTTGGAAATAAAAATCAATAGGTAGGACAATGAATCTCATAAAAAAGCATTGATCAAAACCTCCTGTCTTTTTTCCTTATAGAGCTTTCCTTGTAACTCCCTTCTGGATTGGTTATATAGATAGGGTTAGCTTGTGTGTGTGTGTGTGTGTGTGTGTGTAGCAGAATGAAAAAAACAGCTCTTTTTGTTTTTTACTGTTTTCTCGTTCATTTGAAAACCAGGATCCTTGCCCATTACAAAGAAGTTATTCTTTTACCCTCTTCACCTAAACTCTTCCTCCTCCTTTCTGTCTTGATGCACCAGGATCACATGTGATTTATCATTTGCTCCTTCATTTATGAGGCCTGTGCACAGGTGATCTAATGCTCCTATGAAGAAAAAAACAGTTAAGTAGAGACACACACTCTTTCAATTCCCACTCTTCCGGGAAGGAGAGACAAAACATTCATCTATGTGAAAAACGGCAAGGAAAGTGACTGTGAAATTTTTACTTATTTATATTAGCAAGGCATTCTTCAAATATTCTCTTCTTAGTGGCATTCCAGACTATAAAAACAGTGAGATATGATGCATTAATGTCCGTCGCCAATCTCAACAATCACATTTCTATGTGTGGTGTTATTTATTGATTTAAATATACCGAAGTCATGCCTTACTATTGTTATCTCTTTTATGTGTTTAATTTAAAAAAAAAAAGATTTGTTCTTGAGAATGTGATAGGATAACATGGAGTCCCATGACGTGCTGAAATGCTGTACTGATTTCCGTTCCTCTGTTAAATGGCATTTGCCCTACTTCTCGATATGACTATGAACAAAAATAATGAAGTCAGCAAGTTATCCGAGAAATCTGACAATCCGCAGCACACATTTTCTCTGGATAATCTGGATTTTGCAACACAAGAACATAGGCCCAGAGGGAGCTAGAAAAGATTCTGGCCAACAGATGATGGAATATTGGATTTTGGCTCTGTGGAGTTTTCAAGGGCTAGTGCTGAAAAAGGAAAACTGGGACGCATTTTATACATAGGCTTAACGTGACATGCCAGCAACACTTATTTAATTTTCTTTTAAATAACAAACATTTTGCATGCCATTTAAGGGCTTGCCAGTGCTTTTCTCAGAAGTGTGAATCATAGCTGGGTGGGCCCTGAATTGGAGGGGGATGTAGGTCTCAGGGTACCTGCAGGGAGCCAGGAACTGCGCCGGGGTCATAAGCGATTAATGTTGGCATGTGCGGACTGACAGTAGCTGAAGGACGACAGGCACTTGAGGGGGGCAGACTGATGTTATTGGAAAGGCAGCTCGAGGGTATACATTGCGCCTCTGCCTCTCTTCCTTCCATGCTCTGCCAAGCCATTTCTGCCTGCATCCACTCAAGCTAAGATGCCACATTAGAGAGACACTTCTTTTCCAAGCCACATTAGTCACTGACCTTCTCATTCATTCCAGCTGTCCGTGACTGCTGAAAGAAGCTGCCGAGGAGGTCGGACTCGCTTCCCTTGCCCTCTACCTTTAGCCCCTTGCCATTGTGACCTTCCCTTCCTCCTCTCTATTGCTGGGGCATTCTTCATTCATACAGTTCCGAATCAACCAGGATTAGACACGGCATTCAGATAAAGATGAAAATCACTGGCATTATGGGTGAGGCTGGGTGGAATCTGTGATGAGAGCAAGGCTTCCTACTCCTTTAACACAGGTCAAGGCCTTCAGGCTAGCCTGGGGGAGCCACTGCCCACCTGACCCTATGTTGCACGGGTGACCCCATGCAGCACAGCTGAGCCCATGCAATATAGCTGAGCCTGTGCAGCAGAGCTGAGCCCATGCAGCACAGATGACCCCATGCAGCACAGCAGATGTACTGGAAATTGGAGCCTGCCTCGTAGCCCCGAGTTCCAGAAGCCTAGAGAACAGCAATGGATAGAGATAGATGGGCCTACTGACCTGCCAGGGCTCTCACCCAGGCTTGTGGTGGGGAGGACCTGGATGGGAGGACAGCAGGGCCTCACCTGCCTGCTGGCCTGTTCCCAAAGGGACAGCGCAGGTCCTTCTTTCAATGCAACCAGTTAGTCATTTCTCCTCCTGGGGTCAGAGTAAGCAGGTGTGTTGGAGTGGCGGAGAAAGTTTTTTAATTTGGGTGTTGTTGGTGGGAAATGTGAAGAGTGGAGGGAAAAGTATACTCATATTTTCTCCCCCATCATTGACTTAGGTCAGGCTTCAAAATATCTGCCTTGAATTCTGAGTATTCAAATACATTGAGTATTCTGATTATACTCGGTATTATCCACCAAAATAAGTCTTCTTTAAGAAATCATGTCACTCCCTCAGCTAAAATTTCCCAGTTGGTTTTCCATAGTTGCTTGGATATAATCCAAGATTCTTGCCATCTTGCATGGCTTTCCCAGCTTCTAATAATCAGATCCCTGTTAAACTAGTGTCTTGTTTCCATCACTCCCTCCTATGGATTTTTGCTCCAGTCTTATCAAACTGCAGGTTCCCAAACAGCCATGCTTTTCGCTTCCTCTTTGCCTTCACATTTGCTGCTCCCTTTCCCAGAACCTCTGCCTACTTTCTAAACCTGGATAAATCTTCCCGTCTTCAAAACTCAGCCCAGGCATAGCAGCTCCTACTGCTCAACTTTACTGAATTTCTAAAGCCCTCTGACTCTGTTTGGGGAGGGCTTATTCCAGTGTATCTCAGAATGTATGGTGCTTGTTCACAAAGAATAAGGAAAGGGGTGTTTCATATCTGCATCTCATACTCAATGCAGTACCTGGAATGTTGTAGGCAATCAATAAATATTTGCTGGCACCTCTCACATGGCTTTCTTCCTTAAACAGAGGCATGTTTTTGATACTTGTCAAGTTCTCAAATGTGAATTACAGCAAGAACTGTCTTGATTTCCCCAGACATAGGAAAGCAGATTATTTATTAAACTCTCGGTATCCTTAGTGATTTGGGGAGAATGTTTTTCTCAATAAATAATACTTTTCCATTATCGTCTTTCTTTCAAAATGTGAGTAAGCTGATTTTAATAAAAGTTTCCAAATATTTGCGAAATAAACACAGAATCATAATAAACATTACTAGGTTTTGTTATTTAAATTCTAAGACATTGGCTGTAACTAGTTCCAATTCCCCATAAAGAAGATATTTATCCCCATTCAAGTGGTTTCGATGCTGTAACTGTGAACAAGCTTTTTTTTTTAACTGATTTAGCCATATGCTGCATTAAATAGTAAAAAATGAGGAAATCTCATGGGGGAAACAAATCTGCTATGCCAAAATTATCCTGAAAGGCACCCTTCAACCTTTATGAGAAGATATTTTAAACATTTTACACACAAGGAAAGTTGTATAACCCGTAAGAATAAAGAGCAAGTTTGTTACATTCAGGTCGAAGTAGAAAGTGACCACTGTTTCGTCTCTTGACCTAACTTTAAATTCACCAGGAGGAAGGAGTCAAAAAATGTTGGGGATAAATTGATTTGCTGTTTGCCATTATGCTCAGATTTGTCTAATCAGGGAGAAAAATTGCACAGTGTATATTATGAAAGCATTATCTGTAAACTGAAAAGGGCAGAAAAATTGAATTTCCAGTTTTTCTTTAAACCTTCACTGTTCAACAGTTTTTTCCAACTTACAAAGAGCTTTCCCATTCATAAGAAAGTCGCTTTTTTCATTCATCCTTTAATGAATAAATAATGGGTACCTATTATGTGACTTTTTTTTTGCATGGGCAGGCACTGGGAATCGAACCCGGGTCTCCAGCATGGCAGGTAAGAACTCCGCCTGCTGAGCCACCATAGCCCGCCCATGATGTGACCTCTTGACTTTGACATCTCTGAGGAGTGTGGACTTGTCACTTTGTAGAATGACTCTCAATTTGGGTGTGTCTGATGGCTTACTGTGATCATCATCGAGCTGCCCACTCTTAGGAGAAAACCACCACAGTGACATGGCATCCTTCTCCACATTCCATATCTGGGATCACACAGTAGGGTGTGTTGCAGAGGTGCTGGTCAATACGATATACAATACACAGTAGTCACCACTTGCACTAGTTGGCGTTCTCTAGAGAAACAGAATCAACAGGGAACACTCGCAAATATGAAATTTATAAAAGTGTCTCACATGACTGCAGGAACGCAGAGTCCAAAATCTGTAGAGTAGGCTGTGAAGCCGATGATTCCGATGGAAGGTCTGGACGAACTCCACAGGAGAGGCTCACCAGCCAATACAGGAAGAGCCTGTCCCTTCTGAATCCTCCTTATAAGGCTTTCAGTGATTAGATTAAACATCACTCATTGCAGAAGACACGCCCCTTTGGCTGATTACAAATGGAATCAGCTGTGGATGCAGCTGATGTGATTGTGATATAATTCTACAAAATATCCTCATCACAACAGACAAGCCAGCTTTTGCCCAACCACCACTCGGCCAAGTTGACGCATGAACCTGACCATGACACCACTATTATTATTATTATTATTACACAGAGGGGAGCTATTATTTCCCCTTTGTATTTAATATGTGATTTCTGGGGAGGAACGTCTCTGAAACCATGTAAATGGGGTTCCTTCAGATTTCGATCCACAGGTTTTAACATCCATTGGTGGTTTTCTCTCTCCATTCTTTCTTCTATGTTCATTGGAGTAGCATTCCACTCTAAGGAAGACATTTTCTTCCCCGTTTCTTTATTCACGGCCTCAGACTTATTCATTGTCCTGTGGGAGTCCTTTCTAGCCAGCTCCAGCCCCCTTTGTCATGTCTACATAATTTTTGAGCCCTTTCTGGTGCTGTAAATTATTCCAGGCTCAGTTTGTGTTCTCCCTACCTCAGACCTGGAATGAACCTTGTCTCCAAGGAGCCATGATGCATTTTCGTGTAGAATGGTAATGAGAAATGAAAATCTGGGTGCTACTTATGCTCGCTGCTGCTGGTCTGCTATTCCTTTTAGGCTGTCTCAGCAGACTAAGGTAAAGCTAGAGAATGTGTGCATGTACATATATGTATCTATGAAGCTATAACTGTATTTAAGTCTATGTCTATATAGATCTCTTTATCAAAAAAAAGTTCTTACTAATACCCCCTATTCCGATCCAACACCACAAGGCACATTTTCAAAAGCCCTTTTTCCACAGTCATAACTCCCTTCTAGTGTAAAATACCTGGAAAATAGTTTCAGAATTGCTAACCCACACCCCTATGAAAAGTGAATATCCTAATCAGAGTTTAATATTTGTTTAAAGAATTTTTTTAGGAGGTAAAATGCAGGAAAATGAACACTTCTTGAGCATACAACTCAATGAGTTTAGCCAAATGCATGGAGCAATATGACACCCTCACCAGTTAAGATACAGAAATTTTTCTAAAGTCTCCTGATGCCCCTTCTGCTTTCAAGTCAATACACTTGTCTGTTAGACAACTATTTTTCTGATTTTATTCTCCATAAATAAATAGAACTTTGTACACTGAATTATGCAATTTGTATTCTTTTATATTTGATGTCTTTAGCACAGCATAATATTTGTATAGATTCGCCATGCTACATATGTTTGTTCCTGTTTTATTGCTGAAATAGTATTCCTTCTCTGAATATACCATTTGTTATCCATTTTGTAATTACTGGAGATTTGAAGATTTTCCAGTTTGGGGCTACTATGAATAAAGCGACTGTGAATATTTGTGTCCATGTCTTAGTGTGGACATTTGTTTTCCTTTCTTTTGGATAAATACCTAGTAGTAGAAGTGCTGAGTTGCAGTAGGGGTATATATTTATCTTTACTGAACATTGAGAGAGTTTTCAAAAGCGGCTGTACCATTCTACATACCTTCCAGCAATGTAGGAGAATTCCAGTTGCATTTGCGTCCTGTGCAGGGCTTGATATTTTCACTTTATTTAATTTTAGCCATTCTAGCATTGTATGAAACAGTATCTCACTGTGGTTTTAATTTGCATATGCTGATGACTAATTATGTTGAGTGCTTTTAATGTGCCTATTGACCATTTTTATATTTTCCTTTGTAAAGAGTTCATGGTTTTGGCACATTTCAAAATTGAGTTTTTGTTGTTTTATTATAGTTGTTGTAATTCTTTACATATTCTGTAAACAAGTCCTTTATCAGATATGTTTTGTGAATATTCTCTCCCAATGTGCAATCATCTTTTCATTTTATTACCAGTGTTTTTTGATGAGCAGATATTTTAATTTTGATAAAGTTCAGAATACCAATATTTTATTTTGTTGTTATGGTTTACAGTGTCCAGTCAAAAGCATTTCTTATTTCCAGGTAGTAAAATTATTCTCCCATCTTTTCGTCTAAAGGTTGTATGGTTTTAGATTTCCGCTTAGTCCATTATTCATCTTGAATTTCTTTTCATATATCATGAGGCGTGGCAGTTATTCCCCATTTGAAATAGACTTGTTCCTGCATCACTGGTTGAAAATATTTTCCATTCTCAATTTAATTGTTTTAACCTCTTTGTCAAAAATCAGTTCCATGTATAAGTGTAGTTCTCTTTCTAGACTCCATTCTTTTTCGTTGTTCAATTGTCTATCTTTTTGCCAATACCAAAGGGTTTTCATTACTATAGATTTGTAAGTCTTGAAATTGGAGAATGTAAGATCTCCAATTTTGTTCTTTTATGAGATTGTTTTGGCTATGTATTTCCATATACATTTTATGAGCAACTTATCAATGTATATAAAAAGACTGCTTGGATTATTATTGATATTGTATTAATAAATAAATCAATTTGAGAAAAAAATGACATCCTAGAAATATTGAATCTTCTAGTCAATGAATATGGTATACCTCTTATTAGGTCTTTAATTTCTTTCAGAAATGTTTTGTAGTTTTTGTTTTAGCAGTCTTGTGTGTACTTTGTTAAATTTATTCCCAACTATCTTATGTTTTTGACAACATCGTATGTGAAGTTGCTTTTAAATTTTATTTTCCAAATTTGTTGGTATATAGAACTGCAATTATATTTGGTATTTTAACCTTGTATCTTGTAATCTCACAAATTCACTGAATGATTTTTGTAGTTGCTTTGTAAATTTCTAAGGGTTTTCATGTTATCTTCAAATTGAGACATTTTTACTTCTTCCTTTCCAATTTCTATCTCTTTAAAATCATTGGCATAATGCTCATAATACTTATTCATTATGTCTTAATATCCTTAAGAGCCTTAGTGAGAACCCTTCTTAGATTGCTGATCCTGGTAATTTGTGTTTTCCTTTCTTTATTCTTTTATTATTCTTGCAAAAGGCTTATAATCTTTTCAAAGAGCCTTATAGATTTTCTTCACTTTTTGTCTGTTTTCTATTTCATTGATTTTCACTCTTTTCATTATTATTTTCTTCTTTCTGCTTCATTTGGGTTTAATTTGCTTATTATTTTATAAATTCTACAGCAGAAAACCTACATCACTTCTCTTCTTTCAAAATAAGCACCTAAATTTATCAATTTTCTTCTTAATACTTCTTTACAAGCATCTCATAAATTTGTGCATGTATATATAATTTTTCATTGCCATTTTGCTTGAAACATTTTCTAATTTCCTACATCATTTCTTTTTTGACCACAAAAAAAAGTGTTAGTTTTAAAAATTTTAAATGTTTGGAGGAGGGGGTTTCCAGGCATATTTCCATTATCAATTTCTAGTGTAAATCTGTTACAATCAGAGAACATGCTCTGCAGAAGTTCAATCTTTAAAAATTTGTAAGCATTATTTTGTGGTTTAACATATATCTATTTTGGTCAACGTTGTATGTGAACTTAAAAGGAATCTATATTTTGTAGTTGTTGGGTATATAAAAATGTCATTATGTAAAAAGTGGTAGAATATTCCATATTCTCTACTATTTGGGGAGGGTGTTCTCATTGTTTAATCAATTACTAACAGAGTATTTTTGACAACTTTGATTATTGTGCATTTATCTAGTCTCTAACTTACATTTTTTTGTGTAACAGTTGAAATGAGTACCTTGTGAAATGTATGACAGCTTTTAACGTACGTTCATATAATGAAGATGGAATATGGCAATTAGAAGTATTAAATGGTAAGGAAATACTCCATGGTTCCAGGAAAGTCATGATCAAATCATTCTAGAGCCTACTTGTGCCAGGTCATGAGGGAGAAGTCAGAGACAATGAACTCTTTTCATACTGTGGTAGTTAGGTTCAGGTGTCAACTTGACCAGGTGAAGGTGCCTAATTCTATTGCTGTGGATATGAGCCAATGGCCTGTGAAGCCCATCTGTTGCTGCAATAGGCTAGGAGGCGTTCCTGCTGCAATAAATGATGTTTGATTTAATTGGCTAGAAGCTTAAATGAGAGAGTTCAATGTAGCACAGCTCAAGCAGCTTGGCATTCCTCATCTCAGCACTCTCAGCTCAGCCCAGGTCTTTGGAGATGCAGAAAGGAATCACCCCAGGGAAAGTTGTTGGAACCCAGAGGCCTGGAGAGAAAGCCAGCAGAGATCACCCTGTGCCTTCCCACATAAGAAAGAACCTCAGTTGAAAGTTAGTTGCATTTCCTCTGAAGAACTATATGTTTTTAACTAAATAAATCCCCTTTTATTAAAAGGCAGTCCATCTCTGGTGTGTTGCATTCCAGCAGCTAGCAAACTAAAATACATACTTTCAATGATCTCCCTTCTTGAATAGATAGTAAATATGTAAACTTAAAATGTAATGTGATGTACTCTTCAACAAAGGAGATAATCATACAAAAGATAAGGGTTGTACATCACTAAATAGACTGTTTTTATTTAAATAAATTCCAATTTATTCTAAATCCTCAAATTATAATTAGATATTACTTATCCAGCACAATGAGAAACATTTTAGTATTTTGAAAATACTATTAGACTTGGTACCAAAGCTGTTTGTGCTCCGATTCTATAACTTTTTGGTTGCCTAAAAACCTTAGGCAATTGCCCAAATGAGTTTGACTTTCTTCATGTTAAAACAAAACAAATATTAACACACATATGGAGTACCTTTTAAGATTAAGTAGGAAAAGAATATATAAAAGATCTCTGCAAAGTGTTACCAAGTAGAAGATATTAATAAACGTAACTCAGGGTTGCCTCATGGTAGTTTTAATTCCCATTCTCATGCATTAATAATACATTGCTTATTACTTAACTCTTTAATTTGACTTTAAAAGCAATCAGTTCAAAAATATTCTCATTTAAATATGTGTAGTGTATTGGACTGATTAGAATACAAATGAATTGGTGATGCATTTAGCAGTTTGTCACCTGAGGACAGAGGCTTTTAGAACTACTAGGAACATCCAAATCCCTCACTGCCAAATTATAAAATGGACACTCAGAGGACTTAGGTGATTCACCCAAGTTTGTCTAATTAGGTAGTGGAAGGGCTATTTAGAATGATTTTCTGGACTCCAACACCAATAGTATTTTCAGTGTACAATTCCGCTCCTCTAGTTGGTCTGTGGTTGGAAAGTATCTTAATAATACTGTAACTCATGTAATGAGATATCTAAAGATCCTGATTCTAAGAAAGTCTATTTTCCAATTAAATATGCTCTGAAAGGGATATGAATAAGTTTGGAGAGTTGCTTGGAAATAGACTGATAGAAATGGACCCATGAGTAATGTCAAAATATTTGTAGATTTACACAGAAAATGAAAGAGTATCTATCTTAGTGGTCTTGAATAAGATTTCCCGAGTACTAGGAAATGTGTAGATAAGAATAATGTAGAGGAATTCTTAGGATGACAGCCCAAGTTGGAGTGTATCACACCATCATCTAAAATGTAATGAACCTGAATTTGAAACTGTCTCTTCATTTCCTCCACTGCTCAAAAAGCTCTTTCTCAGTGTCCTCTCACTGACCCAGTTCCTTTTCTTTCACAGTTATGCTTAAGAGCCATCTGCTTCTCATGAGGCTTTTCTCTATAAGGCAGCCCAAGACCCTCTCCACTTTTCTTCCTTGGCACGTGTGCTAGGCATTTGAGTCTAATCTTTGCACTCTGAGTGCTCTCCATGAGTCATAGCATGCTCTACTTCCCACCTGCTCCATGTTTGGGGGTGCGGAAAGCTTTAGTTCATGGAATTCTGGGCCACGTCAGAGGCATGAGGTGCCCTGTGCTGAGCGAGGTTCCCTCACTCTCAGTCCGACTCACGTGGAAATGTTGATTGAGCATCTTCTATCCTCTTCCAAGTGATGTGATGAAACCGGCCCCTCTCTGGAACTCTGCCCTCAAGGAGTGTCCTTACTGGTGTGTAAGGGAGAGTGGGGGGGACACATATGATAAACAAATTAGTAAAATATTTACTATGTCAGCTGGTGACGATGTTTGTTTGATGAAAACAGCAGAGAAAGGAGGCTAGAGGTTGGGTGTGTGGTGATTTTAGAGAGTGGGTCAAGGGAAGGGCTTGAAGGAAGTGAAGGAGCAAGCCATGAGGGTCTCTGGGAAGAGAATGGTTACAGCAGAGAAGAGTGGTGAAGGGCCCTGGACAGGGCGGGAGTCATGTGCCAAAGGGGTCTGTCCAGCTGTGGCTAGGTAAGCAAGAGGCAGAGTAGTAGATGAGGTTGGAGAGTCTGTGGACACTATATCCATGCTGGGCTTTTCATATGTGGGGTGTCCCTTTCACTCCCCTCTCCTCTCGGGCCACTGTGGGTGTGGCTTTATGTGGAGTACAATGGGGTGCCATTTTTGTCCGTCAGCCCAGGGAATGCATGGCTCCTAGACTACAGAATGCAACCGAGTATGAGGATAGGGGACAGGGTGTTGGCAGTGTGAAGAGGTAGAAGAGGAACTTCCGGAGGTTGGAATTTGGGAGGTCTGCAAACATTCATAATGACAGCTTCTAGGCTCTGCTCCTAGGAGTTGCTGGTTGAGGTGAGGTGAAGGACGAGGCCACCTGGAGAGAAGGAGTCAAAGTGCTCAGAGCCTGGGTTTGGAAGGGTCGCCTGTATCCACACAAACATACGGGGAATCACACCTGAAGGGCTGAGTCACCTGTATCCACACAAGGATAAAGGAAATCACACCCATAAGGCCGAGCCAGCTGTATCCACACAAAGATAAGGGGAGTCACACCCAGGGCTGAGTGTCGTAGTAAGAGCAGTCAATAGTAAATATTCCCCAGTACAGAGGGTAATTACAAATGTGACTTTCTCATGTGCTGTTGTCCGAATGCCACCTGCAGATAAACAAAAGTGTATTAAAGAGTTTTGAGTTTACATATGAAGAGCCGAGGGAAGCAGTGTAGCAGAGGACCGGTTTCTGTGTCAGCACAGTGGATTCCCTCAATAAAATGTCGTGGTTGCAATTAAAATTCAGCTGTACTGCTTCAGTCTTTTTCTCATCTTATGAAAAAATCTGGCAGAAAAAATGAAAGAGGGGTTGGGTTCAGTTTTCCGTTCCAATTGCACACGATGAATTAGTTTCCAGACAGGTTGAAAACTTGGAAAAATAAGCACAGCATGAATACATGTGGTGGGATCTGGGAAATCATGCTTATGCTAAAATTCGGCCTCATCTTTTATGATTTGTTGAATTACCATGTGCAGGGTTTGTACACTCTTGGTAGCATTCCATTACTTAATACTCAACACAACCTCATGAGGATGATGTGTTTATCCTTATTTTAGGGGGCAAACTAAATTCCAGAGAGTATAAATAACTTGCCTGTGGTTCTCCATCACTTCTGATTCAAAATTTATCCATTTATTTAATCAACAGATATTAATTCTCCATCATGTTACTGTGCTACACTCTGGTGAGGGAAGGGCGGGGGCAGTGAAGTCAAACATGGTCCTTGTCCTCAGGTGGATTGTACTCACGTGGGGGGAAATATTGATGAAACATTCAGAAAAATATTGAAAGACTGTAAAAAATTCTTTTCCATTTATGCGATCAGAGAAGAAGAAAATCGATTTTCTTGGCCCTTCTGCTTAGTGACTTTCGCCGCTCCCAGCATTCAGAAAGAGTGCCCGACTCCTGATCTGGGCAGTGCTGTCGACTATCGGGGAAACTTTGTGCCTCCTGGCGGCAGTGGCCTTTGCTTTTGAGGACAGAGTGGAGATGTGGGAAGAAGTTTCACAAGGGCCTGGAGAGTGTTGACCATGGAGCCGGTGGGGGAGGATGGACTGTGTAATGTCGGTGCCGAGGGCCAGATCCCAGGGACAGAAGTTCCCATGTGTTTCTTAACATAGTGTGTATGTGCATGCATGTGTGTACATGTGCATGTGTGCAAGTGTATGAGTATTGAGTATGCATGTGTTCTAGTTTGCCAGCTGATGGAATGCAACACACCAGAGACGGATTGACTTTTAATAAAAGGGGATTTATTTTGTTGGTTTTTCAGAGGAAAGGCAGCTAACTTTCCACTGAGGTTCTTTCTTACGTGGAAGGCACAAGATGGTCTCTGCTGGTCTTTTCTCCAGGCCCCTGGGTTCCAACAACCTTCCCCGGGGTGACTTCTTTCTGCATCTCCAAAGGCCTGGGCTGAGCTGCTAGTGCTGAGATGAGGAATGCCGAGCTGCTTAGCCTGTGCTACATTGTGCTCTCTCATTTAAACACCAGCCAATTAAGTCAAACGTCACTCACTGCAGCAGACACGCCTCCTAGCCGACTGCAGATGTAATTGGCAACAGATGAGGTTCACGTACTGTTGGCTTACGTCCGCAGCAACAAGACTAGGTATGCTCACCTGGCCAAGTTGACAACTGAATCCAACTAATACAGCATGTCTGTGTGCATGCATGCATGTATGTGTGCATGTCATATGGGAATGCTTCTATAATGAGGGGTCTGGCAGAGCTCCGTCTTGCCTGCCTCTGAGAGTAGTATTGATAGGGGATAAATGTGGAGAGGTGTGTAGAACCCAACATGCAAGTGGCTGCAGCTGCATTCAAAATCATTTTGGTTTTCATCACACAAACAATGGAAAGGCACTGACACATGTTGCACTGTGGAGAACTGACCTGAAGAACAATAGAAGTGATTTTCAGGGAAACTGGCTGGTAGACTTCCCCAGGACAGGATGGTGGCAGGCAGGAGAATGATCCTAGAACACAGAGGAGTCTATTGGTCAGCATCCTAGAGGTGACATGGAGAAGACTTACTGAAAGACTGCATATAGGGTACAATGGAACAGGAAGGATCAAGAAAGATTCTCAGTTTTATTCCTTGTGCAGCTGGATGGAGAGTGGTGCTGTTTTCTGAGGTGGAAAAAAATGTGAAAGGACCTGGTTAGTGTTTACATTAGGGTTGGGTTAAATGTCGGGGGAGAACATTGTGACTTTAATTTTTGAGATGTTGATTCTGAAGTGCTTTAAGAAAGTCAAGTCAAGATGCCAAATAGATAACTGGTTATAGAGACTTGAACTTCGGAGGAGAGTGTTGGTTGGGAGTATGATATGAGTCATCCAAGTCTAGGTGGAAATGAAGTGACAACCCTGGATGAGTTTGCCTGAGGAGAAGGTGCAGGGTTCAAAGAGACCTTAGCGCTGAGTCTTCAGAGGCACCAATATCTCGATCTCACAGCTAAGCTTTGCTCCCTGTTCCCAAAGCCAAGACTCTCATGTAAGTCGCCCTCCTCTCTCACCTGGCTCCAAATGGGTCAGGAAGTGGCCAAAGGAAGCCAGTATGAGAACAGGGTTTCCTCTGCACTCTGAGGTGCTCAGTGTGCGCCATCCCTTTGGAATGGGCATGAAGGCTTGGCTGGAGAGGGGAAGCTCAGAAAAGAGATTGAGTATTCAAGGCATCTTCTGATGAGACTAAGGGCCTAGTAATTGGGCATTGGAGTTGCAGCCTTTGGTGTTGATGAATGAAAAACAAGAAGAACCGCAGAGGTTGAGCGTCATCCATCCTGTGAGAGAGGAATGAATGTAGTGTCCAGATAACCTTTTCCCACCAGTAGGTTTGGGATGGTTCTTCCATAATTTCTATATTGCTGGCCCCAAGTCATCAAACATCTCCTGAGGAACCTTTATGTTAGTAGTTGTCAAACAGCATGCATAAGAAACACCTGGCTACTTGGTAAAGTACAGTTTTCTGTGCTCCATTCCCAAACTGCACCACACAACTGCACACACTGCACACAACTGCCCATGGTTCTAAGACAGGTGCTCCGTATTCCTCTGTGAGCAGCATTAGGTGTCTCCCGTTGACTGTGCCCATCAGAAATGTTCCTTGTGCTCAAAGTTCTAAATAATTTCAATAGAACGTGGCAACAGAAACTCTCCGGCCTTTCCTGTGGCTCCAAGCAGAATATTTATTTTTAATTAAATATAATTAAAAAGCACTCTATGTGATATACTTGTTTTTTTGCACCTGTGGAAACTTTGCCACTAGACCTTCATTTTAAGAGTTTTATCATCATTTTCTGTTATTATTTATATGAGTTTGAGGGTACAGCACCACTTGATGTTTGAAGTTTGTGAATGTGAGCACTAAATAATTTGGCTTTGTGTGTAATTACACTTGCTGCCTGTTTCATTATTGGGTCTTTCAATAGAGACCTGTTTACGATCAGCATTTGCTGTGTAGTGAGTCTCAAATTGATTATTATCTATAATTTTCAGATTTGCTGAGATGTCTCATTCAGGCCTGGCTTTGCTGTTAAGGTGGATTGAGGAAAGTACATTGTAATGCTAAAATAGTACTCTTCCTTTTCTTCTCCAGTTTATTACTTTACCACCTGAAATCACCTTTATAATAAAGATTGTCTGCAAATGTTGAGGAAGCAATCAGTTTACCTGTCAGGACTCACCCAGATTGGAATATGCAAGGATGTGAAAATTCAGACCAAATGCAGTTTTAAATGATAGTCATTTAAAGTTCCTTGGGAAAAAATTCTGTGAAATAGAAACAAATGATTTTCTCATCATTAAGAAAATCTCCTCACTAGGAAGAAAAGTCCGTTATTCAGAAGAAAAGAGTTCTGAGGAACTCTTCATTCAAATGTCTGATGAGAAGACCCAGGAGAATGGACAGAAGTTGGACAAATTGAGGTTTTAATTGAGGACAAGTTTGGGAGGGGTTTGCGGAGCAAGGGTGGGTGGTGAAGAAAAATGTTCAAACATCTCGGGAAATGTATCTGGGAAATGAGAGAACTGGTTAATTTAAAATATATATATTTATTACACAGCCTAAGAGAGGACAGGCAAAAGGGAGAGAGAATTTTTGGTAACTGATCAATTTCACATTGATGAAAGCTGTTGTGTTGGTTTCAGACACAGTGGGCTCCGTTTTTGCTGACTGGCTTGGCCCAGAGACGAGAAGGCGGCACTGGAGCCGTTGCCAGAAGGGCTGTGGGCAGACTCTGGGGGCAGAGCGGTCACTGGCCCAAGGAGCCGTGGGTGAATGTGGCCGGCATCCAGGAATATGCCCCACGAAGATAATCTGGAGGTGATTACAACATGAAGCGCTGTACCCAATTGCAAATAAAACTCCGTTCAACGCGGCTCTAAACGGGTGCCATGGGCATGGGCTCTATCCCCGTCCGTTCTTTTCAGCCCCATCTGGATCCGTCAGCAACAGAGTAAGGTCCCTGACCGTCTCCCTGGCTGAGCACCCCCTTTGCATGAGGCACTCGGTTCAGACATCAGCGGATGAATGACAAGTCTGTGGGAATCAGCTGCCCCCTGTGGCTTTGTGTTGGACTGATTGTCCCTTCTTACTACTTCCCTGTCCTCTACGCCAGCGTATGGTTGAAACTTCTAATTGCTGCTTGAACCCAGGAGAGGCAACTAAAAAAAATTCTGGATTTATCTAAAACTGCATTTTAAATCACAATTAGTTTACCTCTTTGGATGAGTTTGGGGAAGCTTTACAATTTTTCAACTCCATTTTAGTCATGTGAATAGTGTGATTTCATTGCAGTTTTCAGAACATTACACATTGCAATAAGGTCAAACACAAAATGTAAATACAAAAGAACATTCCAAATTACATTGGGGTTTCTGACATATTGAATGTTTCAATGCCATAATTTTTCTTTAGAGTGTACACAATCTAGTTTTGGCCATAAATGTATGTCTTCAAAGTCTATATGCCTATGATCTTTTATATATGTCAGTGGAAAACATATTACCAGCTAGTGTATACTGTACAAAGTTAAATAGCTATGTGACTTCTGCCCGTCAGCCAGCTCATCTGGTCTCAATGTTTCCTGGCCATCATTGAGACCTTTGACTCTGTGCCTTTATTTCCTTGAATTACTTAACACTGCCTGTAACTGGTTCTTTGGTTTGTCAAAAATTTCAGAATGATAAATTTAGGGTAGCCTTGGAGAGGCTTTCAGATAAAGTGAAATTAAGTTACCATAAAATGAATGCTTTGGTGAGGTGCTGCTAAACAAAAAAGGGGAAACCGAGGCTCAGAGAGATGATTACACTGAAGTCACACACTGGCAGCCAGAGACTTTCTTGAATCAAAATTTCTTCTTATATCTTGGAGATCTCAAGAATTGAATGAGCAATCAAGTACTCACTTTAGGGTGCTAATAAGACCTTTAGGCTTAAATAAAAAAACATCTTGTTTTTATAGGGTATCTAATCACTGATGATTCAGGCCACAGCTCCCTCCACTCTATGTGCATTGAGCTCTCTCTAATAGTCGTTTACATGGGAGAAAGAGCATGGCCTTTGGAGGAGGAAAAATTGTGTTTTGCAACCTCTCAAACATCATTTTGCTCTTCTTAAAAATGATAATGAATTGCACTCTGTAGAAGTATTATGGAAATCATAATAGTGTGTGTAAAATTATTGAACCCAAACCACTTTGTCTCAGTCTATCATTGGCTTCCTTTTACAGAGCTTATTGCTTCTGATAGATGCCAAGTTCCTCTTAGCAGACAGAAACCCATTGGTCCTCAAGAAAGTGTTGTGGGGAGTAATAATAATTCTTGTGCTGTCAAGAATATTTGTAATTTTAAAGGGGGCTGAATGGGAAGGGAAAACTTTTTCCCAAAGCAATTGCTAATCTTACAATATCAAGAACCAAAAAAGGGAAGAAAACAAATTGGTCTGGTATTCCTTCCTAGTGTTCCCCGATAACATCCAATAAGCCACTGAGCCCTCCACCTGTGTGCAGGGCAACCCAGGCTGGGGTGGAACGATTCTGATTAGAAAAGCAACATCCAATTGATATCAGGATAACTGAAGTTCAAGCAAACAAGAAGTTGGAATTACTCAAGTTGTCTGAACCAAAACTGACAAAATGCAACTTCAAAGCAGTTTTTCCTTCTTTATAAAATGTCTGCCTAAAAAATAATTTGGATGTGTAATTTGCTAATTAATCAAATCTTAAGGGAAAATAGAATGAGGCAAAAAACTATGTTGCCCCTCCATCTATGAATATCGAATGTTGGAAATCAGAGTCTGTGAGGCTTGCTGGTGGTTTTGCTAAGGCTATATTTCTGATGAATACTAAGTCATTATTCTCAAACATTAACAGTTACTTTTGGACCCAAGCTTTGTGTTCTATACAGGGTTTCATGGAGGCTGGAGAGCACTTCAGGTTTTTTACTTTCTGTGCTTTTGGTGTCTCTGCAAATTTGGTAGCTGGTTTACTGTTCTTGAAGGGGAGTTTGGTGGTTTGGGGATGCAACTGAAGTTAGAATATAAGAATTTAGTGCAGATTGAGATCTGGGTTCTGGGACTACAAATAAACTGTTATTATCTCATCCAAATATTGACTAATGTTAATTTTATGAAAGCCAATGAAACCAGGACAAACTCATGAACGTATAAGATTATAAGACTTTAGATGACAGAGTCTATTGGGAAAAAAAGTGCTTATTTTAATTGGAAGCACTTTTTGCATGAAACATTTTTGAAATATACATGAGTTGCCATCTGTCTCAATTCGCCTGAGCTGCTATAACAAATCCCACACAATGGGTTGGCTTAAACAATGGGAATTTATTGTCTTGTTGACTAGAAGACTTGCTTTCTCCATTAGGTTCTAGTTTGCTAGCTGCCAGAATGCAATATACCGGAAATGGCTTTTAAAAAAGGGGAATTTAATAAGTTGCTAGTTAACAGTTCTAAGGCCAAGAAAATGTCCCAATTAAAACAAGTCTATAGAAATGTCCAATCTAAGGCATCCAGGGAAAGATATCTTGGTTCAAGAAGGTTGATAAAGTTCAGGGTTCCTCTCTCATCTGGAAGGCACATGGCGAGCACAGCATCATCTGCTAGCTTTCTCTCCTGGCTTCCTTTCATGAAGCTCCCCGGGAGGCATTTTCCTTCTTCATCTCCAAAAGTTGTGGGCTGGTGGACTTTCTGCTTCTTGTGTCTATGTCATCCTCTGCTCTCTCAGAAGTCTCTCACATTCTCCAAAATGTTTCCTCTTTTATAGGATTCCAGTAAACTAACCAAGACCCACCCAAATGGGTGGCAACACGTCTCCACCTAATCCAGTTTAACAACCACTCTTGAGTGGGTTACATCTCCAGGGAGATTGAAACATACAGTATTGAATAGGGATTATTCTGCCTTTATGGGATTTTTTTATTAAAACATGGCTTTTCTAGGGGACATACATCCTTTCAAAGCAGCACACTGTCCTTTTGAGGTATTAAAAGTACTGGTGCCATTTGAAGAAGTAAAGCAAAGAAGAAAGAAGAATATCTTTGATAACAGAAAATCAACTTGGCTTATTCAAGTTCCCAAATTGCCTTAGTTACTTGAGCAGCTCTCAGGAAGCAGACAATGCTGCTTGTTGGTGCAGAGGCAGACATGCTTGGTTTTTCCATTCCACTTTCCTGTCAAAGATCCTTGGTTACACAAATGCAAGAGTGGAGGTTGTGTCCCACACACCTGGGAATACCTGCGCCAACAAAGGGCCTGGTGCTCTCTATTGGTGGATGAGTTATAAAGTAAGGTCTAGAATGTATTTAAAACATGAACTGATTGAGATAATTTGTGAAAACCGAGATTAGGATATACACTTGCCATCTGTCTGGCTTGTGTGATAAACCAATCCCTCTAGTATTTCTCAGGAAATAGGCCCATTCAAATGTACCAAATAAATGATTGCAAAATGATTGTACTTGGGAAGAGGATGCTTGTTTATACAAATTTGCTTCAACTGGAACCTAAATACTTGGGAGTCTAATCCATAATCCTTTCAAAGCACTTGGTCCAGATGCTCCATCTTTCTTCTAAAACATGTTTATTTTTTGGTTTTTTTTTTTTTTTTTGCTTTTTACATATTTATAAATAATACATTGTGTAGCTCTGACTAATATGCTGGATTTTTGTTCTTCCCTGAGACAAAGAAATACTTATTTTCATAACTGTCATTATTGGCATTTTGCTTGCTTGGAATTGGAAGCCTGTTTTGTGATACAAACGATAAATCCATAGTTTCACAGTATGTAAGCCTGTGGAAACTTTTTATTTCCACATCTTTTTGGCTCCCATTCACCTGCCTGCTCCCAGGCTCAGAACCAGAGACTGTTTTTAACTCTTTTTCCCTCTGTCTGGTTGAGAGTTCACTGGCCGTGTGCCGAGGCTGGGCCTGGCAGCTAAGGACACCGCCGCCCCATCTGCTCAAGAGCCGAGCTTCCTGCAGAGCTGCCACCAGGCCTGTCTCTGTCCCTGGCACCGGCCTCTGCCCCCAACACCATTCTTCCTCCTTCTAGGGTCACTTGAATCCCCCAGCATCCAGGATGTGTTTCTGGGTCACCTCTTCCCAGAGACCTTCCCAGGCTTCCACAGCCCGCTATGGTTCATCTTTCCTGAGCACTCCTTCCCCAAGTAGGGGAGCCTTGTAGTCTCTGTCCTTGAACTGGGTGCGTCTTTGGAAGAGGAGGTGGGTAAGGCAAGGGTGTCTCCTCTGAGGCTTGCCATGCAGAGGCCACACTGGAGGCTGTTCATGCATGTCTTCTAGTTGTCAAGACCACAACACATGTGCAATCGGAGGTGCAGGAGGCCAGCTACTTTCCTGGGGATGTGCGGCTGCAGGGGGTGAGCGGGCTTGGAACCGGGTCCCTGACACCAAAGTTCTTCCTTTGCACCTCTTTCCTTGGGCTGTCACCCCAAGAGAGAGCAAGAGGTGGAAGACAAGTGTGGTATTCAGATTCAGTTGTCAACTTGGCCAGGTGAAGGCACCTAGTTCTGTTGCTGTGGACATGAACCAATGGTACATGAACCTCATCTATTGTTAATTACATCTGCAGTCATCTAGGAGGCGTGCCTGCTGCAATGAATGATGTTTGACTTAATTGGTTGGTGCTTAAATGAGAGAGCACAACGTAGCACGGCCTAAGCAGCTCAGCACTCACAGCTCAGCACTCACAGCTCAGCCCAGGCCTTTGGAGATGCAGAAAGAAATCATCCCAGGGAAAGTTGTTGGAACCCAGAGGCCTGGAGAGAAGGCCAGCAGAGACCATCCTGTGCCTTCCCATGTCAGAAAGAACCTCAGATGAAAGTTAGCTGCCTTTCCTCTGAAGAACTAATGAAATAAATCCCCTTTTATTAAAAGCCAATCCGTCTCTGGTGTGTTGCATTCCAGCAGCTGGCAAACTAGAACAACAGGACACATGCTCAGAGCCTGCTCTCATCCATTCATCCAGTTGACACATATGAAATCAGCACATGTTGGGAGTCAGGTCTGTTGTAGAGGCTTCAGGGAGAGCAATAATGTCATTGGTGTCTCTGTTGCTGCCTGGAGATAGTCCCTGGGTGCCAGACTTGCTTCTAAACAGTTTACATGGTTTGCTTAATTTCTTCTTCATGACAGTTCTGTGAGGTGGGTGCTGGCATTATTCCCTTTATGTGAAAGTACACGGAGGTGCAGAGGTTTAGGAACGTGCTTTGCCCAGCCAGCTTTGGTAACCCGGGGTTTGAACACAGCCAGCCTGGCTGCTACGTGCATGCCCACTGCCCTCAGCTAGAGAGGAGACCCCATTCCTGCCTCTGAGGTCAGGGGGCAGGTGTGCCGCATCTGCCAGTTCTCCCTGTGTCCCGAACGACTCTTTAGGACTATGGGTGATGTGGATGAATGTTCCAGCTTTTATTCTATGAGATTTGGATTCAAGACTTTGTTCACTGTTCTGTGTATTTTACATATACAATAATTTAAACCAGTGGCTTTTGCCCCAACCTATCAAAGGCCATGCTTCAGATCTGAATTTCAGAGGCAGACTTCTAAAATTTCAAATTTTGCTATTTGAATTTAATAAAATTTCAAAATTTGCAAATTTCAGAAGCAGATCCCTCAAGTCGGCAAAGTTGACAAATGGTGTCAGAGGTTTCATCACTTATCCTTCATGAATGAAGACCCTTCTGAGATTGAATATATATATATATTCAATCTCAAATATATATTCAATTTATATATATATATATATATATATATATATATATATATATATATATATATATACTCCAAATTGTTTAATGTATTATCTGATCCCAACCAAAGCCAAGTCAACACTTGGTAAAAAGCTACAGTGAGCCTCTGCACACACAAAGTTCGCAGGGCACCAGCTTGTTGCACCTTCACAAGTGACAGTCTTGTAGAGAGGCTCGGCGAGATAACCCTGCTCCAGGCAGAGGGGCTGTGTGCAGTGGGAATACAGGGCAGGCCAGGTACAGACTGTCCAGGGGCTGCCAGCTCCTCCCAGGAACAGGGAGAGATGCGAGGAGAGCAGTTTGGGTCTCAATAGACGTTTTTAGAATCCCTTCCCGCCGGAGGCAGTGTCTGCATCTACCTGGGACCTCAGGTTTGGGTATACCTTCTCTCTACCCATCCACATGGTAACAACAAAACACATGCCTGGGGGAAATGAGTCTCTTGTGTTTGGAGGACATTTCATTCTGTGGGCTCCAGGGCTGGGGATGAGGTCTGGAGGATAGTCTGGCTGGTGTGGCCGGACGTGTGTGCCTGGGTATGACCCCAGCACTGCTGGCAGACACTGTCTTATCTGTTTTCTCTGGAAAGAATGGTCCCATCAGAATTACCATTTGCAAGTCCACATCTCCATCAGCCTCAGTGAAGGGAAAGCATATGTAACTGACCTTTATTGTGCATGGATTAATGGCCATTAATTGTACCAGACACTTGATGAATATTATCTCATTTAATTATTCATGGAACTTCGATAAATTATTGGACTCATTCTCACCCAAATTAGCAGCAACAAAAAGTGGTTTTCAGGCAACTGTAGCTGGGAAGGAAGGAGATGGAATTAAAAACAAGCACAAATTAATCCAGGGTCATGGGGGTTTTCTCTCCTCCATATTTCCTTCTGCCTCCATCCCCCACTCCAGCTTGCATCTCAACCATTAAGTTGGCCTCATTCTTTTCAACTACAGATGCACGCAACAGGTGGCTATTGAAACTTCTGGTCTCAGATCATCTCAGTCTAGCTACTCTAGGAGAAAGAGAGTGTTTTCTCTTTTCATAGAGGAAAATCACTTCATGGAAGTGTTCTGGTGAATCTGCTTGGGTCACACTTCTGGACTTCTCACCGCATTCAGGGTGGGGGGAAAAGTGATTGACCAGCCTGGGTCAGGACAGGTGTTCCTGGTAGCACACGTGCATGTGTGTGTGCCTGTGTGTTTGTGTCTTGATGGCACCTCAAGAGGTATTAGAGGTACTGGGGAAAAGTGTCTTGGGCAGTTAAAAAGACATGCTATACTGTCCACTCTGGCTAGTAAACAGTACAGTAGGGTTTTGAACCCAGGTCTGTTCTGACTCCAAAGGGGTCTACTTTTCGTTATTATTTCATTAACCTGAGCTATTTCCAAATCAAGGAATCTCTCTCTCTATTTCTAATACATCTTCATTGTAAAATTACCAGAGTATTGGGCTAAAGTGGCAGTTGATGAGGATTCTAAATTGTTTGATGGTCTTTTGGTGATTTAATAATAACTGGTGGATTTCAAATCAAAGACAAATATTTTGAGCTCCACTGACTCATAACATAGTTTTACCATGTTTTAGTGGTAATAAGTAGATGTCACAAAATATCTAAAGGCGGTTTTTCATTTTTTACTGAAAGGACTATTTAATCCAGTTGTGTGACTTAATGCTCGAGGGGTTTATTAGATTAAATACGCTCCTCCTCCAGCAGCATGCTCTGGGTTGTGGCGTGGGTCCTGAGGTAACTGAATTACACATCCCAGGAAGAAAACACGTTCTTCACCTTAATCCCATTCCAGTGAGTGTGAACCCATCGCCAACAGGCCCTTTTGAAGATGTATCTCAAATGAGTCAGGATGAGGTTTGAGTCTATCACTGGAGACTTTTTATAAAGAGAAAGCCATGGGGAGGATCCAAAAGCTGAAAGTTCACAGGGACTGGAAGTGAACAGAAGAGACACCATTGCATGATGGGAAAGCCAAGGAACCCAAGGATGGCCTGCCAGCCAGACCACCACTCACCCCAGGAGGAAGCCAGACTTTCAGCCTCTAAACCGTGAGACAATAAACTCCCACTTTCTTAGTTTCCTGGATGCTAAACCAAATACCTTACATGGGTTGGCTTAAACAATGGGAATTTATTGGCTCATAGTTTTGAGGATAGGAGAAGTCCAAAGCTGAGACATCAGCAAAGTAATGTTTTGTCCCAGAAGATTGTGGCATTCTGGGGTTGGCTGCCGGCAATCCCTGGGTCCTTGGCTTTTCCATTGCATGGCAATGCATCTTGGAGGGGTCCAATCTGTGATAAGCCCAGACCCACCAGAACATGGGCTAAGACTAAAAACATACCCAGACTGAGGCGTGTGCTTCAGGCCACACACCACTCCTTACGCCAACCCTTTGTACGGTGTTTGTCGTAGTAGCATGCTCCAGGAAGACAGCTTGCTGCAGGAAAAAATAAGACCTCAAAATTCTCCTGGGGTAGGATTGTACCCCAATTTATAGGAAGAAAATGTCACTCCGTGCATGTTACTAATAAAAATAAATAAATAAAAAAAATAAGAGATCCAAGATGGTGTCTTAGTAAGGTACATGCGTCTTAGTTCCTCCGACTCCAAATCAACTAATATGTGAACAGAAACAGTACAAAACAGCTCCCGGGGCTACAGCAGGGAATGGACACACAGCGTAACCAAGTCTGGGCTGGCTAGTCTGACTGCGAAACTCGGCTGCGGCTGGCTGAGAGACTCGGAGAGACAAGCTTCCCAGCCAAGGCGGCCGGCGCCACACTTTTGCGGGCGGCTTCGAGTCCGCGACTACAAGTCTCGGATCAGAGGGCTATCCAAAGTCTGGGCTGGCAAGTCTGATTGCGAGACTTGGCTGCGGCGAGACCCCCGAGCGGCCGCAGCTGCGACGGTCCGAGCTAATCCTTCCCTCCTTCCCGGGCTGGCTGAGAGACTCGGAGAGACAAGCTTCCCAGCCAAGGCGGCCGGCGCCACACTTTTGCGGGCGGCTGCGAGTCTCGGCTTCGAGTCCGCGACTACAAGTCTCAGATCAGAGGGCTATCCAAAGTCTGGGCTGGCAAGTCTGATTGCGAGACTTGGCTGCGGCGAGACCCCCGAGCGGCCGCAGCTGCAGCGGTCCGAGCTAATCCCTCCCTCCTTCCCGGGCCGGCTGAGAGTATCGAGGAGCAAGTTCCCCAAGCCGAGGCAGGCGGCGCCCTTCTTTTGCGGGCGGCTTCGAGTCTCGGCTTTGAGTCCGCGGCTACGAGTCCCGGATCAGAGGGCTATCCAAAGTCTGGGCTGGCTAGACTGACTGCGAGACTCGGCTGCAGTGAGACCCCCGAGCGGCGTGCGATTTCCCGATCAGCGGCAGCTGCGGTGGTCCGAGCTACTCCCTCCCCCCTTCCCGGGCCGGCTGAGAGTATTGGAGAAGCAAGTTTCCCAAGCCGAGGCAGGTGGCACCCCTCTTTTGCGGCGGCTTCGAGTCTCTGCTTCGAGTCCGCAGATTCGAGTCTCAGATAGGAGGGCTATCCAAGCCGCGGAAGCCCCCCCCCCACGGGAGGCTTCCTGGTCCGGTGGGGAATCCCCCAGGCCCGCTGAGGCCCGCAACCAGCCACAGGGTCCCCTCAAGCCGCGGCAGCTGACGCCCCCACCACGCGCGGCCCCTGAACCAACGGAGAGATTTGGATCCGAAATCCCCAGGCCACGGAGATCGGTGACTGGGGGAGACCCATTCCAAACACTCGAGACAAACGTGTGCCACGTGCGCCACGTACTGGGCAAGATAAGAAAAACAGATCCCAGAGATTTCACAGAAAAATCTTACAACCTTGCTGGGTCCAACACCCAGAGAAATCTGAATAAATGCCCAGACGCCAGCAGCAGAAGATAACTGTCCACGCTCAAAAGATTGAGAATATGGCCCAGTCAAAGGAACAAACCAATAGCTCAAATGAGATACAAGAGCTGAGACAACTAATCCTGAATATACGAACAGAAATGGAAAACCTCTTCAAAAATGAAATCGATAAATTGAGGGAGGACATGAAGAGGACATGGGCTGAACATAAAGAAGAAATAGAAAAACTGAAAAAACAAATCGCAGAACTTATGGAAGTGAAGGATAAAGTAGCAAACATAGAAAAAATAATGGATAGCTACAATGATAGATTTAAAGAGACAGAAGATAGAATTAGTGATTTGGAGGATGGAACATCTGAATTCCAAAAAGAAACAGAAACTATAGGGAAAAGAATGGAGAAATTTGAACAGGGTATCAGGGAACTCAAGGACAATATGAACCGCACAAATATACGTGTTGTGGGTGTCCCAGAAGGAGAAGAGAAGGGAAAAGGAGGAGAAAAACTAATGGAAGAAATTATCACTGAAAAGTTCCCAACTCTTATGAAAGACCTAAAATTACAGATCCAAGAAGTGCAGCGCACCCCAAAGAGATTAGACCCAAATAGGCGTTCTCCAAGACACTTACTAGTTAGAATGTCAGAGGTCAATGAGAAAGAGAGGATCTTGAAAGCAGCAAGAGAAAAACAATCCATCACATACAAGGGAAACCCAATAAGACTATGTGTAGATTTCTCAGCAGAAACCATGGAAGCTAGAAGACAGTGGGATGATATATTTAAAATACTAAAAGAGAAAAACTGCCAACCAAGACTCCTATATCCAGCAAAATTATCCTTCAAAAATGAGGGAGAAATTAAAACATTCTCAGACGAAAAGTCACTGAAAGAATTTGTGACCAAGAGACCAGCTCTGCAAGAAATACTAAAGGGAGCACTAGAGTCAGATACAAAAAGACAGAAGAGAGAGATATGGAAAAGAGTGTAGAAAGAAGGAAAATCAGATATGATATATATAATACAAAAGGCAAAATGGTAGAGGAAAATATTATCCAAACAGTAATAACACTAAATGTCAATGGACTGAATTCCCCAATCAAAAGACATAGATTGGCAGAATGGATTAAAAAACAGGATCCTTCTATATGCTGTCTACAGGAAACACATCTTAGACCCAAAGATAAACATAGGTTGAAAGTGAAAGGTTGGGAAAAGATATTTCATGCAAATAACAACCAGAAAAGAGCAGGAGTGGCTATACTAATATCCAACAAATTAGACTTCAAATGTAAAGCAGTTAAAAGAGACAAAGAAGGACACTATATACTAATAAAAGGAACAATTAAACAAGAAGACATAACAATCATAAATATTTACGCACCGAACCAGAATGCCCCAAAATACGTGAGGAATACACTGCAAACACTGAAAAGGGAAATAGACTCATATACTATAATAGTTGGAGACTTCAACTCACCACTCTCATCAAGGGACAGAACATCTAGACAGAAGATCAACAAAGAAATAGAGAATCTGAATATTACTATAAATGAACTAGACTTAATAGACATTTATAGGACATTACATCCCACAACAGCAGGATACACCTTTTTCTCAAGTGCTCATGGATCATTCTCAAAGACAGACCATATGCTGGGTCACAAAGCAAGTCTTACCAAATTTAAAAAGATTGAAATCTTACACAACACTTTCCCCGGCCATAAAGGAATGATGTTGGAAATCAATAATAGGCAGAGTGCCAGAAAATTCACAAATACGTGGAGGCTCAACAACACACTCCTAAACAACGACTGGGTCAAAGAAGAAATTGCTAGAGAAATTAGCAAATACCTCGAGGCGAATGAAAATGAAAACACAACATATCAAAACTTATGGGACGCAGCAAAGGCAGTGCTAAGAGGGAAATTTATTGCTCTAAATGCCTATATCAGAAAAGAAGAAAAGGCAAAAATTCAGGAATTAACTATCCATTTGGAAGAACTGGAGAAAGAACAGCAAGCTAACCCCAAAGCAAGCAAAAGGAAAGAAATAACAAAGATTAGAGCACAAATAAATGAAATTGAAAACATGAAAACAATAGAGAAAATCAATAAGGCCAGAAGTTGGTTCTATGAGAAAATCAATAAGATTGATGGGCCCTTAGCAAGATTGACAAAAAGAAGAAGAGAGAGGATGCAAATAAATAAGATCAGAAATGGAAGAGGAGACATAACTACTGACCTCACAGAAATAAAGGAGGTAATAACAGGATACTATGAACAACTTTACGCTAATAAATACAACAATTTAGAGGAAATGGACGGGTTCCTGGAAAGACATGAACAACCAACTTTGACTCAAGAAGAGATAGATGATCTCAACAAACCAATCACAAGTAAAGAAATCGAAGCAGTCATTCAAAAGCTTCCTAAAGAGAAAAGTCCAGGACCAGACGGCTTCACATGTGAATTCTATCAAACATTCCAGAAAGAATTAGTACCAACTCTCCTCAAACTCTTCAAAAAAATCGAAGTGGAGGGAAAACTACCTAACTCATTCTATGAAGCCAACATTACCCTCATACCAAAACCAGGCAAAGATATTACAAGAAAAGAAAACTACAGGCCGATCTCTCTAATGGATATAGATGCAAAAATCCTCAATAAAATTCTAGCAAATTGTATCCAACAACACATTAAAAGAATTATTCATCATGACCAAGTAGGATTCATCCCAGGTATGCAAGGATGGTTCAACATAAGAAAATCAATTAATGTAATACACCATATCAACAAATTAAAGCAGAAAAATCACATGATCATCTCAATTGATGCAGAGAAGGCATTTGACAAGATTCAACATCCTTTCCTGCTGAAAACACTTCAAAGGATAGGAATACAAGGGAACTTCCTTAAAATGATAGAGGGAATATATGAAAAACCCACAGCTAATATCATCCTCAATGGGGAAAAATTGAAAACTTTCCCCCTAAGATCAGGAACAAGACAAGGATGTCCACTATCACCACTATTATTCAACATTGTGTTGGAGGTTCTAGCCAGAGCAATTAGACAAGAAAAAGAAATACAAGGCATCAAAATTGGAAAGGAAGAAGTAAAACTATCACTGTTTGCAGACGATATGATACTATACGTCGAAAACCCGGAAAAATCCACAACAAAACTACTAGAGCTAATAAATGAGTACAGCAAAGTAGCAGGTTACAAGATCAACATTCAAAAATCTGTAGCATTTCTATACACTAGCAATGAACAAGCGGAGGGGGAAATCAAGAAACGAATCCCATTTACAATTGCAACTAAAAGAATAAAATACCTAGGAATAAATTTAACTAAAGAGACAAAAGACCTATACAAAGAAAACTACAAAAAACTGCTAAAAGAAATCACAGAAGACCTAAACAGATGGAAGGGCATACCGTGTTCATGGATTGGAAGACTAAATATAGTTAAGATGTCAATCCTACCTAAATTGATTTACAGATTCAATGCAATACCAATCAAAATCCCAACAACGTATTTTTCAGAAATAGAAAAACCAATAAGCAAATTTATCTGGAAGGGCAGGGTGCCCCGAATTGCTAAAAACATCTTGAGGAAAAAAAACGAAGCTGGAGGTCTTGCGCTGCCAGACTTTAAGGCATATTATGAAGCCACAGTGGTCAAAACAGCATGGTATTGGCATAAAGATAGATATATCGACCAATGGAATCGAATAGAGTGCTCAGATATAGACCCTCTCATCTATGGACATTTGATCTTTGATAAGGGAGTCAAGCCAACTCACCTGGGACAGAACAGTCTCTTCAATAAATGGTGCCTAGAGAACTGGATATCCATATGCAAAAGAATGAAAGAGGACCCATCTCTCACACCCTATACAAAAGTTAACTCAAAATGGATCAAAGATCTAAACATTAGGTCTAAGACCATAGAACAGTTAGAGGAAAATGTAGGGAGATATCTTATGAATCTTACAATTGGAGGCGGTTTTATGGACCTTACACCTAAAGCAAGAGCACTGAAGAAGGAAATAAATAAATGGGAGCTCCTCAAAATTAAACACTTTTGTGCATCAAAGAACTTCATCAAGAAAGTAGAAAGACAGCCTACACAATGGGAATCAATATTTGGAAACGACATATCAGATAAAGGTCTAGTATCCAGAATTTATAATGAGATTGTTCAACTCAACAACAAAAAGATAGCCAACCCAATTACAAAATGGGAAAAAGACTTGAATAGACACCTCTCAGAGGAGGAAATACAAATGGCCAAAAGACACATGAAGAGATGCTCAATGTCCCTGGCCATTAGAGAAATGCAAATCAAAACCACAATGAGATATCATCTCACACCCACCAGAATGGCCATTATCAACAAAACAGAAAATGACAAGTGCTGGAGAGGATGCGGTGAAAGAGGCACACTTATCCACTGTTGGTGGGAATGTCAAATGGTGCAACCACTGTGGAAAGCAGTTTGGCGGTTCCTCAAGAAGCTGAATATAGAATTGCCATACGACCCAGCAATACCATTGCTGGGAATCTACTCAAAGGAATTAAGGGCAAAAACTCAAACAGACATTTGCACACCAATGTTTATAGCAGCGTTATTTACAATTGCAAAGAGATGGAAACAGCCAAAATGTCCATCAACAGACGAGTGGCTAAACAAACTGTGGTATATACATACGATGGAATATTATGCAGCGTTAAGACAGGATAAACTTATGAAGCATGTAATAACATGGATGGACCTAGAAAACATTATGCTGAGTGAGTCTAGCCAGAAACTAAAAGACAAATACTGTATGGTCCCAATGATGTGAATCGACACTCGAGAATAAACTTGGAATATGTCATTGGTAACAGAGTTCAGCAGGAGTTAGAAACAGGGTAAGATAATGGGTAATTGGAGCTGATGGAATACAGACTGTGCAATAGGACTAGATACAAAAACTCAAAAATGGACAGTACAATAATACCTAATTGTAAAGTAATCATGTTAAAATACTGAACGAAGCTGCATCCGAGCTATAGGTTTTTGTTTTGTTTTGTTGTTTGTTTTGTTCTTATTATTATTACTTTTATTTTTTCTCTATATTAACATTCTATATCTTTTTCTGTTATACTGCTAGTTCTTCTAAACCGATGCAAATGTACTAAGAAACGATGATCATGCATCTATGTGATGATGTTAAGAATTACTGATTGCATATGTAGAATGGTATGATGTCTAAAAAAAAAAAAAAAAAAAAATGGTCAGCACAATACTGCCTAACTATAATGTAATTATGTTGGAACGCTGAATGAAGCTGCATCTGATCTATAGTTGTTTTTGTTTTGTTTTGTTTTGTTTTTCTCTTATATATTTTTGTACTTTTTATTTTTATTTGTGTTTTCTCTCTGTGTTATCACTTTATTTCTTTTTCTGTTGTCGTGCTATTTCTTTCTCTAAATCGATGCATATGTACTGAGAAATGATGACCATACACCTATGTGATGATATTAAGAATTACTGATTGCATATGTAGAATGGATTGATTTCTAATGTTGTGTTAGTTAATTTTTTTAATTAATAAAAAAAAATAAGACTCAAATATGATCATTACACAAATCTTTTCACAGAAAGTTATTTTGTCATGGACATTTAATTTTCAGACAGCAGGAAAAACTTAAACTTATTTTTGGTGGGGTATAATTTCAAATTACAATTGTTTCTATTCCTGATGCTTTCAGTGTGCAAACTGCCCTTGAAAATGAAAGTCTTCTCCTTAGGAACTATTGCTCAGAATTATGAAACCAAGCATGAAAAGAAGAAACACTTACATGCACCTGAAAATAGGATTTGGCAGCTTCAATGCATGTGCTGGTTTCAAAGGAATGTGATACATAATCAATGTGTTTTGAGGTTGTCTCAGGAAGATGAGTGCAGCCAGGAAAGTAGTAGATAATATAAACTAACAAACCATTTCCATTAAGTTTTTGTCAAGATAGAATATTTTTTTCCATGAAAAGTGACTCTTCAGCCGCTGTCAGGTAAGATGCTGGCAAAGCAAACTCTGATGATTCAAACTATCCTGGAGAAATCATTAACCAAGTTTCAAGGAAAGTTGAGAGCATAGCTTCGTCCAAAATATATATTTGGGTCATCTGACATATTCTGGCAAGGAAGCAAGTTGCTCCTTCTGAGGTAAGATTGAGAATTGGCCTGGATTCTTGCTATCTATATGCACAAGCGAGATGGGTTCAACTCAGCTCTGGGGGATGCTGTCTGGTTCTATTAACTGCCACCTTCCTGCATTTATTTCTAATGTGAATTCATCCATTCTTCCATGCAATGGCTTTCAACTGACAACTCTTTGTGCTGAATTTAAGCATGGCGTATTCAAAGATGACTAAGAAAGAGTACTGTGGCTGTGCTCAATGCACACAGTCCTGGCAGCACTGTTCCAGAAAAGGTCACTGCTCAAAACAGGAAACAAATGAAGAAATAATGCATAAAATATGGTGCTGCCTCAGTGGTGATGGGTGTTGGAGGGTGGGATGTGAGGCAGGACTGTTTGGATGGGGTGCGTTTTGTGGGGGGCACATCCACATTAGCGCCTGGGCGGGAGGAGCCACCAGGGAGAGGGCAGGCATGGGCAGGAGCATGTTGGTGCTCTTGCGAGGGTGTGAGGTGGCCAGTGTGGCTGTAGCAGAGTGGAGGGGGGCAGTGGAAGAGGAGACCAGAGAGGCAGCCAGGGGCAGTAGGTGGTGTCGGCTGTGGCAAGGACTGTGGCTTTCTCCTGACTTGGGTGGAAGCTCCAGCAAGAGAAACCCATGCCATGATCCGACCTGAGATCCACACGGACCCCTGTGGCTGCTCCCGTGAGGAGGGGCTCTGGGAGTGGGAAGAGTCAGGTGAGAAGCTGGCCGCTGCTTCAGGACCCCAAATCTGGAGGACGTCCGGCCCGGACCAGGGGCTGGAGCTGCAGTGGGGAGAGGTATTGGACTCAGGACACACTCCGAGGGCAGAGCAAGAAGATTGGCCGATGCGCTGGATATAAGATGTGAGAGAAGGAGAGCAGTCGAGGCCAACGCCAATCCTCGGGTCCGAGATGCGTGGCCACCATTTGCTGATGTGGATAGACTGGAGGCGGCAAGCAGGAGGGAGATTGGAAACCAAGAGCTCCATCTTAGACACGTGAGGTTTTACACGTGCATGCACCTATGTGCACACGCACACACGCATGCACACACACACACGCACAGGTAAACAGCCATGCTCGAGTAGGCAGTAGGAAACATGGGTCTGTGGCTCGGGGAAGGCTCTAGCTGGAGACCTGAATTTGAGAGTTCCTAGCGCCGCATGGCCTCAGACACAGCCACCTCTGAGCAAAAGCCGGTGTGAGGGACACGACTCTGCCCCCCCCTTACATTGTGTCCTTTCCCTTCACTCACTCCTACATAGGTTGAGCCCACAGGGGTATGCTGGGTGCTAAGGACACGGCGGGGAACGTGCCTTGTGTGAACAACTTCGTCTTGCAAAGCAGAGGCCCGAGTGCATCCATAGCTTCCATAGACATGTCCGCGTCCACACTGCCAGTCTCTCAGTGTCCATCCATTTGTCCCCATAGACTAATCATAATACCATATTGTTAGCGCTACCTGACATGTGACTGTACACACTATTTAATACATGCAGTTAGAGAATGCATGATTACCTTAGTTATTTCATACAGGTGGTCCTGATAATGAGTGAGAACCCATAAATTGGTAAATTCACATTTCACGGATTTGGTTTTAAAAAAGTAATACGGATACCTTCAGATCTTAGAGAATAGAAGATATGTCAGTCAGCCCTGCAGTTACAAATGTGAAGTCTGCACTCCTTGGTAACTGAAAGACAGTTTCCCCTGAAATAAAACTCAGGGGAAAGAGGAGAACAATTCATGGTAGTACAGGCCAGGAGTGACTGAAAAGAAATTAACTGCATATTTTCCGTATAGGTTTTATTAGCTTCATGACTTACAAGATTCTAAAAGCTTCAGCAAAGCTACTGGGTTGGGTAAACTGGATTTTCTAGAAGTCTGGGCAATAAGGAGGGTGCTAGACATGGCATAACAGACACGCGCAGGGCCACATTGTTTACAGTGTAAGTATCTATGGAAACAGTTTGCTGGCGAAGGACTCTGGCCTGATGGTTCTCCTGTCACCGAGGCCGTTTCCCCTGGGATGACCCAAGCTCGAGACCAGAGGCTCGCCAGCCAGGACGCTGCTTCCCGGCTTGGAGGGGTTGCCATCCACTCAGCTGGGGAGTGAACATTAACAAGCCTCCGTTCGGAGGGTCATAAAATTACCGGAAAGAGAAACTGGACAGATGCTTGGGCCCGTCTCATAAATTTACCAAGCTGAAGTGCAGTCAAGACTTCTGCTGTGGGGTTAGAAAGCGCTCGCATTTGACTCAGCCACAGCTATCTGTAATTCTCATCACGTTGGGCAGAGGAGCTGAGCACAGCACAAATGCACAGAAGAAACTGGCTCAAGACAGTTTCTGATTTGCTACATTCATTTGCTCAGGCTTTAGGCTTACTGGTGTGCCATGGGTCCAGGATGCCAGCCACAGGGGCTCTGCGGGTGGCTGCAGGTCTCCAACCCTCCTCCCATCTGGAAGATTCTGCACCATCCTGCCAGAAAAGAGAAATGACCCTACATGTCTTAAAACCTAAGAGGCTCCAGCTGAAGAGGTTTCAGTGTCTCCCCATTGCCTACACAACACAGGTACAGCTTTTTGCTTGGCACTCACAACCCTCTGCAAGTGACCCATGTATCTTTCATGTATTTAATGATTTCGTGTCTCAGCACCTGCTTCACACCTGCCAGGTGAGGAAGGAAGAGCTAGAGCCCCTGTGCTTGGGCGGGCTGGGAGTATCTGGCATGTGAACGATAACCACCCCTGTGGGTCGTGAAGCCTGAGACTGCAGGGGCCCTTGGCTTTGGCAGTTTTAGGAGCAGAGGACAACCCTCAGGGGTCAGGGGGAGACTAGGAAGCTTCCAGATGTGGAGGGGACAGGGTGTGAATTCTGGGTGTCTGCGTACGGCCGACCTTTGACCCAGTTCTTGAGTCTGCATTTCCACTCAGGTGTGTCTGTCACTGCCTGGTAGTTTCACTGAGAGATTGGCTGTGCCACACCATGGCCATGACATGGGGCAAGAAATAGATCCAAAGTTCTGCTGCTCAAGCTGGGGTGGGGTGAGGGCTGGGAGACTCCCATAACCTCCAGCTTCTGGTACTGATTCCCCAATTCTTCCTGTGTCAAAACTTTGGAAGTGCCCTTTCTTAAGTCCATCCTTCCCATCTGGTGCTCGTGAGTAAGGCACACTCTAATTACTCCGATAGAACCAACCAGTTATCAGTTGTGGCTTTCATGTGCTTCTATAATGTTTCTGAGAAACTTTCCTGACTCTTTAACACAATTATTAGTATAATCTCCTAGGCTAGGCACCGACAGGGCAGCTGGATCTCCTTGTTTCCACTTTGATCCCTCTTTGGTGAACCTTGTCCTGCAGATTCTGTCTGAAATAACCCACCACTGACTTCAGGAAGGGTGGGCACATCCTCCTTTCAAGTTCTAGACTCACTAGATTCTATCTGAGACCAGGCTGGAACTTTAAAAAAGAAGCATCCTTAAATGCTGAGTGAAAATGAAAGAGAAACAATCAGAGAACAATACCCACCTAGAGAAAATGATCTACAGGCTAGATTTGTTCATTTTCACTCCTAGATTCCTACAGCTAGTCATCTGACGGTGTGGGGAGTGGCATCTGTGATCCTTAGGGCTTCTTGAACAATGCAGGCTCAGGCGCCAAGAAAACAGCAGCTCCACTCTTGTCTCCACGAAGTTTGCTTTTTCACACAGCTCTTCCATTGCCCTTCAATGAAATCTCAGCTGAGTGTCCTGACAGTTTCGGTTGTTCTTAGCCAATGCAGGGTCTGATTCAGTCTAATCACATTATCTCATACTTTTACCCAGTTTCCAGTTTTTCTTTTCCCCCAATTCAGATGGGTTTCGGGTGTGGGAGACTGCAGTTGAAGGGAGCTGTCCTGGTCACCATCTTCTCTCCACTTGTGTCTTCTCCTCTCTTCTCATTCTCCAGCACTCTGTAGGGCAGTAATGAGCATGCCCTACAGAGCTTACCTGGTAAGCAGGTGTATCTGGCCTTGATGCCCCTGAATGTGGCTGATTCAAAATAGGATTGTTTTGGGGCCTTCCATGATCCTTCGGAGGCCCTCTCTTGGTGGACTTTCTTGCTAATGGCTCATACTCTTCTTCCAAGACCTCAACTAGCCTACCCCTACTGATCTTCTCATGCTACCAGGCCTTCCCCTGAGCAGAGTCTCCACTTCCTTCCCAAGTCAATCCAACCTTTTAATGGGGCATGGGTCTGGATTTGGAGTTCCAGGAATGGCTGGACACCTCTGGAGTTCCACTACCTTTCTCTTTCCCCTGCTGCTTTCATCCAATTGATGAACAGGTCCCAGCTGGTTCTCCAGGGTTTTGCTATCCTGCCTAATCTTTCCAGTGAGCTTTGCCTCATCCCACGAACCCTGTTATTGGACTGGGGAACTTCACAAACTTACTAACCACTTGGGGTCAAGGTCTCCCTGTTTCCTATATGGGATTTGCTTCCAAAAGCTCTGGGCCCTAGACTGGAGTAGACCCCACCAATATTAATGTTTAAAAATTAAATGTGTGATATAATAAAACATAAGCCCCTTTATTAATGCATTAAATAGAAGGATCCAGCAGCAGGTCTAATAAACACCATGATTTCAAAGTGGTGATATGTATACATGACTTTTAAAGAAATCTGCAATGGCAGAAATGGTAGGTGAGGTTGTCTATGATAATGCTGAATTCAACTTGTCCCAAACAGCAATGCTTAGAGAGTCCACTCCCCACCCCTCCACCCCACTTATCAACTGCCCCACATTTCTGAGGCTCAAGAACACCTGATGCCTATGCCCAGGCAGTTAAGGGAGATATCATAGAAATGAATCTTATCATAGTATATCTGGAATTTCAGTACGATTGGGCCAATGTGGGAAGGAAAATCTTGTTGACAAAATGGAATAAAATAGGTTTTAAAAAGTACTGATTAAGTATTTTGAAGTTCAACGTGTTTTGGTAGGAAAAGGAAGCACTTCGCTGTCAGCCATATCTGGGTTTGAATTTCAACATTGCCAATTTTAGTTTTGTGACTCTGGGCAAGTCACTTTGCCCCTACAAATCACGGTTTCCTCATATGTCAGAAGGAAGCATAGTGGCTAACTACTTTGATTAAGAGGAGAATTAAATAAGATAGCACATGCCACAAGCAGGCCCTTAACCCTTTCATTGATCATGTATGAGGTGCACAATAAATATTCATCTTTATGCTTATTTGGAAAGAGGTCTCTACTTGCATACCAGAGACTCAGATTTTGGCTCTCACCTCTTCAACATTTTTGCCAATGACTCAGATGAAGACATGATTGCTAAATTTTAGATGGAATAGCAATAGAAATAGATAATATGACTAGCAAAGTTAGACTCAAAGTATTAGACACAGCATTGAAGGAACAAATGTCTTAGATTACAGGAGGACGGGGAAATGGAGCAGTTTATACAAAAGTGACCCAATAGTTTAATGAATTTAATGTTACTGGCCTATTGAGGGTTTTATTATGCTCATTGGGTCTATAAGCAAGAGCTGGATTTATTTCCTCCAATCTGCCTCCTAACTCTGCTGTCCAACCTCCTCTGTGAATGCATCTTGGGCGACGGCACAGAAGTATGAAAGTGAATCACGCATTTGGAAGTGTTGGGAGGTAGAGCTGGAGAATAAGTGCAGGTTACCCTGTGAAGGACCTGCTATGTTATGCTGAGATGTTGGGGCATTATGCACAAAAAATTGTGAGCAAGGAGGGACAGGCTTCCTTCACAGATCAGGAAGCTTGCTGGTTGCAGCATGGAGGCAAGCATGGAGGCACAACATCTGTTATCATCATTGCCAAAAACAATGCTAAAGAGCTGAGGGTTTGGTGAACTTGGGGGTGGATGTGGGATGCGTAAGAGAGAATGAAGAGTCCAAATAATGCAGAGCTTTGAGCTTAGGGATCTAAGACTCGATGCTGTCATTGCACCTGGCAGATATAATAAAGAAGTAGCAGGCTTCTACTAAGGAAAGATGGTGGGCTGGGTTTAGGATGGGGTTGGAATCTTTGAACTGGATGGATCCTCTTTGAAAGGCATATGCACTGTGAGATGGAGAAAGGACTGAAGACAGAAACTGAAGAAGCACTAGGATTTGGGAAACATGTAGAAGAAGGTGAGAAGTAGAGATGGTGGAAAATGAGAATGGAGTGCTGACGCAGAACCCAAAAGGGACGATTCCAGAAGAGAGCAGGCAGGACACCAGAGAGTCCAAGTCCCGGAAGTGGGAAACACTCAGGGGATCCGGCACTCAGAGGCTCTGCGCGTGCTTGGGTGAACTAGAGTTCATATCTCTGACTGCTTCATCCAGAAACAGACAGTGCATGATACACATTTATAAATCACAGTGAGAGATGTGAATTATTTTTAATAAATTGAGTAGTTTAGATAGTTACATCAACCATATGAATCAAATATTGCATGGTGATAAAGTGATAGCAATGTATCACTTACTGCATCTGAGAAAATAGCACTGAGCAGATATATTGATTCAACTGAACTTCGCATTTGTCCTGGCAAATTTAAAACCCCAGGGTGATACTAGGCAATAAGGAAAATATGTTACTGTATTTCATATTAACATATGTGCCTAATTATGATTATTGCCATAAAATTTTTTTGAAAGAAGAAAGAATTTTCCACAAGCGTTGCAATGTTTTACGTCAGTACACAGATAATTGTTGCTATAGATTTTTTATTTGTTTTGCAAAGGTGGATTTTGACTCTTTGCATCTAAGTAACAAAAGCTGGTGGGACACTTTTTCTTCTTAATGCTCTTACTGTATTTAAATATTTACATACAGTGATGTTATGTCAAATGGTATTATGGCATGTACTTTCTTGCCAAGGGACAGTATGTAGATGCCATTCCAAAATAATGACCTAATTCTTACATTTCTTATTGTTTTATCTTTCACTCTGAATTTTTGTTATAGTAAATATTTTCTGTGCGCTTGAGAAAATGCTCTGGGTTATATCTGCTTGTCAGCTACAAACTGTAGCTACAAACTAGCTCACAAGCTACAAACTCTTGTGAGTTCTTATTTTTCTTGGAGTTTTAAAGATGGGCTCATATGAAAACTTAAGGCACCGTGATACATTAGAGGAGGTTAGCAGGCATGGAAAATTGCCACAGCACCTATTTCCCATCTCTGCCTGGGGTACTCTTCCACTCCAACCTTCATCTTTCTTCAGTGGCGAGCCCCTGGTTACTCTTGAAAACACAACTTCCATCCTGTCTGGGTGTTGGCCGCTCACTTCTGTGCACCTGTGGGGTTCTCCCCACACTGCCTTGCCATGTCCACACCTGTGGCCCCTCTGCTAGGCACGTGCCTTTGGGCTACGAGGAGACCCTTCCCCTCTACATTGCAGAGAGCGTCCGTGCATTTCAAGCTTGGTGCAGCAGCATTTGTTAGGTTGCTCCTGACGAATTCTGACATTTACAGCTCCACCCATTAGATAGGTGGGTATGGCCATCTCCACCTTAGATGGGGAAACTGAAGCCTGGGTCGCAGGGTTCAGCAGATCTAGGCAAAGACTGCAACACTCTGATTCCAACTTCTTTTTCCCGTAGGATACCGACAAAATCATAGCTGTCTGATTATCTTGTAGATGGATGTCATTACTATGAACGAATTTTCATTAGGATTTCTCGGCCATGCTGACTTTTTTTTTTCCTTTTCCCTTTTACCTCTCTGTCATGGTTAGGTTCTGGTGTCAACTTGGCCAAATGGTTAAGCCTAGTTGTCTGGTCAGGTAAGCTCTGGTATGATCATTGCTACAATGATATTTCATGGCTGGCAGATTAAATCATCAGTCAGTTGATTGTATCTGTGGCTGATTACATTTGAGATCACAAAGGCATGCCTCCCACAGTAAGATAATCCAATCAGCAGAAGGCTTATAAGGAAAAAGAGAGACTCTTTCACTGATTCTTCTGCCAGTGAGTCTCTCCTGTAGAGTTTGTCCAGACTGTTCATCAGAGCTGCCAGCTTCACAGCTTGCCCTACAGATTTTGGACTCTTCCATTCCCATAGCCATGTGAGATTTATAAATCTCATATTTACAGATATCTCCTGTTGGGTTCTGTTTCTCTACAGAACCCTGACTAACACAGCTTGTTACCAGGAGTGGTTCTTGAGAAACAGAATCTCAAATATGGGTTCTTCCAACTGGTTTTCTACTCTGACTAGACTCAGAGGCACTGATGATTCTGTTTCCAATAATCAAGATGGCACTGACAGCCCATGGGGTGAGTTGGCAAAAGAGATACTCAAAATATCACCATTAGATTCAGGAAAGCTCTGGGCAATAATGTTTTTGACACCTTTAGTGTAGTTCTGTAGAATTAAGAGGTATAATGATATTGGCTGGTTGTTATTAGGTACACTGGATACATTGTATGAACGATGTAAAACTTTCCATGTGTGCCCTGAAAGAAAATCTGATTTCCTGTAGTCACAGACTTGAGATTTCTGAAACTCATACATAAAGTCTCATTGTGCCAGTAGCAGATTTACAATGTAAACTAAAATCTCAACCTTGCAGAGTGTCTGCTGTTAAAGTAAGGGCTTTTATTGGAAAAGAATGGGGTCTTGAAATGTGGGTTGGTGGTATTTGGTTTGGTAGTGATAGCGATGGGGAGATGGGATTCCTGCAATCTTTTGAGATTTGCTAGATAGACCTGCAATGGACTGCCCTTAGAAAAGAGCTTCCTGACCTCCAGTATGTCTTGAGAAAACAGCCTCCTGATTTCCAGAGTCCTCAGAGGAGTCTGCCATCTACCTCTACCTAATAAAATTAACCTTTACTGCCTGCTAACCCTGTAGCCACCTCCCCTGGAGTAGCAGCCCTTATGCCTCTGTCTAGAGAAACTAATCCTGTTCTACCAGATGAAATTGCAAGGGAATGTCCTGAGGTAATTGGCTTGAAAGACACTTCTATTTCTTTTCATGACTCACCCCCACCACCTTTCTTTTCTTCAAGACCTATAACTAGGCTAAAGTCCCAACAGGCTCCAAAGGTGAGGATGAAAAGTATGACCCATGAGGAGTTATGCTATACTCCAAAAGAACAGCATGAGTTTTCAATCTATATAGAAAAAAATCAGGGAAATATGTGTAGGAATGGTTATTAAGGGTATGGGATAATGGTGGAAGAGATATAAAGTTGGATCAAGCTGAGTTTCTTTATATGGGCCCTTGAAGAACAGATGTTGTAACTCAGGGTTAGAAAAGGCATTAACAGTTTGTTTGGATGGTTGACTGAAACATGGATCCAAATGTGGCCAACAATACCTGAGGTCAAAATGCCAGACTTGCCTTAGTATAATGTTGATGAGGGAATCCAATGGCTAAGAGAGGTTGGGATATTAGAGTGGATTTGTCATGGGAGACTTGCACAAGCACCCCAGTAATGTCCAGGGAACATATTTTTCACCAGAATCTTGAGAAATAAATTCATGAGACTAAGCTCCACCATCTTTGAAGAGTTCTGTAGTTGCCCTTCTCTATAGGTCAGATATTGCTATGGGAACTGCTGTCACTGAGCTGGAATCCTTAAACACACTGGGCATGATTGGTTCCCAAGTTGTAGAAGACATGTGGTGACAGTCAATCATGATAGACAAAGTGGGCGTGGCCACCATAATGGGCAGCAGACTCAAAGCAGCAGTCAAAATAATCTGACTTGCAGAGACTTATGGTGTTAACTAGTAGATCATGAGGTACCTAGAAGTAAACTAAATGGGCAGTCTACTAAATTCTTGTTTGAACTGTACAAACAGAAGAATTTTAGGTCAAGTGAACTGAAGTCTAACTTGAATTATAAAAACAGAGTCATGGCACCTTAATCAATTCCCAGTCAGAGTAGAGGCTTATGGAAGTCAGGTGACCAAGGGAGTTTAACTCAGGTCCATCTCACAGTGGGTCCAGTGGGTTCCTGGACCAATTCTGTGGTCATTTCCCCAGTTCCAGGATGCATGATTAGAATCGACATACTCAGCAACTGGCAGAATCCCCACATTGGTTATCTGACCCATGGAATGAGGGCTATTATGGTAGGAAAGGCCAAGGCCACTACCTAGCAAAATAGTGAATCAGAAGCAATACCATATTCCTGGAGGAATTGTAGAGATTACTGCCGCTCTTAAGGACTTGAAGGCTGGAGGGGTGATGATTCCCACCACACCCCCATTAAATTCTCTTATTTGGCCTGTGCAGAAAACAGATAGGTTTTGGAAGATGATAGCAGATTATTGTAAACTTAACCAGGCGGTAACTCTAATTGCAGCTGCTGTTGCAGATATGGTATCATTGCTTGAGCAAATCAACACATCACCTGGTACCTGATACACAGCTATTGATCTGGAAAATGCTTTTGTTCTCTATAGCTGTCAATAAGGGCTGCCAGAAACAGTTTTCATTCAGATGGCAAGGCCAGCAGTATACCTTCACTGCCTTACCTCAGGAGTTTATCAATTCTCCAGCCCTATGTCATAATCTTGTCCTCAGGGATCTTGATCATTTCTCCCTTCCACAAGACATTACACTGGTCCATTTTATTGATGATATCATGTTTATTGGACCTAGTGAACAAGAAGTAGCAACTACTATAGACTTATTGGTGAGGCACTTGTGGGCCATGGGATGGGAGATAAACCCAACAAAAATACAGGGGCCTTCCACCTCAGTGAAATTTGTAGGTGTCCAGTGGTGTGATGCATGTCAAGATGTCCTTTCTAAGGTAAAGGATAAGATGTCACATCTGGACCCTCCTATAACCAAAAAATAGGCACAATGCCTCTTTGGATTTTGGAGACAACAAATTCCTCATTTGGTGCGCTACTTTGGACCAGAAAAGCTGCTAGTTTTGAGTGGGGACCGGAACAAGAGGAGGTTCTATGAAAGGTCCAGGCACCCATGTGCCACTTGGGTCACATGATCCAGAAGGTCCAGTGGTGTTAGAAGTGTCAGTGGCAAATAGGGATGCTGTCTGGAGTCCTTGGCAGGCCCCTATAGGGGAATCACGATGTAGTCCTTTAGAATTTTAGATCAAAGCCTTATCATTTTTGCTGCAGATACCTATGCTCCTTTTTAGAAACAGCTTTTAGCCTGCTACTGGGCCTTGGTGGAGACTGAATTCTTAATCATGAGTCCCCAAATTACCATGAAATTTGAATTGACTATCATGAGCTGGCTGTTATCTGACCCACCAAACCATAAAGTTGAGCATGCACAGCAGCTTGCTGTCCTAAAATGAAAATGGTATATTAGAGATAAGGCTCAACCAGGTCCTGAAGGCACAAGTGATGTGAGGAAGTGGCTCAAATGCCCATGGCCCCCACTCCTGCCACATTACCTTCTCTTTCCCAAACAAGAGCTATGGCCTCTTGGGGAGTTCCTTAAAGTCAGTTGACAGGAGAAGAGAAAACTTGGGCCTGGTTTAAAGATAGTTCTGCACAAAATGCATGGACCATTTAGAAGTGGACAGCTGTAGCACTACAACCCCATTCTGGGATGCCCTTAAATGACTGTAGTGAGAAGAAATCCTCCCAGTGGGCAGAACTTTGAGCAGTGCACATGGTTGTTCATTTTGCTTGTAAGGAGAACTGGTCAGATGTGCATTAGCATAGGCTGTTGCTAATGGTTTGTCTGGGCAGCCAGGGACTTGGAAGGAGCATGACTGGACAAAGAGGTCTAGGGGAAGAGGTATGTGGATAGGCCTTTCAGATGGGCAAAGAATTTGAAGATAGTTCTGTCCCATGTGAATGCTCACTAGAGGGTGACTTCAGCAGAGGAAGGTTTTAATAATCAGATAGATAAGATGACCCATCCCATGAATACAAGTCATCCTCTTTTCTCAGCCACTCCTGCCAGTTGCACAGTGGGTTCATGAACAAAGTGGTCATGGTGGTAGGGATGGAGGTTATGCATGCGCTCAGCAACATGGACTTCCACTCATCAAGGCCAACTCGCTATGGCCACTACTGAGTGCCCAATCTGCCAGCAGCAGAGACCACACTCAGTTCCCAATAAGGCAACATTCCCTGAGGTGAACAGCCTGCTACCTAGTGGCAGGTTGATTACATTGGATCACTTCCATCATGGAAGGGGTGGCAAGATTGTTCTAACTGGGATATGGGTTTGCCTTCCCTATATGCAATGCTTCTGCAAAAACTACTGTACATGGACTTGCAGAATGCCTTATTCACCATCATGGTATTCCACACAGCATTGCTTATGATCAAGGAACCCACTTTACAGCAAAAGAAGTGTGGGAATGGGCACATGCTCATAGAATTCTCTGATCTTACCATGTTTTCAATCATCCAAAGACAGATGGGTTGATAGAACAGTGGAATGGGCTTTTGAAGACCCAATTATGATTTCAACTAGGTGGCAATACCTTGCAGGGTTGGGGCAAGGTTATCCAAGAGCATGTGTTTGCTCTAAATCAGCAAGCGCTGGCCTGACCATTGCTGCAAGGATATCTTGCGGCTGATTGTTTAAATCATCACTCAGTTGATTAAATCTGTGGCTGATTACATCTGAGATTAACTAAGGCACATCTCCCACAACAAGATAATTCAATCAGGTGAAGACTTTTAAGGAAGAAGAGATACTTTCACTGATTTTCATCCTGTGACCTTCTCCTGTGGAGTTCGTCCAAACCCTTCATCAGAGCAGCCAGCCTCACAGACTGCACTATGGATTTTGGACTCTTTCATTACAATGGTTGCATGAGACACCTTTATAAATCTCATATATACAGATCTCTCCTATTGGTTCCCTTTCTCTAGAGAACCCTGACTAACACCCTCCCATTCCCAAGAGGGATTTTATTTTTGGTAAACTTTCTATGGTCCCACTGGGGCCCAGGAGTTTGGATAGAGAAAAACTTTTTTTTTTTTTTTTCCGCTCCTCTCCAACAGCAATTTAGTACTTCCTTCCATTATAAATTCAAGCAACCAAAACAAAACAAAACAAAACAAAACAAAAAAATCAAGCAACCAAGCCAGGAGGATTAGCAGAAACTGTGACTTCTTATCAATATAAATCATAGATAGCTGCTTTAATGTTACTGCCGTAAAAGATATCCTGAAATCTCACTTGTATTCATCACTAGATCCTTATATTTAGTGCATTAATAAATGAGACTCTTTTTATTAGCTTGTAATTTTTTTTCTTTGTATGCTCTATGGTGGGGGTCACATTTCATTCTTTTTCCATGTGAGTATCTCCTATTGCAGCACCATTTGTTGAATTTTTAAAATTTTGTTTGGTTTTTTCATTTGTTTCTTTGTTTGTTTGTTTTGGGGAAGTGCATGGGCTGGGAATCAAACCCAGGTCTCCCACATGGCAGGTGATAATTCTACCACTGAACTACCCTGACACCCCCTAGATTGCAATTTAATTGTTTAATATTTTAATAATTTTATTTAATCAAAATGCTTTCTGTGCTGGTTTGAAAGGAAGCATGCCCTCTAAGAAAAGCCATGTTTTAGTATAAATCCCATTTCATAAAGGTAGAATAATCTCTATTCAATACTGTAATGAGATCATCTCCCTGAATGATGTGATTTAGTCAAGAATGGTTGTTAAACTGGATTAGGGGATGACATGTCTCCACCCATTTGAGTGGGTCTTGATTAGTTTCTGAAGTCCTATAAAAGAGGAAATATTTTGGAGAATGAGAGATTCAGAGAGAGCAACACTACAAAGCAGAGAGTCCACCAGCCAGCGACCTTTGGAGATGAAGAAGGAAGACACCTCCCAGGTTGCTTCATGAAACTGGAAGCCAGGAGAGAAAGCTAGAAGATGACGCTGTATTCGCCATGTGCCCTTCCAGCTGAGAGAGAAGCCCTGACTGTGTTCACCATGTGCCTTCTCACTTGAGAGAGAAACCCTGAACTTCATCGGCCTTCTTGAACCAAGGTATCTTTCCCTGGATGCCTTTGATTGGACATTTCTTTAGACTTGTTTTAATTAGGACATTTTCTCGGCCTTAGAACCGTAAACCAGCAACTCATTGAATTCCCTCATTTAAAAACCATTCCATTTCTGGTATATTGCATTCCAGCAGCTAGCAAACTAGAACACTTTCCATTTTAATTTTATGCATTTCATTTTATATATTTGAAAAGGTTATTCTGAGAAGGGGAGCAGAGTTTACCAGACTGCCAAAGTGTTCTATGGCACAAAGATTTGTAAGAATGGCTGATACAAGGGAAATTTGGTTCAAGAAGTTCCTTCTCTTTGGAAGCCTCACACTGGGAAATCCCACCATTTATTTATGTCCTTTGGGTAGAGCACACATGATGGCTAAGAGCAGTGAATGTTGTGACCCCTGTTCAGTCCTCCCCACCCCAGACAGGACTGAGGCTCCGTCCCCAAACTTCTGGGGGTGACAGCTGCCCACCGCTCCACCCAGGTACCTCTTCTCCCCAGCCCCTTCCCTGGTTGACAGGAGCCGTCCAGCCTGAGGTCCCAGCTCTCCTTGGGACCATCTGAATTCTTTGGCTGTTTAAGTCCTGGTTCCTCCTTTCCTAAATGGAATGGGCCTCCGAGGGGCCATCTAGTTCGAATTCCCTGCAGAAGGAATGGAAACCTTTGTCGGAATGGCATTATAGTTTACCTTCTTCTCCAGCCAAGTGCTTCTTTCCTTACTCCCCTATGGGTGTTGATTCTGAAGGCACCTTCGGTTTGAGTTGCCAGATAAAATAGAGAACACCCATTCAATTTTGAATCTCAGATAAACCACAAATAATATTTCAGTTTAAGTATGTCCCAGTGATTGCATGGGGTATACCTATACCAAAAGCATGTTTGCTGTTTATCTGAAGTTCAAGTTTATCTGGGTATCCTGAATTTTTATTCGCTCAGTCTGGCCACCCTATCCCTGGCAACTTCCAGCACACAAATGTCCATCTGAGAATCCACTTCCTGGGTACCTATCTGTAAAGACAGCATGTAGGGTGGTCAGGAAGGCAGGGCTTCAGCTCTTTCTCACACACTGATTTCATGGTGTTCCATAGAAAAGCAAAGAGAATAAAGGGATGGCCTTGACATGGAAAGTGTTCATGGGTTTGAGGATACCCATCACCAGCTTCAAGGGCATCCTAGGGGTTGCATGAAGCATCTGCGGAAGGCGTGAAATATACAAGCCCTGATGTGAAGGGCATTCCTTATGAATCTCTAAAACTGATATTTTACATCAACACAGCTTGTATAATTGCTGGTGCTGGGTATGCTCTTTCATTGCCTGCACTCTTTACACTGAGAAGCAATAATTGGAACTTGGTGATCATTTAATTTTTAGCATAGAGGAGTAGAAGCGTTACTATGCCTACAGGCATGGGAATTCCAATTCTTCATCCTTCTGCCTGTTATGTGTTCTGGCAATTTGGCAAACACATAGCCTGACAACATGCTCTCAGGGGATACTCTAATGAGTAAATGCCTTGCTAAGAGCTGATAAGATGAACATATTTATGGAACTTCCCACGTTCCCAAAATGGTTTGACGCTGGTTTAAGCTACTCTGAAAAATGGGAATAGAAGAGGGAAAGAAGTGGAATATTGAGGTACAATGGGAGACTTTCAAATACTTTCTTTCAAAATGTGAAATCTGAATTGTTATTTTAGTATTTCAAAAGTTAGCTGGGACATCTTTTCAATATAATAAATGTGGTAGACTTTCTCAGAAGTTATCTCTTTCAATTGTCCTGGAATCAGATGTCTCCGATAGAATGTCTTCTGAACATCATTTCACAGAGATCAGTGAATTGCCTGTAATGGCAACCTTTATGTGTTTACGTCTGGGCAAATGCTACAAATGGAAGCTTTTGTACGAAGGGTATCTTTTCAAAATTTATGTTGTCTACTAACTGTTTTGCTCAATGTCTTCAGAATGCTTGAACAATGGAGAAACTTAAAATAATAGCTGGTATCAGGGATCAGTATCAAACTCACAATAAACTCTTTTGATCTTAATTGCTTTTATTATCTTTGACAATGACACTTGTAAACAGCAAAAAACAAAATGAAAATTTTGAATTCCAATGTAGCATATGGACTTGAGAGATATTTGAGGTAAGAACACAATTTATGACCTGCATCACAAATCTGAAGTACAATAAATATTTAATGTTTCTTTTAATTATGTTTTGGTAATACTTACTGCAAGAAGTACATTTTTTATGTGCTGTATGACGGGGTCACATTTCATTATTTTTCCATGTGAGTATCCTGTTATTGCAGCGCCATTTGTTGAATTTTTGTTTGCTTGTTTGGTTTTTTTCAGAGGGGAATGGGAAGTGCATGGACTGGGAACTGAACCCAGGTTTCCTGCATGGCAGGAGAAAATTCTACCACTGAACCACCCTTGCACCCCTGCAAGAATTATTTTTTAAAGTAGACCTGGCAGGTGGAAATAAAAGGGAGCTGAGCTCATTATTACTTTTAAAAAATATTTGATAAGAAGTTTTTGGAACTAAATGAAGCAAGATATTAGAATCACATTTTTGACTCTTCTAATACTTTTAGCCTATGACAGCTTTGTTTTCCATGTACTTATTTATGTTTATTTGGCCCAGACATATCCTTGCAAGTTTACTTCTTGCTTGATAGGCATGAGGACCTGACTGCGGAGAATTCTTTCATGCAGAAATTTAGGGGACAGTGCAACATATCTTTGTTATAGTAAGGAGGCTATATCTTTTATTCTCATATTTTTAGAAAACAAAAGGCACTATAAATGTTTTCAAGTTCTCAGTAGTGAGAGAATACTGTTGGAATTATCTGCTCTCTAAATTCAATTGAAGGTGGTGTGATGGTGGCTCAGCAGGCAGAATTCTCATCTGCCATGCTGGAGACCCAGGCCCAATTCTCAGTGCCTGCCCATGCCAAAAAAAAAAAAGATTCAATTGAGTGTTATCAGCAAGATGGTTGCATAAGAAGCTCAAATGCATGTTCCTCTTCCCACAAAAAATGAAAAAAGAACAAACAGAAACTGTAAGAATCAACTTTCCCAGAACTCCGGGAAACAGTCCAAGGTAAATAGCAATCAAGTGAACACTGACTTAAGACGAGGCAACCGGGCCACAGTGTCTCAGTAGGCAAGAACGCTTGCCTGCCATGCCAGAGGACCTGGGTTTGATTCCCGGTGCCTGCCCATGTAAAAAAAAAAAAAAAGAAGAGGCAACCTAAAACATGGTAGAAAGGCTTGCCAAGCCTCCCCCCTGCTGGGACCCGACTATGGGCTGTGGCCTGCCCTGCCAGGGTGGAGCCCTCATACCTGCTGATGGAGGAAACAGAGCACAGCTGCTGCATAGGCTCTGTGTTCGCTTGTCTCAGCCAGTCGTGTGGCCCCTGAAAGACTGATTTGAGGTACTCGTCCATTTTGCCTAACTCAGGACTCACCGAGGGCAGAGAGGCCATGTGGAAAAGTGGCATGGAGCGTGGCAGACTGGCTTTGTGTCCTTCCCAACACCAGGCATTTGTACATTGGGCTTCATGATAGTACGTACCTAGTATTGTTATGTGAATCTAACGTAGTCTTATTTGTAAATTCCTTAGCCAGGACCTGTATGGAATAATCACACAAGCATAGAATAAGTAAGCTATTAAAATCAAAGAATGCATATAAAAGCAATTAATCTGGGTACCTAGCTCATTGCAAACACTCAGGATGTTTACTGTAATTTATGCATCACTCTTACATTTGGATGGTTCTTTCAATATGAGGGCTAATTGAGAGGTGAAGGCAACAGCATGTTGGAAAGGCTCCACAGTTGTGAAATGTTTTTTTAAGCTTTTGGATGTTAGGTAAAGCAAAGTCCCTGTTCACATGTCTCCTCTAAGAAAAGGGGATGGTGGTGGAAAACTGCCCCTACTCCTAAAGAAATAAACCTGGCTTAGTGTGTTTTGAAGAGAAACAACTATAATGTGAACACAGCTTTCAGAAAATAGGTTTAAATAGTTAATGTTCATGAAGACAAAGGTATAGAGAAAAAAGAGTTGCTTAGAGAAGTTGGAAGTGAGTAAGATGCTTTATGTGGGTTACGTGAAGTTGAAAAAATAACCTGCAATTTAAATTTCTATTTTAAACTCCAAACTAAGGTAACTAAATGCTTAACAGGAGGGGTTCTTTCTCACATCCATCCCTGTGGAGCTGACTGCCTCTTTCTCTGCAGATTCCTATATTTATGGGATTGCAATTATCTACAACCTATTTTAAGTCACCAGTTTACTGCAGGAGTCTGCTAAAAATATTGGCTGCTAGAATACATACTACATATTTTATAAAATGGAATTTTAAAAGTTCAGATTGCCCAAATGGCTATATTTATGAATACCATCAGCCTTCATTAATTATTTTATTTGTTATTACAACCCTGCTGCCGAGTGAATAACTGAAAATGGAAAGTAATTCTATTCATTTAAATGAAGATGTCTCCCAGCCTGACCCAAGATAAGAACTATAAATCAAGGGAACAATGAAAACAAGTATATAGAAGTAATAAGCAAAAATCAGAAAGTAAATAAAGACTGTGTAAAATGTAAGACACTACAAATATATTCTTCAGGAAGATTCCAGTAGAGGGTGGTTGGGGTTGGTTAAACGGTATTGTTCTTTGGAAGGTGTGATTCTGTACCATTTTTAAGGTTGTTAGATTCATGTGTCACTTGGCCAGGTGATGATGCCCCATTGTTCTGTTGCTTTGGACTTAAATCATCAGTATACAACATTCATCTATGGTTGATTATATTTGCAGTTGGCTAAGGGGAGTGCTTTCCACAATGAGTGACGTTTAATTTAATTAGCTGGAGGCTTAAAAGAGATAGGTCAGAAGAGTGCTCAGCAGCTCAACCCAAGCAGCTCAGCATACCTCATCTCAGCACTTGCAGCTTAGCCCAGATGTTTAGAGATGCAAAAGAAATCACCCCAGGGAAAGCTGTTGGAACCCAGAAGCCAGGAGAGAAGGCCAGCAGATGTTGCTTTTACCTTCCTATGTCAGGTGAAACCTAGCAACCTTTCCTCTGAAGAACTATAAATTTTTAGCTAAAGAAATCCCCTTATTAGAAGCTGATGCATCTCCGGTGTGTTGTATTTTGGCAGCTTTGGCAAACTAAAACAATTATCTTCACTAATTTTTCTTCCTTAGATGATCCAAGGTTATTTTAATGTTTCTTAAAAATAAAGTTGTTGGGTGCATGGGTGGTTCAGTGGTAGAATGCTTGCCTTCCATGTGGAAGACCCAGGTTCAATTCCTGGACCATGCAACCCCCCCAAAAATAAATGAATTTGTTGGATAGAAAATCACCTTTAAGAGCAAAGATGGAGGCTCTACACATTCGATGTGCCCAAGTGATGGAAGAGTCCAGTAGGGTGAACTCTTCCCCTCACACGTGGCCTGTTGTGTGGAGGCAAATAGATATTTAGGGTCCATCTGACCAGGGATGAGAGGGAAGTTCTTTCCACCAGGTGCTTACTGAGGGGATACTCTAATGTTGTGTAAATGGGTGATGGTGAAATGCCATTTCTTATGGCATATTCAATTAATGTGCTCTTGGACGAAAAGGTCACTACACTGAAAAACAGGAAGTCACTGGTGGTATAATTCTCCAGGAAGTGTTTGGGGGAAAGATGGAAATTGAGAGAGTGGTGAGTCTGTCCATTCACTGACTCGAAGTGTTGAACGAAGTGCAGGAGCCTCCTGGACAGCAAGCGATGGAGGCAACAGTGCTAACACCTCCATTCACCACTCCAATGCTTTTTCAGATAAGTTATATATGGGATCCCCTTTTACCCTTACGGCATCTTTAAGCGTTTTAGAGATGAATCTAGAAGTGAAAATCCTTTCTTCAACAAATCAACTCCTTTACAACCCACATTCCATTTTAGGAAAAAATGCCCCTGAGAGCTTTCTGCATGGTCCCTACTGAACACACTCTCTTCTCCATGGCCTACCCCTTACTATAACAGGTGGACCCTGAGGTAAAACATGACGCAAGCTGTGCTGTAGTATCTTCTCTTCCAAGACCCTGAACTGGAGTTTGAAGAGGTTTGATCATTGAACTGTAGGTATGCGATAGACAAGGATATCTGACTGAGAATGGTTGAATTTGGGCTATGTGCTAATAACCAAATCTGGAGAGCCAAGATGGGGTGGGGGAAGACTGAGAGAGAGTATGAAAAGCAGATCGAAGTGAAGCAGAGATGAGACGTTAGGTTCCAAAGAGAAAAATAAGGAGATGAAATGCCTTGTTCCCAACAGTCTTTGTTTCCTGGTTCCAGGTCCTTGGTTCTTGCTGCATTTTACTTCGTTGCATTTTGTGAAATAGTATTCATTTAGTTTTTCAATACATTTATTTTTTTACATAATTTTATGTTATCTGCAGTTATTCCTCTCCGGACTAACATAAATGGGAAATCTGAAGGGCAGGCAGATCAAGTTTTTTGAACGAACAAAGTGAGTTAGGAGAAGAGCAGAAAACAGATCCCATGACAGAAGGCTTGTGTTCTTTGAACTCCACACAGGAGAGAAGGCCACTAGGGGCAGGAAAGCTAATCTCTGAGTGTTCCCTTCTCCACTTATATGGGGCACTATGTTTCCTTGAGTACTCTTTGAATGGCCTTGAATTTTCTGTGTACAGAATTTTCTCACCTACAGGATTGTGTCTGGTAGAAAGGCACTCCTCCTATTAGTGATTCTTGGCCCTGATTCTCTTGTGGAGATTAAATTTGTCGACAGGTGTTCAGATTGCACCCTTTTCCTTAACACAATTGCTCAAAGAATTAGGATGGTTTTCCCTTCACAATAGTACCCTTTTTCAACTGCATTACAGAGTCCTCTCTATTTCACTTATGGAAATAAAGGTAAATACACATACTTTAACAAATGAAATATGTGCAAACATTGACTTAGCATTCAAACATTTGTAATGTGGCTTATATTTTCAGTTTTACTTTCAAAATGTTTATAAAAATTAACCGCTAATAAGTATTTTACTATAATTAAATCAAATGCAAAAAAGAAAACATGAAAAGCTTCATATAATTCTATGTCCTGGATGAGCCCACTGAAAGAAAGCAAACAAATGAGTGATTTAAGTACATGGTAAAAAAAAAACTTGAACAGTTTAGAAAGGGTCCACATAGCTAAAAACCCAAGGGAAGGTCTGGACTTTGTCGTAGCATGCTGAAAACATAATTAACCAAAGAAAGATAAAAATCACAAATAAATGCAAAAGAGGATGAAAAGGAGATCCTGGTTAAACTTATTTTGAGAGAGAAAGGTACTGAGGGGATATGTGTATTACTGGATATCAAAGCACTTAGTGGCTTTCTCTCTTGGACAATTTCCATAGTGATACGAACATACTTTTTATTTCTCATTAAAATTATGAAATTACAAAGGCAGCCACAATAAAATCCCAGACCCTCACTTTCCCTCTTCTCTCTTCACATTTCTCTACTGCTAGTGCCTTTACTTCCTACTCACCCATTCACTCTTGTCTCACTCCAGCCTGCCTTTCATATGCAAGGCTCCACCAAAACTTATCTCACCAAGGTTGAAGATGACTTCCCCACGAACACACTTCAGTCCTTATCTTCTCAACTTTTTAACATCATTCAACACTGTTTAGAATGCTGTTCTTCATAAAAACAAAACAAAACAAAAAAACACCTATTTTACTTTCAGGATGCATTAGTTTGTTAATGCTACCAGAATGCAATATACCTGAAATGGGTTGGCTTTTACAAAGGGAATTTAGTAAGTCACAAGTTTATCGTTTTAAGGCCATAAAAATGTCCAAATGAAGGCATCCTGAGAAAGAAAACTCGATTCAAGAAAGGGCTGATGTAATAATGGTTTAAAAAGCTGAAAAACTGATCAGACTTTGTCTAGAGATATGAATGAAGCTGATCTGGAAAGGACTAAGGTAAATCAGAATACTGAGTAAAGGATGATATGGCCCGTATTGCAAACTTCAACCTCTGTGACAGATCAAAGTGAAAGATGTTTATATGATGCAAAATTTATATTTTGGGTAGCACGTGATCTAATGTAACTTATGTGGTCAGTTTACTTGAACACCATAATTACATGGAATCTTGAATAGGGCATGAGACCTTGTTAGTTTGTATAAGTTAGTGACTACAACCCGTACAAACTATATATAGTTTGCCCTATATATCCTAGAGTAATTTGGGCAGAGGATAACAATGTATTTGCGAAGTCCCCTTGGGGGACTGGGGAGAAAGGAGGAAATATTCAGCTTCTCCATCTGGGGAATTCCTGGTATTCTCTCAAGCAGTGGGGACAACCAAATCAATAGGCTGAGGCTTCAATCTCAGGGTTTGCCCCTATGAAGCTTTTCCTGCAAAAGAGAAGCTAAGCCTACTGATAATTATGCCTAACAGTCACGCCCATGAATGTCTTTTGTTGCTCAGATGTATCCTCTCTCTCTCTCTCTCTCTCTAAGTCATCTTGGCAGATGAATTCACTGCCCGCCCCCTATGTGGGACATGGCTCCCAAGAGTGTAAATCTCCCTGGCAATGTAGGACAGGACTCTTGGAGATAATCTGGGGCCTGGCATCATGAGAATGAGAAAGTCTTCTTGACCAAAAAGGGAAGAGAGAATTGAGACAAAATAAAGTCTCAGTGGCTGAGAGATTTCAAACAGAGTCAAGAGGTTATCCCGGAGATTATTCTTATGCATTATATAGATATCCCTTTTTAGTTTATGGTGTATTGGAGTGGATGGAGGGAAGTACCTGAGACTGTTGAACTGTTTCCAGTAGGTTTTATTGAAGAAGACTGTCTAACTATAAAGCTTTTACAATGTGACTGTGTAACTGGGAAAACCTTGTGTCTGATGCTCCTTTTATCAGGGTATGGAAAGATGAGTTTAAAAAAAGGATAAAAATAAGCAAATAATAGAGGAAGATAAAGGATAAAAAGTGGGTAGACTGAAATACTGGGGGTCAATGAGAGGGAAGGGTAAGGGTATGGGATATATGAGTTCTTTTTCTTTATTTCTTTTTTCTGGAGTAATGCAAATGTTCTAAAAATGATTATGGTAAAGAATATACAACTCTGTGATGACATTATGAGTCATTGATTGTATAATATGATTGAACTGCATATGTGTGGATATTTCTCAATAAGAATATTTTAAAAACACAGAAAGGGCTAATGATGTTTGTGGTTTCTCTGTCAGCTGGGAAGATACATGATGAGGTCTGCTAGCTTTCTCCCTTGGCTTCTCATTTCAAATGGCTTTCCTGGGAACGTTTTCTTTCTGTGTCTCCAAACATCTCTGCCTGTATCAGCTCTAAAGCTTTTTCCAAAATGGTTACCTCTTAAAGGACTCTAATAAGTGACCTAGCTTCAATGGGTAAAGACGCATCTCCATGTAAACCACCTAATCAAAGGTCCTGTCCACCGGACCTTTGGAGGTGAGTCACAGCTCCATAGAAACAACGTAGTCAAAAAGATCCCACCTGTGATGGTGAGGTTTGGTATCAACCTGGCCAAATAATAAAGCCCAGTTTTCTGGTCAGGCAAGCACTGACCTGACCATTGCTAAAGGGCTATTTTGGGGTTTATTGATAAACCGAGAGGCTGGTGCATCAGTTGATTGCATCTGTGGCTGATTACAATCTGTGATCAGCTAAGGTGTGTCTCCTGCCAACGAGATAATACAATCAGTTGAAGACTTTTAAGGAGGAAGAGAGACTCTTTCACTGCTTCTTCAGCCAGCGAGCTTCTCCTGTAGAATTTGTCCAGACCATTCATTGGAGCTGCCAGCTTCACAGTCTGCCCTATGAATTTTGTACTCCTTCATTCCCACAGTTGTGTGAGATGCCTTTATAAATCTCATATTTACAGATATCTCCTGTTGGGTTCTGTTTCTCTAGAAATCCCTGACTAATACACCATCCAACAATATTGAATCAGGATTAAAGAACGTGGCTTTTCTGGGGTACACAACAGTTTCAAACTGGTACACAGGGGTACCCAATTTCCTCACATTTATTTTCTAAGTGCTAGCCTCATCTTCATAATTACCTTTGCCAGAATCTCCTCTTCTATTAAACTCTGAATTCTGGAGTTCTGGAGGCTTGGCTCCAGGATGTCTTTCCCCTTCCATTCTGGATGATCTTAGTTATTCCTGTAGCTTTAACTATTTTTCTATCCTGATAACTCAAACCTTTATGAACCGAACTACTACTTCTGATTGTAGTTCTGAATTCACATATTTAACTGCTTACCTGACAGCTCCATGTGGGAATTTAGAACTTAACTTGTTTAAAACACAACCTTCAATTTTTCTTTCCCCGTCAAATCTGGTCTGCTTCTACTCTTTTCAATCTCTGGGAATGTCACCATTTACTAAATCAGAGACTTGGGATCTTCCTTTGACAACTTCCTTTTTCTCACCTTCCACATTTAAACCATAGGCAAGTTGCCAGCTAGCGACATGTACTAAATCTGCCAACTTCTCTCCACTTCACTGCTAGCATCTTATTCAAGACACAGTTTTCTCTCATGTAGACAATTGGAACAACCTCCTATATTCAGCCAGGGTGGACTAGGTTTGCTGCAGTTCAATATAGACCCCTGATTCAGGGGTCTATATTGACAAAAATTTATTTGGGACATGCTTCTGTCCATCGTGAGTAAGCTGGGTTTAATGGATTGGACTGTATCCTCCAGTTTGAGTATGCTCTTAGTCTTGTGTTTGTGGAGGAATCGTGAATTAGAACCTCTGGAAGCTGTTGCTTCAGTTAAGGTGTGGCCAAGCTGGGTTTTAATCCAGATAATTGGAATACTTTATTAGCAGAATGAAATTAAGATACAAAGAAAACCATAGAGAGCAGCCCAAAGCTGGAAGTCAATGGAACCCAGAAGAGAAAGATACTGCCTCCAGTGGCATTGCCTTCTGATGGAAAAGCCAAGGACCAAGCATTGCCGGCAGCCAGAACCAGAATGCCACAGTCTTCTGGGAGAAAGCATCACCTTGCTGACACCTTGATTTTTTATTTCTGTCCTCAAAAACATAAGCCAATAAATTCTCACTGTTGAAGGCAACCCATTGCATGGTGTTTGTTTTAGCAGTCTGATGCTCAGACACTGGGTTCAACTGCACCTATCCCAGGCCAATGGATGGGGTTTTATTTCAAACATTGCCAGGTACTGTGGGAAGAAAGAGAATGCTGGGAGGACAGACACTGGTAATTCAACTACTTCTGCCTGGAATTTCCAAAGGTTATTTCTTTCTACATCTCAGTGACCAGAACTAGTTATGCAACGCTCCAAACCACCGGAGGGCCAGGAAGGCAAACACCCTAGGTAGGTGGCAAGCAGCGCTAATAGCTGTTAACTTGCAACTTAATAAACGCCCCCTTTTAAAAGCTGTTCCATTTCTGGTATATTGTATTCTGGCAGCTTGCAACTAGAACACAGGGAATTAGCTGAAGGATGTGATAGCAGGAATCGGAATAGACACACAGTTATTGCATTGCCACATCCAAAATACATACCAGATAATGACAAATATTTAGCACGGCAGTACTGAAAATCAATATTAAAAAGGTGCTGTGGGGTGTAAGGGTGGCTCAGTGGTAGAATTCTTGCCTGCCATGCAGGAGACCTGGGTTCGATTCCTGGCCATGCACCCCCTACCCCACCCCCAAAAAAGTGCTGGATATAAGAAAGCTGCCTATGAATAAAATAAATCACAAAGGAGAAATCAGATATAATCACATGAAAAATTTGTCTTAGAAGTTAAAAAGTAAAAACAAGACAAAAAACAAACTAAAAAATATTTACAAGCAAAAATGATAAAAAGAATTGACATTTAACATATGTATGAATATATTATTATTTTAAAATATATTTGGGAGTATATATACATTGGGAGAAAATCTCCTCATCTCAGTTCTAATCACAGGAATGCTCTAAAGTAAGTATCTCATCCAGAAGTAAGGCAACGGGCCGATGCCAACAGGATTCCCTGATGGCAGCTTGTACCCTGGAAACTAGAAGCAGCTGGCATTTGGAACAGAAGACTGAATACTGAAAAGTTAGTTATGGTTCCACTTGGAAAACAATGCTTTTTAGATCCCTTAATCCACTATATAGTTATAGCCCAACAAACTACTGTGCTGCCAGGGTAATTCGTTGTAATTATCAAATGAACAGAGTTTACTGCTACACAAGGCAGACAGAGAGGAAGGCATCCAGGTCTTGGGTGGTTCTTAGGAGCCCTGCCTGGTCCTAACTGGAAGTAAAGGGGGTGCAGTGTATGCGTGGAGGACATTATAAGTCCTGGGGCCATGCGGCCAGTCATGGCACTGAAGATGAAGGTATTTTTTCCTTCCCAGGTCTGTCACGTATATATTTATGTGCATTAAGTGATTTCCCTTCTCTCCTCTGTTTCCACTACTATTTCATATTAGCATGTTGATTGTGGTAATTTAATAATTCATCCCCAGAATTACCAGACACTGAGAGAGGATGTAGCTGAATTTGAGAAGAGCAGATTATCCAGAGACAGACGCGATGCTTGATGAAATTTTGGGTCCCCTACTTTGAAGGGAAGGTCAGCACATTTTCATTTATGTGGGGGGAGTTTAACTACATCAGGCAGGAACATGCTTCTCTTGCTATTTGGAAGTTTACGTGTGGGAGGAAGAGTCTGCATTGGTTTTGCTGCCTACAGTGGGTCATGACCCACCTGCTCACACTGCCCCCATCACATCTTCCTGGGTCAAGAAAGCCATACAGGTTGCCCTGTGGCCCTGGCTCTGCTTGCAACTTAGGTTTCATCCAAGTGGGCATTTCCTGGTGACAGTCACGAGTAGAAGGACGTGGTAGTGTAACAGGAGCAGTGGCAAAGACGTCTCGTTCTTGGGCTGGAGTAGCGGCAGTGGCTTTCTTACTTGCCAGCTTTCCGTTTGTGGGCAAGGCACACGATGGAAAATGTTACCATTTTGTTCTGAGCATTATAAAGTCAGACTATATTCTGGTATTTCAGTCCTACCAAAGATAAAGGGAACGATTCAATAATTCTCCCTAAATTGGCTGGAGTGGAAGAACTGAAAACAGGGGCGTGAGCAGACATCGGCACACCAAGGTTCATAGCGGTTATTCCCAATTACCAAAAGATGGAAACAACCCAAGTGTCCATCAACCAGTGGATGGATAAACAAAATGTGTTCTATGCATATGATGGAATATTATGCAGCTGTAAGAAGGAATGGGGTCGTGACGCGTGTGGCAACATGGATGGACCTTGAGGACATAATGTTGAGTGAAATAAGGCAGATGCAAAAGGACAAATGTACAATGACACTAATATAAACTTATTGCAATAAGCAAACTTGCAGAGTTAAAATCTAGAATACAGGTTATCAGGAGATAGAATAAGAGTAGAGAATGAGGAACTGATGCTTAATGTATGCAGGATTTTTAATAATTTTTTTTGTCAATGTTAGGAAATTGATAGAGGTGATAGGAGCACATTATTGTGAGTATAATTAATAGCACTGAATCATGTCTGTGGTTGTGGTTGAAATGGAAAGTTTAGGGTCATGTATGTCTCTGGAAGGAAAGCAGGAGGATCAAACATTCATTTAACATAGTGAACCCTGTTATGGACAAAGACTGGTTTATAGTACAAATATAAGAATGTTCTTTCATGAACTAGAACAAATGTGCATGACTATTACAAGGTATTAATAAGGTGGTATGTGAGAAAAATATACCTTATGCAAACTAAGAACTAGAGTTGACATTAATATTCTAATATTCTTTCATCAATTATAACAAAGATACAACACTAATGCTCAGCATTGATAGTAGGGGAGTAAAATGGTGTGACATTTTTCTTTTTGGAGCAATGAAGATGTTCTAAAATTGATTATGGTGATATATGCACAATTCTGTGATTATAACAAGAGGCATTGATGGTGCAGTTTGGATGGATTGTATGGGGAATGAATAAAACTGTTCTTTAAAAAATTGCTAGAGTAGATTCTATCTATAACTAAGAATGCTCATCAACATAGATATTCTTGCCACTTATTGAATATTTATTGAGTCTTTTCTAAGTGCCAGGCAGGACAGACACAATAAATTTAAATCATTGTGTAAATAAATCATAAAGTATGTTAGAAAGTGTTAACTTATCCAGGAAAAAGAGTGGCAGAGAAAGGGAAATGCACAGGGGCTATGGTGGAATAGAAGGTTGTAATGTTAAATTAAAGTAGTCAGAATAACCCTCATCGCAAAGCAGAGATGGAGCAAGGATGTCAAATAAATAAGGAAGGAGCCTTTTAGCTGGAGCATTATGCACCTCTCGTTATTCAGTAATGGGAAGCTTAGCTTCCCGTCAAGTACATTCACATTTTCAATCTGGCCCTGAGATTAGAGGGGAATTTGCCATGTGAATATTTTCATGATGAACAACATAAGCAATGTACTTGAAAATATTTTTACAACAATTGGAGACAGTTTATGTGAAAGCTGAGGGTGTAGCCTGACGTCTACATAGCCTGCTCCAATTTTGTGGTATATGGATATCTGGTTTAATGCTAGTATCAGTACTGGAGACTTGACAGGACTAAATAGCTTCTACAATTATCAGATATTTTAGTCAGGCCATTACCAGAATGGAGTGAGGTCATTTGAGAAGGAAGTTGCTGCTAAAAATCTATAGCAAGTAAATTGAGATCCATGCTGCTTGTGGAGCTGGCAGGGCTGATGTTTTGATGTCAGAGTTCCAGATCTGCTTTCTGAACTTAATGGAGGGCTCTCCCACTTCTGCATGAAGGGGGCGGGCTACAGGTACACCAGCAACTGTACAACACTTTCCTCAGTGGCAGTGCTGGAACCTTACAAGTGACTGAAGAGAAGTGCTGAAGTTTTACATCCCAAATCATCTCAAATACCATTTACCATACATTCCAGTTTGAAAGTATTATGTACCCCAGAAAAGCCATGTTTTGATCCTGATCCAATTTTGTAGGAACAGCCATTTCTTTTTAATCCTGATTCACTATTGTAGGTTGAAATCTTTTGATTAGATTTTCTCCACACAGATGTGACACACCCAATGTGGGTGTGACATTTGATTAGATGGCGATCTAACTCTACCCACTCCAGGTGGGTCTTGATTAGTTTACTGGAATCCTTTAAAAGAGGAAACATTTTGGAAAGAGTCAGAAATGACAGAGCTGACAGAAACTTTAGAGCAGAGCTTATACAGATGCCAACACTTGGAAAATAGAGACATGGATGTTTGGAGATTCTTGGAGCCCAACAGATGTCACCGTGAGTTTTTAAGCAAGCCAGAAACTGGAGAGAGCCAAGCGAAGCTAAGAGATGGAAGCCAGCCCCAGAGAAGCAAAGTGAGGAGCTCCCCATAGGAGCCCCCATGAAAGCATGGAGCCCAAGAGCAAGGGACCAAGAGATGCCAGCTACGTGACTACCCACCTGACAGAGGTGTTTCTGACCCTTTGGCTTTCCTTGAATTAAGGTATTTTTACTGGATGCCTTAGTTTGGACATTTTTATAGGTTTAGAATTATAAACTTGTAACTTATTAAATTCCCCTCTTTAAAAGCCATTCCAGTTCTGGTATAGTGCAATCCAGCAACTTGTAAACTAACACACCATAGCAGAAACTTCATGTGGTTTTTGTAATACATTTAATTCTACTTGTGACTTTATTAGAGTACCAAATCGCAAAGGATCCCTTAAATATTAATGTGTTGACATTTGAACAATAGATGATTCTTTACGTCGCTCCCATAGTAAGTCTGCTAAATAATAAATAAAATAAATTAAAGAGCACAAACAATGTATTCATGGCATAATTTCTGACTAAACGCTTTTCCATGCAAGAATTAATATTAGTGGTCCACTTACTAGGTAGTATGCACAATGTGAAGAAGTTTTTCATGATTAAGTAATTAGATATTAGTAGCAACTGGAAATCATTTTATCCCCCACTTCACAGATGATGTGAATAAAAACTTGCCTAATGTCTGACAAGTAGCAATTAGAGCCATTGCTTGGACTCAGGAGCCATTGTCTCAGTCACAGAACTCTGTTATCTCCTGCTTCACTTTCTACTTGGATGGTTCCAGAAATATCAGCTTTCAGATACTGGAGACCCTTTATCTTTATGGGAAGCTGTGAGCCTATGAAGAGTTGGCCTGGGATTGATGCTGAGTAGATGAGCCCAGTTGAAAACATGGTGTGGGCAAGGCTGGGGTCGGCGTGCGGTGGAGTATTTGGGGTGGTGTTGGAGAGGAAGAAAAAGCAAGGGCTGCGACTGATCCTTGCCTTACTCTCTTTTAAATAAGTTTTAGCTCTGTTGTTCTATTATCATTGTGGTTGTTGTTTAATTGTAGTATAAGTAGGATCTGAAGAAAATTTTTTATATTCTAGCACAGGGAAGAAAGAAAATAGTCATTCTGAAAGTGGACCTGGAAGTAAATCTTCCTGGGGTTGAATCTGGTTCTGCCAGTTCTTTAACCTCCACGAGCTTGAATTTCCCCAGAAACAACTCATAGAAATCCTTCATCACAGGGCTCATCACTTTTAGTTTCTGTCCTGATGAGAAATTTGATTTCATGTCAAGAGACAACCTGGTGACACTTTGAAAGCTAGAATTTGTTAGGAAAGATGGTTGTGGAACCTTTCTTGCTGGATTTCTTTTTAAAGTAAAATAAATACTAAATAGCCTGCAAAGACTTACTGTGTGATTTTGCCTGCATCTGGCGGACCAGGCCGGATGAGCTCTGGGTCCTGTTTAACGCTGAGGGTCTGTTTCTTCATTCCAACCCCCCTTTTGTCCACTACTGTTGGTTTTTTTTCCTTCAAAATATGGTTGTGTAATCCATTCCGTCTCGAACTGCTAAGAAATAATATTTATTAATTTTTGTTTTCACCACAGACCTCCTGGAGACCAGTTTTAGTTTGGGAGAAAAACAAACAAAAGCAAGCAAACAAACAAATGTTCTTCTTTAAACACCAGCCTTGCAAATGTAATAGTGAGAAATTACAAGAAAGGCGATGCTGGAAAACGACAGGCCATGGCATTTAGTTATTCTGCTGATCTTCACTCATTTTGACCGCCCACTCACTAATTCATGGGTTTGCAGATTTGCCGGGGAGACCCCAAGGCTGCCCTCAGGGGCTGCAAACCCGAACAAGGGCTTGGCAACACAGTACATAAAACATTGAGGGATGTTTTAAGACAGCATATGCTATTTCTCAGTTTTCCTTCAAAATAATATGAATAAACATAGGAATAACCTCAGCTCATTTAGTTCAGCCAGGCTTATATCATCTTTCCCTGCTTTCCTTCCCCACACATGGAGACATATGTAGATTTATGCTTTAGTATGTAGATTTAATTTGGTGGAATGTTTCTTAGCCCTGCTTCTCTAAAGCCAACTTCATTGTCCTTAGACTGTTTGGATGAAATAATCAGGGACAAGACTAGAAGATTAGTTCACGTAGAAAGTGGAGACCCAAACAGCGAGGATATATGAGTTGTGTTTTGGAGTACATTCATATGCATAAGTTGACACTTAATTAATTTTAATTTGTTTTTCTTTTATCAGTGGTCCTACTGAGTGAAACTTTTGTTGAAGTTGGTGTCTGTGAAATATGAGAAAAGAAGAAGTCATGAATGCTTAGGAACATAAAATGGTTTTTTTGAGTGTGTTCATCTATTAAACTAAATGCACGCCGAGTCCTGAGTCAGGCTCTGTTGATAAAGAGGAAAGATGCCATTCTCCTTATTCGGAAGGAACTCACACTTCAGTGTGACATACGCACAAGACGCAACAACATGAGTTAAGTAGGAAGGGAGAAGAGAAGCGTCAAAGAAGATATCACGGAGAATAGGAAGTTACCGTGTGCCTGGAAGAAGCCTGTGTCGGGATCCGCCCCTTCTCTCCCTGTTTGAACTTCACCAATTTCTCCCCTGGATAAGGGTTAGCGTATTCCAAGGCCCTTATATTGTTAAGGAGTCGGGTTAAAGTGTTAACCTTAGCGGTCATTAAATAGTAAATATCCACATTAACATTTCAAACATTTCCCCTTAAAAAGAAAGAAAGAGGATAAACTGTTGATTTAGTAGAAAGAAAAAATGGACTAAGAAGAAAACAAACAAAAAACTCCGTTACCCCTTAAAAAAGTAAAGAAAGGAGAAAAGGAAAAAGAAAAGGTAAGAACAATAGAAAGCAAGAAAGATTGTAGCACTTACTCCAAATAGATAAATAATCATGATATACATAAATAGGTTAAGTTCACCAGTAGAAGATACAAACTGTCAAAAAGATATACATTTTAGTCACGTGTTATTATGAAGAGACAGATGTAAAGCTTTTTTACACCCACAAATGGAAAAGGTGGGTGTAAAAAAGTTGAGAAATTATTTTCCATAGAAATGATAACTAAAATAAAGCAGGAATAATTATATTTAACATTGGAAAAAATAGACATTAAGCTGAAAAAGCTTGATAAAATATACAGAGGGATACTACTGAATGATACATTTTTTAATTTATCAGAAAACGACAATTCTTATCATGAGCTCTTAAGAAAATATCCTCAAAATGTATAAATTAAAAATTTACACCTAGAAAAAAGTAAAAATATCTGATTGTAGTAGGAATTTAAACACACACCTCTCCATATGGATAGATTAAACAGGCAAAAAATTCACAAAGATAGAGAAGAATTGAAAAAATACAGTAAAAATCTTCAATAGGCAGATGGAGAATTTTTTAAATGTTGCATATTTACACAATCAAAAATTATTCGTCAAAAAGGACAAAAGAAAAAAATTCTACGTCAGTGAAATTGATAGAACTAATACTACATGTCACAAAATGGGTGACCTTTAGAACTTTAATATTGAGAGAAGAAAAACAAGTCTTGACAGTTTTTAAGATACTTTATTATGCTATCTTATGAAGCTCTAAAACAAACAGAACTGAAAATACCGTTTAGGTGTACATGCATATGTGATGAAATTTACATATATACATATATTTTAAAGTAATGGATAAAATAACATAGTCGCTTTGGAAAAGCAGTTTAAGAGTTTCTTATAAAGTTAAATGTACACTTACTATGTTTCCCAGAAATTCCACTTCTAGATATTTGCCCACATGAAAGCAAAGCTTATTTCTACCACAAAGACCTGTACTCAGTGCTCTCATGGCGGTTTTGTTCCCAGACGTCCCTGATGGAAACCATCCAGCTGAACACCAACTGGACACACACGTTGTGCTGAATCCACTGAGAGGAGCACTGCTCAGCCATGAAAAGGAGCTGCTGACACACAGCGTGGGCGACTCTCCAGGGCATACGCTCAGGGCGGGGAGCCGACACTACTTACATAGTTAGTGCATTCCCTTATATGAAACCTCAGGCGAGGGTACGGTCCGGGGCTAGGAGATGGGTCCCAGGCATGGGGTGGGAGAACACTCAGGGGGTGGGGTTGTTCTCGATTATGGGTGTGGTTGTGGCCAACAGGTGTCAAAACTCTTTGCACTGTACACTCAGGACGGATGGATTTTATTCCACATCAGAATGGTCCCACTGAAGCTAGTAAGACAAAGGAAAACTGGAATAAATGCAAGACTCAGGATAAAGCAAGGGAAGGCAGAAGGGGGTGGAATCGGGGACACGGGGGCCAGGACGCAGGCAGATTCGGAGTCCTTGATGGGAAGTGGTGTGATGAGCGCACAGGTTCTCACTTAACAGCTTTTTCTGTAGTAACATGCATATTACACACAGTGGCTTGAATCAAATATCACATCATGCATTATTAATGAAAAAGTTCGCTGTATCTATATAGAATGAATTAAAGGGGGTGATGCACAGATCAATTCATTTATGAATAATAATTATGTTTTTAAACTAGAACAGGACTTTAGAAATGCAAACCTCTACCAGTGGACAAAATGCAGCTTGTTCTTTTGGAATCAGTTCGTATGATCTGTTTACAAATAACAGACAAATAAAGGTTCAGGCAGATACTCACTGTTTATTATTCAGAGATAAACTGATGGGCTGTTTCCCCTGATGTGTGCCAGGTGTTTGAAGCATTCTTATCATATAACTCATAGATTATGTTGACTAGAATTGAGTTCACCTTGATACTTGGACGTTAAAAGGGAGAATTTCAAGAAGATAAACTTTAGGATTTAAATGGTATCCATGTCAAGTTATAAACTTGAAGAGAAGAGTCAGTGGGACATTGAAAAAAGAATGAGGTGTTAAATATATATCTCTGCTTAAGGTTTTCTATGGAAGTGAAAAACATGCCATGATTGAAGGGTTTAATACACAACTAAGTTTTCAGGTATGCATAAGTTCATTGTAAGACAATGTATTACCCACATATTCTATGAGGCCAACAACTTCAACATCTCCAGAATACTGGGTGGTTGGAGAATTAAAGAACTTCATGGGAACAATGAAACAAGTTGAATGTAGAGTTATATCTAGTTAATAGTTAAAACAGTTATAAATATTTTATACAAATGGCACACCTTACTGAAGGCTGAATATCATATTTTATGCAAAAAATTTTAGCTGAAAAACCCAGATCATAGTAATAAACATTGCACAATAAGAATACTTTATCAGTTAAAGTTCAATCAAAGAAGCAGAACTGGGTGGGCCACGGTGGTTCAGTGGCAGAGTTCTCACCTGCTGCGCCGGAGACCTGGGTTCGATTCCCGCTGCCTGCCCATGCAAAAGAAAAAGATACTAAAAGCACATATCATTTAAAAAATGACAAATTAAATATCATTAAAACTAGAAATTTTGTGCTTCCACAGGCAGCATTAAGAAAATGAAATGACAAGTCACAGACTGGAAGAAAATATTTGCAAATCATATATCTGAAATATATTAAAAAGTCTTAAAACTTAATAACTCAATAGCAAACTTAAAAATGGGCAAAAGAGGAATGGGCCAAGGTGACTCGGCAGGCAAAGTTCTCACCTGCCATGATGGAGACCCAGGTTTGATTCTTGGTGCCTGCTCATGAAAAAAGAAAAAAATGGGCAAGAGACTCGAATAAACATTTTATCAAAACAAACATGGAAATGACTAATGAGAACACAAAAAGTTGCTCAGTGATCATAAGTGTTAAGAAGATGCAAGTGAAAAATATAATGAGTTAGCACTGTGCATCCACTAGAGTGTCTATTAAAAAAAAAGTCACTAAGTGTTGGCTGGCAGTGGAGAAACAGAACGTTTATGCGTTGCTGGTGGGAATGTTAAATGGTACATCCACTTGGGAAAACGGTTTGGGAGATACATAAATAGTTATATATAAACTTACCTATAAAACCCAGCAATTACACTCAGAGGAATCTACCCAAGTAAGAGAAAGAAAAACATATGTCCACACAAAGGCTTGAACACAAATGTTCATAGCACAATTATTCAAAATAGACAAAAAGTGGAAACACTCCAAATGTCCTCCAACAGATGAATGTGTAAATAAAATGTGACATATATTGAAAATTATAAAAAGAATTAAAATACTGATACATGATACATCATGGATGAACCTCAAAATCACTATGCTAGGTGAAAACTTGTATGATTGCATTTATATGAAATACCCAGGAAAGGCAGATTTACACAAAGAACACAAATCAGTGGTTTCCTGGGGCTGGCAGTAGAAAGAGGAATTGGGTACAAATGGGCTTGAGGGATCTTTCTGGGATGGAGATATTTTAAAGCTGGATTATGCTCATGGCTGCTCAGGTCTATAAATCTACTAAGAAGTAGCCTACAATGGGTGGATTTTATGGCATCTCTCTCATACCTGAATAAAGCTATTAGAAGAAGAATCGGGAACCCGTAGGCATGAGCCGCAGCCTGCAAGGATGGACGGAAACCTGTTGGGTTTTGTGCCTCTGAACTTGGTGCGAGGGTCCTGCAGTGGACAGGGGGCTGTGTCAGGGCAAAGCACACACCCGGGCCAGGATGGGAGAAGTTGAAGGAGGGTCTAGGGGAAAGTAGAGCGGTTGCCTGACAGCAACGAGGTGAGAAGTAGTAATTGTAACATGTTTCAGTTCTGCCCTCCGTATCTCCCCAAAGAATCTTTTGCCCCTTTTTAAGCAGAACTATAAGGAAAGCGAATCCTGAGAAACACAGCTCAATCTCGCCAAGCTGACACGTTACAAAGCCACCACGACTAGGAAGGCGCAAAAGGAGCCTACATTTGCTAAACTTAAAAGAAAAATCATGCCATGGAGCGACTTAAATGACGTCAACTTATTCTTCATTCTGCTATTCAAAGCATTTCTATGAAATCACCTTAGAAGAATCTTTAAATGAATCACCACTGCTAGATTAGTTCTAAGAATCATAAGGATTTAAAACCAAATGAAATGTAATAGTAAAGAGAATGCAAAGAAAACACCAAGGAAGACTCAAAATTTCTGAATACATGAAAAAATGCATGTGATTTAATTTTAAACATAAAATAAGGAGCATATTAACATTTTGTAAAATGTACCAGAATATGTTTTTTGTGTGATGGGATTGAGTTTTATTTTTACTTCACGCTTACTTGTATTTTATATCCTTTAATAATTAATAAATAAACACTATTATCAGGAAAAAAATCTTAAAATGCACAATCTCTATTTCTAAGCAGATAATTAGGTTTAGAGTGTTTATTAAATGAGCAATTTTATTCTTACCTAAAATGTAATATTTCTTTCCTAACAATACAAAGTAATGAAAGTGACGAATACACTTGATGTAGGGATGTACGATTGACTACTTGCACTTTTAGTAAGATGGGCTATATCCTCCATAATGGTTTTAAGGTAAGCTTTATTGGTGGAGGAAAATGCATTCGATAGGTCCTAACAGCATGGTTTATGGGCATGCAGCCAATATAGAAAGCAGGTCAAATCCTTCAAGCGGTTTTGCTTTTTAAAATTTTTATTATCATTATTCTTTTTTACAAAAACCCATTTGGAAGAGTTTATTTCCACTTCAATGGAAATAAACACATACTAAACACATCATGAAAGAAAAAAGGAAAAAGAAATGTCAAATGCTTGGAAAAGCAATTATGTTAGATGAAGAGGAATTCAATTCTCAAAAGATTTGAGACCATCTTTTCAGTTCGGTATTTCCAGGGTAATGGAGGGGATGTCTTGCTTTGGGGGCTTAAGGGGCTGTGATAATCCACGAGTCAAATGGGTGTTGCCTAGTTGCTGATGGGGCGGCTTGTTTTCCTCTCCCCCAGCCCAGCCCCTTAAGACTAACCATTCTTGAATCACTGCCTAATGCCCTGGTATCAAGAGAAGTCTTCAGGCCTCTGTGCAGATGCTGAGTAAAACTGTTTAGGAGCGTGGCACTGAAGTTTCTGCTACCTAAGGAACTAGCAGTTTCTCAGCATCTTTGATGTTCTGTCTCCTTCTGAACATCTGGCATAAACATGGAAATAAACCACAATTCCACTTTGTGTGGCATCAATGGCATTGCTCCCAACTGGTCTTCATAACCATGCAAACACAATTCTTACAACATACATATTTTAAAAGAACATACTAAGTCTCATGTGATCTGGGCCTGCTTATATGGAGCAAGTCAATGAAGACATGCAATTTGGGATGTGTCCTTAAGATTTGAGACAAAGTCTTCTGAATTAGATTGAGTAAATTTCTAGGTAGTGAAGTACCCTAGATAGAGCACTTGCTGATAGAATTTGTCTTACTATCCTCCTTTGGGCCTCCATGATGAAGTAAGCATTTTGACCCTCTTGCATCATTTCGCATCCAGCCCATATGTTTTAGGCACCCCATATTCGACCCAAGTAATGAGTAATTGACTACATAGATGTGGCTCTGACGTCACACTTTATTCTAGAGACATCTAATTCAGGATATTTGATTATAGTTCGCCTGAGACTTGACTTTTCTAATTTTGGAGACCGGATTTATTAGATGGAGAACAGATTAGATAATTGTTAGTATCCCTCTCAAACTTAACATTCTATAATTATATGGATTGATACTTATTAACCTATAAACTCTTCAAAATATATTCCAATTGTCTCCCTTTTTCTTCTTCAGCATTGCTCAACTCATCAGCCAGTGATTAAGAACTAAGTATTGAGAATGATGGAGTGAAAAACTCCAGGAATCAGTCCCTCCTCTCAAACAGCTAATGAACTGGCAAGAACCATCTGAATCAAATAAGTTAAACTCTGGTCTTAGTGGAGAGCACATGGAGTATCCAGGGAAGAGTTAGAGGATGACTGGTAAATTGCATAAATACTAGTGAATTTCAACCTCTGTGCAAGAACTACCATCTCCCATCCTCCAACTATGTGGGAAGCAGCTATGGGGACTGCAGCCCAGACTCCCTGTGCAGCTCGCTGCTGCCAGGACATGCTATATGAACTTAGTTCTTCAAAATCCTAAGGCGTGTGGTCTGACCCCTAATCACTGGTTTTAATCAACTATTTCAGATTGCTGGAGGATGGGGGAATGGCTTTGGGTTTTGAATGAGGTCATTGCTTCAACCACCCCTTAGGAAAAAGCATCAGAGAAATCTTAAAGAGACAGCTTTTTTTTTTTCTCTTTCCATTCCCTGCTTGGGAGCAAATATAGTTTGAAAAAAACACAAATTCATGGCTTAAGCCCTCAACAAAAATGGACATAATACTCACAATGTCCATTCTTAACAAAATTGCAAATCACATGAGGATGGTGAATCGTAAAGTAAATAGCAGAGATTAGAGCAAAGATAAATGAAATAGGGAAAAGAAAAATAGAGAGAATCAACAAAACTAAAAGTTGGCAATTTGAAAGTGTCAATATTATTGTCAAAAGTATAGCAAGATTGACAAAGAAAAAGAGAGGGCACGAATAACCAAAAGCAAAACTAAAATACTGACCTTGAAGAAATGAAAAAAAATTATAAGAGGGTACTATGAACGATTATATGCTAACAAATTAGAAAACCTAAATGAAATGGAAAAATTGCTAAAATATATAATTTACCTAATACCATGCAAGCAGAAATAGAAAAATCTCAACAGATTTATAACAAGTAAAATGATTTTTAATAATTGAATTATTAAAATAATTGAAGTAATTATTTTTCAATTATTTCAATGATTGAAAACTTCCCCACAAAGAAAAGTCCAGGACTGGATAGTTTCACTACTAAATTCTACCAAACATTTAAAGAAGATTTAACACTGATCCTTCTCAAAATCCTCCAAAAATTAGAAGTGGAAGGATTACTTCTTAACTCATTCTATGAGGCCAACATTACCTGATACCAATGCCAGACAAAGACAGCCCAAGAAAAGAAAATTACAGACCAATATCTCTTATGAATATAGATGCAAACACCCTCAACAAAATACTGGCAAAGTGAATTCAACAGTATATTAAATGGATTATACCTCATGATCAAGTGGGATTTATTTCAGGAATGCAAGGATGGTCCAACATAAGAAAATCAATGTAATATGCCACATTATAGAATGGGGAGACACAGATGATCATGTCCATTGATGTAGAAAAGCATTTGAAAAATTCCAACATCCTTTTCATGATAAACTAGGAATGTGAGGGAACTGTCTCAACATGATAAAAGGCACTTATGAAAAACCCACAGCAAATTCATATCCACTGGTGAAAGACTGAGAGCTTTACCCCTTAAGATCAATAAAAAGACAAGGATACCTGCTGTCACCACCATTATTCCACATTGTAATGGAAGTTCTTTCCAGAGAAACCAGGCAAGAGAAAGAAATAAAAAGCATCCAAATTAGAAATGAAGAAGACAAATTATTCTTATTTGCAAATGACATGATTCTATATAGAGAAAATCCAAAAAAATACACAGGAAAGCTACTAGAACTATAAACAAATTCAGCAACATTAAGGGATAAAAGATTAACACATAGAAGTCACTGGATTTCTGTCCCCCAGTAATGAACAACTGAAAAGGAAATCAAAGGAACAATTTCGTTTACAAAATTTTGTAATTTCATGACAAAAGAATAAAATACTTTGGAATAAATTTAACCAAGGAAGATTTTGTACACTGTAAACTACAAAACATTGCTGAAAGTATTTAAAGAAGACCTAATAAATGGAAAAGCATCTCACGTTCATGGATTGGAAGACTATTGTTAAGATGCCAATATTGCCTTAAGTGATCTATGAATTCAATCCAATCTCTACCAAAATTCCAGCAGTGTCTTGGCATAAATGGAAAATCTGATCCTCAAATTCATATGGAGTTGCAAGGGGCCTCAAATAGCCAAAATAATTTGGAAAAGAAGAACAAAGTTGGAGAACTCACACTTCTTGATTTTAAAACTTACAACAACATTACAGTAATTAAAACAGTGACATTCTGGTGACTGAGGTGGCAATTTGGGAGTGCAGCTGACCTGGGGGAACCTTCTGCACCACACAGGGCAGCCCAGGTTGCAGAGTCTGAGGAACTGAAAGGCAGGGGGCTGGAGCCTGGCATGGAGGCACAGAGCTGCAGAGCTGATGGGAGTGCACAGATAGGAGCCTGGGACTAGGAAGTAAATCAGGCCACATTCCTTGCGCACACTACCTTCACCAGCACAGCCCCGTGACCAGCGACTCACCCCATACCCCACGCACCTGAACTCTGTAACCCACTCCCATTCCCCATGCTCCAGGTGCACCTACCCCAACAGTCCCCAGTGCATGTAACTGCCCCCACCCCCACCCCAAGCACAGCCCAACCCACCTCTCCTGCACCCCTCCTGAGCACTACCTCCCCCTCCTTGTTCTCTGCAGGTTGTTGCCTGCACACAAAGGCTGCAGGCACTAACCTCCCTGTCTCGGCTACCCCTGCCTGTCCATGGTGTCACACAGCCTCATTCCACCCCTCACCCACTGAGCTCTGTGCACCCATTTATGGCACTCCTAGGCCCTTGCATGTGCACAGACACCCAATCACATCATTCAGTTCTGGGAACTGCATTTTACAGCAACAGTCCAAGAACCACACATGTGCACAGTCCCCAGACTCACTTCTCAGATCTGAGAAAGTGCCAACCTGCACAGCCAGGTCACATCTGCCCCCAATCAATAAGGCATAATGCCGACCTGCTGTCACAGCTCTATGCATGCACACAAAGGGCCCCATGCCTTAGACCAGTGCACACCAGGGTTACGTCCCCCAGACCAGTGCACCCACACAGCTACATCCTCCCTGACCGCTGGGTACCACATTCACAAGCATCAGCAGAACATCCCCAGCCTGCACCTATACCTGCCCTGAAACAAATCACATCATTGAGTGCCCCACCCCATGCCCTGCTCCCTGCTGTACAACCATCCTGCAAACTCAAGGCCTTAGATTACTGAAAGAAATCAACTCCCAAAGTAAATCAATCAAGATATTTACATGCCACGAAGACAGCAGAAGATCACTAAGCATAGCACAATGAAGACAGATATAGCACTGCCTAATGACCACATTAAAAGACCAGAGGGGGCACAGATATTGGAACAACTAATCAGAGATGTTCATACAATTCTACTTAATAAAATAAGTGGGATAGTAAGTCACATAAAGGAGATCAAGAAGACAGTAGAAGAGCATAAAGAGGAATTTGAAATAATAGATAGAAAAATAGCAGATACCACAGAGATTAAAGATTCTGTTGACCAAATGAAAAAGAGGCACACAACACCAGATTTGAAGAGACAGAAGAAAGAATAAGTGATATATAGAACAGGATAATTGACTTCAAAGACTCAAAACAACAAATGGCAAAACAGATGGGAAAAAAATGAATTGAAAATCAGGGAAATGATAGAGAAAACAAAGCACACAAATATAAGAATTATTGGTGTCCCAGAAGGAGAAGAGAGGAGCAAAGGGCTAGGAAGAGTAGTTGAGGATATAATGGTGGAAAACTTCCCAGCCCTCATAAAGGACGTAAACATACAAGTCAAAAAAGCCCAACAGACCTCAAACAGAATAAATCAAAACAGGCCTTCCCCAAGACACATACTAATCAGTCTGTCAAATGTTGAAGAGAAGCAGAAAATCCTGAAAGCAGCAAGAGAGAAACAATCTACTACATACAAGGGAAACCAAATAAGACTGAGTTCAGACTACTCAACTAGCACATTGGAGTTGAGAAGGCAGTGGTATGATATATTCAAGATCCTGAAAGGGAAAGACTTCCAGCCAAGAATTCTGTACCCAGCCAGATTTTCCTTCAAAATTGAGGGAGAGATTAAAGCTTTCACAGACAAAGAAGCCCTGAACGAATTTATCAACAAGAGACTAGCCCTACAAGAAATACTAAAAGAAGTTCAGCCAGCTGAAAAAAAAATACAGGAGAAGGAGGTCTGGAGAAGGACACAGAATTGAAGAGTACCACTAAAGGTAATTTAAAGAATACAAGGAGAAGGAGGAAAAAGAATATATAGATCTGACAAATAAAATAAAAAAGATAAGATGCTGTAATCAAAAAACACCTTTTCAGTAATAACTTTGAATGTTAACAGACTAAACTTACCAATTAAAAGACACGGATTGGCAGAATGGATTAAGAAACATAATTCAGCTGTATTCTGCTTACAAAAGACTCATCTTAGACACAAGGATACAAATAGATTGAAAGTGAAAGGATAGAAAAAGATTTTCTGCACAAGTTGTAACCAAAAGAAAACAGGAGTAGCTATACTAATATCGGACAAAATAGACTTTAAATGTAAAGACATCAAAAGAGACAAAGAAGGACACTATATACTAATTAAACGGTCAATTCACCAAGAAGATAAAACGATCATAAATGTTTATGCTTCATGACATGCAGGTACCACCCAAAAGTGGACAGCTGCAGCATTACAACCCCTTTCTGGGGTGTCCTTGAAGGACAGTGGTGAGGGGAAATCCTCCCAGTGGGCAGAACTTCGAGCAGTGCACCTGGTTGTTCATTTTGCTTGGAAGGAAAACTGGCCAGAGGTGCATTTGTATACTGACTCATGGGCTGTTGCTAATGGTTTGGCTGGATGGTCAGGGACTTGGAAAGACCATAATTGGAAAATTGGTGACAAAGAGGTCTGGGGAAGAAGTATGTGGATAGACCTTTCTGAGTGGACTAAAAACATGAAGATATTTGTGTCCCATGTGCATGCACACCAGAGGGTGACTTCAGCAGAGGAAGATTTTAATAATCAAGTGGATAAGATGACCCTTTCTGTGAATACCAGTCAGCCTCTTTCCCCAGCAACTCCTGTCATTGCCCAATGGGCTCATGAACAAAGTGGTCATGGTGGTAGGGATGGAGGTTATGTATGGGTTCAGCAACATGGACTTCCACTCACCAAGGCTGACCTGGCTACAGCCACTGCTGAGTGCCCAGTCTGCCAGCAGCAGAGACCCACACTCAGCCCCCAATATGACACCATTCCCCGAGGTGACCAGCCAGCTACATGGTGGCAGGTTGATTACATTGGACCACTCCCTTCATGGAAGGGGCAGCGATTTGTTCTAACTGGAATAGACACATACTCTGGATATGGGTTTGTTTTCCCTGCATGCAATGCTTCTGCCAAAACTACCATCCGTTGGCTTATAGAATGCCTTATCCATCGTCATGGTATTCCACATAGCATTGCTTCAGATCAAGGAACACACTTCACAGCAAATGAAGTGCGGGAATGGGTGTATGCTCATGAAATTCTCTGGTCTTACCATGTTCCCCATCATCCAGAAGCAGCTGGATTGATAGAATGGTGGAATGGCCTTTTGAAAACTCAATTACAGTGCCAACTAGGTGGCAAAAACTTGAAAGGCTGGTGTAATGTTCTCCAGGAAGCTGTGTATGCTCTGAATCAGCATCCACTGTATGGTGCTGTTTCTCCCATAGCCAGGATCCATGGGTCCAGGAACCAAGGGGTGGAATTGGGTGTGGTACCACTCACTATTACCCCTAGTGATCCAATAGGAAAATTTTGCTTCCTGTCCCTGCTACCCTGAGTTCTGCTGGTCTACAGATTTTAGTTCCAAAACGGGGTGTGCTTCCTCCAGGAGAAACAATGATACCACTGAACTGGAAGTTAAGATTGCCACCTGGTCACTTTGGGCTACTTATGCCTCTGGATCAACAAGCCAAGAAGGGGATTACATTATTGTCTGGGGTAATTGACCCTGACTATCAGAAGGCAGTAGGACTGCAACTACATAACGGAGGTACAGAAGAGTTTTCTTGGAATATAGGAGATCCCCTAGGGTGTCTATTAGTACTACCATGCCCTGTGATTAAAATCAATGGAAAACTGCAGCAACACAATCCAGGTAGGACTACTAATGGCTCCAAAACTTCAAGAATGAAGGTTTGAGTCACCCCACCAGGCAAAGAACCACGGCCAGCTGAAGTGCTTGCTGAGGGTAAAGGGAACATGGAATGGGTAGTGGAAGAAGGTAGTGATAAATATGAACTTCGACCATGTGATCGGTTACAGAAATGAGGACTGTAATGCTGTTTTGTTCATGTTATATTATTTAAGATGTAAGATATCAAGTTTAAGAATGAATGTTGCCCAAGGATTTGCACCCTATTCTGGAGAGATTTAATGTGTTTCCATTTATATGCAGGACAGTTGAGTATTGTCAGGTAAAAAAAAAAATGTGTGCTTATATTTTTCATTTGAAAATTAAGTATGGTTTAAGGTGATATATATATATATAGGTGCCAAACTGACAAGGGGTGGACTGTCATGGTTAGGGACATGTGTCAACTTGGCCAAGTTATGGTATCTGTTTATCTGATTGGGCAAGTGCTGGCCTGTCTGTTGCAGTGAGGACATTTCATAGGATTAGGTCATGATCACATCAGCTGCATCCACAGCTGATTCCATTTGTAATCAGCCAAAGGGGAGTGTCTTCTACAATTAGTGAAGCTAAATCTAATCACAGGAAGCCTTTTAAGGAGGACTCAGAGGAGACAGGTTCCATTCCTGCTTCGACTGGTGAGCCTTTCCTGCGGAGTTCATCCAGACCCTCCATCGGAGTCGTCAGCTTCACAGCCTGCCCTGTGGATTTTGGACTCTGTGCTCCTGTGGTCACGTGAGACACCTTTATAAATTTTATATTTGCAAGTGTTCCCTGTTGGTTCTGTTTCTCTAGAGAACCCTAACTAATACACTCCCAATCAAAGAGCTCCAAAGTACATGAGATAGACATTGGCAAAACTGAAGGGAGCAATAGATGTTTCAACAATAATAGTAGGAGACTTCAATACACCACCCTCCTCTTTAGATAGAACAACCAGACAGAAGATCAATGAGGAAATAGAGACATTCAATAACTTGATAAATGAATTAGGCCTAACAGATATGTATAGGTCATTGCACCCCAGACCACAAGGATATACATTCTTCTCTAGTGCTCATGGAACATTCTCCAGGATAGATCATGTGCTGGGGCACAAAACAGGTCTTTATAAATTTAGAAACATTGAGATTATTCAAAGCACTTTCTCTGATCATAATGTGATGAATCTGGATCTCAATAACCACAAAAGAACGAGAACATTCACAAATATATGGAGATTAAATAACATACTCCTAAATAACCAGTGGATGAAAGAAGAAATAGCTAGAAAAACTAGTAGCTCTCTGGAGATGAATGAAAATGAGAATACAACTTATCAGAACTTATGGGATGTGGCAAAGGCTGTGCTGAGAGGGAAATTTATTGCCCTAAATGCCTATATTAAAAAACAAGAAAGAGCAAAAATTGAGGATTTAACAGCACACCTGGAGGAACTTGAGAAAGAATAGCAAGTTAACCCCAAAACAAATGGAGGAAGAGAAATAACAAAGATTAAAGCAGAGCTAAATGAATTGGAGAACAAAAGAACAGTAGAAAGAATCATTAAAACTAAAGGTTGGTTCTTGGAGAAAATCAATAAAATTAATGGGACACTAGAAAGACTTACAAAAAAAGGGGGGGGGATGTGCTTTACCACAGACCCTGAAGAAATAAAAGAAATCATAATAGGTTACTATGAACAACTGTATGCCAATAAACTAGATGACTTAAATGAAATGGACAAATTCCTGGAGACACACAACAAGCTACACTGACTCAGGAAGAAACAGAAGATCTCAACAAACCAATCACAAGTTAAGAGAATCAATCAATCATCAAAAATTTTCATGAAAAAAAAACCCAGGGCCAGATTGCTTCACAGGGGAATTTTATCAAACATTTGAAAAAGAACTAACACCAATCCTGCTCAAACTGTTCCAAAATACTGAAGAAAAAGTAACTCTACCTAACTCATTTTATAAAGCTAATATCATTTTAATACTAATATTGGGTAAAGATGCTTTAAGAAAGGAAAACTACAGGCCAATCTTCCTCATGAACATAGATGCAAAAATTCTCAATAAAATATTTGTAAATCGAATCAAACAACACATTAAAAGAATTATACACTGTGACTAAGTGGGGTTTATACCAGGAATGCAAGGATGGTTCAACACAAGAAAATCAATTAATGTAATACAGCACAATAACAAATCAAAAGGGAAAAATCACATGATCATCTCAATTGATGCTGAAAAAGCATTTGACAAAATTCAGCATCCTTTTCCAATAAAAACACTCCAAAAGATAGGAATCAAAGGTAACTACCTCAGTATGACAAAGGGAATATATGAAAAACCATAGCCAGCATCGTACTCAATGAAGAGAGACTGAAAGCTTTCCCCCTAAGATCAGGGACAAGACAAGGATGCTGTCTTCAACAATGTGCTAGACGTTCTAACTAGAGCAATCAGGCAGGACAAAGAAATAAAAGGCATCAAAATTGGAAGGGAAGAAGTAAAACTCTCATTATTTGCAGATGATATGATACTATACTTGGAAGATCCTGAAACATCTACAGCAAAGTTAATTGAGCTAATAAACAAATTCAGCAAGGTGGCAGTATATAAAATTAATGTGCAAAAATCAGCAACATCTCTATACACAAGCATGTATATGACCTCAGCAGTATATGACCTAGCTGAGGAGTCAGTTAAGGAAAAAATTACACTCAAAATAGCAACTAAAAGAATTAAGTAGTGAGGAATGAACGTAACTAAGAAGGTAAAGGGCTTGTACACAGAAAACTACATAATATGCTAAAAGAAATCATAGGACATATAAATAGGTGGAAAGACATTCCCAGCTCATGGATAGGAAGGCTAAATATAATTAAGATGCCAATTCTCCCCAAATTGATCTACAGATTCAGCACAGTTCCAATCGAAATTCCAACATCCTATTTTGAAGATTTTAAAAAGCTGACTACCAAATTCATCTGGGAATGGAAAAAACCTCAAATAGCTAAAAGTATTCTAAAAAAGAAGAGAGTGGGAGGATTAACACTCCCTGACTTTAAAATATGTTTTTAATAATTATATAATATGGAAACAAACCAAATGCCCATCAACAGACGAGTGGATCAACAAAATGTGGTATATACACATGATGGAATATTATGCAGCAGTAAGACAAAATGGTGTCCTGAAGCACATGACAAGATGGATGAACCTTGAGGACATAATGCCAAGTTACTTAGCCAGACACAAAAGGATAGATATTGTATGACTCCACTTTTATGACCAGCATACAGGTATACTCAGAGACTTATAATACAGAATATAGGGGACTTAGAGATACATAGAAGTTAGAGATGGGTGAACTGTTAGCATATAAGGTTGAACTCCAGTGTAAGGGAAGAGATAGGAATGAAGATGGCTCTCTAGTGGGTCTGTAAGTAGTATTACCATGTGGAAGATGAACAAGTTGAAAGTGGCTGTACAGACCTACATGTCCCCACTGATTAACACTAGAAATATGAATGAGTTCTTGCAAGAATTACTTCAAAGTGTTTAACTCCAGGTTACAGGGGGGAAGTTGCTATTGCATGCTATGAGCTATGAGCAAAAGGAAACCATCAGCACTACCAACAGCAGAGGTAACAAATGGGGGAAGGGACTAGAGTTAAGAGGAGGTTTAGGTTTCCTATTTGGCGAGGGTGTGTTTATTGGTTTTATTTCTCTTAGGAAAAATGAAATTATGTAAAATTGAGAATGTTGATGGACTGTGGACTTTGGGCCCTCTTCATGATGCCCAATGAGTTTAGGTAGCTGAAGGATGCACTGACAGAGGAGTAGATTGGCGAACCATGGTGTATGCTCATGAATGAAGGTTGTGCTGCTACAAAAAGGAACAGAGTCATGAGGCATGCACTGATGTGAATGAACATGTGGGAGATTTGGTGAGACCAAATAAGCCGAAACAAAGGAACAAGAATGGTATGGTCACCTTTAGAAAATGCTTATAGGAAAACAGGGGCCTAGATTGTAAACTTTTAGAGGAGACAACATTAAGTCCGGAGTGATGATTATTATTTCTGGATTTTGAGAGGCTGTTTTATATATAAAACCTGATTTTTAGAGATGAGAACAAAGCTGAACAGGTTGGGGTTAAAGTAATCTGGAACATAGGGGTAAGGAAGACAGTGTCTGTATTTCAGAACCACACATACTCTTTGACACCAATGGAAGAAAGGTTTATTTGGTCTGGAACTGAAATTTTCTGTAGTGCATAATCTAGTTCAAACTATCTTTATAGCTCATTTGAACAATTGAAACACAGGGATCACAGAATAAAAAAAAGGTCCTTTTAGATCATTGTAATGTCTAGATACATTCTAGAGTATATTAAGCAGGTAATCAAAAAGTATTGGCAAAGTCCCTGAGGGATGGGAGAAGAATATGGAGCTATTAAACCTTATCATCAGTAAATCCCCTGATAGTGTGTTAAACTTTAGGGACACCCAAATCAATAGGCCATGCCCTCGATCAGGAGGCTTACTCTTTTGAAGCTTATGTAGGTAGGCAGCAGAGAAGCTTAGACTACCTATAGGCATGCCTAAGAGTTTCTTCTGGAGGACCTCTGTTGTTGCCCAGATGTGATCTCAGTCTCTCTAAGCCCTCCCCCCTACATGGGACATGACATCCAGGGGTGAAATTCTCCCTGGTGACATGGGGATGACTCCCAGGAATGGATCCAGACTTGGCGCCATGGGATCAACAATTCCATCCTGACCAAAAAGGGGAAAAGAAGTGCAATTAATAAAGGATCAGTGACAGAGAGAGTTCAAAAAAAAGTTGAGAGATTACTCTGGAGGTTGCTCTTATGCAAACTTCAGTTAGATCTTGCTACATGTCAACCCCAACCAGGACCATTCCAGCCAATCCTACAGAACACCTAGGGCAATATAAAAGATTCTGCAAGAGTTCCATACACTAGAGTAACTTTCCAGAAACCTACAACCTCCAGATGGGTCCCTGGTCCAGATTAGTCCTGAAACCTAGCCCAGCCTCTCCAGAACATCAGATAGTTCCATCTCCCTACTCCATATTAATGACAGACCCTTCCAATATCAAAAATTTAGAATCGCCATAGCCCAAACACTCCTAAAAAGAGAAATGGAAAGATCAAAGGTGATGATGGAGTTATACAGAGAAGATAGGATTTAACAAATAAATATGATTGCTCAATTATTAAATTGATATCTCTTTTAGTCTCCAACATCTTAGCGCAGCTAGGAGTAGAAACCTAAAACAGTGAAATTGTAACCCACGTCAAACTCTGCAATCTGTTCTACAACTGATTGTGGTGCTGTGCTTTGAAATTTATAGCTTTTTTGTATATATGTTATTTTTCACAAAAAAAAGAAGGAAAAAACGTTGATTGTGATGATAAAAAAAATTTTTTAAGCCCTTTAGCCTCCCATATTTTGGAACATTTAGAAGGAAAAATATGAGAGGATCGTATGGTAGCCCATGACAAACTCTGGGATCTGTCCTGTAGCTACTTGTTGAAGAGTGCTTTGAAAACTATTGCCTTTTTATTTCTTTGCTTTGTATATATGCTATACTATACAATTTTTAAAAGGTTAAAAAAAATAACATGAAGTTCTGGTATAAGGATAGTTATATAGACAACTGGAATAGAATTGAGAGTCCGGAAATAAAGCCATACATCTGTAGCCAGTTGAGTTTTTACTAAAGGTACCAAGGCCATTCAGTAGGAAATAAATAGTCTCTTCAACAAATGGTGCCGGGACAACTGAAAGTCCATATGCTAAAGAGTGAGAGTGGAACCCCTCCTCTCCTATGTACAATAATTAATTCAAAATGGATCTGGGAACAGAATATAAGACTTAATGCTGTAAAACTCTTACAAGAAAACTTAGGGAAATACCTTTAGGACCTTGTAGTAGGCAATGGATTTTTAGATTTTACATCAAAAGCACAAGCAGCAAAAGAAAATTATATAAAATGGACTTCACCAAAATTAAACACCTTTGTGCCTCAAAGGATATTATCAAAAAAATGAAAAACAATCTAAGGAATGGGAAACCATACATCTGGTAAGGGTTTGATATGCAGAATATATAAAGAACTCATACAACTCAACAACAAAAGACAAACAATCCAATGAATAAATGGAACAAAGATTTGAATATATTAAGGACTATATTAAAATGGCCATTAAGCATATGAAAACATGTTCAATATCATTAAAGAATTGCAAATTAAAACTACAATGTGATGCCACATCACATCCACTAGAAAGTTTATTTAAAAAACTGAAAATAAGAAGTGTTCACGGGAAAACAGGAATCCTCATATATTGTTAGCGGGATTGTAAAAGGGTGCAGTTGCTGTGGAAAATAGTTTGGTGATGTCTCAGAAAGCTAAGTATAGAATTATCATATGACCTGGCAATCCTACTCCTGAGTAGATGCCTAAAAGAAATGGAAGCAGAGACTGGATAATACTTGCACACTGATGTCCATCTCAACATTATTCACATTAGCCAAAAGGTGGAGCAACCCAAATGACCATCAGCAGATGAATGGATAAGCCAAATGTGGTATATTCCTACAATGGAATATCATTCAGCCATAAATGATGTGCTGGCACATGCTCTAAAGTGGATGAAACGAAGTCATCATGTTGAATGAGATAAGCCAGACACAGAAGGACAAATATTGTATGCTCTCCCTTGTACGAAAAACTTAGACTAAGTAAATTCGTAGAAACGGAAATCAGAATAGTTGTTATTAGGTATAGGGGGAGGCAGTAGTGTGCGTTTTGGTTTCAGATGATAAAATAGTTTGGAAATAGATAGTGCTGAAAACTACACAGTATTATCAATGTATCCATGTCAAAGAACTGTCCAAATGGTGCCTAGAGAACTGGATATCCATATGTAAAAGAATGAAAGAAGACCTGTATCTCACACCTTATACAAAAATTAACTCAAAATGGATCAAAGATCTAAACATTAGGTCTAAGACCATAAAACAGTTAGAGGAAAATGTAGGGAGATATCTTACGAATCTTACAACTGGAGGCGGTTTTATGGACCTTAAACCTAAAGCAAGAGCACTGAAGAAGGAAATAAATAAATGGGAGCTCCTCAAAATTAAACACTTTTGTGCATCGAAGAACTTCATCAAGAAAGTAGAAAGACAGCCTACACAATGGGAGATAATATTTGGAAATGACATATCAGATAAAGGTCTAGTATCCAGAATTTATAAAGAGATTGTTCAACTCAACAACAAAAAGACAGCCAACCCAATTACAAAATGGGAAAAAGACTTGAACAGACACCTACCAGAAGAGGAAATACGGATGGCCAAGAGGCACATGAAGAGATGCTCAATGTCCCTGGCCATTAGAGAAATGCAAATCAAAACCACAATGAGATATCATCTCACACCCACCAGAATGGCCATTATCAACAAAACAGAAAATGACAAGTGCTGGAGAGGATGCGGAGAAAGAGGCACACTTATCCACTGTTGGTGGGAATGTCAAATGGTGCAACCACTGTGGAAGGCAGTTTGGCGGTTCCTCAAAAAGCTGAATATAGAATTGCCATACAACCCAGCAATACCATTGCTAGGTATCTACTCAAAGGACTTAAGGGCAAAGACACAAATGGACATTTGCACACCAATGTTTATAGCAGCGTTATTTACAATTGCAAAGAGATGGAAACAGCCAAAATGTCCATCAACAGAAGAATGGCTAAACAAACTGTGGTATATACATACGATGGAATATTATGCAGCCTTAAGACAAGATAAACTTATGAACCATGTAATAACATGGATGGACCTAGAGAATATTATGCTGAGTGAGTCCAGCCAAAAACTAAAGGACAAATACTGTATGGTCCCACTGATGTGAACGGACATTCGAGAATAAACTTGAAATATGTCATTGGTAACAGAGTCCAGCAGGAGTTAGAAACAGGGTAAGACAATGGGTAATTGAAGCTGAAGGGATACAGACTGTGCAACAGGACTAGATACAAAAACTCAAAAATGGACAGCACAATAATACGTAATTGTAAAGTAATCATGTTAAAACACTGAATGAAGCTGCATCTGAGCTATAGGGTTTTTTTTGTTTTTGTTTGTTTGTTTGTTGTTTTTTTTTTAGTATTATTACTACTTTTATTTCTTTTCTCTATATTAACATTTTATATCTTTTTCTGTTGTGTTGCTAGTTCCTCTAAACCGATGCAAATGTACTAAGAAACGATGATCACACATCTATGTGATGATGTTAAGAATTACTGAGTGCATATGTAGAACGGTATGATTTCTAAATGTTGTGTTAATTTCTTTTTTTTTTCTTTCCGTTAATAAAAAAATTAAAAAAAAAATAAAAAATAAAAATAAAAAAAGAACTGTCCACCTGAAATGATTAAAATGATTTTTATGTTATACATATATTTCACAAAAATTAAAATTAATTAATTTAAAAAGAGACTAAGTGTTGTTATAATTTGACTGGCTGCATGTAATAGAACACCAAAATAACAGTAGCCCACACAGATGGAAATCTATTTCTTCTTGTGTAAAAGTTAGGAGAGAGAGTTCAGGGTGAGCTGGTGGCTCAGCCATTGTCGGGGACTTGCGCGACTCTGAGACTTGCGCAGTGTCTAGACTGCAGCCCAGCTGCCGCATCTGTGCTTTGGGCAGGGTGGAAGGGCTGGGGAGCAGCGGCCTGCACTGGCCTCGCAGGTGTGTCCAGGACGTGATTCACACGACCCTTTCTTACTCCCCACTGATCAGAGCTCATCCCAGGGCCACGACTTGCTGCAAGGGAGGTCAACAGGGCTGTCTTTTTTCCCCTCAGTGGTTATATGCTCAGCCAACATTTGAGGATTAGAATGCTGACGGGAATATAGCAGACTTGGGCATTATAGTTCCCAAATAGGCATGCAGTAAGTATCTACTGAATCAAATTTTAATTGACATCTGGAAAACATAGTATATGTATGCCAATAGAGTCAATACAATATTGACTATAATGGACATGTTCATGTCCAGTGGATGATTCAACTCAGCCAGGTCAGAGAGAATACAGGGGAAAGAGGTTTAATGCTGGAAGGTAGGCTGGAGACATTGTTTGAAGAGCTTTGAATGGAAAGGTAAAGAGTCAACGCTGAAGTGAGAACAAAGTGAGGAACTATGGAAGATTTTTATGAACATGGAAGCTGCAACCTGGAAAGGATTGCATGGATGAAGCAAAGAATGAGAAAGCAAGGCAGGGAGATGCCTGGGGGCTATTTTAGTCTTCTGCCATGGCCCGATCTGGGGCACCGAGAGTGGGAACGCACCATCATGAATATCCATCTAAGAAGGTCAGAGGTTCCACGACCAGTTACTGAGCAGGTTGAAAGGACATTGTGAAGTTCCCACTTGAAGACTCCTTTCCCCCCACCATTTTAACAGGAAGGCACCCAAGTACACCCAGTCAGAATTCTGGGTTGGCATGAGTTCTTTCCGAACCAAACCTTTGCCAAGATCTGCCAACTCTGGGACTTCTCTCTTGCTCCCTCTTGCTTGCTTCAACCTCATCTCTGGCTTTTGCTGTCTGTGGTTTTCCTGGCCTCTGACCTCTAACCCACTGCTTTTTCTCCTAGCTCATAATTCATCTTTTTCTTCTTGGTTCAACAAAGTCAGACTTACTAACAGGTATTCTAGTCAGCAGGTACCTTGGTTACTTATTAGAAACCTTGTAAGTAGGGCCCTCTTGGAAGAGTTAGCCATACAAACATTGGGAATCTTAAATAAACTAGAATATATTACATTATTCATCATATGAAAATGGAAAAACACTAATGTTAAGGGATTTCTTCTCTTTTTCATTTGATATACCAGCTAAGCAGACTCTTCACTTTCAGTTCAAAATATTCTGTTACATCCCTCATCCTCTCCTTTAAAAGAAGTGCAATGTTAGGGAATTTATTACACATAACATAACATGTATTTATGGTTCAATCTGAGCTAATCCACTAGCTTTGTTGTTTTTTCCCTAATGCTGGGTAAAAAAAAAAAAAACAACGGCTTCGTCAGTGATTATGAATTCTGAGCTCAGCTTTCCACTTACAAAACTAAAGCAAAGAGCTATAAACATTCTTACTTCTTCCTGAGGAGAGTTGGATGTTTCAGCACGTGTGTATTCCACTGGAAAATTTGGGATTAGTCTTCAATGTCTCTGTAACATCCTGTTTCCACAGTCTCTTCTCAAGTTAGTGGATTGCCATCAGGATGGCATTTTACCTGTATCCTCAGGTTTGAGAGAAAAAACACTGTTTCTCAGCATCTTCCGGGAAAGGCCAATGTGGCAGGGATTACTTGAACCTATTATATATATTGTCCACCTTCCTAAACATCAGTTTTCCCTGGGGCTTATTTTTATATTAAAGCAAAAGCCATGAAAATCAAAAAGTTGCCTATCAGTTAAAAAAACAAAAACAAAAAAACCTTAAATAAAATTTCCCCTGGGGAGAGGCAGTTTCTGGTTACACTGAGCCCCTGCGGGAAAGAAATCATTTATGCTTCTTTTTTTTTTTTTTTTGAATTTTTTTTTTCCTAATTTTTTTTTTATTAATTAAAAAAAGAATTAACAAAACAATTAGAAATCATTTCAATCTACATGTACAATCAGTAATTCTTAATAACATCACATAGTTGCATATTCATCATTTCTTAGTACATTTGCATCGATTTAGAAAAAGAAATAAAAAGACAACAGAATAAGAATTAAAACAATAATAGAAAGAAAAAAAAACAAAAAAAACAAAAACAAAAAACCTATACCTCACATGCAGCTTCATTCAGTGTTTTAACATAATTGCATTACAATTGGGTAGTATTGTGCTGTCCATTTCTGAGTTTTTATATCCAGTCCCGTTGTACAGTCTGTATCCCTTCAGCTCCAATTATCCCTTCTCTTTTTTTTTTTTTTAATTAACGGAAAAAAAGAAATTAACCCAACATTTAGAGATCATACCATTCTACATATGCAATCATTAATTCTTAACATCATCACATAGATGCATGATCATCATTTCTTAGTACATTTGCATTGGTTTAGAAGAACTAGCAACATAACCGAAAAAGATATAGAATGTTAATATAGAGATAAAAATAAAAGTAATAATAGTAAAATCAAAACAAAACAAAACAAAACAAAACAAAAACCTATAGCTCAGATGCAGCTTCATTCAGTGTTTTAACATGATTACTTTACAATTAGGTATTATTGTGCTGTCCATTTTTGAGTTTTTGTATCTAGTCCTGTTGCACAGTCTGTATCCCTTCAGCTTCAATTACCCATTGTCTTACCCTGTTTCTAACTCCTGCTGGACTCTGTTACCAATGACATATTTCAAGTTTATTCTCGAATGTCCGTTCACATCAGTGGGACCATACAGTATTTGTCCTTTAGTTTTTGGCTGGACTCACTCAGCATAATATTCTCTAGGTCCATCCATGTTATTACATGGTTCATAAGTTTATCTTGTCTTAAGGCTGCATAATATTCCATCGTATGTATATACCACAGTTTGTTTAGCCACTCTTCTGTTGATGGAGATTTTGGCTGTTTCCATCTCTTTGCAATTGTAAATAATGCTGCTATAAACATTGGTGTGCAAATGTCCGTTTGTGTCTTTGCCCTTAAGTCCTTTGAGTAGATACCTAGCAATGGTATTGCTGGGTCGTATGGCAATTCTATATTCAGCTTTTTGAGGAACCGCCAAACTGCCTTCCACAGTGGTTGCACCATTTGACATTCCCACCAACAGTGGATAAGTGTGCCTCTTTCTCCGCATCCTCTCCAGCACTTGTCATTTTCTGTTTTGTTGATAATGGCCATTCTGGTGGGTGTGAGATGATATCTCATTGTGGTTTTGATTTGCATTTCTCTAATGGCCAGGGACATTGAGCATCTCTTCATGTGCCTCTTGGCCATCCATATTTCCTCTTCTGAGAGGTGTCTGTTCAAGTCTTTTTCCCATTTTGTAATTGGGTTGGCTGTCTTTTTGTTGTTGAGATGAACAATCTCTTTATAAATTCTGGATACTAGACCTTTATCTGATATATCATTTCCAAATATTGTCTCCCATTGTGAAGGCTGTCTTTCTACTTTCTTGATGAAGTTCTTCGATGCACAAAAGTGTTTAATTTTGAGGAGTTCCCATTTATTTATTTCCTTCTTCAGTGCTCTTGCTTTAGGTTTAAGGTCCATAAAACCGCCTCCAGCTGTAAGATCCATAAGATATCTCCCAACATTTTCCTCTAACTGTTTTATGGTCTTAGACCTTATGTTTAGATCTTTGATCCATTTTGAGTTAACTTTTGTATAGGGTGTGAGAGATGGGTCTTCTTTCATTCTTTTGCATATGGATATCCAGTTCTCTAGGCACCATTTATTGAAGAGACTGCTCTGTCCCAGGTGAGTTGGCTTGACTGCCTTATCAAAGATCAAATGTCCATAGATGAGAGGGTCTATATCTGAGCACTCTATTCGATTCCATTGGTCGATATATCTATCTTTATGCCAATACCATGCTGTTTTGACCACTGTGGCTTCATAATATGCCTTAAAGTCAGGCAGCGCGAGACCTCCAGCTTCGTTTTTTTTCCTCAAGATGTTTTTAGCAGTTCGGGGCACCCTGCCCTTCCAGATAAATTTGCTTATTGGTTTTTCTATTTCTGAAAAATAAGTTGTTGGGATTTTGATTGGTATTGCATTGAATCTGTAAATCAATTTAGGTAGGATTGACATCTTAACTATATTTAGTCTTCCAATCCATGAACACGGTATGCCCTTCCATCTATTTAGGTCTTCTGTGATTTCTTTTAGCAGTTTTTTGTAGTTTTCTTTATATAGGTTTTTTGTCTCTTTAGTTAAATTTATTCCTAGGTATTTTATTCTTTTAGTTGCAATTGTAAATGGGATTCGTTTCTTGATTTCCCCCTCAGCTTGTTCATTACTAGTGTATAGAAAAGCTACAGATTTTTGAATGTTGATCTTGTAGCCTGCTACTTTGCTGTACTCATTTATTAGCTCTAGTAATTTTGTTGTGGATTTTTCTGGGTTTTTGACATATAGTATCATATCGTCTGCAAACAGTGATAGTTTTACTTCTGCCTTTCCAATTTTGATGCCTTGTATTTCTTTTTCTTGTCTAATTGCTCTGGCTAGAACCTCCAACACAATGTTGAATAATAGTGGTGATAGTGGACATCCTTGTCTTGTTCCTGATCTTAGGGGGAAAGTTTTCAATTTTTCCCCATTGAGGATGATATTAGCTGTGGGTTTTTCATATATTCCCTCTATCATTTTAAGGAAGTTCCCTTGTATTCCTATCTTTTGAAGTGTTTTCAACAGGAAAGGATGTTGAATCTTGTCGAATGCCTTCTCTGCATCAATTGAGATGATCATGTGATTTTTCTGCTTTGATTTGTTGATATGGTGTATTACATTAATTGATTTTCTTATGTTGAACCATCCTTGCATACCTGGGATGAATCCTACTTGGTCATGATGTATAATTCTTTTAATGTGTTGTTGGATACGATTTGCTAGAATTTTATTGAGGATTTTTGCATCTGTATTCATTAGAGAGATTGGTCTGTAGTTTTCTTTTTTTGTAATATCTTTGCCTGGTTTTGGTATGAGGGTGATGTTGGCTTCATAGAATGAATTAGGTAGTTTTCCCTCCACTTCGATTTTTTTGAAGAGTTTGAAGAGAATTGGTACTAATTCTTTCTGGAACGTTTGGTAGAATTCACATGTGAAGCCATCTGGTCCTGGACTTTTCTTTTTAGGAAGCTTTTGAATGACTCATTCAATTTCTTTACTTGTGATTGGTTTGTTGAGGTCATCTATGTCTTCTTGAGTCAAAGTTGGTTGTTCATGTCTTTCCAGGAACCCACCCATTTCCTCTAAATTGTTGTATTTATTAGCATAAAGTTGTTCATAGTATCCTGTTATTACCTCCTTTATTTCTGTGAGGTCAGTAGTTATGTCTCCTCTTCCATTTCTGATCTTATTTATTTGCATCCTCTCTCTTCTTCTTTTTGTCAATCTTGCTAAGGGCCCATCAATCTTATTGATTTTCTCATAGAACCAACTTCTGGTCTTATTGATTTTCTCTACTGTTTTCATATTTTCAATTTCATTTATTTCTGCTCTGATCTTTGTTATTTATTTCCTTTTGCTTGCTTTGGGATTAGTTTGCTGTTCTTTCTCCAGTTCTTCCAATTGAACAGTTAATTCCTGCATTTTTGCCTTTTCTTCTTTTCTGATATAGGCATTTAGGGCAATAAATTTCCCTCTTAGCACTGCCTTTGCTGCATCCCATAAGTTTTGATATGTTGTGTTTTCATTTTCATTTGCCTCGAGGTATTTACTAATTTCTCTTGCAATTTCTTCCTTGACCCACTCGTTGTTTAAGAGTGTGTTGTTGAGCCTCCAGGTATTTGTGAACTTTCTGGCATTCTGCCTATTATTGATTTCCAACTTCATTCCTTTATGATCCGAGAAAGTGTTGTGTATGATTTCAATCTTTTTAAATTTGTTAAGACTTGCTTTGTGACCCAGCATATGGTCTATCTTTGAGAATGATCCATGAGCACTTGAGAAAAAGGTGTATCCTGCTGTTGTGGGATGTAATGTCCTATAAATGTCTGTTAAGTCTAGCTCATTTATAGTAATATTCAGATTCTCTATTTCTTTATTGATCCTCTGTCTAGATGTTCTGTCCATTGATGAGAGTGGGGAATTGAAGTCTCCAACTATTATGGTATTTGTGTCTATTTCCCTTTTCAGTGTTTGCAGTGTATTCCTCACGTAGTTTGGGGCATTCTGGTTCGGTGCATAAATATTTATGATTGTTATGTCTTCTTGTTTAATTGTTCCTTTTATTAGTATATAGTGTCCTTCTTTGTCTCTTTTAACTGTTTTACATTTGAAGTCTAACTTGTTGGATATTAGTATAGCCACTCCTGCTATTTTCTGGTTGTTATTTGCATGAAATATCTTTTCCCAACCTTTCACTTTCAACCTATGTTTATCTTTGGGTCTAAGATGTGTTTCCTGTAGACAGCATATAGAAGGATCCTGTTTTTTAATCCATTCTGCCAGTCTATGTCTTTTGATTGGGGAATTCAGTCCATTAACATTTAGTGTTATTACTGTTTGGATAATATTTTCCTCTGCCATTTTGCCTTTTGTATTATATATATATCATATCTGACTTTCCTTCTTTCTACACTCTTCTCCATACCTCTCTCTTCTGTCTTTTTGGTTCTGACTCTAGTGCTCCCTTTAGTATTTCTTGCAGAGCTGGTCTCTTGGTCACAAATTCTCTCAGTGACTTTTTGTCTGAGAATGTTTTAATTTCTCCCTCATTTTTGAAGGACTATTTTGCTGGATATAGGAGTCTTGGTTGGCAGTTTTTCTCTTTTAGTAATTTAAATATATCATCCCACTGTCTTCTAGCCTCCATGGTTTCTGCTGAGAAATCTACACATAGTCTTATTGGGTTTCCCTTGTATGTGATGGATTGTTTTTCTCTTGCTGCTTTCAAGATCCTCTCTTTCCCTTTGACCTCTGACATTCTAACTAGTAAGTGTCTTGGGGAACGCCTATTTGGGTCTAATCTCTTTGGGGTGCGCTGCACTTCTTGGATCTGTAATTTTAGGTCTTTCATAAGAGTTGGGAAATTTTCAGTGAAAATTTCTTCCATTAGTTTTTCTCCTCCTTTTCCCTTCTCTTCTCCTTCTGGGACACCCACAACACGTATATTTGTGCGGTTCATATTGTCCTTGAGTTCCCTGATACCCTGTTCAAATTTTTCCATTCTTTTCCCGATAGTTTCTGTTTGTTTTTGGAATTCAGATGTTCCATCCTCCAAATCACTAATTCTATCTTCTGTCTCTTTGAATCTATCATTGTAGGTATCCATTGTTTTTTCTATCTTTTCTACTTTGTCCTTCACTTCCATAAGTTCTGTGATTTGCTTTTTCAGTTTTTCTATTTCTTCTCTATGTTCAGCCCATGTCTTCTTCATGTCCTCCCTCAATTTATCGATTTCGTTTTTGAAGAGGTTTTCCATTTCTGTTCGTATATTTAGCATTAGTTGTCTCAGCTCCTGTATCTCATTTGAACTATTGGTTTGTTCCTTTGACTGGGCCATATTTTCAATTATTTGAGCGTGATCCGTTATCTTCTGTTGGCGTCTGTGCATTTAGACAGATTTCCCTGGGTATTGGATCCAAAAGTTTGGAAGATTTTTCTGTGAAATCTCTGGGTTCTGTTTTTCTTATCCTGCCCAGTAGGTGGCACTCGTGGCACACGTTTGTCTGCGGGTCCCACCAGTAAAAGGTGCTGTGGGACCTTAAACTTTGGAAAACTCTCGCCGTCCTGGGGGTTCGCTAGCTGAAGCGGCTTGAGCCGGCCCGTGGTCTGAACGCAGGGAGGGTTGCTGGTCGCCGCAGCCAGGGAAAGAGCCCGTCCGAATTTCCTAGTCGGCCCTGGGCAACAAGCGTGGCGGGAGGGCGCCAGCGGCAGCGGCCCGCCCGAGAGAGTGCACGTTCCCCGGGAGTCACGGGTTTGGAAGGGGCCTCCCCCACCCGTCACCGTTCTCCGCGGCCTGGGGGTTTCCGATCCAATTCTCTCAGTTGGTCCGGGGGCTGCGTGTGGTGTGGGCGCCAGCCGCCTTGGTTTCAGGGGACCACCTCTCCAATTCTCCCAGCCGGCCCGGGAAGGGGGAAGGGAGTAACTCCGGCCGCTTGCCACCCCGCCCGGTAAGGCCCGCGCGCCTCTGCGATCTCACCCGAGCTGCTTCTCTCAGCCAGCCAGCCGTTCCAGGATGGGGTACGCTGTCTTTTTTATCTCTGTTGTGGCTTTGGGTGCTTTCTGTATCGTTTCTACTCCCCTAGTAGGTGTCCTGGAGAAGAAACTAAGATCCGCGCGTCTTACTAAGCCACCATCTTCCAGGAAGTCCATTTATGCTTCATTACAGATAGAAAAGCTGAAGAATACTGACCTAGTATTTACTTTACTTTACAGTTTAGACAGTTGTGCCGTGGAGATGTTCAGTCACTATGGCAACCCAGATCTACAAAACGATGCTGTTCATTCATTTGCCCGGTAAGTACTCAGCGCCACTTGCTCAAGTCAAGCCCCACCTTGGCTGTTCCGCAGACGGGTCTGCCCTTGTGGCCCCATGATGGTGGGGACAGGCCCAGGCCCTGCAAAGTCTCATGTTCATGTCCAATGAGGGAAAATCCCGGCTTCCCCCAAACAACAGGCGCAGTGCCACTGCGCCTCGTTGGCTCTGATCAGCTCCTAGAGATCCATCACCTTTTCCGGGTAGAGGCCATGCAGGGCAGATTCCTCATCTCTCCTGCAGGACGCCCACTGCCAGCACCTAGGAACGGTCTCGCTGGCCAGGAGAAAAGCATGACACTGAAGAAAGAATGACTGTCTTCTCGGTGGCAAAGAGAAGGGGTGTCCAGTATAATAATGGTCACAGGACGATAATTGTAGCAATGATACGAATTACTACTTTTACAATTCAGATAGCGTAGTTTTTCTTAACACTAAGGCAGAGGTTGCAATTCTGCAGCCCTGGAGTCAAATTTGGCCTGCAGGGTGTTCTTAAGACATAAATGTGAATGGCTTCGATGGCAGAGGCTTCCCACACGTCACTCCCTGCCGCCCTCTACCATCGCCAGCTTCCCTCGTGCCTTCGTCCTGACAGCTTCCCCAGCTGTCTGCCCAGTGTGCCCGTCCCTCGCACCCACAGTGGTGAGTGTCTGGAAGACCGCAAAGGTGGGGCTGGCTCCAAGCAGCCATGCTTTGGGTGACACAGAGAACACCCCCCTAGAATGTCAGCTCCAGGCAAACAGGGACTTTGATTTGTGCACAATTCTTTCTCTCAGCTCCTAGAACAGTACCAGGCAGGAGCATGTACTCGCTGTCTATCTATTACGATGGATGAAGGAGGGATGTGCAGCCAGCGTAGGGGATCAGGGGACGTAACGTGGAGATGCTTCGCTCTCTCTTTACTTCCTTTACTTCTCAACACCTCTCTTGCGTATTTTTCCTCTCTCAGTCACACAATTCTCCACTTTCAGGCCTCGGGGTGCTGTGTCACGCTGTGCCCTGCAGCCACACGCTCCATGGGGGCATGGGTCCCCGAGCCCAGAGCTTGTGTGCATGTGTGCATGTGTGCATGGGTACGTGTAGGCATGTGTGCATGTGTGCATCCACAGCTTCCGGCGTGTACAGAGTGCAGCCGTCTCTGCACTCAGCTTTATGGACTGGGGGTGGGCAATGTAAAGGTCCATTCTTTCAGACTCTTCTTCCCATCTGTATAATCCCTGCTGTGGATTTGGGGACCCGGTAGCTTCCACCTCCCAGCCTGAGCAGCCTCCCAGTTCTCTCTGCCACATGCCCTGGCGGTGCTGCCTTTGCTTTGTGTCTTTTAGAGCAGGACTTCATCTCATCTGCACTGCATCTGGGAACCGCATCAACCCAGGCCTACAACTGACATGCTCACGCAGCGGCTGCGGGGAACTGTGACATACGCTCATCTCAGACAGTTGTTCACGTTGCTCCTTTCTTAGGCTCAAGCAATGTGGAGTGGATTGAAAATAATAGAGTATTTCATCTAGACCAAAATCAGAAATACTTCTCTTGAGCTTCTCTTTTTCAGGCAATGGAACCAAGTTAAATGGCAGAAGACATTCAAACTGCCATTCTAATTTTCCAGTGTAATAATATAGTTAAGGCAAGATATTCAAATATACTTTTAATACCATGTGCCAATGAGGCAACCCTGTTTTGGCAATTAATTAGTACGAAGTTACCCCCGACAGAATGCATATTCTCCTAAAGATACCATTATACTTTTTATGTTGTAGTGGAAACCTTAAAAACATAGGATGTGTCTGTTGATTTGCTTATACCCACAATAAACAATGATGTTTTAGGGGAAAGAAAGATAACCAACCACAGAAATTCAAGGCAGAATTCCTTTCTGATAAAAAAAAGTTCTTTTTGTGGATTAGTGGAAAATAAGTAAGAAAACAATTTTTATTATACCTATATATATTTATACATAAAAATTTTTATAAATAAAACAAATTATTATACGTTTTAACTTAGACATGCGAATGCTCCAATGAAAGTTCTGATTGCACAGAGAGAATCTCACCGCTGGCTGTAGCATGATTCAAATGCTACAGAAACTGAGCAGAAGGTGACTGTTTAGATCAATCATGTGGATTTAAAATGATATAAAAACAGTTTTCGAGGTAAACATTTGATAATGAATACAGCAGCTATTCATAAACTTTCTAACATACTTGCAAACCAAATACATTTCTATGCCTTTCTACAAACAAAGCCTTCCCATCCAAGTCGAAACTTCAATTATGTATTTATGAGAAGATATAATCTGGATTTCTGAGCAATGTGTTCCTAAAACCAGCTCATAGAAGTAATTATGCTTACCAAGTAACAACTGACAGAGCTCTCACCAAGCAGAAAGAGATGCCCTACATTCCTGGGCATCATATGCTCCAGTGGTTAGTTCTAAGAGAAGTTTTTCCCTTTAGTTAAAAAAATGCATCTAGAAATGGGGTCATTTTGTGAAGGACCATCTAACTTCAGCATCTGAGCTGGCTCTCAGTCTAACATGTCTTCTGCCAGCAGTGGCTTGGTGGGGAGTGAGGAAGGGCTGTGGATTGTGGAAACTGTGGAGATTGTGGGAAGAGAAATGCACAGAAAGGCAGGAAAGAGTTCCACAAATTAGAGAGGGCAAAGGCACACTGGTCTCTCCTTCTGTGTGTGCTTTTCCACCATGGCTTGGCTCCTGCTTTATGCTCTCAGCCTTCACATAGAGCTTTGGACGCCTTAAGAAATGCCTGATTCAGGGAAATTCTAGATGAGGTTTGATGTTTGGAGTCCATTGCCAATACTTCTTGTTCCACCATCTTTTACTTCACATCGAGTATTTCCTCTGCATGCAGGTATGGTTGACAAACCTACAAATCCTACTTTCTTCTTACATTGTACTTTTACAGCTTGGCCCCTAAAGTTGTATAACAGCTTGACAATAAGTGAAAAAATTTTGTCAATACTGATTGTTTGGAAATATCTAATTGCATTTCATCTTATAGTCCAAATATCTGTGTAATAGGTTGATTTGGTTCGTTCATTTGTTTGTTTTAGTGCAGTAGATATAGCTTCAAACTCACAACTTCTTAAGTCTTTGCTCTAATCATTCAATGTAGGATAGATTCTTTCAGATTTCACCATTAACATGCAGTTAATGTAGCATTTAGCAAATGATAATAATAATAATAATAGTAAAAATGAAAATAGACCTTGATCCTTTTCTACTTACTCAATTTGACCTGGTTTCACTCTAGCCCAATATACGAACTAGGCTCTCAGGGCTAATATCTTCTCAGTGGCTAATGTCTGAGCCTCACATCTGTCTGTAGACCCACAGTGTCAGAGAAACTCAGACCTCTGTACTGGGAAAGAATTAGGGGCAACGTGTTCTGAGCATTCTCAGCATAGCACAGCTGAGTGAAGTTTCCCTCAGCTCTCATGGTGGGAGAATTGACGTCCTTTCCCAGTTCCCAGGCCTCTGAATCAAACAGAAGGAAGGTTCTGCCGCAGCTCCGTCTGTGAACCCTGCTTCCAGCCTCTGCTTTCTCTGCGCTGATAGTAATTAGATATTCATTCTAAAAATTATTGTCTCAACTTTCAATTCCTTCTCCAAGAACAACATACAACTCCTCTATTTTAGCCTGCCATAGGCATTTTTTTTCCCCCAAAAAGTCATCATTTCCTGATAGTGATCAATGGTACAAAAGTTGCTATTTGGGTGGGAATATTGTGGTTTTTGCATGAATGACCGAATTACAGTTGTGTGTAGCACGCGCTCAAGCCGTCCTTTCTCCTGGGGACTTCGGCTTACATGAACAGCTATTCTTTTGGTATGTTTAAAACACACATCAAAAAAATGGAACATCTTAATATATTTAATATTAACACACATAATATACGGCCTGGCTCATGAAAGTGTGCTTCCACAATAGGATAAGTCAAAAGAAATGAACAATGCGATAGATTCAAGAGGCTGGAGAAACAATCAAGATTGTATTTGGGAAGTGCTCGTTGTTAGACAGAGTGTGTTACTGGGTCTTATAAACAGCATTTTACTAGGAAGAGAAGGAGTGGAAGGAACTTCTGGGCATATATATAGGAAAATATATTGCTTCTTAAGAAATTGGGTGTTCTTTACCAAGAGTAGGTCAATGAGAGGAAGGAATGGGGGTGCTGGCAGAAGGAGGGCGTGACAATGCTGTAGAAGTGGAATGCCAGCTGGGGTTCGGAATAATCAAATCAGATGGCCCATTCGAATTTGGGCAAAGCTTAATAAAAGGGGTTCTGTAAAAAATATTGGCAAAGTGTATGGAAACCAAAAGAAATACAGTCTTCGAGGATGCAAGAACAAGTTTGGAGGCAAGGCTTCACCCTCTCAGTCCTAAATGAGAAATCTGGAGAGAGAGTGAATCAAGCGAAGACAGATGGACTCACTCTCTCTCTCCATCCACACTGTGCTACTTCTGCCAGCAATCCCCAGGGGCTAAACCCAACTGGAGCTAGAGGATGAGAGCACATGCAGAATAATCCCACCCACCTCAGCTTCGAGGGGCACAGATCACAGTGGGGAAAGGCAGAGAGTAGAGCTGAAGAGATGAATGGGAGAGATTTAGCATGGTCACAATTTCAAAAATAGTTTGGCATGGAAAGGAAATGAGGCAGGAAGCCAAGAGACTAAAGGCAGTCATTGAGCCAGTCTAGATAAAGATACAGAGGGTCTGAGCTGAACAAGGGAAGGAAAGGGAAAGGCAGGAGGCATGGAGGATAGAAGTAACAAGATGTAGGAGGGGGAACCGAGGAACAACGCAAGGATAGCTTGGTGGACACATGCTCCTTTTTCTTCAATAAGGGTCAACAAGAGAAAGAATGGTGTTTTTGGAGAAGACGAGGAGTTTAAGTTTGTAGATGTGAACATCGGACATTTGTTTTTGGGGGAGGCCCAGCTTAGAGCCTCGGGGAATGCCAACGTTTGATGTGAGGGCAGAGGTGTGAATCATCCAAAGATGTCAAGAAAGAGCGGAGAAAAGTACAGGAGGAGGGGTGGGGGGCTGCCAAGGGAGGAGGGAGGTTTCAATGACAGAGCCATGCTGCTTATATTTTGTATGTTATGTGTGTTTTAGAGCCAGAGGCAGCCTGGGGAGTAGCTTCAGTCTTGTTTTCATCTGAGTGACCTTGCCAGTTAGGGTCATTCAATTTTTCTCTATGGAGAGTGATTTAATCCCTTCGAGAAGTTTCTGTTGACCAGCTGCCCCTGAGGAGGCAGCCCTGGGGGCATAAAATTGATACAGAATGGGCCATTCATTCCCCGTGGGTTGTAATCTTGCCGAAAGTACTAGGACATAGCAAAGTCAGTACATTGGAGGGAGCTAAGCTGAATGCGTTAACAGCTGAGGTAGGCCACCTGAGTGGGCCATGCCTGGGGGGTCCCTGTCTTGGGGTGTCCAGCTGCTGTCCTCCCACTCCTGGGTGGATTGTGCTGCCCGCTGCCACAGTTGTCGCAAGGGCCCCCAATGCCAACCTGGTGGGGCTGCTGCCCTCGGGTGTCGCTGTCCTGTGGGACCCCGGGGAAGGGGAAGGTGTGAGGAGCACCGAGCCCTGGGGTGCCCCTGTGACCCCAGGAATGCCCGGCGATAGGGACAGGTGAGTTCTTCAGAGAGGGGCGGGTTTGTCCAGGATGTGACTTCCCTCCCTGGAATGGAAGGTGGGGCTGAAAAGTCTGGGTCCTCCAGCAGTTGTGGGCTTGGGGCTGGGCCAGACAGCTTGGGTGGGCACCCCTGGGCATCCTCACCCCAGGCTGTTGGACAAGCTCGTCTTCTCACCCGGAGGTGAGGGGGCACTTTGGCCACACTGTCTCCTTTAGCGCCACCCCCTACCCCCAGCCCCCACCCCTCCGGCCGCCTCTCAGCCTCCCCCCAGCCCACCCACCCACATGGTGGACACACCGGCCCCTTGGGGGACTGTCTCCCTCTGCTCAGGAACCTGGATGGCCCCGGACCACCTGGAGAGCTTCCTCAGGACCGCCCTAAGCAAAGGGCATGCTCTGAGCCTGGTCCAGTGTTACCATGGCGACAGCGCTGGTGCTGAGGAGGTGGCCGATGCACGGGGTCCCCTGACCCATGGGGACCACTTCCGCACCAGGTGCACCGGGCAGCAGCCAGTGGCCTCTTGGGTGCTCTGACAGCTGAGCGGGGGCTGCCTGCACTGCACAGGCTGAGAAAGGGACTTTGCACAAATGCGCCTGGGTGCCCCGAGTGCCAGAGAGGATGTGAACATGCAGCTCGGCCCGGCTGGGCTCGGGGATGCAGCCCTTCCACCCGGTCTGCCGCTGTGGAGGTGGGTGGGCTGTGGGTGCCTGCCCCTCCAAGCAGGCCTGACCCCCTGCCGGTCTGATCCCTGCCCCCGTCCTCCTCACAGGCTGCTGGGAGATTTCAGAAAGACCGTGCCCACAAATGACACCCACCGGTGCTTTGCACAGTAGAAATGGACGAAGGGCAAATCAAGATATTTAGTCTGTGTTTTGAGGGTCCCAGGAAAAATGGGGGGGATGGACTGTGGTACCTAGGGGGCAATCCTAGGGCACCCACTGCCTCTCCCTGGGCCTCAGACACATCCTGTGTGGGCCAGTGCTTGGCTGGAGGCCCTGGCCCTGGACTGGTAGGTGGGTACCATTTTAGAGGGTCTCCTTCTGGCCAACAGACACTAGTTTCACTTGGAAAAATAAAACATGCCTCACGAGGTCTGGCACATAGTAGCACAAGTACACACTGCTCACCTTTCTTTTGTGTGATGGGTCTCTTTTCCAGGACAAAATTGGAAAAGGATAAACTGAGGCATGAGTGAAGAGCTGACTGCTTAGGAGGAGTGAAGCATGAAGTGTGAATGCAGTTTCATGACTATTTTTGGTTAAAGAACAGGTAACAGACTTCAAGATGCAAAATGAAACAAGCTTTCAATAAACATTGGCTATTTACTCAGTTTGAGATAATTTTATGTTTCAGTTCAATTTAATATTATTAACACCTACAAGGTTGGGCCTTTTATTCAAAGTTGGAGTTGGGAAAAGAAATAAACTAAAATCTCCATCCCTAAGTGACACCGCATTCCCAGAGGGACAACGGACAGAGGCAGGGCATTGTATGTGGAGTGTTAGAGACATGGACAAGAAGCTACAAAGCCCTGTGGAGAGTTGGAACATCTTCCTGGAAGGGGTGACTTGAAGCTGAGTTTTTTGTCTCTCTCTCTCTCTTTTTTTTTTTTTTTGTTTTTTTTGTTTTTTTGGTGCATGGTCTGGGAATGGAACCCAGGTCTCCTGCATGGAAGGTGAGCATTCCACCACTGAAGTACCCCATGCACCTGAAGCTGAGTTTTGATGGCTAAAAGAGCTCTTCAAGGGGAGCAGAGGGCAGTCTACACAGAGAGGACAGCGTGAGCAAGGCAAGATGTTAAGAAATAGCTTGTGTAGGTGGGAAGCCGTCTCTGTAATGATGGACGAGGAGTGCCAAGAAAAGGCTTAGCGAGGTGGGACAGGTCACGGAGAGCTTTGTGTCCTAGACCAGGGACCTGGGTTGTCTTCTGGCTGGCGTTCACGCTTTCATTTACTGCACACGTGACTGAGGGTATTCTGTTTCCGGGAGCCTGGGCTGGTAGTTCTGTGCTATTCTTCAGAAGTACTAGTAAGTGAGGATGATAGTATCATAGGGGTAACCTCATCTAGTCTCATTTAAATAAAAAGTGAATCATTTGCACACTTAGGTATTCTAGCTATTGATAGGAAAAAATTTCTTGTGCCACAACCTCTGACTTTTATCTTTTATCATACCCACACTGAGGCTGAGAGCTGCTGCTTTTTACACACAGCCTTTGGAATCTTATCCCATCTTATCCCCATCCAAGGCTTCATTCACCATTGGCAGCATGCTGTTTCCAGGAAAGACATTTCCGTGGTCTTGCCTCAGAGTACTGGTCCCTGGAGAGGTTCTGCAAAGAAGGTTTTTAGGCCAGGACTCTTGGAGCTTTACAACACTCTGTAAAAAATTGTCTTTCGAGAGCCCTGCTTCCAAGAACCCAAAATTCCTCTCATATGTGACTAGAGCGCTTTTCATCATAACATCTCCTGAGACTTTCGCTCTGGGGAAATGCAGCTCTAGTGAAATGACCTGCAGCCTTTCAGATTTTTGTTATTTGATTTATAAACTTCTTATCACAAAGTATTCAATAGAATGAAAAATATGTTTTAAATGTACCTTATTTTAACAATCTGGACACTCTGTAATATAATCTGTAATGTTTTTGCATTTCTTTAAACAAATTTTGATAATTGCTGCTCTAGGGACATTTTAATGGACATGATTTCAAATGTGTTATATCATGTCCTAAAATACCAGAATCACATCTTCTGCATCTCCAAAAGCCCAATGACTTGCTTCGGAGTGATTTGTCTCAGTTTAATTCTATGAATAAACTGAAGAATGTAAATAATGTGGCTGGACCCATTAGCTTAATAATCGCACTTGTCCACTTAATTTTGGTTTATAAATGCAGCTTTAAATAAGCACATTATTAGAAGCAACTTCAAGTGACAAGTTGCTCCTTTCAGCAGGATAGCATCAACCATTTGTCAGTTTTTGTCCTTCATAATTCCAAAAATTAATAAGGTAACCACATCAAGTTTTTTTTCTTGGGAACACTTTCCTTTGTTTTTAATAATAGTTCTTCCTAATTAGTCCTTAGAAGTCGTTCATTTCTAAGTAGGGAAAATTGGTGTCCATTTCATTTTAGACTCATTTCACAGTTTATTTTTCTGTTTTATTTTCACTGTTTTTGGTGTAGTTGCTTGCATCTGTATGTTCAATAACTAGTATATTCTATCTGCTTAAACTCATTGCTAATTTTTCCACTACTCTGCACTCATCAGGTGACAAATGAATTGTCAGCTCTATAAATGCTTCCCCAGCCTCACAGAGGCAGCTTCAGAACAGAATAAACAAGCAGATGTGACTACCCAAACACTGAGAACGTACAGAAACAAGAATCGGTCCTTAACTCAAACAGGATTTGCTTCTTTAGGACATACTTTTTGCATTGTGTCACAATAATAATTTGTGAAAAATGTTTGTACCAGAAATGTAAGGAGATGTCCTGATATTTTGAATACTTTGTGCTTCATATGAAAGCTCTGGCTCATGAAATCAGCAGATTTGAATTTACTGATGGAAAATCACTTTTCATCACCCCATGCTTTTCCTAGATGAGTAAGGTATCTTGAAAGGTCGAGCATTACCTCACAAACAGCAAAAGAAAGCCAAAGAAGGCAGAAATAATTTCTAACTCTCTGTGTGACCTTCTAGGTCCCATGCCTATAAATATGGATGCTTCATAGCCAATTAATACAAATGTCATATAAAACTCTAGGCCTTTTATGCATTGGCACCATTGGCTGTTACTTGGTATGAGCAAGCATAGGAAACAAAGCTTATGGTCAACATGGTTTGCTTTATCCCCACATGTCTGACTTGAGGGTCTAGTACTTTCTTGACCAAACATATTTGGACTCCATGTTCCTTCCTTCATGTTCTGTGCAAGATGAGGTACTTTTCCCCTCCACCCTCTGGCTCTCATTCAGGGTCTCCTGGGTGGAAAGACACATCTGAGCATCTGCCTTTCTGGTCTTTTCTCAGACGTCACCTTAATACTGTCTAAACTGCTCTAGAGTTTAATCTTGTGCGTTTGGAGTTCCCTTGAGTACATTACAGTTTTCAGCAGCTCTTTGCTTTGCCACTGGTACAAGCTTTTAAACTACACCCTTTCCTAACCCAGCTGCTCAGGGATCTGGGACAAGGGAAAGTCCACCGAACCCCCAGCTGCCCTCCAGCACTTCTCACAGATTCCCCCACAGGGTGGCCAAAAGTTTGGAGCTGTCCAGCAGGTGGAACGTAAAGGCAAGGACTTTGTGTCGCCCGCCCGTGGATTCGTGTTACAGTCTTTGTGGAAGGGATGGATTAAGCATTTCCTTCACCTTGCCAATCCTTTAAAATACTTACACAGTTCTATGTTGTAACGCAGCAGCGGGGCTGTTCAGCTGACTTTTGGCTGGCAGAGGGCAGCGTGTTGATGCATGTGTGTTTAGGTGTGCATGCTGTTAATTGTGAGTGCTTGAAGAGGAATTAAAGAGGGCAGGAGGAGAGAGAGAGGAGGAGAGAAAAAAACGGCAGCTTCAGGAGGGAGCGGAAAATGAGGGAGAGAGCAGAGATGGATAAAGGGGATGTTTGGGATGTTTGCTCATGAATAAAAACTTGCGTCTCTATCTACCCCCAAAACATAAGGTAGATGTCTGTGTTTCTTTATCTTCCTCAGTCTTTCATTTTGAAAATTAAAAAAAGACTCCATAGATCCTCCATATAGATCCACCTATTTTTATGAATTTCCCCACCTGCCTTTCCTTCTCCATTCACACACATTTGCTGAGCCGTGTGGAAGAAAGCTGCAGACCTCGTGTCACCTCAACCTTAAATATCTCAGCATGTAACTCCTAAGAGTAGAGTCTCTCTGACATAACCATAATTACACTCCAGAAAATGAACAGTAATTTAATACTATCAAATAAAATGCATCTTGCATTCAAATTTCTCCAGGATCCAATCCAGATTCAACAGATTGATATCTATTTCCATAGTCTCTTCATCTAGAACAGCCTCTCTCCCCGTGTTCCTTCCCCTGGCATTGACTTTTTGGATGAATGCAGACCAACTTTTCTGTAGAATGTCCCACATCTTGGCTTTGCTTGGTTTGCCCCCCTCCTTAAAGTGAGAGTAAATAATTTTGTCAAGAATTCTGGTGATGCTATATAACTCTTCCAGGCGATGCTGTATAATTTCAGGAAGAATGACATATAATTTTCAGAGGTGTTACTGTCATTTCATTAAGTTGTTGAATGCCAGTTCTTTCCATTATAAAAGTATCGTCTCCCGTTCTAACTGCAGGTAATTTGTGGGCAGAACTTCCAGTCCATGTAAAGGTTCTGTTTTCAACAAACTTGCATCTTCAAACAACCAAGTATTACATCGGAGGTCGAATATTCCATCAAAAGTTATATCATTCTTGAAGCTGCATGTGAGAATGATAGAGGGAGGAGGGCTGGGGACATAAATGAAATCAGAAAGAAAGAGATGTTAAAGATCGAGATGGGATAATCTAGGAATGCCTAGAGTGTATAATAATAGTGAAATGTACAATGTACAAATTTTAAAAATGTTTTGGCATGAGGAAGAACAAAGGAATGTCATTATTGCAGGGTGCTGAAAATAGATGATAATTAATACTTTAAAATGTCACCTTACGTGTGAGACTAAAGCAAAAAATGTTTATTTGTTACAAAATTTAGATTTTGACTAGAGCATTTCCTAATATAACTCATGTAGATAGTTTGATTGAATGTCATAAGTACTTGGAATCTCAGGTAGCACATGAGATTTTGTTGGTTTGTCCAGAGTGATCCCCTGATGAATCCCAGAATGATTTGATCAGTGACTGGAAAAGTATTTGCAAACCCCCTTCAGGGAATGGTGAGAGTGGGGAGAAATTCAACTTCCCCAAGTTGAATTCTTGATATTCTCACAAGCATGTGGACAACCAAAGCTATAGGCTGAGCCCCCAGTCTTGGGGTTTGTTCACATGAAACTTAACCCCACAAAGGATAGGTCAAGTCTACTTAAAATTTAGGCCTAAGAGTCACCCCCAAGAGAGCCTCTTTTGTTGCTCAGATGTGGCCTCTCTCTCCAGCCAACATGAAGAGCAGTCTCACCACCCTCCCCCTCTCTGCGTGGTACATGACTCCCAGGGATGTGGACCTTCCTGGCAACGTGGGACAGAGATCCTGGAATGAGCTGAGACTCAGCATCAAGGGACTGAGAAAAACCCTAGAATGAGCTGAGAATTAACTCAAGAGACTGAGAGAACCTTCTCAACCAAAAGGGGGAAGAGTAAAATGAGACAAAGTGTCAATGGCTGAGAGATTCCAAACAGAGCCGAGAGGTTATCCTGGAGGTTTTTCTTACACATTAAGTAGCTATCACCTTGTTGTTCAAGATGTAGTGGAGAGGCTGGAGGGAACTGCCTGAAAATGTAGAGCTGTGTTCCAGTAGCCATGTTTCTTGATGATGATTGAACAATGATATAGCTTTCACAATGTGACTCTGTGAATGTGAAAACCTTGTGTCTGATGCTGCTTTTATCGACTATATCAACAGAAGAGTAGAACATATGGAATAAAAATAAATAATAGGGGGAACAAATGTTAAAATAATTTCAGTTTGAAATAGTGGTAAATGAAAGCGAGGGGTAAAGGGTATGGTATGTATAGTCTTTTTTTTCTCTATTATCATTTTATTTCTTTTTCTGTTCTCTTTTTACTTTTTTTCTAAATCGATGCAAATGTACTAAGAAATGATGAATATGCAACTATGTGATGATATTAAGAATTACTGACTGTATATGTAGAATGGAATGATATCTAAATGTTTTGTTTGTTAATTTTTTTAATTAATAAAAAAAAGTTTTAAAAAAGTTATATCATTCTTTCTACATTCATTAGTGGGCGTTACTCTGCAAAGAATTCTCTCTCTCTCTCTCTCTTTCCCCCTCGTTGCTGTGCTAATATTACCTTTATTATTTTTAATGTTCATATTGTATACATTTCATGCAGCTGGAGTCCCTAGACCTCAACTTTTATTTTAAATGTGTGCCCATATTTTTACAGTTAAATGTGTGTGTGCAGTTTGAAGCTATAGCAAGCTAGAAAACTGGGTGGTGTCCAGTAGTTCCAGTTACATTTGGATTGTACTTTTCAAATTCCTCTCTGACTTTTCTTGAAAGGCAGGTTACAGCGGGGGCGCAATTCAGTGGGAGAATTCTCGCCAGCCACCGGGAGACCTGGGTTCGATTCTCCCAAAAAACAAAGGAAGAAAGAAACCAACAAAAACAAACAAGCAAAAAATCCAACAATGATGGGATACTCACATGGAAAAAGAATGAACTGTGACCCTGCTATACAGCATACAAAAAAGAAAAAGCAGGTATATGGTTGGAATGTGGTATCAGAAGAGAAAGAAGTTAATGCAAATGTTGAGAAGTAAGTCAATGACCAAAACCAAAGTGCTGTTTCATGACGAATCTGGTGTGGGGGCGTGACCAGGAAAGAAGTGGCACCATCTGCAACATCAGAAAACTGGGTGCCATTTTGTAAGACATATTAGTGGATATTGAGTCTCGTGCCTTCCCAGACTTTCCTCAGTCTGCCTCAGTTTCCTCCAATGACGGTTTTCACCTGGGCCTCAGCCGCCATGTATGTGGACTGCCGGTGTCTCTCCGAGGTGTCGCCTTCACTCGCCTCAGGTGCCTTCTACCCAGTGCTTGGACAGTGTGACCCCCACAGCGTCCGGCCGGTGACCTGCTTGCTCTGTTTGTGGCCTGTTGCTTCCCCAGCTCCTTCTCTAGACTCTTGTGTTTATCTCCATGCCCCTCATCTCACGTCCCTTTGGTAGCCTTGTCGCAGCACCACCCTATTCCTGGGTCATTCCAGCCATTTTCCCACGGTGTGGAAGTACTGGACGGCCAGCCAGGGACCACATACTGTATGGAGCACCGAAGGACGGGTGAGATTTTTTTGTTTTTCCATTCCATTTCTCATCTTACCTAAAGCCCCTGGCAATTAAGAAGGAGCAAGGTCAGCACATATCCCAGCTCTCCCCTTTTAAAGAGTATAAAAGTAGACCAGAGGGTAGAATACTTTGAAATGAAATAAAATCTCAAAAGCTTTACACAGGAACCACCACATTTTATCACATCAGAGTTGGGATATATTTGGGTTGCATCCAAATATAATTCATGTTCTAAAATATGACAAGTTGAATATGTCTTTAGTCTAAGTAACAGTCCTGCTTACAGCACTTCCTAAAACCAAGGAAATGACAAAGCCAGATGGAGATGGTGAGCTCAATTCCTTTCATTTCAGTCAAGTTGTGAGTGTGGCTGAAGGAGAGCGAAAGAAGATATGATTACATAATTGACATTTAGTGAACCAGGACAGGCAAAAACTTATAGGATCCAAATACTGTTTGCAAATATCCACTTTTCTTTTCTGCTCCAGAATTTGGACTGTGAAGACAATAAGGCAACAGAGAGGCGTGGAGAGAATTAAGTTGCTGAGATGGAATGAAATTGAACAAATTGGAGATTTTTGATAGGAGAAATATGATACAAATATGAAATACGCATTGGAAGATTAAGTAGCAGAATAGATATTATCAAAGAATACTTAGGCTGTAGATTAGATTAATAAATTGTCCAAAGAGGGTTAGAAAGTTATACAGAGATGGAAAGTGTGAGATAAAAGTAAAGTGAATAGATGAGAACATTAAATGATAATGGATATCCAGAAAGATAAGCAAATGATGATTAAAAATATTTTGGAAAATAATATCCAGGTATGACCAGAAATAAGAAAGTAGATAAGGCTCAAGATTGAGTGTTAAGGATAAGTAAGAACTTATTGTAGTAAAATTTAGGACTAATAAATGGAAATAGAAATGCAGACAGTTTCCCAGAAACAAATGTCTGCCTCTCCATTTCGAAATTACTTTTTGGGAGAAGTGTTCTAGGAAGAAAGAAATAAAATAAAGCATGGGAAGTAGGGATAACATAATAAAATTTAATGTTGTCAAAATGGAGAATCATGAAAAAAAAGGAAGGGGAAATATCTGAACCACTACAAAACAAGAAATACTGATGATAATATGATATCAGATTGGAGAGAGTTGACAAAAAGGGTGAAACATGCTAGGAAATTTTCTTGTTCAGGAGTAATACATGAATATCGATAAGCTTAAGAAATTGATTTGGGCAAAAAAACACCTAGATGTGCTCCTTAATAAATATATAGGAAGGATCAGAAGAATACATGTAGGATACATTATTTTCAAACAATGGAATGTTAAAAATAAATAGAAAATTATGCAAAGTAGAAAATATGAAATAAGATGGTAAAATAAGTCTTACTAAAGCAAGCAAGAACCTTGAATAGACTTTTCTCCAAAGAAGATAAACAAATGGCTAATAAAACACATGAGAAAAAATGCTCAACATCATTAACCATTAGAAAAATGTAAATCAAAATCACAAGATATTTCACACCTGCTAGATTGGCTACTATTAGAAAATGGAAAATTACAAGTATTGGAGGGAATGTGGGGAAGTAGGAACACTCATTCCCTGCTGACATGAATGTAAATGGTGCAGCCACTGTGGAAAATGTTTTGGCAGTTCTTCAGAAAGTTAAGTATAGGAATAGCATATGACCTGGCAATCCCTCTTCTAAGTACATACCCAGCAGAACTGAGAGCAGGGGACAACAGATATTTGCACACTAATGTGTGCAATAGCCAGAAGATGGAAGGAAAACAACCCATGCATACATCAACAGATGAACAGATAAACAAAATGTGTTGTATTCGTACAATGGAGAATATTATTCAGCTATAAAAAAGAATGAAAGTCTGATACACGCCTCACAGTGGGTGACTATTGAAGATGTCATATGCATGAAATAAGCCACATACTGAAAGACAAATGTTTGTTGATCTCACTTACCTGAAATAATTAAAATATAAAAGTTTAGAATCAGAAGCTAGAATACAGGTTGCCAGCAGCCAGGGTGGGCTAACACTCCAATTGTACAAAGTTTCTGTTTGTGATGATGGAAAGCTTTGGCAACAGATGATGATAACAATAGCAAAACACTGTGAATACAATTAATACCACTGAATTGTATATTTGATAGTGCTTGCAAGGGGAAATTTTAGGTGGTAAAATTTTATTCTGTTAGCAGAATAAGATTTTCCAAAAAGTAATAGGGCTCTGTGACACAAACAGTGAAGCTTACTGTAAACTATGGATTATAGTTAATAGTAAGATTTTAATAATATTGTTTCATAAAAACATTTAAAATAAAAAGATGCTGAAAAGTTGAAGATGGAAGAATAGGAAAGGTATGAATGCTTATTACCAAAATACTACCCCAAATAAAACCAGGACCGAAGGGTCGCATTTTGTTTTATTGTACAAAATGGACTTCATAGGGAAAATACCATAAGGAACAATGAAAAATCTTATGGCTTTATTACAGGCACAATGTAATAGGATGATATATCAAAATGTGAATAGGCTAGAATGAGCTGAGAATTAACATCAAGGGATTGAGAGAACCTTCTCAACCAAAAGGGGGAAGAGTGAAATGAGACTAAGTGTCAATGGCTGAGAGATTCCAAACAGAGTTGAGAGGTTATCCTGGAGGTTATTCTTACGCATTAAGTAGATATCACCTTGTTGTTCAAGATGTAGTGGAGAGGCTGGAGGGAGCTGCCTGAAAATGTAGAGCTGTGTTCCAGTAGCCATATTTCTTGATGATGATTGAACAATGATACAGCTTTCACAATGAGACTGTGAATGTGAAAACCTTGTGTCTGATGCTCCTTTTATCTATCATATCAACAAAAGAGTAGAACGTATGGAATAAAAATAAATAATAGGGGGAACAAATGTTAAAATAAATTTAGTTTGAAATGCTAGTGGTAAATGAAAGCGAGGGGTAAGGGGTATGGTATGTATAACTTTTTTTACTCTGTTATCGTTTTATTTCTTTTTCTGTTGTCTTTTTATTTCTTTTTCTGAATTGATGCAAATGTTCTAAGAAATGATGAATTTGCAACTATGTGATGATATTAAGAATTACTGATTATATATGTAGAATGGAATGATATGTTATTGTTTTGTCTATTTGTTGTTAATTATTTTTTAATTAATAAAAAAAGTTTTTAAAAAATGTGAACAGGCAGAATTCTCAGATGAATCCCCCAGGGTCCCCCAGCCTTGGGTGACTGGTTTCCTTAATGTACATGGGCCTGTCACATTTTTCTAACCAGTAGAATATGACAAGGGCAAGTATGCTACCTTATGTGGCTGAGGTGATGGAATAGTGCAGTTAAAATTAAGATTTCTAATCAGGTGACTTTAAGCTCATCGAGAGAGAGCATGCTGGGTGGGTCTGACCTAATCAGGTAAGCTCTTTAGACGAGCGCTCAGCCCGCCCTGAACACTGAGCTCCAAACAGCAGGCTCTCTCTTCTCTCTTTCTCTTTTAGTGCCTCTCTCTGTTTTCTGTTTCTCTCCTTTGCTGCTCTTGAAGAAAATGTTGCTGAGGATTTCAAAGCTTCAAGAAACCTAATTCTGTCCACATCCAAAGGGGTCTTGGGAGCGCTTTCTCTGTGAAACCTTGGGTGAGAAAGTGGCCTGGCAGATGCCTCAACTTCAGCCGTGGGAGACTCAGAGAGAATCCGGTTAAACTGCCTGGGCTCCTGACCCACGGAACCATGTTCTTTTAAGCCACAAAATGTGTGGTGAATTTTTATGCAACAAGAGATAGCTGATACAAAAGTCAAACATATGGACAGTAAACATTAAATCTTCTAACTATGTAATGCAATAACAAATAATAAGATTTGATATAGACAAATAATAATTCATCTGTTACATAACATCCTTTGTGGGATCGAGCACAGGAATCCATCATCATATATTAATGCAGCTAAATAAATGAATAACAACTAAGGATACTAAGTAGTTTCCTATTAGTTCAGGACTGCTTTTGTATTGAATGCCAGATTTCCTCACCAAATGAATCATAGAATCTTAACTTTAGAATTGCAAAGAATGGCAGGCAGGTTTGTATTTTACATGTAGGTTTACATCTAACAATAGAAGAAGCCATATTTTTGGCACATGCATGGAATATTTACAAAAATCAGACATGTTAGACTTTTGAAAAATTCTCAAAATGCGTTCTAAAGAATAAGCACCAAATAGAACATGTTTTCTGACTTCAAAGAAATAAAAGTTAAAGTCAGTAAAAAACAGCCTAAAATAGTATGACACATCTGGAAATAAACTATTGACCCTTCAGTAGAATAGGAAATCTTAAGATATTTATGGAATGGAGCTAAAGTAGTACTCAGGTGTATTTTTTATTGCTTCAAAGTACTTATAAGAATATAAATAATATTGAAAAAAAAGAACTAAGAATGCCACTGTAAAAACCTGGAATCCAAGAAACAAGAAAAAAAGAGAACACAAGATAAATGGCTGACTAAAACTAAACACTGGTTGTTAAAAAAGATTCATAAAATAGGCAAACTTCTGCCAAGAATTTTCAAGAAGTTACATGCAAATAAGGTACCAGATTATTAAGGAGTAATAACAGCCAAAGTGATAATCATTAAAATAAAATATATGTCATGTACCTACGCGTCAGTAGAGGAGGGTTCGGGGTGGTGTGGGAATGGGGTCTTCTGCCATCTGCTCTACCTGTCTTGGGGTTGGTGTGGGGACAAACACCCTACTCAGTCCCACTAAGCCCCTGGGGGCAGGGAGGGTCCAGTTTTTCTGTTGGGTTTGTCTGTTGGGCATTGGCAGAAGGGTGCTCTGTTAGGGTCCCCTTTTTCAGTCCCCTGGCCAAGGGGAATAGACTCTTTCTTGGAGCTTTTTTGACCTTTGTCTGCTGCTGGTCCAGGGTTGGGTTGGGAGCTCCTGCACTGCCTCAGCTTGCACTTATCAGAGCCAATGAGGAAATGCACATCTCAAACTTCAAGTTCAAAGTCCCTGGACAGTCAGCTGCCTTCTTTCTACCTCTCAAAGCCTTCTTCCCACGCTTGCATGTTCAGGCTTGTTTTAGGTTGTGAGAATGAGAATCTGGGTGGATCTGGAAGTCTTCTGAGTCTGTGGTCTAATTGTTGGAAACCAGACGGACATCCAGATGGATGGAAGAGATCTCTGCCTAATATCTGACTCCTGGAGCCCCATGGCCTCTCTGGTCGTGTCTCCTGTTTTTGCTATTTTCATTGCAAATTAAATATATTTTACTGCTTGCGAAGTTCTTAACCAAGTTTCATTTTGCCCTCCAATGAATTCTATACAGAATTGTGTATGGCATTGTCCTTCCCCAGACCTAGAAATTTCAGAATAGCATACTGAACTGAAATGCCTAAATGGAATGATAAACCATGAACAGACCTCATTTTATAGTGATATGCTTAAACTGATTTTAAAAACGAAACAAAACATTAAAGCACAACTTGTACATTCTGTAAGCCTAAAGCATGCAGATCCCGCCAGTCTGTCTCTTCATGTCAAGTGCCAGTAGTGAAGACAGCATTTTGTCTTAGCCTGTAGTGTGGGACCTGCAAGAAGCCCCCAGGTAAACTCGGCCAGGGGGCAGCAGACCCTAGAAAGCCTGGCCTCGGTGTGGGGCAGGGACACAGGTACTCAACGAGCTGGAAAGTGAGAGGCTGGACAGCCTCCAGGACACATGGCAGCGGCTGGAGTGGTGAAGCCAGCCTCGGTGTGGGGCAAGGACACAGGCACTCAACGAGCTGGAAAGTGAGAGGCTGGACAGCCTCCAGGACACATGGCAGCGGCTGGAGTGGTGAAGCCAACTGGTGGCGACCTGATACCTGTAGGTAGTCAGGTGGGAGGCAGGTGGCACAGGTAAGAGCCTTACAGAAAATGCCCTGAAGCAAATGGAGAGGTCTTGGTGGGTTGTAGAGGAAGAGATCTTCCTTGGCCTAAGCTGCTGGCCACATACATGGCAGGTGCGATTCAGGAAGCAAGGAGGATGCCCCTGATAAAATCTGTGTGGTCAGAGAAAGCTGCTGCTGCCCATGTGAACTGCTGAGCCTGGGTTTCTGGGTGTCCTGAGTCATGCTGAGACACGTGGGCCCATGTGACCCCGAAGCCTGGGGGAGTAGAGGCTGGCCGTCCATCTGGATGCCCATCTGGTTTCCAACAAGAAAACCACAAGACTCAGAAGACTTCCAGATCTGCCCAGATTCTCATTCTCACAACATTAAAAATCCCCACAAACCTGAACAAGCAGGCACAGGAAGAAGGCTTTGAGAGGTAGAAAGAGGGCAGCTGACCGTCCAGGGACCTTGAACTTGAAGTTTGAGACGTGGATTTCCTCATTGCCTCTGATAATGCCTCTATAGGAAGCAGAGGTTTTTATTACCCTTTTTTTTAAAACAGGGAAAAGAATTAAGTTTCAAGAGGCTGACAACCTTAAGGAGAACAGCCAGTAAAGGCTCAACCACAATTTGAATCCAGACCTCTTAAGCGTCTTACCTTACCCAGTGGGTTGTTTGTTAAATCTTATGAGTTTCACCAACCATCAGTTTTCAGTTTCTCATCTAATTAATAGAGACCAGTTTCTTGACAGTATTTTTATCTACCTTGTATTATGTTTGTTTGTTTTTTTTGCTATGATCCTGAACAATCTCCCACTCGTTTTCACTCCTGGTACACGCCGATGGAGTTTTCAGGAACGCTTACAAGGTCTACAGCTATGCAGAAAAATTGGCTGTCTGCATATAGGGTGGAGAAAATTTCGATTTTCTCAACCTAGAGATCAGAAAGAGGAGATTGTGTCTTCAATTAGGAACAAAAGAGATTGCTCGAATATAAATATGTGTCTCATTATAAGCCTTATTGTAGCCATTTCCTGGTGATTGCTCACAGCAGGCATTTCAAGAAGGAAACCTAATTATAGCTGCAGGCATAATGGCTCGAGTACCGCTGGCATAGGCAGTTCTCCATCCAACGTCGCTATTGCATTTCATGGGGCAAATGAAAAATAATGCAGCCAACATTAAGAAATGTTTCCTGCAAGTGTTCTAGAATAAACTGTTTACATATTTTCATCTTTCCCTTCCACGGTTGTTTAAATAAAAAGAAAGTGGGGGGGGGGGGGGGTAATAACTTCACAATACGCACACGCCAAGTCTAATTTCCATCACAGTGTTACCAAACAAAGGCTGTCTTTGTCCAGAAATGCTATACCTGATGGTGTCCTGAATTGCAGATAATACAAATGTATCATTTCCACAAATATTTCATTTTCCAAGAAGTACAATGTTAAAAGGAAAATCACTCTTATGCATTTTAATTAGTGATAAATATCCCAAGGCCATTTTTCACCTAATTTTAGATAAGCATATCTAGAACATTCAGTTCTATTTTTTTTTTTTTGAAAAGCTATTTGAATGATTGTCTTTTCTAGTTCTATGTTAACTTTTGCATTTGTTTCTGCCTTAGGTGCTTGTACTTACAAGGACCATTTTTATCCTTGAAAGCAAAAGCTCCTGTTGGCGGCTTTGTTAGTTTGTAAAGCTTTACTGAGAGGATTGCAGGTTGGGAGGTTTGGCAGCCACCAGAGCCCATCCGTGCGGCCTTGTTTCTGATGTGGGACCTCAGGGGATAGCACGAGGCTTTTTCCACTTCTTGAGCTCAAAAGCTGATGTCCTCATGAAGTTCTTTGTGGAAGAGTTCAGGGCCGCATTTGGTGTAGTCCTAGCGGCCCCAGGGCTGGCAGGAAGCGGAGGGACTCAGAGACACAGACAGGCACAGAGGCCAGTGGGAGAGGCCAGCTCTTTGGCCGTTAGTGACAAGGGGATACCCAAATGAGTCTCATCATGAAACAGTATTGGTTTCAAATCCCAGAGGGTTAGCTCAGATTCAAAGCTTTTTTGCTTTCCCACTAAAAACAAATGAAACACTGCCTTTTAAATCTATTTTAATGGTGCTGGTGTTATCAACAAGAAAATTGGAGAGAGGAAGAGATAGACGCAGCCATAAATTTCCTCGACAACAGCTTCCTTATCTGCAAAATAAAGTCCGTGCAATCTGGCCTAGGAAGTCACTTCTGCTTAGCTCTTCATGATTCTGTGAATCAATAGCTATCACCATTTATAGTTATATGATGATTATTATATAATATCTATTATGTTTTGTGAAGTTTGCAGTTTCCAAAAGCACTTGCATGTTCATTTTATAAGGAGTCATATAAATTCAAAATCCGAGTCCCCAAATTTCCCTTCTCCATTTCTGAATCTTTCCAAAGAAATCTTTCCCTCCACTGATCAGTCTGGGCATGGGAGAAATATGACTGTGTTCAGGGGACTTCTGTCTCTGCGAGGGATTCTCCAGTGAAGCTCAGTTTGCCAGGCCTCAGGGCATTTCTACCAGGTTGCTCCTCTTTTTTGGGGAGAGGGGAGAGGACGTGCATGGGCTGGGAATCGAACCCGGGTTTCACGAGAATTCTACCACTGAACTACCCTTGCCCCCGCTAAGTTTCTCCTCTTTAATGCGTTCTCTGAGTGTGTTGGAGAAATGATCTTAGTGCAAACGTGGGGTCTTTAAATGAGGCTGAATGTGGGCTTTTCCTTAGCTCCTGCCAGATGCACGCATAATCCTGTCATTATTTTTATAATGAAAACAAAAAGAGTAGAAATCATGCAGGCATAGTGTTTATAAAGAGTAAAAAGCTTAATTTTATATTACTTTAAATAAGTGATTTTTAAAAGATTATTCTTTATTTTTATGATGAGGTTTCTACTCGATTCATATCTGAGTTTGGCTTATTTTAGCATTTGGTATCTGAGTACGTTAGCCCAGAATCAGTTTCACATTGTGTTTATGACTGAATGCCATGCACAGGTTGAATATTTGTTTGGGGTTCATTGACTCTTTCAATAGATCCGTTTCTTCTTTTCATTACTGTTCACAATGTAGAAAGAACACCTTTCTGCAGAGGAAATGATTCGCATTATATTTTTATCATGACTCTGACTTATCTGTGTTAATTCTGAATTGCCTTCTTCGTTGCTACTTTTCTGCACTCTCAACAACTTCCTTTTCCAACTAGAAATTATAATAGGGCATCAATCAACATCCTTTTTTTTTTTCCATGAAATAAATTTTGAAAGATCATTTAGGTTTAACGCAGAAACTTTCTTTCACTCTTACTTCATTGCTGCTCCCAGCAGCCCTGTCACCTGCAGCTCTTGCAGTCTTGTCACTTCTGCTGCATGCCCATTGCCTGCTGCACGCCCCTTTACCTACTATTTAGGGAACCTCAAGTTAGCACTGACTTCAGTTTTTCTCTTCTAGCTCATTCTAGATACTGCGGTCAGATTCCTGTTCCTGAGCCTCTGACCTCCTACAAAGTCTCCAGGGGCCTGCAATTTCTAAATAGATAAACTTCATGCAACTTCACTCAATATTAGTCTCGCGTCTACCGTTTCCATTTTTCTCTCATTCTCCTTCAGGTTTCCCCTGAATCAATATAGGCAAGTTAGGGATACCAATTACATTGCCTTCGCACGTTTTACATAGTTTTCTACCTCCATTTCTTTGTTCAAGTCCTGCCTTCCCAGAACACCTTACCCCATCCCTTCCTTATCTAGTTGCCGAAATAATCATTACAGCTGGGACCCCAGGCCACCTGTGGCTGCTGGAGCTGACCCTAATATTCTAACTCTGCAATCTTTGAATTACTCACTCTTCTTATAAAGGAACTTGCATTTCTCTTACGTAATTTCTGTATTGCATGGCAATCGCGAACTTGAGTGCTTTCTATGGGAAACCAGAAGCTCCTTCAGACAGAATTAAGATTTCTTTCTTTTGTATTTTGGGCTTGGGAAATATTTATTTTATCTTCTAAATTACCCAGATACTCAATAAACATCTCTCAAGTGGATGGTTAGATAACCAAATGAGGAAGATCATCCCAGATTGGGCAATTGTGGTTTTGAGCACTTGATCTCACTTTTCTCTTGGAAGCAGTGATGAGGTCAGTACCACTGTGAGAGAAGAACGAAAAGGGAGAGAGCTTTAGGCAAGATCCGGACATATTTAAGAACTCATGTAGCTGTGGCCACATTGTATTTAATACGAGAAGAACAGAAAATACCACTTTTCAATGTGGTTAGAAAAGGTTTAGAAACTGAAATGGGCCAGGTCAACTTGGTTTCTATGTTTTTGTTTTGTTTTGCTTTGTTCGCTACAGCATTCAGCTGTCCAGGCTCAGAACCGTAGGCTCTGGATGGTGGAAGGAGCCTGTAATTCTTATTAAAAAGGCAGTTTCGCCATACCATAAAAGCGGTCTTTGTGAAGATGTAAGATAATGTGGGGAACTAAAGCCAGGGGCCACAAGATGGCACATGTTGAAATCTTTTTAAAAGATCCTCATGCTCATTCAGTGAGCACAGGAGGCAGCTTTCGGCAAAGTGGGCTTCCCCGGTTGTCTGCAAAGGGTCCTTCGGCACGGGGGAGGGGCAGGCAGGCCGGGCTGGGCCGGGTTCTATCATCACCACAACAACAGCCTGCTCCGGGGGAGGTGACGAATTCTTCTGAAGAGTTGAGGTGCTACTTGGCGAACCACACCTCATCCTTCCTGCCTAAAGATGATATGTTCCATGTCAGTGGATTTGCCTTTTGGGTTTGCGTGTACATGATGCTTCGGGGAGCAGTGGCTGAAAATGGATAGGGGAAGAAGGAGGCTTTCTTGGTCATTTCAATGAGACAGTTTGGTGACCCTAACTCTTCTGTCATGAGGTGGTTAGTTGCTAGGTGATCTATTTTCAGATTAAGTGATTTACTTCCTTAAAAACATCACTGAAGGTGATTGCAAAATGATGTGCACTCATGCAAACGGCTACAGCAGCTATGCCATTTTGAGAGCCAAATTCAATTCACTATGAATTATAAAATTTACAGTTATTGACCAATAGGCAGCAAGAACTCTGTTATGTTATTGTGTGTCATAAGGATCACTTGATCCTTATGAATGAAGGAATTCAGAAAGGATAGAAAGCAAGCGGGAAAGACAATTCTGATATTATTATCGATATAGTATGAAATTCATGTGGTGTTTCCTTATTCATGTTTTCATTAGTCTCTTCCTTAATTAATCCCATGGGGCAGGAATTCTGTGGGTGAGGAAGATGAGGCAGGTAACTATGCATTGCCAAATCCACCCCTGGAATAAAGACCAAATCTACAAACACATCCTGACCCTTTGGCCCCTCTGAGAGGGTAGCGTTAGTCTCTGCATCACACTAAAAACTAAAACCCAAAATGAAACAGAAGGCAAGGGGCTTGGGGAGCAAAATTACAGGAGTGAACTTTCATTCTTAACATGAAGAGTAACTGTCAAGCATTTTAACTTCTCAGGCAGGTTATTAGGTGTCAAGGGAAGTTTGAGTTTCGTGAGCAACGATAGCAGGTAGCTGCCCCCATGGGTGTTGATGATACTGTAGCTGCCAAATGCAGGATTGCATTCATGAGATTCAGAGAGGTTGGGTAATTTTTCCAAAGCCACACAGCAACAAATAGTTGTCAGAGCCCTCTGTGCCAGTCATGAGGTTGACCTTGGCAACAGGCCAGCAGGAAGACACTGTAATTCTAGGAGATGCTGTCTCACCTGAGTGCCTCATGAAGATTCAGTCTAGGCGGCCCCCAGGGAGGACGCTGATGACAGCGCGACACTGACCCAGCACAGGTATAGGAGAGGCACGGGCTCGAGGAGTGAAGGGCAGCAGAGGGGCTCCCACCAGCCCCTTCCTTCCCCACAGCACGATGGGGCCAAAGGTCCAGATCCTGGGGTCATTTTGAAGAGGGAGAGAAGATGTTCAAACAAAGGTTAGGTGAATAAACCCCTTAGGAAATAAACCTGGCCAGGAGAGATATACAATTAGGTGGAAAGTGAGAGAAGGGAAAGATAGAAAAATAACTGAGGCTTGTATTTGGCTTCTGGTTGCTCTTTTCGAACAGAAAAAGGGCAAAGGAGCAGAACAATACTGGGCCCAAACTGAGATTTAAGAGGCCTTGACTTCTGTCCGCGGTAAAACACTCTCACTCAGTAAACAACACGTCCCGTGTCCCAGGTCCTGTGTCCACCCCAATGTTCCCGGCTGTTCCAGCCTGCGATGCACAGCTTTGCAAAGGGTGCCAGTTGTTTCCAAAGAGCAGCACCAACGTGGGGGTCTAAGAGGTGTGCACGCATGGCCCACACACACCTGGCACTGGGAGAACCTGCTGCTTGTGGCTGCAGCTAGTTCCGACACTGCCAGGGGAACTAGGGGCCTCCACAAAGCAGAGCTTCATTTCCTCCTGCATAAAAGCTGGTGGAGGGTCCACTCTGCTCAGAGAGGCAGGGGGTCCATCAGGCGGCCCCAGGACCTCTAGCAAGGCCCCCCCTCAAGGCTGCCCTGCTCCCTCACCACCTCTGCGCTCATGGAGTTGGGTAAGGGGGAAAGGGAGGGAAGGGACAGCCTCTCCGAGAGCTTCAGCGGGCCAACATCCTTCAGCCAGAGCCTGGCCCCACACCACACATATCTGCAAGGGACCCTGAGAGGCACAGTCTGTACTCTGAGCGGCAGCATGGTCCAGCCCAAAGCCCTATTCCTGCGGAAGGGGTGGACCAACCAGTGAAGCCAAAGCTGGTCCCTAGGAAGACTTGGCCACGCATGTGGGTTTTCTATCACTCATACTCTGTAATTTTCAACAAAACCACACTGCACTCATTTTCCCGAAAGTACGTATTAGCGTTTCCACTGTACAGACATTCTCAGTGCTTCGTTCGGCCAATGCATTCCAGGCGGCGTCCAGGCAGGCGCGGGGTGTGCTTTGCTGTGCAGCCGTCCGCCTAGGGGAAGGGGATGTCTGCTCAGCGGGACCATGCACCGTGCAGCCTTTTTGGGCCCGAGCTGACCAACGCTCGGGGACCTGTGAGGCAGGACGAGGCGGGGGCGGGGATGCAGAGAGGGAACGCAGTGCACCCTTTAGGGAGCTGAGGATGTATCACAGATTTTAAAGGATGCCCCCAAAAAGGCAAACAGAAGAGGTTGGCAGGATATAAGCATGAATTAATCCAAAGCTCAACGGTAGCTGATGATGGTTTAGACTGACTGGATAGTTACCAAGAAACCTAGAAGGAAAGATAAAAATACTGGAGGAGAAATACCTAGCAGTAGTTGGGGAAAAAGCCATGAAAACCACAGCAATTTGAAAAAGGAGAGAAAACAGGAGGTTCAGGAAAGATTTTGAGATTGGCAAGAATCCCAAGAGTCTTCAGAGACTTCAGTCCAGTAGGACCCACCAATGAGCTAATCCTCTACCCTTCATGACAGTTTTGTGTTCTTTTGCTTCGACCTTAAAAAATAAGAACATTTGCATTCTGAGGGAGTTCATCGGAGTACAGTCAGTCTTTGCAATTATACTGAGCAGCATTTCGGGGAGCGTGTGACATTTCTTATGATATTAAGAGACAGGATTTTTTGAGCTCTTTTTCTTTTTTGGGTGCATGGTCCAAGAACCGAACCTGGGTCTCCTGCGCGGAAAGCGGGCTTTCTAACCACTGAACCACTGGTGCACCCTTTGAGCTCTTTTAGACTCTATCTTTTATGTCTCTGGACATTTAGAAAGAGCTCTTTTTTCTTTCCTAAACAGCAAAAGCACCTGAGAAAATAAGACCCTTTGAATTTTTGCATGGGCCTATCCAAATATTTTTCTGCAGATTACATTTTATGAAATTTGGATTCACTAAAAAGGAACTTTATAAATACGCAAAAATGGCTTTCGTTCTGTGTACCTCACACACCTGTGTGTGCCATGAGTAAAGGTACCAAGGCCACATGAGAGAAATTTGCCTGCTTCTTGTTTTAAAATATTGCACACAAACTTTGCTGAATATATAGGAAAGTGTTGGTACTGCAGATTTTCTAGTGAGTTGGTTTTTGCTGGAATTGTAGAGAAAAATGGTGTCTACTATGACATTTGAGAAAAACCAGAAGACTTTTCTACTCAAAAGCGTTGAGTTTTAACGTCCAAAGAATTAGGATGAAAGCCTCTTTTGTCTCAGATGATGAATTCCAATCAGCCACTCTGTAAGCAGTATCTTCTGATGTGCTTTTCAAACAACCGCTAATTATGATTTTCTTCTTTTCCATAAATGGTATTAGATACTACTTACTCCAATTGTCTTTCTCTCCAGCTTGGTGTGCATGTATGTAATTGCCTTTTCATTTTTCAAACTCAGTAAGGCATGGCTGCTTATTGTCAGCATTTTTATTTTTTTGCATCTTTTTGGTGAAAATTTCATGATAGTTACCAAGTAGCTTTTTTATTATTATTATTAAAGCAGTAATCTAATTTGAAAAAATATATAGTGGTATTTGTGGGCTCATTGTGGATTATAATCTATTTCTGGAAGCTCTTGGCTGGAAAAAACAGAAACAAAAACAAAAAAAAAAAAAACAAGGGAAAGCAGTTCCAAGTTCTTGGTCAACATCTTTAAAATAAAAGGACATCATTTCCCGCCAGGAAACAATGAAGTTGGCTGACAGTAACATTCTTTTTTTAAAAAATAAATCTTCCATAGAGAACTTTTACAGACATATTTTCTCAAATAGTAGAATCAACTATACAGTGTGATTTGACTATTTCCCCTTTAAAATGGGCCAGACTGGTTGATAAAAACTGTCAATCCAGCCAGTGAGAGGCTTGAGTTTTATGGTGATAAAGTTGGAGGATGGCTAAGAGCTGGTGGGAGCAGGTCAGAGCCAGCAGACCCAGGGAAAACGTGTCCACATTTACATATGTTAATTCCCTTTAGCATGAAAAAAGAACGTTTCTTTCCACCAAAGCCTGTGCTATTAGCTAGCATGCTTTAGAAAGAGAGGTTGTGCATACTCCGCTGAACCAGAGCAAAGCACCTTCTTCTGGCACTCGACTGAAAGTTGTAAGAGCGAGCAAGGATTTAGCAGGTTCCCACTAGCCCTTTGGTTCTCCTGAGCCTTAGAGACCAGGTCTGTTCAGGAAGCCCTGATGGTTTGTTAAAAATATCAAAAATTACAGTACCCAGGGAGGGCAAGGGTAGTTCAGTGGTAGAATTCTCGCCTGCCATGCGGGAGACCATGGGCTCAATTCCCAATCCACGCACTTCCCAAAAAACAAGCAAACAAACAAAAATTCAACAAATGGTGCTGCAATAATAGGATATGCACATGGAAAAAAAATGAAATGTGAGGCCACCGTATAGCATACAGAAAAACAAAAAAAAATTAAAGTACCCAACCCAATTGTCTTTGGTAATGAAATGCTGTTTCTTCGGTCAAAATAGCCCAATTTTACCTTCTTTTTTCTGAAGCCTAGATCCTTGAATTTCGAAAGAAGTTCTCGTGAGTACCTTGCTTGTTTCCAAGAGCCCCCCCCCCCACCATCATCAGTGTAGACTAATGCAGCAAAAATAAATCAGGTGGCATTTACCTGAGAGCTTACAAGGGAAGGACACAACTAGTTCAGATGATCTGTATTTGTGGATCATACAGATCACAAATTTTGTGGCTGATACAGAACTTCATTCCAAGTTTCTTGAAAATTAATACATTTTCCATGAGAAAGAAAGTGTGAGTCAGTGAAGTGACAGAGAAAAACGAGCTGCCACATTATCACCGTTGGCAGAGAGGTAATGTGAGTTCCAGTACCTTCGGGGGAGCAGCTTTGCCTGGCTCTAGCATCTAAAGCCAGCCGCCATGCCCTGCCCTGGCTGTGCTGCCTCGGCCCCCGGAAAGCAGCTCCTGAATCTTTGCCCACCTCCAGCTAGGAGAAGCCTTCCTTGTTCTGGGTGTGCTGTGTCATGAAAAATGTGGCAAAAACACAGACATGAGGTAATCAAAATACCTGTATCACAAGAGAGGCAGGGTCATGTATCGGAAATGTTTGCTCTGCAGAGGCTGTCAGAAAACCACAAGTTATTTTATATAACTCCACTACTTTGTTGTCCTCAGGAAAGAATGAAACACACACAAACACACGTGCACACAGACACAAATGCATGTGCACATACGCGCACACAATAAACACGGATGCACAGATGCACACACATGCATGCAACACATATGCACATGCATATATGCATGATACGCACATACTCACACACACGCACATGAGCACGCCCATCCATATAACACATCCACACCTGCGCACATACCGCTGTCCTTCTTATCTGAAAACTTGTCATTGCAATAGAAGCAGGGGAGGAAAGAGCAGACCTTTGAAAAGACATTTGTTTATAATTACAGAGGGATTTGGGTCTAACCCTCTCATTGCCAAATGACTCATCATGCAATAATGGAAATTTGAGAATTAAAAATAAAATCCAACAGAACTCACTGTTCACTCCATTGATCAATGGTACCCATGGAACACTTAGTAGTTGAATAAAATATTTTTGGTTCAAAAGCCTCCTTTATCTTCTGAAATGGAAACACCAAAAGCTTGGCCTTTTCATTGCATTTCAACCCATAAACGGTGGATTTTACTTAGGGATGAGGTCTCTCATGCAATTTAAAACTCTTTTGAAGTAGTCATTTGGCAAATGCTCCCTGACTTCATTTGGAGTCAACTGGCAAGTTTCTACACTCTACCTCCCTCTCACAAGTGGAATGAAATGTCTTCAAGTTATTTTTGGTTTATTCGCGTGGTGAAGATTTGACATCAAAGTTTTGGAAGTAAAGGGAAACTCCACCTTTGGTTTTCAATGGCTGATTTAAAGATGGATAATTTGGGGGTCCCATGTGGTGCAAATCTACTCCTGGTCCAAACTGGTTCTCCTGCCTGGACAATTTGGAAACCAGCTGAGGTTGGCATGTGTGATTTAAAGAGTCCCCCCCCTTATTCCTACCTAGGTAAAGTCCAGACAGCTGTTCACCTAATACCAAGCCCCTCACTCAACCCACTCCCCCAAAAGATTAATTGACTGCATTTTTTTCATTCAAAACAAAAAATAGATAAATGGTAAATTCTCACATCTCAGATTGTGGTCATTGAATAGATGGACTTCCACGGAGAATGGGCACTTGTGTAAGGCAATAACATGGTAGCTCTGGACCATTTTTAAGAACTAGGAACATGGATGCAGTATTCCTTTGTCTCTGGAATTTGCCTAGTTCTTTTGAGTTCATAAGTGAGTTCACATCCAATTTCATTTTATTGTCAAGCTGGGAGGCTGATGTTCGAGTTTCCCCAGGGCTGTGGTTGGAGGAGCGTGAGTTCCTGCCGAAATATGTGGCACATTTCAGGGTAACTGTCAAAGCCAAGCTGTGAGTGATGGGATGGCCACACACTCCCAGATGGCCTTTGCTGTCCTTGAAGCACGTCAACCTTGCAGGCCAGCAGCCTAGAACTTCTGTCCATGGAGATGTCGTCTTGCTCTGTGCTGGGCATGGAGTCTTGGGGACCTTGGCCAGACTTCTGTCCCCGGAGCAGGGTCACCACACTCGTGGCTCTTGGGACGGTCTGTGCCTTAAATCTCTAACCCAGACCCAAGGCTGAGAGGTCACCAGTGGCCTTTTCCTCTTGATTTCCCCAATGGATGGTTCATTTGGCTGCATGGGGCCCTGCAGATGCAATTCCTTCAGTGGTGATGTCTGTCAGCAAATCCCTCCAATGTATCCCAGCAGAAATATTAGTTATTATTATGTTCTTTAACATGCTGCATTCTTGTATGAATTCATAATTGCCAATCTGCACATTCTTTTTTTAAAAAAAATGAGGCTAGCACTGCATGACAGATCTATGCTCCCTACAGACAAGAGGGACAGGCTGTGGACTCCTCCAGGGCAGAGCCTCGCCCAGCTTGGGTGCACTGTGCCTGCAAGGCCCACGGTGACCCTCTGCTGCTAGTGCATAGGTGGGAGATGGCGTCCCAGAGGCACCTGGCTTAGGGTGCCAGGCAATGAGCAGCCGTGTCCCGGGAACATCAGATCCTGTCCCAGAAACCAGATTGACCAGCGAGTGCTACTTTACTCTATCTGCCAGAGGTTTTGCACAGTACTTATTTTGTACCTCTTCCCATTTTAAATGTAAGAGGAGACTCATTGGCACATTACAAAATAAGCAATTAGTGTGGGAAAAGGAGCCACTTCTAAAGCCAACATTTCCCCAGGAAATAAAGAAGAAGTGAGCGCAGTACCTCAGAGATTCTATAAGCTCTATTTCTCTCTGCCTGCTTCCCTCCCTCTGTTTGCAGGATGAAATAGAAGATGAAAGAATCCAGATAATTGAGCCACACACCCACAGGGCCTTAGTTATCTCGGATTTTCATACAAAAATAGATGTTTGGCTTGAGTTATATCTCCAACTTCCAAGCTTTAATCATGGTCTTTTTGAGTTTTAAAAGGAGAAGAAAATTTTTTTAATGACGTGAAAGACATTTTGAGTTGCAGGCATGATGGGAAGGAGTATGTGTGTATGTGTGTGTGTGTGTGTGTGTGTGTGTGTGTGAGAGTCAGATGGGAGTGTGTGTGAGTCCAATGGGAGTGAGCGTGTGTGTGTGAATGTGAGTCTGTGGGAAGTGTATGTGTGTGTGAGTCTGACGGGAGTGAATGTTTGTGTGTGTATATGAATGTGTGAGTCTGGGAATGAGTGTGAGTCTGATGGGAGTGTGTATGCATATGTGTGTCTGTGTGAGTCCGATGGGACTGAGTGTGTGTGTGTGTGTGTGTGTGAAGAAAGGGCATATTGGTAACATGGAAATAGAAGCATACTCAACCTGTCAGTTTCACTATCATCTTGTTAAAAAACAGGCCTCCTCAAAAAAGGGTTAATTTTTGGCTTTAAGTTATACTGATTTTATGAAATTAATTAATACAAGTGTTTTTCAGGTGGTTTTGAGACATACTTTTGGAAAAAAATTCTAAGAAGACTTTTTATTTGCAAAAATAAACCTTTTGAACAAAAGACAACAAGCCTCTGAGAATGAGATGAACAGAGATGCTGGCTGAGGTTCTCATCGTTTTGTTTCAGAAGTGGTCGGTGCTTTGCACAGTATCTCAGTCTTTACCTGCGGTGCTTCTTACCTTTTTTTTTTTTTTTTTTGGCTTGAGCTACAGATATTTTTCCATTAATCCTCAGCCCAGTTTCCTGTTTTAATGTTCCAGGATTTCTTCCATCTATGCTGCATGCTGGTGCCTATGCATCAGTGCTCTGTCGTGAGTGGAATGGTATTTCTCTAGTGATTTTAGACCTAACCTAAAGCTAGATTGTTTCAAAACACACTAAGCTAATAACGCCACAAAGCTGGCTCTCAGGAAGGGCTGTGAGGTCTGGAGGAAGCTCCACTGAGAATCCCAGCTCTGTCCAGTAAATTGTCCTGTTTGGCAAGCCACCGTGTCTTTGAGTCACCATGACCTCATCTGGAAGATGAAAATAATGAACTTCCAGGGCTGGTTTGGGGATTAGATGAAATAATTTGGAAAAGCATCCAACAAAATATATTGGCAAGTTCCCAATAAGAAGAATACTCTTATTCCAAGGAAAACAATTATCTTGCAACTCAGTTTTATCGTGTTATTTTTTCTCACCATTTACAACTGAATTTTATAAGTAACTATAGTTTAAAAAGCATAAACACGGCTAGTCAGTATACAAAACTGACAGAATATTTTGTCTCTTAATGGAGAATCTTTTGTCAATTATGAAGAATATTGGTTACCTTTAAATCACCTGGATATTTATTTGGTAAAACGTCAAACCAAAATTTGAAAATATAAAGAACTTTTAATGAACATCGTCATCAAAATGTTTGCTGGATCAGAAGTAGCAACTCAATATTCACAGCATTATTTGCAGAAAGCCATGGTCTTCTAAGAGCATAAATCATCTTTACAAAAGTCTTAGGAATGTTTGGTTATGAAAAAGATGCACTTATTTGTCTGGGTATATATTTGGAGAAAAGTGAGCTTTCTAGTCTCAGTTTTCATTGTTGTAGTTCAAAAATAACTTCCTAAAGTTTTGTTGTAAAAATTGTGATTGAGAACACCATTTGGAGTGGAGATAGGTTTCGTATAGTGGAAAGAAAGTCCTTCCAGGGCTTAGGTTAACAAAACAAACATGGGCTCCTTATTTAGCCCAGTCAGGACTATGGGAATTAAAGCTGTGAAGAACTTCCTTCCAATTTCTAGGCCCAAATTGCTGGATGTTGCTATACCCCTTCTCTAAAGGTACAGTTTGTGTAGATAATATATAATCACTGCTCTTCGTAAACATTAAGGGGTTTATTTTACTATCTGCGTAAATTTTGGAAGGTTTAAATATTGTAGAGAAGGACACATTAGGGGATCAATGAGAATATAATATTATAACGATTGATGATTGATAAGATAAATTACATCTCACCATAATCCAGATTAAAGCTTTACTTTCCAACTGCAGCTTTAAGCTAAGCATCCACAGAGGGGAAAGCTCCTAAACTGGATTAGGACCTTTTCCTGTCTCCTCATTTCAGACGTAGCTGTAAGAGAGCTACATGGATTGGACTGCAGATTCTATAGGGAGAGCGTGGCTTTTATCACAGACTCAATATCCTCCCTCATTAAGTATATTTCTCCTCTCAAATCCTCACCTCCATTATCCTGCCCTGGCTGCCTCTTCATCCTCCCCCTTGTCTGCCTCAAGGACTCCTTTATCTTCCCATCCAGGTTTCTTTCACCCCTTGGGAATCTCAAATCTCCCACTCTTGATATTAAAGGCCACAGCCTCACATCCGTTAGGCAGGCGCGTGCCCTCATAGGGTCCTGCCCTTCCCGTACAAGTGGCTTATTAAAGACTTTCTTTTGAGTGAATACTAGACTTTCCCTGAAAATAGTTTTGCCTTATTTTACTTTCTCATGACAGCCTCCTCTAGCTCATAAATTTTTAAAAATTCTGTAGTTGAGGATAGTTATAAAAACCAGCTGAATAAAGATGGATCCCGAAACCTATTATTGGGTAGATACTTGGAAGATCTGAAAGCAGGGACAGGAATGGACATTTGCACACTGGTGTTTGTGGTGACAGTGCTCATGATTTGCTATGGACCGAGGTGGCCTGAGGTACACCGACTTATGAACAGAAGGGAGAACTGTGCTCTATACCTAGGACAGAATGAAGTAGTGAGGCATGCAACCAGGTGAATACGCCTTGAGGACATTATGTCGAGTGGAATAAGCTAGATATGAAAGTGGGACCAAATATCATATGGTCTCACTAATATGGACTAACTATAATGAGCAAACTCTGAAAATTGAAATCAAGAGCATAGGTTTTCGGGGGATAGAAAGTAGGCAGAGATTGGACAATTGATGATTAAGGAGTACAGAGTGTTCAATAACCCTTATTGTAAAGGTTCCTAGATTGTAAAGTCCTACAGAAGTCACATCCGTTCCTGAGTTGTAATTGCTATTTCTAAATTCTGAGGTGCTGTGCTCTTTGTGTATAACCTGTAGTCCCCCAGAATGTCAGGTATCTCTGGAACCCCTAAGATTCAGAGTTGGAGATCTACAGCTCTGAGAGTCAGCATTACCCATATAGCAATTGTTTAAAAAGCTGAAAAAGAGATCAGACTTCAATTAGAGATATGAATGAAGCACACTTGGTTAGGACTAAGGTAAATCAGAGTACAGATATTGTCTATATTTTATAAGTTCATCTTCTATGTGAGACCAAAGGAAGAGATGTTTATTTGGTCCAAAATTTAATTTTTCTGCAGCACACTAGCTTTTCTAGTTGGTTTATTAAACAACATAATTGCATGGAACCTAGATAAGGAATAAGGTTTTGTTATCCTGTACAGGTTACTGTAAAACACTGATATATTCTAGAGTATTTGTAAAGTTACCTTGAGAGACTGGGGAAAAATGTGGAACTATTAAACTTCCCCACCTTGGGAATTCCTAATATTCTTTCAGGCATTATGGACTCCCAATTAAATAAATCAAGCCCTTGATCTTCAGGCTTCTTGCCCTTATGTAACTTATTCCTACAATAGTGAAGCTAAGCTTACTGATAATTATGCTTCAGAATCATCCCCAGAGAACCTCTTTCGTTGCTCAGAGGTGGCCTCTCTTCCTAAGCCAACTCTGCACATAAACTGACTCCCCTCTCCTTCTACATGGAACATGACTCTAAGGAATATGTCTCCTTGGCGATGTAGGACATGACTTCCTGGGATGAGCCTGGCTCTGGCATCGTGGGATTGAGAGTGACTTTTTGAACAAAAGGCAGAAGAGAAATGAAACGAAAACCCGTTTCAGTGGCTAAGATATTTCAAATAGAGTAAAGAAGGGTTTTTGGAGGTTACTTTTATGCAAGCTTCAGTCAGATATTGTTAATTGCCATGTATGCCAGGCCCCAACCTACAGTATTCCTGAAAACCCTAAAGAATATCCAGGGCTCTATCTAAGACTCTATAAAAATTTATCATAGTAAGTTTATTTTTTCAGAAACTTAAGTCCTGAGTTAATTGTTCCTATGCCAGATAAGTCGTGAAACCCAGAGATTCCAGTCTCTCCAAGAATACACAATTTTATTCCTCTATTTCAAAGGGTCAACACTCCTTTCCAGCATGAAGAAGTTAAAATAGTCACTTCCCAGCTATCCCTGATATCTCAACCTGAAGGTTGAGAGAATGATCAAATGAGAGGGAGGAGGTGTAACCAAAAAATTAAGATTTAACTGAGAAATTAGGACTCATTATGTAGATATTTCATTTTAGCTTCTAGTACATTAGAACAGCTAGAAGGAAATACTTGAAATTGTTGAACTGTAATCCAGTAGCCTAGATCTTTGATATTGATTGTAAATCTATATAGCTTTTATCATGTGACCGTATGATTGTAAAAACCTTGTGACTGATATTCCCTTTATCCAGTGTATGGATAGTTGAGCAATAAAACAGACAAAAAGAAATAATAATGGGGGGATTATAAGGGGTATGGGATGTTTTGGGTTTTCTTTTTATTTGTTTTTTGAGTAGTGAAAATGCTTTAAAATTGATTGTGGTGATGAATGCACAACTATGTGATGATGCTGTGAGCTGTTGATTGTATACTTTGAGTGGATTATCTCAATAAAATTGCATTAAATAAAAAGCAGAACCTGGAACTTAATTCTCCCAACATATTAACATTCTTACTCTGGAATTAACCTTCAGGAATTTTAAGAAATTTCCTGTATCAGGCTGCCTACAGCAATAAAACATCAAAATCGTGTATTTAGACTTTGTTCATTATGTGGCAAACTTTTTCTGAAACCATTTTCCAAATATAACAGCTAAAAACAAGTACTGATCTAGATTCTGTTTAAGATAAGCCCCAGTTCTAATATTCTATGTTTTTTACCAGAATCACTACCTTGAAAAGTGAGAAAGGAAACATTGAATTGGCAAGGATTCTTGGGACCAACTTTAATTGAAGCATATTTCCTTAGGAAGAAATTGACTTAAGCTCTACTTGAATGACATGTTAATATTCAGACAGCCTTCAAGACTGCAAATTATTAGAAACAGGAAGGAAATTTGAAGTAGACAACAATTTCTAGCTCTTTTCAACAGATTGTTTGCTGAATTTTAGTTTTATATTCTGCTTTTCCTAGCTTTCCTGAAGTTGTTACATACCAGTTGTTTTTTTGTACAGGGAATTATGGCTTGGAATATGATGTTTCAGCCAGCCTTTATATAGACATCAAGAACAAGGAAAGGAAATGTCAGCTCAGTTTTACAAAAGTGTCTCATAGGATCTTAACGAAGAATGTTGGACTCTTTCAGGCAGCAGCTTCTCTCCACTTTCCATCCTTCCAAATAGTCTCCTTGGGTTCTATATCATTGTTGGCCTAATTCCCATGTTAAGGGAAGTGGGCCAGTGCCTGAAGACTTATTTAATCATGTTTCTGGCTTCCTGGGTTTATAAATTAAAAGCCAATTGATAAAATAATCCAAGGTACAGAAATTCTCACGATTAATTATCCAGATAGGAGAGTGTTCTTGAAACTTGAAGAGAATGATGTGCAGGTCTGTTTCGTGCAGTCTGCAGAAGACTGGGGAATGGAGTATATGCCTCAGATTCCCAAGCATTTTCCAAGGAAGATACACACAGTGGCCAGGCTTGAATCCATTCAGGACAGAGTCCCTAGCAATGATATTGAGGATTTGAAGGAAAACAGACACATGTGACTACAAAGAATGATATATCGTAAGTACTAGAGTGTTAGTTTGAGGTTAATTGGTAAAGGGTCTTGAAAGTGGAAGGTAAGAGAGTTATGTTTTTTTCTTAGACAATAGAAAACCCTCAAAGGTTTATGCACATGTAGAGAGATCCTAAAAATAATGTATGTGGTTGTGCTGCTTTGAAAGGATTATGTACCCTAGAAAAGCCATGTTTTAATTCTGATCCATTTTGTGGAAGCTGCCATTTTTTTTTTTTGCATGGGCAGGCACCAGGAATTGAACCCAGGTCTCCGGCATGGCAGGCGAAAACTCTGCCACTGAGCCACCGTTTCTTTTAATCCCTGTTCACTACTGTGGGTTGGAAACTTGATTAGATTATCTCCACAAGGCTGTGGCATGCCCAATTGTGGGTATTAACCTTTGATTAGAGGGAGATGTGACCCCACCCATTCCACATGGGTCTTGATTAGTTTGCTGGAATCCTTTAAAAGAGGAAGCATTTTGGAGAGAGACTGAGAGCCATGAGCTCCACAAAAGCCAAGAGTCCACACAGCCAGAGACCTTTGGAGATGACAAGGGAAAACACCACTGGGGGAGCTTGATGAAACAAGAAGCCTGAAGAGAAAGCTAGCAGACATCGTTGTGTTCACCATGTGGCTTTCCAGTTAAGAGAGAAAACCTGAACTTCATTGGCCTTTCCTGGGTGAAGGTAACCTCTTGCTGGTGCCTTAATTTGGACATTTTTGTAGACATGCTTTAATTGGGAAATTTTTACAGCCTTCGTTCTACAAACTTGCAACTTAGCGATTTTCCCTTTATAAAGCCATTCCATTTCTGGTATGTCACATTCCTGCAGCTAGCTAACTAGAACAGCGGGCACTGTGTTTGGACTAATCAGAATTCCGACGGAGCGGAGCATGAGTAAGCAGGAAGCACAGAGGACCCAGGCAATGCTGTTCCTACTGGAATATGTTAAGGAGATGGGTGAAATTGACTTTGAAAGGGGAAATTGCATGTGCTGACAGGCTCAATAATAGTACAGGTGCAAAAGGGAATTTTAAAGGGAAAATACAATAGCTCAAACCATGAGGAATGACAAAGGGGTGATACCACTTAACATGAATGGAACAATCCTGAGAACATACTGGAAAATCATTTATTGAGTTTCTGACATATTGAATGTGAAGTTATAGCCAAGCATTCGATGGAGGGTTATTTAAAAGGAGTTTAGAAATGTGGACGCTTAATGACTCTGGGTTAGAAATATACACTCGAAACTCCTCTGTGCGAGGTTATCAGGCTGAAGATGTGGATTGTGAAAAATTTCTGAGGTAGGCAAATGAGTAGAGAGAAAGATTTATAGAAAAAATCAATTTGAAAGTAGAGGAGAACTCATTCATCTTATTGAGCTCATAGCAAAGAACTATGTTCATTAAAACAAATGCATACAGTCCTTGCCTTTGAAGAATTCATAATACAATGGGAGAGAGACAGAGATTCCACAACATAAAAGTAATGTGACTAAAAGAAAGATGAACAGATAAAGAAACAAGAAACTGCTGAGAACTTGGGGTCATCACCCAAGGAAAGAGTTTCAAGAGTGACTGCTTCGTGGTCTACATACTGCAGAGAGGCTAAAAGAGAAAAAGAGTGTATCTTTTATGACTAAGCCATTGTTCACGGGGAGAAAAGTTTTATTATATGTGGGGGGGAGGCAAAAATCAGACTGTAATGAGTCCTGGGGTAGATGCTTAAGGCACCAGCTTCAGCCCTCTTGGGTGCAGAGACTGGCGTGTCACGGGTCCTCTCTAAGTACTCTAGTGTCCTTAATCGAGTAACTGAGAAGTGGACAGAAGGAGAACTGGCACCAAGAAAACAAATGAGACCCATGTTCCGGAAAGGAAGTGAGAAATGACCCTTGTAGCAACATACGGAATTGTTATAGCAGTTTGACTATTACGCGGCAGGAAATGACTCATGGTATAACTGCTGGTGGTTTGGTTGGATGGTGACAGAACAGCCCAGGTGGAAGGGAAGAGTCAAGGGGAGGACACAGCGAGACTTGGGGAGCCCAGGTGGGCACCCATCCTGGACGCCTGTTTTGGGTGCCCATTCTGGCCGACCTCCTGGTTTTGGGAGAGAAGGGAGAAAGGTGGAAACAAGCCATGACCATGTGTGCTTCAGGAATTGAGAAACAATCTTCCCAGGCCCTGCTCTGACCCCACTGAGCGTGACAGTCTCCTGGTCCTTGTCTGCCTACCTCCCTTCAGGCATAAATCGTAAATCATTATTAATCATAAATATGAAATGTACACAAAAGTACTCAGAAAAGTAAAAATGAAAATGAGAACAATGAATCTGACCCACAACTGTGAAATCCATAAAGCTCTGAAAACCAAATAGTTTTTTCATAAATGTGCCCACCAACTCACTTGCTGCCAAAATATGACCTAAACTGACATGGGGCTATTTATCTCCTTTATTTATCCCGCTTGGTATGAATACGTCTATGTTTTGTGATAAATTAGTGAGTTGGAATGCCTGCCTACAGTACACAGTACCATACTATATTTATAAATCCCCCCAAATTCTGAATTACAAATCACACCAATTACAAATCATCACACAAATGACTTTAAGGGCTTTAAATTAGGAACTATACTATTATACTACAGAAAATAACATGGTCATTTAATCTTTCATCACACAAGCCTTTCTGCTCAGAGTTTAGAAAACCTAGTGCCGGCCTTACATACTCTTCCTTATGTCTTATACGCAAACACTTGCTTCCTGGGAGCGTTGGCCCATCTCTGTAATTCTGCCATGTCTCCTTTCTCCTGCTGTGGAACCAGTACCCCACCCCTCTTAAAACTTGTTTGAGCTGACAATGGAGGAAGACACATGTTGAGTGGATCAGTTATTTTAAAAGAAGATTTAGATGTTATAAATAAACATGGTAATGAATTCAGCGCTCAACTTAATTTCAGCCTTCTGGTCTGAAGATGTGTTTGAAACATAAGGAACAGCAAGAAAGAAATGAAAAGAGCTTCAGAAGCGTGGTGCTGAAGACAGGGCATCTGGAGGCTGGAGACATCACCTATTTTCATCAGTCGAAAGATGAATTAGGTTGCACAGATAAATTAGGCTTACTTCAGGGGCAGGCCTTGTGTGTCTGAGGCTGAGACTTTAGACACAGGCTGTCTCATCCCACTCGCTAATCCATGCCTCGAGCCCCTTTCAAAGTCTGAGCCAAACTCATACCCTCAAAGATGCAATCCAATTATGCAGAGTGACCAAATGTCCTGGGTGGCTGGGGACAGTTTGGATTTATGCCTCTGTTCTAGAAATAATTCTCAAAAATTTGCTGGTCTGAAAGGTAAATGACATGGTCCCTTCACGTTCATCCCGGTAGCTGTGATGTCCTTGTTACTCCCTGGATAATGAATGCATTCTTATGTAGCCGTTGTTTGTTCATAACACAGACATACCAGATATTAGTGACTACCAGATAGAACAATGTTTTTAAGAGTATTTAGAAAGAAGTCAAGGGCTAAACCAATGTAGTGCCCGTCATTATAAACTTAAGGCTAGGGCACATCTGCTGGAAAGAAACAGTGAGAAATTCAGCTTTTCCACCCCCTATTTGAAATGTTGTATAATTAAGTGGCATGTTTGTCTTAGTAGCCAGGCATTCATTCACTAAGCAAGTTATGTCGATTTAATTATGTTCCTGAAATCTGCCAACAAAATTGAAAGGAACCAGAGCACTGACTTTCGACCCCATTTTTACCTAATTCACTGGAAAGATTCAAGCAGGAGGCTTTGGGGAAGAGAAGAAGATGGCATTTAATTGGGGAAGGAAGGCAAAGGGAAAAGGTGTGGGAGCCCTTGGAGTACCACTCAGCACTGGGCAGGGACCAGTTAGTACGTTCCCACCCACACAGGTTGCCCTCTCACCCAGAAAAAGGCTTAATGGACGTGAGCGAGCTCTTAGTCCACACCAGAGCCCCGGGGAGCTGCTGAGAAGACAGTGAGAGCATCAATTCCACTGTCTAGTCCCAAATTCCAGACACGGTCCCACAGATGGCTCTGACTCATCAGGGCATGCTTTCCGTCAGGGGCTCCGGGGGCAAGAGGAGAAGCCGTTGTGTGTGAGTGCAGTCAGCGGATGCTCTGTGTCGCGCTCGGCTGCCCCTCTGTGTGGGCAGTTGGAGGACATAGGTGTACGTAGGCTCAGGAGGTTGTCCCTGTCTCCAAACAAGGGAGAGCTGAAAGAGAATTCAGAAGAGGGGAGCTTTTGTCCTGGGTTGAGGGGTGGGGGGAGAGAAACCAGAGATTTCAACCAATAAATACCGGTGTCTGGGAATGGACAGATGATGATTTTTTTCTTTGAAGTGACTCAGAGCCCATTCCTGCTTAGTTAGGAACTAATGAAAGAGAAGCTGGGATGGGGGAGGCAAAGCTATTGATGACGTTTTCATATCTACACCAAAGCAGGCCTACAGGTGATAATGCAAAAAGAAGGAGCGTGCCTGGACTTGGAGACACAGAAAACTGAACGATTGAACACTTGGGTGAGGAAGCAAAAGGCTGACACCTCTGTTAATATTTTATCATCTGAGATAAGACCCATTACTCAGCTCAGAATGCCATCTTCACTCAGAGAATCCTGATATTTTCAGCCGAAAATATGGATAAGAAAGAGAAGTATTTTGTGACTCCTGATCTGTCACCATCAGTTCATTTATGAACTAATTTATAATTCATTTATCATCCAGTTACTCAGCAAATATTTATTGAGCATCTAATGCCAGGCACTGTTCTATTTGTTGCCAAGGAGACAGCAAATAGTGAACAAAACAAAAACGTCCCTTATGGAACTTACATTCCACTCAAGGAACTTTCCAACTTTACTTAAAATTTGTCCCAAATATCTTTAAGAAGTAGCTGTAATCTCTAGTTTAAAGTTTTTCCTTCTTTCTGTAATTTATCTCTTTTCTGCGCCCATTGTAATTCACTTTGTAAATATTTTAAAAGAAGAACAAGGTGATTTTTAAAGTCAAGTACTAACATTTAGGAGATTTCACTTTCTGTGCTGACCGCGTACCCACCTCTCATTCAGAGGAAAGCTTCACATTTCTATGGCCCAGTTTTACTGCTGAAATGCCATTTGCAGGGTTAGCAGTGTCTGGTGGTAGAGGTGGGGTAGGGGGGTAAGTGCTCCTTCTTTGGTCAGGTTTCTTAGCTCTCTGGGCAACCCTGTGTGGGCCACAAATTCCCGCTTCTTAGATAGGCTACTCAGTCCAGGCTCTACTTCCAGCCTGGAATTCCCCTCCCATCCTCCCACTGCCATTCAGTCTTTCTAAATCTTTCCCAGAAAATGGAGGAGACTCAAAGAAGGAGATGATATCTGCTGGCTTACAATTAAATATATTAATCTAAGCCTACCACTTTCCTTTGTGGTGTTCATGTTGCCATTAGGCCATAGTTGATGTTTTCCGTCAGAGATTTTGCATTTTTCCCTCTTACTTGAGGAAGGTAGAGTTTATGCAACTCAAATCGTGAGGAGAAAAAGGTGTTTGCTACTAGCAAAGAGCTGTGCTTAGAGGCAGCGTAATGTAGTGGGTGAGACCGTGGGCCATGGGGCCACACTGTCCTTGTTTAAATACCAGGCACAGCCTCCTCATCTGTCAATGGTTGTAATAAGATGACACACCCCATAGGGCTGAGGTTGGCTGTGAAGGTTTGATGAGTTTTTAGGAGCAAAGTGCGTAGAAAACTGCTTGGTACATATCAAGCCATCTTTATTAGGAATGCTGTTTCATTATGGGTGTCATGTCTAGTCAGAGACAGAGGAAGAGTAGGTCTGTATCAAGAAGACAAACGTTTCAGCCCACAGATTGGGTTAAAATTTGGAAATGGTATATCTCACCTGTGATTGCTTTGAGCAAAGATGAAAGATTCAGTATGACCCCTGACAGAAGACTAACTTTAATTAATAATATGGTCTAATAAAAATGCATAGGATTTTGAGCGTCCATTTGGACTGAGTGTCCTGTACTGTGAGTTGCCTGTTAATATCCTTTGATTAAGAGCCCATTTTGGATTGTCTTTTTCTCTTTGCCTTCTAGGATCTCTTGGGGTCTCTGGGTTTAATGGAAGGGACCCCACTCCTCTGGCATTCTCTTCCAGGTGACGAAATGCCCCCTGAGCTCACAGTCCTGGCCGCTCTGCGCACCCTCACTCTCCCCTTGGAATGAATGTCCTCCTGGTAGGCATCTGCGCCTGCTCTGAGCAGCTTCCTGGGCCTCGTCTCTTGGAGCTAGAGGAACGACATGGGCACAGGCCTGCTTTGCACCAGCAGGGACCATGGTTGGTGGGAGACCCATGCTTGTCCGGGGGTGCCAGGGACAGGAGGGGAATTCTCACTTAGGATACTGTTAAACAAAATTACCCTGCCTGCAGATCTAACAACCTGATTTCCCTTATCCTTCAGGGTCCTGGCCAGAAAGAGATGGCCACTCAAACTGGGTCTTTGAAGGGAGCTAAATAAGGGCCCATTGACAATGATGTGGGTGGGTTAGGGAAGCCAACAAGGGATGGCATGGCACCTGGCAGTTTGCAGGAACAAGAGGCATTGCTGTGCCAAGTAAGGTCTCACAGGAGAAGGAATGGGGCCGACTTCCGAAACTCAGGGTCCACGCATGAAGAATACCTGGTAGGAGCTATCTTGGTGCAGGAGACCAACCCCTATGTTGTGTACTAACTTCACTGCGTGATGCAATTTGGATGGACTCCAATCTACAACGGTGGTCACCATCAACGTCTCCACATCATAGACAGCAGAGAAGGAAAGGGAGGAAAAGAATCAGAGTCAAGTAGCAGCAAAGGGTCCCGTTGTAGACCTTCTGCAGGTGCTTGTGAGGTCTTAGGTGAGACTTTCACATCTGCTTCCGTCACCCATTCCACGTTCCCCTTAACCTCTGCCAACATCTCGGCTTGGGATGGATCCAAAATCTTCCTTTACACCCGAGCTGAACCCTTGGTGATCCTGCCTTGCTGTGTTGCCCTAATTCTCCACTGACAAGAGCTTTTAGCCAGGGAGTTCTAAGGGTGCCCCCCAACCCCCCACCCAAAGCCTCTGGGTTCCAGATATTGTCTTCTTTCTCATTGGTAATTGGGATTGATCTCTGTGACCAGCACACTGAATTCCCTTCTTTGCCTATTGGCATATTTTCTCAGGGACGTGAGAGGCCAATATGGCCAGAGGCAGGGTCAGCTTCCAATTCATCAGATCCATGAGTTCATTGTCTCTTTTCCTACTTGGGCACAAGGATGTCCACACACTCATCCCCAATCATGTCACAAGAAGAAAATATTTGTATTATAGTGAAAACGGGCACTCCCCACCTTCACCCAGTGGTTCCCAGACCGGCGCATTCTAACTTTGGGGAGCTGGTGCTCTGCGTTTGCTACCCGAGTGAATGGGTATTGACTCTGTCAAATGCCATCTCTGCATCAATCCATGCACTCATGTGATTTTTCTTCTTTAGTCTGTTAACATGGTGGATTACACTGATTTACTTTTGAGGAGTGGAACAGCCTCACGTGCCTTGAATAAACCCCACCTGATCATGGTGTGTACGTCTCTTTATGTATGCTGAACTCTACCAGCTATGATTTTGTTAAGGGTTTTTGCATCCCTTTATCATCCCTTCTTCATGACGGATACTGGTCTGTAGTTGTCTTTTATGCTGACTCGGCCTGTTTTGTGGGTGAGGTTAGAGTACTGATTTGAAACATTTTCTCTTGATACTTAGAGGTTTTGTACTGTCCTACATATTTTCATTTTTATTCAGTACAATGTGTTTCTGAAAAGTTGCCATTGGGTCTTCCCTAGACTCTTGATTATTGTGAATCATACTGTTTAGTCCCAGGGGTTTGCAGATTTTCCTGTTATCCGTCTTTTACTGATTCCTAGCTTGATGCTATTGTTATTGGAGAACACTCTTGTTTCAAATGTTTTAAATTTGTTGGGGTTTGTTTTTTGGCTCTAGATATGGTCTATCTTGGTATATATTCCATGAGTGCTTGAAAATGCTGTGTATTCTGTTTTTGTTGGTAGAGGATTTTATAAATGTTGAATAAAAACCGTTGGCTGATGGTTCTGTTCGGTTCTTTTATGTCCTTGCTGAGTTTCTGTTTGGTTGCTCTACCAGTTGTTGAGAGAAAGGTGTTTATTATGTCTTCACTTATAGTTGTGCATTTGTCTGTTTCTACTTTCAATTCTTTGAGGTTTTGCTTCACATCTTTTGCCATTCTTTTGTTTGTGTATGCACATTTAGGATTGCTATGTCTTCCTGGTGTAGTCACTGTGTTAAAGAGCCATTCTTGTTTCTTTTGTTGAATGTTCCCATGGAATACTTTTTGCCATCCTTTTACTTCCAGCCTGCTTGTATTGTTATATTTGAAGAGAATGCCTTTTAGATGGCATGCATTTAAGCTGTGTTATTTACTGCACACTGACAATTTGTATTTTTATTGGTGAATTTAGACTATGTAATGCAATTATTGATATGCTAAGGCTCAACTTTACCGTTTTATTTTTTGTTTTCTGCTTGTTTTCTCCATTTTTCATTTTTCAATTTTTTTTCTGGCCTTGGGTAACTTGAGTATTATATAGAATTCAGTTTTAATTTATCTGTAGTGTTTTTTAGTGTCTCTCTTTGTCTAGTTTCTTTTGGTGGTTTCTCTAGGTATTATATTGTGTGTCTGTGACATCACAGTGAGCTTGTGCCATCATTTGCATGTTCAAAGGAATGTAGAGACCTCGTCTCCATCTATATCTTTTTACCTCCCCCATGACAATATAATTTTCTTAAATATTTTCTCTGTGTATGCTTAAAACTACAATGGACAGTGTTAAAAAAATTGCTTCAACCATCAAATATAATTTAGAAAACTCAAGAGGATAAAGAAAGCTTACTTTTACCCATAATTTACTCTTTCTGTATTTGTTCTTCTTTCCTAATGTCCCACATTTCCTTCTTTTAACATTTCCTTTCTAAATTTATTTAGACAACTTCCACTAATGATTCTTTTAGAATAGGTCCTCTGGTGAAAAATTCTCTTAGTCTACTACATCTGAGAATATCTTGGTTTTCCCTTTCATACCTGAAATATCCAGGCATATTTACCCTGGATAAAGAATTTGTACTAATAGATCTTTGTTTTCTACACTTGAAAAATATTGTACTTCTTCCTTCTGACCTTTATGGTTTCTGATCAGAAATCTGCTTCACAAGGAAATCATGTGCTTTCCTTTTTAGGTAAAGCATCACTTCTTTCATGCTGTTTTCAAGATTTTTCTTTCTCTGAAGTTTGACTCTAATCTCTTGATGTGGATATCTTGTCTTTATCCTGTTTAGTTCACACAGCTTCTTGAATGTGAAAGGTTTTATCTTTTAACAAATTTGGGAAGTTTTCAACAATATTTCTTTTAATACCTTTTCTCTATCTTCTTTTTCCTTCTGGGACTAAAATTACATTAATGCTAAATCTTTTGTTATATCCCTAATGGTCCCTGAGGTTCTGTTCATTTTCTTTTCAGACTATTTTTTTTCTCTGTTATTTAGATTGGGTAATTTCTATTTTTCTCTCTTCAGGCTCACTGATTCTTTCTGCTGTTTTCTCCATTGTGCTGTTAAGCTTTAAAACCTTTGTCAGGTAATTCTAACATACCTGTCATTTTAGTAGTGCTATCTACTGATTGTCATTTTTCATTCAAGTTGATAGATTCCTGGTTCTTGATATGAGAGGTCATTTTCAATTGAAATATAGACATTTTGTTATGAGATTGTGTTATGAGATTCTGGATCTTATTTAAATATCATGTTTCAGAAGGGCTCCTCAGACACTGCTCCAATGGGTAAAGGGGCCGTAGCCTCATTGCTGCCAGCTGGGGAGGGAAGGACAGGTTCTGTTGGCACCTGGGTGTTTGATGGGCCTTGCCTGCCAAGTGAGGCTGGCAGCTCGGACTCTTCATTGAACTCTGCTGACGTCGCCCTGGCTGAGAGAAGGAAGGCCACTTGGCTACTATTTGCTACACAGCTTCCTTGGACACTGTGAAAGTGGCCTTGGGACAGCTGAGTGGGGCTGGAGTCCTGCCTCTCCTCTCAGCCTCCCCTGGCACCTTCCCAGGAGGGAGCAGCGATGCATCATGTCTGGCAGGAAGTGGAAGTGCAGTTGGTCCCCAAGACACTGCAAGGGTGGGGCAAAGTGTTAGTGGAATCAAACCATCTCCATATGTCTCCTAAGTAAGGGATGGTTTCTCCAGTGAACTTATCATTGTTGGCAGACAGAGGTCAAGCCAAGAGTAGGTGACCTTGCATCTAAATTATCCACTTGGCTTCCTATAGTTTTAAATTAATCAGATAATTGACAAATCATGACTCCCAATACTTTCCATTATGTAGACATAGCTATTTCATCTGTGAAACGAAAGGCTGTTTTGTTTCTATATTCTTAACTGGGTGGCTGGCACACACTTCCAAAACATCTGAAGAGAAAATATGGAGCATATTTTATTATTTATCATAGTGTCCTTCTGTCTCTTGTTGTCACTTAGAACAAATACCCATATTGAATGTTGATTTTCTCTACTGTCTCTTCTACTATTTGATTTAGCTTGAAACAGGATATCTATTGAACTCATGATGTTTATCTTCAATTTAAAGTAAGAAAATTATGATTTAATAAAATTCCTTTATGAATCATACATTTTTCCCCAATTGTTTATACCTAAGTTTCAAAATATCACCCACATCTTAGAGAAAGAGGGGAGTGACTAACAAAAGGCCTTTGTATCTGGATTAGGGCCTATAATCTTCAACAAAAGTCCAAATTTTAATGTTCACAATCACAAGCATTTTGTACTTACTAACTAAAAAATATGTGGAAATCACATAAAATAAACTCCTAGAACAACTTCATTCCATAGAGAATAAGATTTATATTTTAAGAACAAAAAAATCATAAGTGGCTATTGGCTTTTTTCTCTTATTCCTTTGGGGTATTACAATCAGACATTGAATAAACAGAGAAAGTTCTGTTTATTCTGAATCTCATTATCTGTCTTAAAGTTCAACTCATTTTCTTACTGGAGTTAGGACTATATTAAGACAGATGAAATTCTTGGTTTTAATAGTAACACTGAGCTTTTCAGTAATTAAACATCAACGTCAGCATGCAGCACTCGTGCACATTACTCGAGCTCCAAGTTAAAAAAAAATGTAACGTTTTATATGTGCAACACTTTGTGTTTTCTCTTAGTTATGTTTAGCGATGGATTAGAGGTAACATCAAGACTTCCTTCCTCATTTTTTAATAAAAAAATATTTCTAATGCTGAAAATATGTTAAACTTTCTTCTGATTCCTTAAAATTTGATATATCAGATTTTATTAGCCTTATATTGGAAGTAACAAAATGTAATTTGCAAAATCCCAATCATAATAAATTCTTGAAAATATCTTTTTATTTAGTTCATTACTGCAAAGCTGATGTACTTAAAGTTGAGAACCAGTGATATAACAATCAGTGACATTGTAACTTGCCTGGTATATTAATTTCTAGATTATGGATTACTGAACCTTGGTATTCAATAATTTAAGGACTTATTTCTCTTACTCTATAGAAATAAACACAGTTTATTTTTTTATTTTATTTATTTATTTTTTTTAACTATTTTTATTATAAAAGTCTGGTCCTGGCACTGTGGGATTGATGACACTTTCCAGACCAAGGTGGGAAAGGAGGTATAATAAAATAAGGCATAAGTGGCCAAGAAAGATCAAATAGAGTCAAGAGGCCATTGTGAAGGTTGCTCCAATGCAAGCCTCAATTAGTGCTAATTGCCATGGTTTGCTGAGCCCCAACCAACATCATTCCTATTTTTAAGATATAAATCAAAATAATTGGTTGAGTCCATAAGAACAAAATAAAGAGGGAAGAAAAGACCAAATACATTTTTTACTTTAAGCAGATTGACAAAGGAGCACAAATCAGATGTGATTTTGAATTCTGTCTCTGTCGAGGTCTGTAAGTTGATCTTGACCAACTAAACTTTTAAACTGTCAAATGTGCTAACCATATCTTCACCAAGTGGTTATTGAGATGATTGGATGAAGTTCATGGTGAGTGCTCAATAAATAAGTAGTGGCCCATAAAATTATTGCTAGCTCTGTATAAATAAAAGAGCTAAGTTTCATGACTGCTTTTTTTTTTTCTGGTGGATTTTACTGTAGTAAAAGAATTGATGAGTACATTCCTTAGCGTGTTTACCCTTGATCAGTCAGACCGGAATTAACATGATTAAACAGACTAATATTGGTGAAGTCTGTCAACACTGTTATGAAGGAAAGTAAGGAAGAACTAAGATCTTTTTAAAAGTGTTAATTGTTTTTTCCTCAAGTGTTCATTGATTTCGGATTTCTGGGTAATTATAAAAAGGCAGTGATCAAGACTCTCAAATTCTTTATTCTTGGGTATTTTTCAATTAAAATTTCCTAGGCCTCTGGTTTGTTGAGCTTGTAAAGCTTTAAGCAAATGCTGTGAAAGCACATATCAGTATTTGCCTCAAGATTTTGGTTTGCTTTGAGCCTTTAAGAAATCAATTCCTTAATAAATGTCACCACTTTGAAAAGTGATCAGAGTAAATTTTCCCTTAAAGAGAACACCAAATGAATTGTAGCCCCTGAAGAGCAAAAGGCAAGGATGAGATTCCCAAGCACTGGTCTTTTTCTTACAATAAAACGGGGGGCTTGCCAAGGTCTGAAAAGATAGCATTTGAGTGTTGGAAGTTCTGTTAACACATGACGAGTAGCTGCTGGTGACACCAAAATGCCTCTCCATGCGCCTTCCTCTCCAGACATTTACCTAACCTGGCTCTCCCCAGAACAGAGTGGAGAGAATGGATATTTTGCATTGCTTCCAACTTCTCATGGTTCTTCTATTTGGTGTGATCCCTTCAGCTTGGGGCATTCTACACCAATCCCAAGGCACTTGGGAAGAACTAGTTATGTGGTTAATTTTTTATTTTTGCTTTGATGCCTCATTTTAACATGAGAACAGAGATCTCACAGCCTCGTGCACCCAGGCCCTGAAGTCTGGGCCTTTCCTGCTGACGGCCCACCCATCCATCGCCCACGGCCATGTCCCTGTGGAGGGAACTCAATGAAGGCTCACAGTTTTACATAGGCTGTAAGGTCCAGAAGGAACTTTTTTCCTTTACCAAATACTTCAGCATCACACAATGGATTCTACTTTGCACTGTAACTGTTTTCCTGATGTAATTGTCATCACCTTGCGAGTAAAGACCCTGTTTTAGTATTATTTTCCTGAAATGCCTAGTGCCATTGTCTAATGTGCAGTTGGTTCTCAGTAAATTGAGATCTAATTGAGAATGAAATGTAGACTGCTTTGGCCATATGTGTGTTGTCAATGGAAACACCAAGACAGCCCAAATACCTCTGGACCAGCTGCTGCAAAATTCTAACGACATTGGCATGGGGAAAACTCAATAGCACTGACAATGGTGCACATCAGTAGTCCAATAGAGTGGTGACAAGTGGGAATGTGTCACTTAGTGGCTTCAGTTATGTATGCAGAAAGTTTCATCCTCACTTTCGAGGGACATGAAGATGCCAGCCACTTCTTATAAGAAGTCCAAAATAGACACTTACTATGAAAATTTTTTTGTTTAAAAATTGTGTTAAAGCTACGAGTTATTAAAGAAAAAAAGCTACGAGTTATAAATGCATCTGGGCTATCTCATTTCTTTCCTTTCTGATTTAATTCCAATGTCTCTTAATCAGTTCCAAAAAAATAGTGAACATCTGTTTCTCAGCCATTCTGTAATGCACAAAGTGGGGTTGAGAAGGATTATCCAGATTTCTGACCAATTTAAGCAAGAGTCCATGTGATACATCAGAGAGCTCTGGACAGAAGTCTGGGAAACTTGAAGAAAAACAATCCATGACCACAAGAGATAAGATAAGTTAGGTATCTGAACTCTTAGATAAAAATAACGGTCTGAGCCTTGGAGTGTTTTATTTTTCACTAAAGATAAAGAGATAAAGACCAGCTTCCTACAACAAGCTTACCCCTGGGAGGGAGAAAATGGTGGTTTAAACAAGAGTGATGCATCAGACACTTTTTCCATTTGGGGAAAATCTGTGGTCATATGCTGAAATTCCAGTGATTTGGGGAGGTAAATGTAAATTTCCAGATGCCTATGGTTTTTCTTTAAAATTTCCGACTTGCTGACCTTGTTTGCATCACCCAGGGGTGCTCCTGCTGCCCCCTTTCTCATCAGATTCCCTTTCTTTCCATTATTCTGGGGTTTTTTCTTTGCATGGGCAGGCACCAGGAATCAAACCCGGGTCTCTGGCATGGCAGGCGAGAACTCTGTCTGCTGAGCCACCATGGCCCACCCTCTCTGTTTTTTTATTGCACTTCTTTCTCCTGTTATCCTGAGGTTGAGTAGGAAGGCTGCGGCTGAGCAAGGCAGAGGCAGACACCGAGAGAACAGTGGGGGTGAGCAGCTCCATGGAGGAAGAATCTGACGCTTCAGCTGCCTGTCTCTTTAGGCACAATGGGATATTTTAATGCCCTTTGCTGAAAGGGAGCTCTCAACTTTTAAGTCCTCGAGGATATGGGAGCAGCTCTCTGGCTCTGAACCCATCATTCGCTGTGCCCAGTGGGAGAGATGCCAGTGAGGATGCAACGAGGCACTTCTATGGAGCCGGCCCAAACAACTGACAACTTCAGCTTAATGTAGTGCAAACCACTGTGTGACCGCTGAACTTGTGAACCAAAAGAGAGTGGAGAAGCAAGGAAGATGCTTTTTCAGCAGCTCTCCCCCTACAGCAGTGCAATGGAGATAAACTCAAGAGACTAGGTAATAAGAAAATGTAGCAAAACTATGAGGAAGAGGTGGGTTTTGAGTATTTATTATGTTTTAAATGGAATTTATTTAACTGTAGGTTTATACAATTTATTTTTTATTAGTTCTTGTGTTTAACATCCAACTCTCAAAATTCCTGCTGTTAGATGACTCCATGTCTAGTCCACGCTTTCGCTAATTCTGCAATAATCAATTGTGCATTAATTCTTCAACCATAATATGCTCAGAGTGAATGACGTTATCCAAATTTAAACTCCATAACTTGAATGCTACGTGTAAGAGATTTATCCTGGGACCTAAATATATTAGAAAAGTGACACTTTGCAATGAGAGAAGAGATCTCTGTGTAAGTAAATGATAGCAACAAACTAACCACAATTGGGCCTGCAAAACAGGACATTGTTTAATATATTTTAGGTGCAACAAATGCAAAAGTTCTGTAATATCACGCAAGAGTTATTAAAGTCCTTGTCAACTAAAAACAAAATAAACTCTGCCTGACATCTTTTCACTCGTTTATCAAAGTTTTAGGAAGTACTGTGTAGGCACTGTTCGCTAAGGAGTAAATGAGTGTAGAAGGAGAGAGGCAATTCCACAATGATGCATGCCTTGGTGAAGAGCACAGTTGCTGCAGGACACAGAACACTGGACTTGGAAGACGCCTGCTAATGCCTCTTCCCGGAATATCAACATTCATTTAAACTCACCATCACAGCACCACCCACTCCCCCGGCTCTGACACCACCAGAAAATCTGTAGGTAGACAAGAGCAGAACATCAGAGAGCCAGAGCAGGAGAAGAACCCAGCATAGTTTACACAAAGAACACACTCCAACATCAAAGCCAGCGGGCATCCTGCCTCATGCCAGCGCTGATGGAGAGTTGGTGGCAAGTGCAAACCTTCTCTATGAGCAAATCCCAGGAGGAAGGGAGCCCTTCTCCTCTGAGGATGAGCAAGGAGTGAGGCAAAAATGCGCAGACACAGATATGCTCAGAGTCCAAGAAGAACCACGTGAGGATATATGAGATGGCAAGGCACCTCTTGTTTGGCCGGAGTGTGTTTTTTGATATATTTTAAACAAAAAAAGAATACAGAGGTGACTTATTTCCAGAAGACTATGTCTCTGAAATTTTCTGTTATCTTATAAAAAATCCAGTTTGCCTGAAGGACCAGAATCATGTGCACTCGAAACGTCATGGCCCTGCCAAAGCATCTCTGTTCATGTCTGGGATTTGGTCTGAGAAGACGTCTGGGGAAGCCTTGACTTTTGTCCTTGGATAGAGCCTAACATCATTGTGTAATCACTTTCTGCATAGATGTTTGGGGAAATCAACTATTTTTCCATGTGTCTAATTTGGCTGTTTTCATTCTCTTCCCTCAGAGGATAATAAAGTACCTTGATCTAAATGCTCGGGGAGTGAGTCATTTTTTTTAATTCAGCAAAGTTTTCTTCATTATATCTTTCATTATTGTTTCTGGTTCAAATTTTCTATTTCCCCACAGGAACATCTGTAATTCTTAGTTTGCAAATTTTCCTCCATTCTCCATTTATGTTGTCATTTTCAACCCAATTTCCTTTTCCTATAAATTCTAGAGGATCTTCTTATTTGTTGCCTACATTATAATTTTATTTCTTTGAAAGATTGAGTCTTCTATTTCTGCGGCCAGGCTGACTTTTGATTCTGCTACACGTGGTTTCCTTTGCAATCCTCAAGTTACCTTGGTTAACATCTATTCCACACAACTGCCCAAACCGATCACTCATTTGGAAGGTTTTTCCAGCTCACCTCTTGTCATGGATTGAATGGTATTTCTCCAAAACATACGTTCATATCCTCCCCTCTGGCTCAGAGAATGTGGTCCAATTTGAAAAATGGAGTCTTGAAGACATTTTAATTAAAATGAGGTCAACTTAGATTAGAGTCCTAAGCCAATGTGAGCAAGTGTCTAGAAGGAGAGGAAGTCTGGATACAGTGAGTAGGAGAGAACGAGAAGATGCCACTTGATGGAGATGAGGTGGAGCTGGGCTAGGGACAGCTGGAGCCCTTCGGGGAACCCCCAGGCTTTGGAGGGAACAGGGCCCCTGCATCTCCACCTCAGGCTTCAGCCTCCAAAACTATGAACCATGAAATAGTTGTTTTGAGCCATCCAGTTTGTAGTACTTTGCTAGGGTAACCCCCCAAGCTAAACCAATTCTTCTTTGTCGTCTATTTGCATTTCAAACTGTCTTCAAAACTATAATTGCACCATCTAATCTAATTGTATAAAAATTTAAATGACTATCTATAGTCAATAAGTTAGAGTATTAAACATCTTTTTTTTTTTTTTTGCAACTCTAATGAAAAGATCTGAATGCTAATGACTAATTCTCTGTACTTTCTCTATTATTGCATTCTCCTTCCTTTTTTGGATGCAGACAAACTGTTGATCCAAGCACATTCCCAAATTAGAAGCACAAAATACCATTCAGATAAGTCCATTTACACTGTGTTCTGCAAAGTAGTTTGGATTTTCTCACACCCAGTAAAATCTATGACTTAGAAATGTGGGAAAATAGCTTGCACTTTTGAAATTCATTAGAAAAGCAATTTGCTTTTCGTTTGGACTCAACATGAACACTCTAGCACAACAGTTTTTTTTTCCCCCTACCTTTTATTTTTTCTTTTTCAAGGGAAAAAATATGAAAATTTAGTGGAACTGAAATCCTGATCATTTAGCAGCTGTTCAAAATTATGCATAAAAACAAGCACATATTCATCAAATATTATGATACAGTGGAAAATATTTTTGTCATGACCTCTTGATAAAAAGTGGATAAATGCATACTTTCCCCCTTATTTTATTAAGTCCTTTTTTTTCCCATCTTCCTTCTTTCATATCCAAGGGGCATCTCTTTCTTCACCCAACTAACCTCTGCCCCTCTTGGTCCTGAGGGTAGCACCAGCCTCGCCCTCTCCCTTGGGTGGTCAAGAGCACGGGTTTCGTGGTCAGACAGTCAGATGCACGTGCTGCCTCCGTAGGTCATGACATGTGTCACCAAGGCCATCATTTCCTCGTCAGGAGCTAGCCAGATTCTACTGTAAAGTGAGAAGAGCCATGCCTGACAATGGCTAAAGGAACAGGGGTGCACAGGAGCTGAGGAGCTCATCATCTCTTCCTAGTGCCCTCGGAAACTTGCCGCGTCTCACACTTCCTCTTCCAGTTCTTCCATATGCACCTCCTCACTGGACTTTTCCTTTCTGCCTTCAAGTGACTAAGGTCTTTACTCCCTTGAAGAAAAGCCTTCATGATCTCCTTTCTGCAAATGTCCATCCTGTGTGTATTCCATTCGTGAACACTTGGCACCTCCGATTATCCCTTTTTTGCACACAGGGCTGTATAATGCTCTGCTATTACTGTGGTAATAAATCACCACCAGCTTAGGGGCTTGAAGTAACACACAGTCTGGACACCAGAAGTCTTTTGGTTGCTTGCTTTAGGAACAGAGGATTCCTAAAGTAACAGAATTAATCTATCTACTATTTCGAAATATGCTACATGTCAACATGGGTCTAGCCCAGAGTCTGTTCTTATTACACAGTGTTTTAATATCTTCTTATTCTCATTCCCTAACCAATTTCTGATCTTTGCCCTTCAGTCAACTGCTGAATTCTGTTAAAGGTATTAACATTTCATTGCATGCATTCTTACAAAATGTGTACTTTTAATTTTATAAACTTATACTTTTAAATTATGTTAATGATTTCATGGTATATGTAACATCCCTTTTTTTCTTTTTCTCGTTTTACTACGCGCCATGTATTTTAATGATCTCTATGCATTGCTGTGAATCCAGGAAATCTGTTGCTTGTAAATGCTGCTACCTCCTGGCTGGCACCTCTTAACTTTTACCCACTCCCCTGGGACAGACCAAGTGGCCCAAATCTTGATCACCAAACACCAAACATAATTCTGCATGAGCGCTTTGTTCATGTCCCTTATGTGTGGGCTAGTGTGGGGATTCCTTCAGCATGTAAACCCGGAATCTGAGCTGCTAGGTAGTACCGTATATTTCATTAGCGTAAGTCATCCCAGGCTGACCCCCGTGGTGGCTGCAGTGCACCCAGAAAGGTGCAAGCGTCCCTTTTTCCACCTTGCCACTGACGCTTGCCATTCCCCCAATTTCTCACCTCTTTTTTTCCAGTCTGGTAGACTTATAGTAATATCTAGCTGCTGTTTTAATTTATTTATTTAAATGCATAAATGTGCATTTACTTAATTACCACTGATTTGAATACTACTCCATTGCCTGGAAGATTCTGGGTTTCTTTTTCTCCAAGTTACTGCTACAGAAGTTCATCCATTTACCCTTTCTTTGTACTGATGTTCCTGTCCTCTTCACATTGACATGCCTGAGCGTCTTATATGTTCTAGATGTTAACCTCCGATTGTTTTCAGACCTGAAAATCTCTTTGTCAATTTTCTTATCTGTCTACTAAATTTATCCAACCATCCTCTATTATACAGATACCCTTGATTCTGTATATTCATATTCAATGATTTTTGCCACGGGGTTTGTACTTATGAGATTACTTCAGGAAGACTCACATGGCCTGAGGCACAGGGATGGCCCCCTGAATTGTCTTCTATTAGCACTGTTGTTCACTTCTGCAGTCACCTCCACTATATTTGCAGATAAGGATCTATCACATTTTTCTACTTATAATGAGCTGATTTTCCCAATGCCATCAGCTACTCTACCCATCGGTCTGTCTCATCACCTGTGCTCAGTCGATAATGTTCTCGTCTCTTTCCAAGATCCGCTTCCCTTTCTTTGTCCCTGTGTCTGTTGCTACCCCAGGATCCCCTTGGGTAACTACCAGTGCTTTGCCGTTTGCCCTGAAGCTGTGTCAACCCTCTCTCTCTTTATTTGCCTCAGTGTGGACAGCAGGATTAGCTAGTCAACAACATCTGTTCCTTCCCCAAATTGTTAAAGTATGCTTAGAGCTTTTCTCAAAATATGCAACTGGAATTTTGATTGCATTAAATTTAAAGATTAATCTGCTGAGAATTATCATCTTTCTTCCATAAAATCAATATGCAATATCTCTGTATTCATGCCCATTGCTATATCCCTTATTAGATGCCTTTTATTTTAAAAAATCACAGAGGTCTTGAATGTTCCCATAAGTTAAATCTAGATCCTTACAGATTTGGTTGTCTTTATGGATATCCTTCTTTGTTGTTGTTATAATTTCTGATAAACTTGTATTTAATTAGAAAGTTTTCTACTTACGTCCTTTCTTTGCTCTTGTTTGTTCATTTGTATGTTTTTTAAATCACGTGTTTGGTTCTGTGGGCCCTGAAGCCCTCGTACAGTTGTGGGTTTGATGGGTGGAGGGCGTGTGGGCTGCACGGTCCCGTGGCAGCCTCTGCACCTTTTTCCTTTTCTCCGAGTATGTTCTTCCGCATCAGTGCTGTTCCCCGGAAGTTTCCACCATGACGGAGATACTTCCTGCCTCATCAAATGTCAGCCATCAGCAAATGCCAGGTGCCTATTCAGCACATGATACATGACGAAAGGGGACTGAGTGATAGATTTTTACCTTCATTTAATTTTAATTAATTTTCATTGAAATTAAATTGCCAAATGTGTCTAGTAGCTACCACATTGGACCCTGAAGTTCTGAACTATCTTCCTAAGAGATCTATTTGTTGATAAACAAACAAACAAGAAAAAACTGAATTTCCAGGCCAAATCTAGGCATAGTAATATATATGACTATTATACATATCTACTAGTGCATGTCAAAGTCACCTAAACTGAGGTGATTACTAGTTATTTGCCTTGAGATCTATTTCTTCTCCCTGCAGTACTCAGCTCAATGACAGCCATGACCCTGTTTTGAGATAAGAACCCAGCTATTATTTCTACTTTTCCCTTCCCTATTTGCCATTCATAGGTGTTTTCCAATATCTAAATGATATCTTCTAAATATTTCTTCATCTTCCCTGTCACTAGCTGAGTTGACATCCCTTTGCCTCTTTTGGAAGGTAGCCTGATAAACTGATCCTGAGTGACTCCTTCTAGTTCATTTTCCACTTTACTGGCAGGCTTGTTTTTGTTTTTTGTTTTGTTTTTTTTTTTACTTTTTTATTGTATAGTATAACATATATACAAAGCAAAGACATAAAAAAGCCATAGTTTTCAAAGCACTCTTCAACCAGTGGTAACAGGACAGATCTCAGAGTTTGTCATGGTCTCCATACCATCCTCTCGTGTTTTTCCTTATAGCTGCTGCAGAATATAGGAGACTAGAGGGCTTTAATATTTTTTTTATCATCACAATTGGCTTTTTCCTTCCTTTTTTGTAAAAAAATAACAAATACACAAAAAAGTTATAAATTTCATAAAAATAAATAATAGGGGGAACAAATGTTAAAATAAATTCAGTTTGAAATAGTGGTAAATGAAAGCGAGGGGTAAGGGGTATGGTATGTATAGTCTTTTTTTCCTCTATTATCATTTTATTTCTTTTTCTGTTGTCTTTTTATTTCTTTTTCTAAATCGATGCAAATGTACTAAGAAATGATGAATATGCAACTATGTGATGATATTAAGAATTACTGATTATATATGTAGAATGGAATGATATCTAAATGTTTTATTTGTTAATTTTTTTAATTAATAAAAAAACTTTTAAAAAAAGCTATAAATTTCAAAGCACAGCGCCACAATTAGTTGTAGAACGTATTTCAGAGTTTGACATGGGTTACAATTCCACAGTTTTAGGTCTTTACTTCTGACTGCTCTGAAATACTGGAAATTAAAAGAGACATCAATTTAATGATTCAGCATTCATATTCATTTGTTAAATCCTATCGTCTCTGTATAACTCCACCATCACCTTTGATCTTTCCCTCCCTTTCTTTAAGGGGGTTTGGGCTATGGCCATTCTAAATTTTTCATAATGGAAGGGGCTGTCACTACTATGGGGTAGGGAGATGGAACTATCTGATGTTCTGGAGAGGCTGGGCTAGGTTTCAGGACTTAACTGGACCAGAGACCCTTCTGGAGGTTGTAGGTTTCTGGAAAGTTACTCTAGTGCCTAGAACCTTGTGGAATCTTATATATTGCCCTACATGTTCTTTAAGATTGGCTGGAATGGTCCTGGTTTGGGGTTGGCAGGTTATGATAGGTGGCAAGATCTGCCTGTAGCTTGCATAAGAACAACCTCCAGAGTAGCCTTTTGACTCTATTTGAACTCGCTCTGCCATTGATACTTTATTATTTACACTTCTTTTCTCCTTTTTGTTCAGGATGTAATTGCTGATCCCATGGTGCCAGGTCCGATTCATCCCTGGGAGTCCTCTCCCACATTGCCAGGGAGACTCTTACCCCTGGATGTCATGTCCCGTGTAGCGGGGAGGGCAATGGTTTCACTTCAGAGTTGGGCTTGGAGAGACTGAGGTCACATCTGAGCAACCACAGAGGTCCTCCAGAAGTAACTCTTAGGTACGTGGCAGGCTTATTTTTGAAAGGAACATCTATTTTCATATTTATTTGTTTAAACAACATTTGTTGGGAACCCATTTTCTGCTCAGTCTGATCTTGGAACTACGTCCTTGGTCAATTCTTTGAGGATGCAGAGTCATCCATTTACAAGAATAAACATTTCCTTCTATTTTCTGCCTAGTAGACACAATCTTTCCTTTTTTCAGAGTTTACGATCTCAAGGGTGAAAGAGAGATACATGTTTGAAAACTATAATTTGATTAATCTATAACTAAAACAAAGATTAATGTATCACTGCAAACTCCTTTCTGCTATTGCGTGCATGACAGAACTTTCTCATTCCTCTGGTGTGACTTTCCGTAAACCAAAATTTCTTTTTTCCCCTTTTCTTAACTAAAAGAAAAACCATGCACACAAAACTCATGTATCGTTCCTGTATTCCAACAGACACAGGTCAATTCTTTCCAATTTTGAGACCACTTCCTTACAAATAATTTTGAAATTTGAAACATATACAAATATTGCTATGTCAATAGGAACTTTAAAAAGGCATACATACCAAAAAAAATTTTAAAAAGCATGCATACCTATCAGAAATCACAAGAGCCAAAGGAGATGGCTTAATCTCTTAAATTAGTAATTGCTGAATTCTTGGCATATCTCCAAGGAGATTTTTTACTGTAATGTAACTAATGTAGAATATTATTTTATTTCAAATATAAAATTATATCATAATGTTTCCTATTCTCCCTGTCTTTCCAGGGACTCCCCCCAATTCCCGATGTGCTTTATTCTGATGATGTTGCCACCATGCCCCCACCTTGAGGATCGTTCTCTAATTCCACGGTTCACAACCGGAGCTGATTTCAGCCCCAGAGGACTATTTGGCACTGTCGGGACAAGTTCTTGGTCGTCACTGTGGCAGATGGGAACGTTCCTGGCATCTGGCGCGTAGAGGTCAGGTGCTGCTTAACAACCCACAGCACATAACGAAGAATGATCTGATCCCAAATGTCAAAGTGCAGAGATTGAGAAACCCCAGTGTGATGGGATCAAATCCACATTGAGGCTTGCAGAGACAGAGCGAGGTGTCTCTGAGAGCAAAGTGAACATCCCTAGAGATGAAGGGGCTGCAGGTCTGCAGCATGCATAGAGCACCTGGGGGTCTTGTGGAAACTGCAGTTGAGGCCTGGCATTCTGTATTTCCAGACGCTCCAGCTGACCCTGATGCTGTCAGCCTGGAGTCCATGTCTTGAGCAGCCAGGACCTAGGACGAGTCTGCCAGAAACTGCAAGGAACCTCCGAGAAAGGGCCTAAGAGAGGGACAGTTCATTATGACTCAATAGCAACCTGGGATATCTATGGTAACTTTAAGTTTTGAACTAAATTTTTGCTTATGTAAATATAATTCTCATTATAAAAGTTATGCATAAAGTTCTTAAAAGGCAAATAGTTTTAGAAAACTTTCATGAGGCGTAACAGTCCCATGACTTCTGCCCACTCACGACTCCTACTCTATGCAATCAGTGGAGCAAGTCCAGCGAATTCTTCAGACACTTAAATATGTATTACCCAGTTATTTGATGATATTTCTCTATATATATATATTTTTTCTTTTGATTTAAGATATCTAATTATTTTGTTCAATAGAAAATAAAGATTAAACTCTTAAAGCCCAGTCTTTCCCCTTCCCACATGCATTTACTTTCCCTTACCCTCATTCTCCTAGAGTTACACTCTAATTTCTATTAAACTGATATCCCATAGTTTACTATACTGTGAATATAGAACTGTAATTCAGAGTCAAACGTTTGACCATGATTACTTTTCTTCAATTAAATTTCATGTTGCATGGAATTATTGTCTCTTTTTTTCTTAGCTTGGTTTTATCTGTACAGAATTAATCTGTAAATTCTGTGACAGAGTCACGCCTCTTCTCTCAGTACATACAGACATATGAAATGTTTCATCTGTTTCTCCTTTCTCAAGGAGAGGGCTGACCTGGAGCCCTCTACTCTCATACTCCATCGAGACAGGCTATTCCCCAGGCCTGTCGCAGAGCGATTACTCCAGATCTGCTCTCACCATCTATGGGAGGTCTCTGCTCTCTCCTGTGCTTCCTGCTTCTTGACTCCATGTCTTCCTCTTCATGGTTAATTTCCTTGTAACATCTAACACATCATGGTCACTTCTTAACAAAGAGGGCACAGAAGGAGGTTGTCTTGAGGGTTTCGTTGCTTTCCCTTTTATGGAGGGTTTGGCAGGGTGTAGCATTCTGGGCTGTAAGGCACAGAATTTCTGATTGTGAGCACTGCTTCATTGTCTGCGAGATCCTGATAAAACTGTTGGGAAATCCAGTTCTCTTGGGATTTTGCTTCTCAAGCCCCTCTGGACCTTGGTGACATGATCAGCCTACTCCTAGCTGGGGTTTTAGGAAGGAAAGGAGCTGACTTTGGTGTAGTAAGTGTGTCAAGTTCCCCATTAGAAGGAAAACTTACTCTCTGAACTCCCATATGCTGGGATCTTCATATATACAATGCCATTTATTCTCTTCAGTAATTTCAAGGTAAGATAAGTGTACTCAGAGGAACATAGCGATTTATCTTTAAAAGGGAGTACCAGAAAATGGATGGACTAGCCTAAAAGATTCTCGGTATGAGAAGAAATAGAGCATTCAGAACACAAGGAGGCAGTTCTGTCTCTCCTCTGTGTGGTCATGACTGCTCTCGGTTCTGATCAACTCAATGGGGGAAGTTTGGACTTTCATTCATTGCTCCAGCTGATTGAGAGATTTGGGGGGACCATTTCTTTGTCCTTGGCTTCATAAACTCCTCTGATAGGGACTTGTTGAACTAGAACAGAATCTCTGTAGAAAAACCATCAATACATGTTTGCCTTTTCTTTAGTACAGTGACAATTTTCTGGGGAATGAGGGTGAGGTTAAGGGATGTGTCCAAGGGAAAATATTACTACCGCTCCTGCCTCTACCACATCAGTGGATATGGACCTAAATTCCCATTAGCCATCAGTAACCATACAAGTGATGTTTCTTGAGGGAAACTTTTATGGTGCAGGAAAAGAAAAATCACCCAATCTAAGAGCGTCAGAAGAGCAAGGCAGAAAACTGCCCATCCTAAATTTGGAGTAAAATTGATGTTTGAGGAATAATGGAACAAAAGTTCTTCATTGTAGGTGCAGCAGTTTGGAGAAAGCACATTCACTGTGCAAAGCCCTTGCTAGAGAGATAAGAAACCAAGGGACGGCGGGTGTATGCCCATGGGCCATCACTGAGGTCCATCAGGGAAATGCCTGTGAGCCCAGATGCATTTCACTGCCCAGTAAGACTCTCCAGGGCTTGTGTCTCACCTACAATTCTTTCTTCCTTGTAGGCTTCACAATTTCCAAGTGACTCTCCCAGGAGTGGAACCCATGAGCAAAAGGTTTAAACTAAAAACTTAATCACTGACAATATGACCCAAACACTTGAAATGTATGATTTTATCCTGTTTCATTTTCTTTCTCTCTGACATTTTAGACCCAAAAGCACTCTTAAAAGTTCAACTGTCCCAGGTGTTTGAATGCTAAAACTTCTCTCAATGTATTTTTTATTTGGTCAAGGATATTCCAATTTTCCTTCAGCTGTGTAGACACTTTCATGATGATATTTGTATGGAAAATAAAATGTGATTTCCATTGGCTACCAGTACATCATTGGTTTAAATGTATTATGATTCAAGAGATAGATCTCAGCTACTGGACTATTATCTTGATATAATAATGTCTTTTTTTTTTTTGGTGGCCTAAAAATTAAAAAAATAAAAATTCTAACCTCAAAGTAGGATGAAGAAAATTTCCTATATTCTGGTCCAGCAAAAGTGGCTGGAAATCTTTGTATGGCTTTTGAAAACCCTCAGAAACATAATTAATTCATGCATGCAAGGGAAAAATCGGAAACAAATTATTTTGTCCAAACCACACATTACATGCTATTCCCATCATGATTTTTGTACTTTAAAATGGTGGCTGAAAAAAAAATATGGAGAATGTGGGTTATATAAAGACTACAGGTTATATAATAAACAAGGAACAATTTAAAGGTACACAACGAAGTGGTAATCTTAATTTGAAGTCAAAAAGTGATGGTCTAGTCTCACTTTTGCTCCTACAACTGGTCATTTCACACTTTATCATGGATGGTTGTCTCATGTCAATGAAGATTCAAGTGAATCAAAACCTTAATGAGACCACCCTCCCCCTCTCTGCGTGGGACATGACTCCCAGGGGTGTGGACCTTCCTGGCAACGTGGGACAGAGATCCTGGAGTGAGCTGAGACTCAGCATCAAGGGATTGAGAAAAACCCTACAATGAGCTGAGAATTAACATCAAGGGATTGAGAGAACCTTCTTGACCAAAAGGGGGATGAGTGAAATGAGACAAAGTGTCAATGGCTGAGAGATTCCAAACAGAGTCGAGAGGTTATCCTGGAGGTTATTCTTACGCATTAAGTAGCTATCACCTTGTTGTTCAAGATGTAGTGGAGGGGCTGGAGGAAACTGCCTGAAAATGTAGAGCTGTGTTCCAGTAGCCATGTTTCTGAGGATGATTGAACAATGATATAGCTTTCACAATGTGACTGTGTGATTGTGAAAACCTTGTGTCTGATGCTCCTTCTATCTACCATATCAACAGACGAATAGAACATATGGAATAAAAATAAATAATAGGGGGAACAAATGTTAAAATAAATTTAGTTTGAAATGCTAGTGGTAAATGAAAGCGAGGGGTAAGGGTTATGGTATGTATAGTCTTTTTTTTTCTGTTATCGTTTTATTTCTTTTTCTGTTGTCTTTTTATTTCTTTTTCTAAATCAATGCAAATGTTCTAAGAAATGATGAATATGAAACTATGTGATGATATTAAGAATTACTGATTATATATGTAGAATGGAATGATATGTTAATATTTTTGTTTGTTTGTTGTTAATTTTTTTAAATTAATAAATAAAAAAGGAAAAAAAAACCTTAGTGAGAAGTCAAGGTGACATGGACGTCCTGGAGAAGTTAGAGCCTCCTTTCATTCCTAACAGCACAAAGACCTTTTAGCACACCACCTCACTAAGCATTTCCTTCTCAATTTCTTTTACCGCTTTCCAGAATTTTTGTTCAAAATTTAAAGCATGAAGGAGTTAAAGCTTGTTTTTACAGATAATAGCTAATATCCCAAATGTAGATGATGAATCTCTAGGCTCACGTGTGTCTCATATCACTCGCCTTCTTTTTACATTTACTTCTCTTCTTACTGAAATATCAGCGCGGTTCTCTCTATTAAACTGTGTCAACAATGAAAATGCCTTCAACTGGTATTTTTGTTGTAAGTAAAATTCTATTTCCCCTCACACTTTAAAGATATCACTCCCTTCCCTTGTCTTTCGGCCTGGATTTGTTGCCAATAAAAAGCTTGCTGTCAGCCTAATGGTATCTTTTTATGGAGTCTGTGTATTATCTTTGTGATTTGTAGCTGTATGTTCAGCAGTTTCATTCTGTAGTTTAAATGTAAATTTTTTTTTATATCTGGAACTTGGAATCCATTTTAATTCTGAAGATACATCTCTCTTCATTTCTAGAAAAGTCCCCACTATTTTCACCTTGCAAATAGTTTCTTAATTACTCTAATTTCTTCATCTGAAGCAGCCATGCGATGTATATTGGACTCTCAGTCTATTTCCTAAAGGAATATAGACATCTATAATTTCCTTTTTTTCTCAGTGCTGTGTTCTAGTGAATCATTATTCCCTTCGTACTTCATAGACTTCAACACATCATTGATTATAAGGTGCACTGTTATTTTATATATTACTAAGGAAAAAATGCTACAATTAAATTGCAGCTGTGCTTTCTTTATTGAATGTTTATGTTATACTTGTAAAAAATAACTTTTTTGGAGGTATTACACATGGATTTTGGTAATTTGTCACTTTTGAATATACATAAAAATGTGAACAAAACTGATTGGTTTAAGGTGGTCATAAAGTTTGTAACATTCAGAGTTCACTTCCTCTATTTCACCTACTTCTGCAGAGTCATCAATATTTGTCTTCCTCTCCATGTCAGCCTATGCTGTGCCCGTTGCCAAGTAGTTTTGGAGTGTTTTTCTTTAAACTGTGCTTTCCTTTGCCACTAGAATTTTTTTCACAGTTCCTCAAACCCATTCTGCCCATTTTCATTCCTCATCTTACCGGAAATTGTCAACAGAATGTTTTTAAGTAAATTATTGACTCCAACAGAACTTACATGACTTGTTGATGGAAATACTGAGAAGTCGGTTGGAAGGGTCTGGTCATACCACCAGGAGTAAAAACAGTGGCTAAGTTTTGAGAATTGATGCTTTATTTCTTTCGTGCAGTGTTACAAAATGCATTGCAATCTCAGATATTTTACAGGTAATGTGCTGTTTGTTCCAGAAAACTTTCAGCCAGCCCTCCACTGACTCAGCCATCCTCTCTCTCTCTCTTTTGGTGCGCACACAATAGCATCTTTGGGGAAGTTCTTATTTTCAGAGGTGTATTGTATATTCAAATAATGGTAACAACTTCCTGCCATCAATTATTCGTGGATCCCAGTGAAATGCTGATTATTGTCCTTCAGGGTCAAGAGCTGGTTCTCATTGGCACCTTAGCCTTGACAGGATAATTTTGAGACATATTGAAGGACAAAGGGGTGTCATCTGTTTCTCGTAGTTGATAAAATTCATGATTCCATTTTTCCTGCAATTGAATTACGTGGCAGGAGAAGTTCAACCCCAATTCTGGAAATTGATGTTCGGCACCTTCATAGCAGCCATGGCAAGATATGAATTAATTGCATCAGCCAACCATGCTTTGAAATCTCTTTCCATCTATTCTAGGTGCAGGGCTTTCCACAGGTTTTATAAGTTTCACAAAATGGGGGTGCCTCTTTATGGAAAACATAACATTAGGAATGGTCCACTGGAAGAGGTCTTCACAAACTTTAAGCTTCATTAACTTTGCCATAAATATGCCCTGCTTTGGGGTTTGGCACTTTCTCCAGCTTTTGTTTGCAATCAAAGTAAGTGAAGATTCATGTTAGGAGTATTTCCCTTACGTAAACCCTTAAAGGATTTTGTTCTGTTTTGTACGGAAATGTGGAATTGTGGCTATTCTTTCTGCAATATCTGCTCTGGTCACAGCAAATTTACTGGATTTATTTTGAAGCTATTTTACATGGCAGTTAGATGAAACATGTGCAGTACAAACAATGCATGTAAACCCAACAGAACAGATGTTAGCAGGTGTTCAGGTAAGGTGATAATCATCTCACACTAAGGGCTGCCCAGTGGATGGAAATTCTAAGATGCATCTTGATTTCAGAGACATTAAAATGTCGAAGATACGTGTGTTTTCAGACTGACAAATATGAGAAATCTGTGTTGGGTTTACTGGTTTTATTCTATTGAATTTTTTTATTTGAGTGACTGCATTTACAGTTTTATTGAGAGACAATACACATACCATAAAGTGAACCATTTAAAGTGTACACCAAATGGTTTTCAGTCCAGGTGCAGGCTTGTGCACCATCACCATAATCTAATTTCAGAACATTTCCATCATGCAAAAGAAACCTTGTACCCATTAGCAGCCCCCTTCCAGTTCCCCAGACCCTACCTCCCCCATTTAATGAGTATTTTTTTTTTTTTTGGTGGGGGGGGGGGCATGGTCTGGGAATTGAACCCGGGTCTTCCGCGTGACAAGCAGGCACTCTAACTACCGAACCAGCCTTGTATCCAACGGCTGTTTTCATTAAAACATTTTTAATTTGATCGATTGTTTATCCACTTTGTTTATGTTTTATTTCTGCCTATTTTTGTTTTCTAACTTGTTGCCTAAGTTTATAACTATCTTTAACTGTTTGAAGATTAGACTCTGATTGGCCTATTTTATGGAATTTCCTCCCTGGTGATTTTTCTGGTTTTACTTTCAGCCTCAGTTCTCACCCTGTTTTGGGACGTGGCTGTGTGCAGGCCCCTCTGGTGTGAATGTGTGTTTCCCCCGCTGCTCCTTGAGGTCACCCTGACATCTCTGATAGTCGTGGAGCTTGGTCTTGGGCTGCCAGCTTTGTGGCTTATCTGGAGACAATATTGATGATTGCAGAGCCAGGCTTCCAACCTGGGGTGGAATGTGTGAGGGGGTGGGGTGGGAGGGGCTGGCCAATCCCTGGGGGCAAGGCCCCTCTGCTTCTCTGGTTGGAAAGGTAGAATTATCTATGCCATTGCCCTCAGGACAATCTGTCACTTCCTTTAGTCCTAAGAAAAGGATCCTTATCTCAGACTCTGGTATCAAACAAGGGGCTGATTCCCATTGCAAGTTGGGGGAACTTCTCTTGCTTTCAGACCTGGAATTGAGCTCAGTAGGTCTCAGCTGCAGCTTCAGGGACCATCTTAAATTTCCATCCCGTTTTTGTTTGTGATGATATTTATCTTGTTATCTTGAGATATTTATAGCTCTACTTTTTTGTTTGAAGTGTTATCTATTAATGCTGTGTGTTTTATCTCTCGCTAAGTGGTTTGTGTTAGCCTGGGAATCTGTTGTTGGATCCTCAGATCCATTCTCTAAAATATGATCTTGACTATAAAACAGAAAAGTTTTTAAGCAGTCATATGACTGGGGAGCTACAAATCTCCTGATTGTCTATACAGTGTTTTAGATCTGCAAACGTGTTGATACATTTGAAGAATAATGTCTTTGATTTTTTTTTTTTAAGTCTGCTTATAGGTTTTGGCTTTGGGATGTTGGAAAATGAGTATCTTTGTAAATCTTTATGTGCCGCCTTGGCAGGCGTGGTGTCATTTAAAATAAGAATGTGTAAGATAAGAATTTGCCAAGATGCTGTTCTAGTAACCTGAACTAGTGAAGATTTGGGGAAAAAAAACCAGTAGCAATCAAAGTGGAGTATGATGAAGCTAAGCGAGAAGAGGAAGGAATTATTGGCTAACCTAGGACTGAAGATTATGACTGTTCATTTATTTTTATTTTTTTTTGCATGGGCAGGCACCAGGAACTGAACCCAGGTCTTGGGCATGGCAGTCGAGAACTCTGCCACTGAGCCACCGTGACCTGCCCAGATTATGGCTGTTAAAAGACCGATTTCATTAGGTGAAGGCCAAGAAAAAAAGCTAACATTTCTGAAGGCCCAGTATACATCAGAGAATGCACTATGAGCTTCCTGCACAGTGCCTTAGCAGAACTGAAATATTTACATTATCTCAAATCAAACATGAATAATCTCAGTTCCTCAAAGATGAGAAGTAGACACAGGTGTTTCAGGGCTGACACCAGATAACCAGGTTTTAATGCCCAACTTATTTCACTATTCCATGCAGCCTTAAAAAACTTACGTTTTCCAAAGATAACTTCTCTGAACATCCTAGAATGCGTCCCCTGTTTGGTGCGTTATTCTGTCACATCCATGGCCCTTTCCAAAGCAGTGCTTGACTTACGTTTCCCACTTTTGGACACCAGGACACCCCCTCATGAGTGCAAGAGCACACATCCCAGCAAGGAAGAGTGGCTTATAGCTGGAAAATGTCCAGGTCTTCTTCCAAGGTGCAAGTTAACCCGATCTGGAGACCAGTTTTGGAATATTTTGCATTTTTTCAGCCAGGACCAGGGCCAAAGACATTAAACCCAGCATGTTACCAAACAAAAGCACAAACTCAGTCTGTTTGCACAAACTTTTCCTAAGCCTCATCATTCCCACCTTTGGCAAAGCTGTATCCTTTTCTTTCTGGCTTAATCTTTCATGGAATCTTTTCTGGTAACGGTAACCAAAAGTGTTTCTTCTCCTTCCTACTTGTTCTAGCTGATGTAGCTAGTGAAAGTTTTGGCACTTAATTATGACTTCTCTCTCGTGTTGTTTAAGAGACATCATATTTGTCCTTCTTCTCATCTTGATTGTAATGAACTTTAAAAATTGAGGTGCAGTTGCAAGTGGTAAAATACCCCAAGTTTGAGCATATAGTTTGACAGCTTTTACAAATGTATATTCCCCCAACCGAGACTGACTATTTTATCACCCTGCAAAACTTCCTTGGCCCCTCTCTGTTCATTCCTCCCTGTACCCACTCACAGATAACCACTAATCAGCTTTCTGTCTCTATGAAATCTCCTAGAATTTTCCATAAATGAATTATTAGGCAAATATATGCCCCCTTTTAAAGAAATTTGTCCTCTTTCACCCCTTGTAATGGTTGGAGATTTATTTCTATTGTAGTATGTGTCAGTAATTTGTGCGGAGTAATACTCCATTTTATGGTTGTACTGTGTTTTGTTCATCTACTAACTTGTTAATGATCATTGGATTATTTCCAGTTTATGACATAAAAATGCTGTGAACATTTAGGTACAAGTCTTTGTATGGACATACGTTACATGTGGGTAATAGCAAGTAGTGAAATGGCTGGGTTAAATGGTAGGTATACATTCAACTTTTTAAGAAATTGCCAAAATATTTTCCAAAGTCATTTTACTGTTTACCTTCCCACTGACAGTAGATCAGAATTTCCTCTTTCGTTTTTGCCAGTCTTTTTAATTTTAGCCATTCTGATGTTAAGTAGAGGCACTCACTGTAGTTTTAATGTGCATTTCCATGACAGCTGATGATGATAACATTTTTTCATGTGCTTATTGGCCATTCATTTATCTTCTTTAGTGAAGTGTCTGTTCTAATTTTTTGCTTATTTATTTACTGGATTGTTTCTTTATTATTAAACTCTGAGAGTTCTTTATCTATTTGAGCTACAAATTCTTTGTCTTATATGTGTCTTGCAAATATTTCTGACGGTTTCTAGGATTTTTTTTTTTTTTTTTGGTCTTTCAAGGATAAGAGGTTATTTTTTCTTCTTGTGTGGGCTATGCTGTTATATGTTTTCTTCTAGCTATGATTCCACCATTATTTGTTGAAAAGACTATTTTCTCTATTTAATCGACTTTGAACCATTGTGAAATTCAATTCGGCTTGCAATATATGATTTCATGACTTTGACATTATGAAGTGTTCCCTTTTATCCCTGGTATCTTAGTCTCCTAGCTACAATCATGAACATCACAAAACGGGTTGGCTTAAGCAATGGGAACTTATCCGCTCTCAATTTTGAGGCTAGGTGAAGCCCAAAATCGATGCATCATCAAGGTGACACTTTGTGCCAGAAGTCTGTGCTGCTCTGGGGATGGCTGCCAGTAATCTTGGGTTCTTCTTTACAAGAAAAAATCTTGGGTTTTGTTTTACAGTTTATATGTTATATTTACATTACGGTTTTATAAATGGCATACACTTGTGCTTTACTTTTATATCCTGACACTCGTAGGGTTTCTCATTTGAATCTTTTTAAACTTATCACTGTGTAAGAGTATACCATTTCACATATACAGTAAGAAACTTACAATGACATATTTCCATTTTTCTCTCACTATACTTTATGCAATTATTGGCACAATTTTTTCTTCCTCATATATTGTAAATGACATAATAACATATGACTTTTTAATCTTTCTAAAAGTTTTTAGGATTTTGTCATTATCATTGCTTTCCAGTAATTTGATTGTGATGTGTCTTGGTGTTAACTATTTTGTTTATTTTACTATGGTTTATCGAACTTATTGGATCTGTGGATGTATAGTTTCAAACATATTAGAAAATTTACTGCTGTTATTTCTTCAAATATTTTTTTCTATCCCCCCTTACCTACCCACTCCAAATCTTCTGAGATGTTTGTTACTGACTTATATGTGAGACCACTTGCTTTTGGCCCACTGGCCACTGAGGTCACTCCATTTTTTTCCTCTCCTTATTTCTTTCATTTGTGTTAGTCTCTATTGTCCTGTCTTCAAATTCACTGACCTTTCCTTCTGCGTTGTCTAGTCTACAATTTATCCCATCAGGAATTTTATGTTTTTAACTATTTATTTTTATGCTTTAATTTTTAAATAGCTTTATTTCTCTCCTCATGATATTTAGTTTTTTCTTTATATCCTTAAGTAAGTTGTGTTAATTCCTTCATCTATTTAATTTCTAGATCTGGTTCTATTGACTGATTATTTTACTGGTGACAAGTCACCCTTTCCTGCTTTTTGGTAGGTCTAGCAATTTTTGATTAGGTACTGGATTTTGAAATGTTATGTATTGAGTGTCTCAATTTTTGTCTTCCTTTAAAGAATTTTAAACTTTATCTAAGAGGGAATTAATTTACTTATGGATCACTCTCATCTTTCTGAGCCTTGATTTTAAGCTTTTATACGACATGTCTGGACTAGCCTTATTCTAGGAATAATTGTCCTACTCCTATAGAATGACCCTTTTGGGGTTTCTACTGACAGCCCTGGGTGATAATTAATTAAGGTGGAGAGATTAGTAAAATTGATAAGTAAAATCGATTTCCCTGACAGTAAGACCAATGCTTCCTGTTCACTGTGTAGCCTCCTGGGTGATCATTGCTTTAACTAATTGAGTATTCTCCAGGCTGTATGTTAAACCCACGTCATTATTGAATCCTGTTAACTAGTTTGCCATATCAGGTGTCCTTAGGGCAGAGGTCAGGTGCGACTTGTCTACACCCCCAGCATCTGGCAGCTAACTAATGTTTTAGGATGGAAGAGCTAAGGTGCAAAATATTAAGTGCAACCAGGCCAGGTGCAGGAGCCAGCTGTGATCCCAGGTTGCCACTCCTGCCCTCAGACCCTAACTGCTTCCGTCTTCCACATACTTCTGATAAAGTAAGCCAGTGGGTTTGCACTCTTTCTACAAGACTGTCGTCTCCCCACAAGGGTTGTGGCTTCTATCCCTTCCTACCCCTCTCTTCCTCCCTCGCTTCTTTCATAGACAAGAAGCCGTCGGGGACGGTGGATATCAGAGGTGACCATGCCAACATTTTTATTTAAAAATTATGCATTCAATTAACAAACTTTTATTTGGGATCCACAGTATATAAGACATAAAGTTCGTACCTGATGATAAATATCTGAATAAACGAAAACAGCAGACAATTGCAGGTTCTTACTATGTGCCAGCACTTTTCTAAGAACTGTCCATGTCTGATCACAGAATCCTCACAGCAACTCTGAGAGATCTGCCATCTCTATTCCATAGATAAGGAAGCTGAGGCACAGAGAGGCTGAGTGACTCAGTCACACGGCGGAGGAGTGGTAGAGCTGGCATTTGCTGAGCTCCGGACTCTAAGTCTTAACCCTCACAGCACAGTTCCTCTCCATAAAACGTGGATGGTAGTCTACAAAGACCCCGCAGTTTAAGGAAAAAAACAGCTACAGCGCAACAACACCCCACTTTGTGGGGGCGCTTATATAAACACGTGCAAGGATGAGGAGAGGGGGTAGCTAAGAGTCCTCAAGGAAGCATGAGGGGGATAGGCTCGGCCTGCTGGAGTCCCTCATTGCTACTTAACTGTATACACATAAAGTGTTCACAGAACTGTACACACGTCTCCTTGTGCATTCTAGGGGAATTGTGGAGAAGGTATGAAGAGAATTAACAATATAATAGAACACTCTAGTAATGTTCTTCCTTGAAGAAAATGTCTTTTGTGCTTTAAATAACATAACTCATGGAGAGAAGTTGAATATTTCCACGTCATCAGCAGGAACAGGGCAGTGCCACATTACAGCATATTTACGCTATTGTTATATTGTAAGGGTGGGAGCTGGAGAGGTTGGTTAATATCTCTTCTTTTCAGGTTTCAAGCAAATTGGGAAATAAACGCAAAGTCAGATGTGGAGCTTGGCTGGAGAGTGTGGCTTGGACCAACAGGGCCATGGCTGAGTGTGTGGCCGCACTCCCACGGATAACCCTGCGGGGGACAGGGGGCAGCCCTGCAGGGGGTGGGCAGCCCTGAAGGGTGGTGGGCAGCCCTGCAAGGGGGAGGGCAGCCCTGCAGGAGGGGGCAGTGCTGCAAGGTGGGGGGCAGCCCTGCAGTGGGGTGGAAGCCCTGCAGGAGGGGGCAGCCCTGCAGTGTGGGGGGCAGCGCAGCAGGGTGGGGGACACCCTTGCAGGGTGGAGGGCAGCTCTGCCAGGGGGTGGGCAGTCCTGCAGGGTGGGGGGCAGCTCTGCAGGAAGGGGCAACCCTGCAGGGGGAGGGGCAACCCTGTAGGGTGGAGGGCAGCCCTGCTGGGGGGTGGGCAGCCCTGCAAGGGGGTGGCAGCACTGCAGAGTGGGGGGCAGCCCTGCAGGGTGGAGGGCAGCCCTGCTGGGGGGTAGGCAGCCGTGCAGAGTGGGAGGCTACCATGAACTGACGACTGCCTGTGGGTGAGAAGCAGATGCAAGCTCCCTGTGAAACCAAGGAGCATGGCCGGGCACTAGCATCATCCACCTCCCCAGCCTCATGTCATACTGCTTCCACAGGAGCACTGAGCCAGCGGTGGCGAGGGGTAAAGGCCTCTTCTCCAAGAGCACAGGAGCCCACGGACACCCTGGGAGGCTGGGGGGGGGGGGGGGGGCAGGCAACAGCTCCCTTCCAGTGTCTGTCCTGTCCTGGGCCTTGCTTTCATAGTTAAGTATTTCAAATGATTTTGAGGTTTTAAAAAGTTAAAACATCAGGATAGTTGTTATTTGCTGTGCCTTCTTATTTTGTAGCAATGGATATCATGGCAAGTTATTTTTTTCCCCTAAATTGCGTATAATTAAAAACTATCTTTTTTTATAATTAAAATGCTTTTACTGACAATCTTTTGGCCATTTTAAGGGAGAAGAGGTAAGTATTATGAGTCTGAAACCTAAGAGGAAACTCAGATGTTTACATAACTAAGTTTACAGCTCAAAATTTGGCACATTTAAGATGGCAGTTAAATGGCACAGCTTAGAGTGCCGTGGGTCACATTCCACAAGCCATAACATGGGGTATTTGGGGTTCAGATAACCATGGACCAAAGTCTTTAAAATAGCATTAAGACCCATGTTCATAATTACAGGAAAAGAAGAAAGAGTCCTTAAATGTCGGAAGGACATAAATCTGACTTCCAAATCTTTTTCCATATTATATATATATGTACATACGTATACATATACACATTCAGTTTAAATGGTTCTAAAGTGCCACGCTGCCAAGATTCCTGTGTCAATCACCACCTCAATAAATTACTTATCTAAAAATATCTCTTTCCTGTTTATCTTCCACTAAGGCAATAAATCATATGCATGGTTACTTTTTTCCTCCCAGTTTTGAATCCCTTATCACCACATAGCTTGAATACAGAGCTTATTAGGATGAAATGGCTTTGTCATGTTTAGAAATTCACCATAACTTCTGAGCAGATGGGTTTGATCTGAGAAGACTGCCTGGGCCTGTCAAGAGAGGGAGCAAATCAAATACAGATCAAAGAGCATGCTCTTTACCAGGTGATAGGGTTCGCAGGACAGGCTGCTGGGCTTGGAGAGGTGAGCGAAGGCGAGCACAGAGATGGTCTCTGCCTTCAAGGGGAAACTAACTGACGGGGTAGGAGGTGAGGCACAGCATGTGGACAGGAAAAAGAAGCAAGAGAAAGCAGCCTGGGCTTCTCAAGGAGGAAGGTCGTGTCCACATGGGCAAATTACCACCTCCCATAATGTTAGAAGAAGGTATTTTGGAATACCTGGGATGGTGAATTTACGTGTGAATTGAATCCCTACAGAACCACAGTTATAGTGAAAATTATGTTCTTGACCTCATTTTGGGTGAGAAGGGAACTAAGGCACCTTGAAAGGGAAAGCTTACAAATTCATTGGTTGTTTAATGCATGCACTCGCCGGTTCAGCATTCCAAGGTTTACTGGACACCTGCCACGACTGTTCTAGGTGTCAGAGATATGAAGGAGGTTAATAAATTGTGTTCACTGTCGTCAAAAAGGCTCACAACTGGTCTTAGAGAAGGACAAGCTCAGTCATGCAATGGGGACCAGCAGCGTTGCAGGTAGGTACCACAAAGGGAATTTAGCTATTGGTACGTTAATATAATACTAAATGCTCATAGAAGCATCCTACCCAAGACTGACATTAATACTTTCAGGAAAACTGTTGCAGGTCAGGGGATGGAAGGGCCAAGGAGGAGCCGCTTCTGAGGTGACAAGGATGGGCGCCATCTTGATTTGAGTGCATCTCAACCTCTCCTCAGGGCATCTCAACCCTTCAGGACAGCGAGGCCTTCCCACCCTCCAAAATTCTTTTTGAAACAGAAGTGCTCCTCAGAGGAGCAGTACATTCATATATTACTTAGAAACACCAATGCCTTGGCAGTGCTTTGGAAAGAATTGGCTAGGTGGTTCAGAATAAGAATGGAAACAAAACTAGGCTTCCAAAGGAGGGCACGGGGGCACTGAGAGAACAGATAAAGGTGCCATTTATCCGTGACTTATTTCAGTGTCCTGTGAGGAAAATAAGACAACAATCAGTAGTTAGGAAATGCCGAAATAAATGAGGGTGTCATCATATAAATTCATAGGATGCTATTTTAGAGGTAGAATTATTATCAGAGAAAGATGTTTGTCCATGATGTTATAAAGTGAAAGAAGAGTGCCACATTACAATTGTATATTTTGTTAAAATATATGTATACACTGTGATGACAAAAAAATTGAAAATATATAGACCCAAAATGTGGTAACTGAACAGTTGAATGAATTTATGATTGACTTTTAAAAAATGTTCTGCCAATTTTGGGGCCATGTATTACTTTTGTATTTTATTTTTCACCATTTTAGACTTTCTGTTGAAGTACAATATACATATACAAAGTTCAAAGTCATCAGTGTACAGATCAGTCAGCTTTTCACAAGTTGGAAGCAGCCAAGTACCCAGCACTCAAATTAAGATGGTGCCCATCCTCATCACCTCAGAAGCAGCTCCTCCTTGGCCCTTCCATCCCCTGGCCTGCAACAGTTTTCCTGAAGGTATTAATGTCAGTCTTGGGTAGGATGCTTCTATGAGCATTTAGTATTGTATTAATGTACCAATAGCTAAATTCCCTTTGTGGTTATTCCCACACATGTGGAGTGCACAAAATTCTGAATATTTAATAGACTCAGTGTTAGTGAATGTCCTTTGCAAACTTAAAATACCTCATGTGAATGCTCACTTTGTTTCAAATTGCTCTGACCTGGTGAACAAAGATGATGAAGTTACTTTGCTTAGGATTTTCTTCCTTTCTTTTTAACCTGACTTTTATATGTTTTGCACAATGTCAGTTGTTCATGTAGCTCACAGAATTTAGCAGAATGCAACTGGAGGTTACTTATATGCTGGCTTTTCCCTGTTCCAACCCAGTGACCAGAGATTTGGCCATTTTCCTCTAAGTGGTAACTGGCCTTGCAGGATTACAGTTTAGTTTGGATGCTCTTTCATTAAAGAGTATGTCAGAGACCAAATCCCCAGGAGAGTGTGCACACATGCAGATAATATTCGTAAAGCCTTCAGAGTTGATGGATGTGAAATGAGTAACAGCCTCTCTGCTGGGGAACGAGGCTTCTGGACAGATATCACTTTTAACCCAGTAATTACTTCTCCAGATTTCTCCCAGTCCTTAAAGAGCAGAGTATTGCAAAACTGGAAGGCAGCCAAATATCACTTGAAATCCTGGTTCTCAAACTTTGGGTTAATAAACTGAGGTGAATTACACTAATTGTGAAAAAGCATTAAATTATTAGAAATGGTAAACTAAAAGAAATCGGTTATGGGATGATTTCAGATATTGACCAATAGCAAAGCAAATGTATTGTTTTTTATTTCCCTCTTTAAACATTTTTTTTAAATAACTGACAAACTGTGGGGTCAGATTCTCTCAGAGAAGGTTGGCTTTAAAAAGAATAAAGTAGCTCTGTGTGTACTACCATGGAAATTCTTCACAATAAATTATTTGAAAAAAGAAAGACTGGCACAGAAAATGAGTCTGATATGCTATGTTTATGTATAGAGTGGATAGAGAGATGAAAGGACAGGTCAGGAGGTAGATAAATAAGCTTGTATATGCCCAGTATATGTCCTAAGACTGTGCAGGACATTGGAAAGAATGGTCAGGGCTAGGAAGAAGGTTTTCTTTCTTACTCTATAGACATCCCTACCTTTGTATTTTATATCATGTATATTCATAACCTCTACAAAGTATTTTGATAAAGGAAAATAGAATATGCTGTACTGTACAACTGAGGACCTTAGCAACACAAAATCTATAATCTCTCAACTCAGATATTTAAACCTTGCTTCTTAACAAAATTGTCCTCCTGCTGTTTCATCGCACTGCCCCCAAAAGACCTTCATCAAGCAGTTTTGTTGGTTGCTTCCCTACTGTTTTCCTTTACACACATTAAATTAGGGTCTAACCAATTACCCATGGTGTAGGGGTGATATACCATCGCAAGATGGTGTGTCCTTTTATAAACCAACCATTCAGCAGAACTATATAATTATGATAAATACTTTTGAAAATGACAAGTTCTGCAAGTTTGGAGCCCATAAACCAACGAGAAGACAGCAGAACCAGATGCAAAATATTCTCTTTCTTTTCCCTCCCCCTTACAGGGCAGTCTGAGTTTGAAGAAAAAAATTCTGAGAGACTTTGCTACAGGCAGATGGTTCTGTTATCTGTTTTTTGGTTGAAGAGAACAGAAGGAGGTATGAAGAGATAGCTTGAGTAGGGAAAGACATTGCTGAGCTGAAGAGAACAGAATACAGATTTTAAAGGCTTAATCACTTTTGCAAATGCATACATAAAGCTGGGCCAAAAGATTTGTTGTTGTTATTGTGAAGCCTCTAGACTTCCCTTTTTCGATATAAAAGTAAAAACAAAAAATATTCCACATCAAAATTTACAGTGATTATTTCCCATGAATTAGTTAAACCATATGGAATAATTTCCTTAAAAAATGTACAGCCTATTTTGATGAAAATATGGTTATCATTAATGTTTACTTTTTATTTCCCTCAATCTCCTATCTGACTCAAGCAGGGAGTTTAATTTTTTTTGTTGTTCAATAAGTTTATTGTGAATGTGCCAAAATGTGTCATCTGCAACGCTTACTATATGCAGTTAGGAAAAACAAAGTTTTCCTTTTGGTTAGGTATGATGTCAGACCCATAAACAAAGCAATGAAGTAATTTTTTCCTTATGATTTCCAGGAATTGCTCTCTAACCAGACCAGTAGTTCTCAAATAGGCTGGTATATTCAAATTGAGATTTATCTGGGGACTTCTGTAAGTTGTCCATTCCGTTTCCTCCCCCAGTACCCTTCCCTGCTCCCCCCAGACATTCCACTCTCCACTACGTGGAGGAAAATTGTCCTGGACTGTAAGAGTATGGAGAGCACAGTACAGAAATGTGACGAGGGTCATGGAATGACGTAATCCCATTCAGAGAACACTTGCCCCATGTCAGGTGTTATGCTAAATCGGGGGACTGCAAAGCTCCAAAACCACTGTCCCTGCCTTCAAGGACCTTTCAGTTTCTTCCACTCAGATAAGGAAATCAGTGGGATGTTACAGTGAGACGTGCGCTATCAGGGTAAAAGTTGCTCTATAGAACGAGAATCTGCAACACTCATGGGTCAAGGAAGGCGTACTAGAGGAGGTGGTATTTGGGTTGAAAGAAAGTAGATGTAAGGGGAGATTTATGTGTGTGGTGGTTTGTGTTTACAGATGTGGGTTGAGTTTGGGGATTATTGGAGAGAACAGACCAAAAAAGAAAAGAATATGTGCCAAGGTATGACAGAGGGAGTCAGAAGGATATATGAAGCAGGTCATTGTAGTTTGGGTAAATGGTGCATGATGGATGAAGTGGGAGAGGTTTGGGTGGAAGATGCTGAATATGACAGGCCTTATGTGCTGAGGTAAGGAGGTCCGTCTTTATCCTGAAAGCAAAGGGGTGACTTTAAGCCTGTGTTCACTAAAGTTGCTGAAATACAATATACCAGAAATGGTCTGGCTTTTAACCATGGGAATTTGTTGGTTTACAAGCTTACAGTCCTGAGGCTGTGGAAATGTCCAAATCAAGACTTCATTAAGATGACAGCTGGACCATGCTGTCCAATGACAAGGGTCATGGGGGCATCTGCTGGTCTCTCCCTTCTCTCCTGGGGTTCACTGCTTTCAGCTTCTTGCATCAGCGACTTCCTCTCTGTTTTTGTGGTTCTCTCCTTCAGCTTCTGTGTGTGTCTGAGTTCCATCTTCTGACGAAGGACTGTTCTGACAAAGTAGGAGGATTAAGACCCACCTGCAGCGTGCCTCAACTGAAATAGCCTAGCACAAAAAGGTCTCAAACACAGTAGGTCTACACCCACAGTAATGGATTTGCACAATAGGTCTACACCCACAGTAATGGATTTGCATAAGAGGTCGACACACACGGTAATGGATTTGCACAATGGGTCTACACCTATAGTAATGGATTTGCACAATAGGTCTACACCCATAGTAATGGATTTGCACAATAGGTCTACACCCACAGTAATGGATTTGCACAATAGGACTACACCCATAGTAATGGATTTGCACAATAGGTCTACACCCACAGTAATGAATTTGCACAATAGGTCTACATCCACCATAATGGATTTGCATTAAGAACATGATCTTTTCTGGGGCCCATAAAGCCTCTAAACCACCCCAGACAGGATAAGTGATAATCATGAATGTGAGGTTGTGTTGTTAACAGGAAACTGATAGAGGAGCAAGGCCGAAGGTTATGGGAAGGCTAATGCATGAACTCGGTGAGAAATTCTGATAGAGAAAACTATATCATGAGAACAGTGATGGAGAAAAGGAGATAGAAACAAAATATTGAGTCCATAATTATCACAGCTGGTTGTATAAAAGATTATAATATATAAGATTTTCTTTAGATATATATATATATATATATATATATATTTCATTTTAAACAAGAATTTTATTTAAACAACAGGACACTTGACTTGAAGGGAAAACTATCCAGGATTCATTCCTTTTAGAGTAATTGATCCATACTTAAAGACAGATTGCCCTACATGTAACAGCTACGTATGAAAAAGTTATAAAATTTTCCTTGGTTTTACAATGATAAATGAAAACCATTAAAATTCTCCAATTGAATAAAGTATGCAAGGATTTTTTTATGTTGTTGGTTTTGTTAAACAGTGAGAGCAAAATAACTTACTGGAATATAAAAATAAGAGTTGAATGAGCATTCCACTAATGGAGAAAGGGGGTATTTTCACAGACTCTGTATTTTTCCCCATCCCATCTCCATTTGGTGTCAATTAAAACATACCACTGGTCATTTAGTGAAGAAAAAAAAACAATATGCTTGGGCACATACACCAGTTACTTTATGTACAATATAACACCAGTTACTTCATGCACAATAAAGGAACAGGGAAGGGTAAAATGAAAGAACAGAGAAAACTATACTATAAGAGTCAGGATGTGGTGGAACCAAATTACGGTTTTTCTAATTGAGAATGCATTCTTGGTCTGTAGGAATAGAGATCTGGAGTAAAGTAGCAGGCTCCCTTTTTAATAGACACCTCCTGTCTGCTGCTGGAAACCATCAATTGTGTCCTCATCCTCCATTTCCACCTGTGCAGGTGTGTCCATTCCATTGATTGGCTGCCCATCAAATTGGAATCTGATCTGCCTCCTTGACAAACCCTGCCACTCACAATAGACTTTCTTAGTTTACCAAGGGGTGTATGCCTCTTAATCTTAGACTGCTCCACAGAACCATCCTGCCCGGCTATCTTCAAATTAATATGATCGTGCTTCTCAAAAAAAAAAAATATATGATCGTGTTTCTCAGTCTTGACTCCTTCCCTGGGCTTTTCATCAGCCATGGTGAGAGCCAGAGTCTCCTCAGCTACCGCTTCACAAAAGAGTACCAGGTCCACACCATACGAGCACACAAGCGGCAGTGCGGGCAGTGGCGGAGGAGGGAGAGGGTGAGCTAGATATATATTTTAAGGTGTCTGCCTCCCAGAAAATTTTCATGGGTAGTTTGTAACATAAAATATCTTGCTTCATATAATATGTGCAGTTTGTATTGATTCCTTGTTAATGGATCATTCCCATAAACATACGCATTCCTTAAAAAGGTAACTCTCTTGATTCCCCAACCCTCTGCCCCATTTTTCTGTTTTTCTCCAAAGCCATATTTCTCAAAAAAGGTTCTCTACTTGTGTTGACTCCATTCTCTTATTTTTTCTTTTATTTTTACTTGTCACTCCATTCCTTTTCCAAAGTTTCCAAAACTGCCCTTCCCAAGGCCGACAATGACATCAGTGAATCCACTTTTGTCACTGTCTTAGCATCGATGGACACACTTAGCTGCTTCATTCTTCTAGACACTCTCGGTTTCTCTCCCATCCCTCTTGCTCCTCTGTTTTAAGCTCCTTTCCTTGGCTTCTCTTCCAACTTATCTTCAGCTACTGGAGTTCCCAAGGGAGCATCTGCCTGCTTTCCTCCCTCTAACTCATCTCCTAGTCTAGCCCATTGTATGAGCTTGAAAAATATCGCCTGTCAATACATGCATAGTTTATATCTACTGTTAGAATGTCTTCTCTGAACTCCAAACTCCTGGGGCCAACAACATACTTCTAATCCACTCAGATGTTTATAGTGATCCCAGAGTTGACTAGTCCACAGCTAGTCAAAAATCTCTCGATTTTTATGCTGAGATTTGTTTTTCTTCTAGTCTTTCCTATTTATACAGATGACCCAATCACCCCGCTAGCTGTTCAGGCCAGGAGCCTGGGGACCATCCTTGATTCCTTTTCTTTTCCACACTAGTACCTGAACTCCAACAAGACCTGTCTTTTCACCTTCAAAGTGTATTTCACAACCATCTTCTTCTCTTCATCTCCAAAGTTAATAATTGTTTTAGTTTGTAGGCTGCTGGAATGTAATATGCCAGAAACAGGTATGGCTTTTAAAAAAATAAGTTGCAAGTTTACAGTTTTAAGCCTATAAAAATGTCCAAACTAAGGCATCCAGGAAAAGATACCTTAATTCAAGGAAGGCTGATGGGTCAGGAACACCTCTGTCAGCTGGGTAGTCACATGGCTGGCATCTGCTGGTCCCTTGCTCCTGGGCTCCATTGCTTTCAGCCTCTGTTCCTGTGGGGGCTCCTCACTTTGCTTTTCTGGGGCTGGCTTCCATCTCTTGGCTTCCTTTGGCCCTCTCCATGTTCTGGCTTGCATAATATCTCATGGAGGCATCTGCTGGGCTCCAAGTATCTCCAAACATCCATGCCTTTGTTCTCCAAGTGTCAGCATCTGTGTCAGCTTGGATCTGAAGTTTCTGTCAGCTCTAAGCTCTCTCCAAAATGTTCCCTCTTTGGAAGGACTCCAGTAAAGTAATCACTAATCCACCTAGAATGGACAGAGTCATGTCTCCGTCTAATCAAAAGTTTACACCCAAATTAGGCATGCCACATCTCTGTTAATATAATTAAAAGTTTCTGCCCTACAGTATTGAATTAAGATTAAAAAAAAAAAAAATCTGCTCCCACAAGACAGGATCAGGATTAAAACATGGCTTTTCTGGGTAGCATAATACTTTTAAACTGGCACACCAACTTTGCTCGTACCAGCAGAATTTCTCAATAGCTTTCTACTCGTTTTCATTTTTTTTTTTTACAGTGGGCAGTATGCCAATGTCCTTACTGCTACTTCACTCAAAGGAAATATAAAATAGCCCCCGACCCTGCTCTGTGCTTTGAGAAACAAACAATTGTCTCTGTCTTCATAAATAGAAAATAATCTCTGCTCTTATGTTCTCCTTCACACATTAGAAGAAATGTTCCCTATCTTTCCTTAATTCTGCCTCCATTAGCATAGTGTTTCCAACTTAGATGAAACACATATACATATATGTTAGAGCATGAAATTAAATAACCTGTACAACTCTTTTTTATTTTAATAGTTGTTCATTTTAATTTTATAATTTTAGAAATTAAAATATATAATTTTGCCTTTAGTGGTAATCACTTTTTAAAATTTCCTAAAAATTGCTTTCCCTGTGCTTTTACATTTTACACAAATGGACCCACACTGTATCTTCTTGGTAGCAACCTACAGTGTAACATTTTATTTTTCTGATCATTCTGTCATATTCTTAAATAAAAACTTATTAAATTTTGTCTTATTCTAAGAATAGCCATAATTTAACCATTCTTTTAATGTTGGACATACAGATTGTTTCCATTTTTCCACTATTATAAGTGAACCTACATCAAAAATGTTTTACAAGTACTTACTGTACTTTTCTGATTATTTCCATGTAATCATAAAAGGGTTAGCATGTTTCTTATAATCATAAAAGGGTTAACATGTTTCTCATTCAAAATCACCTCTAGAAGAACTGGTCCAATTCATGCTTTTATCATCCTGATGCATTGTCAGGAAAAGGGAAAAACAAAGTCACATCTTGCAGAGAACATGATTAAAGCTGCTATTAATAAAATACTTTGGAGCTTCTGTAATATAGATCATTTTTCTATTCTTAATGTCCAATTATCAGTAAGTTTTGCACCTCTTTATGGGGTGTGAGGTAGCCATGAGTTCATAGGTTTCAGTAATAATTGTTAAGGATATAAATTCATGGGAAATAGTGGTATTCTACTAGAGAAACATTATGTGAAGTCTCAGGTCATGACTTAATATCGATTTTGTACTTCTTTTGAAATTTTGCCTTTGCTGGGAAGTTACACTTTATGTTTTTTGGTATCATCTGTTAAAAATAATTTCCAATAAATATGGAGAGATAATTTCCCCCTATGATTTATATGCCATACTCCATTAAAATTTTTTATAACTAGAAGGATAAAAGATGTACTATGATTTTTTTATGAAAATTTTCATAATTAATGTATATCTTTATATGCATCGTATTTTTTAGGAGTGATCTGTTTTCTGAGAGATTAAATTTTGATCTAAAAGAAGAATCAGAAATTAGAATGTAAGGCTTCATGGTGCACATTTCCTCAACGAGGTGAAGAAAACTGTGGGAAGAAGCAGTGAGGACAGACGTAAAGACATCAAGTAAGGAGGCACTTGGTGAATCGGGTGGGAGAAGCAACTGAGGACGTAATTTTGGAACTTTTGGCCCATTTCGTTGCTAGATTTGAGAAAACGTGCAGCCTATTATTAACCCATCCGGTACTCAGGAACTCAATGCAAACTCTCCATGGGTACCACAGTCACTTCACACTATTAGGTTCACCGAAATCCCACCTGCTCCAGGAAGCTCGTCCTCTCTTTCTTACTCCTTCAGACTTCCCTGCCTGTTCTTTGCTGTCAGTTGCCCAGACAGCCCTGATGGGTTACACTCCATTGTACCCTGTGACGGCTGGTTCTTGGCATAAAGATGCATGCATCTTGCCACCCACAGTGTCTGCTCCAAAGAGTGAACTCATAGCTCATGAAAAAGTAATTAGTCTCCTTTCTAGGCAGTGAAATATGCAATTTTTCTCTTTTGGGGGGTTTCTCTTCTTAGGACCACCAGTAGTCATATTCCATGCTATGGAACAGTCAGAAGCAAAAACAGAGAAACTAACAAACCCAGAAAGAGATTAAGTTTCCTTGCATGCGGTCTCCAGTTCCAATCCCTAAGGTCCTAGTGCACAGCTCTTTAAAACTGTGAGGTGTTCAGATTTATTTGCTAATATATAAATTAATTATTTTACCTTTTTGTTTCAATTTATTATACATTGTTTTTCTATTATTTGCAAATTAATGAATTCTGACCAATAAGCATGAGTATAAAAATTGAAAAATGTAGTTTAAAAAGTAATAAAAAGGAACTGGCACCATGGGATTGACAATGCCATCCTGGCCAAAAGATGGAGAAGAACTGGAACAAATAAGGTATCAGTGGCTGGCAGAGTTCAAATAGAGTCAAGAGGTTACTCTGGAAGTTGCTTATACACAAGTTTCAGTAAGACATTGCTACCTGTCATAATTTGCCAAATCCCAATGAAACCATTTCAACCAATCCTAAAGAACACCTAGGGCATTATATAACATTCTACAAAGGTTCCATGACTAGGGTAAGTTTCCACAAGCCTACAACCTGCAGATGGGTCCCTGGACCAGATAAGTCCTGAAACATGGAGGAGCTAAACTCTCCATAATATCAGCTAGTTCTATCTCCCTACCCCATATTATTGACAGCCCCTTCCAACATGAAAAAGTTAGAAAGACCATAGCCCAAATATCCCTAAAGAGTGGGATACAAAGATCAAAAGTGATGGTGAAGTTATACAGAGAAGGTAGTGTTTAACAAACGAGTATGTTTGCTGGATCATTATATTGATATTTCTTTTAGTCTCCAGTATCTTAGAGCAGCTAGAACTAAAAACCTACACTTGTGGGATTGTAACCCATACCAAACTCTGATATCTGTTCTACAGTGAATTGTTGTACTGTGATTTGAAATATACTACTTCTATGTATATATGTTATTTTTCACAAAAAAGAAAAAAAAAGTGATGATAAAAATACATGTATTTCTTCTAGCCTCCAAAGTTCTGGAGCAGTTAGAAGGAAAAATCTGAGACGATGATATGGCAGCCCATGACAAACTCTGGGATCTGTCCTGTAACTACTTGCTGAAGAGTGCTTTGAAAACTATTGCTTTTTTCTCTTTTTTGCTTGACATATATATTATATTAAACAATTTAAAAAGTTTTAAAAAATGATAAATAAATGTCATATTCAGTTGGATGATAGTGGAATGTAGCATTTAAATTAGTCTTTTCAACGTCCTGCTCTCACTGTTTCTCAAAATCAAGAGAAATGGCATAAACTTAGTCTTCTGAATTGTGTCTTTGCATTTGTAGGTGCATTGTGCACCATATCTGACAGGCATGTAGAATATTGCTTCAGAATAAATCACAACTGGATTATCTCAAGAGCAAAACTGTACGGGTTTATGAATTTTCAGGAACTTGTGTTGTGATTTGGTCCATTAATGAGATCAAATCTATTTTGCCAAATGCAATTCTTCATTGACCAGACACTATGAAGAGCCATTTAATCTCTCAGAACCACTAAAAGATGAAAATGTGTAGTGGTTTCAAAGCAATATATTTGCCTAAAGAAAAGAAGGAGGATGCCAAGAGTTCTCAGTACTGTGTTTAGTTAACCGAATATTGGTAACAGACTTTCTAGCTTTACCAGCATAAGAACAGAAAGACTCAGAGGGAAAAGCCAAGTTCCTGTGTGTGACATGGGGTCAGGGTTGGATAACGATTAGCTGATATGGAGAGGATTTAAAGGAGAATTTAAATAAAACTTTAAACTCTTAGATACTTTCCTGTGTCTACCAACCACTGGCAGATGTGTACAGCTGAGCACAGCTTGAGAGGATCGCCTAAAGGTCTTGTTTCCAGACTTATTCTCTAGGAATGAAAACTAAAAACAGAGAAAGAGTGGACCAATTCACAACCGGAAATGCTATCATTGATTTAGGAGGAATTGTTGGAAAGCACCCAACAAAATGCTGAACAGACATGTATTTATCGCAATCAGAATTAGTGAAAAATTATCTATACAGACTACACTTCATGGGGGCCAATGGAAGACAAAGATGCATTTAAAAAAAAGTAGCACTTTTTTTTAAAGCTAAAAGTTTTGTAGGGAAGATGGTGCGATGGTTTGGTGCTAAGTACCCCTGAAGAGCATGTTCTTAAACTCATTCCGTTTCTGTGGGTGTGAATCCATTGTTAATAGGGCCTTTTGATGAGATTCCTTTAGTTAAGGTGTGGTGCACCTCAATCAGGATGGGTCTTAATTCTATTTCTGGAAACTTTATAAACTGAATGAAATTCAGACACAAAGGGAGAAAGCCACAGAGGGAGCAGCCAGAAGCTGAAAGTGTGCGGAACCTAGAAGCGAAGGGAGAGGCCAGGAGAGGCTGCCGTTTGACAGAGGAGCCCAGGACCAAGGAGAACAGGAAGCCAGCCCCAGGAGACACAGTCTTCTTGGAGTTCTCTTGATTTGTACTTCTTCTACCCCCAAGATCATGAGCCAATAAATTCCCATTGTTTAAGCCGGCCCACTGCATGGTATTTGTTTCAGCAATGAGGAAACAAAATCAGATGGCATGACTGTATAGGCTTATGTTTGCTGAATGAAGTAATGAAGGATAGATACAAGGCTGGTTATAAAGTGTGATGAAAGAGAAGTTCCAGGAAAGCACTGTGAGGAATCAGAAGAGCAGAAGATGGTGGGCTGGGCACATCAAAGATGAGTGCTGTGGAAAACGAAGGCTAGAGCTGAGCCTTCAACTTGAAGAAGAAAGGAAGTGGTGAATATCACAGCAGGCAGGTCTAGGAAATCTGGAGTCATACAATTTGGGTTAGTATTATACAGTATTTGTCAAGGTTTAAAGCAAGGTCAGATTAATGTTAAACTTTTGAAAAATGTTTTGTAGACCGTGAACAACAGTTAGGCTGCAGCTCAGGAAGCATGTTCAAATGCTCAAATCCATGAGCAATGGAGTGACATGAACTGAGCAGGACTTTAGGAACAGTGAAGTGTGATTTCTCACACAGGACACCAGACAGACAAGCACCAGGAGTTGTGAAAACTTGCTTTTGTCCAGGAAATAAATCATTTGAGTCCAGAGGGCAATAAAGTCAAGGACAACGGGACCAGTGCCCAGACACAAGGGAAGCTGAGCAAAGACTCAGCTCCTGGAGGGTGGAGCTGGAGCTCAGATGCACCACCACGACCTTGTGAGGGTCTATGTGAACCCCTGCACGTTGATGACACCACCAGACTTTCCAACGTGGGTGGAGAGTAGTTTTACAAGAGGAAGAGTGATAGTGAAACCAAATTTACATACCCAAATTAGTAAATTAAAAATATATTTTTTGATCTTTTTTAAAAAATATTTTTATTGGCAAAACTAAACAACATGCGAACACAAACATTCTTAACAGAGGAACATTCCATACTTGGTGTACAATCAATAACTCACAATATCATCACATAGTTGTATATTCATCACCATGATCATTTCTTAGAACGTTTGTATCACTCCAGAAAAAAAAATAAAAAGAAAATAGAAAGAACACATACATACATACCATACCCCTTACCCCTCCTTCTCATCAACCACTAGTATTTCCATCTATCCAGTATAAATTTTTTGTTTGTTTGTTTGTTTGTTTGGGGAGTGCATGGTCCGGGAATTGAACCCAGGTCTCCCGCATGGAGGGAGGGCATTCTCACCACTGAACCACCTGATAGCACTCCCAATCTACCCAGTATATTTTAACCTTGTTCCCCCTATTTTTTTCCATATCCCTTACCACTCCCTTTCGTTGCTCATTAGTATTTCATTTTTTCATCTTTTAATATGAGAAATTTTCCATTGGGATGTATCAGTGTGTCACAAGGAATATGAAGAAAAAACCTGGCCTCTTCGTGAACAAAACGCATCATGAAATCACCAACCAAGATATTCACTTTTAAGATGTTATTTATGTAAGCTCAAAACAGAGAGACAACTGCATTTGCTCACATCTCTGATGTGATGAAATTCTTCAATTTCAAAGCGTAGGTTGGTGCTCTCAGTTTTGCTTTACCATACAAGGAGTGGAACAGTTTTAACATATTCAGCAGCTTAAACTGGCCGGCTATAGAAGGAGATTTGTTAGCCTTTGCAGAGGTGTTCCCTTTTTCCAGCTGCCTTGAAACTGTTTCTTATTAGAGCCATGTGCTGGTCTTGCTATTAATTGGTTCATCTACAGGAATCACCACCAGTGCCTACATAAGAAGACAACCCACACACTTCTGAAAGTAAAGTAATAAACACGATTTTCTGCCTTTATTTTGTCAAATGAATGGTCAAAGCAGTGCCCAGCCAAGCGTCCCCTTTAACATGCGGGCCATCTCCTGGGTGGGAGGAAGCCTCTGAGAACACTTTGTCCACACACAAGCTCACTTCTCATGTCAGAAGTTAGCTCCTTTTGCTGAAAAGATTGTTTAGAAATAGTCTACTGTATGATTAAGAGTTCAGACTGTAAAGCCTTTCTAAATACTTCTAAATTCTACACCTTGTAAATCTGGGCAAGATTTTAACCTTGGAGACCCAGTTTCTTCTTCTCTAAAATACAGAGACTAATCATACCTGCCTCAAAGAATTATTATGAGGATTAAAGAAAAGTGATAACAGGTGTTGTCATGCTTTTTTCTGGATTATAAACATTAGTGCTGGAAAATTTATAAAACACAGAAAATTATGAAGTAATTATAAAACACCTGTCAATTTACCCTTATCAGTATTTTGTATAGTAGCCTTCCAATTTTTTTCTATGGATTCTACACAAATTGATCCACAAATTCAGTTGGAGATTTTCTATGGGAAAAGTCCAATTCTAGACCGTGTGGGTTTAGCGGTGAAGAAAAGAGACAAGATCCCTGCCCTCCTATAATTTATATTCTCGTGTGGGAAGAGAGACAATGATCACTAGACATTACCAACATAGAAATTTTGTAGTATGTTGTAGGGTGATAAATGATGTGGAAAAAAGAAATGCATGGGGTCAAAGAAATATGAGTGCAGGATAGGGCTGGTTTGCTCTCTTAGATACATTAAAATAGGTCTTAATAAGAAAGAAGACATTTGAACAAATTCCTGAAGATGAGTGTCAACCCAGAAATAACAAATTAAGCTGCAAGGTAATAAAAGCATTTATTTATTTGGGGGTCTTAGAATTGCAATCAGAAACATAGATTCAGGTAGCAAACCAAATTGTGTCTTGTCTTGACATTTCTAGGCAAGGGTTTTGAAAGGAAAAGAAGGTTATATAAGTTGGTTGGTTGGTGGCTATTTGGGGTACTTTAATTGTCCTTTAGGTTAGACAGTTAACTGAATTCCTTATCTTGTGGTTTGTTTATGGTGTCCGGAAGTCCTTAGGTTTTTGAGGAACACTGTTGCTTGATTTGCCTTCTGTGGCAGTTTGTGGCCTCTGGCTGGGACCTCTAAGATGACCTCCCGACTCTGTTTTAAATCTCTTAGCCATGGTAGCTTAATTTTGTGACATATTTTTTAACGTGAGCGATATTTTATTTTACATATTATAAATTATTATGTGGTGTATTATGTGCATTGCAAATTATACTCTATAAATAGGGTTATACAATACAATTTCCTTTTACAGTTTTGTATAATGCAAATTTTTCTGTCTTAAAACACTTGTTGAAAACAAAGCTGTCATCAATTTTAGCATTCAGACTCTTTAAAAAATGTTTTCATGGTTATATAAGATGTTACTATTAGTGGAAACTGGGAAACTCCACACTTTAAAAATTATCGTTTTGAGAAAAGTTCATTAAGAATGCTTTTGTTATTGTAATAGGGGATGACCCTTAAACCTTTGCATTTACATGTAATGAGAGCTTTTGGAACTGGTGGTCAATGCCTGGAACATTTTAAGGTACTGATACAAACTCCTAAAAGGATATGCCAACAATGCCCCATTACACCCAAATTTAGTGTTATTATGTTGTGAATATTGGTCCATTTGGGATGACCGTGCAGCATTTTGGGCAGAATGTGACTGAGCAGACACTCCAAGGCTCCTGTGGCCAAGAACAGTTGCGGGCAGCAGGACAGGTGGCAGAAGTGGCATGGACCAAATAGCCAGAGGCAGGATGAGGGCATGTGCCCTGCAGGACGTGCTGACCTGGACAGCCTATGACAGCTGAACAGCAAACAGAAACAGCTACATTAAAGCACCCTGTGTCTGATTTCCAGGTGTATACAAGCAGTGCAACCTCTCTCCTGCTCACCTAGAGGTCTTGCCTGTGCCCCCTGGGACCTAGAGACTCAGCCCAGCCCCTCTCCTGCACACTTGGGGGTCCGGCATGTGCCACCGGGAACTTAGAGGCTGTGCTCCATATCTAAGGAGTTAGGGAAAGGAAACATCTGAATTCAAATCTAAATGCCCTCAGGGTATTTACAATGAACCAAGATTAATTTTCCTGCTCTCCTATAGACTGTGACTAGAAAAAAATATCTAATCTACCAAAAAAAAGTTCTACCTCTTGGGCACCAGAGCTGGATGCTTTGACAGTTCATACAATGCAACATTTAGGAATGACGTTTCCAATTGGCGAATCTTCTAAAGGTGCAGATCGCCTCAGCCCATCACTGTTTCCAGAGAGGAGCAGTTCCCATCTGCTCTAGCTCAGGGCGGAGACACGGAAGATGGGGAGTTCGGCTGGCTTTAATTAACATACTGGCATTCCTTTTCTAGTGCTTGGAGCAGTGAGACTTCCTGGTTTCCAGAAATAAAGATAAAGCCACTAACTAGTATGGGAATCTCTTCAGTGCAGGGTTTACATTTGTCTAGGAAGAATTGATTTCTGCATAATATTTAGGTGTATTGGTTTCTAACCAGATGGGAAATTATGAATTCAGTATGTGAGTTGTGTGAAATAGGAAATTACAGGAAGATTTCCTAATTTGGGGTGTATATCGGGAGTCAGGACATTTTCTCTAAAAGGCCAGATGGTAAGTGTTTTAGACTTCATGGGCCATGCTGGCTGAGCCTTCAACTCGGCCCTTGTAGTGCAGAAGAGGCCAGATTTCCAGAGGGAAATCAACACGTGTGCATGGCTGGTGGCAAGGTAAGGAGCTTGGCTGGTGTCTGTCCTCGATTCTTGGGAGACATTCTCTAAATCTTTGCAATTTCCTGTGATGGGAGAAGCTTTGTTTTTCCTGGCGGCCCAGGGGCCACACCTGACAGCTTCTATGCTAATGAGATGATGGGGCGGAGCCAGCACACCTGAACTCTTAGGCTGGGGGCTGCCCCACCAGAAAGACCAGCCCTGTGATTAGGGGTGGGGGCTCCGAGCGGAGTCTTACCAGGTCCCCCTCCCTGACTTCCGAGAGGGAGGATATTGATTCCAGAACCCAAGAAGATTTGGTACATTCCAAACTCTCAACTGGTGCCCTAAGGCCAGTCCCAGGGAGGATTTCCTGTGCTGGTGGGGCCTGGCCTAACTCTGGGCAGAGTCAGAATTGAATAGAATTGCTGTTGGAAGCATACAGCAGTTTTTCAGAAGTGCCAGAAGTTTTCAACTTCTTTCAGTCCATAAAGCCTGTGTCCCAGTAAAACTTTATTGCCGCAATGTGCTAATCCCTGTCTATACTCAAAACTGCATTGATGTGCTTTTTAGTTGTGTCCTGCAGCAAAATGCAATATACACTTTGTATATCTATAGTAAATATAGAACTCATAATGTCATCGTAAAACAAAACGCACTCATTTTATTTTATCTTTATGCTAATTTTCCTGAGGATCTATTTACACTGAGGCTAAGAAGATGTGGATAAGGGAGGGCAGCTCTGGGCCCGCAGAGATAGTGAGATAACTGCATACATGCCTGGCAGGTCTCTTGTCATTTCTGTCTGCAGGCAATCCCTATGGCCTTCGTCAGGACGAAGGGAAGGGCATGAGGGTCTCCCTTCACTGTCCTGCAAGGGAAGCAAGCAGAAATCTTGGCTAAGAGACTTCACTGGTGATAATGAACTTCAGGAGCAATTTAATTGAGCTTAGTTACAGCAGGATAAACTAGTGGCTTTTCAATTTTTTGTCCAATGATGAATTGTTCTAACATGTTAAGAAAAAAATCTGGATTCATTTTAAAAATTGATTTTTATCTATTTTTAATAGACTTCATATTTAGAGCAGTTTTAGGTTGACAGAAAAATTGTACAGAAAGTACAGAGAGTTTCCATATTCCACTCTTCCCACAGAACTCCGTCGTAGTTTCCTCTGTTATTAAAATCTGACATTAATGTGGTGTAGTTTTTTATAATTGATGAGCCAATATCGATGCATTATTGGCAACTAAACCTTATAATTGATGTTAGAGCTTCCTCTTTGTATTTTATGCTTTCTTAAATTTATTTCATCTTTTAGTATAGCATTATAGAATCATACAGAAAGAACAGAGTTCACAGATACCTCCTCCTTCTCACACATTAAGCTAATATCATTATAATCTTTTTAGTAACAGTTTTTCTCTTTGTGTTATTCAGTTCTATGGTTTTAAATGTTTATTCTGGTTACAAATACACAACCTAAATTTTCCCATTGTGATGACTTTCATGCATGCAGTTCAGTGGAGTCGATTACACTCCATTACCAAAAGTTCCCATCACCCCGAACAGAAACTGCCAATTAATCATTAACTCCCCATTATTCACTCCCACCTCTGCCCCTTGGTAACCCATATTCTAATTTCTGGCCATACATTTGCATATTCTATTTATTTCATATCATTCTAAGTGAAATAATTAGATGTGTCAGAAATTTATTTCTTGTTACAGCCGAGTAAGATTGCATTGTATGTATCCATTCTTCCAATCTCAGCATTTTGACTTGAGAGTATAATTGATTTGCATATAAAGTAACTACTGGTAATGCTGGATGTCTTTACCATTTTGCTACTTGTTTTTTTGTAAGTTCTATACCTTTTTAGCCCTTCAATTCTTCCATTACGGCATACTTTTGCTTTTATTTATTTTTCGTAGTGAACCATTTTTGAGCCACATCTCATTTCCTGAGTAGATCTGAGTATATTTTTCAGATATTTTCTTTGTGGTTATGTGGTCCATCGAATTATAAACCCCAGGGGAAAAACAAGACAAAACAAAACAAAACTTGTTATTAATCTCATTTGTTTGTAAATAAGACCCTTTGAGGATGTTATTTTTGATTAAGGTGTGGCCAACTGAATGGGGATGGGTCTAAATCCAACTACTGGAGATCTTATAAGGAGGGGGCCTGGGGAGAAATCAGAATCTGAAAGCCAGTGGAATCCAGAAAGTAAATGAGAGGATATCACCATGTGCATTGCCTTGTGGTGGAAAAGCCAAGGATTCCAAGACAGCCCAATGCTACTAACTCCAGGAGGAAGGAAACCTTCTAAACTTTAGAAGCGTGCACCAATGGATGCCTGCTGTTTATGCAAAAACTGGTTTGGGGCATTTGTAAATGCAGTCTAACAAAACTAAGACAGGTTACCATGAAACCATGAGGCTTAAATTTAACATACTAAAGCCATGAACAGCAGTCAGAAACTGCTGTCCATATCAGCGGAAAAGAGAAGTAAAGACACTGCCATGTGCGTTGCCATGTGATGGCAAAACCAGGAACCAAAGATTGTGGGCAGCCAGCTCCAGAATGCAACAGCTTTTGGGAGAAAGCATCACCTTGCTGGTGCTTCAATCTTGCTCTTCTCCTAGTCTCAAACTGTGACCCAACAAACTCCCATTGTTAAAGCCACTCATTGTATGGTATTTGTTTTAGCGGCCTGAAAATTAGCACACCTTCTATTTCCCCATCATTTTGTCTTTTTTACGAATTATATCTTCATACATTATGCATCCAGATTTACCATTACTTCTAATACATTTGCATTTCAAAACCTGTAAGAAGTGACAAGTGAAGTTACATACTAAAATTTCAATATAATAGTACTGGCTTTGTAATTATCCATATGGTTGGCATGTCCAAAGTCTGGTGTTTTTATTGCTGCTTTCTGATGTTTTCTCTTGCCCTTTTACATAGGCTTTCATTTCCTGTTTGTAATCTTCTGTTGCACACTGTTCGTTTTGATATTTTAGTGTGTTGACTCTGAGGTTTCGTCCTGGAGCTGTCTGTTTCACAAGTTTGTATCTAGATGAAGATCTGACAGAGATTTCCTGGAGTGCTAGCAGCTGAAACCAACCAACCAACCACGCAAAAAACCGCCTTTCACAGACTTTACAAATTGACTGTATATTGACTGGTGCTCTTCTTCTGAGCTTAGCCCTCCTACCAATGAAACTTTAGATATGCCCAAGACAAAAGCTCAGGGGCCTCTCTCTTCATTTGTGAGCATGTGCCTTCTCCTGGGTTTGTGCTTATAGTATTGGGTATCTGAATGCCTATTTACAGGCATTAGAATGTCCCTTTTCCTCTTTATATTAGATATTTTCTCCCCATTCTGGATGCTCTGTTGTATGTCTGAAAGCTAGTAATCCTTTGTTCTGGCTGCTTTGCTTTGATTGTTTCTTACATTGATTTAGCTGTGTGCAAGCTGCCTGGGCATGCGAGTTCTGTGACTTTAAGTCAGAAACAAGTACCCCGGCTCAGTCCTTCGGGCTGCCAGCAGATAGCCTGGCACAGAGTTGTAGACACCCTCAGATGTGCATAGTGATTATACTGCAAACCTTTAACTTTTCCAGTGCTCTGATGAAGATGGCTTTGCCAGTTTTTGCCTGTTGTTCAAAGATTCTGTGGAGAAACAGATCCCTGGAGATATTACATCATCTTGGTCAACGGATTGTCAGTGTTCATTTCTTGCATTACACAGTTTTATAGGTTTGGACAAATGCATAATGTCATGTATTCACAAATACAGTATTGTCCAGAATGGGTTCATGGTCCTTTAAAATGCCCTATGCTCCACCTTTCCATCTTCCTCCCCTTTCTTCTCCTGGCAACCACTGATCTTTTTACTGTCTCTATATTTTTCCTTTTCCAGAATGCAAATACTTTTAATTCTACAGTACTTAGACTTTACAGACTGAGTTCTTTCACGTAGCAATGCACATTTAAGGTTTTTCCATGTCTTTTCACAGCTTGATAGCTCATTTCTTTTTATCATTGAATAATATACCTCAGTTTATTTACCCATTCACTTATCAAAGTCACACTGGTTCCTTCCAATTTTTGGCAATTAAAGATTTGTGTGCAAGTTTTGTATGGATATCGGTTTTCAACTCATTTGGGTAAATAGGGCAGGAATGCTGTTGCTGGATTGTTTGGTAAGTCTAGGTTTAGCTTTTGTAAGAAACTGTTAAAATATCTTTCAAATTGACTGCATCATTTTGTATTCCTACCAGCAATGAGTAAAGATTCTTCTTACTCCACATTTTCACCACCTTTTAATGTTATCAGTGTTTTCGATTTTAAGCATCCCATAGGTATAGAGTGTTCGCTCATTGTTGCTTTAATTTGCATTTCCCTTATGACATGTGCAATTGAGTATCTTTCCCTATGCTTATTTCCAGGTCTGAATCTTTTTTAGTGAGGCGCCTGTTAGAACTTTTGCCCATTTTTAAGTTATATAGTTTGCTGATTGGTGAATTTTAAGAGTTCTTTGTACATTCGGATACAAGTACTTTGCCAGACATGTGTTTTGCAAATATGTTCTCCCAGTCTGTGGGATCCTTTCATGCTTTTAGCAGTGTCTTTCACAGAGCAGTTTCTAATTTTAATGAAGTCCAACATCAATTTTTCCTTTTATAGATTGATGTTTTTGGTGTTGTACCTAAAAACATGACCAAACCTAAGGTCACATAGATTGTTTCCTATATTTTCTTCTAGAAGTTTTATTTTTAAATAACATCTATGGTCTATTTTGTGAAAAGTGTAAAGTTTGAATCTGGATTCCTTTTTTTTTTTTGCATGTGGATATGTGGATATCCAGATGTTCCCACATCATTTGATGAAAAAAACTATTCTTTTTTTTTTTCATTGAATTGTCTTTATTACTTGGTGAAAGATCAGTTGGCTATGTGTTGATTACTATAATAAAAAGTTTGCCTAATAAAATGTTTCTAAATTTTCACCTGATTAAATTGAAACTATTTTTCAGGAAGCACTTATTCATATTCTTACCACTAAGCTGGGGTCCTTAATTTATACATTGTTCATTGATCCTGTTGCTCTTTAAGTATAATTAAATTATTTTTTTAATTGTTTTTGGAATATTTCATATATTTTCAAGCTAATTGGTCTCGACAACCATTTGAAGAATGTAAATATGGTACTCTTTGATTTATCTTTCATGAATTTCCTTAGTTACCTTTTATCTTTCTTATTTGTCTGTGACTCCATAACTCTTTGTGAAATGTTACAGAAGATTTGGAAAGGCATTGTTAATTGCTTTATTGCTTAAAAATGAAAGTAGTCTGACAGCCTTATTCACATATGGTTTTGTTTTCTAAGTGTTGTTTTTGAAACCTAGTTTAGTTAGATAATCACCAGTTTTTCCCCATCAATGAATATTTATTATAAGTTATGTAAGACTTACAAAGAACCACAGAAGTTAAGGCAATGATTCTACTTCCAAGAAAAAAAAAGACTTAAATGTAAAGAAATGTTATTTTCCATTATTGATAAATTAAAAGAAATAATTGTTCAATTGAAGATAAAAGGAAATCACAATAAACAAAATTAGCTTATATTTTCCTTTGAATTTTTTTTTTCTGTGTGTGTGTACGTGCACATTGTTTGACAACGATGCCTCATTTTGAATTCTTTGTTACTTACGCTTGATCTGTGCACATCCATCAACAATTTCCCACATAGAATTTTTCAGCTGCCTGTGACTATTTCAAGGTGCAGTTCCTGATTATGAAAGGGAGTTAATATAACTAAATAGCATAATAGAGGCTCTTGAACTTATGGGAAAAATGGAGAAACAAATACAAGATTTAATCTCTTGACTGAAATAGTAAAATGAAAGGATGAAATATACTAAATAAGGTTTCTCAAGACACTGAGTGTCAGGCAATGAAGAGTGTTGATACCTAAGAGAAGGAAACAAATGAGGTGAGAGAGAGTCTTGGCTGCAGGTCAGGATGGTGGAATCTAGGTGGAGTGGGGCAGGGGTCCCTTTTGACTACTGAGCAGAGTATTGACCAGCTCATTTATGAGAGGGAACTGCTAGGGGCCAGGTGAAGGACCACCTGATAGGATGATGGGATAGGGAGAAGTGCCTTGTACTTGATCCCCCCAGCTAGAATGAAGTACATGGAGCAGAATAAAGCATTTAGAAAAGTACTCAGAAGGGTCTACTCTAGACGGCAGGGAATAATTAGGAGAGTCTATATGCAAATCTCATCTTGCCTAACAAATCCTAAAAGCAAGACCCCAAAGGATTCAACTCTTTCCAAGGAGCTTAACTATATCCTTGAACAAATTCAAGAATATTTTACAAGTACAAAAATTTCCAGCACATTGCAGGATGAAATTTTCAATGTCTGGCATGCAATCAAAGATTACCAGGTACACAAAGAAACCTAAAAAGTAATATCTAATGAGGAGAAAAACTATGATCAAACCTGGCCCAGAAGTGATATAATCGTCATAATTAGTCAAGAAGGACATTAAAACAGTTACTATAATTATATTCCATACATTTAAAACTTTTAGTGGAGACTTGCAAGGTATTTAAAAAAAAGCCAAATCAAACTTCTAGAAATAAAGCTACAACATTCAAAATGGAATATCAGTGAATATAATTAACATAAGATTATATGTTACAAGAAAAGGGCTAGTGAACAAAAATAGTAACTCTTGATAATGAAGCACATGGAGAAAAAAAATTTAAATAAAAATTGAGCTGTTCGACAACTTAAGAGCAGTCTAGTATATGTACAGCTGGAATCCCAGAAAGGGTGTGGGGATGACAGAACTGATGACTTAAAACTTCTCAAATTTGATTCAAACTCTAAATTCACAGATTCAAGAAACTCAATAGACCCCTAGGAACCAGAAAAATGGGGAAAGCACCCCAAGTCACATAGCAATTGACTTTTTTCCAAAACAATGATAAAGAGAAAAAAACTAAAAGCAGCTGGGGGAGGGGAGGGTACATTACATACAACAATGCACAGGAATACAGTGAAGGGTGACAGCAAGATTTGTTGGAAACAATGTAAGTCAGAAGACAGAGAAGTCTTATGATTTACAGTACTGTTTATTAAGAACTGTCAATCTGGAATTGCATATCCAGCCAAACTAGTGTCATGAAGGTAAAATAATCACTTTTTCATGCAGTCAAAGCTCAAACAATTCATCACCAGCACTAAAAAGAAATGTTAAGGAAAAGAAAATGATACCAGAAGAAAATAAGGATCTTCACAAAGGAAAAAAGAACATCAGAAATGGTAACCAGAAGTGCAAATATATAAGATTTTTCTTATTATTTCAATCTCTTTAAAAGATAAGACATGTAAACAAAACTAATAATGATGGGGTAAGCCACGGTGGCTCAGGGGGCAGAGTTCTTGCCTGCCATGCCAGAGACCCAAGTTCAATTCCCTGTGCCTGCCCATCTGCCCATGTAAAAAAAAAAAAAAAAAAAAAAAAAACAATCCTAATGACGATGTTTTTATTGCATGACATAAAGATAAAAACTCACAAAGGGAGAAATGGAACTTAATATTGTAATGTTCTTATACTATATGTGAAGTTATATATTATCATTGAGGCTTGACTGTGATAAATTAAATATGCATAATGTAAACCTTAATGCAACTGATGAATTAACAAAAAAAAATATTATACCTACTGTGCCAATGAAGGAAATGAAATGGAATTATAAAAAATACACAACAGGGTGCAGTGGGTGGTTCAATGGTAGAATGCTCGCCTTCCATGCAGGAGACCTAGGTTTCATTCCTGGACCATGCACCCAAAAGAAAAGAAAAAAATATATGCAACAATCCAAAACAAGGGTAATGAGGAAAGAGGAAATAAAGAACAGGTGGAAAAAATAAAAAACAAATAAAAAGAAAATAGACTTAAATCTAGCAATATCAGTAATTACTTTAAATGTAAATTGTTTAAACACCCCAATTTTAAAAGGCAGGGAGGATAAGATTGAATAACAAAACAAGGCATAAGTATTTTCTGCCTAAGTGAATAATATAAAGACACAAATAGGCTAAATGTTTGCAAAATCCCTAAACATGTGGAAACTAAATAACACACTTCTAATTTAACTCATGCATCCATGAAAAAAATCAGAAAGGAAATAAGAAAGCATTTTTTGAATTGAATAAAAATGAAAACATAACATATTACAATTTGTAAGATACTGCTCAACAATACTTAGGGGGCATAGTTTATAGTAATAAACTCATATAAGTAGAGAATAAAGGTCTCAGGTCAATAATTTCAATTTCTTCCTATGAAACTAGAAAATGAAAAGCAGATTAAAATCAAATTAAGCAGAAAAAAGGAAATAAGAAAGATTAGAGTGACAAACAATGAAATAGAAAGCAGGAACATAAATAAATCAATGAAACCAAAATCTTGTTTTAGAAAATAAATGTAATTAGTTGCTAGTTAAAATGTTTAGACAAAAAGAGAGAAGACACCAATTACCAAAATCAGGCATGAGAAAGGTCACATTGCCAAAGATATTTAAAAGATAATAATAGAATATTTTGAACAGTATGCCAATAAATTTGACAACTTGGATGAAATAGGCAAACTATTTGAAAGACAGAAACTTCCAAAGGAATAAAAAACTTGAATACCCTATCTACTAAAGAATGTGAATCTGTAGATGAAAAACCTTCCCTCAAAGCAAAATCCAGGCCTATCTGTCTTTGCTGGTGAATTCAAGCAGATGTAAGGGAGAAAAAAATATCAATTGTATACAGAAACACTTCCTAAAAATTGAAGAGAATTCTTCTCAACTCATTCGTGAGGCCTTTCTTACTATGATATTAAAATAAGACAAAGAGAGTGCAATAAAAGAAAACTATGCACTAATATCCCTCATGAATATATGTCTAAAAATTCTCAACAATATCTTAGCAAATCAAATCTAACAATAAAATACGTCATAACCAAATGGAGTTTACCCTAGAATGAATGGGATGGATAGATTAACATTCAAAATTAAGTCAATATAATTCATCATATTAAGAAAATATAAAAGGAAATCCATATGATATTTTCAATAGATGAAGAAGAAGCATTTGGCAAAATCTGACATCTGTTTCTGATAAAAAAACAAAAAACAAATGTCTCAACCAGCATTTGGAGTAGAAGGGAGCTTTCTCAATCTGATAAAGACATCTATGAAAAATCCATGATGCCAATTAAAGTTACAATGATCTACTATTCCATACTCATTGGGATACCTAAACTTTAAAAAACTGACCATTCTAGTCTTGGTAAGAATTGGAGGAACTGGAACTTTCATGCGTTTCAGGTGGGAATGTAAAATTTGGAGCCATTTTGGAGTACACTTTGACAATTTCTTAGAGCGTGATCATATACCTTCCCTATGATGTAGCCATCTCACTCCTGCATAATAATCCAAAAGAGATGAAAAAAATATGCATACTGTATGATTCCATTTATATAAAATTCTAGAAATTTGTAGAATAAATTCTATTTATTCTATATATTCTATTATATTACACTGTAGAGTACTCTATAGTGCAGAATGTAATTATTGGTTGCCTAAGGGCTGGGGCATGGAGGGGTGGAGAGGTACCAATAAAAATGGTCAGGAAGGAGCTTTGGGGGGAAGTAAACATTCACAATCTTGATTGTGGTGATGGTTTTCACAGGTTTATGCTATCTTAAAACTTATCAAATTGTTCACTTAGATATTTGCAGTTCATTACAATTCAATTATACTTCAATAAAGCTGTTAAAAAGACAAAAAAACAACTTTAGTGTTTTTAAGAATCACTGGAAAGTCTTGCTCAAAAGAACCTTTTGAATAAATCTTGCATTTTTAAAGAACCCATGCTGGTTGATTCTAATGCATTGTGCAGACCCCTGACTCTCAAAAATATCATAGGGTAGCATTTCCTCCCAGCTATGGTCAGAAGTCCAAGGGTCCCTGACTATTCTATGTCACTTAGGTAACTGATGGTTGAAGAGCAGAGCTGTACAGAGCCAGTGCGGTTGCAATAAGCAAATTTGTTTCCTATGCCCAACTCATGCTTATGGGGTAATGGATGTAGGGTGAGTTGACGAATGGCTGGATTTAAAGGTACAAGACAAAAGAAAATACAAAAGCGAGCTAGATTTGTTGAGCCTCATATCCTTGTATAAACCTGAAGGTCATAATAATTCTTCAGAGTTTTCCAGGGATTGAATCTTGTGTGTAAAAGGACATTCTGTGTTGCCTGATGCATGGACAGCCAACACACATAAATACCCTTCCTCTTCTGTTTCCAAGTTAGCCTTTGCTGGGCTCTGACCAAGTCATCCACTAATTTTCTAAGAGGCCCAAGCCACCAGGAATTCTTGAGCAACTACTTTTTATTGAGTTTCTGGCTCTTCGTTCTCCGATGAGGTCTCTATCTTTATTTTTAATTCTTATTTTAGGATTTTAAATTATTATCCTTTATTTTATTAAATACTAATCTTATTTCTTTTTGCATTTATAGCTTAATTCATTTCTATTTAATTGATAAGTCTTTCTTAAATTTTATTTTTAAACATATTTACATGTGCAAATCAAAAGACTCTTTCCTCTTGCACCAGATAAGTCCTGAAACCTAAAGAGCCCAGCCTCTCCAGAATATCAGATAGTTCCATCTCCCTATCCCATATTATTGACAGTCCCTTCCAACATGAAGGAGTTAGAATGGCCATAGTCCAAATACCCCTAAAGAGAGGGACAGAAAGATCAAAGGTAATGGTGGAGTCATACAGAGAAGATAGGATTTAGCAAATTAATATGAATGCTGAATCATTGAATTGGTATCTTTTAGTCTCTAGTATCTTAAAGCAGCTAGAAGTAAAAACCTAAAATTGTTAAATTGCAACCCATGCCAAACTCTGAAATCTGTTCTACAACGAATTGTGGTACTGTGCTTTGAAATTTATAGCCTTTTTGTATAATGTTAATTTTCACACACACACAAAAGTCGACTGACTGTGATGATAAAAAAAAATATTTATGCCTTCTAGCGTCCTATATTCTGGAGCAGCTAGAAGAAAAAATCTGAGAGGATCATATAGCAGCCCATGACAAACTCTGGGATCTGTCCTGTAACTACTTGTTGAAGAGTGCGCTGAAAACTATTGCTTTTTCCTTTCTTTGCTTTGTATATGTATTATGCTATACAATTAAAAAAAAGACTCTATCCTTTACCAGAAAGATACATTGATTTTTTTATGTGGACTAGCTGATGCTGATTTCTCTTTTCTTCATACGGTAAGAAAGCAGGACCTTAAAGCATGCAGTGTCTGAAAAGGCTTCCATGTCATTCCTCTTACCACAGATGACCGCATTCAAAATTCACCTCTGGGATGCCCAGCCCATCATCAAGTGTGTGATGGTCAAGTTCATGGTCAGCTTGGCCGGGCAATGTGATCAGTTGTTTGGTCAAGCAAGCACTGGCCTGACTGTGACTGTGAGGACATTTGGGGGATTTAAATCATCAGTCGATCGATTGCATCTAATGGCTGATTGTATCTACAATCAACTGAGGACCTTGCCTTCAACAGTGAGAAAAAGTCTCAATCACTTGAAGGCCTGACAGGGAGAAGTGATGATTTCAGCAGTCAGAAAGAAGGCTTTCCATCTCTTCTTCAGCCTGCCTCTCCCAGGGATTCATGGAACCCTTCAGTGAAGTTCCCAGCTTGCAGCTTGTCCTATGGAATTCAGACACGCCCATTCCCAGGGTCACCTGAGCCAATTCCTATAATAAATCTCTTAATATTTACATAATATATACACATATACAGCTCTCTTCTTGACTCTGTTTCCCTGGAGAATCTTGACTAATACAAGTGAAAACCCTGAAGGCACTAAATAAATAAACCTGTGCAATTAACTTGTGGTTTCTAGAGGATCACCGATAGCAAGCTACCTGTTAGGAATCGCCATCTGTCGATGCTATTTTACTCTCTTCTACCACTCTCGCCACATGTACACCCCTCCTCTGTATCATCTAGGGAAAATTACAGCAGCCCCCCTTCCAGCTGAGATTCAAGTCCAAGATTCTCTGAGTTTTTAAGTTGGTAGGGCATTCTGTTTCCTTACGGATCCAAATGCTAGGAATGAAGCCCACTGTACTAGAAAATTCTGGAAAAAACTAAAACTTGGGAAACTGAAAGTTCTTTAGTATGGGGCACTCAAAATTTTCTACCTCATTTCCTCACCCCACTTGCCTTTCAAAGAACCACTACCTTCAGCTACGCAGGGTACATTCCCAGCCCTGCAGTGGCCTGCTAGCAATGAGCCTAAAGGGCTTTGGTCCAAGCTGGACACCTGTGGTCAAGGTAAACTTTTTTGGTGTGCCCATCCTGTTTCACAGCTTTCCAGCGGCGGCCCTCTAACTCATGGCTTATTATGCAGTTTCTCTTTGGGTAGAGAGACTCCATTCCCTGAACATTCTTATTTCAACCACTCCAAGCAGAGGATGATATACCTGCTGGGAATCTGAGTAGATCAAGCCAATCTCTACTTCATTCCCTGGAAGCAACTATTTTTCCTCCCTTCCTTTACCCTTCAGGTAACCAGGATGCCATTTTGTCTCCCTCCAGCCCAAGCATGACTGACACTTTATCAATTTTTGTGTAGTGCTGTTTAAGCTTCCTTCATTGCGCCTGCTGCACTGTGGACAATCAGTAACTTGCTCCTTTGCCCTCTGAGGACCGTAACTGTGTCTGATTGATCTTTGAATCTTCGCAATTTAGCACAGTCTTGGGTCTTGTGAGGTGCTCATTGGATGTTGATGCTTCATTCTCTAATGTACTTTCTATAGCAATTTTACAAATTCAAGGAACACCAAATTCATTCAATTTCCTTTAATGAGTATTTGTTACAAAAAAGAGGTATAAAGTCTTGTTCCCATGTCCAAACCACTTATTAACTTAACCTTGAGTTTTTTTCCGAATTACACAATTTGAAGTAATTCTCTTTATACCTGAAAATAGTCTTACTGAAATGTTTGAGATAAAAATACGTATTGCAAGAAGCATATGGCAAACATTTCAAGAGTACAAAATTAGTGGTAAAAATAACATAATTTACTGGCAAACCCACATTGTGTTAGCAATGTGCAAAACCTTTTGATGGAAAGGTTTCTTTTAAACTGAGCACCCATTTTTATGACTTAGCTCCCTGTGCCTGGAAAGGTAAGTGCTTGCATGCATTTTGTCTATTCATTACATGTAACCTGAGACCCAGTCTTCTCAATGGGTTAAGAGCTCACCTCTCTGAGATGTGAATTATACTGAATCTAGTGCTATGGGTTCTCTTTGATGGGCTCCAAAGATCACCAAAACTGTTAATGCCAAGATGTTAGGGGCTATATTTCCTCAGTCCCTAACCCGTAGGAGGTTAGCCTACATTTTCCCCAGGTTTCTCATTCAGTGTAACATATAAAATTCAGAATGCAGGGTAGTTTCATGATTTGCTTTTTGGGCAAATGGTTCAGTTTCTGAAGTCAAAGCGGCTCTCACAATTTTCCTTTAAGGCCAAGTTATTGATTTAAGGATATATAAACTTTGTCGTCTAGTTTCTGGATTTTCACTGAGAACGACCTTCTCTTGAACGTCTTCTGGATCCTGATTAGGAAGAAGGGAGTATATAGATTCTTAAAGTGATGAAAACTTAAGGTTTAAGAATATGATATTTTATGCATAACTATACCAAATGACACCATTTCTTATTAGAATAAACATTAGATTACGTTTTCATAATATTACCTCTGCTTATGGTGATAAAGCCAAGGTTGACTTTTGATCCAAGGTACATGAAAATACTAAGGTGAAATTTGGCAATTTTAGTTATTAAAAAAATCTGTGTGAATTTGGATGTCTAGAAGAAATCCCTGATAAACAGCACAGTTAAAAACCTTTGTGCAATTCATCCTTTAAGTTCAAATGTCTATACAGTGGTTTGGCTAAAAAACAGATGGGCCTAAATGGTTTCCTAAGCCCTGCAACTTCTCTTAACTCTGAAACGTATTTTAGAAATTCTAAACTTGTAATATATTTTAAGTAACGCAAAGGAAGTCTTTGATTCTTGAACATATAAAAACATATATAAAGATATAAGACAACCTAAGTGCAGGCATTAGGAAATGCACATAAATAGTTATGAAGAAAATTGTTGTGCATACATCATATATACATGTATGCAACCCGACGTTAAATCAAGAATTTTGATGTTATGTTAACCACACTCTGTATGCACACAGTTACAATCTACTCATGTCTCGAACCACAGCCTCATTTCAAACAACATTTTTACAGACTTCAGGTCCACACACAACCTACTTTTGCTCTGCTCTGGTGTTTAAGAATATCTTTTTGACTTGCCTATACTTGAAACTACCTCAGTGGTTTAATCTGTAGCCTAGTTTACATGAATGCAGCTGCCCTGAGTTCAATACCTGTTATTCTCAGATTCTACTAACAGTGTAGGACATCAGCAATTTATTTTTTGATTCTTATCACAATACTTCACTTAAAATAGGCTAGTTTTTTTTTCCTTAACAGACAACAAGTTTCAATAAAATACATTCAAAACCCTCTCCTTTTCTTTGGTTTCTACTGACATAACAAATCACAGGTCATGAAGGCATCTTCGCTGCACTTACCTGGAACCTTTTTGTTGGCTTGTAACTTCCTCACAGGTGTGTCTAAAAGTAAATAGTTGCAGTTAGAAATACTTTGAAATTATGAATAAAATCAAACAGGAGACCATCCTAAAGCAGAAAAATTCTAAAGGAGCATTACTCAAATACGGAGAAAGGCTTTTTTTGGAGTAGCAAATTATATGATTTTCTACTGGCAACGGATCAACAGACATTTGTTTTCCATGTATCACAGAGAATGTTCATTACCTGAAAAACACATTCATGATGGAATTTGGGGTGCCACAAAATGAGCTGGTTTTGCGTAGATTAAATGACTTGTGCGACCTTTTTATCCTTTTTGTAAAAAGTCTTAATGCTTTTGAAGGGATGTTTAACACTATATTAAGTTCAGCAGAAGTGTCTTCCCAGAGGTAGCCATCCATCTTGCCAGTCAACCTCTTTGTAATGTATCAGACTTTCATCTTTGTAAAATTCCCAGTGTTATATAGCAAATCATGATTACCTTATACATACAGTACCAGAAAACAAAATGGCATGAACCTAATAACTAGAAATGTAGAAAGCAATTCAAGAAATGTGTGCCACCATCTCCCCAAATTTAACTCCAATCCTGCAAGACCAGTTTTTAAAAATTAACTAATTAAAAATAAAGCTTACATATTTAAGAGATTTAAGTGTTTCATCAATATGCAGATTTTCTTGTTAGAGTTGGAAAAATATTTCTCAATTCCCTTGTTTTTCTAATTCGCTGATAAGCTGACCTGATAATTCTAAGCTTCCATTTTCTCTCTTTTGATGTGCACCTGAGATCGAAGCGTCAAGACGCGACTTCCTTTTCCTGCTTATGTTTATTTTTCTCCAAATTTTGACTTCCTGTATTTTACATATCATCTATACTTGGCAAAGAAGTAAATACTTTTCTTTTATATGTATTTTTTCACTTTCATGAAATTGCATAAAAAGTAAAGCACAGAATTATTGCTGGATGACATCACTAAATTAAAACAGAAAGCAAAAACATCTTAAGATTTTGATTGTGATTCTGCTAAGAGAACATAATTCAAACATGTCATTTCTTCCCCCAGAACATAAACTATATAGACACTTACTGCACTGTATTAATAAGCAAAACACTGAACCAGAGAAAACCTGGCTCACAGGGACGTTGCTGTGAGATAAGAAAGCCTGGATGATGGAACATTTGTGCAAATAAATATATTTCCTTAACTTCAGGTTTGTTTGGTAACAAATAAAGACCTGTAAAATACTGTCGAGATGAGACAGATCCAAATGAGTGAGAACATTGTTTGTAATGGGTTTTCTTCCCTCACAGTGGTGGTTTACTGTACAAGTTACAGCAGGACCAGAGAAGCATTTACAGCCTTACTTTTCAAAACCAGCAAGTGCACTCAGAGCTCCTTTCATAAATTTGTGAGATTCCCATTAATGAAGTTTTGCTAATTTTTAAGTTTATTGCTGTTTTGTTATGACAATATTGGGAAAAAGAAGAGCTCAAAGCAGCAATCAAACATCATCTTTACAGGAAAACATGACTTCAATTCCGAACATTGGATTGCCCCCGTTGGCTTGCTGTTTCAAAAGGATGGACGTGGCATTAGGTCATGCTGAAAGAAGCAAAGTAAACGGAGGCAAACCAGGGCGTGCAAAGGTGGCTCAGTGGCAGAATTCTCGCCTACCATGCTGGAAACCCATGTTAAATTCCTGGTCCATGTTCTTTCCCCATATCTAAGTGTCCCAGCTCTGCTACCTGATTCCTAAAACATGCGGCACTTCTTTGAGCCCCATTATTTGCAGGTTTCTACATTTTTACAAGGTTAGGACTTTGGAAGTGTCAGGTAAGCATGTGAAATTTTACTTCAGTGGCCATTACATGTTGGTTGAAGATGATACAGATTGTCACTATTATTCACTGAGCACTCGTCAAGTGCACGCTACTCCAAGTGCTTTTCATACTCTAACTCATCCCCACTTTTCAGAGGAAGGAACCAAGGGAAAAGAGGGAAATCACTTTAATTGCAGTTGGAACCCAGACTGGGAATCCCTGCGCCCTGATCCACTGCCATCTACATAGACCATGGAACTCAATCAAGTTGTATCTGCTGGGGACTAAAAGAACCAACCTCTGGGGTGAAGAGACCCAGGAGTTCAGAGAGAACCACCAACAAGGGGAAGCTAGGACACCGTATTCCTCCCTTCCAGCAGATATGTTTCTTCTCTTGGTTGAGGAAATTCTAAATACTCAGTTCCACTGTTCATAATGGACTTATTAAAACATACTTACCCAGAGTTTAAGCCTAAATGAATTAAAACACTCTACACAAGTACAGCTACTAATTGAATCATTCTCTTAAAAAGCACTGCCACTCTACAAAGCTGCTTACATGGCAAAGATTAAAAAAAAAAAAAGAATTCAGTTTAATGTTCATAATACATTAGCCTTTTTTTTATCAAATTCCTAGATGTTTTCCTAGCTGAGAGTTCAGCATGTAGAGGTAGAGCAATGGCTTTATATCAGACCTTACAGGATCCTTTGGTCCCACGATAACACTGAGTGTGCCATGTCCTTCCTGTGGTCTGAAGGGAAATGTGGTATTTTTCAGACACATATTCTTCTAAGGGGAAATTCAGACCTTGGTTGAATACAAATTATTCATTGGTTGAATAAAGCTTGTTTATTTTTACTATCACTGTATTTTTATTAGCTTGTATTTTTGCATACAAGACTTTTAATCTATATTAAAAAAAGGACTAAAGAAACACCAATTGCCCAAAAATATACAAGGTCCCAAGAGAATTTACATCTTCTTGGCACAGTGATTCATTTTTTTAAATGATAAGCAGAAAACCCATCTGGATTATATTTGTATAATTATCAAACTTCAGTTGCACTTCACAATTTACAGCATATTTCTAAGAGCTTATTTGTTTTTTCTAATAATTTAAATCCCTGTTTCTCTAAAGTAATTTGTTATCTTCATACTTTTATTGTTACTAAGAGGAACTAGAAATCTATTTATTCAAGTTCCAATTCTAGTTTATAAACACTTACTACTTCTTTGACTAATTACCATTTAGAGTTTATGTGAGATTTCTGAATTCTTTTTTTTTTCAACCTTTGTTTTTAAAAGTAGAGTCATTCAATGCCGTTAGAATAAGAACTTCCATACTTTGAAGATTAAGATTAATTTCATATGCAAAAATAATTTACATTGCCAGGTACAGATTGTCAACCAAACTGTTAGAAGAAACAGATGCCCATTCCCAAGAATGTAGTTTTGGAAAGAAAGTTATGAACACATTGTTTTTGCTCTATCTATGCACTTAAGAGATGCATAAACATGCCTCTTATTTTTATGGGGGCAGTGAATACATTTTTAAAAAAATATTAAAAACCACATCAATTTGGGCTTGTTTAAACAGCTAGCGATTTAAAAATCATTCCCTTTTCACATATTTAAAATATCCTTACAATTATCTGTATCGAAGAAAAAAATATTCATTGCTCCCCAGGCTGTATACCATAAAACTTTTTAAAGACTGTTAAAGCTAGTGATCAAGTCTTAACTATTACCTAAACTAGCACTGGACCAATCAGTCTGTTAGGATAGCACATGATGTTGTTGCTTTTTAGCCTAATTACACAAATTAAAAGCCTTGCGTGTTCAGTCTTTAAAAAGCTGAAGCCCACCACCAGACGCTGTTAAAGGGTTAGTTGTTGTCCTTTCACTAACCTCCCTGAAGGAGTCTTTTAATTTCTTCATCTTCAAACAAATGCCCATCATCACCTCCAATGAACTTGCTGACCTTGGTGACCTCTGAGAGGATACATGTTTATAGCAGAAATTGGTTTATATAACAAAAAAGACAGATGACTCGATGCGATTAACACTGGCATCTGCCCAATAATGAGTTCCAGACCAACACTTAGCTCTTCCCAAGTGTTCAGTGCTGCTCTTATTAAAACAATTCTCTTAACAAGTTGTTGGACAATATACAATAAAAATAAAATCAAAATGACTGCCAGGTGCATTTCATTCCACGGTTTAAATTCTTTCTTATGTTGGAATGGAACTTACACAAAGGGATGAGATAAAGCAAGAAAAATGTTAAAGAACTCAAATATAATACAAAGGGATGAGATAAAGTAAGAAACATGTTAAAGAACTCAAACGACTATATTAGAGACAGCTTATATGAAGCCATATTCTTATTTTTCTAGACATGCTGACCTTCTTGCAACAGTTTCTTCAGAGTTTCTTCTGTTTCTGTACCTCCAGCAGAAATCCTAGTGTATTTTATTTCAGGACCTAAAAGAAAGATGATTATTTTTTTAAGAAGGCCTAATATTATCCACATTTTGTAAGTAAATCCACATAGGTACAAAGACAGTTAAGGTCACAAAGCACATAAGCAGCAGGACTGGGATTTGAACCCAGCAAGTCTGGCTCTCATCTGCACTCTTAACCACTGCACCCTTAACCATTGTGCTATTCTGACAGCCTTCTCTACAGGGATGGAAGAGCCAATCATGTCAAGTATTTGAAAGGGTAAGTGGCCCCAAATAGTCAAAGCCATCTTGAAAAAGAACAAATGTGGATGAGTCCTTCTTCCTACTTTTCAAACTTATTACAAAGCCACAATAATCAAAACAGCATAGTATGGCACAAGGACAAACATATCGACCAATGGAATCTGAATTGAGAGTTCAGAAATAGATCCTCACGCCTATGGTCAATGGATCCTTGACAAGGGGACAATGACTGTTCAATTGGGGAAGAATAGTCACTCCAAAAAAACCATGCTGGGAAGACTGGATCTCTATTTGGACTCCTACCTCACACCAAATACAAAAATTAACTCAAAATGAATCAAAGACCTAAATATAAGAACATGAACTACAAAACTCCTAGAAGAAAATACAGGGAGTTATCTTCAGAACCTTTTGTTAAGCAATAGTTTCTTAGACTACATACAAAAGATGAGCAATAAAGGAAAAAAACAGATAACAGGACCTCACCAAAATTAAACTTTTACATGCTAAAGGACTTTATCATGGAGTGTGAAAAGACATTCTATACAATAGGAGAAAACATTTGGAAACCTCATATCCAGTGAAGGTTTAACATTCAGAACGTAAAGAAAAATCTTACAACTCAACAGCAAAAAGACAACCCAATTAAAAATGGCCAAAATATTTGACTAGACATTTCTCCAAAGATATATAAATGGCCAATAAACACATGAGAAGATACTTAACATCGTTAGCCATCAAAGAAATGCAAATCAAAACCACAATAAGATGCCATTTTATACCCATAAAGTGACTATTCAAGAAAATGGAAAACAGCAAGCATTGGAGAGGATATGGAGAAATAGGAAGCTTCCTTCATTGCTGGTGGGAATGTAAAACGGTGCAGCTGCTGTTGAAGACAGTATGGCGATGTCTCAGAAAGGAGACAAATCTTGAATTATCTCATTGATATGAAGTGATCAGACCAAGCAAATTCATAGAGTCAGAAACTAGAATACAGGTTACCAGGGGTCAGGGTGGGGGAAGGGAATAGGGATTGTTACTTAATTGGTGCAGAGTTTCCTTTTGGATTGATGAGAACGTTTTACACTATGAGTGTAATTAACTCCAGTAAGTTATACATCTGAATGTGATTAGAAGGGGGAAATTTGGGGTTGTATATATGTTAATAGAACAAAAAGAAAAAGAAAACATGGACTGTACAACACTAAGAGTGAACCCTGATTCAAACTATATTAGCTAAAGTTAATAGTTGAATTATAATAATATTTTTTCAACTGTTAACAAATGTACTACACTAATTAATGCAAACAGTTAATATTAGGATGTTGTATAGGAAATTTCTATTTTCTACATGATTTTTCTGTAGATGTACAACTTGTCTAATAAAAAAATATGTTGTTTCCTAACTGGCAAATTTTTTTTAAAAAGCTGTAAAGCTGGCCAGAGAATGAGAATATTTTAGGCTCTCCAGATCACGTGGTCTTTCTCTCAACTATTCAACTCAGCTGTTACAGCGAAAAAGCAGCCATCAACAAACTATACATGGATTGGCATGATTGTATTCCAATAAAACTTTATTCACAAAAACAGGTGCCACAGGCCAGAGCTCACAGATAGGTGGTCTGAAAAACCACTTATAGGATAGTTATAGTAATGTTTCTTGGGGCTATTTCACAGGTGGGAGACTTATACTAAGGTTCACTAAAGGTATTGATCATTTGCTTTACGCAAACCTGCATATATTTCGGTATGTAGATATACAGACTTTGAGAATAACAGAAAATCAAAGGAGGGAGTGGATTTTCTTCTAGGGTTCACTAACTGATTAATAAATATCAAACAGAAGATAGATTTTATACTATGCATGCATACACATACAAATGTGCCTATAGATTTCTTTAGCACATTTCCAATTCAGAGTAAACATAGATTACTTATTTAGAATCGTATTATTTCTGCCAAAGAGAGACAAAGTAACTTAGCACAACCCCAGGAAAAGGCTTTACTTATTCTCCCTAATCGTTCTTATAAGACATTTAGGATTAACTATTGCTTAATGTCTATACTCCAGGCACAGTTCCGGGTATGGAATTAAAGATTACCTTTAATGATTCGCTCCTCCCGCGTCTCTTTTTCAGTTATTTCTACAGGCAGGCCATCAATGATTTTGGTATACTTTTTAATAATTGGCTCTGAAAGTAGGGAGAGAAAAATGCTTCTGATTTATCCCCAAATGGCGTCTAACCTGCCACAAACTAGACATTTTCGTGATTAAGTGTGTTGTCCAAAGCAACACTGTTGAAGATTCTATCATAATCATTTTGGGGACATTTCTTAAATAAATTAAGATCAAGGGAGGTTTGAAAGGTAGCAATTATGTCCAGAATCTTGAGTGAAGGAGAGGTTGATTTGGAAAGTCACCTCTCCATCTTCAGACTTGTTTCCTGACTGTGACACGAGAATTTATTGAGAATGCAGAGAGTCATACATCATTAGAGTAAGTCCAGGTGATGGGTTGTTAGTTAGTTGGGTTTTATCCAGTATTTATGAGTCCAGTATTTTCTTTGGTGTCAATGTCATTGTTATTATATTTTGTAATCAGGACTTCTGCATGCAGAAGTAATGACAGTTGGGGCGAGTGAGTTCATTGTTAAATTAATTCTAGCTAGATCCATGAAAAGGCAAAGCCTATTATTTCTAGCTGCTGATTAGAATCCATAACTGAGAAAAAGTCTGTCCATAACTTAAATAAAATAAAACCAAGAGAAAACAACAGATATTTGAGATTTTTAAGTCAACACTGGTTCAAAATAATCCCTATGAGCCGAGCTCGGCGCCAGGAAACATACAAACGCACCTCCGTGAATCACTTCCGTCACCATTTCACCCTCTTTAATCAGGCTGAATTCAGGTTCACCTTCAATTTTGAGCTTTTTTTTTGTGGGTCCTGAGATTATTTTAGGAGACAAATGACCATGTTAAGACAGTCCCTTAAACTCCCCAGAACAGGACATTTATTTCAACGTTTGATGTTACTCAAGCCATCAAAGCCATTTCAGGCTTTATGAAATCAGCTTTAAACTTTTCCCAAGGTCTTCAAATTAGGCACTATTTGTGCGAACAGATGACTTTGGTCTGCTACTAAAATTACTTTCATCTGCATTTAAGTTGGTGGATGAATACGTCCACTGATAGTGGTAAAGTATGCTCACATAAAATAGTATATGTGGCCACACTTTGTGAGTCAAACTGTGCATAAATTTGAGTTTCTCCGATTATAACTAGTGTAGAACCCACACTGCCATACTGATACCATCTATTTACTCTGTCTTTATCAGGAACCGTTAATTTTTTTTAAATGTGAGCATCTTACATTTTTTTATCCAGTGGGTACTGGACTGAACATAAGAAAATCTCAACTCTATGCCTACCTTTAAGATGCTGACTTTCAGATTTTAGGGGGAAAATAGACTTAAGTACTTACCTTTTAAATGGGAACAATGAAAAAAAATTAAGTAATTAATAGTTGAACAGTCTTTCAAATGCAAGAGTTAAACAAGTGTGTATATCACTTGCAAAATGATTTTGCTCCAGGAGAAAATCATTTTGAATGTTAGGAAGCTGATTACTACATTAGTTCATCCAGGCTATTTCAAAGAGGTGAGGGAAAATAAAGTTCAGTACATTCAACTCATACTGCAATTCCCTTCAATGGTTGAGTATAATTACCATTGCTTATTTTTGAGAGGATTTATTTGCTTGTCCAGAAATTGTCAATGTACACCATTACCCAGAACTAGTCTAAAACAATCTAAATAACAAAAACAATAGTGTGGTTCTTCAAAACCTTGTGGTTATTCCACACAATAGCATTTGATTTTCGGGGCCGAGGAATATTGGCTCTCAAACATAAGGATGGGTTCTTAAGATGTAATAACTTATAAAAGAAAGTATACCTAAGAAATTTAAGTGCAAGAAATGAATGAATGAAATATCTACATTGCTACTGCTTTACAAAAAAGGCTGAACTGAAATTTTTGAAACATTCCCTATAGTGTAAGCTCTATGAAGGCAGGGATTTAAATCATTTTTTTTCATATTTATTTCCAGCACAATTGGTGCTTATTAAATATATGATGAATTTTACATTTCTATAGACTTTTTTTAGATTTATCTTTAAGTATAAAATTTGGTTAAATACATTTTATGAGAAACAACTTAGAATTGTGTCTTTATTTTAAAGTCAGAAATCAAGAGTCTGAAGATGTTCAAACAGTAAGAAGGAAATGCAATTAGAAGCAATTTAGAAGGTGAACAATTATAAACAGCTGCCAGAATAAATATTTCTTTCTCTCATTATTTGAGTAGAAGCAAAACTCCTAAAGTTTTCAACTTACGAGTTATTAATGTTTGAACTCCCCCCTTATTTATCTAAGTTCCTATTTATAAAGATTCCAGACAGAGTTGATACTAATCGCAGAAAGACTGATATGGTAGAAGCCCAGTGGCAAAGACTGGGAAAGTAAGTGGATTGATCAAGAAGAAAGACAAGAGAGGAATCTTCAAAAATAAGAACACCGGCACGTGTTCAAATGGTAATCCAAAATTTTAAGGAATCTCATTTTTAAAAACAGTACAAGGGTTTTTAAAAATCAAGGGTGTAACCAACAATCATTTGGCCATTTTCCATTCAAAATGATCAAGAAATATTTTCTCAACAAAAAATTTCTGCATCTTAAATTTCTTCTTAAAACACCCAATTCTCTTCCTCTATATTTCAAATACAGCCAAATGACCCAGGAATCATATTTAAAAATATTAGTACAGATTTCAAAGAATAACTCAATTTTAGGTCTTGAGAATGACTAAAAAGATAGCTGACTAATTATCAATGAAACCAACATTTCCCCATGTGTTTTCAACGTGTAAATTTTAAGTTATGGCTTTAAAAGGAATAGGCGAAAGTATTGGCGAAGCCGCCATCTCATTTCACAGCATGAAGAGAAACACCGAAGTTGAAGATATTACAATAGTTTGCCTAAGATTCAGCCAAAGGCTTAATCGATTCCTTTTTTGGAAGAATATTTCTGTCCTTACAGAATAAAGAAGACAACCCGTTTTGTTTTGTTTTTTTCCCGGTGACAAGTCACCACACTGAAATGCTTAAACCCGGAAATGAGAAAGTCTTAAGGTCTGCTCCTTGGAAAAATTAAAACACTTAAAGGAAGACAACACGCAGGAAATTGGAGTTGGCTAACATAGACAGTAGTGGTAGGGAGAAGTGACTGCTTATTTAATGTCCTCAACTGAATCATCAGTGAGCAGTAAGTATATGTAAGTTTAGAGCTGGGATTATGGATTCTGTGCTCTGACTCCACTGCATCAGCTACCTATTCTCTTCTGCTTCTGGTGGTCTGGTTTTAAAATGCATCATATACAGTTTTCATGTTTGCATAGGCTGCTGAATGCAAAGCACCTGTCCTTTTGTGGAACAGCTTCATTCTTTCAATAGTGCTGGGAGGCTGCAAACAAAGCTACAAATAAGGGATACTCTCTTACGGAGTCTAAATTGCAGCAAAAAAGCTCAGGATTTATTTGTTTAGTGAATATCTGGGTACTAGTGCTAATACAATGGTCAATTAGCTTCAAATTAAGCCAAGTACAAGCAAATGTACTGAAAGTATTAGGAATGTACCATCTACTCTACTGAGAAATCTGCACTCCCCATTCTGCAATTACATTAGCATGCCATTGGTACAGAAATATTTAGCATGTTAGTTTCAAAAAAGAACGTAGATACATTTATAGAAACCAGTCTATTATGTGGATATTTTTCCACAGTAAAAGGAACCATGTATAACATTGACTTTTACCTTCAGTTTTGATAATAGGCTGTAGACTGCCTTCAATCACTTTAATTTTTGGTTCCACAATTTTGGTTATAATTTTAGTTGCTGAAAGTATAGAAAGTGGAACATGAATGTTGTTTGTATAAAAATAATCTGGACAAAATTGTCCTTTTAAAAACTTCTCTGGAGGATACTGAGGAATCAAACGTGATAATACATCAGGCAGTCAGATACAGGCAATATTCATTACTTAGTATCTTCTTATGTCCAGGTGAACTCTGCGGCCCAGTGACTTGGATTTGTTCCATTGAAATATATACTCACTAAATGAGGAATTCTATCTAGAAATCTACAATTCTGAATTGCACCACTAAAGCTGTTTACCTTCTTTTGTACTTCTTGAAAATACTGGCTGCATAGCAACAGAAGACAAACATAATTAATTTTATGCAATTCATAATATCTTAAATTGCATTCTTGGATTCTTTCTCAAGTGGAAGAAAAAAGATTCAAAAATGTTTTTCATGCATTCGATAACAGTAATACAGAAAGGAAAATATGAAAAACAGTTCAGAATACTTCAAAGTAAATTTCAGCCAGCCAGATATGAGCTCTATGCAACAAAATATGATATGATCAGCATTTAAGTTCCAGGCTAAAAATGCTTTAAATGTTCAGTTTTATCATCATCAAATTGCTTTAAATTTAAAGGTATATATTTTAAATGTATGTCATCTACCCAAGAAAGTTAACAATGTGCAAAACCTATTTCATAGCCAGTTACTGGGTTTACTTTTGGGGTTGTTTGCACTAACTGGAAATGTGTTTCCTGAGCCATACTACCAGAGCTACTGGCTTTTTGTCATTTCTAATGGGAAGCCTTAAAAGATGGATCCATTAGATAATAGTCTGCATTAAAGCAACGGTGCAATCATAATAGATTGTCTTGACACATCAGAGAAGAGATGCTAGCCCAGTGGGGTCTTTTTAGATGTTTAGCTGGGTCAACTTTTTAAATTAATGTGTAATTAATCAGTGAATTAATGTAGCCTTAATTGAATCTATGTTTCAGTCCTCAGATTTGATATCTTGAGATCTTAAATTAAGAAGCTCTAAAGTACATCAAATCTGTGTTCAATTCTTGATTCTTCCTCCATGGGGGTCTGGCCTCAAAGGAAGCTCTCATGAAGTCCAAAGCCACAGAGGTATCATCTGCTATTCTGAAGGGTTTATTTCTCTTAGCTTAAATTTTCATCGTGTTTAAGAACATGAACTTTAGCATGTTTAGCTGCTTTCGTTTCGATTTTGTTTTTCTAAAGACTTACAGAGTTTGAGGGGAAAAAGAGTTGAGGAATAAATACCAATTTTTTTTCCCCTCTACGTCAAATGAAACATCTTCAACAACAAACACTAGAGAGCTTTTTCTTTTGCCATACAATTTTAAAGTCATGGCATTTTGGGGACAAGATTAATGTACATCTTGGAAGTTAAAGAAATATTAAGATAAGTCAACAAAGGAACATAAAAATGGAATCTTTGGTTAATTGGTCTCTGCCTATTTGAACAATGCTTCTGAATAATTGAACAATGATTCTGAATAATAGCATTCACATTCTGGGAGGGGTAAAAGAAGCATTAATGTCGGCATGTAAATCTCAGAGCTGTTCCTAGATTTCTAGAGTAGAGAGGTAAAATTCATTAGACTTGCATAATCTAATAAAGTATAGTTCATGTGCAGTGAGCGAGGATCCAATTTTATTAGAGAGATATGAAGGATTATAATAACACTTTTGGTTCAAGCAAAATATCGCATTGACATGTATAGAAAGTGACGGAACTAGCACGGATAAAGTAGAGTAGGTAGAGAAAGCTAGTGCAGACATTTATTTTTTGGTGGAAAAAGGTGACATAGCATTTCTGATGAATAGAGCCCATAAAATTTCTTTAATTTGTACTAAAATATATCTTCAATAAGATTGTATACTTCCAGACTGGAATATGGTCATTTTGAACCACAATCGTTCCAAGTGAATCTTTATGCTGAGCTGGCTTGATTTATGACTACAAACTTGAAATCAAGAAGAGCAGCAGACATTTTGTTTTGCTCCTTATATTGGATCTATTCTTTTACCATACATGTTATAAATCTTAAGGAAAAATTCTTGATGAAATAACTAAAAAGTTCATGGTATAAAATAAAATAATCTTGTAGCCAGAATCAATGTGAGAATTGAATGAATGTTATAGCCACTGACATATTTTGAATGTTTAATTGTAGAGCCAAAACAAAATGGAAAGAACTTCTGCTTTGGAAAGGTACAATGAAAGAAAAAGACAAGACAAAAGAACATATAGCCACACTGGAAAAGAAATCTCACAAACCACATTTATGACAATAAATACCCTTTGTGGTTGTTTTATTAAGTAGTAAAAGTTTCATTTTGATAATCTGGTAGTGTCAAGAATCCTGAAATCTGGAAACTTTAGGTTTATGCCTTGACGAACATTTGGTTTTTATCATTCAATGTCATATGGGGAGCAAGAAGTTTATCGGAGCCAAGGCTGAGAGGTGTTTTTCCACGCATGCCTGAAGCCCAGGTCAAATGCGACAAGATTTGCCATTGTTTGGGATTCTAAATACCAGATTATCAATAATCTGTGCTTGTGAATATAAAAAAAGTCACTGCTTTCTTTTTTTACACCCTGCCGCTTGCCCAGCACAAATGTTCATGAAGTACTTACTGTAGATGGTCATGGGGATTTCTTTGAAGGTGCTCCCACGCACAAACTGAAAATAAACATTTACACTTAGTAACAGAAATGCAGCAGTCACAGTAACAAAACCATAGCACCGTTTTAATTCTTGTTAAAGTAAAAACACTGAAGCTAGGTAATGGAATGAAATTCCCATAGAAATTATCTTTCAGTTCTCTGCTATCCTGGTCAAATGATTCAGGTTTCTGACTCAAAGTTTTTTTAAAAAATTACAGAAGAATCAATTTATATTTAAAATATATGTTTATTAATAATTTTTCTTATATTTCTGACAGATTGACACTACAAGGGCTAAGGAACAAAATATTCCTTTGCCTTAAATTACTGTGATTAGTGATACTTTTTATAAGCAAATACTCTACCTTTCTCTCATATTTGGTTGCAAAAGTATTTGATGATAGATAGAGTACCAATATTTATGTACGTGTCTTATATTCCCAAGCGGACTATAGACTTTTTTGAAGAAAAGGCCATCTCTGATTAAAATTAATATTTCCCATAATACTTATCACATTGCCCGGACCCAAATACCTGCTTAGTAGATATTTGTTGAATAATACAATGAAGAAACACAATCATTTGTGGTGGGCCCATGATGGACACAAAACAAAATGCACACCTAATCCAGTGTGCATCTATTTTTTTTTTAGGTGCATGGTCCGGGAATCGAACACAGGTCTCCCACGTGGAGAGACCACTGAACCCCCATGCACCCTTGCATCTATTTTTCAATGCACACGTCTTCAGTCTCCCACATTAAGCCTGTAATATCTGTTCAACATGCTAGAAATAAGTCCCATCACCTCTGTACCTTAATTTGGATGTATTTGATCAGTTTATTAAGTATTTCCAGTAGCTGGTCATTTCCGACAGGTGTGTCTGTAAAGAGACATATTCAGTGAATAAATCAATATTGATTTTAAAAAGTGTGAAATAGAGATCTCAGTTCTAATTGAAAAATATTCAGTCCCTTCCTGGGTCCAACAATCACTAACCTGCTGGGTAGAGGAGCTTATCTACTACATGAATTACTCCGTTCGTTGTCATGATGTCAGATTCCTTTGATTTCAGTTCATTGACCAGAAGCGTATCATTTACCTGTCAAGAGAGGGCACAAGGCCAATGGGACATTGAATGAAGGCTGAGCACTAAGGTGATTTATGATGGGTGAACAGTATCATACATTTCTAGAGAACTTACTCCTTTCAGGTAGATTTTGCTTCCTTGTATGGTCTTTAGAATGTTGGTGACACCAGGTTCGAATCCCTTTCCAATGAAAACTCCCGGTGTCAGATGATAAAGAATGATGTTCTGAAGAGCATTTTTGTCCCCTAGGGGGAAAAGATACATATTTATTTCATACAATGCCACATTTACTGACAGCTTGGTAAGACAAGGATGAAGGAGGACATTATTCCCTTGCTTTAACTATTTTTTCCACACTCTATTATCCTGGTAATGTCATTTATCTCCCAAATTGACATTAAGACCATGTCGGAGCATACAAGGACTGCAGTAAGTCCACTCAAAATATCATCCATCTTACTGGGAGAAAACAATCCAATTACTTTTGAAATTATGACTGTTGTGTGACCTTTAATAGGAAAAACATAAGTGAACGTCCACCCCAACAACATGGCAGTAAGCAGTTAATTAAAAACGTGAGTGGGTGGCCCTTGAATGTGAAAGAGGGGACATTCGCGAGGCTGACATCGGGCTGGAGGAGACTGAGGAGAAGGTGAGCTCCTGAGGCCACAGGGCAGCTACCCAGCCTTCATGTCTACTTACGAATCAGTATCTCCCTTTCTTCATTGGTCATCCCCTTAAAGGCTTCATTAGTTGGCACAAATAAGGTCCAGTCCCCAGGCTGTGTCAGGAGCTCCTTCAGATCTGCGGCTTCGAGTAGGCTGAGGAAGGTGCTAAGAAAGAAAGAGGTCCGTTTATTTTATTAAACTTAGATTTCAATTCGTTCACCCACTGGGCAGTTATAAAGAATCCGTATATAGCAGAAAGCAGGAAAAACTGCTAGTGACAATTTTGTATTATTCAAATGCAATTTACCTGTTAAGAAAATGTTATCACCTGGAAATTATTTAAATGAACAACATAATTCTTAAAGTTCCTAAATTCTATTTCTATCCTATGAAATTTGACAAGATCACATATGCAACAAAACTGAAGTGTGCTGGGTTTTCACTTCTATTCTGCAAAAGTGTCTCTGCCAGTATATCCTGTCGCTTTGTTAAAACTCAATTATTAAAAAAATGGCAAAAGATAGTCTAGTCTACTAGACTGCTGTTTCATTCACCAACTCACATTTTGTTGCACCAAAAAGCAAAAGAAATAGTGCTTAAAACATATCCCAATTTTGAAAACATAGAGAAACATGAGACTGCATGGATTTTGGGATACTAACTTAGCAACAAAAGATGCCAGGCACTCTCCTTTGTGGAGCTGAAGCTAACCATCTTACCTGAAACGCTTATCCTGTTTTAGCTTTTCATGCAGGGATCTCTCTGCTGGTTTGATGATCTCCTGGAATATGTGAATAGCACCATTTCTTCCTTGCTTGCTTCCTCGCAGCATGCATGAATTTTCCACGCAGACAGCCTAGCAAAGAAAAGACAGATGCATGCCGTCCATCTCTTACCTGAAATGTCACACGTGCCCGTGGCTGCACAGGTCAATTTCCAGGTTGGCCTCTCTGAGTCATCCTGTGACCTCGGAGTCACAAGGTCCTGCCCAGTCTGGGCTCTTATTGGGCTGAATTTTCTACAACTAGACGAGCCACCCCAGGTATCAGGCAGGTGGTTTCCCAGTAAGTTACAGAACTGCCATAGAATTCCACTTTGACATTTCCTACTACCTTCACTCTCTGACTCTTCAGGGTCTCACTATCCCTCCAGACCTTATTTGGGTCAATATTAATCATAAAATGTCCTGACTTCAGTGCCCCGAGGCTCTTCTTCTCCTTTTAATCCGGTTAAATACATATTTACTCTGTTCTCTTAACTGTAAGACCTCGTCCATTATAAGTCAAAATGATTGATTTAGTTCAGCTTTTTTGTACCAATACAATACATTTTACAATTGTAATTTAAAGTATAGCCTATTTTCTGATATTAAAAACGCATGTCTTGGAATTGTGAAGAGAGAGTGAGCAGCTAGAATACCCAATTCTAGGCAATGCTTAACTTCCTCTGAAACCTTTCCCTGTGGTTGCGTGTGGTGCCTGGACAGAAACAGAAGAGAACCACTATCTGCCACTGTATATTTTTTTATTTTTATTTTTTGGGTACATGGACTGGGATTCAAACCCAGGTCTCCCGCATGGAAGGCAAGCATTCTACCCCGAACCACCTGTGCACCCGCCACTGTATTTTTGATGAGTAATATTTTCTAGAAATTTTCTCTCACACAAAAATATTTTAGAACCATTTTATGGAGTCCAAAAATCTCCATATGTCTATTTAAGTTTGCCTGAAATCCATCTTACACGCAAAGATCATTCCTATATATTTGATTCTCTATAAAATTGTCTTATAAACAGCCAAGCGCTCTACAAATCACCAGCTTATTTTAGAGGGGTTTCAGTGACACCCTGAAATTGTAATAAGCATTACTTCACAACATAGAAGGATGTGTAATGGAAACGCGAATTATCTGAATGTTTAATACATAGCACTTTTGGTGTACTTTATTAACAGTTTTTTCTCCCAGTTAGCCATTTCCCTGATCTTCCTATCAAAATTTACTATTTGGGCGGGCCGCGGTGGCTCAGCGGGCAAAGTGCTTGCCTGCTATGCCGGAGGACCTCGGTTCGATTCCCGGCCCCAGCCCATGTAACAAAAACGGAGAAACAGAATACAATAAAACAAGAAAATGTTTAAAAATGTTTCCCTTTCTTCCTTCCTTCCTTCCTTCTATCCTTCCTTCCTTCTCTCTGTCTTTCCTTTAAAAAAAAAAAAAAAAAAAAAAAATTTACTATTAAGACCATGTTTATAAAATCCTGGAAATTATTTGTTTTGACGACACCCTTTGGCGAGGGCACGCCCTGCAACGTTTAGTAGTGATATTTTCTTTCGCTCGCTTGCTTCACTTACTGTGCGATACACGAAGACTCTGAGCTGTTTGCCTCCAATGGTCTCCAGTTTTTGTCCATTATAAAGCTCGTTAAGGCCAACTTTGACTTTCAATATGTGATTCTGCAGAATTAATTTAAGAAGGCGCTGATCCATGCTCAAAGTATCATCTATAAATAAGTTCATTTAAAAGAGGATTATTTTATTTAGAAAGCATTAAAGTTTCTCCTGGTAAGAGAAAATTACGGAAACTGATAATCCCTGATGGCTCTCGGTACTGCGGACCCTACACTCATAGAATGCGTGAGCCAACTAAATGGTAAGGCTGGTGATTCTATTCGCCAACTGTAAAAATATGTAAAATAGGACCTTTTCCACCAAATGACCAGAATACTGTTCCAACCAGGCTGAACTAGGGGTTTCAGCTCTGTAAGGGCTACGTAGCTTTGTCGTGGTCATTGTCAAAACCTACATATGAATGCGGGCCGAGGTTTTTACCTGACAATTATATGTCCTTTGGTGATATGAAAAGCTTCGGGTGAATGATCTGTAAACTCATCTTTATCAACGGAAAGAGAATCAAAGCACACACCCCTTAAAGCTCCAATCTTTATTACAAAGAGGGTATGTGACATTTCCAGGAACTTGAATTTTTTTGGAAAATTACTTTCAATATCACAATTCAGAATTTGGAAAAATGTACAAAAGTGATGCCTCTATTATTTTGAAATTTTGACTGACAATCTAAATATGCCTTCATGAAATAATTCTTCTGGAAAAAGTGGCAGATTGCATGAATCTAAGCACTGTCCATGAGCAGAAGAGATGAGATGTTTTTAAAATAGTAATTGACATTATAATATGGGGAACTGTTATAGTTTCTCACTTTTATTTATTTATACTTTGACTCTCACCGAAATTCTCAGGTGCAAAAATGTACTTCTTTATTTCTAAATGTTGTTATGTTGATGTACAATAAATAAATTTAGTTTATTTTTCATAAGATCTATTAATTCATCTATTATATATACTGGAAAAATGATTTGATTTATAGAATACCCCCTTGTCACAAACTTTCACTGCCTGTAGACCAGTATTCGCATCATTAAATATTTTTAAATAAAGGACATTTTAGCAGAGGGAAATTTCTACACACATCGGATGCATAAGCCTGTGTGGAGAGGGATCAATACCCTGTAAAAACATCCATTATTTCTGATAGTAAACAACAGGATGAATAAAAACCTTGTGGGGGTGGGAGGCTGGGGAGAGCAGGCACACAGTGTCCGCCACGTACCAGAAAATGCATTATTCATGGGCGCCAGCAAAGTGTATTCTCCGTCCGGCCTCAGAGAAGATGCCAGGCCCAGCTGTGCCACCAGGTCTTTGAAAGTGGTTTGCTGATTCCCAGCCAGCTCGATAACTTGTTTGGCTGTAAAATAAACAATCACCATCACTGCTGGCATCATCCTTGAGGGACTGATGCATCAGTTCTTGGCTGTTTTCAAGTAGTGTAAGCTATTTACTCCCATGTCCACATGCCCTTGCCCAGGAGAGCACTTCTAGCATCCCATTTTTGGGGGGGTTCGATAACCACAGAGAGTTTCAGAAAGAAACTATCTTTTTCTTCCTACTTTCAGTTTTCTTTACTTCTCCATTGCTCAACTCTCATCTCTCTCTGCCGTTGTGAGTGCCACAGCCTTTCACTTATCCCAAACTGACCATTTGGTTATAACTTGCCTTCTATTTCCAAAAACAACTGGCCACGGAGAGAACCTTCATAAATGTCTGCCCTCAGGAACCCAGGAAAGCCTCGGATCCAGGCACAGAGTGCCCGAGAAGCCATAGGCGAGCTGCTGGCCCTGACCTCATTGTCCATTTTGTGCCTGTGCCTCACACCCTTCGGACAGCGCATCCGTCCCACAGGGACTCACTGGGACTCACTCCGGAGGCCCCACTCGGCACCTGACAGTGATAGAAGACCTCGAGCCACCACTTACCTGAGTCAGGAATCAGGACCTGGTCAATCAGATGGATGACGCCATTATTTGTCACGATATCTTTTTTGTTGACCATTTTGATTCCGTTTACTGTGATGCTGTCGCCATCACATCCTATCTCGATGGTGTTTCCTTCCAGGGTCTCAAAGACTGCCCCTCCCATGATGGACTCGGAACACTGGAGAGTGTTCAAAATGTGGTACTTCAGGAGAGCTGGGGAGCAAAGCAGGAAGAGCTGAGAAAGTAACATTTGGCCCTTAAAGGGTATGTTTCACTGCGGCACTAAGAACTCCTAAGAGATCTAATAAATGTCTAAGACCCAAAGATGAATTGGAGACTTTAAAATTCTAACTGCTGATGTTGTTTTTCCAGCAACTATGCAATGGGAAAGGCTCAGCTCGGTGGGAAGTGAGAAGAAGAGATCAGCTTCAGAAAATGATTTGTGCAGTTCTAGAAGACAGGAGTCTCTGAGCAGTAGATAAGTTTCAGCCACCATAAGAAAGACATTTCTGATGTGAAAGCAAGAAGGAGAGCTCCTTTCAGTGTCACCTATCCCCAAACACCTAAGTTGTATTTGCAGGAGCTACTCCTAACAGAATAACTGTACCTAATTCGTGAAGAGGTTGATAGAGGCTGAGAGCAAGCAAATTAATCCACTAAAGACAAAAATCTAGAAAATAGTCAAAATGGAGATGGTTTCTGGAAGGACATCTGGAGGGACCTATGTCTAAGCTATACCATAGCTACATCTGCATCCTCAAATCTCCTCATCTTAATTGGTCAAATGTTTTTGGGGATAAGCTGAGCAGGTGAAATGCGCTAGGGACAGTGTAAAATCTGTTGGAAAATAGAAAGTGAGGGAGAAAGGAAGCCACATTTTTCTGTATAAATGTCCAAGAGAAACGTGATTTTTTCCAACTCAATTACATCTTTTAGCATAAATTTAATATTAAAGCATTGCATATCATGTTTGCAATATGAAAATCTGATGATCTAATATTTCTTTTCAACTCTTGCTAATCCTTTTTACCGTCTTAGTTATTTGAAAGGAGTACAAGAGAAAGTGATCTTCAGGGTATTCTTACTATTTAAGAATTGCACTCTGCCCATTCTTCTAAGAACTTGCATATTTTTTGATGATTGTTACTGTTCACCTCCAAAGAGGACAATAAAAACTTTTCTTTGCCTTTGTTTATCATAGCTGATGATACTGACATGCATTAGATTCTTTTTTATTTCCTTTTCTTCCTGGAATTCTGGGAGACTTCTCAAGAGACAGACATTTCCTTACCGTCGGAAGCCACTTTGTCCCCCATGATCCTTTCCAAGATGCCTCGTGGGAGCTTCTCGAAAGCTTCATTGGTAGGAGCAAAGAGAGTGAAGTGACCCTCTCTTCCAAGAGACTCCAACAGATCGGACGTGATAGCCGCTGCCTGAAACAAAAACGTGCTTTTTAGAGGCTTAAGCATCACAAACCTAGAAGAAATTACAACCCACTTAGCATGGGCTGACACCAGGCAGTTGACTTCTTCCACGGAAATTTGTTCTTGCTAGAGCTTTAAAACATTCCCCCTTGGAGCAGCCAACTATGTATTTTCCAACTTTCCGTTAAAAAACTGTGTTTATGAGGATAGGAATGTTGCCAATGTCTCTGTGACTCGAGCAATGGTCAGCAGTAAATTCAATTACCGAAACGGACACCTTCTAAATGCACTAATTGCAGGATAGTCACATGACTATTCTTTATCTATCACGTCCACATGAGTATTACTTTATATGAGGAAATTATTTTACCTGGGTAAAATGAAAATTCTTTCTGACTTTCTATTTTTTTCCCCAAGATTTGTTTAGCACTTTCTTAGATTGTAACAAGGAAAAAGGAAGGATTTCAGCGGTCAAAGTCAATCCACCGTTCCGTGTACTTACCCTGAATGATGAGAGATCATCTTCTGCTTCGATGAAGTCTTGAATTGAGGTGCCAATTTGTGTAAGGACACGGTCAATAACGTGGACAACACCGTTTGTCGCAATCTGGTTTCCATGGATGATTCGAGCACAATTAACCGTGACAACCTACAGTCAGTCGGTGAAAATCAAAGGGCAGATAATCAGAGCTATCCGCGGACGTCCGCGCCTGCAAGCCCATACCCAGGTTTTCATTTAATCTGTAAATCTAACACACGGGAGCTGATGCTCTGAATGTGAACGCAGAGAGAGAAGACACACATATTACTACGGCTAACGTGAAGCCCTAAGAGAAGGCAGAACCATGCAGAATCCAAGTCCAGAGACACTTAACAAATCTGGACACGCGAGGCAAAAGCATTATTTTTTTTTCATTTGAAATACTGCTTTTATTCTTCTTTCTCTCTTAAATGTCAAACTATTCATAATGTAGGTCAGTGCACTACATAAAATAGTGTAATTAGTCTTAGAAGAAATTCTGAGAGTGAAAAACAAACAATTGTTACATAAACATAATCAGTTCTATTCATCTTCTAAACATCGCCTCATTACTGACTCTTTTTCTCTGGAAATTTGAGTTTTGAAACCAGCCAATGACCCTCTTGGCAGTTTCCCACAGTCTCTCGTCCAAACACACAAGCACCCCAATCAGCAGATCAGCCAGAGGCTGAGTAAAGGAATACGCGCTCTCTGATTACTCATTTTGCTGTCCAGAAAAAAATTACTTGAAACCACACTAGTTACTAAAATTTTCTTTTTAAGAACATCTAAGTCTACCGTCAATGAACTGTCAGTTTCGTTTTTCTTTAATAGGAAGCAGTCATTCAGTTGGAAATGTGAAGGCCCTAGATTTGGGGGAAAGTCGTGATATAGCACTTATATTTTTCTTACTAACAATTTGTTTTTTATTTCCGTGAATATTTTAGGAAAGATACTGAAAAAATTAATGGACACATTATTAAGAGATGTACTTTATATTAAAGGAACTTACCCCATTAGGATAATGGTTAATGAAAAGCCCTAGATTGTTATACATTGAGGGAATGATCATGCCATTTTTCAGGTCCTTGGTCAACATTCTCTTATTAACCATGTGGCTGTGTAAAGCGTTCAGTAATTCCACATTCACGTTGCTCTCCAAACCCCTGCGGATATCCTAGGGAAAAACAAAGTGACGGAAGTTTATGTGATTCATGATTAAAATTCTTAGAATCATACTCTTCTACTTTCTTGTTTTGTTCCTATTGCATCATCCAGATGGTCAAATAAATGGACATAAATAACTTAAAATTATATTATTTCAATTGATTAAGGTAGAGTAGAGTCTGATAGAGTGCTTGGGCATCAATAGAGGAACAGCAAATTATTAAAGGAATGTGTCAATGAGGCAATAATGATGTAAGTAGAAGCTTAGGTGGGAAATTAAATTAAAGGTCTTTAAAATATCTTTGAGGTACAAATAAAACCAAAAAAACAAATGACATTATATTTGCACATGATATTTGACCTTTAAAATGCTTTCATGTTTATCCTATAAAAAATTCAAGAATTCAACCAGTGTGTATTTTTTCTCTCTCTAACTCCATGAACAACCGCCTATGGCATCACGGAGCAAAATCTGTCTTGTTTGCTTAGCACACACCTGTTTGTTTCTAGGAAACACTAAGGAAGAAATTTAGAAAGGCATGGGGACAAGGAAGCAGGAAAGATGGAGCAGCGAGTCCACGACAGAAGCAAATGTTTATGACATTTGAACGCAACGATTAGAACAGGGTGTCAGGAAGGCTGAGCTGGGTAACAGGTAGCAGAAGTGAGGGTGTTATTTAGAGCCTCTCCTGGTAGTTCAGATGAAATGGAAATACAGCTGACTGGTAGTGGTTTGTAAGGACTGGGGAGTGGGGAGATGAAGTTGATGAGCAATTACCAAGTCCGAATATTGAACCACTGATATTGTCAATTATGGAAGCAAAGGTAGCAGAAAAGCAGTTGCTAATTGGGAGGGAGGAAATGTCACTTTTTTTGATAACTTGCATTTAGATGGTGCATCCAAGGTGTCCTAAGGAAATGGACATTAAAATATTCTCCTGGAGTTCCACAGAGAAATAATTTCAAGAAACACAGATTTCAATAGCTATGTGCACTGAAGCGGCAGCTGAAATCCTCAGAAGGTCCTATTAAGAGCACAGTACAGTTCTTGGAAGACACTTTAATGAGCTCATTCTTAAGGCAAGGAAGAAGAGGAGTCAGCAAGGGGAAACCAGAAAGGGAGCCAGTGACACACTCAGAAATGACGAGAACAGAGAGTTCCGTTAGGTAAGCCAGCAGCTACCCGTTCACGTAGCACGTTAATATCAGAGGATTCTGCCTATTCTTTCTTATTATTTGACTCTAGTAGTAAGCACCAATTCATCTTCATGCCATGTGGAAGGCAAGAATATATTTCTGCCCCAGTTTTCCAGATTTGGAAATTGAGTCATAATTTAGTATATTATAAATCAGCCACATATAAAAAGTCTGAAAATCAAATGTATGGTTTATAACACCTCATTTACACCTACACTCCCAAGTTTCTAAATCCATCAATCTCTGAACATCTCTATGTATTTGGACATAATTAAAATACATAGATAAATCTCCACATAATATAGCTAAAAACATGTTTTAAAATCCGCTAGGCTCCTTAACTGATCTTTCTACTCTACGTATCATCTAAAATTGCATATACTTCCTCACAACCAAAAAATAAAAGAGGAAAGGAGTAAATACAGTAATAAGTTACAAGTAATAAGGGCCCTTTATGTCCACTCTCGGTTGGCTTTTATTTTTATGAGTTTTTTTCTTTTCAAATCTTTGAAAAGGCTTTATCTTTTTCCCTCTAATAAGATACCTTTACGTATCCTCATATATGTGCAATAGAAAATATAGACATTCTATTAATCTCCAAGACAAAAATCCAACAGAATGAAATGAGAATCACATAAAAGTGGTTATAGTAATGTAAATAAGGGATTACAGCATCCAAGTTGTCCCAAGCCTCGTTGCTCGGTGCGAAGTAGGTGAAGGACCCCTTCCCTTCAATCTCTTCCCGCAGCTTGGAGATGTCCGAGTAGCGCTGGGTTGCGGTGGCTCCCACGATGCCCAGTGTGCCGTACACGTGGTCGATGGGCAGGACTGAAACACCAGGACAGGACTGCACTTAGCCTGACGCCCCCTGAGAACCGTTTGCAGCGTCTGCCCTTCACCTCGCAGCAATGACTTTGGCAATACGATTCTATGAATTATCAATTTTCTAGGAAGCTTGCCTTTTGAGGGCTGAATAATAAAAGACTCTAAAACATGGTGTCTCCTCCCAGTTAAACTATCACTCTGATTTTAAAGTTTAGTCTGTTTAGATCTCAATTCTGACACGTCAGTAATAGTTCAGTTATACTTATCAGTAGTAATCAGATTGCTTCGTTTGAGGAAAATAAGGTGATTTTCATTTGCTACTGAAAATGGCAATGTGAATCATTTCTATTATGTTAGCTTAAAGTTCCTAAACTATATCATATTGTTAGGTATAAGGATATAATTTTTATAGCTTTTAGTTCATAAAATAAATATGTATGGTTGCTTCTTTTCATCATAATTTGAGAAGGAAATTGAACAAAGCATCTAACATTTCCAGAATATCTCTCCTGTATTTAGAAGATTAATATCAATCCCAAGAGACTTCTGTCATATGGTAGGTGCAGAGAACTTAATTTGTCTCTGACCCACACAATCTGAAAATTAGTGTGGTTCAGACAGTATCACAGAAGGGAGGGGTATTATCTTTGTGAATATCCCAAGACTGGATGAGACAACTAATGAATGGTAAAATCAGAATTAACAAACTCTCAAAAGGATGGGAAAACGAGTTGATAGTAACAAGATAAAATGTAACAGAATTTGATGTATTTCTACAGTTAAGTTAATAAAAAAAATTCTAGACATGGACTTGACTTAAAAGAAAGAACTTGACTTAAAAGAAAGGGACCAGTTTTCCTTAACTGCATGCTCATTGTAAGCCAACGACATGGCATCATAATCGAGGACAGTAACCAAAATAAAGCACAACAATCCACCCCCCCATCTAAAGTGTTCTGTCTAGACAGACCCCCTTGGGTTGTAGACCCCATAAGGGTGGACTCACATCTGGGAAAAAGAGTAGAGACTGTACGGGTGGGCCCACGAGGGTCGACCACCATAAAGAACCGAGGTGAGCAGCCCACAGAAGAGAAGACTCTGTGCCAGGAAAGAATGTGGCTGTGGGGAGGGTGTGATAATTAGGGTAATATCTGAATGGTCGTCATTTCAAAGGGGAACCTGATGCACTTTTCTTTTTTCCAGCTGACAGAATTGCAGGAAAAACCAAATTTTCCATAGGAGGAATGTTACAAAAGCACAGTTGTTCAACCAAAGAAGATGAAGTCTTGCTGCTCTGCCAAGTAGTCAGCTCCTTATTTTTAGACATTTCAAAGAAAGACATTCTGTAGAGCAGATTTTCTTTCTTAAAGAGAACTTGAGCTACTTTAAATCTATGAGTAAGCTTCTGTGCTTATTCCAGATGTGTCACCCAGTGTCCAGTGTGTGAGAAATGGGTCTTACTGGTTGACCATGATGATCAATGACTAACACATCATGTTTGGGGGATTTAGCTTGAATTTATCATGGTGCTAAATACACACACACACACACACACACACACTCACATACACAACTGCTTCTCTACAAACTACCTCAACTATTTTTCTCCCCACAAGAGAAGTTCTTCATTTACTTCAGTAGTTGAGATTTTTACCTGCTGGGCAGCCTTTCATCCCTTCCATTCTCGTATAACCGGGACAGCATTCATATAACACAGTCCTGAACATCGGAAGAAAATTAATATTAAAATGGGAAAATAAATACGATAGGGTTTGACATAAACTTGGAAAAGTGTATCAGTTATCGCCATGACTTATTGAGAGTCTTGAAATTAGTTTTTTGGTTTTTTTTTTTGGTACCACAACTTTCATGTTAGCTATATTTTGTCATATTACCATATTACATTGGTTATATTTATTCCAAGATATTAAAGCATAATACTCAAGAAAATGCTCTCCTGTTCAAAGTGAACAATTAAACGTAAGTTATTCAGGCAATAATTAATTAAGGTAACAGACCAGAAAATCCAAGCAAACAAAACTATCTCCAAAGCAACTTATCTAATTTACCGGAGTTTTTAGGGAATAGAGTAATCTAAATTTCCTCTAATCTAATTTACTGGAGTTTTTAGGGAATAGAGTAATCTAAATTTCCTCTATAATTGCTTCCATTTTTCAATAATTTAATCCTGATTTTCATTTTATCAGGAGATTTTCTATTTTCTTGAGCAAAAATTCATGGTGTGGAATACAGGTTTAAGTATAGTAGACAGATGAGAAGATATAAGAACAAAAATGAGAAATGCCAGTTTAAAATTATCTTTGATATAATACAGTTAATATTGGAAGCATATGCAAACCACTGAGAGCTTTATGCCAATCTGAATATAGACCTTATGATTATATTACTTACCTGGTCCCCATATGAATAATTGTGAAACTACATATTCAGATGCCAAGGGATTAAGTTTTTTATATGTTAGCTTAACATATTTATACACAATTTAAAAATTAGACACAGATGTTTGAGCCCAGAGACTGATAACATTTGCTGGAAGAAAGATAGCACAGGGGGAAATTGTTAACTGTAACAAAAATTTCTATAAATATGCTAAATTATATTAATTTTAATAGATTAATGCACCAAATTGGATAAAATTCTAAAACTGCTGATTATAATTTCAGCTAAAAGGTGAACAACGTGGTTATCTGAGTTAGTATTTTAAAAACAAAAAAGTAGTTTTTCCAGTACACTTAAGCTACACAAAATCAGTGTTTCCATATGTCAGCGAGACAAAGCAAGAGTGAGAAAGAAAATCCTGAATGCCCTGAAAGTGGAAACTGTATCTTTGTTTTCTGAATAGTATCTAAACTCTCATAAAGATGGCTGTTAAAAATGTCACTGACACTCTCCAAAAGGAAGTCTGCAGAATCCAAGAATCCAATATTGCTGGACCAAAATACATTGTGGGTGATATCTTCAACCGAAGGACATGTCATGCTTTTTATTACCTGCCCAGTTTACCGCCCCCCAAAACCCCCAGTGCAACTGTCAGCCAGAAGTTGCCATTTCATTCACTCATCCATAAACTCTTAAAGATACTTCTGGAAATTTCAGCAGCTGCAGCAGATGGCACACGCAGTCCTCTCTCCCTGCCAATACTATTGATCTGTTTGGTAATTTGAAAAGAGCTATTGCCTCCTCTTCAGAGCAGAGCTGCAAATGTGTTTGCAGAAATGAGGCTTCTTGGGAAAAATAAATGAAGTGAAACTGACAAAAGAGACACTGATAAGTGCTGGTAAAAAGCCAGCCTTCAACGCTAGTTTTTTGTTCGTTCATTTGTTTGTTTTTAATGGAAAGCAAGAAAGAGTCTGGACATGAGCTCTGTACAAGGGCTGACATGACTGTTGTGTTTAGATGGTTAAAGTAAGATTCTATCCCACTTCCCTGGCTTCTAGGCAGGATGCAGTAAATCACTGCCCTAAGTACTCCCGAGAGTGGCCCTTCTTTATCTTGGGGGTGGAGGGCGCCTGCAGCCCATCCGAGTCACTGAAAGTCTGGCCTGGACTGCGAGTGTGTGAATGGCCTGGGTCCAGCTGGTGTCTGCAAACTGCTAAGGACAGTGCCCAGGTCACACATGAAATCTGCTGAGAGCCCCCTGAGCCCCGGCCATGAACAGGCAGCAACATCTGCATGGAGCCAAGAAGTCAGCCTTGTGGCCACCCTCTCTTCTGCAAGAGAAGCCCAGTTTAAGCATTTTACCTAGGACTCTGGGCACAGCTCCTTTTCTCACCTTCAGATGCACATTTGTTAAAACCGCTTAATTTCAAGGTCAATTGGAATTCAGTGATAGTCATTTAGTCCTTTCCCACCCACCACTTCATTTTGTCTTCCCAGAAACTCTGCACCCGAGGTGTCAAACGGAAAGCTTATGGGGTTCCACATTTAGTAGTTGTGCTAGTATTATCAAATTAGAAACAGGTTTCCGGACATCCCTTGATCCCTGCACCCGGCTTAGGGTGAGGGCAGCCTAACAGTGCTGTGCTAGGTGGGCCTCCCCCAGACCCTCTCGTCCCCCACCCCAAGGGCGCCTGCCCCAGACACTCTGCCCCCAGGCACCCACCCTGAGGTGGGGGTCAAGCAGGGCAGACATGGACAGAGCCAGGCCCCGCTGTCCTGAGGAGGGTGGCACCCTGTAACATTGCTTGTTCTGTGCCTTGGCCCGTCCAGGGTTCAGCACCTCGATGCAAAATGAAGGACAGGAGCACTGAGCGGTTTTCAACTTTCTTATACTCAGGATTGATGAAAACTACACTGGAACTGCTTAGAGAAATCCAGATGACAAGAGGCAAACAATACCTTTTGCCTTCCAAACCCTGGGATGGCAAGTCAGGCTGGTCCACTTTTTAAAAAACGGAGGAAACCGAGGCCCTGAGTTGCCAGAGGGCAAGGCCAGGGCTGCATGTGGCAGGTGGGCTGTCCCCTCCTCTGACCCACCCCAAGCCCCACTCTGCCCTCGAATGACCTCCTCTGGCCTCCAGGAACAGGGACCCTTGGGGGAAATCTGAGCATGTGAGAGACGCAGGGACAATTTCCTTAGTCAAACGTGTGACCCTCCCTCTAAAAAAAAAACTCACACTTTTGGAGAATAGTTTCAAGACAAAATGTGTGTATGTGCCAGAAAAGATACCTACTTCAGTGTTGTCCTTGAAACTTACACGGGAAGAGGAGGAGACTTACGTTTTCTTTCCACAGATGGCACCTTGGTACCAATTCCTACAGGTGCTGAAGTACTTCTTCTTGGTGCCCAAAATCTGTTGAAGGGCGCAGACATTTGGGCTGGAGAGTAGAGGGAAAGAAAGGGTTAATGTCGCAGTGATGACTAGGTCCTCTTATCTACAGGTGTGGGGGGGGGGGGGTTAAAAAGAAGTCAACACGTGGATTTGATTTTCAGAGATGAGATTCTAGCCTGGCTAGAATCAGTTCCTTGGCCCCATTGTACTGACTCGCTGGAAAAAGTAAAGTCTGTGGAAAAGAGAGAGTAAAGATCTTACTTCCCTAAGAGTGACACTCCAGTGTTTTAGAGTTAGCCGGTTAGGAATACTCAGAGAGCACCAAATTTAATTTTCATTCTTAAATCTCTCATTACGGGTCTAATCCACCGACCCTATTTGTTAAGTCAAATATATGCTGATTTGGGGGGCCAAACATATGCTGATTTGGCGGGGGGTGGCGATGGCTTTGGGGCTTTCTGGGACAATGAGAGGTCAGAGAGCAGAAGAAACAGGCTTTCCTGTGTCCACAAAGCACTGCATTCTGCACTTATCCAGGTGAGAAAACACAGAAGCAAAGGAGGGCTGAGACCAATGCGTAAACCCTATGCGGGCACAGAGCAAGGCTGGCTGCGCCCAATGGCTTTAGCAGATCAGAACACCTTCTGCATCAGATCTAACCGATTTTCTCTTTTAAAGGAAATCCCTCTGGTACACAAGGAGAAAAGCCAAGATCCGTTCCAAATATATATGCATATACTTGGTTAAGTGAGTAAATTATGTCTGATACCTTAATGTCAAGTTGTAGCTGAACTTCTCCTATGAAATGTGCTCTTTGCAAATTTCACCTGATGCAGAACTGAAAGCTCATTAAAATCAAATGCTTAAAGAGGGCAGAAGCCAGTCATATTGTCCATGACTTTCTTTCCACATATAATTTAAACGAAACAATATGTAAGTCTGCTATAACATGACGTGAGATATGCACAAACAGTTAACATAATCACGACCTCTAGCCCCAGATTCTTTAATTTTGACTCCCATACCAGATTTTGGGAAAGAAAGTAAAACACAAAGAAGTTGATTCATAAAGCAGTGTCCCTCTTCCTAATTAGATTTAAATGAGGTACTATTCATGAAAGGGAATTGTAATTGTAATTATTTGACAGTAATTCTTAGAGTGCAAAACATATATAAATTACAGATTACTCATTCTTTTTCCTTCCTGTTTTTTTAAAAAGGAAAAAAAAAGGGGGGGCTTCCACTCAATCCTTTGTAAAAAGTTAAGAAACAAAAACAAAGAAAGCGCCGTGGGGGATGCGTGGGGTCCGAGAGCGGCAGGTCCCGTGCCCTCGCGCCGGGGCGCGGCTGCGGGGTGGGGGGCGTGCAAAGTGGGGCGCCCACTTACCCCTGGTCGCGGCCCCGAATGCGGCTGTGCGCCAGGATCTTGTCATAGTGCCCGCTGGCATCCACAGGGTTAAGGGCGAGCAGCAGGAGCAGGGGAAGGGAGGGTAACAAAGGCGTCATCGTCCGTCTTCCCAGGGCGCTGGGTCCACGAGGAGCTCTGCGGCTGGCGGGGAAAGCCCGCGGTTTAAGTACAAGTCGGCGCTGTGGGCGGGACCCCCGAGCAACCTGGGGCGCCGAGACCCCCGCCCCGCAGGAGGCAGCCGCCAGCTGGGTCCGCTTCCTGAGCAGAATGAGCCTCTTTTTCTTCTCATTGTGAAGAAGATATTTATTTTTAATCATATGAATCACTGGCTCGTTAGATATTCGGATTTCAAAGGCATTCTTTTGTCAGTTAGAGTCGTGGTTTTTTAAAACGATTTTGTAAGCATTGTAAGGAATATTCTGCAATTTGACCCTTTCAGGGTTCACGTGCCAACGAGAATTGTCGTCATTCGATCTTGTCATGTCTTATCCCATTTAGTTCACATCAAACTGAAGGCTTTTCTTTCCACCAGAAATCACAAGGGAGTAGTGGCTATAGATTAAAAAGTAAACGCTAATGGCTTTAAAATTTGCACAAAATATGAAATTAAATGTTCTGACTCACTGATAAAGCATGTATCTTTTCTTTGTAATAAACAGGGGAGATACCTCCTACTTCATTTCTCTTTTCAAATTTCAAGTTAACGTAAACCTACTTCTGGTAGGCTTCCCTAATTTTTGAAATGAAGCAGAAAAGAGAAACATTTGTGCTTTATTGTTTTGTTATTCCAGGTTTTACATAATGGAAATCTCTAGGCAACGCGTTACTTCAGACCACTGGCTGAAAGCAATCCCTATTGACAACCAGTATTTCTGATCTAATCTAATTAAACACAGGTTAAGAAACCGGGGTAGTGCCAAAATTCTTCAGATGCAATCTAAGAGTCACTAAGGCCCCCCAAATTTGCACTGTGCAGTTCCTAGTTTAAAAGCTATGTCTCCTCGCCGCTGCACACATCTTATATCCAGAACCTTTGGAGAAAAGGGATCCAATGTCAGAAGTAAAGAATCAGCAGAAGTCATCACTGCTTTCTGTCTTCTGGAGTAAGCCAGCTCCACGCCATACTGGAGACTTGCCCTTCGAGCACATCTGGCAGTAAGAGGCTCCTTCCTACACTGGTTCCCTCTGGCAGTGGAGAGAAATTGCACGTGGACTCTCCACGCTGTCGGAGTGGAAGGGCTTTTAAAGGAGGCTGGGCTGGGCCAGGAAAGATTTCGCCTCTCAGGTATAGTGGGATTCTGCCCTGATAACTCTGAAACTTGCTGCTGGTTTATAAGGTGAGAATACAACCAAACAAGGGATGCTGAAATCTGATCCAGAGACTTCTGTCCAATTCGTGTATCTTGGTATTAAGTTATAGAAAATGAAAGCACTGGAGTGAAGATGGCATAAGAAGTGAATTATATTCTGTCCATTGGTCCCTTGGGAGAAAGAGGTTATTAATCTATCGTATCTATTTCTCTGAATGGAATGATTTTGACTTTATCTCTGTCCCACTGATCTGCTCTGTATAACAGCTTTCTATCACTTTTATGTTGGGCAAATTTTATGTGGTCAGTACCAGCTAATTGAGTAGAACTGCGGAACTATTTCCTGAAAATAAGTTCTACCTAATGCCAGTAAACAGCTCTTAGAACACACTTGATAACAGTTACACAAATGAAAGTCTTCATTTCTGACTAGCTAAGCATCCCATAATAGTTATTAATTACCCTCTGAGACATAATATTAACATGTCAGAATTGCAGGGGAATAAATCAAACTCAAAATTCAGAAATCTCTGCAATTCTACCATGCTAAATGGTTATCCAAGACTTTACTGGACATTCACTGCTATTATACAGCCTTTTGCATTTAGACAGCTGCAACTGTTTACAAGCTTTTCTATACACAAAGCAAAAATCTGCTCAAATCCAGTGAGTTTGATTGGGGGCAAAGGGATGAAGCATGGTTAGTATTTAACAATAATAAAAAGAGAGCTTTTTAAACACAGCCAAGAAGGATAACAAATAGACTTGATCATGAGTTTTGGGGTGAAGACGAAGCAAGGGTTTCTTAACGGTGCCTGCAATGCACTGAAAATACACTGGCTGCTTTCAAGAGCAGTTGTGACCTGATTGTCCTTTGTAACACAAGTTTGTGCACTGGAACCAACAGGTTCCACCAACCCTGACTCCTTCAGTGGTCTAAATGGACAGAGAATTGCATGTAATCGGTAGTGAGGGTGGAAAGCAGAAAAGGGAAATCGTATTTCAAAAGATTACCTCTCCCTTCTGATAGGCAATGCAGACTTATTTTTGGTAAAATAAAACCGGGCTCTGAAACCTTTCAAGTTTCAAACAATAGATTGCTTTAATCTATCCATCCTGAACATCGTATTTGGAGTGCAAAGTATAAATCCCACGGGAGCTGACGAATGCTGGACCCCGAACGCAGAGACCAGACTGTGCTTATAAATGACATGTAAACTCAGAGGTTGGAGAACATTTCAGGGGAAGGAAAAATGTAGGGTGGATATAAAAAGGTTTTAGCAGTGAAGTTTCAAAAGCTGAGGCCAGCCCAGAAGTGTGCTGTTATATGATGAGAGGTAGGGCAAAGTCCAAGCAATGGCTTTAGCCACTATCCTGGACTCAGGGAGGTTATCAATTGAACCCTGATCCATAGCTGATAGCTGGGGTTAGGCTGAGGGAAGGAAACAGTTCCAGAGAATGGAAAGAAAAGATAGAACAAGTTGTAGACAAAAGATGGAAAAATCTTGAAAGGGATGTAATTTCCCCCTTTCCGAGGCTCATTGTATGCCGTGTCTCTCTCCCTGCCTCTCTCCTTCTCTTCCCACATAGGGCTCTTATTCTTCTGCTCCATGAATGCATCCTATCCCTGGCTTGACCACACAATTCCCTGTTTCCTAGCAGTTGGGAGGATGATTTAAATCATGGCAATTAAGTCTGACTTTTAGGGTTGCAAAGTCTGACCGAGAAACGCAAGTCATTAATGAAAGAGAAATGGCGTGTTACGCAACCAAAGAAAAATGATGTGCCTAGAAGACAGGAACGTTTGTTTCTAGAGAGCAGGGTGGTAATTTCCTAGCAGTTCACAGATTGCCCAGCGGATGTCCGCAGCAAGTTTTGCAGCTTCTGTGTACTGTGGAGCTGCCACGATCTCAAACTTACTGTCATCAGCATGTAACCAGCCTGAAACTGGCCCTATCATCCTGGATTTGAACTTGAGCCAGGGACTTCTTGGTTTTGGAATAACCTAGAGCAATTATTTGCATCCAGAACTTGAGAACAGTTATTGAATATTATGTTACTTTCTTACAGCCCTATCTGTAAAATGCAGGTAATAGAGCTTACTTATAAAATACAATAGGGCGGGCCATAGTGGCTCAGTGGCAGAGTTCTTGCTTGCCATACCAGAGACCCACATTCGATTCCCAGTGCCTGCCCATGCAAGAAAAAATAACAATAATAATACAATAAAACCTTGAAGTTGGCAGTGTCCAAGCGTGTCGACCAGTAAGGGCCTCAGCTTTCCCTACACCAGGACTAACATCCCTATAAATTGAAGTTCTGGCAAAGACAGTGATTTTTGGTTCTTTTAAGAGAGAGAGACAGAGTAAAAAATGGGCTTTGAAAAGTACTGGGTTATGTGGAAATAAGCCAACATTAGAAGGGATTCAAATTAAGCAAAAGTTAAACTTTGTGACTTTCCCTTCTTTAAAGTATGCATATAGCTAAACTATAATTGAACATCAATGGCAAACTTAAAGATGTTGAGTCAAAAGAGCGCATATAGGTGCAGGGTTTTTGTGCCTAACGCATCACAAAGCCCCCAATATGGGACTTCCAAAATTTGAGGGCAGAGCCATCCTCCCAGTTTAGTATTTCCCATGGCCTTCCCCTTTCTACTCCTAAAGATCCCCCAAGCATGGTTTCCACCTGACATACCTAAGACAATGAGATCACATTCAGGGAAGAAGGTGACTTGCAGTCTCTCCACCCAAGGAGTGATAGCTCTTTAATGGCAGTGCATTTAGAGCAGGGCAGACGCTTTCTCCCTTTGCAGGCTTAGGCTCTTACTTCCCTAAAGACCCATCGGAGCTCACCCTCATGCCCAGCAGTGCAATCACGAAACTGTGGGCCCCTGTTTGGGCTGGGTGCTTGGGAAACCTTTAAACTGGGTATTTATCAGCAAGCTCCTTTACGAGCAGACTGACTTGAACTTCTCTGGAGACATCTAGTGGAGAAAGCACAGTGCATGAGGTTTCCAGAGCACAGATGCCATCCATTACATTTCGATTAAAATAATAATTAATACGAAGCCTTCTTAAACATTTTACATGCATTCCAAAATGCCAAACGGCTGAAGATTAATCGTTGTCTCATATAAACGTTATAAAGCAGATTCAGATCGGCCACAATAAATAATATCAAGTCTCGATGAGAAGTGAAAGATCTAGTCCTGTTCTTGGGTTTATGTGGCTGAAAAATGAACCGCTTCATTTTCTAATTTGAGTTCTTTTGTTTGTTTGCTTTTGTCATGCCGGCAAGTGGAAATTGATGTGATTGGGAGTGGTGGCTTCTGCAGGTTGATGTCCCTCCTCGGCCCCTTGGCACCTCTCATCTCCTGATGAACTTGTTCCTTTCTTCTCCCCCTCATTTGGATCTGGATGACTTTGTTTCAGAGACAGCCATGACCTTAATCATCATCTGACTTCTGTCCACACATAATTTCTTCTGACTGTTCCTTCACTTCGGACTGCAAGTTGAAGAAAGGGGTACTGCTGCCACCTTTAGAAGAACTCTGGAGCGAACCACCCATTCATATCAGCAGGAGAGCATCAACCTGCCGAAGGAGTGGTCTGGAATTAGGCAACTCCTTTATCATAACCACCCACTCATCACTCTCCTTGTACCCTTCAGGTTCGAAACAGAACTATTTTTAGGTCTCATGCTTAGAATTGCATCTCTCTGTTGATATCTCCTCTCTACAGACCTGTCCATGTCCAACAGTGCCCTCACATTTTCTCCATCTTCTATTTCTGGTGTTTGTGATGCATGGACTATATTCTGTCTTGCCTCACCTGAAAGCTTCTTGTGCTTCATCTCAAGAAGAGCTCCAATCGAAATCAAGGTACTTCTCTGTCTGCTATCCTCAATGGCCTTGAATGCATTCTGCTCTAAAATAAACAGTTTCTCCACTTCTTGAGATATTGATCTCACGTGATTGATGTCCCCTTGTGACCATTAGAGATTCCTTCTTCTTGCTGTCCCCATATATGATGGTTCCTGTTTTCCTCACTAATATTTGCTGGAAATATCAGTTCTTCTCTAAGAAGAATGCATTTCATGGAGGCTGTTGTTTACTAAAATTGTCATACTTGCAAACCAATCTTGGGGCACTGTATTGTGGTATGTGGGGGAAGAAAAGTGAAAAAGACTTAATCTTCCATTTCTTCTGATAGCAGAGCAAATTCTGGGCAATAAGGGTGTTTGTGTATTTAGAAGGTATTTGGTGTAAGGATAAACAAATGTGCAACATTCCTTATATTTTTATTTCCCCCCCAGAGACACACATATGTGTGGAAAAGGCAAGGTTAGAAAAGTCACGGGGCCACAGGTCATGTCTACATGCGTGACGTACATAGAGATTTGACGTCACAGCTTCCCAGTATACAATGAACAACAAAAAGGAAGGTGACCTCATTAGAACAAGTTCTTGGGAAAATGAAAGAGCTATTCAAGTGGGCTCAGAGCCCAATTCTATGGTACATCTTCAGGAAAAGGGGGGAAAAAAAAGCCTACCATAGTTACTGGTTGTTTTGGTCTTTAAATGAGAAAAGAACTTTTGATTCTTTGAGTCTGTTCTTGAGCTTATTAGAAACGCGAACACACCTTCAGCAGTACATTTTGACTTTGACAAATTATTTACGGTTTAATTGAATAAAGTCAGGTTTGCAGACACTGGTTAAAACAATCGTAACAGACATTCAGTACAATGACTTAAAAGTACGTTATCGTGATTGCAATTCGCAGTATTAAAGCATAGAGGCTATAAACTAAATAGTTCTTCAGCCTGAGAGAGTATTTTGGAATCTCAGTTTTGAAACTGATTAATCACTTTTCAGTTGCATTTAAGCACCTATCAGCATGTTTTTACTGTACTGCAGATATTTCCCCAATATTTTTTTTCATGCTCTTTCAAGATTAATTGCCAGTGGGTAATTAAGACTAATATGAAATTCATTGCCTAAGTTAACCCATATTTTTGGGATTTCTGCTTCAAGAAAAGCCCAGTTGAAGGGAGGGGGCTCAGTTAATCTATTTTGGTGTGCCGGTTATCAACCACTGTCTAACACACCAAGGCAAACTTAGTGGCATAAAATACTGCACAGGTTCTTCCACTGAAGCACCTGCCCTGGAAGAGCCCTTGGTGGAGCAGTTGGTCTGGAGGAGCCCTTTGGTGGAGCACCCTGCACTGGAGGAGCCCTTTGGTGGAGCACCCTGCACTGGAGGAGCCCCTTGTGGAGCACCGTGCACTGGAGGAGCCCCTTGTGGAGCACCCTGAACTGGAAGAGCCCTTGGTGGAGCGCCCTGCACTGGAAAAGCCCTTGGTGGAGCATCCTGCGCTGGAGGAGCCCTTGGTGGAGCACCCTGTGCTGGAGGAGCCCCTTGGTGGAGCACTCTGCGCTGGAAGAGCCCTTGGTGGAGCGCCCTGCACTGGAAGAGCCCTTGGTGGAGCATCCTGCGCTGGAGGAGCCCTTGGTGGAGCACCCTGTGCTGGAGGAGCCCCTTGGTGGAGCACTCTGCACTGGAAGAGCCCTTGGTGGAGCACCCTGTGCTGGAGGAGCCCCTTGTGGAGCACCCTGCATGGAAGAGCCCTTGGTGGAGCGCCCTGCACTGGAAGAGCCCTTGGTGGAGTGCCCTGCACTGGAAGAGTCCTTGGTGGAGCATCCTGTGCTGGAGAAGCCCCTTGGTGGAGCATCCTGCACTGGAGGAGTCCTTTGGTGGAGCACCCTGCGCTGGAGGAGCCCCTTGGTGGGGCACCCTGCACTGGAGGAACCCTTTGGTGGAGCACTTTGCTCTGGAGGAGCCCTTCCTAGGCCATGTTTTCACGCACAGTTCCATCAGTGTCAAGGATGTTTGGAAGGCTGAGCTCACGGGAACTGTCAGCCAAGGCATCTCCATGTGGCTCCTGCTGCAGGTGTTCTCAGAGTTATTAGATTTTCTACGTATCAGCTTAGTGATCTAGCAAACAAGGCGGAATATTCATGACCTTTCATGAGCAAGCCTGAGAGGTCGCAGAGCAATCTTCTGCCACACGTGTTATGGGATGGAGCTGTCACAAGCCAGCCCAGAGAGGAGGGGAGAGGTCCTAGTCTCTGTTTCCTGCTGGAAAGATGATCAAAGTACTTGGGCCTATGGGCATGGCATTCAGACTCCATGGCTCATGCTAGACCTATGAATGCTTAAGCGGTCCTCTAACCTGTGGTCAACTTAGACAACGTATATGGAAGCATTCTGAAATCTGCCAAAAAGTGCTACACACCTGCTGGCTACTTTATTTTCATGAATCACCCAGGTCCTTCGTAATGGTGTTCCACTTTTCTCTTTTCCTGGATTATCACCTTGGAGTTTTGCAGCTTAGATTAACCACAGTGTCTGGTATCCACCCCCTGAGATGGGGCAGTCTTTTGCGCTTTTTGAGAAGAAAGGGCTTTTAACACTGAAAGGAAATTTAGAGCATATTTTGAAAATCAGGATATAGACTTCTAAACTGGATGAGTTAGAACTTGATCATCACGCTACACATTTAAATGTCTGACCTCTAGTGTTTACAGCTGGTTTTTGCAATTGTGAATTGGTCTACATGTCTTAAGAGATACTTCTTCAAGAAGATAAAGGGGAAAGAGATACAAGGAAAAGAGAATAGACACCACTCCACGCTGGAATAAGGACGGTTATAGGTGGCCTGTGAAACATTGGAGGCATCAGGAAATGCAAATTCTCTTGCACTAATGGTGAGGATATATGTTCTTTCTCCCTTTCGTGACTAAAGCAGAAGATTGTCACAGTGCAGTTGATGGTGGCAGGGGTGAGAGTATTGGCAGAGAGGACAGTAGTCAGCATATATTGGCCAATATCTGTGTTCCAGGTGCTAAACTAAGTGCATATGCGTTATTTAATTCTGGCAACAACCAATGAGATCAGGCTATAATTCTTTTATTAATAGATGAGAAGAGGAGAAAGAGTAACTTACTCAAGATCATGTGTTTTGTAAGCGACAAAGTCAGAATTCAAACTCCGTTTAATCCAGAGACAAACTCTGTTATATATCACCTCGCTGTGAAATTTTCATCCTTTAAATATGTATTAACTAATTATCTTGCACTAAGCAGGGTGCTAGGATGCAAAGATTTAAAACAATGCCTTCCCTAGAGCCTCAACCCCCAACCCTCACCTGAGCATAACTGCTTTCAATCAAAATAAACAAATTTTGCTTACTTTGAACCCTGAAAAAAAAAAAGAATCCTCTACAGGGTATACTCTTTTGTGTCTGGTTTCCTTCGATTGATATTATGTTTGTAAGATTTCATGTACGGCTCTGCAATTGGTTGAATCTTAGCAAATTTGTGTATCTGTGAAAGCGGCACCTTAATCAGGATATAGAAACTTCGTCACCCCAGAAAATTCCTTACGCCCCTTGACAGTCAATCCTACAATCCAGAGACAACCAAAAGCTACTTTTGCCCATCCTTGAACTTTGTGAAAACTGACCACACAGCTTATATATTTGTGTGTGTCTTCTTTTTCTCAGCAAAATGTTTTTGAGCTACATTTCTGCTGCTAGTACCCACAGATTGCCCTTTCTTTTGCTGACTATTATTATTCTCCCCGGAAAGGAGATTTAGGTTGTTTCCAGCTTGAGCTGCTATGAATATTCATGGACAAGGGTTGGTGTGGGAATAAACTTTCATTTTTCTTGGGTAAGTTTCTATGAGTAATATTGCTGGGCCAAGGAGTAGATGTATATTTAACTTTGTAAGGAATTTTCCAAATTGATTGCATGGTTTTACATTCACATCAGCAATGTATTACAGTTTTAGACATACCACATCTTTGCCAAACAGAGCTTTGTCCTTTTTTTAATTTCAGCCATTCTCTGGGGGTATAAAGACTCTATTATTGTAGTTTTCCATGCATAATCTTCCTTTCTGCGAAGTCTGTTCAAGTCTTTTGCCTACTTTTTTGGGGTGGTTTGTCTTTATATTTCTGAATTAGACTTTGTTTTTATAATCTGGAGCCTTACACAGATAGTGATTTTGAATATTCTTTCCCTATCTGTGTCCTGATCAATCATTTTCTTAATGGTGTTTTTAGTGAGCAGAAAATTTCAACTTTAATGAAGTCTAATTTGCCAAAAAAATTTATTTTTAGTGGTTTTGTTTCCAGTTTAAGAAAGCTTTGTCAAAATCAAAATTGCAAAGATACTGTGATATATTTTCTCCTAGAAGCTTTATAATTTGGCTTCTTCAAATTAATATGTGTGTATAGTGGATGGAGGGTAAACAAGCATCTGGTTTATCTGGGACTGACAGTGTTCCTAAGACATGAAGAATTTCCGATTTAAAACCAGGAAAGTCCCAGGCAAAACATGAGGCACTGGATACCCCAGCTGGGGGGTAAGGTTGGTCATTCATTTTTTTTTTCTTACATTTTTCCAGTTGTTCCAAGCATTATTTGTGGAAAAGACTTTCCTTTATCCATTGATGTGCCTTAGATCCAATCCTTTGTTGCAAATCAATTGCCTGTTTATGTCTACTTTTGTTTCAAGAATTTATTTGTCCACTCTCATTAAAATAGTTTTAAAGTAGATACAATGGCTCTTTCTCCGCCGGACCGCCGCGCGGCGCACGCGCCCCGCAGCAGCCGAGCCGCCCGACCTCCCTACCCCCTCTCTTTCTCCGCCGGACCGCCGCGCGGCGCACGCGCCCCGCAGCAGCCGAGCCGCCCGACCTCCCTACCCCCTCTCTTTCTCCGCCGGACCGCCGCGCGGCGCACGCGCCCCGCAGCAGCCGAGCCGCCCGACCTCCCTACCCCCTCTCTTTCTCCGCCGGACCGCCGCGCGGCGCACGCGCCCCGCAGCAGCCGAGCCGCCCGACCTCCCTACCCCCTCTCTTTCTCCGCCGGACCGCCGCGCGGCGCACGCGCCCCGCAGCAGCCGAGCCGCCCGACCTCCCTACCCCCTCTCTTTCTCCGCCGGACCGCCGCGCGGCGCACGCGCCCCGCAGCAGCCGAGCCGCCCGACCTCCCTACCCCCTCTCTTTCTCCGCCGGACCGCCGCGCGGCGCACGCGCCCCGCAGCAGCCGAGTCGCCCGACCTCCCTACCCCCTCTCTTTCTCCGCCGGACCGCCGCGCGGCGCACGCGCCCCGCAGCAGCCGAGCCGCCCGACCTCCCTACCCCCCTCCTCCCCCTCCTGCTCCGGCTGCTCTCCAACCAACACGGTGCCCTCTTCCCCCGCCTTCACCGTGCTCCTCCGCCACCAGCCTCGACAGCCTTGCCGCCCTCACCTTTCCTCCTCCAGAACAACTACTGGGGGAGTGGAGATAATACAGAGCAGCTCCCGGAGCCACGAGGGAGATTAAAGGGACAGCGTACCCCATCCTGGAACGGCTGACTATCTGGGAGAACCAGCTCCGGTGAGATCACCAAGGGGCACGGGCTTTCCTGGGTGGGACAGCAAGCGACCGGAGTCCCTCCCTTCCACCTTCCCAGGCCAGCTGGTAGAATTGGACAGGCGGTCCCCTTAGGCCGCGGCGGCTGGTGCCCCCACCACACGAGGCCCCCCGGAACAACTGAGATAGTTGGGTCGGAAATCCCCAGACTGCGGAGAACAGTGACCGGGGGATCCCTTCCAAACACGTGACTTCCCCGTCGGCTGGGAACAGTGCACTCTCCCGGGCTGCGACAGCTGGCGCCCTCCCGCCACGCTTGGTGCCCCGGGCCGACTAGCTAATTTGGCCGGACGCTCTCCTGTGCTGCGACAGCCGGCGACCCTCCCCGCGTTTGGAACCCCGGGCCAGCTGGCATTCTTCCAAGACGCTTCGGTTGCCGAACCTCCCCTACGGCGAGAGTTTTCCAAAGTTGAGGGACCCACAGCAACTTTCGCTGGTGGAACCCACAGACAGGCGTGTGCCACGTGCGCCACCTACTGGGCAGGATAGAAAGAACAGAACCGAGAGACTGCGCAGAAAAATCTTTCAACCTGTGGGGTCGAACACCCGGGGAAATCTGACTAAATGCCCAGACGCCAGCAGAAGATAACGGATCACGCTCAGAAAATTGAACATATGGCCCAGTCAAACGAAGAAACCAATAGTTCAAATGAGATACAGGAGCTGAAACAACTAATGCTAAATATACAAACAGAAATGGAAAACCTCTTCAAAAACGAAATCGATAAATTGAGGGAAGACATGAAGAAGACATGGGCTGAACATAAAGAAGAAATAGAAAAACTGAAAAAACAAATCACAGAACTTATGGAAGTGAAAGATAAAGTAGAAAAGATGGAAAAAACAATGGATACCTACAATGACAGATTTAAAGAAACAGAAGATAGAATTAGTGATTTGGAGGATGAAACATCTGAACTCCAAAAAGAAACAGAAACTATCCGGAAAAGAATGGAAAAATTTGAACAAGGTATCAGGGAACTCAAGGACAATGTGAACCGTACAAATATACGTGTAGTGGGTATCCCAGAAGGAGAAGAGAAGGGAAAAGGAGGAGAAAAACTAATGGAAGAAATTATCACTGAAAATTTCCCAACTCTTATGAAAGACCTAAAATTACAGATCCAAGAAGTGCAGCGCACCCCAAAGAGATTAGACACAAATAGGCGTTCCCCAAGACACTTACTAGTTAGAATGTCAGAGGTCAAAGAGAAAGAGAGGATCTTGAAGGCAGCGAGAGAAAAACAATCCGTCACATACAAGGGAAAACCAATAAGACTATGTGTAGATTTCTCAGCAGAAACCATGGAAGCTAGAAGACAGTGGGATGATATATTTAAGTTACTAAAAGAGAAAAACTGCCAGCCAAGACTCCTATATCCAGCAAAATTGTCCTTCAAAAATGAGGGAGAAATTAAAACATTCTCAGACAAAAAGTCACTAAGAGAATTTGTGACCAAGAGACCAGCTTTGCAAGAAATACTAAAGGAAGCACTAGAGTCAGATACAAAAAGACAGAAGAGAGAGACATGGAGAAAAGTGTAGAAAGAAGGAAAGACAGATATGATATATATAATACAAAAGGCAAAATGGTAGAGGAAAATATTATCCAAACAGTAATAACTCTAAATGTCAATGGACTGAATTCCCCAATTAAAAGACATAGACTGGCAGAATGGATTAAAAAACAGGATCCTTCTATATGCTGTCTACAGGAAACACATCTTAGACCCAAAGATAAATATAGGTTGAAAGTGAAAGGTTGGGAAAAGATATTTCATGCAAACAACAACCAGAAAAGAGCAGGAGTGGCTATACTAATATCCAACAAATTAGACTTCAAATGTAAAGCAGTTAAAAGAGACAAAGAAGGACACTATATACTAATAAAAGGAACAATTAAACAAGAAGACATAACAATCATAAATATTTACGCACCGAACCAGAATGCCCCAAAATACGTGAGGAATACACTGCAAACACTGAAAAGGGAAATAGACACATATACCATAATAGTTGGAGACTTCAATTCACCACTCTCATCAATGGACAGAACATCTACACAGAGGATCAATAAAGAAATAGAGAACCTGAATATTACTATAAATGAACTTGACTTAACAGACATTTATAGGACATTACATCCCACAACAGCAGGATACACCTTTTTTTCAAGTGCTCATGGATCATTCTCAAAGATAGACCATATGCTGGGTCACAAAGCAAGTCTTAACAAATTTAAAAAGATTGAAATCATACACAACACTTTCTCGGATCATAAAGGAATGAGGTTGGAAATCAATAATAGGCGGAGTGCCAGAAAATTCATAAATACATGGAGGCTCAACAACACACTCTTAAACAACAAGTGGGTCAAAGAAGAAATTGCAAGAGAAATTAGTAAATACCTAGAGGCAAATGAAAATGAAGACACAACATATCAAAACTTATGGGACGCAGCAAAGGCAGTGCTAAGAGGGAAATTTATTGCCCTAAATGCCTTTATCAGAAAAGAAGAAAAGGCAAAAATGCAGGAATTAACTGTCCACTTGGAAGAACTGGAGAAAGAACAGCAAACTAATCCCAAAGCAAGCAAAAGGAAAGAAATAACAAAGATTAGAGCAGAAATAAATGAAATTGAAAACATGAAAACAATAGAGAAAATCAATAAGACCAGAAGTTGGTTCTATGAGAAAATCAACAAGATTGATGGGCCCTTAGCAAGATTGACTAAAAGAAGAAGAGAGAGGATGCAAATAAATAAGATTAGAAATGAAAGAGGAGACATAACTACTGACCTCACAGAAATAAAGGAGGTAATAACAGGATACTATGAACAACTTTACGCTAATAAATACAACAATTTAGAAGAAATGGACAGGTTCCTGGAAAGACAGGAACAACCAACTTTGACTCAAGAAGAAATAGACGACCTCAACAAACCAATCACAAGTAAAGAGATTGAATTAGTTATTCAAAACCTCCCTAAAAAGAAAAGTCCAGGACCAGACGGCTTCACATGTGAATTCTATCAAACATTCCAGAAAGAATTAGTACCTACTCTCCTCAAACTCTTCAACATAATCGAAGTGGAGGGAAAACTACCTAATTCATTCTATGAAGCCAACATCACCCTCATACCAAAACCAGGCAAAGATATTACAAAAAAAGAAAACTACAGACCAATCTCTCTAATGAATACAGATGCAAAAATCCTCAATAAAATTCTAGCAAATCGTATCCAACAACACATTAAAAGAATTATACATCATGACCAAGTAGGATTCATCCCAGGTATGCAAGGATGGTTCAACATAAGAAAATCAATTAATGTAATACACCATATCAACAAATCAAAGCAGAAAAATCACATGATCATCTCAATTGATGCAGAGAAGGCATTTGACAAGATTCAACATCCTTTCCTGCTGAAAACACTTCAAAAGATAGGAATACAAGGGAACTTCCTTAAAATGATAGAGGGAATATATGAAAAACCCACAGCTAATATCATCCTCAATGGGGAAAAATTGAAAACTTTCCCCCTAAGATCAGGAACAAGACAAGGATGTCCACTATCACCACTATTATTCAACATTGTGTTGGAAGTTCTAGCCAGAGCAATTAGGCAAGAAAAAGAAATACAAGGCATCAGAATTGGAAAGGAAGAAGTAAAACTATCACTGTTTGCAGACGATATGATACTATATGTAGAAAACCCAGAAAAATCCACAACAAAATTACTAGAGCTAATAAATGAGTACAGCAAAGTAGCAGGCTATAAGATCAACATTCAAAAATCTGTAGCTTTTCTATACACTAGTAATGAACAAGCTGAGGTAGAAATCAAGAAACGAATCCCATTTACAATCGCAACTAAAAGAATAAAATACCTAGGAATAAATTTAACCAAAGAGACAAAAAACCTATATAAAGAAAACTACAAAAAACTGTTAAAAGAAATCACAGAAGACCTAAATAGATGGAAGGGCATACCGTGTTCATGGATTGGAAGACTAAATATAGTTAAGATGTCAATCCTACCTAAATTGATTTACAGATTCAATGCAATACCAATCAAAATCCCAACAACTTATTTTTCAGAAATAGAAAAACCAATAAGCAAATTTATCTGGAAGGGCAGGGTACCCCGAATTGCTAAAAACATCTTGAGGAAAAAAAACGAAGCTGGAGGTCTCGCGCTGCCTGACTTTAAGGCATATTATGAAGCCACAGTGGTCAAAACAGCATGGTATTGGCATAAAGATAGATATATCGACCAATGGAATCGAATAGAGTGCTCAGATATAGACCCTCTCATCTATGGACATTTGATCTTTGATAAGGCAGTCAAGCCAACTCACCTGGGACAGAACAGTCTCTTCAATAAATGGTGCCTAGAGAACTGGATATCCATATGCAAAAGAATGAAAGAAGACCCATCTCTCACACCCTATACAAAAGTTAACTCAAAATGGATCAAAGATCTAAACATTAGGTCTAAGACCATAAAACAGTTAGAGGAAAATGTTGGGAGATATCTTATGGATCTTACAACTGGAGGTGGTTTTATGGACCTTAAACCTAAAGCAAGAACACTGAAGAAGGAAATAAATAAATGGGAGCTTCTCAAAATTAAACACTTTTGTGCATCAGAGAACTTCATCAAGAAAGTAGAAAGACAGCCTACACAATGGGAGACAATATTTGGAAATGACATATCAGATAAGGGTCTAGTATCCAGAATTTATAAAGAGATTATTCAACTCAACAACAAAAAGACAGCCAACCCAATTACAAAATGGGAAAAAGACTTAAACAGACACCTACCAGAAGAAGAAATACGGATGGCCAAGAGGCACATGAAGAGATGCTCAATGTCCCTGGCCATTAGAGAAATGCAAATCAAAACCACAATGAGATATCATCTCACACCCACCAGAATGGCCATTATCAACAAAACAGAAAACGACAAGTGCTGGAGAGGATGCGGAGAAAGAGGCACACTTATTCACTGTTGGTGGGAATGTCAAAGGGTGCAACCACTGTGGAAGGCAGTTTGGCGGTTCCTCAAAAAGCTGAATATAGAATTGCCATACGACCCAGCAATACCATTGCTAGGTATCTACTCAAAGGACTTAAGGGCAAAGACACAAACGGACATTTGCACACCAATGTTTATAGCAGCGTTATTTACAATTGCAAAGAGATGGAAACAGCCAAAATCTCCATCAACAGAAGAGTGGCTAAACAAACTGTGGTATATACATACGATGGAATATTATGCAGCTTTAAGACAAGATAAACTTGTGAACCATGTAATAACATGGATGGACCTAGAGAATATTATGCTGAGTGAATCCAGCCAAAAACTAAAGGACAAATACTGTATGGTCCCACTGATGTGAACGGACATTCGAGAATAAACTTGAAATATGTCATTGGTAACAGAGTTCAGCAGGAGTTAGAAACAGGGTAAGACAATGGGTAATTGAAGCTGAAGGGATACAGATTGTGCAACAGGACTAGATACAAAAACTCAAAAATGGACAGCACAATAATACCTAATTGTAAAGTAATCATGTTAAAATACTGAATGAAGCTGCATCTGAGCTATAGGGTTTTTTTTTTGTTTTTGTTTGCTTGTTGGTTTGTTTGTTGTTGTTGTTTTTTACTATTACTACTACTTTTATTTCTTTTCTTTATATTAACATTTTATATCTTTTTCTGTTGTGTTGCTAGTTCCTCTAAACTGATGCAAATGTACTAAGAAACAATGATCATGCATCTATGTGATGATGTTAAGAATTACTGAGTACATATGTAGAATGGTATGATTTCTAAATGTTGTGTTAATTTCTTTTTTTTCTTTTCGTTAATAAAAAAAAAAAAAAAAAAAGTAGATACAATGTTAGATAACTTGTTTCCTCCAAGTTTCTTCTTCTATTTTCACAAATGTTGTGGCCATCTAGCTCTTTTATATTTCCATATAAATTATAGGACCAGTTTGTCAGTTTCTTCAAAAAGCTTACTGGTATTTTCATTAGGATAGCCATCTTAATAGCAGACATATATCTTCCAATCCACAAGCAGAATATTTTCCTCTCTTCCTTCTCTTATGCTTAAGGTTTTCTTTAACTTCAGAAATATTTTATAGGGTTCACTGTAGAGATGTTTTACATCTTTTGTTACATTAATTACTAAGTATTTCATGCTTTTGATAATATCATCAATGGTATTTTAAAATTTTAATTTTCCAATTGTTCATTGTTAGACTTTAGAGCTAAGATTGATTTTGTGCATTGACTTTGTATGTGGCAGTCTTTGATATTTTTAACATATTTTTATTGTTATTGATTTGCACTCTAATTCCACTGGTCATACAACATACTCAGTATGATTTCAATCCTTTGAGAATTTTTTTTAACTTTTTTATTGTGTAGTTTAACATATATACAATGTAAAGAAATAAAAAAGCAAAAGCTTTCAAAACACTCTTCAACAAGCAGTCACAAGACAGCTCCCAGAGTTTGTCATGGGCTACCATACGATTCTCTCAGATTTTTTTCCTTCTAGCTGCTCCAGAATATAAGAGGCTAGAAGTCTTAAATATTTTTTATCATCGCAATCAACTTTTTTCCTTCTTTTTTTGTGGAAACTAACATATACAAAAAAGCAATAAATTTCAAAGCACAGCATCACAATTAATTGTAGAACATATTTCGGAGTTTGACATGGGTTACAATTCCACAATTTTAGGTTTTTACTTCTAGATGCTCTCAGATACTGGAGACTAAAAGAGATATCAATTTAATTATTCAGCAATCATATTCATTTGTTAAATCCTATCTTCACTGTATAACTCCGCCATCATCTTTGATCTTTCCATCCCTCTCCTTAGGGGTATTTGGACTATGGCCATTCTAAATTTTTCATATTGAAAAGGTCTGTCACTAATATGGGGTAGGGAGATAGAACAATTTGGTGTTCCAGAGAGGCTAGACCCTCTAGATTTCAGGACTTATCTGGACCAGGGACCCATTTGGAGGTTGTAAGTTTCTGGAAAGTTACTCTAGTGCATGGAACCCTTGTGGAATCTTATATATTGCCCTAGGTGTTCTTTAGGATTGGCTGGAATGATCCTGCTTGGGGTTTGACAGGTTATGATAGATAGCAAGGTCTAACTGAAGCTTGTGTAAGAGCAACCTCTGGAGTAGCCTCTAGAATCTATTTGAACTCTCTCTGCCACTGATACTTTATTAGGTACACTTCTTTTCCCCTTTTTGGTCAGGATGGAATTGTTGATCCTATGGTACCAGGGCCGGATTCATCCCTGGGAGACCCCTCTCACGTTACCAGGGAGACTTTCACCTCTGGATGTCAAGTCCCATGTAGGGGGGAAGGCAATGATTTCACTTGCAAAGTTGGGCTTAGAGAGACTGAGACCACATCAAAGCAACAACAAGAGGTCCTCCAGAAGTAACTCTTAGGCATGCCTATAGGTAGGCTAAGCTTCTCTGTTACTTACATAAGCTTCACAAGAGTAAGCTTCAAGATCAAGGGATTGGCCCATTGACTTGGATGTCCCTAAAGTTTGACACAGTATCAGGGGATTCCCAGATGGTAAGGTTTAATAGTTCCGTATTCTTTCTCCCATTCCTCAAGGAACTTTGCCAATACTTTTTGATTATCTGCTTAATATATTCTAGGATATATCCAGACATTACAATAATCTATGCAGGATTAAAGGACCTCTGTTATTCTGTGCTCCCTGTGTTTCACTTGTTCAAATGAGCTATACAGATAGGTTGAGTTAGATTATGCGCTTCAGAAAATTTCAGTTCTGGACCAAATAAACTTTTCTTCCTTTGATCTCAAAGAGTATGTGTATATATCAGGTTATATATATATATATATAAAAATCCAGAAATAATGATCGCCACTCTGGACTTAATGTGTCTTCTCTGAAAGCTTACAGTCTAGGTCCCTGTTTTTTTATAAGCATTTTCTAAAGGAGCCCAAACCATTTTTGTCCTTTTGTCCCTGACTTACTTTGTCTCACCAAATGTCCCACAGGTTCATTTGCGTCATTGCATGTCTCACGACTTTGTTTATTTCTGTAGCAGCACAACTTTGTTCATAAGTATACACCATCATTCGCCAATCTACTTCTCAGGGCATCCTTCAGCCACCTGCTTTCATCAGGAATCATGTATAGGGCCCAAAGTCCCCAGTCCATCAACATTCTCAATTTTAGATTATTTCATGATTCCCAAGAGAAAGAAAACTGATAAACACACCCTCACCAAATAGGAAATCTAAACCTCTTCTTAACTCTTGTCCCTCCCCATTGTTTTCCTCTGCTGTTGCTGTGTCAAGCCTTTGAAATTAATTGTGACTTTTTGTGGTCCGACATACGATTCATCTTGGAAAATATTTAATGCTCATGAACAAATCACGTGAATTCCACATTTGTTGGACATAAGGTTCTACAAATGTTAACAAAGTCAAATTGGATGATAATGTTTAAGTCTTTAATACCCTCACCAAATTTCTGTTTCTGATTACTCATTTCTTTAATCAGTTCTTTTTTGTAGCACAAATTATATATTTCAAAATGGACAAAAATTAGTATCATTTACAGTATCTTAAGATAAATTGCCCGTGAATGGGAGCCTCTTCTCCAGTACTTTGAGGTCTTCATGACATAGATAGAAAATGTACTACTGTGGAAAATAAAGATTTCTTAAATTGGATGCATGTGGAAAGAGGGCCTGTGGGTTGTTTTTTTTTTTATTATTAATTGCTGTAGCAGTGTCCTTCAGGCAGCTGAGGAAGTTTCATATTTTCTTTAGGCATCACCGGGCCCCAAAACTCTTGCAGAATAACTTGGATGCTGCAGAAATTCTGTCATTTTGCTGCCCTGATATGGCTCTTGGGCCAGCCAGAATTAGAAGTACCAAACCTGGTCATGTTCATTTTTGTCACAAATATTACAAAAGAGGGTGCTTCTCGGCATTTAGGCCCATGGTCTATGTTAAGGCTGTGCATTTGTTGTCATAAACTGCCTGAGCCAGTGGTGGCTGCTATCTTACATCGCCACGGCTCCAAATCCCCTTTCTCCTTCTTCAATCAATTCTGGGGAGGAGAATGTTGAAACCTGTTTAGATCCGTGGCGCAGAGTCGGGTGTGATGGCCCACGAGGAATTTATCTGGATGTTGTGGAAGATGAAAAACAGCAGTCATCAATCAATATAAATGAATTTACTTAGTGTTCTCGACAAGCTGGGATCCCGGGAGGGGAGGGTCCAGCAGGGTCAGAAGTGCAGGAAGGAAAGCAAGGGGGGAGGGGTGGCTTGGGGCTTCCCTTGTGTCCAGAGGTGGGAGCCCTGTGGGAGTGGGTCTCCCGTGGGCTGGTTCCTTACAATTCTGGAAAGATGAGGGGCACACTTGGTCTTTCTTATGGGGTCCCACAGATAGTGGTCTTTGGGGAAGAAGCTGGGAGCAGACTTGAGGGGACCCCTCGATGGTCAAACATCAAAGATCACGACGTCTGTGTCTCTGAAAAATCTCTTAACTGCTGTAGATTTGTTTGCTTCTCAATTCAGGTCTGCCCTTTTTTTCATGTATTTTTGAGGTTCTCTTACTAGATACAAATATATTTAGGAGTTTTATGTCTTCTTTATGAACTGACCCTTTGATTACTATGAACTGTTAATTCTTATCTCTGACACATCTCCTTGTTTCCAATTCTGCTTTGCCTATTATTTGTGTTTAAATGATATATAGTGTTCTATTGTGTGTGTTTATGCTCAAGTTTGTCTTTTGTAAGCAGCACATAATTAGGTCTTGCTTTTTATCCCTTCTGACAACATCTGCCTTTTAACTAGTGTTTAGTCAACGTATATTTAATATAATTATATGTTATTGATATGGTTGAATTTAATTCTAACTTCTTCCACTTGTTTCCCTTTTGTCCTATTCTTTTCTTTCTTCATATGTTCTCCCTTTTTTCACTTTCCTTTTGACTGAATATTATTCCTGTATATCACCTATGTTGGCCATTTAGCTATATGTTTTTATTTATTTGTGTTAGTGGTTGTGCCAGGATTTATAACATGCTTACTTAAAACAGTCAACTTTGAAATAGTTTGGAATCCTAAAAGCCTCTGGTTAAGTCTATTGAAAACCTATTATCCTACACTAAAGAAAATATATTGTGAAGGGAGGTAGTAAATTATCAATCATGTGGGAATGAGCACTAATAAATTCCTTTCCTTAGCTGTCAGCTGCTATTCAAACAGACTGTATACTGTCCATTAATTTAACAGCTTGTCATCGAGCATCTCACATGCTGGTCTAGACTGAGTATTAGAGACAAGTAATCTATTCGTGGTTATGGATCCTTCCTGGTCTCCAGGCTCCTTATTCTCATTATGCTATTTTAAACTTTCAACCTGTGGTCACCTTATGAATTTATTTTATTATTATTATTTTTTGGCCTGAAAAAGTAATAGGAGATACATCAGAAAAAAAAGGGTACATTAATATGACGCTATCAAGACAGCATACATCAAGTATGAATAAAGGAAAAACAACCTTTCCCCAAGTCCAATAAATATGATGCCTCAACTCCTTCAACCTTTTCACCAGCTGAACCCCCATAAGACAGTCACTCACATATCTGTTTGAAAGAAGTAGGAACTGTGGGTCCCTGGGCATGAAAGCCAGATTTGAGGGGTCCTGATTATCGCCCCAAGTTCTCTGCAGAGTGTCTTAGCAAACAGGCAAACTCTTTATAAAGAGTCTGCTTCAGAATTCCACCCATTTTGGGTAGTGACTTGCATCTGGGGAAACTTCATTTTTCTACCATCCATTCCAGCTCCACCAACCGTACATCTACATTATTAATCCAAAGATGTACATTCAATTAAAAAAGAGCAGGTAAAGGATTAAGCTTAAAGATCAGTAGAAACCTGATCTAACAGATAGAGCTGGGACAATCTGATTGGTCATAGCTTTCTGGGGATGATTATTTGGCAACTTACGGTTCTTGCATCCAGCCCTCCTGTCCTTCTGATCAAAGAGTTCATTAACGACTTCACATTGAAATCCACATGTCTCCATCACTAAAAGTTTTCCTTTGTCTATTAAGATGGTCGTTCAATCAGAGGAGAAATTAACCAAGCATGAGTTGTTTGTAGTAAATTCATGTTGAATATTCATTTATTTATTTAATGGTTTAAATTTTTATTAATAAATCTTCAGACACATACAATCCATACATAGAGTCCAATCAATGGCTCACAATATCATCATATAGTTGTGTATTCATCACCATGATCATTTTTAGAACATTTGCATCACTCAAGAAAAAGAAAAAAGTAAAAAAAACCAAACATCCCATACTCCTAACACCTCCCTCTCATTGACTGCTAGTATTTCAATCTACCCAATTTATTTTACTCTTTAACCCCCTATTATTTACTTCTTTTTTTTATCTGTCTTTTTATACTCATCTGTCCATATCCTGGGTAAAAGGAGCATCAGACACAAGGTTTTCATAAGCACACAGTCACACTGTAAAAGTTATATGATTATACAATCATCTTCAAGAATCAAGGCTACTGGAACACAACCCAACTCCCCTCCAGCCACTCCAATACACCATAAACTAAAAAGGGATATCTATATAATGCATAAGAATAACCTCCAAGATAACCTCTTGACTCTGTTCGAAATTTCTCAGCCACTGACACTTTATTTTGTCTCATTTCTCTCTTCCTTCTTTTGGTCAAGAAGACTTTCTCAATCCATGATGTTGGTTCCCAGCTCATCCCGAGAATCCTATCCCACGTTGCCAGGGTGATTTACACCCCTGGGAGTTATATCCCACTGTGTGGGGAGGACAGTGAGTTTATCTGCCAAGTTGGCTGAGAGAGAGAAGCCACATCTAAGCAACAAAAGAGGCTCTCTGGAGGTGACTCTAAGGCATAATTTAAGTAGGCTTAGCCTATCCTTTGCAAGAATAAGTTTCAAGGGGATGAACCTTAAGATCACTACGCATCACCTACTGATTTGGTTGTCCCCAAATCAATATCAGAAATTTTCCAAATGGGGAAGTTGAATATTTCCTCCTTTCTCCCCAGGTTCCCAAGGGGGCTTTACAATATTTCTTTATTCACTGCCCAAATTACTCTGGAATATATAAGGACATCACACTAACCTGGACAAACCAACGAGACTTCATGCCCTATTCAAGATTCCATGTGCTTGTAGTGTTCAACTAAACTGACCACACAAGTTAAAATAGGCAATGCACTACCCAAAATATAAGTTTTGCACCAACTAAACATCTCTCCCTTTGGTCTCACACAGAAGTTGAAGTTTTAAAGTATGGGCAATTTCATCCTTTACTCTGTGTGTTAGTTTGCAAGCTGCTGGAATGCACTATACCAGAACAGGAAAAGCTTTTTAAAAGGAGAATTTAATAAGTTACAAGTTTACAGCTCTAAGCCTATGAAAATGTCCAAACTAAGGCATCCAGAAAAAGTACCTTAATTTAGAAAAAGCCCATGGGTCAGAAACATCTCTGACAGCTAGCTGGGTAGTCACGTGGCTGGCATCTGCAGGTCCCTTGGTCCTGGGCTCCAATGCATTCAGCCTCTGTTCCTGTGGGGGTTCCTCACTTTGCTTCTCCAGGGCTGGCTTCCATCTCTTGGCTTCCCTCGGCTCTCTCCAGGTTCTGGCTTGCTTAGCATTTCATGGTGATGTCTGCTGGACTCTAAGCTAAACATGTTTTGAGCAATTAGGTACTCTTTAACTTTCTTTAAACCTACTTTTGCTTTCCATTTTCCTATAATAAAATTTTCCCCACCTGACTGAAGGTGATTCTTACTGTTAGAGAAGATAGAAACAAAAATGTTAAAAACAGCCTCCTAGGTCAGCCATCAGTCCCTAAGAACATAGCTTTTCCTTTTCAGATACACTTAAATGATAATACCTTTTTCCCCCTACATTTAGAATATTCCACAAACCTCTCAATTCACTTGGGCCTTTGGTCTTAGATTTTCTTACATATTCTTATTCTTCCTAGAATGTGTTCTCTCCTCTAAATTCTAAGTTCCTCAGAGCTCCCTAGGCAAATGCCCTAGATGCTTTAGGTTCATCTCCTTTTTGCTTTATTGGGATGTCATACAATTTGTCACAAGAAATATATTTTAAGAACTCTGTTCTAAAACTATATTTCTTTCCAGGGTCTCTTGTCATGGAACATTGTTGATTTTTTTGGGGGGGATGGGGTGCATGGTCTGGGAATCTAACCCAGTTTCCCATATGGAAGGCGAACATTCACCACTGAACCACCCATACACCTGGAACATTGTTCATTTTTGTTCTGAATTTAACAAAATGCAGGTCCTAACATCTTTTTTTTTTTTTTTTTTTTTTTTTACATGGGCAGGCACCGGGAAACGAACCCGGGTCCTCTGGCATGGCAGGCAAGCATTCTTGCCTGCTGAGCCACTGTGGTCCAGGTCCTAACATCTTGAATACTTGTCTGATTGTGTTCAGGCTTGCCTTTACAGAAATGAAAGACCTGAATAGGGCATGCATTATTTCTAAGGAATAATTTTTTAAACAATTATTAATACTTAGCTGCTACATGTGAGCTCTTGGAACAGCGTAACATATATTGACCCTGTCTTAGTTCACCAAGTCTGCAGTAGCAAAATGTCCCAGACCAGTTGGCTTAGACAACTGGAATTTATCGCTCCACGGTTTTTGAAGGCCAGCAGTCCAAACTCAGGGCATCAGCTGAGCCACGCTTCCTATGAAGTTGGCAATGTTCTGCAAGTGGCTTCCTGGAAATCCATAACTTGGTCTCTGCCTCTCTCCCATGGCCGTCTGTCTCCTGTTTGTCTCTTCCTACTGTGTCCAAATTTCCCGCGTATAAGGACACCAGTCAGATTAGAACAAGGTCCACCCTCATTCAGCTTGGCCTCGTCTTAACTACATAATGTCTTCAAAGAGCCTGTTTACAAATGAGTTCACACACATAGAAGGGGCTGAGGACTTTATGTGAGGCACATTTCAATTCGCAGAGATACCAGTTAGAAGTCTCGCATTTCTGATCAGTACCTTCCCAACTCAAATGCCCTATGGTTGACTGTCTTGGTGATCAGGAACATATTCAGAACATTTCATTGCATTTAAGTATTGCATACCTATCTATCTTAAAAATCTCATAACTTTAACAATAAAAATATTTTTAAAATTTTGCTTCTAGCATCATCGATCATTTAACATCATTTAATGTTCTTGGCTTCTATTTTTCCAAATTATTTGTTTTATGGGAAGAACTCTTCATTAATGTAAGAGTTGTTTTTTTCCTGTCAAAGCCTGCAGAAAATTCATTCCCTTCCTTGCTTTTTTAGGCATGACTAACCTAATTCCTTTGAGATTTTATGAAAAAATAACAAATTCAGGATGTGGCAGATGAAAGCATTTTTGATAAAGTCTTAGTAACTGAAATCCTAAAGATTGACTTTTAACTTCTCCATAGATCCAATGTTAAACCTTATAGAATGTGGCATCTATACTTAAGTTGGGAAGAAAGGTTTCGACAATTATCCAGTTAAATTGACCTCTAAAGCACTATTTTATGAAAACGTTGGGAAGAAAAGTTTTGACAATTACCCAACTAATTTGAACTCTAAAGCACTATTTTATGAAATGTCTAGATCAGTGTTTGTCAACCTTGGCTGCATGTTAGAATAACCTAAAGGGCTTTTAAAAGTACAGATGGCCAGGCATCACCCCCCCAAAAAACTGAAAGATGACTATTTCCCCACATAGCAAGAATGAACAGTCAGAATTGAGAATTGCCGTTTCAAGTGATTCTTACAAAACTTTATCAGTTGGATTATGTGGTTGTTGCTATTCAGTCATTCATACAAACACTTTCAGCTGTTGATTCATTTAGCATGTAAACTGTCTTTAATGGATAAACTCTTTAGAATTCAAGATAAAGTTAGTATTTTGAGATTGGTTCGAAAGAACACAATTAGATTACAACTCTTAAGACAGCTTTTGATTTGAATATTGTTTTATAACCTTATGTAGTTGGGGATGAGGGTGAGAGGAGGGTGTGTGGACTCAGCCTGTATAGTGACACTGACTCAACTCATCAGCCTGTTCTCAGGAATTCTTTCCTCTACAAACTGTTCATCTTTGTAACACCCTCCCAGCTGTTTGATGATGCCTGAAGTAGGGAAATGCTGTTTTGCTTTTCTAAGAATGACATCTGTTAAGGAATATCTTCTCTGAGATGAAGAAGTGGGATAATCTCTTATCTCTTGTTTTTAATTTGTTTTAATTTACAAATGTGTGTGTGATCTTTTCGCTTGAGAACAGATCCCAAGAGGAAAAAATTAGGGCAAACTCTAAGCAAGCTTGTGATATTGGAACCATTTCTCTTGGCAAGGATTATTTTCTCTTCATTCTTTTTCTTTCATTCCCTGCTATAAACTTGAAATTGAAGCCTTACTCAATAAGGCTTATATTCACTGTTAGAATTTGTAACAGAGGAGAGTGGAGTATTAGTAGAAGTAAAAAAGACAGAGTAAAGGAATTGATAGTTAAAGACGTAAAGCAAAGAGAGAAGCTGGGCTATTTTTTTCCCCCATGAGCAGGCACTGGGAATTGAACCCGGGTCTCCAGCACGGCAGACGAGAACTCTGTCACTGAGCCTGCAATGCCCACCCCTGTAATATCTGTTTTAAAGAAGCTGCTACTCAGGCAGCCACATGGCCTGGCTTGACCCCTCATTTTTCCAGTCATGAGCTGTGAGGCTGTGGAAAAGTCACTTATGATCCCTGTGCCTTTTTCCTCAGCTGAATAATCAGGTGGTAATATCTGTCTTTTCAGAGATATGTCAAGAATTACTTTCAGAGTTACCGTTAAAGCAGGAGTGAGGTTTTAAGTAAATTTCTAAATGGGATGAATTCCATGTCTTGTGGAAACCAAAGGGAGTGAACTTCACTCTCACAAGGGCCAGCTCTGAATGACGTCACATGAGAACTTCAACAGAGGCTAAAGAATACTGAAGAAACTCTTGCTGCTGTCGCCACAGAAGTAACGAGGAAAAGCCTAGAGCTGCTTTTTTATTAGAATGCAGTGGGATTATAAAACCAGAGGAAGATTTGCAGATGATAGGCTTGAGGCACTTCTAAGGGGGAAAAAAACCAAAAAAACAAACTCTCAATTTATTCCAGGAATCAGCTCCAGGGCCGATGCTGGGAGAGAGTTTGGCTGGAGAGTAGAAAGGACAGGCTTGGCGGGTGAAAGGCCAAACCTGGCTGGGTGACTTCACAGCTGTCACCACCAGTCACTGCTGACATCTTCCCTCTGAGCCAGCGAGGATCTTCCAAATGGAGCACACACAAGTCAGCACAAACCCATAGAGACTCGTGTATACACAGGATCGTTATTCAGATATATCGGAGTGGTGTACGATAACTTTCTGCATTTATTCATAAACAAATGTCACTTGAGTTTGTAAAATCTCTTTTTGATATTTCCTCTGGAAAGGTGTAAGATGTCTTGGTGTTGTTTTGCTGTTTGTTTTTTGTTTGTTTGTTTTCATTTTCAGCTGCCCTGACAGACAGGTGGTTGCTTCCTAAAGGAAGTTCTGATTTTGCCTGGTGCCTTGGAGGGAAGAGCCTTTGTAACCTGCTAAGAAGTTGCATTAAATTGTAGCTTGGGTCCTTGCAGATCTTATCTACATGCCATTGGTGCACCTCAAGGAAAATGAACCCTAGCTGTGCTGTTTCTCTCGGGGATGATGCTGCCATAGAAATATATTCCCTCTGGCTTAGAAGAGACTTATTTTGCTTAAGACCAATTTTCATTTTACCCCAAATACAGTAGAGAGAGTTCTGTGAAAGTGTTTTTCTGACGCCTTCAGCACTAACAGAAATTTCAGGTAAAAGGACAAAGGTACCAATGTGTCTTTTTATTTTCGTGCAGCCTCCTGTGGTCAGCTATGTGCAGCCTCCTGTGGTCAGTATCAGGGAATTTAAGAGTGGAAATTAGTGCCTGTGCATATTTTCTTTTCCCTTTTGTATTGGGGTTCCCTGGGGTGGGGGGCGGACAGGATCAATTCCTCTAATCAAAATTTGGTTCGATATAGCATGAATGATGCCACACCTGCCCCGAGAGGGCGTGGAGAGCCCTCGCGGACCCCCAGGGAGCAGGGCCGCTCCTGGCAGCCTCAGGAGTGGTTTGGGGGAGCGTTTGCTTTGACTTTGGTTAGAGGGTGGAAGCAGGGCCAGGAGCCTGCTCGAGGGACTTCCCGCGGTATTGGGGAGGGAGCACCTTTGAGCTTTCTTACCGGCTTGTCCAGATGTGGGATGAAAGGGGTAGAGGGAGGAGGGGGCTGGAAGCTGTCAGTGGTTCCATGTTAAACTTGGAGTCGGTCCTTTCCAGACACCTTCATTATCTAAGCAAACTACAAAGGCAGGAACGGAAATGGCATGTATGCTGTATATGCTTGTGTGTTTTATGCATACATGCACAGATATATGTATATATATATATATATGAACACAGATCTTAAATAAAAGAAAATGATCATTCACACTTGCTAAAGATTACGTGCAATATTGGAATGATTACTGTGAAGCTGCCATGGTGAAGAGAGGTGCGGCACCACCTAATTTTGAATGGCATTTCCTTTCTCCCGGCTCCTTTTCATTTTCCTGCTTTTCCTTCCCTTTGTCCTTGGATTTTGTGGATTTGAGGCAACCATGCTCTTTGGTTGGTGTAACATTGTAGCAAAGGGAAATTCAAGGCTCCCTGCTTGTTCTGCTTCATTAATTCGCTCTTTGTTCCCTTGGAACATCCACTTACATTTGTTGTTCAAAACTGGGCCACCTCCCCCCACCATGCCCAACCAAGAGAACTGGGAAATGTCCTACAGTGTAGGATTTAGTAGTAGGATTTCTGAATAGTAGAGTCCAGAACTACTTAATTTCAACAAACTTGATTGATTATTTTCCTAGATTGTTGTATCAGTTTATTTTTTCCACGCAATGAATTAATGAATGACACCACTGCTAGTATCATTCATTTTCTAACTGTCCAATCTGATATTTACAAAGTGGTTAATCGATGGCTGTTTGCTCTTCTGATTTTATATTTTGCTACTATACAAACCCATGGAATAATTGCAATGGTAATGCAAGAGATAACCTGTTCCCCCTCCCTCCCTCTCTCTTTCTCTGTCCCACTTGAAAGCAACTTGTGTCCACCTTCAAATATTTCAGCATTGATCTCTTAAGAATAAGGATGCTTTTCTATGGAGCTACAATATCATTATTATGCAGGGATATTAACATTAATTCAATAATGTTGTTTAACATACAGTTCATCTTCAAATATTCCCAATGGTTACAAAAATGTCTTTGAAGCAAGTTCACACATTGCATTTGGTTGTCAGTCCCCTTAATCTCTTTTAGGTTAAACTGCAGCCATCACCTGCCCTTTGGTTTTTCATTACAGTGACTCTTCGGAAACTCCAGGCCGAGTGCTTGTGAAATGTCCTTCTTTCTGGAGCTGTCTGATGGTTTACTGGTGGCTGGCTTCCCTCAGTCGTTTCAGCCAGGTAACTAGAGGCTTGTCCTTCTTACTGCAACACATCAGGCAGCCAGAACCATCATCAGCAGCTCATCCAAGGTGCAGAGCAGCAGGGAGCCCACTGCATAACACAAGCTTAACTTTTCCAGTGAGGGGTAAGCTGTGAATTAATGCATTGTAATGGTGTAGACATTCTGTCTTCCAAAAACGTGCTCCTCAGCACTGCTGGTAATCCCTGCCTGAATAAGTCTTATATTGGAAGAAGCAAAATGGTGGTTTCCTAATTCTATTACTCCTTCAAATGTATTACCTTGTATTTATTTATCTTCAGTGTAGAGGTCTACCACATTTTTCCATTTCTTTCTCCTCACTATGTTAAATCTCGTTTTGAAATAATTTCCAACCTATGTAAATTTGAAAGAATAATGCAGAAAATTGTAAACCCTTTGCCCAGATTCATTAATCTTTTACAATTGTCCCATTTATATTATTATTCCCTCAAACACACACATTTACACAAGCACACACAAATAATACCAGTTAATTTTTCTACCGTCAGTGAATATAAGTTAAGTATATTCATGTAACACAGTTATCAAGCTCAGAGAATTAACCATTGACCTTTTTTGTCTAAGTTACAGTCCATTTTCCAATTTTGTCAATTTTCTCTATGATGTCTTTTTTCTCACTGTTTTTTTTTACCAGGGCAGGATCAAGTTCATATCATATTTCATTGTCATGCCTCTTTAGTTTCTTTAATAAAGAATAGTCTTCAGCTTTTTTTCAATTAATTAATTCTTCGAATTGAATTTTACAAGTTTATTTGAAATGGACAAATTCCTCGAAAGACAAATTATCAAACTATATTTAAAAAAGAAGAGAAATCCTAGTTAACCCTTATGTGTTGAAGAAATTTAAGTTAAAAAAAACAACTTCCCACAAAGAAAACTCCCAGAGATGAGGTCCTCATTGATAGTGTCTATTCAGCATTTAAGGAAGAAATAACAATAAATCTACCTAAATTCAGAAAATGGGAAATGAGAGACTATTTCCCAGCTAATTTAATAAAGCCGCCTTTACATTGACTCCAAAACTAGGCCAAGGTATATAGGAAAAGAAATTATAGACTGATATTTCTCCTGAATATACATGCAAATATCCTTAAAAATATTAACAGGGGCGGGCCGCGGTGGCTCAGCGGGCAAAGTGCTTGCCTGCTATGCCGGAGGACCTCGGTTCGATTCCCGGCCCCAGCCCATGTAACAAAAAACGGAAAAACAAAATACAATAAAACAAGAAAATGTTTAAAGTTGTTTCCCTTTCTTCCTTCCTTCCTTCCTTCTATCCTTCCTTCCTTCTCTCTGTCTTTCCTTTAAAAAAAAAAAAAAAAAAAAAAAAAAATATTAACAAACTAAACCCAGCAATAAAAAAGGATGATGCATCGCTGCAAAGCTAGACACAAAAGGACAAATACCATTTAATCTCAGTGATAAGAATTAATTAGAATAAGCAAATTCACAGAGTCAGAAACTAGAACACAAGTTACCAGGGCCGAGGTGGAGGGAGGGGAATGGTGCAGAGTCTCTGTCTGGGGTGAGAGAAGGTTTTGGTAATGGAAGGTAGTGATGGTAACCCCACATCCTGAAAGTAATCCACAGCACCAAATTGTGTATTGAATTTTTTTTTTTTTTTGACACAGGCAGGCTCCAGGAATTGAACCCGGGTCTCCAGCTTGGCAGGCGAGAACCCTTGCCGCTGAGCCACCGTTGCACCATCCTATTTGAATTTGCAAAGGGGAAATTTTAGGTTGTATAAATATTGTCAGCATAATAATTTAAAAAGCATATAGTTCATAGTTGAACACAAACAGTGAACTCAAATGTGAACTCTGGGCTTTAGCTATTAGTATAGTTATGATAATATTGTTTTATCCATAGTAAAAAGAGGTACCACACTGAGGTTAAGAAGAGGGAAAACTGCAGGTAGGGGGTATGTGAGAACTCTATTATTTACATGATTTTTTCTATGATGTTTCTATTAGAGAACCTACAACTTCTCTAATAAAAAACAAAACTGAAAAGGACATTCTGGTGTCAGGAAAAGTTATGGCTGCCCCTGAGAACCTGGGACCCCGGTGGCTGAGAGGATGGGCGCAGGCAGGGAGAAAGAGCCAGCGATGCACTCGGACGCCTGCTCCTTCAGCCTGTTCAGAGCCAATCTGCGCTCAGGAGTAGAGATTTTAACACCCTGCACAGCAGGTTGCAAGAATGTAGCATTCACTATGTTTTAGAGTCAGGGAAAGGACAGCGTAGGACGATTTTCACAACAGAAATCTTGAAGTCATGATAACTGTGAAGACTCCAAGCAGACAGCAGCATTTGCTACCTCTGCTCTGAGTTCAAATTTAGGAAATTAACCTTTGCAAGCATCACTTCGTGAGAGTAGGATCCGCCTTGACAATGCTTCATTATAACCGTTTCTTTTCCTTGCGCACACAAAGCTCGTCTTGGCTTTCCCGTAGCTTCTGACGGTGCCTCGGCTGCTGGCACATGTGCCCATGGCCAGGCAATGAGATGGTCGAGGCTGTGAAGAGTCTACAATTATCATTGTTGGCTGCGGCCAACTGAGCGTGAGACTCAGAAAAGGCAGGCAAGATGGAAAGAATTAGCGCAGGCAATGCTTGCTAAAATTGTTTTATCTTTTTGTTAACCAAAAATGTAATAATGCAAATACATCTTAAATGAAAAAAAAATGCGCCTAAATGCCACAGTGTGCTCCAGCTTTCAGCTTTTAATATGTTCCTGGGGCTAACGTCAGGACTGGGTTTCTTCAAACTTCCGTGGTGACTTTCTCTCCCTCCATGTTCTTTGGAATCAGCAAAGAAAAAAGGCTTTTTTAAAAAAATTTCTTTCTTGTGCTTATACAATGGTTCTCAAATGTGAGACGACAATGACCTGTGTTGGTAATTATATGTCTAAGGGACAATGGCTTATTATTCAAAATTTCCTCATAATTTTATTTTTAGGATACCATTAATATGTAAATGCAAACAATGTAACTGTAGCTAACAGTCATTAGCTAATTGTGGGTAATCATGAAAAAGAGGAACATCCTGTATCTCAGTGTACTGTGCCAGTAAGAAACTGCTCAAATACAGTATTCTGAAATTCAGCTTTGCGTTCTAAATGAAGTTGGATCTATTCTGCCTTGCTTTGCTGTTTTGCTGTGAAAGACTGAGTGTTACAGTGGAAAGAACATGGCCTTGGGGATTCAAAGCTCCCACGTTCAAACCCTGCTCTATTCCTCGTAGCTAGGGGCCACTTGGAAAAATCACAAATCCTATGATGTTTGTGTGTAACGGGGTGGGAATAGATCACATCTAATTCTTGCGAAAATTATAATGGAGTCAAGTGTTTATCCCAAGGGCTGCTCACTTATAGATGCCTCTTTCTTTCTCCTCCCCCTCTTCTTTCCCCTCCTACTTCTTCCTCCATTATCTTCTTCTTCTTCTCTTTCTCCTTATCATCCCTTCCTCCTCCTCCTCTTTTTTTTTGTAGCAGATGTTAAAATCCATCTTATTCCACGCATATGACATCTGATGTTGGGCAAAGTACAAAACTTTTCTCAGTCCCTTTCCTTCTCACTACAAAGATCATTTAACAATCTTAGTGAGTTACAATAAATAAAATATGTGTGAAAAGCAAGTTTTCAAAAATAGATTTATTTTCTTTCCTTTATTTCCTTGTTAAATTTTTTAGGAAAATTGTGATTTTAGAAAACCATTGAGTTTACAAGCACTTTACTCTTTTGACTGCTTGATTACAAGAAAAAAAAGGGTGGCGAGTGAATCTGATGGTATAGAGGAATGCTTCAATACCTTCATTCAAAAATATTAAGTACATCTTAATATTCCAAGCACTCTCCTAGGCACTGGAAACATGAGTGAGACCCAGGCCATCAGGGAGTAGCACTTTAGAAAACAAGACACAGAAAACACACAAAAAACTAACTAAATAAACAAGTTTCTGGATGGAAGACTTTTTAAAAAATAGGACAAAATCTGAAATCTAGAAATTAGCTCTTCCAACCTTCTGCAAACAATGCACCAGATCTGTTATCTGCTTTTGAATAATTAGATGCCACTATCTCAAACAACCTCATTTTTTATTTTGTGGCTGCAAGGAACAGTTCTCAACGTATAGACATGCTGATTTCAGGTACCAGTTTCATCCAATAAATAAATACACTGCTGTCAGGCCTCCTGGTTAACTCCTTATTTCTAATCTCTCATTAAACCCATTAGCTACAGGCCCATCTTGGCTAACGTTTTCAGAAGCACAGTTAGTCAACACTGAGACTGATTTTTCCCAGACGTGTAAATGCTTCCACACTCTCTTAAATCCTCCAGGAACCTGGGAAGCCCATTATTTTAGGAAGTCTTGCAACACACCACAACCATTAGGCTTGACAGCCTTGTTGCATGGGGAACTATCCTTGGCCCCATCTCCTCAGTCTTCTATTCTCTCTTAGGTTTCCTACCCCAAACCTTACCATTTTGAGCTCTGGACCAATTATTTCTTTACCTATCTCACGGAAAAGGAATGAGCAGCCAATAGCATCCTCGATTTTTTAAATACTCTCCACCAACTTTCTGTATGTGAAACCTTGGTTCTCTCCTGAGGAAACACCTCCATGTGCAAACCTCTCCCATGGGTGCAGTTCAGCCTGCACAGCTCATGTTGGGGCTGCGGTACCAAGGGGGAGTCTTGCTCCATTTTCAGTTGTGCCTCTCGGGTGACTCCTCCTTTATGCAGAAGTCCGGCATGAACTTGCTCTGTCTAATGTCAGCACTTCCTTTCTCACCTCTCTTTTCCACTCGCTCTTCATTTGTGTGATTTCTGGTCCATTTGCTCATCCTGGAGGCTGTCTGCTCAGCCCAGAATCGGGCGCGTCCTTCCTCTCTTCTCTCTCTCTTACCATCACCTCGCGTTGCTCTGGACACTCAGGCTAGGATGTCTGTTTTACGACCTTGCAGGTCTTGGCTTTCTCGCTGTCACCTCCAGCCTCTGAGCTATGCTCAGGGCGAATGGTCTCTGTGAGCTTCACTGTTCTTGCTTTCTGCCTTATGAGAGGTCTGCAGGCAACCCGTGAAATGAGAGGCTGGAGCTATAAATGTGCCTAGAGTGGCAGACATTGCCCTCCGTGAGAACACAGGCTGGCTGTCCCACAGGGGTCTCACAAGCGGGCCTCACTGTCACTTTTGGCCAGAATGTAGTGTCTGGCTCTGCCTGCAGGTTCTGATATCGAATTTTGTCAGCACCTATGTGGCATGTTTCCATCACTCACAGCCCCAGGTTAATTAAATCCGGGAGCTTGCTCTCTGCCACCAAGATGTCAACTGCCTCTTCCTGTGGCCATGGCTGCCCATGACCTGGAACGTGAGCCCAGCACCCATAGCACATCTACTCCCCAAATAAAGCCATAATGGGAGGTGGTCTGGGATCAGAAAGCAGCTTTTCAGGCGTCAGGCCAATGCATCTACATTCATTCATCCCCACAACGGGTCAGTGGGCCCCTGGGCTCTGAATGGTCCAGTCCCCGGGCTAAGGTTCCGTCCCTTTCTCCGGGGCAGGATGGGCAATTCTGCAGGTGTCCTTGCCTACATTCCTTTCCCACATTGTTGGGCTTCCTTAGTGAATTAAAACCTGTTACCCATCCTCACACTTATTTGCCTTGCGGCTCATTCTGCTCTCTTAGGATGAGTTTGGAGCTTTCCTTTGACCCAAGCTATTGCAGAGGGAACTTTCACACCTCTTAATCCTAAAGTCATTGGGATTCTTTGGTGTTTTCCTTGTGCAAGGAAATGAAAACCATACCACACGGTGTCCTACACTTTACAAAATGCTTTTACATTTCTTTTTGCATTAAAAAAAATCATATAATGATAACTAAGCTCCTTGGTCCAGAGTAGGACAGTTACACTATTTTCCCATTTTTCAACTGAGCCAATAGAGACAGGCATGGGAGGATACAGCTGGGAATTGAATTTCTTGCTTCCAAGTCCTACAGCCAAAGCAGAAAAGTTGGGCCAACAAATTTGGGTGGGGAATGGCTATTTCCAGTCATTAAACATTATAACCAAATTGTCACCCAACTTAGTACCATATAAACAGATCTATAAAGTCATACTATTTGTGTCATAATTGGCCTATCTGATTTCTCTTTCAATTGTCCTGGATAGGAACTGAGAGGGCAAATGAAAGCCGAGTGAGGCAATGTCAGGACATCAATTTCACAAGACTGTGGAAACAACGTGTGTGTGTCCCCTGCTCTCATAGTCTGTTCCCTCATCTATGGTGGAATTGTAACCTTCAAGTATCAAGGCATCATCAAGGCAATGCTTTCTTCCCCAAAACCAGCTACCAGCGCTCCTTGGGTTATCTGTCACATAGCCAGGCACATGGCAGCATCTGCTGGTCTCTCCCTTCTTTTTCCAGGTTTAGTTTCCATGCTTCCATGGCTTTCTCTGTCTGTCTCCCTCTCTCTGTATTCATTCTGTTTATAAAAGACTCCAGTTAGAGAATTAAGACCAATCCTGAATACGGTGGGACACACCCTAACTGAAGGCGCCTCATCAAAAGGTCCTACTTTATAACTTCTTTACAATGGGGCCATACCCAGGGGGAATGGGTTAAGTTTAGCAGCATGATTTTCTGGGGTACCCACAGCTGCAAACCACCCCAGCCCCTGTAGGTGTTCCTGAGGGAAACCTTGCTTTATCATACTAAATTGTTATTTCTGGAAGATTAAACATTTTTTTTCCTTCAGCAACTTTTTGCTTTATTACTTTGTTGTTAACACGTGTCATAGCGCCTGTCACAAAATGGGTGCTTATCCAGTGTTTGTGGATGAAGGAATAATTGTTGCAAAAGGCACTCTACCAGGTGTCTGGGTAAACATGTGCAGGTGTCCATCGATCAACGTGTTGCCAGTTAATTTATTCTAGTTATGAGTTTTCTGTATCTTTCCTCTCAGAGAAAAATGAACACACATACCTCATACACAAAATCGTCTCTTTTCACATGACTTGGTGGGTGATGAAGAAAGAGAAATGCACTCTACAAAACCTATTAAACACCTAATGTTTGGAAAACTCTTTACTTCTGCTCTCTTTTGAAGTAAAACCAAAGTGAGGTTTTCCAGATGTGAAGGTGTGAGCCCTTCTGGAAAATATTCATCTTTTTAGCCCCATGGTTTACTAGGGATCCAAATCTGTCATTAGTAAAAAAAGTGTAAATGATGGAAAGTGAAAGCAAAGTTAGGGATTTAGATCATCTTATGAACTGAGGTACAATTTCCAACTTTGGCTTTGTAAAATAATTGCAATTGTTTTCACTGATTAAGAAATTCAGTTTTTTGCTCTGTTTTCAGAGAATCATGATATTGTCATAATGACTAGGCCAAAATCCAAATCCATATTTTTCACAGGGATTGGTGATAGTTTTCTTCTCAAGGGCAAGCCTTAACAGTTTTGACTGACGGGAATTTTATCTCACACTCTTTATCCTTATATGATTGAATTTTTTGTTTTGCATTAAAGTGATTTGTTTAATGATTCATATATATTCTCATACACATATGATTTTATTATTCTAGTTGGATTAAGTTTATTTCATGGAATTAAGTTATTTTTATACCTTGTATTAATTTCTCAGCTGCTAAAACTAATACTATAACATGAGTTGGCTTAAACAAGGGGAATTTGTTGGCTTACAGTTTGGGGGCTAAGAGAAGTTCAAAATTGAGGTACCAGCAAGGTGATGCTTGCTCCCCCAAAGACTGGCTCTTTGGAGCTGGCTGCTGGAGAGCCTTTGTCCTTGTTTTTGTCTGTCATATGGCAATGCATATGGTGGTTGTCTTCCCCTATCTCTTCTGGGTTCCACTGATTTCCTGTTTCTGGATGCTCTTTGTAGCTTCTTTTATCACGTGCAACTCCCTTCATTTAGAAGGACTTCAGTCATATTGGATAAAGACCCACACTCCTTTAGTTTGGCAACAACTTAACTAAAATAACATCTCCAAAAGTGTTATTACAAGTGGGTTCACATCCACAGGACCAGCAGTTGGGATTTGTTCGTGCCTTTTGTCGGGGCCACAACTCAATGCACAATATATCCCAATTTTTCTTTTTTGCTGTGCACTGTCAAAGCCAAAGAGAAGCACTATAAAACAAATGGTCAATTGTTGTAATTGTAGCCACGTCCCATTTCAAAGCCAGTGCTTATTATGCAGAAAGCTGAGGGTCAAATCACATTTCAGCAATTCAAGCCTTTTTTAAATGACAGCTGAATTTGAAGAGCATTGCATTTGAAATTTTTCCATATTTCTGACTTTCAATCTCCTCACAGCAATTTTCCCATTCTTTATTGCTTTTCCAGCTGTTCAGGGAGCTTGAGAGAAATGTAATGGAATTGAGCATTGCTTGAATTTTTTTTTTTTTAATTTTAGAAAAGTCTGCTGGGTATACTTTCTGGATAACTGGGTCAATTTTTAATCTCATAAAAATGACTTACCTTTCTTCTTATCACTTCAGTTACTACTATCTACACATTTGCCCTACAAAAATCCTTTTTATCATTTCCGTTATGTGTATGTATGAGATCTTATTCCTCAAGACTTCTTTTCTTTAGTAAATTTATAGGTTTGCTACTTTTAGTTCTTGGGAATGATGAGTGCAATGAACTGATGAAATATAAAATATAAAACTCTAAAACTTTAAGGAAAAAAATAAAAGAAAATCTTCCTGATTCAAGCCTATGCAAGGAGTCCTGAGCTGTTTCATAAAAATTGGACTTTATCAAAATTAAAACATTTTGTTTGCAAACAAGCCTGCTGAGAGGATGAAAAGACAAAATTACAGACTGGGAGGAAATAAGCGCAAAGCACACATCTGATAAGGGGCTAGTATCTGACCTATATAAAGAACTCAAAACTCAAGATTAAAAAGATACAAACAAACCAAACAGATCTATTAGGAAGTGGTCAAAGGAACAGACATTTCCCTGAAGATGAGAAATAAGCAATATGAAGTTGTTCACCATCATTAGTGAGTACAGAAATGCAGATGAAAACCACAGTGAGTTCTCACTACATCCCAAACAGAATGAGTAAAGGGCAGCAATAAATGCTGGGAGAAAGGGCAGATAATCCGAATTACTCATTCAAGACCATCATTGCATGGAACACATATAGGATTGTGGTGAAGGACCCTGAGAGGCCAAAGAAGTAAAGTTGATCCTTGATAGGTAAGATCAGATGTCTTCAGCAGTCATCTAAAAGAGCCGAGTGTTTTCCAAATTCCAAAACAAGAAGGGACCTGGCTCTAGCACAGGGTTTCTCGTGACCATTGACGTTTCTGGCTGGAAAGTCCCATGTGTGAAAGGCAGTCTTGAACCTTGTCGGGTGTGCCCAGCAGCCCCGGCATCCAATCACAGGATGCCAGAAGCACCATACACCCCTCACTTATGACAGCCAAATGTGTCTCCAGACAACCTCAGGTATCACCTAGGGGACAGAATTGCCCTCAGTGAGGCCCACTGCTCTAGTCTACTTGACTAAAGGTCACAGCCAGCAGGGTGCTTAAAAGTAGGAGCCCAATAGCTGGCCTGGCTGTGGTTTGCTCATGGCTGCTGTGAGAAGCACATGTCCCAATCCTCCCAAGAAGGAAAGTGTCCACCCTCCAACTAATCTTCCTAGGCTGTGATTCCACACTACATGTGAACATGGGCATTTGCACTCATTTTGGTTGGAACCATCTCTGTCTTGGGTAATTCACCATTTGATGAGTCTGTCTTCCACCATCAAGCTGAAAATTTCAGGTTCTTCTGTTTCCAGCCTCCCTTGAAGCCAGGAATACTGTGTGTGGTGAAGTTCTGCCATCAGAGGTACCCATCTCAGCAAGTGGGGACTGCCAGCAGTGCAGAGTTGCAGCTCAGCATCCCGTGCTCAGTGGCCATCCCAGGTCCCCACTGGACCCTGAGCTGTGAGCGTGGATGCAATTCTTGACTGGTAGTCCTGATCCCTTTCTCATAATCCTCATGACAAGTTGGAGAGTCACTGAATAACCTTTTAGTAAACCACTTTTTCTGCTTGAATTAGCTAGAGCTGGCTTATGTTGCTTGCAAGAAAGAACTCTGATAGATACAAAAGTTGCTACCAGGAATGGTATATGTTTCCTGCTGATGGTCATTGTTATAGTTTGTTAGCTGCTGGAATGTGATATACCAGAAACAGTATGGTTTTTAAAGGGGGTAATTTATTAAGTTCAAGTTTAAAGTTCTAAGGCTGTGAAAATGTCCCAATTAAAGCAAGTCTATAAAAATGTCCAAATTAAGGCTCCAACAAAGATTACCTTCACTCAAGAAAGAGCGATGAAGTTCAGTCTTTCTCAACTGGAAAGACACATGGTGAACATGGGGTCATCTGCTAGCTTTCTTTCCAGGCTCTTGTTTCATGAAGCTCCCTGGAGGCCTTTTCCTTCTTCATCTCCAAGGCCTCCAGCTGTGTGGGCTCTTATGGCTCTCAAACTTTCTCTAAAATGTTTCCTCTTTTAAAAGATTCCAGTAAACTAATCTCAAGACCCACCTGGAATGGGTAGAGTCATATCTCCCTCTAATCAAAGGTTAATACCCACAATTGGATGAGTCACGTCTCCATGGAGATTATCTATACAAGCTTCCAACCCACAGTGCTGAATAGGAGTTAAAAGAAATGACTGCATCCACAAGATGGAGCAGGATTAAAACAGCTCTTTTCTAGGGCACATAATCCTTTCAAACCAGCACTGTCAGGATGGCTTAAAAAGAGAAAGCAAGGTCAATTTCTGCAGTTTCCACTCTAGGCATGGATGAAGATCAGAGCCATTTGTGCCTGTGCTCAGAGGACCTCGGCTCTCCCAGTGTTCAGGTGAGCTGGATGCTCAGAGGACCTCGGCTCTCCCAGTGTTCAGGTGAGCTGGATCAACCAATCAACCACCCAAACAAAATCCTCAAATTTGGCACTGCCGTGTTGGAATACTCTTCAGCTGTTCAAAATCAAACATTCAAGGAGCTTACCATCTAGAAACTGCCCTGCTGAACATTTATCTCAGATAGAGGAAGTCATGTTCACACAAAAACCTGTACACAAATAGTCATAGCAGCTTTATTTGTAATAGCCCAAAACTAGAAATAATCCAGGTGCCATTCGAGAGGTAACAAGTTAAACACACCTCCACGCTACAGAGTCCTACTCAGCAATAAAAAGGAGCAAACCGTTGATGTATGCAGCCACTTGGATGGATCTCGAGGGAGTTATGCAGACCGGAAGACTCTGATCTGCAAACATTACACATTGTATGATTCCAGTTATATAACATTCCTGAAATGACAACATTATAGAAACGGGGACTGCTTTAGTGATTGCCAGGGGTTATGGATGGATGTGGGGGAGGAGGGGAGTGGGGCCATAAAAGGGCAGCTCGAGGCACCCCCATGGTTTGCATGCATGAAACAACCCAGGTGATAAAATTATACAGAACTAAATGCACATGCCCTTCCCCAATGCACACATACCCCACACAAGTACAAGTAAAACTGGAGAAATCTGAACAAGATTGGGGTATGTCAGCTCTGATGGCATGGTTGTAATTGTGTACTAAAGTTTTGTGAGGTATTTCCACAGAGCAATGGGTCAAGGGACATGAGGTCTTTCTGCATACAATCTTACAATAATTATTTGTAATTATATTTCTTGCAACTGCGCCTAAAATGGCCAACTGTCTCTCTACAAAAAGCTAAATGTTAAAAAAATAAATAAATAAAAGAAAGCAGAAGAAATAACCATTTGGTGACTATTCTATGATGCTTTCACTTCTGCATTTCCACTTTCCTATTTGCTTGGTATTCCTGACTTTAGAGGTTATTCATAATTCAGTATTTTGGAGACAGATGGTACATTTTCATCCAGAAATTCATTAGCAACTTTAGTCTAAACAAGTAAAGTGCCTGACTTGGGGACCCCTTCAGCTTGTGGAGAAGCAGGCATGAAAAGTTGCTGCCATCTGTGTTCTCTCAGAGCACAGGGGTTTTACATCTGGATGTTGAGAGAATGGTGAGTCGTTTCCTGGGAGTCAACTACACTTCTCCAAGCACTTTGAGGCCCTGAGTGGAAGCCCATGTAGATTCCATCTGATTCCCCAAGAACGCGGAAAGATGGCTTATTATCTGCAGGCTCAGAAAAGGAGAATATTCCAGAAAAAGGAAATTCAGTAAAACAATTAGATCTAAAGGAAACCATAAAATGGGTCAATTTGAATGAATTAAGATCCTGGATTAATGAAGATTCTTTAAAGGAATGAAATTTTGGTACATTTGGATCCAAGGCTGTGGAAATACTGCTTTAGAATGTCTGGGGGCAAAAAGAAATATCAAATCTCAAATAGTTAAAAGAAGCCCGAATGGGAGATGGATAGTGTGCAGGAGGGGAGCCTGGGAATTATGGTGGTGCTTTCAACTGGGCCCAACCCTGAAAGTCCCACTAAGGAAGCTGAGCTCAGTCATGAGCACAGAGGGGAGGTTTGCAGGGAATCAGACAGAGAAGAGAAATGAGCGTTTCGCAAACACTGGAATGTCGTATCAAGCACGTCTTGTCATTTGAAAACCTTGTATCTTATCTAATAAGTAGTTCTTCCAGAGTGGTTTTAAAAATAGCATAAGAGTATATTTTAGTAGATAAAACAACCATAAAGGCCTTTTGCTAAGTGGACTCAAATAGTCCCGCTATATTGAATGGCTCTAAAAGGTTCCAGTTGGATGGAGAAAGCAAATTACTAAATTGTAGATGGAGTCTGAACCTGTTCTTGAACAAAGCAGTGTCAACCCCATAACCTGTACCCACGTATACGTGTTTGTATATTAATATGTCTGCAAAGACAAAGAGGAACACAAGGACAAAAGGCAAGTTAGCAGGGATTCCACAAGGAGTTTGGGGTCAGAGGAGAGACTGGAAGTTTTAGTTTACATACAAAAGTTTTACCTTTGTAATTCAAACGATGGAAACACATAACTTGAATGAAACAAATGTAGATGTTCCACAACAGCTCTTTCCAACAGAAATTTAATGCAAATTATAGATGCGAGACATTTATGTACTTTTCAACTCTTTCTAATAGCCATATAAAAAAGCAAAAAGAGCAGGTGAAATTCATTTCATTATTGTATTTTGAGCTAACACATAAAAAGTATTCGCATTGCAAAGTATATATAAATATATTAATGAGATATTTTACATTATTTTCATACTGCATCTTCAAAATCTGGTGTTTTGAGCTTACAGCACATCTCAGTTCCAACTAGCCACACCTCAAGAGCTCAGTAGTCACACATGGACAGTGGCCACTGCACTGGACAGCACTAGAGGGGACATTTCGGATGGTTCTGCTGTGGGCAGGGGTGGGTGCTGGCAAAGACCCCTGCACTGCTTGTCACCACAGAGCTCCCAGCCCATCTCTGGCCCCTGACCTAGGATCGTCACCTTGGGCCAGCATCCCACTATCCAGCCCATTTTCAGTTGAGAAGCCTTCATCGTATTTAATACATTTTATTATAGACCAGTGTGTATATAGCATCCTCACGAAAACCGCAGTTGAAGTGGAAATGAGGACCAGTGTAAATTGTTAGAAGTAAGGAAGACACCGGAGTTTTAAATAAAATCTGTTAACATAGTTTTGTGGGGGTGAAAAAGATGAAATGACATTAATTTTGAATTTCAACTGTGGAAACCTTGAATAACTAAACTACATGTACCTTCCGCTTACAGAGAGGGCAAAGGTGACAGAATTCCCTCCGGATAACAATTCTTAGCCAAGCCATTTATGACCTCATGTCTCATCCAAACATCCAGGTAAAGAGTTTTTTGTTTAAGCTCCAACTCAACCGCTAAGTAACTGGATGAACTGAAATAACTGCTGCATATCCCCTTGAGCCTTAGTTTCTCCAGCTACTATGGAGAACCTATTTAATAAGGTTCAAAAATTTAAAACATAAGTTATAAAGAAACAAAATGCATTCTCATCAGCTGTAAAACAATTAGAATAATATTTTTGAAACTGGTTTTAAGGGAGCTGCTGTAGATATCAAGTATCTAAATTCTAGGGTTACTATTAGGTCTGAATTTTGGAGAATTTAAGAGGAGAAAAAAATAGTAAAGTGAAATCGAAGAGATAATTTTCAAGCTGGTGAAATATATTCATAAAATTGGACTTTTCGAAATTCAAGATACTGCAGATGTGTTTATAGAGGCATGGTGGGACCATGGCCTGAAGGCAGCTTTCTAAAGTGCAAAAACAATGCAAAATGCCTAAAGGATGGACAGATTTCCACACTAGGTGTCTGCCATCCATAAAAATTATGCCACCGGACAACCCCACACTCAACTAAATCCCGGAATTGTAAAGGATCTTTGAATGTTGAAGGGCTCATTGTTAATGCCCTTTTCCTTTATTCTCTCCACATTGGCGGAAAAGTTAACCTTTTGTTTCTTTGATAATAGCATGATAAGATTGCTACCCTTGACTCTTCAACAATCTCTTTCATTACACCTCAGAAGTTTTATATTTTATATTTGATCACTAAAGTCTGTCAAGTTGCTATCCAGGACAAAGCAAAAGATCATGGTCCGAGTGTGCTTTTGCAGCATTTTAATTGACAAGTCAATAGACTATGTAATTTAAGAAAACTTGATATACAAATATACAACTTTTGAAACACATACATTTAGGAGATGCTTATCACTTTGAAAAATAATTCTTCTCTTTACAAAAGAATTCACACCTTTTTTTGCTTCTCTTTACAAAAGAATTCACACTTTTTTTTTTAACATAGCCACGTTCCCTACTGAAGTTAATGTAGACGTATTTACATAGAAATGTTCAGGAACACATCCTTCGCAAAGGGAGAAGTCCTCCTTTGTAGGATACGTTCATGTAAAAGGATTTCCACAACCCACCGGTGATGAGTGAAATGTGTGAATTCAACCACAGTCCCGTTAGAATTAAAAAGAATTTTCACAGCAGTCTTTCTGTCCCTCCACCCTGCTGTCCCCTCCACCCCACTCCCAATGCCCCAAGGAAGGGAGTGGGGGCAGGAGCAAGAGGGCGTGAGAAATGGAGACATTCTTTACACAGCTGGAAAGTGACCTCAAACCCTGACCCCATGTGGTGCTCAGGTGTTAGGGCAGAGCTATGAACAGAAATGGGAAGAAACCCAAAACTACTCATTTGAAGACTCCAAAGAAGCACGACCCCTTAATCCCAATGCTGTTTTATGTTGTCTTATACTGTCTCTACGTTTATCCTCGTTAATGCTGCACAATGTCACTACTTATTTAGAATAACGTTCAAAGGTAGGGCACCCGGGACTTACGAGAGCAAACACTTGGTGCTTTCTCCCTGGCGCAGGGGTCAGTGGCACTAGCGGCCGTGGGGGGTGTTAGAGGCCACCATTTCCCAGAATCCAAAGCAGGGCTTTATCCTTTCCAAATGACGCCCTCTCCCACAGCCCTGGGGACAGGTAGCATACCCGCACCTGACCTTTGTATAAATAAGCTATGGGGGGGGGGAATATTGTTGCTTTAATTGTCTCATTTGTTGCTGGCATTTTTGTTTAAAGGAACAGAGGAAACCTGAAGTTAAAGAACAAGTGACAGTGAATGACATGGTCTTTATTTTCATACGCGACTGCCCAGGAGGCAAAGAGGAGTCGTGGGAAGACAGCCCTGCCAGGGGACGAGGCCACGGCTGGTTTAGGGCGCTGAAGGTCCACGGCTCCTTGTGAGCTGGAGGAGGGGCTGGGAGCAGGCTCGTGAGACTCTCTGTGCGTCCGCCACACCCTCAGTCCCCAGGACAAAAGCAGGCTTAGGAGTGATGGAAAGGAGCCCGGCGCCTCTGGTTTTCCTGAAATCTAAAATCTGGTCTGGCAAGTTGACCTCTCAGATTCCAGGCCAAATATGCCCTCCAATCCACTAGCACCTATCGTGTGCCTGAGTCCAAAGATCCGGACGCATCCCATGTCTGACCGTGTACGTTTCTCCCGCCTTCCACGCAGGGGCACGAAAGCACCCAGGTGGCTCACCCAAAGGGGACTCTCAGAGCAGCAGGGCCGGCTCCGGAGCCATGGAGCGCAGCGTGGCCGCGACATGAGAGGCGGTGGGGGCGCTCCGGGCCTGCCAAAGCTGCGTGGCCTCGACCCGGCCAGGGCTGCGCACCCTTCCCGCTGCAGAGGGACGCTAAGGGGGCAGAGGGGCCGGGGGCTGTGGGCCGGGGCTGACGCGTGGCCGGGGGGCTGCGGGCGAGGCGGGGGGCTGCAGGCGGGGCCGACACAGGACCGGTGGCTGCGGGCGGGGCAGGGGGCTGTGGGCCGGGGCTGAGGCGTGGCCGGGGGGCTGCGGGCGAGGCGGGGGGCTGCAGGCGGGGCCGACGCGGGACCGGTGGCTGCGGGCGGGGCAGGGAGCTGCAGGCGGGACTGATGCGGGACCCGGGGTCTGCGGGCGGTGGGGGTGGGGAGCTGCAGGCGGAGCGGGGGGGCTGCAGGCGGGGGCTGACACGGGGCTGAGGGTCTGCGGGCGGGGCGGGGGCTGCAGGCGGGGGCTGACGAGGGACGGGGGCTGAGGGCGGGGCGGGGGGCTGCAGGAGGGGCCGCGGCTTCCCTAGCTGAGCACACTTAAGGAGCCGCCTGGTGTCTGACGTTCACCAACCAGAAACCAGGTTTCATGGCGTTTGGAAGTTTTCCATCAATAAATCGTGTACAATTTCTCTAATCTATGGAGTGGTTTTCTAAATAGAATGAACCCTGCATTTTTCTGTTGATTTCAGGTAAATGCTAATTCCATGTGGTGAGGAAACAACTCTACATTTCTACCCTGGCTTAAAGAGACAAAAGTAATATAATTTAGACTTTAAGAAGTTGCCGGTTCTGTTTTTATATCAGGTGAGAACACTTTCCTTTTAGTAGTTCGGTGAGTGAATGCATTAAAAGCTACGTTACTTTGAAAAGTCCAGGAAAAGAGCAAAGAATTATGAATGTTCATTTTACTCTAAAGGGAAAATATATATGCACTGAAAAAACTTATGATGAGTTTTGAGTGCTTTTAATTTCAAAGAAATAAACACCAGTCACCAGGGGAAAGAGGAGAAAATACTAGGTTTTTGTACTTCTTTTGAATTGACAACAATGGTGCATTGATTGAAAATATCAGAATTTGACTTTGCTTAAATTTACATTGTTCGGATGAATTCATTTTCCTCTATATATTATGATCATGCAATCATGTTGCTTTGTTTCAGGTGCTTAAACACTCTAATTTATTATTGTTATTCCTCTCTGGCAGTGAGAAACTTTTGCCACATTTTTAAAATTTTACCACATTTTTGAAATTATACTGATAAGCAGTTGGACCTGAAATAAGTCATTTGTGTTTTTTAAAAAAATGAAAATGCAACTTTCTTACCGACAAATTATCATTCATCAAAATGTCCTTACTAACTGAAAGGAAACACTGGGACAACTTAATATTCCACAAAGTATATCTGACTTTCATCTTAGGAGGGGGTTTTATCATACTCCATAAGAGGGCTTGCTTGCTTTAACTGTATGCCCTAATTACTTACATATTCTTAAGAAATAATTTGGCAAATAGTTGTGTTTTAAATCAAAGCTGTATAATGACCACATAAAAAGTCCTTGGTAAGTAACCATCTCTACGGACCCTAGAAAATTACAAAAAGCTCTACTAAATCAACTCCATTGTTTGTGCATATAAACTACTTGTTATCAGAGTCAGCTACCACATGGAACAAATCACTTTTGTTTTCAGTGAAAAAGATAGCTAAAAGTTTTCCGTGGGTTATTGCAACAGATCAAGAATACAAGGTGCCTTTATTTATTAAACAGACCAACAAAAAAATTGTAAAACAAGTTGTGAAAGCAAAAGCAGGCTCCAAAATAGAAGGGTTTTTGACAGCCAATCCCTTATTTAAACACGTTACAAGTCAATGCACCACACCTGATTGAACTCTGTCAAGTGTCAGCTGGCATTGGCTAATTTGATTTTAACCCTCTCCCCCCACCCAGAGCGCGATGGAAAAGAGATATACGTGGGTGAACGCTTCCTTGTTCCTGCCTCACAACCTCGTGGTCACATAGTCGTCCTGGCTGGCCGTATCTGTGAGGTTTCCGTCATAGTCGGTGCTGGAATTCTCCCTGCCTCGTTTTCCCCTGGGGATGCTGGGCACCGTGTCCTCCACCTCCACCTTCTCCGAGGGGAACGAGCGCACGCCCCTGCCCACCTGGGGGCCCAGCGAGTCCGGATTCCTGTCTCGACGGTCGACCAGCAGACACTGTTCCCTGAGTCCCGGGACGCCCGGGTCACCCCTCGACATGAGTCCCCGGGGTTGCAGCTGGAAGTTCCCCTCCAGTGGCCCTCCGGCCTGCTGGCGCGCAACCCCTTCGGAAACGGAGAAGATCGGGTTTGCATTTGGCTGAGCGGCGCTCTGTTTGGACCGTCTATGAAATAGCCCGAAGTTTTTGATATCGGTCACAAAATTCACTTTCCTCTGCTTCTCCCTGGGGGGGTCTGGGGCCCCCAGAGCGGAGCCGTTACTTATGTTGTGTCTTGCTGCGGCTACCGCCGCTGACCTCGGGTGAATCAGGGTGGTTAAATCGAAAAGGCTGAAATTCTTTTTCCTGTCCCTACCGCTACCTTCGTTGTCACTCTTTTCATCCGAGTCTGCGGAATTAGAAGACTCCTTGGTCGCATTAGCGGACTGCAGGGTAGAGAGTTTGGCCCCTCTCAGTAGTCCCAGAACTTCGAAGCGGAAACTCGAAATATCTTGTTTTAGTTCCTAAATGAAATCGAAGGTGACAGAATTAGTTGGCGACTTAAGGAGATGAACATCAGAACATCGTTTGCCCATTTTCTTTTACGCGTCTAACATATTTTCACTCATTTTTAAAAGCTAGAGCCCTACTCTATTGTGGCTTTATTTAGAAATTCCAGCTCTCTCGTGGACTTCGTATCATTTTGGTGTCTGCTCTTCTCCACGGTGGGGTTTTGCAGGAGCAACGAGCCTTACTCAAGTCCGTGTGAAAAGGAACAAGAGGCGTTATCCATCTACTGTCATGTAGTTGAGTGTATTCTGGTTCCCTGAGACGTCCGACTCAAGCGCTTCCTTCCTAAATACTCACCTGCTGCCAAGTCTCGTCATGCCCTCTCAAGGATGTGTTTGCTAAGATCTTTAACATTTGCACATTGTGATGTCCAAATGAATATCTAAAACAAGATGATTAAAGTGGAGCCTACCCACCCGAGGTTGGCAGTCGCTCTAGATTGTTTGCTACCTCGGTGATGACCCTTCCCCAACATGGGGCCAGCCACCAACTCCCCCCCCATGGTTTCTGGGTCACACAGCAGTTCTAACCCATCTCTGCGCCTCTCTTTCTCAAAGCAACATGAATCATCTCACTTCAAACTCTGGATATTGTGGCTGAAAAGCAGCTTTTGGATCCTACTCAACTTTCAATTTGTACTTTAAGTTTTGCAATTTACCCACCTACTTACCTGACTGGTTGCTTAGCGTACTCTCTTTGTCTAACTTGTGGTTTTCTCTTTTAAAGTTCTCCATAGGATTTTTTTTCCTAATAAGATCTTAGTGACCTTAATCATTAACCAAAATCTATAAATGCTCACGGAGAGCGGCCATTATTTTATTTATTGATACAAGCATGTATTTTTTCATATATTCCATTGTCTCCTCTGACAGAATTAAAAATCAAAAACTCAAGGAGAAAAACTGAGTTTTGAAGTTAGAAGTAAAGCCAACCCTGAAGTTCTCTGCACTCAGATCACTACAGAGCAAGCGGGAGGTTTGTTTGCAGTTGTTGTTGTTAGCATTTGGCTTACTAATGTTTCAGATTTAGAAATCATAAACAACAAATAAATAAAGCTCATATAGGAGAGGTTTGCTTAGAACAGCAAATCAGAAGGCCACAGGCAAGAGAATTTTCTCTGCCTCCAAATAACTCCTCTGATGTTTTAGATTAAGAAGTTTTAAGACAATTTATTTTGAGAAAACATTTAACAATGGACTGGTGTATTTTATTTTATTTTATTTTTTGTCATTCAGTGGGGATTTAATTGAAAAATCAGAAGATGTGCTACTTTGCTGGAACACATGGTTCTGGGGCTGAGTTTCGGGCTCTGATTTGAAAAATGCTTCATCTGGCTCGTACGCTGCAGAATTTGCCTGCAGTCTGCAAAGTAGAGGATGCAGTTACCTTAAAGTTTTCCTCCGTGAGACCCTCCTCGGTTTTTGCATCTCTGATCATTGCCGCCACGTACCGCTTGACCAGATTCCTCATGACTTCCTAGAATGTTGGAGAAGGACAGGTGGACAGTCAGTGAGGTCTCATTGCCTCTCAGGCTGGTCCCGAACAGAGGAATGCATTTTATTTTAACACCAAATTTCAAGAAATGCTGCAGGTATAACTTACTTGATATTGATGATGTCTTCTCAAATTGTCAGCAGCTCGCCTCTAAAAAGGAAAGGGACAGTTCGTTTTTGGTTATAGTGACCTACTCATTTCTGAAAATTAATTCATTGTTATTTTAATCAGAATAGAAAGGTTTCTCATTTCCCAAAGTGGGCCCCGTGCTAGAGACTGGGCAGTGGCTACAGAGCGTTTCGTGTGGATCCAAAGAAAGAATGAGTGCGAACTTAAGTGCAAACAGATGATCCACCAGCATTTAAAGCACAGAAAAATGTACAGTGAGGGAGAATTAATCATAGTTTATCTGCACAGAAAATCCCTCAGAACAAGGCTCAGAGACAGAGATGGGAAATGTCAAATAAAAAGATATACCAATGATACATAAAAATAAGATAAAATACAAAGCTAGCAGTGTCAAAACACAATGGTCTTCATAAAAATAAGCAAAGCAAGATTAGGAATTTAACTGTCATCTGTGGTTAGTGACCTTGTAAGATCAAGTCCCTACGGTGATTTCAATGAAACATTGATTAGAGGTACTTCCCGTCCTCATTAGGCAGCTAAATTTAACAGACTCACAAAAAAGAGATTCTGCACAAATATAAGATTCATTATTCTATCATCTTATTAAGTTAGTAAATAATGAACGTCCAGTGATCATTTTGAAGAGATCAGAATGGTCTGAGAGCAGAGGGGACTTAACACAAAGCACTGCTTTGGAGGGCAGGGTGCAGGCAGAGGATATGTAAGGACCGAAAAAAAGTTCATGCAAATTGAGTTAAGTAATAAAGTACATTAAAAGTGTGTATTTGAAGAAATCACAAGAATGCTAAATATACTAGGTCAAAGTTAAGTGTAATCCCAGCCCAGTTTTATGGATGTTGACGAAATATCAGTTTTGTTTCTTAAGGAAGAAAATATGTCAGAAGAATCTAATTTCTATAGTAGAGGAGTGAATTTGCTAAATTGTGAGAAAGCTGAAGAGATAACATATTTTGGATTTTAAGAAGGATTTTGATCTTACTCTTTTTTAAATGCTTAATCAGGCTGGTACAAGGAATTTTGAAAAGAATTGTGTGCACATCACCATGAAATATTTTTCAAAATCATCAAACAATTCAAAAGAATCTCTTTTCACCCATTTCTGTGGAATAACTAAATGGCATTTTCACTGGCCATGAAAATAGATGTTTCATGATTATGAGTGACTTTTTCATGATTATGAGTAAAGGTCACTAATTATTTTGAATACCATTCAAATTTCATGAAATCTTGAGAAGCAACTCTCCAGTATGATTTATCGTTAATGAAAAGAACTCTGAAACCTAACATGAAACTATCCTGAACACACACAGCCTGGGAAGTTTACGATGGGGCCAGCAGATGGAGACGTCTCACTTCCATGGAAACAGCTCAGCTGGAACCCAAGACAGATGCAGGTCCAGACAGAAAAACAACGCCTCCCAGATGTCCTTAAATGTACATAAACTGAACAGAATACTCAAGGATGCTGACATTAACGTCTTTGTACTACCGCTATGAATATCACAAAGGTGAGCCATTTCCCGTGATTTAAATTGAAACTCTAAATGAAATAGAGAAAGAAATTAGCCTACTCCATTTTCATTATTTTAGATTTTTACAGCATTTCTCTATTCTGTTTTAACCATTTACAAGCCAATGCAAATAGTCAACCACGGGCAGTTTGACATCATAAATTAACTTTAAATTTCCTGAACATGAAATTAAAATTAGGGATGACAGCATCAGAAAATTATGAGTAACAATTGAAAACTGCATTTTCGTATTAAAGTGGGCACAACTATCTTTCCTTTTGTAGAACCTTCTCATAAAAATTTTCAACACAAATATAAAAAGATCAAAGATCACACTTTTAAATTCTAATCCTAAATTGAATCTTCTGAGGGGAAACTTGAGGAAACATCAAAATGGTTTGGCAGAAAAAGAAAAATCTAAACTTTCAGGAGAAAGAATTCAATTTCCACAGCCTATATTTAGAGAGAAGTTAATACAGTTCATTGTTTTTGACAACCCGTTTTTTCCCATGCCTAACTGATATTGTGAGAAAACGATTGAGTTTTTAGTTTGGCGAGCTTAAACCAGTCCCCTGAACTTCCAGGCTAGACCTGTAAGAAGGGGTGAAGTCATCAGCTCTCTGAACATCAAAATGGAATTAAATGCAGTGTTCTCCTGTGGTGGCCCTTGTCTCCTGAAGATCAGCGACCCTGCCCTCCACTCTTTGCTCTCTGGCTAGTGACCTAAATTGGCTCTTGTTCCAGTATTTGCTGTCGTTAAACCTGCCTGTCTCCAAATTCTTACTTTCTAGGGAGCACAGCCTGAGGTGGCCACACCTGGCTTTGAAGCAGAGCCAGCCTCTTCTCTGAGGCCCTCACCCTCTCTGATTTTTATCTTGCCAAGTGGAGATAATCTCACTGGGTAACTTCAAAGATTACATGAGATAAGGGACTTTAGGCATCCATTATAAACAAATGTTCGTTCCCATCTTCTTTCCACTTTTTTTGCCCTACTGACAACGATTTAATGTATTTTAAAAAATATTCTTGACCCGTATCAGAATTAGCTTTGAGGAAGGAAGAGAATGCACTTAGATGAAATTGGCTCTCTTTGTGCGTTTTCTTGAGATTTCAGGATAGTGGGAAGTGTTTCCTTCAGCTAAATTGGGTGCTTTTAGCCTAGACACTAGAGGTTTGGAAGTGGGAAATTTGGATTTAAACCATAGAGTGATGGGATGGTTCTAATAAAGGTGGTTAATGCCAAACTCTGTAAGCATTCACCTCTATTTGGGGTCCCAAAGTTTTATGAAAACCTCTGCAGGACTTTGGATTATTTTTCTAAGGTCTCTCTGGATTCTTTGCCATGCCTGTCAGCCTAGCAGAGCCAATTTAAGATATTTATCAAGTGACTACGTGTTTGACGCAATGTGCTGCAAGAAACCAGAGATGAATAAAATATGCCCTTTGGTATGACAAAAGCACAAATTACTCACAGATGAAGGCAAAATATAAGCCTTGGTGCGAGTGAAGGGGATTATTGAGGACAGGAGAAGAGGTCCAACCGGGTTAGGGAATAGGACCTTGCACCGGACAAGGAGTAATCAATCACAGGCTTTTGACGGAGAAAGATGTTTAGGTGTTCTAGACGATGGGGTCAGAGTGAGCATATAACCAGGGGCTGGATGGACGGGGCGTGGGCATTCCAGCTGTGTGGTGCAAGCACTCTGCTAACAGGAACGAATCCACTAGATTGTGTTAGAAAGTTAGCATGGATTGTCTGTATAGACTTCCTGATGCTGGCCTGAATTCAGTGGTTTGAAGGGACTGGGGTTTCGACGAGTCGAGCCACATGTGATGGAACGTAATGTCTGTGCCACACATCTGGCTGCAGCATGAGGCAGAAGAGATGTGTAAGGAGAGAATCAGTAAATGAAGATACCTGTTGGGATGTCATTACCATAATTTAACTGGGCGGTATCGTGGGTGTAAACTAAATGGAAAGGTTTTAGGGGGTGGAAAGGCTGTGAGGAAATGGAAGCCAGCGGGTGTGGCAGCTGGTTTGGAGTCATGGCTGGGGCTCCCGGCTAGGCTGCCAAGGTGCTAGTTTATTAAAAGAAACAATAAAAAAAATTAATATTTGGAGATGCTAATAGGGGACGTTAAGGTGGAGCAACCACTGTCTATTGATTTTAGATCTTTGGGGAAGGTTGAGACTAAAGAAAAAGAGTTGAGCATTGCATGGATAGATGGAGCAGCTTATGAGATCACAAACACGCATTATCTCCATTAATACAGCCAAACTCTTATGGATAATGAAATCATGGATAAATCATGCATACGTCGAATGGGAATGCATAAGATGCTCCTCTGCTTTTCAAATTTCCTTTCTTAGACTAACACTAAAGTTCCTTTATTTCTCCAAACCCAAAACTCTGACTTCCCAGAATCTTACCTAAGGTCAGGGAAAATCAGACCAAGGCATACATTTCAATTCATAGCAATTGACACGTGGGTATTTGAGAACAGACATACAATTTATTAAAACCAATGAACTGACCCAATCTCATAGGAAAAGAAGTCAAGGACCCCAGAGTGAGAAGCTGAAATGCCACACTGTCTCTGGGGCAGTGTCTGTTGTAGGGTCCAGGTTAGAACTCACCCTACCCTATTAAATGCTGTAGAAAATTCCCCCCTTCAGTCACACCTAGCACCTCCATAGACAAGCCATTTGCTGGGTAAAGATCAGCTGAGCTTCCAACTTCAAAGAGATTTATTACCATAAGGAAGGCATGCCACTGGACAGTTATCACTGCAAACAACCAAGAACAGGAGAACTTACCAATTTGTGTTTACAGATGTACTAAAATTAAGAACACCTCCTTGAAAAATAACTGAATGGGTAAGGGCTTTTTCATTTTGCTTCAAGACATTTGTGTGTTACGCTTTGATTCATAAAATAATTGATCTCTAATGACTTGGTGTCCTCTATCTCTATTAAAAAATAAAAATTTAGGGACAGTTATAGTATAGGATATGCAGGTTAGCAATAAAGAATTTCTTGGTGAATGAATTCACATTTACAATGTTACAGAGAAGTTTCTAGCCATTCCCCATATATACATATGTTTAACTGATTGATTTTCAGATGTCTTTAGGACAGAAATAAGTGATTTAATGGACAATAAAGGACCTTCCTTTTTTAACTGAGCTATCTAGGAAAATGCTTTAGAGGAAGAAGTGTACATTATGTTGGCTTTTTCTTATTCGACCTTCGACCTCTACCACTGTGCAGAATATCCCCTGGCAGGGTTTCTCCCTGGGCTGCTGCCAGGCGGAAGGGGGAGGGTGACCCAAGCTCAGTCTGCAGGTTCCTCCTGATTTGTAAAACAGGGGCAGCATTTGCATCGCAGAAGTAATGATAGAAGAAAAAAGCAACCAATAAGAAAGCTAAACTGAAGGAGGCAGCTTCAGCTTTCAGTAGATGTGTCAGGCTGGGATAGAGCTGGAAGGGGCTCGCGGTCGGTAAACGGGCTTTCAGCCGGGAAGCAGGGGCTTGCGGCCTGGGAAGCAGGAGCTCGGGGTGGTCCATTCATGTGGTTGTTTTTTCTGCAAGGCCATCAAGACAAATGTCACATCGCGGGTTCCCTGCAGTCGCTCCCCATGGCTGTTTTCTCGCGCTTCCACTCTCGTTTCATTGATTTGAAGTCCATAAATTATAACTTTTGCTCTTTGCTTTGCTTGGTGACTGCCTCAAAAGTTTGCGTCTCCTTGTGTTCTCCTTTACAGAAAAGTGAAAGAGAGGGGCCTTTCCAGGAGCGGTAATCCCCTTTTAAAAATTGTGTTTGGCTCATTTACAGATGGTTCAGCAAGCATTTACATATTGTTTTCTATAAACACACTTTCTAAGCATGTAAAAATTAAAGGTATAAAATGCCTGAATGTCACACTGTCAAACCAAAGAGGGTTTGCCTCACTCTTGAAATCCTTAGACTACCAGGCAACTCATTCCTGTGCACCCCTACTTAGGAAGAATTCATTAAAAGGCTGGTCAGCAAATCTCGTGGCGATAATTTAGAGATTGAGAGAAACTCACGAATATTGTCATATCAGTAAGATGTGTCGTTAGGACCACTGAACGTCATGGAGATAAAGGGACAACACATTTGACAACTGGTCACTAAAGGGGAGTCTGAGAGGCAGGTCCTGTTAGCATCATTCCCTGAGCAGTGAGAGGCAGGGCTGACCCAATCCTGGTTTCTAATTCTCTGGCCATGACTTGACCAAGCTCATTTCTGCGGCACTTGGCCAGGCTGCTGCATCTAGAGTCTCGCAGAGCCCCAAATGCCGGCTGAAGCCGGTGCTGACACTGCTCACTCTGCGCTAGGGAGAAAACTAGGGAAATGCATTGAGAAGTTGAAATCAATTTTTAATATTACCAAGAGACCTAATGATTTTTTGCTCAGCTATAAGGCTAAGTTATAAAGCCTTATAACTTAGGCTTTCCAATTAGAAACCCAGCTTATGGCATTAAAAATGTCTCATATTAATGAGACACTTTGGCAAAGTATTACACTAGCATCTTTTTACTTTCAGTGGCTCTGAGCCTTCTGAGAACAACCAGAGACTGGTTTGGTTTTAGTTTTTAAAAAATTGAGATAGACAGCTGCCCATGCTTTCATTACCAGGAGGTTCTAATGAAAATCACAAGCTGGAAATACTTGTTAAATTGGAAATCCCTGATGATTTCAGTGCATGCAAGTCTGAGAGCAAGAGCTTTAAGACTAAGGAGAGTATTAGCTGATTAGATGGGGGTAAGCCACAACTTTGGCAAGAAGTAATATCAAAAGCCACAAGTGTGTCTCTTATTTGGTTATTGCTCTCTCAGCGGGCTGCCCTATATGACTGCCCAGAGACAGGCCATTTCTCAGTAACAGGCTTGCTTTCTGGGGTAAAGGTTTTGCTCAATAAAGCATTTCTGCTTCATTTATGATTTCCCCCAGAAAGCATTCCAAGTAAAATATTAATTTATCTGAAACTCCAGTCACCCATAAAAGGAAGTTCAAAGTAAAAATAAAAATCACTAATGAGTGTTCAGGGCTAGTTTTATTGTGTTAGCCGGAAGCCATAAATAACAAGATAAGGCTGGAGCCTGGGCACTGGAGGGGACCAGCGTCAGCCCAACACTCATGCCGCTGCTGGGTGAGAAGCTTCAATAAGTGAACCATGAGGAAGAAAGCTAGAGAAGAGGCCTCAAAGAATATACTAAACTCCACCTCCACTTTGGTTTCGACTTTCTGCTTGAAAAGATGGCAGATATGTAGGCAGGTTGGATGAGGGCAGAAAGTAAGCCACCCTGTTAGAAAGGGACTTTGGGAGGCAGGTGTCTAAGGCATGGCTGAAAACGTGACAGTGTCTGAAAAAGCTGCTGAGGACAATAAAAAAGATGAATATTCAACATGGGAGATGGTGTTGCCTATTCATTAGACTTTCCAGGGAAAAAAGAGATGGAAAGGGAAAACACAGTGAATTGGGGAAAAAAAAGACCCAGGTTTTATTCCCAGCTCTGTTACTAAGGGACCCTGAGGTACTAGCCAAGGTGAACAAGTTCTCTCTTCATGAAAATGGTTGCACTAAATGCTTTCAAAGGTCCCTTTGAAATGAAATGCAATATTCTAAGCCATGCTCTGATCGTACAAGCGACAGTCACTGGTGGTTCAATGTCACCTTTAAATGAATACATATGTGTGTCTCCTTGTGTTAAATGTCTACATAATGAAATATCAGGAGGAATATCACAATTGAAATTAACTCACAGAAAAATCAATTACTTTTCAGCATTACTCCTCTGTTAATTTGATCACCATCTCAATTTACTTTTCGTTTATCTAATGGGTTTTTTTTAAAGAAACTAGAGCTTCTTTACACATAATATATTGTTCACTTCTATGTAAATGAAAATGTGTAAGGCTTAACTAAGAATATCCAAATCAAGGTATTCTGTCCTACTGAAACCAAAAGACTGGTTTGTGGAGATGTCCTCTGTTTTCATAACTTTTTCTTCTGAGCTAGGATTGCAGGCAATCATGCTTCACCACAGCTCATATCACCTGAGCGAATGCAGAAACATACGCTGTCCTTGAGATGACATTTGGGATATCAGGTCCAAGTTTATGAGGAGGAGGAGGAGACATTGGAAGCAAATCAAAATGGAAGCAGTCTTTCAATAGGAAGATCCAGCCTGAAATCCACTCTACCAGTTATGGATGGCTGTATAATTAACCGACTGGGTTACGACAAGTTGGACCTCTCGCTCCTGGCCTCATACCTTCCACTGCTCATTCCTATAACTCTCAGATCGGGGAGACACAGTTGACCCTTGTCTCCTTGATGGCTGACCTCACAATAAATCTCTTGCTTTTCTCAAAATCCTGATGTCATAGTAGCCGCTCTGTGCAAGTCGGGCAGTGAGTGCTTGCTCAGTGACACTATTGTCCTGGAAATACTGGCCAGGTGAAGAGTAAAGTAAGAGAGCTTCAACTTGGCTTTGGTGAGGCTGGTGCTTGTGCGGGGCCCTGGTTTTGTGGAAAAGAGGTCAGATTGAGAGTGTGAAGAAGATGGAGAAAAGGAAGATGACCCAGAATATTTACTGTGATGTTAAGTTCCCAAAGCATCAAAATACTCACTACCAAAGGTTAGTAGAATTTACGTGGCAATAGGAAAAGCAATGATTTGAGGTCATCATTAATTCTCAACTAGTTTTGTTGTGCACCACCTTGAAGCAAAATATTCAATTTAGAGACATTAACAAAATTTTTATTTACTGTTTATGAGATGGGTAATATATGATCAAGAAAGCTCTTTAATCCATGCCATTTTCCCTCTCCTCTGAAAGGTTAGAATTATTACTGTGATAAAGAAAGCCCAATTTGAATACTAAGCTCCTCTTTACATCTAAGAAGTGAAGACTAATATGCTTAACGATGCATGAACAGTGGATTGAGGGTTGGAAGCCAAATTCTTTGAGTGGTTCTCCACTATTTTTGTTGGCAACACAGCCGGGTCTTTTAAAGTGTTAGAGCAGGGTCCAGCATTTTGTAGAAGCAGAGTAAGTGGCTGTAACTTGATACAATTTTTGTGACATTCTAAAATCCAAGATTCTTTTTACTTTGCCTAAAATTTAAATACTGGAGATAAACTGCCTTCATCTATGGCATTTTTGTTTGTTTGTTTGATGAGTTTCTTTCAAATCAAAATATTCTTTTGCGAGATACTTATTAAGAGAGCAAGAATCAATAATATCTTTAGAGGGACTGATTGAATAAATTGCTTATGGATTTAAGAGTAAGATGGAGCAGAGGATGAATATTGGTAGTAGTTCTGTTTTATAAAGTGGCCAGTGAACCATGAATCAACAAGTATTGAGCCATGCTCCTGGAGAAAATCAGGATTAGGTTCCTTCACCTCTGCTCACAGCGTTTCATCAACCTGTAATGTCACCTTGTTTTATGTGTGTTTCCATTTAAAGATGCCTCATATCCTTTGCCTCTACCTTACATTTACAAACAATGATTGCTTAAGAAGTTTTTGTTTCACTGTCCAGAGGCTGCCCCCTGCCAATTAACCCCATCTAGGAATAGGTGTTTTTTGTTTTTTGTGGGGTTGTTTTTGCCTTCAGAACATTTCAGAGCAACATTTAAACAAAGCTTCTGAGCATAAATTTAAACCAGTGGAATCATAAATCACCTTGGGTTATAGATAATTAGAGCTCATTTAGTGAGGTGTTGGTTCATTCACATTCAACTCACAGCCAGCAGCGCCATAACCCATTCATGATGGAAGCTTGCCTAAAGCATGTTTTTTTTTCTATATGGTAGGTCACAACCTTCTTGCTCTTAGAAACACTAGACAGCACTTCATCACTACACCTGAGGGCTAAATATGCAGTGAAATCACTAACAAAAGGAAGAAAAATGTTACTTTAAGTATATTGCAAAAAGAACACCTGTTAGAGTAAGAGAACTGAAACAAGAAGGTAGAATGTTGCCTTGTTCAACCTCAGCTGGGAGCGTACGTGACGTGCCACTCGAATTCCCTGCTCTCTGCAAAGGTCCACAGTGACCACGGAAGTGCGTGGCCACCAACCTTGGGGTTACAGATAAGCGTCAGCAAGCAGGCAGACTCACAAGTACGGAGTCCTGGAACAAGGAAGACTGGCTGCGTTTTAATCCAGAAGGAAGTGGGCAGGGGGATGGCATCTTTGGGAGCCCTTCCCTGTTACCTCAAGGAAAAATGAATGATTTCTTCCATCGTTCTCTCATTGCATCTTATACATGACTTCATGACAACATTATTATATAACAGTTATTGTAGTAATATGTTCTCCCACGTTAGAAATGAAACTCCAGGATGGGAGATCAGCCTCCCACAGCCCAGATCCCCACATACTGCCTTGAGTTGTGGGATATATGAAATAATTGTGTATTGTAGCTAAATCATTACATTTATTCTGTAATCATTTTAATTTATAAACTGGACTATAAGTCTGTGAGACAAATCAAACCCTAGGACTGAAATAATTTCACTCTTCCCAAGATGAGTGATGTGGTCTATAAGTTACCGTGAGGGTTTCAGGACAAACTCCTGTATAATCTGACTTTAATTTCTAAGATCAGAAATGTTTCCAATTTTTAATCCCCTATTTCCACAGCATAATGCTTATTAGAAAGAATGTAAGTGCCTCTCCTAACCACCTCTCTATCATGCAATACCTGCTTGCAATCAATTTCTCTTTAGAATTAGAACTGTTCCTGAGATGACAGAAAAATCAGTGCCACTTTCAGTAAAATAAGGCATCACTGGTGTTGAAATCATCTGACGGGTGACAATGTTAACCAGTGAGAAGGGTCATTTAGGGTGTAACTAGCAGTCATAAGTTATGTTAATGAAATTTAAAATAAATTTAAAGTTTTGATGAAATATTTAGCATTATTTAGTACTTCTCATCTAAAGGCCCTTCAGAATATTTCCAAGGCAATTCCTCTGAGAAGGTCAATGTGACTAATGCATGTTACTTGCTAATTCCTGCATTAGTTACCAGCTGCTAAAAGAAATAGCACACACCGGGCTGACTTAACTACAGGAGTTTATTGGCTCATGGTTGCAGGAGGCAGGAAGGCTGGCTTTCTCCCAAGGTCAGTATCTTCTGGCTGGTCAGCAGGCTTTGGTCCTTGGCTTTCCCAGCACGTGGTGCTGCACGTGGCGGTGTCTTATCCTTTCTCCTCCTGGTCCCACTGGCTTCCAGCTTCTGCCTGTGCCCTGGGCTTCCTTTTCCATGTCCAGTTTCCTTTGCTTATAAGGAACTCAGCCATATAAGACTAAGGCCCACTCCCACTCAGCTTGGCACAGTTTTGCTAATGACATCTTTAAAGGTTGTAGTTACATAATGGGCTCATGGCCCCAGAGCCAGGGGCTGGGACTTGAACGTCCCTTTCATGGGTACACGATTCAGGCCCCAACAATTCCCAAAACTTCACCATAAGAACTTCCAACATTAGGAAACAGAGTGAGACAGAAATGAGGAAAGACTTGTCCCCGGTCAGTGGTTTGGCTAGAACAAAGACCAAAGCCCATATATTTTCTCCTGGAATTGTTTGAACTCATGTTTTGCAATATGAAAGACACTTCCAAAGGAGATACAGTCTTCCAATAAAAACAGGACCGTGGTTCTCAGAAGTCCTAATTTTTACAACACAACTTCTTGGCATTTAACATGGTCGAGAAATAGAAACAAAATGTTGACACGTTAGCCATATTCTGAATTCACTGCCTACATCTGACACAGCATAGCCAGTGATTTTGGAGCTACCGCCTAAAGGAGGGAGAAGTGTTCTAAGTCCTCAAAAACAGCTCATTGTAATCCATCACAATTGGTAAAGAGGACTCAGATTTTGAGTAAGACGGACCAAACATGAGCTGCGGTTACAGTTCTAAAAAGCCCTAGGAAGCAGTGCTGAGAGGAAGCGGGCTGCCCTGCAGTCCTTGCCTAATGGCGCCAGAGTGCGTCCTCAGGGAAAGAGGCTTCTCCATGTAGGAAATGGGTTTGCAAAGAAGTCAGAGTCACTCAGTACCCTAGGTATGGTCACCATGCAAGAAAATATCCACACAATGCAATCGATGAGACCAAAAGGCCAAAGATCTGAACGTCTTAGGTAAAGAATACAAATCTATTCAAAGCCACGATGGAATCATAAGAGCGATACTAACGTGCTGTGACCTTACCCCTATGGTCCCAAAGCTCTCCGGCTTCCTTCTCATCTTCTTCTTGCACAGGTGGGTCCATATCCACTTGACGAGGTACCAGAGAGACTTGGGGCTCGGAATGACATTGAAGGGGGTGGGCAGCGTGCCTCCTTCTTCAAAATAACTCATCCACAGCTTGGTGCGGGCAAATTTCCATTCAATGTCTGCGTGGTCCTGAATGGGAGAACACAACAACTGCTGACAGTGCCCTGAGCTAATAAGGCGAGACAAAGCATGCAGAGAGCCTCCCCCCACCCCAAGTGGGCTCCGCGAACATTAATTAAATGGCTTATAAAAACACTGCCGCCTGCCAGGGATCGTCATCTAAATATTTCAGATGCAGCAGGCTCACCCTGGCAAGGCGCCCCAGCTCTCAGCCGCCTTTCACCCTTCCCTCTGCAGTGAAGCAGATCCAAAGTCACTCCATGAGACGCGGGGCCCCTGCATTTCCCGCAGCGCAGCTCAGGTTTGGGGGGTTCCAACTTGTCCTGGGTTTTGCGCCTCCCCAAGGCCTGGACCCCTGCAGGGTGGGTACACCTTCAGGGGCTCGTGGCTCAGCCAGGGAGCGTCTTATGTGATGTGTTTCCCTGTCCATCCTCAGGCAGACGACAGAAACCCAGAAGGAATCCCTCCACCTGAGGCAGGACCGGCCTCCCTGACACGACATCGAATCTGGACCCAACCTCGGCCAAACAACCCAGGAGAGGAGCAGGCTGGTGGGGGCTACGACTCACCCCAGGGTACCAGTCTCTGGGGACAACTTTGGAGTATTTGTGGCCATCAAATAGAGGGAAGCTAGTCTCCTCTTACACTAGTAAACTAGAAACTGGGCCTCCACGCATTCAAAGAATTCAAAATAATTTATTGTAATCCATTACCATTAGTAAAGAGACCTCAACAGTTTTAGAGTAGGGGAACAATCTTTGACTATGCACCATTCTAATATTCCTTAATCAGTTTGGGTTGATAAATGCATATGACGTATACACACTGTAAGGGTTTTGGTCTCGACTCTGGTCAGATTGGGCTTTAAACAAGAATCACAGTATCCAGAAGTCACATGGCTTTCATATTTGCTGAGCAAATAAATACCTGACTAGACAGACAGATGGAGAGAGATGGATGCATGGAAGCTGCAGCTTCCCTCCCTTCCATACTGTCCCCTCTCTCCTTCTCCATGTCTCTTGGAGCCTGTCTGCCTTTCTTTCTAAAAACAGGTTTGTAGATTTGGGCTGATTGATTGTGCTGCACTCATCAAGCAAGGCACATGCTGTTTGCCACAGACGTGGAGAATATAATTCAGGCAGACTGGTTGGAGGGCCTGACCAGGCAGTCATGCAGATGAAGTGCTGGCTTTGAAGAAGCTTCTGTCCGTTCTGATTTTGGATTCTCAAGGGGTCACAGATTTATAAAACGTCCTGACCTCCTTATGTTTTCTTACCAGTAACACAAGGCACATTCCTCCTTCCTTAGTGGAAGAAATGTCGGAGGGGAAACGTTCTAAGCCTGTGATGACCAAAACCACCCACCCCTGCCCCCATCCAAATACCCTTTCTAAGTAGTCGGCATAGGAGCCTCGGCTCACAGCTTAGGTTTTGCCTCTTCTGGGACCTGAGCTCTGACTCCCAGCCATCCTCAGCTGCCTGGTATACCTGACCCAAGTCAGCATTCCTTCTTCTGCACATTTACTTTCTTAATTTTCTTATCTCAATATGGAAATAATTCATTGATATTTTTCTGACCCTACGACATTACTTGTTTCTAGAGAGAAGGGACTTTCTATGTTGTTCCCTAAATTCCTAAATCAAGCATCTATCTGGTATGTATCAATAAATATCTGATAAATGGGCAAACGAATGAGTGGGCAGCAAGCGTTAGCTGTGTCCTCCCTGGTTGCTTCTGCCTTCCAACTCTTAGGCTGTTCTCACGCTCACGCTTTGCCTTACAGCTCTGTGCTATGAGCAGCAGGCAAGAAGAGAATGCTCTAGGGGTAAGCCCTGCCCTGCTGGGGCAGGTGGAAGCCTGCTCCGAGTCCCAAGCTGGGCCATTCTGCCTCAAGGGCTCAGTGGCTGCTGTCCTCTCAAGTGCTTTTAGAGTTTGGGAAAAATAAAAATAGGGATTTGAAGTGGGTGCTTATCTGTTATGAAGTAGCCTAGAAGGACAGACCCTTAACAGAGGCAAAAGGAGCACGTTATACCATCCTTACATAATAATATTCTCTTCTTATTGAAATTGGGTCCAAATTTTGGTTTAGAGAGTCCAAATTTATCAAGTGTATAACTTGATAAATGGAGGCCAACTTTCTTTTATTTCCAGAAATTAGAACCCAAAGTTTGCAAACGTGTTGCCTAGAGGAATCCAGAACTTCTGCAGGAAATAAAGCGAGACAATCCATAAAAATTTCAAATGTGTAAGGTGTTTATCTAAGGACCTAGGTATATGTGGAGGATGTATTGTGCATGGGAAATATTTTAGTCTGTGAATCAGTAAATAAAAATAATCCATTCTCATGTTTTATGTACATTGTCATATGTGACAGGCAGCTTATAAGAAACATTTTCCCCATGAAGACTGTTTAAATAAAATTCAGAGCATGTCTTCTTAAAAATGATACTAAACACTCCAGAGGTTTAGGTATGGATGCAATATATTTGTAGTTATCTATGGAGAAAATTGGCACATTGTAATTATGCTTAAGAAATGCTACTTCTTTAAGGTATAAATATGGAATACTTGGGAAATATATTTCATTCCGGCGTGGGTTTTGTTTTCTTGCTACTACTGTTGGCTCTGGAAGCCTGTCACTAGTAGGTGTGCTCAAAGGAACAATGGACTTTGTTCATTCTTGTACTTCTAGTCCCTAGTACAGGGCCTGGAAACAGAGTATGTACGCAAAAACATGTATCGAATTAATGAGTAGATTAAATAAGCTAAGTTGGTTTGATCCTAGGGTTTCAAATAAGCGATGTGGCATTGCATAGCATACCCTACCACACTGTACAGGTTTACTTCCTGTCGTGGTCAGGTTAATGTGTCAACTTGGCCAAGTGGTGGTACCTGTTGGTCTGGTTGGGCAAGTGCTGGCCTGTCTGTTGCAATGAAGACATTTCATAGAATTAAATCACGATCACGTCAGCTGCATCCACAGCTGATTCCATTTGTAATCAGCCAAAGGGGAGTGTCTTCTGCAATGAGTGATGCTTAATCGAATCACAGGAAGCCTTTTAAGGAGGATGCAGAAGAGACAGGCTCTCTTCCTGCTTCGGCTGGTGAGCCTATCCTGTGGAGTTCGTCCAGACCCTCCACCGGAATCACTGGCTTCACAGCCTGCCCTGTGGATTTTGGATCTGCGTTCCCGCGGTCATGTGAGACACTTTTATAAATTTTATATTTGCACGTGTTCCCTGTTGATTCTGTTTCTCTAGAGAACCTTAACTAATACACTTCCATATTGTTTTTTATGAGCTTTCAGAAATTGAATGTTCTGTGCCTTGTCCTTTGCCAGACTTCCCCCTGGGCCATCTTTTGTTCTCCCCTCTGTGACATGATTTTTTGAATATCTCGAGTGCAGGCTGCATGAACAGAAACAAAGCCAAGCAGACCTTGAAGGGCCCTGTCTGGAGATCACTTCCTCGCTCAGGATACCCGATGACTACCTGGCAGGAGAGGTTTGGTTTATGTCACAATCAAGTGCAATCTGGCAACAATTGATTACTATTACAGCTCACGTGGTGTAAATGTTTTAGGGACTTTCAACCAACCATGTATACTACAATTCTGATCTGTCTCCTCAGTCTAGCCAATTTGAAGTTTTGCTCCGTATGGCGATAGGATGGAGTACAGCTGGGACGACACGTTCCAGGGGGCTGATGAAATGAAGGAAGGCCAGGCAACTTACAGCGATGAGTTGGTACGAGTTATTCATCATGGCAATCAGCATGTTGAGCAGCACGACCAGGGAGATGACGTTATATGTCCCAAACATGGTGGCACCCACAAACTCGGTGAACTCGTGCTCCGCTTTGACGTTGGTCACGTATAAATTGATGAGCCCAAATATTGACCAAAACAGGGACTGGAGTGTCTCAAATAACCTGGAGCAAAGAAAAAGTGACACTCATCACACATGATTCTCTATCCCTAGAACTATTATATAATAAGATGGAGCAATAGGCAATGGTGATTGCTATGTATATTTGATTCACTTAAATACATATCAAAAAGTAAAATAATATTTTAGGGCAACTATAAATTAAAATGAATAGAAATTAATAAAAAGAATTAAAGGAACAAATGGGATACTTTATCTCCCTCTGGTCCCAGGAGCTTTGAAAGCTGCCCTGACTCTTTAGGCCAGGGAGAGCAAATCTGGCCTGCAGATGGCACATGAGTTTAGAATGGTTGAAAAAAATCAAAAGAAGAGTGATATTTTGTGACATGTGAAAATTATATGAAATTCACACTTCAACATCCAGGAACATAGCTTTTTTGAAACACAGCCGTTCTCATTCACTCGAGGTTTACCCAGAGCTGCTTTTGCACACAAAGCAGAGCTGAAACACTGCAACAAAGGACAAAATGTCTGCAAGGGCTAAAGAATTACCAGTTCGTCCTTTACAGGAAATATTTACTGATCCCTGTCCTAGGACACTCAGTGACAGCTAATCAGCAAAAGACCCTAAAGCGTAGGCTTTGAAAAAGAAGTCTTTTTTTTTTCCACCTGATTTTGCTTTTGGTTATAAGAGGATTAAAAACACTGTCATCATTATGTATTTCAAGGATTTAGAACTACGATCACACATATATGGTCAGATGCAAAGTGCCTCAGAATGCTTAGACCATAAAATTAGATAGTGTTTGTATTTCAGGAAGCATTGCATTTGTTCCAGCCAATCCACAAACCTCTGGGATTTTGGTGAAAGTTGCCAAGAAACGGAATGAGAAGCATCTGAGGTTAAAAGAAGCCAAAGGGAGAATTATTTCAACAGAGCTGTTGTAATACTTGATATAATGTAATAAAAGACAGAGGAACTATTTAACTCCTTAATAAATGGGAGTGGGGGGTGGGGTGGGGAACATGGGTTGCCAGGAGAGAGAAGACCAGCGTTTATAGGCAGTGGTTATATGGAGGTTCTACATGATATTTTGGGGGACGGTATTCCTGGAGTGATGGAAGCAGAAGCCAAATTGCAATTGAATGAAGACTGACTGAGAGGCAAGCGAGCGAGACCTCGTGTACAGGCTTCTCTTTAGTGCTGCTTCGTGGAAAGAAGTGGTAGAGGGTGGGTAGCATATGTCTGCACCCCGAGTAGGAGAAGAAATGGAGGGGAACCCAATAAGCTACAGCAGAGAGAGAATGCTTAGAATATGACTGCTACTACTACTACTACTAATAATAAGAGTTGTAAACCTTTTGATCACTTATTATCTGGCAGGCACTGTGTTAGGAACTTTATGAGAATAATGATGTCTTTTGATCCTCACTTGGAATAAGGGGTTCTCTGAGATGGTGGGTAGTTAAAAAAAAGTGCTTTAATTCATGAAAGGGACTGACTTATAAAAAGAAGAGTGAAGACCATCAAAAGCATGCAACACAATCCCGAGGGAGCCCTGGACACAGTCTCGCAAGGACGGATGTCCATTCTGCTGAAACAGTCACCAAGGGCAGGTGGCATATGCCCCATACATTGTGCCTAATGATACCAGGTATTAGTCACACGCTTTTAGCTTAAGAGTACTTTTGATGTTACAAGATAATCTGTGGATTACAGATGTAGTGTTATCTGTTTAAAATAACTGACTAGAAGGTGTGATTCATTTAAGGGTTGAATGATTTGGCCCATAATATTTAAGACACGCAGTTATCTTTTGCTTTGTATGCTAATATAGGAAACCATTTATATGGACAAACTAAAATGACACATTTTCCAAACAATTCAATGCATTTTCTTTTGGAGTAAACTTTCTATTAAATATTTTGCATCATAATTCTCTAACCATGCATTCCTTGGATAGACATTAAAATTAGTTTGAAATATATAGTTATTTGCCAAGAAGACAACAATAAGGCAAGGGATTCCTGGCCATCTTGGAGGATAATAACTCAGGACAGAGTTAGGTATAACCTTGTTAACTGCAGATAAATGAGATGGTTGAGCTTGGTAGCCTTGGAACAGAGCTGTTCCCAAACTAAAGAGGACATGAGGAGGTAATGCAGTTCTCGGTGCTGGGTGGAAGATCTTTCTGGAAAACAAAGCATGGCCTTACAAGGATAGGGAACAGTCCTGGATGGGGGGGCTTGGTCAGCACTGGGGAATATAGGAGAAAGTAACAATTGAGCTTTGAAATTGGAGCATGCCAAAGGCTTTTCATCAGAGATCCCGGAGGCAGACACATAATATCCAGGAATTTTGTTGGAGGCAGAATTCTGTTGAGGAAGGAAAAGGGGGTGCCAGCTGAGCACAGTAAATCTGGACAAGTAAATCTGAGTCAAAGACCACAAAAGAGCAGGGAAAGAGGGACGTTTGGATGCCAGAATGCAGATGCAGTTTAAGGCTGGACTGAGCATGAGGATGCTGCGGCACGTGTTTCATTTGCCTCCTCCTGCCCAGGTCAGGAGGATGGCCGGAGGAGGAGGATGGCGGGAGGCAGATGGCGGGAAGGCTGGACTGGGAACTGTCACCAAAACGCAGAAGGATTAGCGGCTGGAAACAGGGCATGGAATGACGGGGGAGAGCTGGGATGATTTGTTTGTTGTCTTTATGACATCGACTGCATCAAATCTGTTTCTGAAAGGATTTGAGCCAGCGAAGGTAGAGATAAAAATTTTATGCATGAATACACATGTTGACTAATTAAAATGAGTCTACACATTGGTGTCAAAGATAAGAGAGACACTGAATTAAACCGGCAAGAGTATTTTTAACTGTAAGTGATTAAGTTGAAATGAAATTGATTTTCTCCCAGTTGAGAAATTATTGTACTGTCTTGTATTAAGCGTAAAATCCTATCCTAGCCCACAAATGAAGTTGGACTTTAAAAGTCACTTTAAAAACGACTGTATTTTCACATTTGTGGTGCATCACTTAATTTCTCTATCCATCTGCCGAGAAGGCACCGACCTGTCACGGGGGAAGGAAATGAGCACAGAAGTGCAGAGGTGGATTCTGCACAGGCCAAGTGGGCTTCAGATCGAGAGCTGGGCACCTGTGCGGCCAGGCGCCAGGGGACACCCTGGGAGCAGCGGCAGGTGTCAGGGCATGGAATCTTCTAGGCATATTATATTATAGCCGGGGTTGGTCTTGAGTTTTCATTTTGAATTTTTATAACTATTATTTTTAATGTGATTTTTTTTCCTTTTTGTATGCTGTATGGTGGGGTCACATTTCATTCTTTTTCCATGTATCCCATTATTGCAGCACCATTTGTTGAAATTTTTTCTTCTTTTTTTGGGAAGTGCATGGGCCAGGAATTGAACCTGAGTCTCCCACATGGCAGGTGGGAATTTAACACTGAACTACCCTTGCAGCCCCTTCCATTTTGAACTATAAAAACAATCTAAAAAGATGCTCAGATTGTCGTGTAGGGAAGCAGAGAATGAAAGAGGCATGCGAAGGGGCTCTAGTGCCTGGAAAATGCAGGCAGGAAGATTGGAAAGAACTTGGATTTCCTTCCATGATTGGTTTTACACTTATTCTATCTTGCAATGTGCTTGTAAGCTTTAGTGATCTGTTTTCTTTTTATTCCACATTTGAAAAGGGTAGCTTTCCTTTTCATGAGGTCAATTAAAAGAAAAGATCATTACCAAAACTTAAATAAGTTGGATTTTTTTTAAGTCAAAAGGATTCATTTTTATTCAACACCACATTAGTTCTGCTTTTGTCACTAGCCACAATTTTAATTTCCCATTTTCTTTCCAGCCACGGATTTTTTAAAATTCTAAGTTCACAGTAAATTCTGCCTGAAGTTGCCAAGAGAAATGCCAGCCTGACTTACGTTGAAAATGCGTTATTCTGCTTTTCACATCGTATGCCTTTGCAGTTTAACCCCTTCGTCTCTTCGTAATAGAAGTACAGCTGATTTAGGCCGTTTGCAAATGCTAGCAACACAAGGCAGTATATGAATAGAAACTTCAAAATGTCCAAGAGCATTCTGCCCAGAGAGATTTGCAGAGGTCCCAGGTGAGAGTTGGCGGTGAACAGTGAGATCAGGCGCAGGGAACTGAAGATGTTTGCGATAGCAAACAGAGCCTCTGCCACCAGCGTGGGATGCCACATGTCCCAGGACTCCCGTGGGTTAAGTGCGCTGTACTGGAGGAAACGGAGAAAAAAGGGCACGTAAACCAAACGCACACATGGGAATCTGTCCCGCTCAGCCCTGGGGAACTTTTTCAGACACACAGAAGATCATTATCAGGGCAGATATCTTCGGAGATGGTGCAGTAATATTAATTATACACAATTAAAATACTTTGTAGTTTATCAGCTTAAACAAAGTGACCCAGCCTGTCCTTATCATTTGTCCTCTGTGTTAATAAGTGGATTCCGTCTGTTCTCAAACTTTCCAGAAAGAACTTTCAAAGAAAGAAAAGGAAATATGCAAGAAAAAAAAGCACATCTGATTTTTATATTGGGGAAATACAGCATGGCATGATAACAAAGAAAACTACTTTTATAAAAGAAAACTACTAGATTTTAACAAAATAACCAATGGCCCAATTTAGACTATTTGATGCATTTACTATTCTAGAGGTATATGAGTAGGACACAGAAGAGATCCCCAAAGCTCTCAACCATCAGAGCTTTCTCTCAGTTGGATACCACACATAAATGAAACGTAACTCCGAAACAGTCCTGGCAATCGATTCATTGCTAATTTTTTCATATTAAGTGTGGAGAAAATGTAACATTTATCTGAACCTTCTTAATTAGATAAAATACGTGATTTTTAAAAGATATTTTTACTTTAAACTTTGTCCAGCAATTATTTAAAAAAATGAAAGCTTAACTAGTTAAAACAGCAGTCTTGAATTATCTTAATGCTGAATCCTACAAAGAGCTCAGTGAAATTTATCCCTCTTAGGGTAAACTTGTCTTCTCTATTATAAAGGGTCAAGTAGACTCTTTAAATAATGCCAAAGAAAACCTGTGATTAAGCCTGCATAAGAACTGAACAATAAATCAAACTCTATTCTTCTTCACACATATCACTAAAAAATATGTCGAGACAACAGCCTCTTTTTCCTAATTATCATTATCCTTCTCCTAAATATCATTTTCCTAATTATCAGAAAAAAATAGTTCTACCTCGGTGAGCCCATCAAAATGTTTTCATTCTCCTTATATTGTCTTTTACACAGAAGACCTTTACAAATGCTAATTAATTAATTCTCCTTGCAACTAACAGTATTTCTTTATCTCCCTGGGGAGAAAAATACACCACAAGCTCCTGACCTCATTTGACACTCAGTTTCTTTCTTGACTGACAATTTGAAACAATCACGTTGGAACTAGAGGGAAAAATCACTTCCTATTTTTAAATCTTGATAACTGCGCTTCAACATTCCCATGCATAGCTTTGTCATAAACTAGTTAATGTTTGAAGACACAGAAAATAAATTTAACACATGCTTCTGATTCATTATGATGCGTCGCAGAGTGGCGGGTTGGGATACCCAGCCTGACCCCTCTACTTAGTTCCCTCTGAGATCTGCCTTTTCCTCAAAGAGCGAGATCAAGTTCTCCCTTGCTGGGTCCTCTCCTGGCTGACACACATGCAAGCTGGGCATGGCTCTCCCTGTGGTGTCTGATCCCCCATTTCCCCTTTTCACCTAATAAGGTTTAAGACAGTGTTTCAACATGTATAGAGTGGGAAGCAGTAAGCATCTGTTGGTTCAACCCTTTTTCAACTCCTCCTAACGCTTAATGCTCGAGCCCATGGTGGGTAGCGGAGAAGCCTAGCAAAGATGCCCCAAGAGAAGGTAGGAATAAAGAAAATAAAGGAATTTTATTGTAGGAATAAAGGAAACGTTTCAATCTGCCTGGGGCTGGCAGGCCAGGGACGGGCAGGGTCCACATTATCAAAGCCCTGGGGTCCTCTGGTTCCTGGACCTGGAAGAGACCCTGAGATGCAAAGCCTGCCAGCCCAGGAGATCTGCAAGCAGAAGCCGTCCTCGCCTGGGGCTGAAAACCCGAGCATTGCACCGTTGCCAGTGAAAGTTTTCGGTTTTACAGCCCAGGGCATGCTAGATTCCTCCCCAGGGGAATTATGCAAGTCTGATTCAGAGCCCAGAACTAGCCGTCACTGCCGGGGAAACAAGGCTACAGGGACGCCGCCACGTTTCCCCAAGGCCAAGCTCTGCTGGCGTCTGGGCTGAAAGGAGGTGTGCGCGGCCGATGAGCTCCGGAGGTTCGACAGTCCTGGGAGACCGAGCCCAGCCCCGAGGCCTCTGCTGCAGCCCAAGGACAATAAGCCCAGGACTTTTCACGTCCCCGGAGAGGATCTGTTTTCCTTAGGAAGTCAGGGTCTAGCCCTGTCCTTCTCCAGAGGTGGGACAGGCAGTGGCGCAGCTGCCCTGCTGAAGCTCCGAGACACGCACTTCCAGAGCCCTGCCCTGGGGTGCCGTCCCCAGGACACCGGGCGCATCTGGTTCTCCTCGCCTGGTTCCGGGAGGGGTTTGGGCGGGGACCCGAGGCTGAGACTGACGTATAAAAACACAATGTTCTCCGACTCAGAAACCGTGTGTTTCCCGTTCAGTTTCAAATAAACAAATATAGCGATACAAATTTAGTATCACTTGACTTCATGCTTTTGATTCTGTCTTTTAAACTTTTCTCCTGCCATTCACAAATATATTTAGTTTTAAACCATGGGCGTTATTTTACAAGATGACTTTTGCATTCTGAAAAGCCATGGTAGTCTGTGAATTGGGGGACAATAATTATAATTCTTCCGTCATGAAACGTACTTTTGCACTTGTTATTGGGAATTGATAGATTGACTTGAATTAAAAACAAATCTTTTCTGGCTCTATTATGTAAAATAATTGCTTACAGGAGCTGTCTGCTTTCCACCTTTCCTTTTTCCCCTCACCATAGCTTTGCTGACCCTTTGCGGTGACCCAAGCTCCTCCTCCTCACCAACTCCTTAAAGGATGAGTTTTTCCCAGGCCTCTTCTCTCCCCTTCTACCCACCCTCCCTGGAAGTTTTCCATGATTTCAGTTGTCAGTTATGTGCAGATGATTCCCACCTCCACGGCACACACTTCTCTCTACACTTATATTTCACTTTCTACTGCCTCATTGACTCTTCCAACTAAGTACCCCAAAGGCATCTCCAACCACCGGCCAAACACGGAACTCCTGAGCTCTTCCTCCAGTCACGTCTTCTGTCTCAGTGAATGGTAGCAAGGCACCCAAACTAGCATTTGGGATCCATCTTGGAAGTTTCGTTTCCCAAATCCTAGCCTCTAAACCCAAATCTAATCCATATTCTGTCTTAAATCAGCTCCTCTCTCTCACAGAGGTTATTACGAAAGCCTCCTAACTGCTCTCTCAGCTTTGAGTCTTATTTCCTCAGTCATCTGTCACTTCCTCCAGAATGATCTCTTTTTTTAAAAAACTTTAAATAGTATAATATAATATATATGCAAAGCAAAGACAGGAAAAAGCAATAGTTTTCAAAGCACTCTTCAACAAGTGGTTACAGGAGAGATCCCAGAGTTTGTCATGGGCTACCACACCTCTCAGAATTTTCCTTCTAGCTGCTCTAGAGTATAGGCAGCTAGAAGGAATAAACATGTTTTTTTATCATCACAATCGACTTTTTTTTCTTTTCCTGTGAGAAATAACATATATACAAAGAAGCAATAAATTTCAAAGCACAGAATGATAATTAGCTACAGAACAGATTTCAGAGTTTGGTATGGGTTACAATTCCACAATTTTAGGTTTTTACTTCTAGCTGCTCTAAGATACTGGAAACTAAAAGAGGAATCAATTTAATGATCCAGCACTCATATTTGTCTGTTAAACCCTGCCTTCCCTGTGTAACTCCACCATCACCTTTGCGCTCTGTCTGTCCCACTCTTTAAGGGTATTTGGGCTACGGCCATTCTAACCTTTTCCTGTTGGAAGGGGCTGTCAATATTGTGGGGTAGGGAGGTGGAACCTCCAGAATGATCTCTTAAAGACACCAATCAGATCATGCCACATCTTGCTTAACCCTTTCAGTGACTCTGCCTTGCCTTGGAGAGGAAATCCCAACTCCTGTCCTCCCTCTGGAATCTGGGTCCCGCCTTCCTTGTGAGCTCCCTGCCTCTTGTCCCCGTAAATTCTGGTGCTCCGGCAACAACAGCCTTCTTGCTTGCAGCTCCCCACTTCAGCCACTCAGCCTCAATCTCTTATCTTTTCCATGAACCCTGGGGCCTTCAACTAGAATGAATTCCAGGTCCTTGTTTGTTGCTCTGATTTAACAGCTGGTATTTGCTCATCAAATACCTAGTGAGCGTCTCTCTGCCTCAGGCCCTGTTGCAATCCCCAGGGTTCCTTGAGGACCTGTGAGGGCACAGTCCTGCCCACATTAGGGTTAGGGGTGAGGAAGACTGACCCTGAACCAACAACACCAACCTACCCAGGAGAAGGCCTTTCTGACCACAGTCCCATAGATGCTGGGTCCTGCCGGCAGCTCGCTGCTGCAGGTTACCTTGACAGGGAACCAAGAGCTAGGCCAGGCACCTGCTGCCTCTGGGACCATCCATTCCTAGGTTTCCCTGGCTATCAAAATTTGCCTGAGTCTGCTTTTGCCCCAAGTCTTCATTTTTACTCAAATTCTTTTTTAAGGGAACCTCTATGTAATGGAACATTCACACCACAGTATCCTGGATCCCTTGTCACTTTCCCATGTGGAGAACTTTGTCTAATGCAGGTTAAGAGGCTGGAATCTTGACTGATTTATTCATGACATAAGTTCAGGAAGCATTCTAGAGAGAACACCTTGGCAAAATTAAAAAGCATGGTTGTTAAAGCAGAGGGATGCCTGGGGGACATGCTTGCTGCCTGAGAGAGCTGGAAGGCAGGACTTTGGGAGGAGTGAGGGGTCATCAAGGACCCCTCAGGAAGTGGAAAGCAGATCTTGAAGACCTTGGCAGAAGTTTTAAGAGAGATGGTGGATTGGATCTTAATATTTCAATCATAAGTTCCTTGAATGCAGGAATATCTAAGCTAGTTCATTTTAAATTCTCTGTGGTCTCCAGTGCAGACTTATAACTGTCAAGTAATCAACTAAGATGAGAAATGGTTAGATTGATACACAGTGAAAATACTTGCCATATGAGAGTAAACAAAAGCCCTGTCCTGGTTTTAATGTGTGATTTGAAAAGCAAACTCTTTAATGTGTGATTTGAAAAGCAAACCCTTTCCACAAGTTGTTAGATAAAGTGGAGAAAGAAAAGAAGATGATAAATGAGTTTTCCCATTGTAGATGATACTAGATTGGTAACTGGGATACAAAACTCTACAGCTCTCTGCCATGGAACTGAAATACACCTTAGAAAATCCCATTATGCGGGGAGTACACTACAGCTACCATTTGTGAGATAGAAACAACAATACTTCTAGCTGATACAATTGGGTGGGGCCAGTAAGACGCACTTACTTAGAACTGCTTAGAATGGTGCTATGAAAAAAAATCCATCTCAACTGTTAAAGCAAATATTCTTATTCATTATGATTTTGATCTTTTAAAATATTATTTAAATTACACAATGGAAGAGGCATAGAAATGTAATCATGTTTGCCAGCTGAAGATAAATAACAGGGACTCACTCTACAGATGGAAAAGAGGCTGCATAATATCGAGGCAAAAGCTGCAGCCTGTTCTAATGAAACTGAAGCAACTTTTATAACCATGCCCCAGGCATTGACAAGCTCCAGATTAACACTTCCTGCCGAGTGAGAAGAGAAAAAGATTGAAAAACTTCCTCTTGAAGACAAGAAGCAAATTAAAAAGAAATCCAGTCCACGAGCTGTAAAATGCTAATGAAGCAAGGTATTCAAGGAAGCGCCACAAAATCTTGCCTGTAAGGAGGAGAATATCGAAGTCATATGTATTTTATACTCTGTCTTTGACTGTACAATAATATACGGTTGCATTGTACATAAAGTTCAAAAATCTACTTTAGTGCATTGTATGACACTGAAAGTATTTATTAATTTAATTTCTGCAAACATTTTATAGGGTTTGAGAGTTGTTGTTTTACAGGTAAGAAAATTGAGGCACAGATTAAGTAATTTGGCCCAAATCACATAGGGAGGAAATGGTATAAGAGGTGTCTAGTGTCGATTCAGAGGCCAAAGTCAACCACAGCCTTTGTTAGAAGGGGCCTTTACGTTTTCAAGACACCCTTTCCAGGTGTGTATCTTGCAAAAGGATGAATAATTGGGCAAGGACAGCCCCTCTGGCCAGACTATTCTACAATGCGCTCCCTCCGGACAGATTTTTTTGTGTGTGTGTGATTGCGCAAATGCTTTCCCCTTTTTGTGGGCTAACAGCTTTGTTTGGTTTGGTTTGGTCTAAATCCACAGGTTGGCTGAAAAGAACCACAGCTGGGTTTTTGATCCATTTCTGCATTGCAGGCAGGACGTGGAAGCTGCACCACACTAGCAGAGATCCTAGCCAGGAGTTGGTGCTGCTGCCTGGACCTCAACAGGTGAACCTACCACCTACCGGGGGGAGGATGTCCCACAAGCTTCATAGCTCAATATTTCTACGTCCTGAATATTTTTCAAACTCAGCCTCTGCTAGCTTTCCTCATGTTCCTTGCTCTATTTTAGGCATTCATCATCATATGACTCATTTTCTTACATCTCAGTAATGACTCCTCACCATTTGTAGGGAGTGCTGGTTTGGAAATATGATGCACCCTAGAAAAGTCATGTTTGAATCCTGATGCAATCGTGTGGGGGCAGCCATTTATTTTAATCCTGATTCAATACCGTAAATGGAAACTTTTGATTAGATTATCTCACCAAGACATGACATGCCCAGTTGTGGGTGTGACCTTTTGATTGGATGGAGACATGACTCCACCCATTCCACATAGGTCTTGATTAGTTTACTGGAGTCCTTTAAAAGGGGAAACATTTTGGAGAAACCTCAGAAATGACAGCGTCGACAGAAATGTCAAAGCGGAGCTGACATAGATGCCAAAACTTGGAGAACAGAGACTGATATTTGGAGATACTTGCAGCCCAGCAGACATCACCATGAGATGTTAAGCAAGCCAAAACCTGGAGAAAGCCAAGGGAAGCCAAGAGACAAAAGCCAGCCCCAGAGCAACAAAGTAAGGGAACCCCACAGGAGTAGAGGCTGAAAGCCACAGAGCCCAGGAGCAAGGGACAAACAAGGGACGAGCATGGTTTTCCAGCTGACAGAGGTGTCCCAGAGACATTGGCCTTCTTTGAATTAAGGTATCTTTCCTGGGTGCCTTAGTTTGAACATTTTCATAGTCTTAGAACTATAAACTTGTAACTTATTAAATTCCCTTTATAAGAGTTGTTCCTTTTCTGAAATATTGCAATCCAGTAGCTTACAAACTAATGCATAGGGTAAAATCCAAAGTCTAAAGCAGGCCATTCATACCCCTACCTCCTGCCCTGCTCCCATTCTCTGGATCATCTCTCATGAATATCGAATTCTACCTTATACTATTAGGCGTTTGCACTCTGTGTTTGCACTTCTCCTTCTGGGACATCCATACGTGTTCATGAATGTGACAGACAGATGGCCCCTCCCTGCCCTACTCTCATTTCATGGCACTGCCAGGAAACTCGATTCCTTCCTTGGTGCTGTCATCTCCTCCGTTGTCGACCCTACTCATCGGAGGGGCCTTCTTTGTCTGCATTTTCCTTTCATGCTCTGATTGTGAGCTCACTGAAGGCAGGGGTTACAGCTTAGGTGCCCCTTCATCTCAGCGACTGGATCAAAGCCAGCTCCTCAGCATGCCACCCACCCCCACCAAAAGGCATGTTGAATAAATTAGCTGCTGGATTCAGATAATAGCTGTTTGTCTTCTTTAGAGCAGAATTTCTTTTTGTATACAAATAAGGTGACTTTTCCTAAAATAGGAACTTCTAAGTTATTGCAAATTAGCATGAAAATTGGAGGACAAAAACAACTAAAGTAAGAAAGGTTGACACAGCAAGTCAGCCTGGCACCACAGAACCCCAGGGAAAGTGTTCTTTGGATTATTATAATCATTTTACAGATAAGAGCTACCCACACAAACTGTGCATTGAGTTGCAAACTATCCAGAAAGAACATTTCATAATTTATATCCGCAATCGTAGCTGAACTTTTGACCAAAGTGCACAAACATACTATATGTTTCGTGAAGATTCTCCTTAGGCTATCGGACTATGAGGCAACTTCTGGGTACTTCTCGATCTCCTTTTTTCCATGCTTCCTTTACTCTTTCATCACTTGTAATATAAAGAACAATGTTTATATTTTAATATTAAAATAGTTTTTTCAAATATAAAATTCACAACTTTTAAAATAAATTTAACTATTATCTGAAAATCTTTAAGGGAAACCTCCACAAGTGTCCATCAAACTATGTAAGTTACCTGCTATATTTCACAGCTCTTGCATCTGACTACATGTATGCACTATATAGAAATGCCAGGTGCAAATATTCGGCATGTTAGTATAAATACTGAATATGAGAGATGTATAATAGAAGGTTCTGTTGGACTCAATCTCAGACTTCTTAGAGCTATTGAGTAGAATCATATGGTCTGGTGATAAAGTATTTTCTTAAGGACGCTCTGGGTCAGCATGACCTGGGAGAATTAGAAATACAAGTTTGGGCCTCACCTAGTAGTGCTGATTCAGGATCTCTGAGGATGGAAAACAGAATCTGTGTTTTAGTACGCCTTCCAGGCGACTCGTATGTACCTGAAATTTGAGAAGTACTGCTACCTACAGGCATCTGACCCAAGAATTTTATAACTGTGTGGGGCCATAGAAGCTTTCAAGTAGAGGGAGGTCCAAAACAATTTGGTAGGTGTATCTAAGGAAGGGAAAGAGTGATTGTCCAGCCATACACTTCCCAACAGACAGTGCAGGTCCTGGATAAAGGCTGCCCTCCCCGGGGTGACTTAACAAGGTCCATGAAGACACTGATTGTGGGGCCTTTAGACAAACCACCAGATTGGGTTTCTATGATGAAAATATAGCTTGCTTCCCATGAAATTTGTGCAAATGGCTTTCTCTCCCAGTGTTTTAGTCATCTTTGGCAATATTTTAATTGAACAAATTCTGAAAACTAAGGCCTTTCCAATTTTAAGCAATTTTGCCCCTGCCACACAGAAAATTTGCAGAAAAAGACTCAGGCTGCTATTTTAAGGACTATATTAAATAAATAAGAGTTCACCTCAATTTAGCATTTTCTAGTTTAGATTACTAAATTGTATGCATTATTCCTGTAAAACCCAATTAGCCACTCTTCATTTTTACTACGTCACTTATCATTTTAAACACATTTTTTTTTAAAAAGAGAAGTAAAGAGAAAAAGCGAGGAAGGAAGAGTGACAAAACAAAACTTTGGTTTATAAAATGTGCCCCAAAGTGCAAAATAATTCTAATTGTCATCCCAGGATAAAAATATTTTATGTAAATTATGTGGTTTGGGTAAGATTGATGTTGTAATGAAATCTGGGGGAGTAAACGGGGTGTGAGATTTCAGGCTCTGCCATGTTGAATGGGATGAGGAGAAAGAAATTATATTCTGCTCTAATTATATCACATGGTTTAGTTTAAACTGAAGTAATAATTGCAATGCTTTCCAAGAGTAATATTTTGATCACTTTATGAAATTTTACCTGTTAGTTATAACTGACAAACCTAGATATTTTGGTTGCCAAAATTTAAACAGTGTTTCAGGTAGAATTGTTTGAGCAATTGAAAGGATTAGAAACTAGAGCAGCTATTGTGAATAATTTTGAGGCACAGGTCAATTTAGATGCAAGAAAACTGGGTGATGACTTCTTTTAAATGCTCATTAAAAGTTATTTTGTGACTATAAATTATATCTTGCCTGTGTATTTTCTACAAGTCCATTTATCAATAAAGTTATGAACTGATTAATATCACAGATAGGTTAAGCGCTAGGTAGCTTTATTTGAAAATTAATAGTGATCAGAGGATAATGGGAGACATAGATTGTTGACTTCGGACATTATCCATGAAGGCCAGCGGATAGAAGAGGCTGTAGGATACACTATCTGAGCACTAGAATGGCAAACTATGGTGTACAGATATGAGGTAATATTGTGCGGTTACAGAAAGAAACAAAGCCATGAGGCATGCAATGAGGTGAATGAACCTTGGGGACATTATGTGGTGGGAAATAAGCCAGAAACAAAAGAACACATATTGTATAGTCTCTCTTAGAAATACCTAAGAAAACTGAGGCTTAGATTGTAAGCTCTCATAGCAGTCACATTTCCTCTGGAGCTGTAAATGCTATTTCTAGATTCCGAGATGCTGTGCTATATATGTAGAGCCTGGTATTTCCCTCAAACTTTGGGTACTTGTGTGACACCTAAGACTCAGAGTTGGAGCTCTGCAGCTCTGAAAGTCAGCACTGCTACACACAACTGCTAAAGAAATTGAAAAAGAGATCAATCTTCAATTAGAGATAAGAATGACACTGATCTGGTTGGGACTAAGGTAAATCAGAATACAGGGTTGAGGAAGATATGGTCTGTATCTTAGAACTTTACCTACTACACGAGTTCAAAGGCAGAGAGGTTTATTTTGTCCAAAACCTAAATTTTCTGCAGCATATAATCTAACTCAACCTGTCTGGATAGATCATTTAAACAATTCAAATACATGGAGCCCAGAACGGGAAAGAGGGCTTCTAATTCTGTATAGCCTAAAGCATACCCAGATGCATCCCAGAGTATGTTTGGCAGATAACTAAGAAGTATTGGCAAAGTCCCTTGAAAGACTGGAGAAAAAATATGCAACTATTAAATTTTGTAAGTAGGGAAACCCCTGAGACTGTCTCAAACATTAGGGACACTCAAGTCAATAAGCCAAGCCCTTGATCTTGTGGCTTGCTCTTGTGAAACTTATTTCTGTAATGGAGAAGTTAAGCCTACCTATAGTTATGCCTAAGAGTTACTTCCAGGAAACCTTTTTTTGTTGTTCAGATGTAGCCTCTCTATCTCTAAGCCCAACTCTGCAAGTGAAATCATTTCCCTCTCCCTATGTGGGACATGACATCCAGGGGTGAAAGTCTCCCTGGTGACATGAGAGAGGACTCCCATGGACGAGCCTCACCCTGGCATCATGGGATTGAGAACACCTTCTTGACCAAAAGGGAGGAAAATGTAACAAAATAAGATATCAGTGGCTGAAAGAGTTTAAATAGAGTTGAGAGCATATTCTGGAGCCCACTCTTATACAAGCTTCAGCTGGATGTTGCCCATTAACCCACTTTGCCAATCTCCAATCACCACCATTCCTGTTACACTAAAGAACACTTAGGGTCCATCTGGAATTCTACAAAAGTTTCACACACTGAGACTACTTTCCCAAAATCTACAACCTCCAGATGGTTCCTAGGCCACATAAGTCCTGAAACCCAGAGGGGTCAGCCTCTCCAAGAACGTCAACTAGTTCCATCCCCTTATCCCATACTGTCAGGACCCCTTTGCACATGAAAAGTTAGAATGGGCATAGTCGAAAACCCCTAAAGATTGGGAGAAGGACCAAAGGAGAAGGAGGAGTTATAACAGAGAAGATAGCATTTAACAAAAGAGTATGACTGCTGAATCATTATATTGATATTTCTTTTAGTTTCCAGTGATTTGGAGAAGCTAGAAGGAAAAACCTGGAATCGTGGAACTGTAATCCATACCATACAATGAAATCTGTTCTATAACTCCCCTCAACATACTTCAAAATTTTTACTTTTTTGTATGTTATATCTTACAATAAAAATGTTAAAAACACACAAAATTTATATGACCTTCTCAACTCCAAAGTGTGTTTGGGGGTAATCATTTTTTCTTTTATCTTCAATAAACACCAAAGCAAATAAAAAAATTAATAGTGACCAAACGTATATGAAGAATGATCAGAATTAAGGTTTTACAGAGAACATAAATAATAGTTACCTTTACAAATGCAACAATTTTCAAGGAGATTGTTGCTAAATATAAGGAGTTCATCACAAAATCCATTAGATTCCACCAATCATGGATATAATCTTGCAGTCCACCATCCCACATTTGCTTAATTTCTCCCCATATAAAACCTGCAATGATAGAAAGTCATTGTTAGGGTGATTTTCAATCAAATTACTCAAAAGACAATTCATGAATTACAGAAACTTTAAGCTGCAAAGGACCACATAGTTACCCTAGCTGCAAAATCTACTTTTACAGCTGAGAATACTGCACCCCGGGAAAGTACAAAACTTTCAGATGGATGCTCAGCTAAGTGGAGAGGATGCTGTCCACCTCCTTTTATTGGTTTGACAGCTTCATAAGAATGTGCAACTTTTTAAAATCCAGCAGTAATTCCTCTACGACTATACATTTCTTTTGTAAAAATTATCATGCCATTTCCTTGTAAACATATACCTTGATATAGTTTCCTCCCTACTAAAATGAATCAAAGATCTGTGAAAAACAGTGAATCTAGTGAACATAATTGACTTCAGACAATTAAACAGGTTATCTTTTTGTATTTCTGTAAGCAACTACCTCCTTTAGAGATCTCATTTCAATTCTGAGCAAAGGACATTTAAAATTTTATATCTAACAAGCTATTTCCAGAGAAAGTATAAATCCATTTCTTTTATTATGGTCACATTTTTAATAAGAAATGTTTTATTTTCAAATTCTATGAGTTAATTATAAAATATCATGGCAGAACATTACTTTATTTCTATAATTGCATTAAAATTTTATAAAGCTATGTTTAATGCCTAACGATGACAAAGACATATCAAAGTATCTGAGAATCAGGAAACATCAAAAATGTCAATATATTAGTATAACTATATTAATACAAGGAAACAATTAGACTCCCTTAAGATAAATGTGATAGTCTGGAACATAAAAATTATACGGTGTTCCATGTCTGTTGAGAATATAGAAAGTTGGAAAGAATGCACAAAAACAAGAAAAGTCAAAATAACTACAAAATCATAACTTTTCTTGAGCTCATCTGAAAGCTGAGGTTGTGGGGAAACCTGGGACACAGCCTAAATTCCCAAGAAAGGAAGGTTCCTTCAAAGAGAGACACACTGTGCACCTTAGCTCACCTGCAGTACAATGCAGGAGGAAGAGACAGCATCTTACGGGAGAATGGATAATTCAGAAAAACTCTTTACAGAAAGAAAAACGAAAAAATAAACAAAAAGAAAAATACAATAAAAACTAAACAGAAAAAAAAAAACAAAGAAAAAAACTCTTTGCACACAATTCTAAAGTGTGTGTGGGTGAGCAGGAGAGGATAGAGCCCCAGGACAATGGACACAAGGGGTTTTCCCACCTGCATTCTCCTCTCCGTTAACCCCTTCCACTGCTCAAGAAGGAGGATGTTGAAAGCCTGGAGGACCAAAGAGGTGGCTCTTGTGGGTGAGGGGTCCCTCCCTAATGAAACACACTCACCCAAGGGGAGATGCAGAAAACAACCCTAGGCCTAGGGTTTACATCAATACCATTAGAGGCTTCCTACTACTAAGACCTGCAAAGTTTGGCACTTGGCTGCCTTGGGAAGGAGGCCAAGGACCACGGAATGGGCTCAGTCCCCAACAGCAGCTATAGCAGGCTTACCAGGGTCACAGGGAATCCTCTTGACCCAATCTCCAGGCTATAAGCTGATAGCACTGGAGGAGTCAGGAGCATGGAGGGAGCCCTCCAAGGCTCAAGTGCAGAGAGAAGATGTACTGAGGGGATGGGGCAGGACCACTGAGTGCAACCTTCCCTCCCACCCTGAGCAGAGGGCAGAGGGCACAAAAGCTGACCCCAGCAGCAATAGAACCCCAAACTGACTCAATTCCAGACTACATTACCTCAGCCCCTATACTAATGTTCTAGCAGAAGGAGCATGTCCATTTTCAAGGATAAATGCCTCTCAAGTCTTTGTTTACTCTTCTGCAAATGATGTCCACATAAAAAGGAAAGAATAAATAACTTATTGTTAAGAAGCAACATGATCAAAAATGATGGACTTAGAGACCACCCAAGTGTTGACGCTATTAGAGGAAGCAAACATAATTCTTTAAGGATAGAGCTTTGGAGTCAAATTTGAACAACATACAAGAACAAATGGGTAATTTCAGCAGAGAGTGAAATTATATGAGAGTAAGATGGGAATGCCAAAATTAAAATAATAGCACAGAGCTGAAGGATAGCTCCAATGGACCTATCAGTACACTGAACACAGCCAAGTAAAGAACCAGCAAATGTGAAGGCAAGTCAATAGGATTTCTGAAACTGACATAAGAAGATAGGTGCAAATAGAGTGTCGAAGATGCATGGGGCAATATGAAACGAACTAACATACAGGTCATCAGAATTCCAGAAGAAGTAAGAGAAAAAATGGAAAAAGAAAAAAATACTAATGATCAGTAATTTTTCAAGATAATTAAGGATGTCAAATCACAGATACAAGAAGCTCAGAGGACTCTGGGCAGAATAACCCCCCCTACAAACACACACACACACACACACACACACACACTACCTAATATCTAAATTTATTTAAGAACAGAGGACACGGAATACATATTGAAAGTAGTCAAGAAGGAACAAAAGAGAAATTGCCAAAGAAGAAAAGTACGACTGAGAGTGCATTTGTTTTCAGGAACTATGTGAGCCAGAAGACAATGGAGTGACACCTTTAAGTGCTGAAAGAAAAAAATAAGTCAGCTCAGAACACTATACAAAGCACAAGCTCCTCATAAAAGAAGATGAAGTATTTTTTCACACAAACAAAAGCTGAGATGTTTCATTAGCATCAGATCTAGGCTACAAGAAATGTAAAGATGATTCTTTTTTAGGCAGGTGGAATCTACTAGGCAGAAACTTAGATTTATGAAAAGAAATGAAGATCTATTTCCTGAAGTGGTTAAAATGAAGGTACACATAAATATTCTATTCTGTACTTTGAATTGCTGTAACAGATAATTGACTGTCTAAAGCAAATAGAGTAGCAATACCTGGGTTAATCATTTATGTACAAGTAAAATATATAGCAGCATTAGCACATGAGATGAAAGACGGGAACAGAAATACACTATCATAAGTGTACACAAAAGTGTACACTGCACAAAACAGGCTACTGTTATTTGAAATTATCTGGAGAAAATTAAAGCCTTATCTTATATATCCTAGGGAGGCACCTTAAAATATTTTTAAATGTATAAATATCCATAAAGGGCAATAAATATGGAATTTTTAAAACGCTCAATTAATCCAGGAAGAGGCAGAAAAAAGGAAGAATGCCACAAAGAACAGATTGAGCAAATTGGAAGAAAAAAACAGTAATGGGGTAGACTTTACATTTACAAATATCAATAATTTCATTGAATGAAAATGGTCTATGGTCAAAACACACCAATTAAAAGATCTGGTCAAGTAACGCCAAAAATAAGACCCAACCATATGTTATCCACAGTTCATCAATAAGTGAAAAATGAAAGAATAATAAATGTATACCATGAACTATGAGTCAAAATACAGCTGAAGCAGCTGTCTATAAGACAGCTCTATAAGAGAAAGTAGATTTCAGAAGAAGGAACATTAGTATGTAGAGGGTTGTAAAATTAGGAAAGAAGGTTAATTCATCAAGAAGACAAAATACCTCAAAGTGCAAGCAGCTAACATAAATTTATATTCAAACTGTGAAATAGGAAATAGATAAATGTACAATTATAGTTGGAGACTTCAGGATTCCTCTCTCTGTAGTCAATAGAATCCATAGCCAGAAATGTACTAAGGCTACAAAAAACCCAAACATCAGCATCCACCAACTTGATAATAGCAGAGTACGTGATTTTTTAAAGTGCATATGGAATATTCACTTAAAATTTTATAAGTGAATTTGTGTCTTTCAAGGGAAATGTCCATGTAATGTAAATTGTGAACTTATGCTTGAGCTATACATTATATCCACCAAGCTGTACATTATATCTGCTTGTTATCCTTATACTCTCTGTAAGTTCTGTGTTGATGTCCCTGCTTTCATTCTCTGTTTTCTTGATTAGTATGGTTAGAGGCTTATCGATTTTAATGGTCATTTCAAAGAACTGGACTTCGTTTTTATTGACTTTCTCTGCTTTTTGTTTTAAATTTAATTGATTAATGAAAATTAATTCATTAATTAGACATTATGGCCCATAAAAAAAACCTCAACGTTTATAGGAATTGAAGTCATACAAAGTGTGTTCTCTTACACAATAGAAATCAGTTAAAAAAATGAAGTGTATCTGAAAAATCCCCAAATATTCTGAAATTAAACAGCACACTTCTCATAACTTTAGTCAAAGAACTCACAAGAGTAATTAGAAAGTATTTTGAAGTGATAGAAAATGTAAAAAGAAAATACAAGTTTCAAATCTTTGTGGGTGCAGCTAAAGCAGTGCTTAGTGGGAAATTTATAGCTTTGAGTTCTTTTTTAGAAACGAATAAAGGTCTCAAACCAATGACTTCATCTTTGACTCTGACACTATGAAAGGAAGCTTAAATTAAGTGCAAAACAAGTAGAAGGAAGAAAGTAACAGAAATGAGATTTCATTAATCAATGAAATTTAAAACAAAAAGTAGAGAAAATCATTAAAAACAAAGTCCAGTTCTTTGAAATGATCATTAAAATCGATAAGCCTCCAACCATACTAATCAAGAAAACAGAGAATGAAAGCAGGGACATCAACACAGAACCTACAGAGAGTATAAGGATAACAAGCAGATATAATGTACAGCTTGGTGGATATAATGTATAGCTCGAGCATAAGTTCACAACTTACATTATATGGACATTTTCCTTGAAAGACACAAATTCACTCAGGAAGAAAGAGAATAACCTAAAGAGTTCTATACTTTGTAAAGAAAATGAATAGTTAAAAATTTTCCAACAAAGAAAAGGTCCTATTATCTTCACTTTTAAACTCTACCAAATATTTAAGGAGGAAGTAACACCAATGTTAATTAAACTCTTACAAAAATACAAGAGGAAGGAATGTTTAAGAGGCATATATCATTCCAATACAATAACCAAACTAGAATATTACAAGTAAGGAAACCTATACACCAATAGTTCTAATGAAAAAAACACAAAATACTCAATAAAATATGAGTGAATTAAATAATATATAAAAATGATAATGCCACGAACAAGTGTTTTTCCAGGAATGCAAAGTTATTTAAATTTTAAAAACCAATGTATAATGAAGAACTATCTCCAGAAATGGTTAAAATTAAACTAAACAAAAGTAATTCTTATAAGTTCATATAAAATATATCAAAAATTTAAAACATATATAATCATCTCAGTAGATGCAGAAAGCATTTGACAAAATTCAATATCCATTCATGAGAAAAATTTCAGTAAAGTAGGAATAGAAGGGAATGTTCTCAATCTGTTAAAGAGCATCTATAAAAATCTACAACTACCATCATATTAACTTAATCTGTACAGAGCTAGAGTATGTCAATTTTGCTAAGAGCAAATGGGTATGGTTGTGCTCCAGTGAAACTAGAAAAACTGCTGGAAGGTCAAATTTGGCTTATGGGTGTAGTTTGCTGATTCTAGATCTTGAATGTGGAAATTTGTCAGCATTTTATATCTCTGTACACTTCAAAAACCAAAAACAGTGCAACAAATCAATTTGAATGCAGTAAAAATCAGGATGGATTGATGAATGGATACAGGGGTAGATAAAAGGATAGATAGTTAATAAAGTCCAGTAAAATATTAATTATAATATCATGGTGATGGATATATGAGGGTTACTGTACAGTTGTTTTACCTTTTCTGAATATTTGAAATTTTTCACAACAAAATTGTAAGAAATGAAAGCATAGTAGACATGACAATTAAATGAGTGAAAACAGGCATGGATATTTAACATTATCAGTAAAGTGTCACTTTTTATTTTTAAGTGACATTAAAATTAATCCAAATGTGGATTGATTTCAGGTGAATTGGTTATAATGTCTGTTTAAGATTCTTATGCAGATACTGCTTTATTCCAGACATGGTATTTACATCATGGCTCTCCCTTCAAGACTTCCTTCAAGAGAACTCAATAAGTCTCTCTGGAGACCCTGGATAGGATTGGGGTTCAGTTGGAGGGTGATGCCACCCAACACCTCCATACTGAAGAAAGGAGCTTAGAACTGAATACAGTGTGGGGCATGCATTGAATTTTAGAGCTTGTGGGAAACTTAAAGGTGTTTTAGCCAATGAAGAAAAACGCTTGTCACTCATGGAAACACCAGCCCCTCCCGTGAATGGCAAAGTTCTTTTTCGTACTGAGCCTTGATATGGTTTCAGAATCCAGCAGGCAGCCAAAATGTACACAAGAAAACAGAGGTCCAAAGAAGTAGGAAGGCTGACTAAGGCTACCCTACCAGCTCTGGAGAGACCAGGGCTGCCTCTGAACCATCTTAGGATGGTGCTCTAGGACAGCATTTCTTATTCTTGAGGAGACTTCACAATATGGCTTATTTGTTTTGTTTTGTTTGAAACCTTGCCAGTTCCCAGAGATGGGGTGAAGTCCTCAAGCATTGGATGCCAAGCCCACTGTCAGCAGCAGCACAGTGATGAGACCAGGACTCACCTGGGTAAGTTGGGTGTTTGGCTCAACTCAACCAGGGATCAGCTCTGTAGCACAGCCAGATGGCCTAACCCCTCTAGGGTTCAGTATTCTCAGTTCAGAAAAGAGAGGTTTTGACCATATGACCACTAAGTCATGTAATCCAATACGATCCTACCTCAACTGTATAAACTGCCAGACAGTATACTTCCTGTTTAGAATATCAAATTTTTACCAAAATCAGTCACTAAAATATCTATCATCAAAGATGAAAAACTCCTGGGTAGAAGAGGGGACAAACTTGATGGGTCCTGCCCCTGAAAGCAGAAATTGGATCTTTGATGGGAAAATTCATTAAGAGGAAGCTTTTGGCTCAGTGTAAGAAGCAATTCTTGGGCAATCAGAGGCATTCCAATATGGGAATAGATCTCCCTGTGAATATGGAGTCCACCACAGAGCCTGGGACATCTTCAGGCAGGTACATTCCAGAGAAATTCTAGCAACAAGGGGGAACCTGGTCTACCTGGTACCCAAAGTCCATTCCAACTCTAAAGAGTGGTGATTCTGTTGGCTTCAACTTTGTATGTATTATAAAATGAAATAAGTTTAAAAATACCTGCCAACCAGTCAGTGCCTTTAAATCTTATACTTCTTTTCAGATCAACTGAGTTATCGCTACGCCTCCTTCTCCCAAACTGGAAGCCAACAGTCACCAAGACAAGTAACCATACTTTCAAGGGTAATAATTTAGAGGAAGAAAGAGAGGAGGGCTACATTGTTCTGTGGGCAGAGTGGGGACTGGGGGGGAAAGGGTTTTAAAGACACAGTTATAAGGTAGAAGAAGGAGACAACTCCTTAGTATCAGAGCAGGCTCTGTTCTTATTCCGTGGGTTCAGGAAGATGGCATTTTAACTGGAAGTTTGGACTGGATGAAATGGAAGCTTACAATTCTGATATATTGCAGTTTCTTTGGAATTCATGGAGGGCACAGTAAATCTGAGTTTCTTGGTGACACAAAATCCCATTTCCTCTGGGACCTTTGAAAGGCACGACTATATGCAAAAAACAGAGATCCTGGTAAAACAGGTCTCATACCAGCATTTTTTCACTTGAGCTGTAGATGGCATTGTCAGTCAATGCTCCTGGGAAGGGGGAGGGGGAACTTTCAAGTGCCACACTGGAGAATCACTTCGTATAGCTCAAGTGGCCACACACCTGTCTGATGGCTATTGATTCTTACTTGTTATGAATACACTGGGAAAATAGCATGTTTAATGTATTCTAGCCATGCTCACTGAAACTCTGGAGGATGAAGACTTGAGTAAATTAGAGGGTATTATGACCCACCTGAAAAATGCATCCATACAGTAAATAATTCACAGTAACTAAAAAGGCTGACGAGACTAAGGCTTCAGGGAGCTTCTGTATGTTTGTCCTGTTCCCACAATGAGAGCATCTCAAAATTGCTGTCCATGGTTTATAAATGGATGACATGACTTCTCAGAGGCGCCGCAGAGTCTAACTGCAAGGCTGATGTGAGAACCGTGGGGACTAGCAAAGAAGAGCTCACGGTGAAGATGAGTCAGAGTCTTCCTTTTCAAAGAGCGTGTGGATGCCTGGAGGCTTCTATTCAATCTTCGCTGCCTTTGCTGGGACAGTTTCCTGGGGGCTGTTCGAGTTCTCTAAGTGGGACACAAAATCCCATTTCCTCTGGGACCTTTGAAAGGCACGACTATATGCAAAAAACAGGAAGGATGGGACGTGGGGACGGTCAGCCCCAGAGGCCAGCATGTGGGAAATGTGTGATGCGAACAGGCTCTTCCCCTGTCCGGCCACCGGTCCTTACACAAGGGCAAACATCACCCCCAGACAGAGATCAAGTCACGCTTCACCGTCGAGGGCACGCATTACAGCCCCAAAGCAGATGGGGATCCATCCTTCCACTGAGCCCCGAGTGTCTCATGCTGTGACATCAAGTCAGTGATGGTGGAAAACAGCATACAGAATTCCTCCTTGCTGGATTCTTTCTTTCTTTTTAAAATCAGGAAGCAAAAAGTTGCCCCTGGGGAGAGCTCTGCTTCCCTGGGGAGAGAAACCTGGGTGCAGCTCTTCCACCCAGCAGGGGTGTACACAGGAGCGCCTCCAGGGAAGGGCCGGTGCCTTTGGCTCACCTGGTAGCCAAAACCCAAACTCCGAGGTCCACCCGGGCCCTGGCAGCTGCTTTCCGAAGTATGAAGCCAAGCCGTCCTCCAGCTTCAAGACTGTCTATCACAACCTCCGGCCCTCCGCCCTGGGGTCTGCACAGGGGGTCATCCAGGGACATCGGGTCATCGGGTCCGCCTCGCAGGCCACCTGCACGCTGGTTGCAGAGGGCACTGGCATAGGAGCCACAGGTCCAGGCGTTCAGTTATGCTAAAAGTGGACTCTGGGGGGTGGGGGGCGGCTATTGAACACGGCTACTCACCCACACCACCAGCTCCCAGTTCAAGAGAAGAAAATGCCTCAATCTACACTGAGGAGAAGCTGGCCTCTCCGTGCCTGCTGGGACGACAGCACCTGGCTTGCTCATTTTCCCCTGGGAAAGCAGAGCACAGCAGCGTGGAGGGAAGGCAGAAGGGGGGGCCTGGCCCGGCCTCGGCAGGGTAGGTGTGGCAAGGGCCAGAGGCCCAGGAAGATGCTGGCTTGAGCCACCTTGCCAGTGCTCAAAGGGTTGCCTGCTAGGGTCCCGGGGTCTTGGGGTGCTACCTGCTGGTTCTGGGGTTGAGGGGTTGGGAGACGTCCAGCTGAGCTAACTGTGCCATGGGCAGGCAGAGCAGGCTCTCTGAGCAACCCCCAGCAGAACCTCGCGAGGCTGGGCACATCATTGTCCACTCTAAGGGCCACCAGTGTTAGCCAGGGACTCAACCACAACCTACAAGGAAAGAGCTGGGAGCAGGATGCCAGTTAAAGAACGAAGACGTTGACTTTTCTCTGCCAGCACTCTCTCCTGCTGCAACCTGGGAAGTGGGCAGCCTAAAGAGCTAAGTGGGCAGCCTAAAGAGCTCACGGTTTGATCCACTGTTGAAAAGGAATGAATTTCCATTTCAAGTGGCCAATTCCAGGTCCTTCAGGCCACACCTCAGGCCTTTGTTAGGAATGGGAGAGCTTTAAATGAATACAAGATTTGAATTTTAAACAAATTCAGCCTATTTTTTAAAGTTTTAAGACTGATCATTTCTATCGGAGATATCATGAAGGAACAAAAAAAGGACATCTGGTATAGGGTGGCTGGAGAGAGTGACGGGAAGAAGGAATACATTTCATACTTAGATCCTGAGTTGAGACCCCTTAATAAAGCCATTACATGACTGAAATTCACATTTAATTTGGCTTTCAGGATTGATTTTCAATCTTTAGGGCTTAAAGACCTCTGGGAATTCAGAATCAGCCAATGTAGGAGAGAATTAAAAAATCAGAACTTTTCACAAACATCCATAGGGATTTACTAGTAGTCCCTACAGCACATTCCAAAATGCCCAGAGGGATGGCAGATGGCTAGATACGTTAGTTTGGAGACATCTGTAAGCCATGAATTCCTACGATTGAAAAGATCAAGCATGTGCAATTAAGAGAATATACATTTTCATTGCATGCGAGAAAGGATCCCATGTTTGTTTTAGATGATGGCGCAGATGGCAGAACTTGGGAAATGCAGGGTCATCTGATAGCTAATGTTCCATACATAGTTACTCCAAAGTCAAGTAAGAAGCTTCCATTAATGCAGCAGCATTCTTGTACTAAGATTTCTGTCCAGCTTAAAACTTTCCATGCAAAATGCATAGAAAGTTTACGTAGATGAAGAAACAATTAACAAATATTCTTGCAATCTTTGGTCAAACGCTTCCTCACTGAGCAATGGCAGATGCTCAATAGGTATTTTTGAATGAGTGAATATTTAATGTTCTTTCTATGAAATTCACCACTTTCCAGTTACTGTAAGTTTCTGGCTATTTTAATAACATCATGGTCAGAGGAAATATATTGATCTCCAAGATTTTTCTGAATGCCACCCCACTGGTCTCCCCCCCCCATATATCCACATCAATAAATGATTAAAAAATTAAAAATGCCCTGGGAAGTAAGGGAATTTTACTTTAGGCTCAGTTGCTAACTGAGCCATGAAAAAAAGGAACCATTGAACCATCTCAAGGTCATATCAAAGGACTTTCCTTCTTGGAATAGGTTGTTTCTTTCATTATTAGGAACCCCTATACTGCTGTGTGCTTTGGATAGGACACGGGGAGGTAGTGGAGGTGGTGACAATGGCCGCAATGGATGGTGGGGTGATAAGTTTGTTGTGTCTGCAAACATGGACACACAACGGTAAATAGAATCCAATGTGCATCCTCAAGAGTGCTCTACAAATGCTGGATTGCATACATGGCCTACTCAACTTTAACCTGTGTAAGATCTACACTGGCAAAACAGCGTCAGAGGAAACAGGAGAGAAGCCCCTAGGTGGGGCTGTCCCTGCACTGGTTTGCCCCTTGCGTGCCGCCTCTCACAGGTCTGGGGCAGCATCTGCTAAGGGTCAAAGGCTCTAAACGTGGGGAAGCACTGCCCAGAGTTCAGGCCTACGTCCTTCCACTCTCAGCTATTTGACTTTGAGTGGGGGAACTCACTCAGCTAAGCTTGTCTCCTTGTCTGTGAACTGAGACCCTGACATCACATATTGCAGGGAGCTACCGTGATGTTCAAACGAGAACAGTAGTTAAACCACTTAGCACAGTGCTCAACTTCTTACCTTCTGCTCTTCTTACTACAATCGTTGAGTCCTACAGCTCCTGCTGCTGTTCTGAAGCCATGGACACCATGCCATGCCGTCTTTGCGTCTTTTACTTGGATCCTGCCCCTCTTTTTACTTCTCTTTTCTCCTCTTCCATCCAACCCTCTGAACCATGCTGCCAAACATTCTTCCAAGGCCGGTAGATTTTACTTTTGGTTTATCTTGATTTGCATTGCATACCCAAGGACTAAAAGAGTTCTTTTTCGCTCCAGTCAAGGAAATCATTACCTCAGCACTAGCAGATACATGGTCAAAAATTCAATTTACAAAACATCTTGTTGTTTGATTTTACTGTATTAAAGCCTCGATAAATCCCTAAAGGTGGCCTTAAAATATCTTCCCCCTCTGGATAATCAGGAAAATGAAGAGGACATGTCATACTGCAATGATTCTCTGGTCTCCTTGACAATTTAAATATCCCTTTTAAAATAATAAACAGATGTTCTGCTGTGTTTGAGTGACTTTATGTGATTGCAATTAGTTTTCTGCAGTTATTAGAGCACTATGCCAAGGGGGAAAAGCTATGTGATTTTTTATTACAACTGCAGGGATCTTTTTTTTGTGGCTGTATGAGGGATGGGTTATACAAGGGGGAGGCTAAAAGTACAAGTGCTTGAAGTCAAATGATTAGAACGCCCATTAGAAAAAGATGAAAGAATGGCCTCAGGAAGGAGGAGTATATTTAGCATTGTTTGCCTTCTGTAGGAGAAAAGAATCACCATTTTTCATTTGACTTCTAGTTGGCAGGCTTTGTTGAATATTTTTATATTTGTTAATATCAACCTTTTGAGATACAAAAATAGAAAATTAAATCGTGGAAACCAGAGGCCAATTTTGCTAGAAAAAACCCTGCTAGTAGTGTTATGGGCAAGTTCTATAATGTGGACATTACAAGAATTCTTAGCTAGTGCCTATGAATTCACTGGAAACCGTTTTTAATGGAGTGCAGATTTCTTCCTTGGTTTGCCCTTATCTCGTCATGCTCAGTGCAGCTTAACTGTGGCCTGTTCTTAGCTATACACATATCTCCTTCACTTTTATTTTCCTTCTTCTTCTTTTTTTTATTTTTTGCATGGGCAGGCACCGGGAATCGAACCCAGGTCTCTGGCATGGCAAGTGCGAACTCTGCCACTGAGCCCCCGTCGCGCTGCCCAGCTACACACATATCAAACCAATTCCGTGGTATTCTGCATTCTCATAGGAACAAAGAATTTCCTACTTTATTCATCAGCCTTCATTAAACGTTCATTTCATTGTCATTTTTTATCATTTTTTCTGAGGTGACAACTGGGTACTGGATATACATGTACATTTTTTGGAGAGGGGTAAGCACAGTCTTGGCTGTTAGCACTGAGTTATCATGGAATCTAACGATAAACCCTAAGGGGGGTTTGGGGATGCCTAAAAAGTGACACCTATTTTTTTCTGTTTTCATATTTTACTCCATAGTTCCAGAAACATTTATTTGAGGTAAAGGAGCTGCTATAATTTAGATGAATTCCCCCAAGGACATTATACACATAGCATGCTGTGTTTAGTTTGCATGCAAACTTATGTATAAAGGGATTTATTATACGATAAAGGGAACAGACACAGTCCATTTCCCATTCCTAGCAATATGTGTAAAACTCAAACCCTGAGTAAGGGCAGAGCTCAGGGACGAGGGCTCAGTAGAAGCCACGAGGCTCCTTCTAATCCACCCTCCAGTCACTCGAGAGGCATCTTCCTGCACAGTGGAAAAGCAAACAGCTCCGTCGCCAGGCACCCAGGAAAGACTGGCCAGATACTGTCTTGCTGTCATTTAAACAGGTAATTTGAATGTTCAGAAAGCATGCCAGCATATCAATCTAGAATCTACCTATCAAAAGAATTCTACGTGATTGTCTGTGATGAGTTTTCTCAACTGAGTTTGAACCTTTTATGAGGCTTTTAGATTTCCTTGTTTACAAAGTTTATTCTGATGATAAATAACTGCAGGAAGATCTCTTGAGGCTGTTCTATAAGAGAGAAGAAGTGTAGATAACGCTTTAATATAAGCAAGCCTGAAGGAAAAACAATCCAAAAAGTTTTGCTGTGTGATGAGTCACAACTCATCAATTACACTGCAGCAGAAGGATATAAATGTTTTCTAAAGATATAAAACTCAAGAGATTGGTTTAAAAAGTCAGCAAAATGTTGAACTTCAACATGAAAGATATTTAAAATAACATGGAAGCATGATTCTGTCATTGCTTTAAAAGTACAAGGTACCTGGATCTGTGATGCTAAACACAGTTCTAAGTGAACACACAGCAACAGATATAAAAGAGAAAGACCTATGCAAAACTATACTTAAGGAGATGAAGGGATTGTTTGAGAGGATAGGCTTTAAAGTTAGAGAACTCTCCAGAAAAGTGAAAGTTTATGTTAGAAATATATAAAACAAATGAAGCAAACGTCTTTTTATGAATGGACAAAACAGGAAATGTGAAAGTTAGGTGACACAAATCTGGGGAAATCTCCTGAAGAGTAAAAGAAAGAAAATCTAGTTCAAATACAATATTTTTTAGGCAACAAGTAGCTTACAGAGGTAATGTGGGTTGAAAATCTAAGCCAGTTCAGAAGATTTGAGAAAAATCCATGAATCTAACAATCTATCATTGGGAAAACGAATGTGATGGGGGAAACATTTGCGACTAGAATAAGCCATATCCTTTCGCATCAATTGTTCAGTCTTGTTATTATAAACCTAGAACCTTACAGCGGATTAAATGGCAAAAGTCCTGTTAAGGGGAACTGGTAGCCATGGTTTTATCAGACACCAAACCTGGTGAGACAAAGGGGCAGCTTGTCAACGTGGACTTCAGCTCACACCTCGCCTGCGTCTCTATCACACTATTGTGAAAGATTAAAACCTCCTTACCCAATGCCTTAACCTCACCCCGCTCCAAAAGAGACCGGCTTTTTCCCTGCCTTAATAGCAGCAGCATTGCGCCATCGGACTCAGTGGGACTTTAGAGGTCCTTCACTCTCTCTTTTTTTTGTTTTTCCACTGAAAACCCTGAAAAGCTGTGACCACGCAGAATTGAACACGGGGTAGCATCTGGGTGTGAGCTGCAGGCCAGTGCTTGTCCTGCAAAACTCAACCCGATAACTTGGAGCTTACCCTGTATTCTCGCGGATCTGGTAAAAACCCTTAAATCTCAGGCAGCTGGGGGAAAATGCGACCATTATGACAGATCTATTTGATATATAAACACTCTTTTTCTCGTGGCTGTAATTCAAGCAAGGTGATCATGGGGGAGTCTTTTTTGATTCTAGAAAATCTTCTCAAATCCTAAAACTTCACAGCTGAATGAATTCCCTGCAGTCAGGCTATCTCGAAAAAATGCAGTCTTTCACAGACACTCTTCTAGACTGGACTTTTAATTCTCATAATTAAATTTACACGTTTTTAAACCATTCAGTTGTGGTTTGGAGGTGATTTCTTCTAATTGACTGTCATGGAATATTTTGTCACAAGTTTTCCATGTAGGAGGCAATCACTGTTTTAACTGCACAAGTTGTTCAAAGTTTGAAGCTTTTCTTATTCTATCTTTATCATTTTCTGACATTATATCATATATCTCTCTGCTTGTCTATTATCTATATGCTCCACTAGAATTTAGCCTTCATGAGGGAATGGCTATTTCTTGTTTGTTTGTTTTTTTGATGAATCATTATCATACTATACACAGAATGACCACACAAATTTTTATGGCTCACATAAAGGAAAGACTCGACATACTGTATTTTCTTATGCTGTATGATTATTTTTTCAGAAGGAAATGTTTATTACTTCACTTGGGAAATCAGGATCTTGGGACATGCAATGTAAATTACTCACAAAGGGAAACACAAAATTTCTAGACTATTATGTAAGAATTTTTGAAAGATTTTCTAAAAAGAAAGCTTCATAAAGAACATAAGTGATATGAGATATTTAATTCAAATGATATAGACAAGATAATTTTATCTTTCACGGTAATTGCAATATTATGATTATTTTATTTGAAAGGACATTGACAGATTAATCCTTCCTCTTAATTTGAAAGTGATCACATTTAATGTACTTCTAATTAATGAGAACACGTTCTTTTTTAAAATTGAGAAGATGGGTATTTTTTTAGTAACATATGTACAGCATGTCAAATCATGTCCCTATAGCATTTTCTTATTGACAGTACTTAGAGAATATGTAATCTTTAAAATTGTCAAATGTGTCTATCTCAGATTCAGATAGACTATTTTTTTCCTGCCTTTTCCTCACTTTACAGTCTCCCCAGAAATTCTGGCAGTCAACCCAAACTCATCTTCTGAGACTGTGAATTGTGAAATCTGTCACATATTTTCTAATCACTAAACAATGAGACAGACGTGATCCCAGAGAGGCTTAAAAGGATGAACTAAATTGAGAAGATGCAATTTCTCAGCAAACCACAGTTGGATAGAGGAGAGAATCATTAAAATGTAAAATCCAGCCATGGCTACAATAACCAGAAAAAAAAGAAAGCAAGGTTTTCGCTAGCTGCTTTTAATGTTTTCTTGCTTACCGTGATTTACTGCAGATCCAAAATAATCTTCTTTTTGTATCAAGAGCAGAGAGATTGGGGGCTGCCCTATTGCTTAATTTCCTATTCTTTTGACTTAATATCTAACAGCAAAGATAAATTTTAATAGATCGATATTTTAGAATGGCCAGTTACTTTCTATATAACATATTAATGCTGCAGTGATTGCATTTGTCTTTTAAATAGCATATTGAATAAGAAAATCAGAATGACTTTTTATATATGGCAAGGACACAGGAAGAACAGATTTTAAGGATGAATAAACACACACACAAAACAGAAACAAAACCAGAATCATCCATGGTTTTTGAAGTCATTACAATCTGGAGTACTAAAACTTGTTGGTTTCATTTCCTAGGCTGCACCCACAGCCTGGAAAACGCTGACTGCACTCTGGGGAGTCAGGGTTGCAATGGTCAGGAATTGCAATGGTCAGGAAGGGTCGTGACTCTGGGGAGTCAGGGTTGCGATGGTCAGGAATTGCAATGGTCAGGAGGGGTCGTGACTCTGGGGAGTCAGGGTTGCGATGGTCAGGAATTGCAATGGTCAGGAGGGGTCGTGACTCTGGGGAGTCAGGGTTGCGATGGTCAGGAATTGCAATGGTCAGGAGGGGTAGTGACTCTGGGGAGTCAGGGTTGCGATGGTCAGGAATTGCAATGGTCAGGAGGGGTCGTGACTCTGGGGAGTCAGGGTTGCAATGGTCAGGAATTGCAATGGTCAGGAGGGGTCGTGCGCCTGCCTGAGTGCCAACCTCCAAAGACTACTCCCCCGAGCAACGCAATGCGACGCGGCCACACGCTTTTATGATATGTTCTGTAGTAGCACATTTACCCAGGACCCACGGTAATATCATCCACTCGACGATGGTTGGTGGCGGCCCTTGCCTGTTCAAGTCTGACCTGTCGATGTGCTGCGAGGCAAGCAGCAGCAGGAACAGAAACGTCAGATAGGACGCCGTGTGGCAGATGAACTTGATAAAGGGCTTCCTGATGAACAGCCCCAGCGGGCTCTTGGGGGCTATCAGGTAGCACACAGAGAAGACGGGAAAGAGAAGCCCTATGATGAAGCACGTCACCATCTTCACTGCCCAGTGTCTTCTCCTCCAGCCGGGGAACTCATCGTACCAGCGAGACGCCAGCAGCTGCTGGCAATTGGGCTGGGCGACGAACTGGATGGGAGGAGAGGAGAAGGAAGAAGAGAAGTCATTATCACGTGCAGGGACTTCACTCGTCACTAATGGCACAGGCTCACGCAAGGAAGCTTAGGTTTAAACAATCATAAAGTGCTTTAAGTCGCTCTGTGAGCAATTCCTATTTATTTAATGCTTATTGTATCCAAGGCACAGTGTCCTGCGCTGAGCCAGAAGCAGCGACACAAGTCAAAACACTATGCTTGCGTTGATTAGCTCACAGGGTTGTGCTAGCCTCCCCTCCATCCGGTAGTGGAATTTCCCTCACCCTGCTCAGAAACTCTGCATTTTCCCGCCCCCCACCCTAGCTCCTGGAAACCAGGCATCTACTTCCTGTCTCCATGGATTTGCTTCTGTAGATATTTCATGGAAGTGAAATCACAAGATCTGTCCTTTTGTGTCTGGCGTATGTCATTCAGCAGACTGTTCTCAAGATTAACCCATGCTGTCTCAGGTTTCAGAACTTCACTTCTTTTAATGGTTGACTACTACTCTATTGTATGAATACTCCACATTTTGTTGGTCCATTCATCCATTGATGGAGATCTGGGTTCTTTCCTTCTTTTAGCTGTTGTGAATAATGATACTATGAGCATTTGTAAAGAGTATCTGTTTGAGTGTCTGTGTTCAGTTCTCTTGGGTACATAATTAGAAGTGGAATTGCCCCATCATATGGTAATTCTATGTTTAACTTTTTTGAGAAACCACCAATACCACTAAATTGTACAACCGAAAATGGTTACAATGGCAGATTTTTATATGTATGTTGTTACCACAGTACAATTAAAAAAAATCCAATCATCACCCATATGCATCAAAATTACACACTTGATATTTCTACTTAAGACAGACCTGCCATTAAAAACCTCTTCACCTTATGCTGTTTTCTTCCCTTGATCACATTCCATAATAAAGCTTACAGTCCTGTATCTTTTCTTTTTCATCCTGGGTTTGACACCCATATTAGGAAATGAATATGTCCCATTAGAATATGCAGTTTCATCTACACTGCCTAGAACATAAAAAATGCTTATTAAATAGCTTCACTATTGTTATTTTTCTAAAAAAATTACTATGCTTGCACTTGAGGGAAAGAAAAGAGAGTTGTGAAATAGGAATATGCATAGGAGACACTATTAAGTGTAAAAAGCAGTTTACAAAGATGTATACACACATATTTGCAAATAAAATAATTATAATATATGTATGTATGGTGTAGAATAATAAAAATGTTAATACTGGTTATCTATTGGTGATGATATGGCACTTGATTTTCATCCTTATACTTGTACATACTTTTAATTGTGTTGAGTTAATAAGAGAAACCCACCTGAAAGAGAACTGAGACCACCAGAAAGTAAATCACTGCACCTGCAATTAGCAGAAATACTGCAAGAACCTTACCTAAATATTATCAACTGGCATGTACTGAACATTTCACCCACATGATGCCCCTTTATCCTGGTAACATGACTGAGATGCAGTGTAGATATTACCTGCTCTATTCTATGGCTGACGACAGGAAAGTTAGGAGAGGCAGGTGGGTTTACCCAAGGTTAGCTATCTAATAATGATGAGTGTTTAAAAGATGTTTAAATATCTTGTTATTTGTACTCGACCTTCCTCACTGATGGCATTATCTGAATTCAGAGGAAGGTTTTCTTCTAGAGGAAATGGTCCAGGGACATTTCTCCCTGGCGCAGGGTTCTCAGTGCGCAGATTTGTACGAGCAGAGAAAAGAGAGGAAGACAGCACAAGTCAGGGCACGGTGGCAGAGGGCTGGCTCCGAGGGTGCTCCAGAGAAGCTCCGTAGGAAGTTGTGGCTGAAGTAGAAGCTTTAACACCCTGCAAGGACTCAGGGAATTCTGTTGGCTTTGAGATATAGGCCTACCCTAGATGTGAACTGAGACCTCACTTTTCCCGCTTTTCTCTTTCGGTTCTGAGCTGGCACTCCTGAAGGCAAAACCTGGCACTTCTCTGTTTTGATGGTCTGCCAGCAAACAACCCCTGGGTAGACAGGAAAGGTCTTGACTGTCATCAGCTCAAACCTGTTTGAGGAGCAGAGGAAAAGGAGGAGTGGCTGGTTAGAAGAGTGATCCAGCAGAGGAGGTGGGCAACCACAGGGACCAGAGCTGGAATGGTTTCTCGTGCACCTGCTTCTCTCTGTCTTGTCTCATCTACCCTGCGTATCGAAGTAGACAGTGGACAAAGAAGTGCATGATAAGCTGAATTACATTTAACATGGTCAGTTAAGTAACTACAGATAAAATAAGAAACAACCGCATTTCTTCGAGGCTGGGGCAATCCATTGCCTGGTGGGTAATTTATTCAAGTAACTTTTAAAAGCTGTAACTATAACATTAATTTTTTTTGGGGGGGGTGCATGGACGGGGAATCAAACCTGGGTGTCCCACATGAAAGGCAGCATTCTAACCACTGAACCTCCCATAACGTTAAATTTTATAATCCAAAGAATAACTTTTCTTAAGCCACTCCTTACTATTGTCTCAAAGTCAGGTACTGGAAAGTCAAAGCAGGGGACTGGTTGATACATCTGCAGAGTGACATGGAAGAGATCATTACAAGAACTGTTCCTTTTTCGCATTTTCTTTTCTTTTTTTTTTTTTTTTTTTTACCACAATCCTTCCTGCTTAGCATTCTATAAACAAATTGTAGTCTACCATCATCTTTCTATTTTTTCATTCCCCATGGAATATAACATCCTCGATAATATTAGAATTTGGCATAGTTTAAAAGCTTTTACTAGAAGAGAGTTCAAGAAACCATTGGAATAGGCAAGATACAATAAGCACTTTGCTATAAGCTCATTTGTTCTCACAAATTGAAGGAAGACTGTAAGGAACTAAGTATGAATAACATATTTCACACCTGTAGAAGAAGTTGAAGGAAGGTGGGTGATCTTGGCCAAAAGCTCATCAAAGCGCAAAATACCCTAGGGCAATCAAGACACAACTTAACTGGAAGCATCTAAAGTTTCCTTGGAAAATATTTCTGTCCTAAACTGTTTCTTAGGACAATCATGGAACCCTCCTAGAACATCCACCATCACCAAACATTGTTAGCCTTGCTTCCGCTTTGTCTTAAAAGGGTTTTATCTTTAGTTATTTGAGATGGCACATCTGTGTCTGGTAAATGAAATGATTTTATATCAAAGGTGTGATTCAGTGAGGCTTCTATAGAGATGAAGAATAGAGGCAAGGTTACATGAGGAGGGCAGGAACGATATGATACAGAAATTCCCTGTAACATAGATATTACTTGCTACAAATTTGTTCTAATCACAGGATTGAAATGACCCAAAAATATTCCAACGAATCACTATAATCTAAATTTGCTCCCATTTGTCCTATATCTACTACACCTTTCTACAGCACCTAGACCAAAGCTCCCTAAAGTGGGTTCCAGGTCAAATCACTTACCAAACGAAAGAGTGAACAAATTAAACTTTTCTATTACAGTCTTTTCAATACTTAATTGCTGAAGTAGATTATAATACTTCAATTCTCTCTACAGTTCTCCGACCTTCTTGCCTTCCATTCTTTCTCTTAAAGAGAAAAAGTTCTTAGTACTCTGTCATTCTTTTTCTCCATCCCTCTGTCCTTCCATCCCTTTGTTCCTCCCTGCTTCCCTACCACTTTCCTCTCCATCTTTTTTTCTTCTTGCTTATTTGGAGTAATATTCAGGTTTGCCCCAATCCTTCTGAAGGAGGGCCAGTCTGGGTCTTTTTGACACCTGCCAGTGGTCCATTCCATCAAAAGTCTTCTCCAAATGCGCCATCCCATTGTCTGCAACGCTCTGGTTGCTCACAGCTCCTGTCTTGTGTGTGTGTGTGTGTGTGTGTGTGTGTGTGTGTGTGTGTGTGTGTGTGGTGTGGTGGAGCTCCTGTCTTTTTATCCACTGCATGTTGAGTCACAGGAACTGCCATTTTCTTCACCAGTCCAGGGCGGCAGAAGTGTGCTCTTTTCAGGTATCCTCTATCATAGCCCCATTCTCTCCCTATGGTTGTGCAGCAATTCCAGTACAACTCCTGCCATCAGAAATCTCGAGAGCAGAAGTGGACACCAGTCTACACGATCAAGAACTTACCTCACTTTCAGAAAGTACTGTTTTAGTTTCCGAGGTTGCTCAAGTAAATACCATGCAACGGTTTGGCTTTAAAAAAAGAGGGGGGTATTTATTTGTTCGTGGTTTTAAGGCTAAAAAAGAATCCAAAACAAGGCACCATCAAGGCAATGCTTTCTCCCCAAAGACTCTGGCATTCTGGGGTTAGTTACCAGAAGTCCTTGGCTCCTCTGTCACATGACAATGCACATGGCAACCTCTCCCTTCTCTTCTGGCTTTTGTTGACTTCATCTTCTTACTTCTATAACTTTCTCTCTCTCTATCTCTTTCTGAATTTCATTCTCTTATAAAGGACCCCAGTAACAGGATTAAGATCCATCCTGACTGGGGTGGGCCACCTTTACAACTGAAGCAGCCTCATACAAGGTCCCAGTTGCAATGGGTTCCAACCCACAGGGATGGGTTAGCTTTAAGCACATGGAGGAGCAGCCAGCTCCAAACCACCAGAAGCAGACGCAGAGCTCTTCCAAGAACCTCCCAATAGTGCTTTCTTGGTCTCTGGTGGAAGTCTACAGGTGATCTTCAGGTTCTAAAGCATTGTAAGTTCTAGCCAGGAGCGAGAATTCTAGTCCCTCTTTCTTCCAATCACTGCAATGTCTGTGAGTGACCTTCTACCAGCCCCTTCCATGTGGCTTTGTGGGGAGGAGCTTCCTTTCCCTGTCCCTTGGGGGTGGGCATGATGCTGTAAATGCCACCAGGCCAGGTCCCAGGCAACGGGCTGCATTCCTGGCTCAGTTTGAGTCACTGGAAGCAGGGGTGAGCGTTTTAACGGAAACTGGGGGCAGGGTTTGCCACTTCTTAGGAAGTTCTGAAGAGAGATGTGTGCTCCAGTTGCCTGTATTGATGGTATTTGCTTTCAAATACTGCCATTACTCGGGAGTCTCAGTGTACTACTGGCTGATTGCCAAGAGAACTAAAAGTTCTGGCTTGCCGGGATTGCAGTGATTTACACAGGGGCAATCTGACGTCTTTGCTCAAAGACGGCTACAAATCCATAAACATGCCACTTTCTTCTGGGCTTTCTCATTCATTCCTTAGCCATCCAAAAATAATCTTGTATCCTTTCCATTTTTATTTTCTCTGCCCAGGAATGTTTTTGAGCAACTCATTTTGCAAAATTGATAGCAAGATTTAAGGATTATTTGTAGGCAGAAGGGCTTCAGGGAGTTATTTTACCCTCAGCTAAATATCCTTTCTTTCTTCTACTTCAGCCCCTCGATCCATCCATGGCTGTCAGGGCCTCTCCTTGTCTCCCAGGATGGTTCTGTTTTTGTTCCCAACCAAAATGACTCTTCTGGCTTCCCTGAGTGCAGTTGTACAATCAGACCCTCCTATTTCATTAGTTGGAGCACTGTTTTCAGCTGGGTCTCTCTAATTTAATTCAGCCAATTATATTCTCATCTTCTAAGGGTCAGGCATTGGCTAGAAAAGTTGGGGAACAAGATCTGTAGGAACCAGATAAATCCATCTTACAGGGACTCAAGCTACATCAGAGACTGATCATGTAACTGGGTAACTTAATGTGTAGCATTATCATACTTCTTGCAAAATCAGCCTAAAGAACAGGAGAGATTAAGCTCATGTGGAAAATACCAGAGCAATGTTAAGAAAAGAAGTGGAATAACGGGCAGGATTTGACAGGGACAGTTTGGTAGGAGGATATGTTTTCATTTAGACTGAGAATATTGTGTTAAAACAATGGAGGTGGAGGTAAGTATGTTCCGATGAGCTGCCCTTGAGCTAGGAGGTGATGGTCAGGGCTGATAGGTGAAATGAAAAGGAAGGGACACCTTTCTGAGAAAGGATCGTACATAAGACAAGAACCACGGACCTGCAGAGGCTTTCTACTTTCCAAGAAGATGGAATACACCCTACAGACTTGGCAACAAACCAGTTTCCACCCAGTAGGGACCGTTTATCGTAATGGACAAGCATTCCATACCAATCAATGAACATCTCCTCCCCTTTGTAAAGCGGCAGCATGAGGTCAGGAGAGACTTGCTTGGCCTTGGCCGTGTATCAGCTTCCCTTCCTTTGGGGAAACAGAAAGCTTTCCCTTTGGCACTGCCCAGTTTGCAAATTGTTGCCAAAATAAACTTTCATAAAAATTTTTAAATCCTTTGCTTATCTGACAATACTAGATATACATGAGGTAGAAAACAAAGGAAACCTTGGTTTATTTTGGGATATAGATGAAAATGGCCATTGTGCTTAAGGTCTTTGCTCAACTCCAAGTAAGAGCTGAGCATGGACAACTTTCATTATTTTTATCTTTTTTATTATTATCATTATTGCATGGGCAGACACCAGGAAACGAAAACATGGACAACTTTTGCATGAACAGGAAGCTTGTTGGGCACGGAATCTGAGGCCCCACCTGAGATCTGTTGAGAAGGAATCAGCATTTAACAGTGTAAGTCTCATGCATGTCCAAATTTCATGAGCACTGTTTTTCATGTTTCACTATTTGTCATGGTCAGGTTCATGTGTCAGCTTGGCCGAGTGGTGGTACCTGTTTGGTTGGGCAAGTGCTGGCCTGTGTGTAGCTAAGAGGACATTTCATAGAATTAAATCATGATCACGTTGGCTGCATCCACAGCTGATTCCATTTGTAATCAGCCAAAGGGAGTGTCTTCTGCAATGAGTGATGTTCAATCTAATCACTGGAAGCCTTTTAAGAAGGATTCAGAAGAGACAGGCTCTCTCCCTGCTTCGGCCAGGGAACCTCTCCTGTGGAGTTCCTCCAGAGCCTCCATCAGAGTTGTCAGCTTCACAGCCTGCCCTATGGAGTTTGGACTTTATATTCCTACGGTTACATGAGATCCCTTTATGAATTTTACATTTGCAGATATTTCCTGTTGATTGTGTTTCTCTAGAGAACCCTAACAAATACAACATCTAACAACAGTTATCTTTAGTTCCCTTGTATCCAATAAACACTGGAAGGTTAGTTATTTTAATTCAATGTAAATATGTGTTCTACTGCTCATAAAGTGAACAAGAAACAGCCAGCCATGAAATGGGGTGGTGCAGCAGTTTCTTTTAAGTTAAGCCTAGGGGGACAGTGGTGGGGAAGGGCGGCCAGTAGGTCAACTTGAGCAGCATGGAGTGTTGGTTCCCAGAGATAAGCGAGTGACAGGGACACCTGGAGGTGACCAGAAACCCCAGCTGCCAAGCGCCAGCCCCAGGGTTTCCGATTCAATCAATCCCTCAAGGGCATGAGACTTTGTGTTTCTACCACCGTGACACTGATGCCCTGGGTCCAGAGCCCGGCTGTGGAGAGCCACCACTTTAGGGGAAGAACCTTGAATACTGTGGGGCAGTCTTTCAGTTCTTCTATTTTTCTACTTTTCCTATTGAAACTCAGCCCTCTCACGGAGGCTAAGAAAGGGAAATTGAGTAGAGTAGAGAAGCCCTTGAAGGCAGTTCCACAGAAGCCACACGTGGAGCAGACATTCTACGGTAGAGATTAGTGTAGTATTGGTGAGAACAAACACAAAGATATCGGGAGTCACCCCGCTAAGGCGCTGAACTCAGGTGCGGGTGGAAACGGATAGTTGACAGAAGCCGTTGCCTGGGCATGGAGGCCAGGTGGGAGCCAGGAAGGGACCTGGCCAGCGTGGAGCTGACCTGCACCCAGCAGCCACAGGGAGATAAAGGCCCAGAAGAAAGGATAAGGAGAATGTGTTTATAACTAGTTTCTGGCAGATATTACCCTCTGCCTCACCACCTGCCTTCCTCACCGCCCTAAGGTGACAGGTGAGCACTGAAATCATACCAGCGGTCTTGAATCCCAAAAGCGCTGGGAACATACTGATCACAATCAGAATGTGAGCCAATTGAGAAGAGCAGACTTTTGTACCAAGTGATGACCAGGCATGTGTGTGAGGATGCTCCACGGTCAGCCCTGGTGCCAGCGTGGGGTCTCTTGGAGGACTCAGAGCCGAGGCCTCGGCCAGCCCTGGGTGAGCAGGGGGCACCCTCTCCAACCCTTACCTCAGCCCCCACCCCAAGGCCTGCGCTGGCTGCGAGACTGGCTGCCTTCCTAGTAACAACCTGTGGCTCCATCCATGCCTCCCCCCCACAGTCACGGACCCTCCACTGCCGCCCTGACTGACCCCCAGGCTGATGGGCCATGGAGCCTCTGGCCCCTGGCCCTGACCATGCTAGGAAGCCCTGACCTGGTCACGGGGGGCCCTGACCTGTCACCCGTATGGCTGCGTGGCCACGTGGGGTCCAGCAGGGGGGGTCCAGCAGGAGGGCTGCACCCAGCACCCAGCCTGTAGGGGCTGAGCTGGCTCCATGCTCATGTCTGGGTCTGCTGCTTCCTCACCGTGATCATTAATCAATTATCATATCCTCTGTGTCTTTTACCGGAACTATAAAAGAGGCGTAACAAAAACATTTATATCCTAGTGTTATTGTAAAACTAAATGAATACATGTAAAGTACTTAAAACAGTCCCGAGATAATGTACATGTCCAATAAATGTTAGAAATTAATATCATCATATAACACACATATATTTATACACACAAGAATGTGTACAACACACACATACATGCACAAATACATATACACACACTTATAGATTTGTACACAAACATATAATGCTTAATCACATTCAGCATATTACCAAGTACTGCAATTATGTCTATTTTGGTACACTTTCGTATTATGTAATTTTAACTAACGTGATGTCACAAAGTGGGCAATCAGTCTTAAAAAAATTCTGCAATGAAATTACATTCAGAAAATAGCAATAATAATTCAAACATAGGAGAATACCAGTAAAATGGCTAATCGATTAACTGAAACTTCATCAGCATTGTGAAAAGGTAAAAAAACAATGAAGGTTTAATCAGATACAAAATGGCATCAGCTAAGTAAACTGAGAGTGAACAAGAAGATTTCTTGAAGTATGATTCACCTTAAGTTCTCTCCTCCTCTGAGAGAATTCAAACCTCCTGGCTCACCTGAGTTCAAGGAATCTACTACCCCATCATCAGCACACCTGATGGTGTTCCTCGTATATGCATCTCAATTTCACACTTGCAATTGGGATTCAAGATATAAATCAGCGCACAGCACTAGGGCACTGCCTCTGATGTCTGTATAATGAGAGGGAAGATGACAACACAATTTCATCTCATGACAGTGGGAGGAGGGAAAAGATTAAACTACTTAAATCATTTCTGGTCCAAAGTCTAGCACTGGTCTGGCCGCTGAGCTAGGGTGACAAGTGTGTGCAGCAAAGGGAAGCTGGAAATGACACTGGCAAGGGAACAGGGCAGAGGGTGGCAATACTGAGTACATTAAATACCTTAGCCTGATGAACAAACAAGCAAACAAACGAATCCCAATTTGGATGGAGGGAAGGGAAGGTCGATCAATATTGTTTGTTCTTTGCAGGTCAAAAGGGGTGAGAGAAGGGGCAAGCTCCATCCCATCCACCAGTACCTTTCTTGGAGTATAAATGAAGAACAGTTTCACACTCTTCTGGAAAATAGAAAGCATACCAGTCACTTCAAGACAGATACTTAGAGCCTTTCTTAAAAATGGACAGAGGTTTGGAAGCAGGAAAGTGTGCAGTATGAGGAATCACCACTTGGCTGTTGAACCATATATGTACAGAGGAGAATGGAGGGTGGAAAGCAGAGAGGAAAATTTGGTCCTTGTTCTGGTCCCATCTCTGGCGAGCCAGCAGCAGTCTCCAGACAAGTGTGATGTTCAGAGTGGGTGTCCCCCCCAGTTTGAGTCTCGAGAGAGAGCCCTACCAAAGACTGACACTTTCCCCAGGAGGATGGGAATCCAGAACAGAAATACTAGCTGTACTTATGTGGTAAAAAAAGGATACAGCTACTCTTCTTTTCCCCTCCCAGCCCCTCTTCACATAATATCAAGACCAAGCGTTTCTGAGAAAATTAAAGTGTCAAAGACCCTGAAAATAGGAGACCAATTTTATACTTTCTTCCCAGACTTAGAAGATGGTATGTCAGAATCGAGTTCCTCCTGTACCCTGCCAACTTATAGCGATAAACAATTTAAGTGAAGGGTTCTGTTTGTTGCAAATGGGTGAAATCCTACAAACAGACAAGTTCTCAGTTCTAGTCTCAGGGTGAAGACAAACAAGATGGTCTCTTCATGCTCTTTGGTCTATTTTTCCTCCTCCAAACTCCTACTGCCTCTCTGACAAGAGCGTCTCAGAAAATTCAGTCTAACAAGTTCCCTGAACTGAAAAATAATACCCCGTGAATATTTGTTCATTGAGACTGTAATGACAGCAACTAGGAAGGGGAAGGGGAGCCAGAATTGAACGAAAACCACACACGAAAGGGCCAACAGGGCAGGCAGTTCCCTGGCTCTCTGCTAGTGTGGAGGATTAGGAGTGAAGTGTCCCTGAGAAGGGGTCCACTCTTTGGCACCACTTTTCTCTCTTTCTACCCCTTTGCTCATCTAGTCATCGCCAGGACCTACTGATTAAATGTCCGTAATATTTCTCTCGTCCCAGCCCCTCTGCCACTACTCTAATCCAGATCCCCAGCTGACCACAAGGGTTATTTTCCATGTCCATTTTTTTAAACAACTTGTGTTAGGTCCCCAGCCCACAGGTGTATTTTCTCTCCCTTTGCCACAGGTGTTGCGTGCTCTCATCCTCGTCGGCATAGCCGCCACGAAAGCATCCTGAACAAGGGCGCATCTTAATGTCTGGGAACAGATCGAGAATGTCTGGTGGGTGGCCTGAAAGTAAGGGGAAGCTTATTGCACGTGAGGAAATCCGTGGCTGAAAACTCGGACCTACAGCCGTCAATAGCATTTCTTCAAATGAATTCAGCTCACTAACTGAGGATTTCGCTGGTTATTTTCAACTCTGAATTACTGGTGCATATTCAAGTTTTTATAAAAAAAACCATCTTCATATAATCGCTAAGGTTTTATGAAAATGTATTTGCTCATAAATACTCATTTTCCAGTACGTGCCTAGGGTATAGCTTTTGATTCTATAGCTTGCATACAAAATTGCTACTTCAAATGCTCCAGATGTATTTCAAGTCAATAAATAATTTAAGAACCCTTTATTTCAAAAGCATTGTCTTCTAAGATCGGATTACCAGTTGAATTCAATGTTCTAGAAGAATTGCAAAAATCCTGCAATGGTGGATAGTGATCCTATGTCCCTGTTTTCCACTCCGTGTTCAATTTCCCTTCCTCTCCAAACGGTATTCTGTCTATTTTTTCTATTTTCTTATTTTGTCACAAGGATTAATGATAAATGGCCATGAGTAAGAAGGAAAAAAAGAGAATACACTATTAATAGCCTTATGAAATATGCTGACCCTACATAGGGAGTCAGTTATTCATAAGATGCAATGTTAGATTGTCTGAATAAAGAGTCAACTACATAAAGCTATCTCCCGAGTCAGTCTGCTGCCGACATTGCCTCTTTCTAAGGGCCTTCTGGAGACTTGCAGAGTTTAGCTGGCATAAAGTGTTACATTGCTTAGGCAGGCAAGGCATTACACAACTGATGCACGATTGTTATCTAGTGAAGACAGGGCTTGCATGTAATGGAATGGGAAAAAATAAAGCTGCTGTGCCTGGAAACAGGAGCGGCATGAAACCTTGACTGGTTCAGTGCTGTGCCCTGAGTGCAGAAATCCAAGGATGCAAGAAAAATAAAAGGATACTGGTTTAGTTGAGAGAAGACTTCTGAGATATGGTAGTGGTACATTGTAGGACTCTCCAATAAACAAAAACTCTGACTTCTGCCAATTATTTTCCGGTTGGTTGTACTCTCAAAGTTAAATTATCAATAGATTTTTTTCTAGGGGAGAATTGCTACTTAAAAGTCACACTGACACCTAAAACCCTCACTAAGTTCACAATTTACTTATCCTCTTTATCCATTTGTACACATTATCTTGATTAGTGACAGTATCTACCCAGAAAAGCGATGAGCTCCTCTGTTCTTCTTTACCCACTCGTGGCCTCAGAGAAGAACTAGAGATGCCCTGATACCAAAAAGACTCTGTTATTTAACTGATTTCCTTCTGACCACATAAAATAAACCAGAACAATGCAACAAGAAAATACCACCAACAAAACATGGCTCCAAGATTCGAACAGACATTACCCAAAAGACATACAAATGGTAAATAAGCACATCAAAAGATGCTCAACATCATTAGTCATTAGGGAAATGTAAATTTAAACCATGATCTATCGCTACATACCTATCCAAAGGGCTAAAATTAAAAAGACTAACCATACCACGAATTGATTTGGAGAAACTGGAACTCTCATTCTTTGCTGATCAGACTGTAAATAGTTTAACTGCTGCAGAAAACCATTTTCTGTTTCTTAAAAATTAAATCTACATCTACCATAAGATCCAGCCATTCCAAACCAAGAGGGGAAAAATGCACACGTCCATGCAGAGACTCACATATAAATTTTATAGTAGCTTTATTCCTAACAGCCCAAACCTGCAACACAAATGTCCATTAAAAAGTAAATGGATAAACACAAAGAAATACTACTCAGCGATAAGATGGAATGAATTACTGATGTGCTAGAACGTGGTTCAATTTCAAAACGTACTGAATAAAAGAATCCAAAGGAGAAAAGAGTGTGTCTTGCATAATTCCATTTATATAAACTCTAGAAAGTGCAAACTTCAGTGAGCAAAGAGATCTGCAGTTGCCTGGGAAGAGACAGAGGTTGGCAGAGAAGCAGGAGGAAGGGATTGTTACAAAGGGGCGAAAGGAAGCTTGTAGGCGTGTCAGAGGTGCCCTCCCCTCGGCCCCGTCTTCATTAGGCAGATGCTTCCGTGGTGCTTCCATATGTCAAGACTTATCCAGTGTTCACGTTAAGTACATGTAGTTTATTTATGTCGATTTTACTGCAGTAAACCTGTTAAAAATCATTATGCCCCTATTTACTGGAGCCACAAACACAATTCAGGCTGCACTGCCCCCAAGCTGCCACCAACTCTGAAGTCTCACTTGTAACTTTCTCTCCATTCACCTCCTATTTCACTATAATACCTATTTCACTGGAATACTGCGCTTAATTCAGACTTCATGAGACATCGTAGCCTAGTGTCACATATCATTATTTCAGGCCTAAGCTAAAAATATTAGTCTATTTTCTGCCCAAGTGTATTGGCCTCTCAGTTCGCCTTCCAAGCTAGGCATCTAACTGCGAGATGGTAGGCCTCGCAAAATGCAAATTTGATTGTGTTTCTTTGCTCCTTTGAATCTGTACCAGTATCACAAAGTCTCCCAAAGCTTATTCATCACCTACACAGCCCTTAGCTCCTTTTCTGCATCCTTCTTTCCTTCAACCTGTCTATTCACTCTCCAGGCTCACACACTGCTGGAGTGCACCAGCCTCTGCAGAGTCATTTTGCTTGTGCTGGCACCGATGCCTGGCATTTCACATCCCCTGTTGTCTCACGATGAGTTCCCAACAGGCCCTCCGACTCAGCTTCCAATTCCTCTGGACACTCCAAAAGGCACTGTTTCTTTTTCTCAGTGTTGCTTTTGTACACTTGCACTTATCCCCTTAACGTCTGCATTTTAATTATGGGCTGCAGTGAGCTACTGGAGAAGGCCAGTACCGGATTTGTACTAAGATGCCAATCTACATTCACGCAGTTGAATAAAAGGCCGAACACAGCACAAGGCTAACCTGTCATTTAGTTGGGTATTGACTGTTCCTGTAAGGTTTTCATGAGTCACTAACTCAACAATAAGAAGAAAGATGCTTTCTTTCTCATATTTACTTCCAGAAATTGCAAAACCAGCTGCTTCTCCCTCTTTGTGTACTGTGAGACAGTCCAGGCAGCTTCCAGGGAAATCCATGTGGCTTGGGTGAGGGTGAGAGGGCGCCGTGGCCCAGGTTAAATCCCAATGCTCAGAAGCTATTAATATCACTTTTCTTGGAAAATACATCTTTTCAGGGAACAGAGAGGTAAAGTGTTTAGAGAAGTCATTAAGGAAATAAATTTCTGAGAAAAAACACTCTTCTCAAGAATTGATAAAAAGAACTGTATGTGGCAGATGTGGTGCTTCAATGCTGTTTAGTCCTATTGACACTGTTTTAAATAAAGATAATGATGATATTTTTTCCTTTACCTTGCTCTGTTATGCAAACAGATAAACACATGTCCAGAGAAAAATATAACTTGAGAAAAAGACAAACCCATACCAAGAGACTCGTTTCCTTGAATGTAATAAGCAAATGAAGATGTTCAAAAAAGAGGGGAGAAAACACCAAGCTTAGACACTTACACAAGATAATGCTGATGTTAAAATGCATCTCTCGGTGGTGCGACAGTGGCTCAGTTCGATTCCCGGAGCCTGCCCATGCCAAAGAAAAAAAAAATACATCTCTCAGAGCTTCAAGTCGTGCTTACCTTCCTTAGTCCCTGCCCATTGGAAGGGCACTGGTCTCTACTCATATAACACTGAGGCACTTTGAAAGGAGTAGATGCAAAATTCCATTTGCTCACATTATTATTAGCATATATCTGAGGTATAGGTGGACTAAAGGAACGTATGTCCCAACATGAAATTCTAGCTGCTCTAATTAGTCTGTTTCACAAGTGCATGTGTCCCAAACTCTGTCTCACCAAGTTATGAGATCCGTAAGGCAATCTGTTTACAAATCAGGGGCTGTCTCTAGAAGGCTCTCAACAGTTATCTCAAAAAATCACATGATGTGCACAAAGTGTTCATGTATTAGTTACGCATGTATAATCTTGTTACAGAGCCTAGAATTTTCTAGAATAATCCATGTGCAGAGAGCTCAATTTCTGTTATCTGCCCTATGCTTGCCCCGGTGTCCGTCCCCCCAACCAGATTCCCACGATACGGCTCAGGCAGTGTCCTGAGGCCCCTGCTCCAAACACCCTTACACCCCTTACACCCCTTACACCCCAGGACCAAAGCTGCTCATCTACTTTCCTAGAAGCCCAATCAAGACTCCCCTTCCAGACTGCCTCAGTTAACTGGGAATGTCGGAGGGCGAGATGGAAAGAATTCATACAAAATTACAGCACTGTAGATTCGCTGGAGTCATTTATATGCACTTAAGAAATGATAAGAAGATAACCCAGGGAGCTGGGTCCCAAAGCTGAAGGAGCTGTGCCCTCTCCAGGTTTCCCTCCAGCCCTGGATCTGTCCCAGGCCCTCCAATCTCTAGTGACGGCGTTGGGGCTCTTATCACACCCTCAATCCTCAGCACAGTACGCACTCTGGCCTAGAATAGGGCTTAGATTTCTTGGTTCAAACTGACAAGGTACGACCAGACTTGACGGCAAATCAAGTTACAATCTTAACAAAATTAAAGATAATCATAATAACACAGAAGGCCTCTTTTTCTCCTTAAACTTTCAGTGGGAAATAAATGAAAGCTATAAGGAGGTCTATAAATGCTTAAGAATTTCTTGCTCTATTCCTCTCCAGTGGTGGAAAGTCTATTTGACAATAAGCAGAACCTATCTGCTTCGTATCATCTAGACGTATTATTGTTAACTGGGAATAACTAGTGAAACCACCTCCAAACATTTGGGATGCAAATTTGGGGGCAATCTACATATGAGAAAAGTAGTCACAATATTTACTTATATTTCTGCCAGGATAATTTTACTTTACCCAAAACATTATTCTAAGTTAAAGACCATTTGGACTTTTTGCTTGTACTAAATTTGGTAAGACTGTGATACATATTCGGGACATTTCTGTAGGCACAAAATTCCCTGACACATCTCAGGGATTTAAAAAGAATTCTAAAAATCACAACAGGGAATATTTTCCTACCTACTCCCAAAATTTAAGAAAGGTGAATAAGGCCCTATAAAATATATAATATTTCAGTGTAAAGTCCTCATTTCCAGCAGATCATGTATGTATTCAATTAGTTGAAAGTAAAAAAGTACAAGCCCCAAAGAGTGACAAAATAATTTCTTTCTTCTTTCTTCATATAAGTAAATCGAATCCACCTCATGTCCGCCTTCCAGGCAGGCTGAAGAGGGCTCTCCCATTTAGAAAATTGCCAGCTGAGTCTTTAGATCTCTTTTCTTGGTTGACACATTCTTATGATTTCATTTTTATCACAAGAATCTCCTGTCATGTCCCGACAATGTCTTTGTTCAACTGGAGCTTAAGCCAAGACAAAATTTTCTGTCCCATTACAGTGAGGAGGCAGAGAAAGGTTGCAGGGGAAACCCATGGAGCCACGTGTGAGGTTGTTGTCACAGTGTCCCTGCGCGATGGACCCCTGTAAAGGGAGCAGATGTTTAAGACTGAGGGTGTTTGTTGAGCTGAGAATTTAGAATCTCAGCTTCTTCTCTGTGAGGTGATGGTTCCTTCTGCTGGAAAACACTGTCAGCACCCAGACCTCTGCTCAAAGTCAAGCCATCATCAGCTGCCAGGCACCTTGAGAGGGCAGTCAAATAAGTATAAAACACAGAGAGCCCTGTCTTTGCAGAGATTACATAATTAATATTTAATAATAACATTATTAATTAACTGTAATCGTATAATTACTAATTAAGCAATAAAGCCTCACTTTGCGTTTGTAACAAGTGGAGAATGAGAAATCATATCTTCTTTCATCATTTTCTTCTCCTCCATACATACATGCTCAGCTCTAGAATTCCCATCCCAAACACTGCCTCTCCCCTACTCAATTACCCCTGTCGTTATTTCATCTTCTCTAGGTGATTTTCATTCTGAGAAAGGCTTTCCCAAATACTCTTCACAGCGGTGGGAACATGCTCTCTCTCTCTCCATCTATCACAGCGTCGATTACAATATATAATGTGAGCATTAACGCTTTATTTATCTCTGCATACGCCCATTCCAATGTGATATTATTTTCTCTGCACCTACAATGCCTCAGCAGGATTTCTGGTACAAAGAAGATTTTTGAGAAATATTTTTGGTGAATGAATATATGAATGGAGCGGGCAGAGAGACAAACTTGAGCCACAGCTGTACGTCAGCTATTTTACGGTCTTAAGAGGCTAAGTCTAAACACACAGTTGAAGGCGAAAGAAAGGAAAACAAGCAAGAACATATTCTTTCCAAAAGAAGTCAAAGATAATATAGCACAGACTATTGGCTTTAATACTGTGCCCTAAGCATTAGAAAGAGAATTATTTTCTTAGCAAACAAACACGACCGTGATATATGGAAAGGGAAATATTTACTTTTATTCTGTTGTAGCTTGTTAACTGATCGTGGGATTATCAGATTTCCCCTCTTCTGGTTTATGTAAACTTGGAGAGATAAAACACTGATCCCTGGTTTATGCTTGAGACTGGAAGCCTCAACAAAGTAACTATTGACTGTTGACTGTTTATTAACAGGTAGTGCCCCAAGGCCAAAGTAAAAAATATGCATACTCTTTTTTTCTTTTGTTACTGGTTTTAGTCTTAAAAGGCTTTTGTTCACATTTATTTTCAGATTTTGAGGGGGATAAATTACTACCCACATCCCCCAGAAAAAGTTATTTTTCAAAAAAGCTGCTCAGTCTTATTTTTTATTATGGAAGAACAACTTTATAGCTTTATGATTATTGGGTTTCACAAAAAGAAGCACACAGCTTGGAAATACAAAGTATCAGACGATTGTTTCATTACTAAATAGTTACTAAATAGATGCCAACCACCTCATTTATCCTTTCTTTTAGTTACAGCTCCTGCTGATCACCGACCTTCCTTATGGGTCTTACCTCTCTCATTTCTAAGGCACAGGCTCTGCATGGCTTAAGGGATCTGGCTGAGGATTTTATTAGTCGAAGGTCTTTAATTAGGAAAGGAAGCAAAGTAAATGGAGACCGAGAATGTTTTAGAAGAAAGATAGACTAAGGCTTTTTACGTCAAGGTAAGTTCTTGAGATGCAAATTTCTAAGGTCTGCACAAGGCAGCAATTTTCTCTTCTGCCAGGCAAAAACGGAGTTTGCACTCTAAAAGAGATTTTGTTAAAAAAAAAAATCTTCTTCATAAAAGAACTGTAAAACTAAGTCTGCAATTGTGAACATGTGAAATCTCAAATCAGCATTCACAGAGGTTGCAACAAACTTCTCAAATAAAACAGCAATATACATCTTTTCTGAAAAGATGTGCATTATTTTCAGACTAGTCACCTATTAGTGCTGTCATGTCTATAAACCTCCTCTTATTTATTTAATTTTTTGTCTTTATTTTGTTTCATTTCTTATATAACCCTTCTCTCGATACACTGTGTAAACTCACAAATAAACACAGTATCTTATGTACATAATAAAGATAATATTTTATGTAGATAAAATGTAGATATTTATGTAGATATTTTTCAGTGTAAGCAATAATAATTTAAAAACTGTTAGAATACAGATGTTGTTATTAAATCACAACTTTATTCTATGAAGTAATTGATTCATTATGAAATGAAAAAATCCCTAGTCCCAGTTTAAAGTTTCCTAGATTTTGTTATCTTTAATTTTTAAAAAAATTAAGTAAGTTCCCAGCAGAAATGGATCACCCAAGTATCAATAAATTCAAAACTGACTTTGATGATTTTCCCTAACATTCAATGTTTGGATCTCACTGAATGATGTAACATATTTAAGAAAGACATTGGTGATTTGCAAAGGGATTTACACTGAATATCTTTATTTCTTCACATATGTTGGGTCCTACATACGTGGCTTGTTTATCTTGCCCAATAAAATAGACATTTGATTTCCTCAGTCTAGCTCAGCCTTGCCCAAAGAAATAAGATAGGGGCCTTGGGTGTAATATTAAATTTTCTCACAGACACATTTAAAGACACTTAAAAGAAAACAGTGTTCAATAATCAATTTTATTTAATCCAACACGTCTAAAATCTTATTTAAAAATATAAGCAATTTTAAATTGTATTAATGAGATAGTTTCCATTCTATTTGCTCTTTATACAAAGCCTTGGCAATCCCGTGTAAAGCCAACCTCAGCTTGGACCCAGGACATTTCAAGAGCTTAGTTGCCTCTGTAGTTAGTTGAACGGTACAGGTCTAGAATGACAAATATTATTAGAAAGTTAAAAAAAAAAATCTCTAAGAGGGTCCCTGAGTACTGAATGCAGAGAACAGAGATTTTGAGACTTCGGTGGCTGTTAGTAAAATGCCCATTCCAGGGAGAGTGATTGTAACGAGCACCCCAGCTGCCTTTTTCTTCAACCCTGGGCAAGCAGGCCTTGGGCTTATTTAGTGACCCCCCCCCCCCCCCATGCCACAGAGCTCCTCCTGCCTCATCTGCCTGCTTCCCTTGCTGAATCCCTTTTTTTTTGCACCAGGGGGTCTGCAAACCTTCAGAGAGGGAATGCCCAGCCTAGAGCCCTGTCCTTAGGCTGCACCCTGAGCAGGCAATGAGCCCAGCTCGGACAGGTGGGTCACTGCGCTGGATCCCCGAGCACCTGCAGGGAGCTGAGGGCGCACCGAGCGCCACAGCCAGTCTGACTGCCCTTGGCGCACTACGTTTGAACGAGAGTCATGTCACTTTCTTCTTGGCTAAAACGACCTTTAGGAATGTGGGGCTCCACTGTGGACCTGCCAGCACTTCACAAGGCCTGGCCTGGGAGTTCCGCCGGAAGGGGGCTTTGCAGGGCCCGAGGTGGGTCCCGGAAGAAGCAAGGCTCGGGGATGGGTGAGGGGCTCGGGGTGGGGCCCGCAGGTCCGCTGAAGGTTAGCAACCACCCCCAAAGCCCGGGGTCTCAGCACTGCAAAGGCTGACTACCTACCTGCATTTATTACTCAAAGGAAGAAGAAACAACGAGTGTTTATTTCTAACTCACTAAGCTGCCCCAATTGAAAAAGTTGCATAAATAAAGCACACGCACACGGGCACACACACACACACATGCACACTCTGTGTCAGCCTTATCAAGACTTGTCTGACCAGAAAGTTAGAGGTGGATGACCTTCAAAACCCGTCAAGGCTAATCTCATTTCCGAGGAAGCTCAGGTGGCAATGAGTTTTCCGGGGCCATGAAACCAATCGTGGCAGAGGTCCACAGCTGCCCCTTCTGCAATGCTGCAGAGAGGGCACCGCTGCCATCCGGACGCCACACTCAGGGTGATCTGAAAGTACGTCTGTGTTCACCTGCAATTCTGTACAGAGCAAAGCAGGTCCAACCCTGGACTTACTGAGCCTGGGCATTGCATGTGGCCGAACAGTCAGTGGGTCACAATATCATCAGCAGTTTTGTTCCACAAGCCCCTGGAAACCTGCCGGGTGGACTGTGGCCTTGGGACTCAGTCAGCACCGACAGATAGAAGATGCCTCTCTCTCTCGTCCCGTGACTGTGGAAAGAGGTTAGGCTGCGGCCAGAGCCGTGTCTGCCCAGGAGCCATCCCTGCCCACCTACGACGGCTGCAGCAAAGGGTCTCTGAGAACGTGGGTGCCCGCGGTGGCCCCTCCGTATGCGAGCCCCCTGAGTTTGTGGTCGTGTCTGCACACAGCCTTCCATGTCCTTCCCAGGGGGCTGCCGACTCAGTGAACCTCTGCTAGAATTAAATAGGTTTGTGTGTTTGTGTGCATTTTACAGACCAAGAGGAATACAAACTCATTTCTGTTCTCTTCAAGCTACAGATCCCAGGTAGAGAAAAGAACGTCATTTAAAACCTATTTTATTACTCTTTCCAGGAGAGGTTACCTTGTGAAGCAGCTGTGAGTCTCTGCATGGTCCTGATGTGGGGTCTTGCCTGGACCTCAGTTTACCCCTTTGAGGTCTGAGGAGATTCTCAGTAATAAATAATAATAATAATAATAATAATAATAAATCAGGAAGAAGAAAGAATTCATTATAGAGTGAGTACCATCTTCTGTCATGGGAGAAAAAAAACTAGAAACATTTTTGCTTGGCAAATGCATTTGAGTAAATAGTGGCTCTCCTATACACCTGTCCTGTTACTACAAATTACTAGTCGAGTCTCTTATTACTACAGTTAAATCCTTTCTAAATTAAACTGAATCATAAAGTTATAAATCAATTAACCTTAAAACGACTCCTTCAAATTTACACTTCTATTTCACACTAACATTCCCGAGTGATGGGTTTCTTGCCACATATCTGGCCACAGGAGACAGCTCGTGAAAAGAACACTGGCTTTAAGTTTCTGGCCTTGTTTTATAGGAAAACCTCTAACTGTTGTTGTTCTTTCCCAAAATAAAGACCGACTTTGAATCTCACAGGTATATTCAAGAAACGGTTAATTTTGTGTGTGTACGGTGGTTGGGGTGGGACTATTCCAATGACTTATAAGAAATTACTGCTGAAATATGGACCCTGATTCTTAAATATTTTTGACATAAGATTCCAGAGAAACCGATCTTAAAATAACATAATCTCTCCACTTAAGGGTTATTTTTAATCTTTACAAGTCTCAACAAATATGATATTTTTAAACCAGGAAGCTGGAAAAAAATTTTTATTTTTAAATTGTCTTTTGTGAGTTTATTTTCCTCATAGCTGCTTCTCTTGGGTACATCTAAGTTTTTTACATGTTTTGCTAGGTATATATAGAAGACTAGGGTGAGAGGGAAGTCTGGTCAGGGGAGGGTAAAATATCATAGCATGAATATATATATTTATACACTCACATTTGCATTTGTTTAACTTTTTGATCTTCAGATATGGGGGATACAATAACCCATGTGGGCAGGTAACAGGTACATAGGAATGGAAACTTCCCAGGAGATGATAGCTTAGTCCCAGTAAAATATTTCCTATTCACATAGTTTTACAGAGAGCTGTAAGAGAGAGAAATCAGTTCAAAAACAGTGATCAAAACTGATACTAAAATGTACTTGCCATTTGGGATATTAAGTTAGGAATTTAAGATATTTTATCCTGGAGTCTTTCACAGAAAAATGAGCAGCTAAGAGATAAAGCTATCAGAAAATAGTTTCAGAACACAGTCACATTTCTGTTTCACACACAAATGATTTATATCGATACTTTAAATGCTATCAGTTCATTAGTAGTATATTAAAAGATGGTAAGATAGGCGGGCCGCGGTGGCTTAGCGGGCAAGAGTGCTTGCCTGCCATGCCGGAGGACCCCGGTTCGATTCCCGGCCCCAGCCCATGTAAAAAACAAACAAACAAACAAAATATAATAAAACAAGAAAATGTTTAAAGATGTTTCCCTTCCTTCCTTCCATCCTTCCTTCCTTCTCTGTCTTTCCTTCCCTTCCTCCCTCTCTCTTTAAAAAAAAAAAAAAAAAAAAAAAAAAAAGATGGTAAGATAATTCAGATGTAAGATTTTATCTATAATAATGAAATATAAAGCACTGTCACTAATATGAAGATTTGCAAAAAGGAAGTTTCTCACATACAATTAGCACTCTCGGAGAAAAATGGGTGAACATCTATGCTTTGTTGGGAGTGTTTGTCAGTGTTGTTTTCTTGAGTTATTATTTTCTCATACAATCATTTCAGCCAGGGAAGAACAACAGAAAATGTAAACGGCGTGCTTGCTTCGATTAATGAAACAATTATATGAGAATCTACCAGTTTCAGGGTCTTCAGATTTGACAGTGAACAAAAGAGGAAAAGGTTCCTTAGTGTAGTTTACATTCTAACTGGGCGAGAAAGGCAACATAACACAAAACAGGTACGCGCTTATAGCACAGGGTATGTGCACAGTTAATGAAATAGTGAGAATCGCATGAGCAGCCTTGGAAGTCCCTGACTGACCTGCACTATACCCGGGGGAAATTGAGAACCCTTGGAAAGTTTTAGGCAGAAAAGAGGGAGCAACAGATCAAATCAGAAGCAGGGACAGTCTCGAGAGGAATTATAAAAATAAATTCAACAGATGTTGATTACTGGACATGAGGCATAATGGAGAGGAAATTCCCAGGACAGACTGTGGGTTGTCTACGGAGCTAAGGCAGACTGCATTTAGGCAGCAGTGTAGACAATTTAAGAAATTAACATTCTATTGGACTGCACAGACAATGTCAGTATATAGGAACTGGAATGAAAAACAGGTTTTACCTTTCACATCAACCCCTATTTGTCAATAACAGGGGCTTAGAACACACTCTCTAAGAGCCTGAGACTAAATCAGAACTCAGAGGAAAAATCTGTCCCATCCAATGTCTCTAGCCTCCACAGCCAAAAGAAATTTCCTTATAGCACAATCTTCCTAAAGGTAACAGTTATAACTTCAGATAAAATCCAGAGGAAACCCACCTTAAAATTCAGAAAAATGAACAAACAGGCAGATCCTGGATTTTTAAAAACATTTTTTAATTGTATAAAATGAAATACATACAAAGCAAAGAAAGAAAAAAGCAATGATTTCAAAACACACTTCTACAAGGAGTTATAGAACAGGCCCCACAGTTTGTCATGGGGCTACCATTCCATCATCTCAGATTTTTCCTCCTAGCTGCTCCAAAACACTGGAGGCCAGAAGGAATATTATAGTAATTCAGTAGCCATGCTCATTTGTTAATCCCATTTTCTCTGTTATACATCCTCTTTCTCTCTTAATACTTCTCCCAATCTATAGGGGTCTTTGGGCAATGCCTGTTCTGACTTTTTCATGTTGAGAAAGGGTGTCCACACTAAGAGACGGGGATGTGATTAATCGATAAACCTGGAGAGGCTGGGACCTCTGAGTTTCAAGATTTATCTGAGCTAGGAGTCCCTGAGAACTATATGTTCCAGAAAGGCAAACCTAGTGCATGAAACCTTTATAGAGTCTCAGTTTGAGCCCTAGGTGTTCTTAAGAGTCAACAGGAGTGATGTTGATTGGAGTTTAGCAAACTATGGCAAGTATCACTATCTAACTGAAGCTTGCATAAGAGCAACCTTCAGACTCCATTTGATCTCTCTTGGCCACTGATATCTTATTTTATTAAAATTCTTTTCCCCCTTTTGGTCAAGAAAGTATTGTTGATCCCATGTGCCAAGGCCAAACACACATCCCGTTTTTTCAGGGAAATTTCCACCCCTGAATGGCTTGTACCACACAGGGGAAGGGCAATGATGTTTCTTGCAGAGTTGGGCTTGGAGAGAGACCACATCCAAGCAACAAAGAGGTTTCCTGGGAGCAACTTCTAGTTCTCGTTATGGGTACTCTTAACTTATCCCTACAGAAATAAGTTTCATAAGGGCAAGTCACAAAATCCAGGGCTTGGCCTATTTTCTTGGGAGTCCCCAGTGGTCGATAGGGTGTATTAGCTAGGGTTCTCTAGAGAAACAGAATCAGCAGGAAATATCCATAGATACAAAATTTATAAAAATGTATCACATAACTGTGGGAAGGTAGAGTCCAAAATCTGTAGGGCAGGCTGTGAAGCTGATGATTCCAATGAAGGGTCTGGAAGAACTCCAAAGGAGAGGCTCACCGGCCGAAGCAGGAAGAGAAACTGTCTCTTCTGAATCCTCCTTAAAAGCCTTCCAGTGATTAGACTAAGCATCACTCATTGCAGAGAACACTCCCTTTGGCTGATTACAAATGCAATCAGCTGTGGATGTTGCTGACGTGATCATGATTTAATTCTATGAATTGTCTTCATAGCAACAGACAGGCCAGCATTTGCCCAACCAGATGAACGGGCACCACCACCTTGCCAAGTCGACACATGAACCTGACCATGACAGAGGGTAAATGGGATTTCCCAGATTGGAGAGTTTGATAGCTCCATCTATTTATATATATATATTTAAAACATATATATATTTTCCCCTTCAGGTCCTCCAGGGACTCTATCAATGCTTTTTAAGTAACAGCCCACTGTCGTCTGAGATGTATCCTGGTATTTATTAAGCTATAGAGAATTACAAGACCTCATTTCCATTCAGGACTCCAGGAGTTTGGGTTGTTTACATAGGCTATACAGAGAAGTTGTTTTAGTTTACATTTTACAGAAGATTTAGATTCTAGACATAATAAACCTCTCTGCCTTTGACCTCATACAGTAGCTGAAGATCTAGAATACATACACCTTTTAACCTGCATTTTAGTTTACCTTAGACCCAGCTCCAGAGTTGCTGTGTTTGAAACTCTAATTGAGTCCTGATTTCTTTTTCTGTTACTTCAACTGTTATTATATATATATAGCTATGCTAACTTTTGGATCTGCTGCACTCCAATTTGGGGACCTAGGCATCACAGAGCTACTCAAAGTTCCAAGGAAACACCAGCTGATACACATATAGCTCAATGTCCCAGAATCCAGAAATACCTCTACAACCTGAAACTAAATGTGACTGCTATAAGGGCTTACAATCTTGGCTCCAATTTTTCTTATAAGTATTTTCTGAAAGAGACCTTTGTATATTTGTTCTTTTGTTTATGGACTATTTTGCACAACACATTGTCCGCAAGGCTTAATCAGTTTGTTCTGTGCCCCTCAACGTCCCTCCTTTTTGTAGCCACACCAAATTCCATCATAGAAATGTGTCACTGTCCACTATGGTGCTTCTCAGTCATTGTATCCTTCGGCTCCCTCCACCTATTAGGCATCATGTCCAAATGTCCACAATAAACAGAACATGTCTTATAGCATCTTCATTTCATTGTACAATCAGCAGCACTCTCAATTTTAGACAGCTCTCATTGGTCCATAATGATAAAGAATTGGCCAACACAATGTCATCAACTATGGCATCTACTACCTGTTATCACTAGTCCCTCACCCTCCAGTTAGTTGCCCCTGGTAGTGCTGTGGTGCTGTTGATGTCTTCCTGTTAACTATGGGCCATATGTTTTTGTTTGTTTGTTTGATTTTACTATCGGTTGAGGACTGGTGGCCATGGCAGTATAATAGGAGGGGCTAAAACTGAAAATCTGAATAATTCTGCAGGAACAGGCAGCAATACACAGGTGACCAGACCTGCTGGAGAGTGAGGGCTGTGCTCTAGAAAGGAGAGAGCCTGAGAACAAGGTCCTCAAAATCTGTGCAGAGCCCTAAGTCACACATGTGAGGGGCACACTGCAAACAGTCTAGTCAAAAGTGGAAAACGAAAAGAGAACTGAACTGAGATTTTAAATAAATTGGCATCCAAATTGAAAAAAAAAATCTTTAGATGACCATAACAGAATCCATTCTCCACAAAATAACTTGCATATTGTGCAGAATGCAATGCAAAATTTCTCAATATAGAAAGCAGCAGGAAAATGTGACCCATTCTCAAGAGAAAAGACAATCAATGAAGGCTAACCCTAGATACCAGTGACATTGGACTTAGCAGACAAGGACTTTAGCACAACTATTATAACTATGCCCAAGAAGGTAAAGAAAAATATGGTCATAATAAAGGAAAACATAAGAAATCTCAACTGAGAAACCAAAACTATAAAAACAACCAAATGTAAAGTTTAGAACTGGAAAATAAAACAGCTAATATCAATACATATTACTGAATGGGCTTAACGACAGAATGCAGATGACAGAGGAAAGAATAAGTCAATGTGAAGATAGATTAAAAGAAATTCTCCAAACTGAAGGAGAAGCAATGTGTTAAAAAAATTTAGTAGAATCTCAGGTATCAAAAGAACAATATCAGAAGGCACAATTAAAGTATCTGGACGATAACTGAGAGGAAATGAGTCAGGGAAAAACTATTCGCCTAAAATGTTCACAGTTTGGCAAAAGATGAATTTATAGGTTCAAGAAGCTCAGAAAACCCCAAACAGGATAAAAATGAAGTAAACCATGCCTAGCCACATAGTAACCATATTGCTGAAAATCAAGGAAAAAAGGGAAAAATTTTTAAAGCAGCCTGAAGAAAAGTCATATTATATACAGGGGAACAATTTAAAAAATGACTACTGACTTTTATCAGAAATTATGGAGGCCAAAAAAGAGTGGAATGACATCTTTAAATAGCTGAAAGAGAAAAGCAAAACACCTGTCAACCCAGAATTCGATATCCAGAAAAAACATTCTTCAAAAATGAAGATAAAACAATGATATTTGTGGCTAAGATAAAACTAGAAGAATTTCCTGCCAAGGGACATGCGAAAGCAAGTTCTTCTGGTGGAAAGGAGTGATACAGGAGGAAAACTCAGAATAGCAGTGAAGAACATCAGAAAAGGCAAATACCAAATATCCAGGTAGATAAAAGACTGTTTTTCCTATTATTTAAAAAAATATATATCAATATCAATATTGAAAGAAATTCAATATTGATAATAATATCAATATTGAAAGAAAAAATAAAAGTGTCTTGTGAGTTAATGATGTATGAATAATAGAGCATGGAAAGGTACATGCCCTGCAGCAAAGCTTTACATTTTACATGAAGATGGTCTCCAAATAGATTGGGAAAAGTTAAGGTTATTGAGAAAGGTGGAATAATGTCCCCCCCCCCCAAAAAAAGATGTCCACATCCAAACCCCTGGAATTTCTGAATATGTTATGTTACATGGAAGAGGGGTATTAATGCAGCAAATGACATTAAGGTTGCTACTCAGCTGACCTTAAAATAAGGAGACTATCCTCAATTATCTGGGTGGGACTATTAGTCAAAAGGGTCCTCAAAAGTGGAAAATGGAGGCAGAAGAGGAGATCAGAGTGAAACAATGTGAGAAGGATACAGTCGGCAGTTGGAGCTTCCAAGGTGGAAAAAGGGATATACGCCAAGTAGCACAGGCAGCCTCCTAAATCTGCACGATGCAAGGCACTGGACACTCTCCTGGAGCCTCCCCAAGAGCACAGGACCTGAAGATGTCTCAATTTTATCCCAGTGAGACCCATGTCAGACCCTGATGTGCGGAATATTCACATAATGGGTTTGTGTTGAGTTAAGGCACTTTAAGATGATTTGTTACTGCAGGAATAGAAATAGTAAAGGTGTATGTTGTAATTCTTAAAATAACCACTAAAATATAGCACCAAAACTAGGCTATCTACCATGCATGCTGGAGTGGCATGAGGATGCCAGTTACTGTTCATTCCTGGTAGAAAAGGAGCTGAGTCTGGGCTCAGGAGGCTGAGTGAAGAGTCTCTCTTATTTTCATTTTGCTTTCTCCAAGAATTATTTTTCCTACATTAAAATTAGTGTTCTGAATTATTTAATGAAAACTGATATACAATGCTATTTTATTTTATTTTAGCATCAAACACATTGTACAAAAATCTTAGGGGTATAAATTTATACATTAAAATCAGAATAATTGGTATTTAGTAATTTACAAATAAATACTTACTCAATAATTCAGATAATGACAGATACATTAAGTATTGATGAAACAAATCCTTTTAATTTGTGATATTATTCAGGTTTTACTCAGGAGTGGATTTCTTTTTCCATTTTTCATCTGAACACATATTTCCCATTATTGCTAATGAGAGTTTTGCTTGGGTGCTGTGCCAGCTTGAAAGGATGATGTACCCTAGAAAAGTCATGTTTTCATCCTGATGCATCTTGTGGAAGCTGCCATTTCTTGTAATCCCTATTCAGTACTGTAGGTTGGAAACTCAATTAGTTTATCTCCACAGACATGTGATGCACTCAATTGTGGGTATTAAACTTTGATTAAAAGGACATGTAACTCCAGCCATTCCAGGTAGGTCTTGATTAGTTTACTGGAATTCTTTAAAAGAGGAAAGATTTGGAGAGAGACTCAGAAACCACAGAGCCCAGTCAACCAGAGACCTTAGGAGATAAAGAAAGAAAATGCCCCAGGGGAGCTGCATGAAACACTAAACCTGAAAAGAAAGCTAGCAGACATCTCCATGTTTGCCATATGCCTTTCCAGTTGAGAGAGAAACTCTGACCATCATCGGCCTTTCTTTTTTTGGCATGGACAGGCACCAGGAATCGAACCCTGGTCTCCAGTGTGGCAGGTGAGAATTCTGCCACTGAGCCACCATTGCCCACCCTATCAGTCTTTCTTGAATGAAGGTAACCTCTTGTTGGTTACCTTTTTCTGGACATTTTCACTGACTTGCTTTAATTGGGACATTTTCATGGTCTTAGAACTGTAAACCTGCACTTTAATAAATTCCCCCTTTTACAAGCCATTCATTTTCTTGTATATCACATTCCAGCAGCTAGCAAACCAGAATAGGTGCATTCTGAATATACTTAATTTTAAGCTCTTTAGAGGTACATATTTAATAAATGTGTACAGAAGCAGCCCAAGAAATTTATGCAATTCAACAATTGGTGGAGCCAAATCTTTAAACACACAGATGTGTCAATGATTTACAAAGCAAACACACGGGCTAGTGTAAAAAGCTTACTGCTCTGTGGCAGAATGTTTATTATGAGTTTCGTGGAAGAATTTGAAGAGGACGAGTAGGAGACATCTCCCCAAAGAATTGCTTCTCCCTAACCTCACAGACTAAACAGAAAGTTTTCTGAGAACCAGACTGTGACTAGTCTATTCTATTAAAGAAAGAGACTGCCTTCATTTGCAGCCCACATCTTTCCAGTTTTCACAAGTGCTTATAGATAAAAAAAAAAAAAAATCTTTCATGGCGAATGGACTGAAAAATAAAGCTCTCTAGTTTCTCAAAGGCCCCCCCCCTCGCCAGCCCTTAATAATGAATTTAAAGTTAGGAAATGGAGAACTTAACTCAGGTTGTTGCTGTCATTTTACTTTTTAACATTGTTTTTCACTTGTGTAGTAAGTCATTTCTTGAAATGTAAAGGACTGTTAATTAATAAAATGCCTCTGGGGGACGTTAAAAAAGTGATGGTCAAAACATATTTCAGTTTGACTGTTAAAATCTGGAGTTTTCAAAGAGGGAGTCTTGGGGTTTAGAGTCTACTATTCTTATTAGACTATGACAAAGGAGGAGATTCTCCCCATTGCTTTTGGCGTGATAGAACCTTCTAGAACGACTGGCCAACCAGAAAGGTGGACTTGGTTGGACATTGCAAACCCTGTAATTCTACCTTTGAAAATGGAACTAAACATTCAAAGATTGTTCAACTTTTAACTCTGCACCTATTTTTTTTTTCACATGGGCAGGCACCAGGAATCGAACCCTGGTCTCTGGCGTGGCGAGCGAGAACTCTGTCTGCTGAGCTGCTGTGGCCCGCCCTGCACATGAATTAACACTAAGTTATTCATGTTTAAATAACTTAGAAGAAAGACTTTCCCAATAAACCTTATTTGAATAATTTTAATTTCCTCACTTCATATTTTAATCTCTTACTTTAATAGCAATGCAACCTGTAGGCTGTTTTAATTCATGACTCTTCAGGCAGAAAGTCCTTTTCAAGAATGATTATCATATTAGCACTTATAGGGCTAGTGTGGTAGAAGATTGTGGCTTATCTTCTTTGAAACAACTTCAGAAGGGACATGTGGAGGTACATAAAACCTAATAATAAAACACACCATTGACTCAGTCCCTGCCACGTCCCATGTGGTTTAGATGTTATTTACCACCTTTCCAACAATCTTACAGGATACGTCCTATACTTTCCATTTTACAGGTGAATAATCTGAGACCCAGGAAGGTTAAGCATGTGTCTCTTATCCAAGAGTAACTGGCAAAGAAGTGGACTAGATACAGGTCAGCCTTGCTCTAATATTATCCTCCCTTCACACACCCACCTGGTAGTCAGTGGTTCGACATGCTGGAGTCTGAGAAATCGTGTATAAATAGGTTTATGACAGGCTTTTTCTACTAGTAATTTGCTAAGAGATTCTATCATTAGGAATGGAGGAAAAAGATCTAGCTAGGACAGAGTGAATATATAATCAAAAGGTTCATAAATGCTTTAAAGTTTTAACTTTATTAGAGCTATATCAAACACCACATTGCAAATATTGTCCACACAGACAAGAACTCCCATTCTTTCCAAAGAGTATATATGAAAAATTGTGGGCATAGCATTCAGATTTCAAAATCATTAATGTTTATCTACACATAGCAATGAATGAATTAATTTAAGACCAAGTGGCAATTACTTCTTCAGATTTTGTTTTTAATCATTCTAATGTTAATTAGCAGATGAGCACTTACTATGTAACAATTACTGCATGACAGGCAGAGCATAAAACTGAGTAAGAAGGTCCCTGTCCCCAAGAGAGGGTGCACTGAGGGGCTGGAAATGCAAATAAGTAAATATGAAACATCTGGGTCACAGACATGTGCAGAAGGAAATACAGCAGTACACGGGGGGAGGGGGACAGCTCCGAGGGGAGGGAGAGGAAGGGATTAAAATACTCAGTGGGCACTCTGGCACCTGAGCTGCTACTAAATGAGTTTTGTAAAAATGAATAGCAGTGAGGTCTCTCTCTCTCTCACGCAAACGCATGCGCACATACACAAGCATTCACACACACACAGATACAAAGAAAATATAAGGAAATACAATCCATAATATAGGGAGGACAGATATTTGAAAATACAGAAAGCATATAATGATAGATTTGAATACAGAAAAATGTAAAATGTATGCTATATGCAAAAAAGAAAAAAAGTATATCTATAAGTAAATAAGAAAAAAACTTAACAACCCAACAAAAAAATGGGCAGAGGATATGATCATAAAAAAATATCAAACTACAAATGGTTTAATGGATATATGAAACTATTACCAATTATGGTAATATTTGGATGAAAACAAATTAAAACAATGGAATAATAATTTTCCCTTCTTACATTGGTTAAAAAAGAAAAAAAGACATAATACTATTCTGAGTTGACAGGTATGAGGAGAAAGGACACTTTCATTGCTCTTGATATGGGTGTAAATAGCCTTTTTAATAGGAAAAATTAAATCTATCAAAACTGTATAAAACATGCATACTTTGACACAACTCATTTATTTTCTAGAAATCTATCCCACAAATAACTGGCTCATAAACGCAAAGATACTCTTTCAAGAAAGCTCACTGGAGCACTATTTTTCTAAGAAAACTTGGGAAAAAATTAAATGCCCATCAACCAATGATTAGTTAAATAAATAATGATGTATTCATGATTTATGAATTCCAGATATGACTCAAAAATGGTGAAAGAAACCTGCAAGTACATATATCTGAAAAGAATCTCTAAGACATGTTCAAAGAAAAATCTCACAAATAAATACACACAGCATCATGCCATTTACATAAACCTTACAATTTAAAATTGAGTGTGGGTACCCAAGGGTGAGTGTGTGGGTCTGAGTGTGTGCAGGTGTGTGTGCTTTGTGTGCACATGAGTGTGCTTTGTGACCATCTGGGAGGATTTCCACCAAATCACTGAGCCATAATTGCTATCTCCAAGGAACACATGGGGCATGGTAAAAGGAGGCTGTAATTTTTACCACTCTGTCCATCCAAACTACTTGAATTTTGTGCATTGAGCATATACTTAGGCATTTAATGTACGAGTCTAAAATATTAAAATATTTGTTATTCCATTATGAATATTTTCTACTGTGGTGCAAAGTGCTGGGGAAAAACAGTCACCATTTCTTAACGTCCAAATAAAACTTAGTTGACTCTTGAAGTAAGACTGAATAATAAAAAGAATGGGGTAGGATACTTTCAGGTTACAAAAGTAATGTGATATCAATTTTGGAAAGTAAAAGAGATGGAAGAAGAAAGGGAGGGAAAGCAAAATGTTAAAAAATGAAGCAACACTTGAAGATATTTCAAGGTTTCCTTTTTCCTTTTTTCTTTGCAGCAGCAAATCGATGTTTTAATAAACAAGGATACATTCTTAAAGGGAAAGAAGAAATGTAATTCGAACAGAGGCAGGTGATGTGGAGCCTCGTAACTTTGTATCTGAGCACCATGATGTCCTATGGACGGAGGTAACTGAGTGGCCTTGCCGGAATGGGGGTTAGAGATCAGTGGCCCCACAGGTAAAGCGCTATTGGATGAAGTTATGAGTCTCCACTCTTGATGTTATGTCCATTTTGGTGGGTGTCAATAGGACCTCTGGACATCGCTGGTGTTAGTTCAGGTGTGGCGAGCTGAGTCAGTGTCTCCATCCTACTATTGGAGCCTTATAGAGAGAAAGCCCCAGGGAGGGGTTGGGAAGCCAGAAGCGAAAGGAGAAGACACAAGCCATGTGCCAAGAGCGCCAAGGAACCCCGGGATGGCTGGCCAGTCCGAGGGCTACTGACGGGGAGAGAGCACGTTTTCGAATCACCAAGACCATGAGCCAATAAAGTCCTCTTTACGGCAAGCAAGCCAGTTGGTGGTATTTGCAATAGCAGGCTGGCAAAAGTAAGACAGGTGAGATGTAATCTAAGAGAGCTTTCTATTCCGCTTAAAATTAAGTATTGGTTTTACTGCCCATCCAACTTTATTGGATCAAACAGCAATTTCATTTTGATATCAGAGATCAGTTGTTATCTAAAGCACTAAAATGGAACAAGATTTTGTAATAATAAGAGCTTGAAGGATGTCTTTGTTAAGGCTAAAGATAAATCTCTACAGCTTAAAACAACTTAAAATTCCAGCTCTCGAAATATATTACATTTATTAAATATAAAAACTACATTTCTACAGCCAAACAAGGATGAACAGAGTGTTGGCTTTGCTGATGTGGCTTCAGGCTTTTGGTGAATGTATTCATGTGGATCACGACAGAATTAAATAAAAAAGCGACACTGTGATAATTAATCAAACTCTTTCTCTAAGGGCAAGGAGACTTTCTCCATCCAACTTGGAACACACGAAAGCAATTAGTGCACATTTAATTCCTTCAGGCTGCATTAGAGAATATTAATCTTATAATTGGGAAAATAACCGTAGCCCTTATTTTGTGAAATGATGTTTCCTAATTTAACTGGTTTTTCTGGGCCTCCCAACACTTTGCATTTTAACAAGTTTAACAAAAATATATGTTAATACTAAAACTAAAAGTGATAAAAGAAGCAAAAATTAGCCATGCGTTTCTGGGATGTCAAGAAATATCCTGGGGTGAAAGCTCTCTGGTCCGTCAGGCATGACCTTGGAGACGTTAGTGAATCCTTTGGAGATTCAGCGTCCACAGCTCTTAAAGAGGATGATGACTGCAATGGAGCCAGTGGCTGATAGGAGGATTGCAAACATTAAAATTTATAAAGGGCTTAAAGCGCCTGGCCTGGCTCATACTAAGCACCAAGCGGTTTTGCTGGCCTGTTGCTTGTTTTGATTGATCTTCACATCCGTTACCAGGATCCCCTGAGGGAGAAGTGGCCGAGTTGTTGGTGAAAGCATTGCAAAGACAGATGATAAGTCCAGATGTCCCAACAACTCTTTTTCCAGCTCTCTGGTAAGACCCACATTTCCACCCGAAGCTTTGCTTTTCAAATAAAGTTCATTTAAGAGTGTCAAGAACATAGGAAATACAATTTCTTCTTGAATGAATGCTTGGAAGACTGAATTGGTAAATGGCCTAATGAAAGGATAGCATTTGGAGGAGAGTTTAAAGGCAGAACAGGCTAAATTCAAGGGGTTGATCTATCTCCTAACAAGAAACCTTTTGAGGAAAGAATAAGAATGGCGAAGTTAGGGATGGTGAAGATACATTTCCTATACTTGCAATGAAACAAAGCATCCTGGCTTTCCTCTGGATTCCAACCTTGCCTTTTATTTTAAAAGTCCTCTCCTATTACATATAACTATATAATGTGCATGTAGCTGTATGTACATATGTGTATATATGCTCATATTGTCCATACACACACATATATATACATCTACGTATATAAGCATATATGTTAAAATCTGATGTGTTATACATTTGATCTCAAATAATTATGTGAACTCAAGTCTGTTGAAGCAAATTTGAAATGCGCAGTTGATTTTACAGACTGACTCACCCTTACCGCTATAACAGAAATGTGGCAATACATTAGAAAAGCTGATGACTATTTTTCTTGATCACTCAAAATGAGAAATGCATTCCCACTAGTTATCATAAATAATGGGCAGAGAATAAGTAATCTTCTGTTTCAGAACATACTTATAAAATTTTGGAAATCTGTTAGGACTTTGGAGGAAAATGGAATAAATGGAAGCTGTATTGAGATCAGTATTTCCACTTCATTTTTCTTTTGACGGCTCCCCCAAATAAGTAAAAAAGTAAAATTTACTAGCATAAATGTGAACATTCTCCATTCCACACTTTTTTAGCTTTTGAAAAGAATAAATTTTCAGTAATGAAAAGTGTTCTCATTGCATTATAAATAATAGCAAAGCCACACACGTATGTCTGCTGAGAGCGCTTAGGGGAAAATGGTCAGCCGACTCGGTGGGGTGGGGGTTGAGCAGGCGGGGGCGCAGGTGAGCGGGTGGGGGCACAGGTAAGCAGGTGGGGGTGGGGCGAGTGGATGGGAGCACAGGTGGGTGTGTGGGCGCAGGTGGGCGGGTGGGGGAGGGGCAGGCGAGTGGGCGCAGGTGAGCGCGTGGGGGTGGAGCGGGTGGGTGGACGCAGGTGAGTTGCTGGAGCAGAACCACCCGCCCCGGGGCTCCCTCTTTTGGGGCGCTAGGCTCACCCTGAGCCACCGCAGCTGCCACACATCCCTTGAAGGGCTCCGTTCACCAACCTCTGGGAGAGCGATTCAGGATTCGAGGGGACGTGGTAGGATGAAGCAGGTGGGTAGTCGACCCCCTGCCAGGACAAGACACACTCCGCAGCTTTATTAGGAGAAATTTTCTCAGAAACTAAAAGAAATCAGAGTTAGTGCTCGCTGCCAGCCTCAAGGGTAAGGTGTTTTCCTTAATTCTCTGATTTATTGATTGTTAAATAAATCTTAAAGATTAATTCCTGAATTTGTTAGTTGGATTTCAGGATTTTCCTCCTTAGAACAAGTTAATTTTTCAAGGTTTATTGATTTTGTTTTTCTCAAGAACTTCTATAACTTCCTCAAGTCTGTTCCCTTATGATTAATCATTGTATGTTTCTTTTCAGTTTTATCATCTTGAAAACAAGCAAAAACAATACCACTCATCCCATAAGATATCAGCAAGAATTAAGAGCTGCAGGCAAAGTTTAAACTAGTGTTTGCAAATATATACTATGAAATTTATGAAATAATGATTAGTACATCCTACCTATTGTTGACACTGCCTTCATAATACTATTAAAATAATGGGATTTTGGAGCACCCCAGGATCTTCCGTGCCTTCACCATTCAAGTGATGAAAATGACTACATAACATGGCAGAAGTAACATGCTAAAAATAAAATAAATTATCAATATCTCCAGATTAAAATTCTTGCAGATTTACCATTATTCTAATAAAAATTTTCCCACTTCTTGATGGAAAACTAAGTTAAAATTCTTTAGCAAAGCCTGAATCTGTTATTACCATAAAGAATGTTACATTGTATGCTAAATGTTTCTTCCAGCAACAACCCCCCCCAACTACCCCACCCCAAATGCCTCTGATGGGTTGGTTATTTGCTTATTATAGACAACTTACGGATAATTTCCCATTGTCTATTGCAAAAACAGTTCTAACCACTGCAATTGCAATACAGCCTTCAAGAAAATTCCGTGAAGAATTTCATGAAATATTTGAGCAAAAATAAACGTCATCAGTGTTCTCTGACCATCTAACTTGGTGATTTGGTTTAAAGCAAGTTATTAAATTGATATACTATGATAAAGTTTAAAAAAAAACTGCCACAATTTGTTTATTGGCAGCATTTCTCCTGTTTGCTTCCATGTTAATGATTTCCAATAAATTTAAATGCTTGGCTAAATTAACTAAAATGTCTACAGGCTTCTTATGAAGTCTATAGAAACAGTTCTATACTGTTTAGATTAATAATACTTCAATTTTCCAAAAGTTTTAAAAGTGTCATAACATATCAAATCTATTTGCACACACACATATGAGCAGATATGTTTCAACTATCCATAAGTTATCTGGTAGACAATCTTGATCCAGCTGGGGCCCAAGAAAGTGGGGGAAGAAAGGTCTCTGAGAGGTTATTATAAATGCCAAGTCTTCAGGAATTAATGCTTATGCATCATATTCATAAAACAGTCCCCAGGTCCTCAGTTCTTCCCTATTGTGGAGTAGTTACTATGTTTCTTAGTTCAACATTGGCTAGAAAAAGTAAATATAAAATGACAGCCACCCTGACTCCAGTAAGAACATATGGCTGGAAGCTTGATAGGCAAGAGAGAGACTTCAAAAAGATGGAAAGCACAGATTTCTAGAATCATTTCATATAGGCCAAAGTAGCTGGTAATATGCCTTGAAAAATGCTAACTTTACAACTAGACCACGGAGTATACTAACTGATGTTAATTCAATGCTCTGAGCTATTAAGAAAAGGTTCATTATATTCAGTATATTTTGTTTAGGAAGGGGGCAACACATAACATGTTAGATTTTCATCCAAAAGAATTTCCTGATGAGAAGCAAAATGCTGGCGTTTAAAATTCAGCTTCGTGGAATATTATTACCCCAACCTGTAGACCTCTTTGTTATTCACTGTTCGTGGTTAACAGGCTTGCCTACATACACACTCATCAGTGTTCTAAAATATCCCCCAAGGTCTTAAGATACTCGGTGCACAGTGCCCCTACAGAGCCCAGATCACTAGCCTTGTCTCCAGGGCCATGCTGCCTGTATGTCTTTGGATATTGATGACTTTTCCTTAGCAACAGTAGCAAAAATCAAAACTCTGCCCTCAGAGCCAATATCCCAGCCTGGGTAGCATCAACAGCCTTGAAGAATGAAAAAACTTGAGTCAAACTGGAATGGCCACAGGTGATGAAGCACATATGAAGAGCAAAAAATAAGACAGTTCCCTACAAGACATCTCAGTCACACTCTATAGCCACTACAGCTCCTAGCACCCAATCTTTTTTTAAATTTTAATTTATTTATTAATTAAAAAATTTAACAACCAATGAACTAAAACATTAACATGAGATCATTTCATTCTATATATATAATCAGTAATTCACAATATCATCACTTAGTTGCATATTCATCATTTTTTAGAACATCTGCATCAATTCAGAAAAAGAAATAAAAAGACAACAGAAAAAGAAAGAACGAAAACAGAAAAAAAAAGATTATGCATACCATACCCCTTACCCCTCGCTTTCATTGATCACTAGCATTTCAAACTAAATTTATTTTAACATTTGTTCCCCCTATTATTTATTTTTATTCCATATGTTCTACTCATCTGTTGACAAGGGAGATAAAAGGAGCATCAAACACAAGGTTTTCACAATCGCACAGTCACATTGTGAAAGCTATATCTTTATACAATCATCATCAAGAAACATGGCTACTGGAACACAGCTCTACATTTTCAGGCAGTTTCCTCCAGCCTCTCCACTACATCTTGAATAACAAGATGATATCTACTTGATGCATAAGAATAACCTCCAGGATAACCTCTCGACTCTGTTTGGAATCTCTTAGCCACTGACACTTTGTCTCATTTCACTCTTCCCCCTTTTGGTGGAGAAGGTTTTCTCATTCCCTTGATGTTGAGTCTCAGCTCATTCTAGGGTTTTTCTCAATCCCTTGGTGCTGAGTCCCAGCTCATTCTAGGATCTCTGTCCCACGTTGCCAGGAAGGTCCACACCCCTGGGAGTCATGTCCCATGTAGACAGGGGGCGGGTGGTGAGTTTGCTTGTTGTGTTGGCTGGAGAGAGAGGCCACATCTGAGCAACAAAAGAGGCTCTCTTGGGAGCTGGCGCCCAATCTTGAATCACATGGTCAATGCTGGGTCAGTAATAACATCTACAGCATCCTGTGCTTGGACAGACAGAAGTCTGTACAAGGGATAGAAGGGGGAATAAATCCATATAATCCAAAAAATTAAAAGAAGCATATGAAAAATTGTGATTTTTATATGCTTGCTTAAATATTATTTAACCAGTACCCTGTTCCCGTGCCCTCAAAGGGGCGATCTATTTTTTGTTTTGTCCCCCTCTCCCTACAACATTTACCAAAGGGCTATGCCTATAGGAGGCAGTCAACAAAAATAGTACTGAAAGATGTGTTATTTTTCCCTCCCAATGGTCAAGCTATTCCATGACATGGAATCCCGAAGAAGTACTACCATCAAAGCTCTATAAAAATGATTGGTTTACTTGATGAAAAATGACAACTATCCTATAAATACTCACCACACTCCTCTGCCTTTGGAAATTCTGAACATGGCAAAATGAAAACACTAACAGTTCTTAGCTTCAAGGAGGTCACAGCCTCATGAAAGAGAGAGACTTAGAAGAAGGAGATCCAACATAGCCAAAGAGGGGAAATTGGAAAGATTTCTGGACACTGAGTCTTAAAATCTTAAATAATGAGTAGGACCTGGCCAGAAGATATGGTGATATTTGAAGCTAGTAAGACAAGAAAATACCCAGAAATAAGACACAAATAACAGCATGGGAGAGAAGATACAAGCAATCTGGAATTGCTGAGCCTAGAATGGAAGGCAGGAAGAGATGGGCAAGAAGGCAGAAAGTCACGTTCTAGGGAAGTTATATTTTGTTAAGGGACTTGGATTTTAATCTGGAGGCTCTGCAATGTAAAGGATGTAACCTTGCCGATTAGGGTTTTAAAAAAAACACAGCAATATTTATTATATTTTAGTATACATTTAACATATTGCAATATTTAATAATTGTACTTATGACCACATCAGACAAGATGACACTTAGATACACATAAAGGAAGACAGACAATATAAATAATTTAAGATTTCTGATGGGGAGAGTGTTTTCATGTTAGATATGCTGGACTGGACCGTGAATTTGGAAGACTGGGGCTCTGTAACCAGGGACATGGGCGAGGCACACTCAAGAATCCCTCAAAGAAGGCTGGGAGAACAAAGCTGGAGGGGAGGAAAATGCTTTGGGAAGTATTTAGGAAATAAAATGGGAAAGACTGACAGTCCTTGGTGATGGACAAGCACGCCAAGGACCTGTGCTCCAGAACTTAGAGTCCTGAGACCCCAAGGCTTTATTGTTTATTAGATCACATGGCTTTGTGGGCCAAGGATTTGGCAGGGCTTGTTGGTGGGTTCTTCTGCTCCATGTGGCACCAACAGAAGTCCCTCAGCTCCTCAGAGCCCACGAGGGACCGCCCGCTGTGGGTGGGGGGTAGGACCCAGGACGACGACTCTTACATGACTGTGTCCTGGAGGCAAGGCCCTGGAGGCTGGACTCAGCTGGGTCAGCCAACAAGAGTGGCTGCCCGCTGCTTCTCCAGCACAGTGGTCTCAGGAGACCATGACTTAGCAGCGAGGGGCTCTTAGAAAGGCCTGGGGTAGGAGGCTGCAAGGCCGGGACTTGAGAGGTCCAGGGGGCCCCTTTGGCTCCCTTCTCTTGGGCCAGCACACAGCCAAGGCAGGCTCAGATCCAAGAGGAGGGAATTGGACTCTACCTCTGCATGGGCTGCCCGTTCTCGCCCCCACACCCAGCTGTTGGGGACCACAGGGACAAGACAATCAAGGATGACCTCTGCATTTCTGATATGTGCCACCCACTTCCACAGGGGCAGGAGAACAGAACAGACTTAAAGAGAAAGACGGTGGGCTCAAGTCTGGACAACTGGACTTTAGGAAAATAACGGAGACAATGGTTTGTAGTTCTGAAGCACTATTAACTATGAATGCACTTTATAAGACCCCCGTTCTTTAGGATTGCCAATGCCAGCCTTACGACCGGCTCTCTGAGTTTTTCTCCAATCTCAGCTCTCCCCCTTCTTCACCTTCAATCATTTCTTTAACACCAACTACATCCTAAACACTGGAACTGCAGGAAGGTTATGCCAGATAAGATGACCCTGTGAGGGGCGGGAAAAGACAATGATTAAACCTGTAAATAAATATCATTATTTTATCTTGATAAATGCTACAAAGATGCTAACATTGTGAAATAAAAGGGAAGTCTGGCGATAAAGGGGTGGGGGGTGGAAGTACTAACTAGTCCTCAATGAGGAGGTAACATTTACAAGCCTGGGCTGCAGTACAAGGAGGTGTTCAGAGGCCAGGCAGAGGGGAAAGCAGGCAGGGGCCTGAGCTAGGAAGGGGACAGAGGGAAGGACAGTGCAGCTACCCTCCGGGTGTGTGAACATGCATGTCAGAAATGCAGAGTCATCCTTGATTGTCTTGTCCCTGTGGCCCCAACAGCTGGGTGGGGGGCGAGAACAGGCAGCCCATGCAGAAGTAGAGTCTGGTTCCCCCCACTTGGAGCTGAGCCTGCTTGGCTGTGGGCTTGTCCGAGAGAAGGGAGCCAAAGGGCCGCTCTGGAGCTCTCAAGGCCAGGCCACCGCCTGGCAGCCCCCCACCCAAGGTGTTGTTTCCCAGAGTCTCCTGTGCCTGGGTGGTTCCTAGACGGCTGTGCTGGCATCTTTTTCTCCCCCAGTGACCTGGTGGCTACTGGACGGCAGGGACCTTGTGCTTTGTTTCCACATCAGCGGTATCTGGCCAACAGAAAAGACTCTCTGGAGCCGGTGAGTGAATGAATGAATGAATTCAAGGAAGGAAGGAAGGGGAGGGAGAGAAGACAAAGAAGAGGGTAACCTTTTAAATGTGAGCAGTCTGGTTGCAGTGGTTTTCTGATTGCACTGTCAGCATTTTCTGTGTAAGCATGGATGAACACACACCCATTATGGACTCTAACTTATTATCTGGGAAAGAGTAAACTTCAAGGTTCTAGGAAACTTCTGGAAAATATTCAAACTTGGCCTGAGGCTTGCTATGTTCTCATTTTGGTGCTCAGGGTCTTTGGCAAAGAATAAGCAGGTCAGCGCACATGTGTGTGTATGTGTGTGTGTGTGTGTGTGTGTGTGTGTGTGTGTGTGTGTGTATGCATGAGGCTGCACTGGGAGGGGAGGCCCTTAGGCCAGAGTCCACACACCCTCACTATCTTTCTCCTGAGCTCATTCCGAAAGGGAGCTGATGCCAAGAGAGATTTTCTGCCTCACCCAGTGGTTAAGTGGTGAGTCCAGGAAGGGAGGGAAGAGGTCTTAAGGCTGCCTGGGGAAAATCACGGTGTTTAAAGATTGTCATGGAGAAAAGTAATTGCATCTATGATTTAAAGCGGACGCAGTGGCAGAGCTGTGAAGAAAAAGGAAAAGCCGGGTGTGTTTACAGACTGGTAGGACACTGACAGCAGGGGAGGTGCGGGGTGGGGGGGCCTGAGCTGAATTCAAGGCACAGAGAGAACGAAGGAGGCATGCGAGCCTTCTGCTCATGTTTTCTGTGACTCCAGAGGGACTGGCACTGAGTTCTCCTGAAAGCTGAAGGAAAAAAGGGAATAGAGCACTGTGCAAAGACTAACAAGAATGCTGCATTTCTGGTCTCCTCTTCTTTATCACCTGGAAGCAATCTGTGAGCACACACACCTGGAGGCAATCTGTGAGCATGCACACCTGGAGGCAATCTGTGAGCACGCACACCTGGAGGCAATCTGGGAGCACACAGGTGCAGCCTCAGAATCAGGGGTCACGGAAGTATAACACCAAGCCTGTGAACCCTAAAGAATGTTATCTTACCTTTCCATTTCTAAGAGTTCAAATATAAAATAATTAACCTCGTTTTACTTTCCCATCTGTAGAAATAAATACTTACAATGGTTAGCTTACAAACAGGAGCTTATTGGCTCAAGGTTTTAGAGGCTGGAAGGCTGGCTTCTTCCTGGGGTGGTTATCTCCTGGCTGGCTGGCAATCCTTGGGCTTCCCTGGCTTTCCATCATGTAGCAGTGTTTTCTCCTTTCTCTTTTGGGTTCCACTGACTTCCAGCCACTGGCTGCTCCTGTGGCTGCCCCCTCTGTGGCCTTCCTTGTAAGACTACCAGTAATAGGATGGAAACCCTCCTGTGGGACACATCTTAACTGAAGGAGCCTCATCTAATAAGGTCCTGTCAACCTGGATCCATACCCACAGGAATAAAGTAAGATTAAAGGGCTGGCCACGGTGGCTAAGCAGGCAGAGTTCTCGCCTGCCATGCTGGAGACCCGAGTTCGATTCCCAGTGCCTGCCCATGCAAAAAAATAATAATAATAATAATTAAGAACCTGTTTTTCTGAGGTATATAACAGTGAGCCATCAATATATGAGAGAAATCTGATGCACGGTTCATATATGAATATGTGTCATATGAATAAAGGAAAATGAGGGTGAAGATAAGTTAAAAAGTTCCCTCTCTTATGCATAATTTATATGGAAACTCGAGGAAGAATTTATATCTCTAAACCACCAAAAGTTCCTTGGGTCCTATAAAGGTTCTGTTTCACATATTTTCAAAGGCAACTTATTGAGTTTTTGTATTTTTACAAGAAGCATGTGGGTTAGGGCAGGGTGTGAAGGCTACACTTTCAAAAATGGGTAATTCTTATGTTCAGTGATGAGTGATAGAGACACTATCGGTCACTAAATCATCAACCAAGCCAAACAGTGCGCAAAGGAAAGCAATGGCTCTTCACCACTGATAATTGATTGCAACGGATAATGGGGAATGGTGGATCTCTTCTCTGGCTCCCGACTGTCAATCAAAACCAGCTCAGAATGAGGAGTTCCACGCAGAAAAGCAATTCATTTAAAGACAAAGAGAAATCTGATGCACGGTGGGATTTTTCAAAGATATTATTAAGCTAATGTTTTTAGTTAATGTTTGTGACAAAGACTTGCTTTCTCTGAGGATATACACATTTTTGCTGGGTGAGTAGAAGAGTACAGCTCTTTAAAATAAAGGCAATTCCATTTTGTATTTATTTAGCTTTTATTTGCATTTATTTACATGTCTTTCTTTAAAGAAGTATCAAAAGTGATGTTTTATATCTAATTTGAAGTTAAGACATACTATTTTTACATTTTATGAGATATAAATGCATTACTTTATAATCACTGCCGTTTAAAAGCATGCATTTATGTTTCTGACATAAAATTTCATTTTGAACGGTGGGAAAAAAAACCAACCACTTTATTGTTTAGGAGCTATGACTTCGGGGAAGGCAGTTACGTGTCATTTAAATAGCTACAAAGACACTTATGGGAATCGGGTTCTAAGCTCTAAGAACCCAGTGTTCAAGTAAACGTCCAATGACCTGCGTGTTCTGTGAGCCAGGGTGACAAGTTCTGAGCAGGCATTTGTTCCATCCTCTGTGAAGTGGCAGGCCTGGCGTGTTTGAGTCCCGAGATGGGGTGGGCTGGGCACGAGGCAGGTCTCTGCTCTGCTCCACCCTGGTCCTGCAGAAGTCCTGACCCTCCTGCAGCCACCACGACCACTCACAATGCTCCTTGGGGTCTCGTGTACCGAAACCCAGCCGCACGTCCTGATTTTATGAATGCTGCGGTGCCATCAGTTCCTGGTTCTGAGGTCTACGGTCGAGCTCAAAGGGCACACACAATTCACACCTACAATTTATAAATGCATGCAAATAATGCAGGTCAGCAGGACACATCACCGAGACATGTGCAGGCACAATGGAAGTTGCTTCCGAAAATCTCTAATGGGACGTCAGAGTAGGGACAACCTTAGGGGCTGGGGGAAAAACCCACACAGCATATTTTTTGGCCAAAAGGTATGTTTTAATATAAGTGATTCCAAATGCTGATTATGCCAAAAAGCTGTTAGGAGGGAAATCGCAAGTATTAAATATAACATGATGCTGCCATCCCTTTCCTTGGCCTGTGGCGCAGGGTACTGGAGGGGTCTTCAGCCTTTTCCTGCACGGCCTTAGCCTTTTCATTGGGTGGCCATGAAGAGATAAACCAAAAATGCTAACAACAACCATGACGGATGATAATGGAGGCAGCTCCTCCATGAGCAAATACTCCGGAAGTATGCTGCACACGGTGCTTCGTCTTTGTAACCATCCATGGGTGGACAATACATTCCTGTGGTAGAAATGAGGAAACAGAACCTCAAAGGATACTTCATCCAAATCCACATAGACGGTAAGGGGCAGACATCAGAATTATATCCAGTTCATAGAATCTGAATGTTTAACGCAACATTTTGTTTCAACTGTCTGATGAGTTACTTGGTAGCCACAGAAAGCCATTTTTGCCATTAGATACTATATACTTTATATGATCAGAAAACTTCCTAAAAGAGGGCATGGCCAAGACAACGTGTAGCAGAGATAAGAGCTTTTACTTCTCTAATGCACTCGGTTATTTTTCACCAGACGGGGTGACGGGAAATATAGTAACACATGAGCCTTTTCCTTCTATCTGCCTATGAGGATCAATCAATCATTCCCTGCCAGACCTTCGTTCCATGACTTCATGTTTACTCCTTTGCAAGTAGGATTTTAGTTCCCTAACGGGCTCTCAGTCTTCTTTTGAAGATAAGCATATGGAAGTTCTGAGAGTCCTGTGATGCTAGCAGATATCCCTCTGACTCTACACGGCACAGAACAAGAAGGAAGTGGCAGGGCAGGCACCTTTGCCACAAATTCTGCATCTGCAAAAATCACAGCAGGGAGCAAGAGGCAAGTTCCTTACTTGGGAAGTAGGGGTACCCTCAGAAGTGCCTTGCCTCCACCTAACACACAAGGTGGTGGTCGTGGTCAGAGGGGGAGTCGGTCCAAGGGACTTGGGGGCTTGTTCTGTTCCCCGAGCCTCCTCTAACTCTGGTCCATTTTGACAAGTAACATTGGAGTTGGGATGCTAGCTTCCAGCCCCGGCCAACGGAGCTCCTGTGCTCTCTTTGCAGAACTATTGCTTGAAGCAAAAAATAAAAAAAAAAGTAGAAGGGGATGAAGGAGAAATAAAAGGAGACTCTGCGCTCTTTGGAGAAGTCAAGTACTTCAGCACAGTGTGAAAAGTCAGTGAGTGTTGAAATACATGGTGTGACGGGTAGGTTCTGATGTCAACGTGGCCAAGTGATGGAGCCCAGTTGTCTGGTCAGGCAAGCTCTAGCCTGACCATTGCTGCAAGGATATTTCGTGGCTGGCTGACAGACCAGAAGGCTGGTGTATTAAATCATCAGTCAGTTAACTGCAGCTGTGGCTGATGACATCTGTGATCAACTAAGGCATCTCTCCCACATGGAGATCCTCCAACCCACTGGAAGCTTATAAGGAAGAAGACAGATTCCTTCACTGCATCTTCAGCCAGAGCCTCTCCTGTGGGTTCATCCACACCCCTCCTCAGAGCCACCAGCTTCACACCCTGCCCTGTAGACTTTGGACTCTTCCATTCCCGCGGTTGCACGAGACACCTTTATAAAGCTCGTATTTACAGATCTCTCCTGCTGGTTCTGCTCCTCTAGAGAACCTTAACACACAAGGCTGAACTACAAATAAGCTGAGTAATGAAATAAAGCAAAGCGCTCCACCGAATGGAGCCAGGAGCCCTCAGTTGACTGGCATTGACCCGGGTGACAGGCAGAGGAGATGGGGCAACACACAGGCAGAGAAATTCTCACAGCTGAGGGCTGGGTTTGCCTCCCAGCCCAACAGTAAGCCTGTAACACGACAAATCACTTAACTAGTCTCCAACCAGATTCCTCACCAGAAAATACAGTTAACAGTCGCTCATGCTTCCTGGGTTTGTTTGGAGGGTCACGTATATGAAACCATATTAACAACATGACCCAGCCCCTACGCATTTTGATGCCCTGAATTGCTAGCTTCCAGTTAGTGCCCCTTCTCCCTGCCCTGGGTCAACACGATTACATTATTACTCCAGAGACAAACATTTTTTTTTCCATGCCTGCTGGTTAGAAAAAAATCCAAAGTAGAAATGTAAAAGTGTCTATTCCATATCTATTTTGCAGGCCGTCCTGTTTGGATGATGCCAGATGAGAACCTGAGCTCACCTGCACCCAAATCCTGCCCATGTGAATTGCTGACTCTCAGCATCTGCAGGAAAGCATTAGGCGATTAAACCGAGCACCGAAACTTAACCTCATTGGACAAAGAAACCTGCAGGGAATCTTCTAGAACTAAGAGATTCTGCAGCTCCATTCAGCTGCCTTCATCACTGAGTACCTGTGCTAGTCAGGTGCCCCGCAGTAGCAGGTAGAAAGAAATACTCTCCTGACACGAGAGGAGGGAAATAATAATGCAATACAGTACAACATGTGTGCAATTAAAGCAGAGTGCAGGTGGAGGGGAGCTTCACAGCAGGTTTCTGGGGGTGGGGACAGACCCGGCATAGGCTTTAAAGAGTGAACATTAATGAAGATGAATTCCAAAGTATGAGACATAGCTCAAAGACAACCCAACATTGTTTAGATGAAAACCAGGGAAACTTGTAGTAGAAAGATATAAAGCAAGACAGTTAGGCTAAAGTAGAGTTTTATTTCAGATGCACAATCTTGCTAGAAAAATCTTGAGTCAATTAATTCAAAGTCAATCATTTCTGAAAAACTTAGGAATATATTTCATAAAACAGGGTCTATGATTTCAAAGAATATAAATGGGAATAAAATCATACTGATTTTATGTTATCAGCCTTCCAGTGTTGATTTGCTTGTGGGAAATATGCTTTTTGCAGGCGAATGAAAGATACTCCAGAACAGCTTGGTGAGAATGTGGTTTTAATGTTTTTCTCCATTGTAAGCTCCAGAGATGAAAGGAGAAAATGCACATGCAGTGTCATTAAAGAAATGTATCGCTTTAAGGTTTCACTAGTTTTTAGATTTGACTACTTCTTTTTTGTTGTTGCATGTTATGTACTTTTAGTCACCCTTCTTCCTGTTGAATAATTAAGTTCTATCACCTTCCAATCCCACACCTTCATATGAGAAAAAAGTACAAGAAACTTAAAAGAAGAGTTGGAAAATAGCAAATGTTTTCCTTTTCTTTGCTTCTAACATACCTCACTAGGGACTCAATTTGTGAGTTTTTGTTCGGTGGGTTTTGAAGTTGAGCTCACTTTGTATATTCTTGAAATGCAATAAAGAACCTAAGCAAAGAAAAAAATACAGTTCGGTGGGGATGATCATCTTAGCACTTCAGACAGACAGAGAGAGATGCACACACACAAGGTTTCACCATGTCACCTAATAGACAATAAGTGCTCCAAGGACAGCGGCTGCATGTCACCACGGCGTCCCCAGTGCACCGTGCATTGCCTGGAGCGTTGTAGTGGTGTGAAGCTGGAATACATACCCCAGAAAAAGATGTTCTTAAATCCAATCCGTTCCTGTGGGTGTGAACCCATTTTAAATAGGCCACTTCAGTTACGGTGTGGCCCAGCCCAATGAGAATAGCTCTTCATCCTCTTACTGGAGTCCTTTAGAAGTGGAGTGAAATTCAGGCAGAGAGAGGGAGAGAGAGAGAGAGAGAGAGAGAAAGCTCCAGAAGCAAAAAGCTGAAATCAGCTAAACCCAAAAGAAAGAACCGAGCAGAGACGGCCATGCGTACTGCCGTGTGACAGAGGAGCCAGGACCAAGGACCACCGGCAGTCAGCCCCAGAACGGTGCTGTCTTTGGGGAGAAAGCATCGCCTTGATCATATCTTGATTTGGGCATTTTCCTGGCCTCAAAATCATGAGCAAATAAATTCCCGTTGTTTCAACCAAACCATTTCATGGTATTTGCTTTGAGCAGCTTAGGCAACAAAAACTAATGTTTGCCTGTGATATATAGTTATGTCTGAGTCAATGAAAGAGTTAGAAAAAGTGAATGGGTAATGAAAGGAATAAATGAATAAAATGTATAAGAACAAGTTTCAGGCAAAATATAAATGGATACTAATGTGCAAGAAAACCATATTGACATTTTTGTTTTGGACAGCTCTTTGACAAGAATTTAGCACATTCAGTTGATTAACTATCACATATAGCATTTGGTTATGAGGGTTTGGTGAAGGGACTTATACGTATTATTCTCCTGTGACTTCACAAAAATCACCATGGCCAAAGATACAAAGCCCTTGATGTCACCTTCAAAATCAATGTGGGCAAAACACGATGCTGAGTTGATTCACTGATTGTAGAGAGAGCAAAAGTGCAAAAGGTGACACAGCAGACTGCTAATGTGTTCTTTCTTTCATTTTATAAGTTGAATATCCTAGGAATTTCCTTCCACTCCCCAGTGATAGGCTATTATCAACACTGAACAAGTAGATCACAAGATAAGGCCTCTGTAATCATCCCGTCAATCCCTCTAACTCAACCCCCAAAGAAAACGGAATAAAGAACAGTATAATACGGTAAACAGTGTAATACAGTAGTTAATAATAAGTCTTCCAGAAGGTGCCTCAATATCTTGGCTCATTTTTCCAACTCTAATGTATACATTGTCTTTTCATTTTCATACTTAACAATTTCAAAGTTTTTCGTCATGTGAAGTTTTTCATCAATTTATTTTATAATTGTATATCAAAATTATTCTGGTCCCTTTTAAGAATTAGGATCCTAAACCCAAGACCCCTGTTGCGATGAGGGAATGCACACAAACGAAGCTATTCCCTTGGTTGTTAGGGGGAAAGTTTGTTTCAACCCGTTTCAGGCTCCCATGACAACTGAATTAAATCAAGTAGTCAAAGAAGTACAAGAAAAGCTTGAGAGGAAAAAATCCAGGTATCTTGAACCTTAAAACAGCAAATGGCAATAGACAAAACATCCAGGACTAATGTGAAATAATCAAGGCCAGCAGCAAAAGAAACCAATTACATTTTTTTTTAAATTCAGAAGTCTCTTTTTCTCCTTCTTTTTTCCTTTAACATTACATGGTTTTGATAGCTATTGTAGAATAGCTATCTACCATCATTTAGGAGTGGATGGGGAACCAACACTTTCTGGAGACAAAAGTCACCAAATTCATCCCAACACACTGACAGAAGCACACAACACGTGGCCATGCTGAGTTACAAGTGTAATTCACCTCATTTTTCTTTACTTAATACTTAAAATCCATGGAAATGCCATGAGACATTTAGTACTCCCCTGCCATTAACTTCAACTTCTTATTCTGGCAAATCAAGAAACAAAGCAAGACATGAGAGAAATCTTAGTACTGTCAACTCTTGTTGGATTAAAGGCTTCTCCTTTATCAATCATTTCTAACAATGCATTTCATTAAAACAATACCCTACAATTTACTGAGCCTATACACACATCCACTCATTCTATCCGACTATAAATCTGTGTTGAAACATTTACACACACCTATACTATATATTATTAAATACAGTATCCATATAGACTACATATTATAAATATTAAGCCCATTAGGCAGATGAGAAAGCCAAAGCTCAAAGATACCTACATGACTTTCTAAAATTACAAGTCAGAAATGGCAGAGCCACAAACCCTCAGCTTTAAAATTCTAAACTCCAGACTTTTTTCCCCATTATACTACAGAGAATATGTACATCCTAACACATAGACCAAGAATCAACTATTAAAGTGGTTACTACCACTTTTCAACGCTACTCCTCATTATTGATTCGGCAAACAATACAGGTGGTCCACATACAGTTACACAGAAAATGCTCTAAACTCAAAACCAATTCAATGTCATTCACGTACGGGTACATGGAAAAAGTGCTAAACCCAAAACGAATTTAACATCACCCACTCGCGGGTACACAGAAAAGGCGCCGAGCACGGGTCACGAGCGCGAGTTTGCACGCGGCGACGCCACGCCGGCGCACTCACCTCCTTCTGGCGGTACTTGATGGCCAGCTTCAGCCTGGCCAGGTCGCTGCCGCTCTGCTCCTCCAGCAGGCTGCTGTCGTCGCGGTAGTTGAGCACGATCTCCAGCTCCCGGGAGCTCCGGGTCTGGTCCAGCAGGTCCTTGGCGAACTGCTTGCACTGGCGCGACAGCTCCTCGTATTCGGCCTTGAACTCGTTCTCCACCTTGCTGAGCTCCTGCAGCTCCCAGCTGAGCTGGAAGGCCGTGAGGAAGGGGTCCTCGCTGGACAGCGCGATCAGCGAGGGGCTGGCCAGCGCCTTGTAGATGTTGAGCCTGGAGCGCGAGTGCCGCAGGCTGTCCACGTCCGAGCTGGACACGCACTCCACGCAGCTGCAGCGCACCTCGTGGGGCCGCGGCACCGACACGCCCTTCTGCACCAGCAGCTTGATGATCTCGTAGTTGTTGGTGTGCGCCGCCAGAATGATGGGCGTGATGTCCGGCGTGAACTCCGAGAACTGCTTGTCCAGGAGGATGGGGGGCACCTGGAACAGAGAAGGGCAGAGGCGGTGAGGGTCGCGCTCAGGTCTGCGAGGCCCAGAGCGAACAGGGGATGAGGCTCAGCAGTCTCGTCAGGCTTTTGCAGGAGACTTGTGGCCTTTCTTTTTTCTTTTTCGCCAAGAAACAAGAACCAATGAGAGGAAAAGGAATTTTTCCAATCTAATGACACATTATGCTTTCTTTAATCAGAATTATGACATTCTATTAAATGTTAAAATGCATGGCTCTGCAAACTCCTTACTTGATGAAAAGCCTTTCTGAACCCCAATATGTTTTCTGACGGATATCTGCTTTTCTTTCCCAGAGATGCTGGCACCCTAAATAATCAAGAAATACACTGAAAAATGGTTGATGACTTCTTTCAAACTCAAACTCTTCCTCTGTAATAGAAATCTTTCTGATCCCCGAATCAGTTGGTTTTTGTTTTGTTTCTTTCCCCCCGCTTCATCTTTCGAAATCCCTCATGTCAAGCGTAGTGATAAAAGTCAACCCCAGAACAAAGTGGGCTACCCTCGTGCTTTCCGTTTTCAGCTGTCCCCTGCTGGTGAATCCGGCAGAAGACAAGAGGTGTCCTCCACTGACATCGTGGCTCTCTTAGAGCTAAACGAGCAACATCACCTTGGATCAGGCTGCCAGTGAATTTATGCACAATTTCTAGGGAGGGTGATGGCAGAAATTATCATAGACGGTATTTATTGAGCACCTGCTGCATGCTTAGCCCTCCACTTCAGTATTCACCTTTTCCAGAGGCAGCTACTCAGCCGATCCTGGGAGCGCTGCCCTGCACCACATCGCTTTCCCATCTTTGGTTTGACATTTCTAACTGTTGGCAAGAGCCACAGGCAATCTACGAAAAATACACACTAACGTGGATAAGCTAAACAGACATGGTAGAAAAATGACGACACACGTCACATTAAGATATGCTGGTGAAGTCCCAAGGAACCCACAAAAGCATGAAAAGGAAAACAACCACGTAGAGAAAAACAGTACTCACGTGAAACTTCAATTGCACTAATTTGTATCTAAATAATTACATGTATATGCTTTAAATTCATCAGAACCATTTAGAACATCCCACTGTTTCATAAAAAAAAAACACTACATAGAGATTAACAGGATGGAATCATTTTTAAGTCACTTTTAAACAAATCATTCTGATGAGGTTTAATGCTCAGTAAATTATATGTATTTTAATTTTTAGATAGAACATTATGTTTGAAGATAGTTATTTGAGCTTTATAGAATCCAAATATAAGAAGAATAATTTATTGGTTAATAAATAACTTTTTAAATTGTGCTGTTTACATTCTTTTACAGCTCTCTCTCACTCTAAAAAGTGTCCCAAATTCAACAATAGACCTTTGTGTTCTCCTTATCCATGAATTGCCTGGTACACAGCTAGTTCTCATCGTGAGACAGTGGGAGCCGCCTGCCTTAGGTACACTTCCCTCAGGTCCCTGCCAGGCTGGCAGAAATCGCACAGCAGGCTGCAGTTCCTCTCCATTTCATCACACCAGGGAGATTAAACGCCCTTTCCCTGAGCAGTTGCCCCTTATTGACTACCGACTCTGTGCCTGAACAAGTTATTTCATGAGGTTTGTAAACTGGGGGCTTTCTAATTCTGTCATCACTTCTCCATTTATTCATCGTATCCCTCTGTATCTGAAGTACACCCCCTGCTGCTTTTTATTATTGAGCATGACTACGGACCCTTGAATTCTTCTTCTTTTATCTTATTCAGTATGTTGTGATTATTGTCAGGATTTTAAACTTCTCATTCATTGGTGTCTAACACACAGGTATTAATATGTGCTGGATAACGTCTTAAACGTGAGCAGCCCTGTGAAAGAGCAGCCAGGTAAAACAACAGTGCTGGAAGCCCTCCAGAGAGAGTGCCCTTCCCATAAGGAACCACAAAACTGCACTCGCCAACACTTACTTTCACACACTTTTTACACTTTATATAAATGGACTCATAGCGTCTGTGCCCTTTCATGCGTGGCTTCTGGTTCAACAGTTCTTTGAAATAATTCATGCTGTCAGTAGCACTAGTTTTTGTTACTTAAATAATATGTTGAAGCACTATTTTTTGTTATTTTAATACTGCAACATAGTTTTTTTTTGGTATGCTGAATGGTGGGGTCACATTTCACTGTATTTCCATGTGAGTATCCTGTTATTGCAGCACCATTTGCTGAATTTTTGTTTTGTTTGTTTGCTTGTTTTTGCTCATTTGTTTATTTTCTGGGAAGTGCATGGACCGGGAATTGAACCCGGGTCTCCCGCATGGCAGGTGAGAAGTCTACCACTGAACTACCGTTGCACCCCCTACTGCACAGTATTTTAACTTGTGAATGCAGCACAATTTGTCATTTTAATTGTTGACAACTGTGTGGTTTTGTTCCAGGTTGCTGAGAAGATCACTCCTACGTACATTCCTGTAAGGCCTGTTGAGCTTATAGCAAGAATTTTGGGATCAAACCGTTTTCTTAAGCAGTTGCACCTATTTTCATGCCCACAGCAAAGCAACTATATTTGATGCTGCCAACTTGATGCTTTATCTGTATCTATCTGTGTGCCTTTCTATCTATCTATTCTGTCTCTCCATGCATTCAGCATGTTTAGAAATTATTGTGAATCATGCTTTATTATTTTTGTCAGGTATGGGTGCTGAGTTTTGTCTAGAGCCTTTCCTGCTTCTATGATGGTACTCATATAATTATTCACCCTAGTTCTAAAAGTATGGCAAATTATATTAATGTCAAATTATAATTATCCTGGCTTCCCTGAAATAAATCACACATGGGCAACCATGTCATATTTTTAATGTGGCTAATTTTTTTATTTGGATTTTTTTAGGTCAATTCCATAAATGAGATTGCTTTGTAATCTTCAGTGGGCTGTGTTTATCAAGTTTAGGTGCCACTGTTATACTTGCTTCATTAAAAGAATATGGACACACTCCTGCTGTGAACGACAAAACCACGTACCCTTCGACTGTTCTTTAAGAAAGGACTTGCTGCCAGCTGCAGAGAATGTGGTTAGCTAGCCACCACCAGCTGTTAACTCCTTCTGGCTCTGCCTCAGTTTTTGAGTCCAGGGCGCCTTATTTTGACTCATGCAGCCCCAGGACAATCACAGAGACAAGCAGGGTGGGACAAGGGTCCAGCGATTTCTATCCAACATGGGCGTGCCGGTTTGAAATTGTTGCATACCCCAGAAAAGCCATACTCTTTAACCCTCATTCAATATTTCTGGGTGGGAGCTTTTTGACTGTTCCCATGGAGAGGTGACCCAACCAATTGTGGATGGTAACTTTTGATTAGATGGTTTCCATGGAAATATGTCTCCACCCATTCAAGGTGAGGTTGCTTATTGGAGCCCTTTAAGACAGAACCATTTTGGAAAGAACCAACAGAGCCTACACAGCCAGAGATCTTTGGAGATGCAGAAGGAAAACATCCCCAGGGAAGTCTTATGCAATGAGGAGAGAAAGCCAGCAGACATCACTATGTGCCTTCCCAGCTGAGAGAGAAAACCCAAACTTCATCAGCCCTTCCTTTGGAGTTAAGGTATCTCTCTTTCTGGATTCCTTAGTTTGGACATTTCTATGGTGTTAAGGCTATAAACTTGCAACTTAATACATTCTCCTTTTAAAAGGTGTTCCATTTCTGGTATATTGCATCTGGCAGCTTTAACAAACTAAAACAGTGGGCTCTAGTAGACAAGTTTTCTCAGGCGCTCCCTTCTACACTGGCAATGACTTTCGTCAGGCCTGCATCACACCATCACCCCTCCCCTTTTAATCCTGCTCCTTCCTTCTTACTTTCAAAGATGTTATACCTGACACATCTTCTGTAATCATCGCATACTCTTGGAGAACCCAATCTGTGATCCCTCCATTTTTAGTAACCTGGAGAAAATCTAAGTAGCAGTGGAATTATTTGGTCATTGAGAGTTTAGAATTCCCTTGGAAATGCATCTGGACCTCACATTCTGTTGTGGGATGGTGTGATGGACTGTGTGTCCAGTGTAAACAGGTTTGTTGTCTTGGTCCACATCCATTGGGTGTGGACCTGCTGCACACAGGAACTCTTCACAACACTGCTTCCACTGCACACAGGAGCTCCTCACAACGCTGCTTCCACTGCACACAGGAACTCTTCACAACACTGCTTCCACTGCACACAGGAGCTCCTCACAACGCTGCTTCCACTGCACACAGGAACTCTTCACAACACTGCTTCCACTGCACACAGGACCCTTCACAACGCTGCTTCCACTGCACACAGGACTCTTCACAACGCTGCTTCCACTGCACACAGGAGCTCCTCACAACGCTGCTTCCACTGCACACAGGACTCTTCACAACGCTGCTTTCACTGCACACAGGACTCTTCACAACGCTGCTTCCACTGCACACAGGACTCTTCACAACGCTGCTTCAGCTAAGGCGTGGCCCCTCTGAAGCATCTGAGCTTTCTTCCAGCTCACCCGAGTCCTCTATCAGCAGAGTGAAGGGCAGAAGGAGAAGACGCCATCACGTGCATCGCCGTGTCCTGAAACACCAAGGAACCTCCAAGATAGCTGGTCAGCCAAGAGATACCCATCCCAGGTGAAGCAAGCCATTGAAACCAAGCCTTCCAGCCTCTGAAACCAGGAGCCAATTAAATTCTTCTCATTTAAGCCATCCCATTGTACGGTGTTTGTTTTAGCAGCTAAGAAGCTAAAACAAGTGGTTATTTGGTGAGTTTTTCTATTTTCTCTTTGAAAAATTAGCCTGCTTAAGCTTTCTATCACTGGTGGAATTTTTTTTTTTTTTTTTTTTTTTGGTAAACAGCATTTCTTTAGGATGTTTGTCAGGTCATCTGGGAAAAAATAATTTTAGATATGTGAGGATTGCGGGAAAGCTCTGCTCATATGACCTTCCCGAGGAATCTACTAGAAGACAAGATGAGGGGAAACTTCGAGAAAAGGAGAGATGGTAAGTTTTGATTATATCTAATAGGTGATTTAAAATCAATTCAAAGATAGGAAAATAAAAATATTTTCTGTTCTGAAAATGAAGAAATGAGAGCAAGAAAGAGGGAAAGTGGAGAATGGATGAATGGGGAACAAGATAAAACCTGTTGATTATAGATTGCACAAGGGACTCAGAGACATCGTTTAAAGAATGAGGAAATAAGGGACAGGTTATTATAAAAAGTATTCATACAAAATATAAACCATTCTAAATAGAATGATAAATACAGGGCTTCAGGATCTACAATTCTTACCCACCCCCACTATTGCCAAGATGATTTTTTTCAAAAAATAAATCTATTCAGGCAATTCTTTTCCTAAAATCCACCATGGCTTATAATCATTTTAATTGATTCAATAATGCATATATGCAGTTAATCAACAAATATCTATTGACTCTATGTTAGACTCTGAGAATTAAGGAAAATGAAAATGAAACAGACAACATCCCTAAGGAGGGGACTGTTGAATTTGACAGAAAACTAGAACAAACATTTCCTGTCTCTCCTCAGCAAATTGAGCCAAATGTCTACTAATTTTCTATAAATCCAACACAATGCCAGGTATTCTATGGGATACACAAAAATTCACTGGTGTTTTCAATGACATATCAAATGCTTACCGATTGGTGTTTTCAATGACATATCAAATGCTCACCGATTTTAATTCTGAAAAATGTGGTTTGTGTCACAAGGATAATATGAGAAAATTCTCTCTCTCTGTCCTTTGTCTCTGTATTTCTCTTTCATACACATGAACACACACAGCATAACAATACAATACAGATGATGTTAACATAAGAACACAGTAAGTGTCATAAGAAGAGTATGAATAAGTCAAAAGGAAAATTAATTTAGAAGAAAAAGATTATTTCTACCAGGTAGAATGACAAAAGGATTTGAAGAAGACTTTATACTTGAGCTTCATTGGAACTAATGATGCAGAAAAGCTATAGGAAAATAATAGCATCAAGGTGAACACAGGAAAGGGGTATTGCAGGAAAGTGTTTTATCTGGAGTGTGATATAAGTGATACAGTAAAACGGCCCCATGTAGCTTAGGTGAGATCATGGAAGGTTGCCAACGACCTCACTCTGTAGCTATTGGTGGGGTCATAAAGAATTTGAGTTGAAGAGTAATGATTTCTAAGCTTCAATATTAATCTAGCATATTTCCAAGGACGATTGAAGGTTGGAGAGTTGGAGGCAGATTAGGGGGTCTGGTAACTCTCAGTGTGAAGGAAGATGATAGCAGTGGAGAAAGAAAGCCTTCGCTTGCCTCCTGCAGATAGGCTGGCACCCAGGAGGAGGGAATGGAAGCATGGAGGAGCATTCCAGGCAAATGCCAGGGCATGTGAGGTCCAGTTGAGAGCCCTGGGACAGCCTCCGGTCCAGGTACTAGGTTCCCCAATGCCCACGTTGTCTGCAAGGGAGATCTGGACGTATCAGACTCAAAGTCCAAGAACATGCCTTTACAGGGGCTAGTGCTGAAAGGGCATGTTCAGAGCAGCCCCACGTTGTCTCAGAGCCAACAGACCTTCCCCCTCTTCCCTCTCTCGGTGAACTAAGAATGAGGATAAAGGGGAAGGTTAGATCACCATCTTAGGAGCCTCCCACATGAGGCCCTGGGGAAGGCACCAAATACTGTGACTCAATGACCCCTTGTCTGCTGAGCTCCTGCAGCTGAGATGGCTAATTAGCAACTTTACCATCTAATAAACACTAAGAGGTTCAAAGAAGTCAAAGATAAAAGGCATTTGATCCGAGAAACATTTTGAAAACCCAGAACATAGACTTGCTTCCCCTTTTGCATGTTTGGCCCCCAAACTGCTCCATCTTCTCTCCATACCACTCCTTGACTTTGTTCAGTGTCTTCAGTGACCCTACTTCTCTCATTTTGTAGCACTGTTGTTACAGGCAAAGAACACATTTTTGTCATGTAAAATAAGTAGGTCTTTGTAGGTACTCGGTAAATATCTTCTAAAAATAGTTGGCATTTGGTGGCTCAGTGGCTGAATTCTCACTGGCCATGCCGGAGCCTGCCCGTGCCAAAAAAAATAGTTGACATCTACAGACACAGGTGGTTCTGTGCAGACAAGCTCATAGAAAGATATATACCTACATGACCAACCAACAAACAACATACCCCCAAACCCTAGTGTTTTTAAAACAAATTTCAGGCAGCTCAATTACTTATTTCACCTAGTAATCTACAACTAAAATGGAGGAGGCAATTACAAGGAGGCCATGAGACCAAACACACCTCCTGGTTTTTGCTACGGCATAATTGTAAGGTAGCGTTGGGGTTTATTCTGTTCAAACTCTAGAAATGAATATTTGCTCAGTGCCTTTTCCTCAATCTTATTGTAACATCAGTTACATTACCAACTGAACGTTTTAATGCCACACAGCATTCAAAACGGCTGACATACACAGGAGTCAACTCAACAAACTGCTTGCTTTCGAAGTGACTCAAGTGTAATGTGAGGTACGTATTTTAAAAATCTAGACTAGGATATTTTAACCAAATATAGAAAGGTCTCTTTGCCACTAAAATATGCATTTCTTAATTTTTAATATCAAAGCACAAAATTCTAGGATAGAAACTCTGAGTGACATTCTTCAATTTAAGCTCATTCATTCAATTTAAGGGTATTTGTTCCCTTAAATTTCATATTTATATCTCTTTAATAAATCGGGTTGTATAGAGTAAAACACTTTCTCTCCTGAAAAATGATTTGGTGCATCCTGGACTATTAAAAGTAAAGAGATTCATATTCCAACCTCTCTCTGCTCTTAAATAGCTCTATTATCTCGTGATAGCTCTCTTATATATAAGAATATTGCTTGCAACTTGAAATTTCTAATTCAAATACTTTTGTATTCTGACAGAATATTAGAAAATTTATGAGAAACAGACACATTTTTTTCAAGAAATTCAATAAAAATGTGTTGAATTCTTTACTTTCATTTTCCTTTAGTTTCACTGTTGTTTTTTTTTTTTTGAGCTAATGTATCCAAAACTACTACTATAATTTTTTTTTAAACTCAGGATTATAAATAGCATATTTACTTCTTTTCGACACTCAGACACTTTCTAATTCAAAGCATCATAAGGGGGTTTTCAATTTAAAGTTATATTTAAAAATTCATTTAATGTAAGTTAGAAAGTGAACATTTTTATCCATATACATATATAGTATATATCCGTATAGCCGTGTATGTTTTCGCCCATGAGTTTGCATAATAAACAAGTTGAAGGAATGACTGGCTGGCTGGCTGGATACCTGGATGGATGGATGGACAGACAGACGGATGGACGGACAATGGATGGATGGATGGATGAAGTGTCAGGTTACAATCCTAGCTAAATAGAGTCGACTATATTATTCTAGGCCCAAACTTCTGGAAAGACTAAACAGACTTCAAAACTTCTCTTATGCAGGGAAAGGAACTTGCTCTTGGTCTCAGTACAGGGCTAATAATTTTCCAGAAATTTCATAGCTGCTCCGTGCGAGCAACTTCTGTGCTTTCCACCACTTCCAGGCAGCTGTCATTTTAAAGACACTAATAGTTTGATATCTGCTGAAACCTTGCTACAATAATTATTAAAAACAGCTTACAAGGATTCAGCTACCACTCCACACATAAGGGCTTTATTTAAGAGTTCTTAATTTTTGTGTGCCATGGACTCCTTTTAGAAAAGCACAAAAGCCTTTCCTGTGGACCCTTCCTATGGAAAAAAATACATACAGCTTCTAAACATAAACACACAGTATCATATAGGAAAAAAAGTACTCAATTACCTTTAAAATTACACTGAAAAAATTGTATGAAATCATAATATATGTGATTCTTTATTAATGCACTGGATTAAAAGATCTGATGGCAGGTAATTAGAATAATTCTGAAGTAACGATCAACCTCTAAATTTATCAGGTCTACATGATAACAGCAGTGTGACAGGAAAATATCTGTGATTTCAACTATTGACAAACACACAGGCATTGCTAGCAAACTGTGATTGTTTTTTTACTTACATTCATGATTGAAGGCAATTATATATTCTATTTAGAGTTTAGTAAAGATGTAATTTTCCCATTCTGGTTCACAGATACCCTTAAATTTCATTTATCTTATCTCTAAGTTAAGAAGCCCTTCAAGGGTGATTAAATTGGAACTGGAAGATTCAAGTGAGACTTTTAACTGGAAAGCACTAACCAGACAGTTGCTTTTTAGGAGAGGCATTAGAGAGTTAGACTTTGTGGAGAGAAAAGGATGAAAGCATAATTTTTGAAATTTAAAAAAAAAATCCATTCATTGTTACTGAAAGCTAGAGTAGTTTATAAGTGTTCTAGAAAAATCAAGTGGCATAAATAGATCATAACAGACGGATAATACTACAAAGATGTTTCCTGGAATTACTGGAATTTCTGGAGGCTGAGGAAAGATCCAGAAGACTTAATATGTGAATAAAAGATATTCAAGGACAGCATAAAGAGCACATGGAGTCGAAGCAAAGCATATGGCATATAGCAGGAGAAATTTACCTAAACTAAGGAAATGCTAGGTCTGCAGATTGAATGGGCGCCACTGGCCTCTGTAGAAATAATGAAAACAACTAGACATATTCTGGTGAAATCCCAAACTTCCAAGGTTTAGAAAAAGAAGAATGGATTTAAGTTACCAGACACATAGTAAAAGTGACCAGCAAAGGAAAAGCACGCGATCTCAAACCTTATGTCTGCCTTCGTGACAACCTGTGGGGCAGTGCAACTGTACCTATAGACAATTGTCAGCAGAAGAGTGGACCCAGGAATTCTGCATCCAGCCAAGTTAAGATTCACCTGTTAGGACCTAAGGAAGGCAGCTGTGGCTGTGCAAGAATTTAGAACGTACATCACCCATACATCCCACGGGAGGAAAGCTTCTAGAGGGTACTACAACCACACAAGAAATGACTCTCCTGTAGATGGAGGGTGGGGAGGTCGAAAGGAATCTTTGCAATATCTATAGATAACTAATGTTTATTTGTATTGTGCCAGGATTTAGTAATAGAGGCAATAAGTAGGTAAACTCAAAGCAAAAGAGATGTACTGAAAGAGAATACCCAGTAACAGTTTGGAATTCAGTCTTAAATGATCTCACTGAAATCTAGAAAGTGATGTGTCAGGTTAGAAGTTAGAAAATAAAAAAGAATTGTCACTCTATTTTACTGAGTCTCTTTTATAAACAACACCTTCCTTAATTTCACTTATATGTGGGCTTCTGTCTTTAATTAAGGGAAACTGGCCTATTCCTGTAAGTGCCATTATAAATACATTTGGTTTTTGGCTTCATGTTATTTTATACTTAGTGTTTAGTTTCTTTTTTGCAATTCCCTCCTAACTGAATTCAGCAGTGTATGAAAAGAATAAAACACAGTGTAAAGTAAAAGTGGGGTTTATTGCAGAAATGCAAATTTCATTGATTATTATGACATTTTTACTGTAAATCATTACAGTACTTTTTTAAAAGTGTGATGATGCACGAAAATGTGTTTGATAAAATTCACCGCCATTGCTAACCATGATAAAGCCCGTGTACGAAAAGTCAAAAGTAGACCTTATAATTTGCTATGCAGTGTGAAAGTTTTTCCCATTAAAGCTAGGAATAAGAATGAAATAGATGTTCTCATTATTGAAATGTTCTATACCATTATTCTCGTTCTCATTATTATTCATCATTATTTTGAAATTTCTGCCTAATGCAATAAGAATGGAAAGCCAAACTATCAGTCAGCATATTAAGGTACAAGGAAACTCATCTCTGTGGTCACGTATTTTTGAAAAGCCGGGAGACTTGAAGTCAGAAGCATTAACAAAGCTTAATATATTCACACACATACAGAAATCCTTATTTCACCCTATGCCAACAATGCAAGTTATAAACAGAACTAATTATATACTGAATGAAAATATGTGCCATTATTAAAAGTGATTAAAATATGCAATACACACAGATAAAAATTTCTGAAAAAGAGAACCTAATAAGAAGAAAAAATAAAATTTTAATATAGGGCCTAAAGAAATATCCAGAGTATGAGGAAAATATTGTGTTTCTAGATAAGAAGACAATATAGGTACTCTTAAAATAAATATATACACTAAATACCATTTCATTTAGGAATTTCTGTTGATTTGGAACTTGATACAATTACTATATTAGTTAATATGGAGGAATATATATCCAAAAATGGCCCATAACTGTGAAATGGAGAACATGATATAAAACTATAACAAGAGATATGAACCACTGTACAGAATTTTGATCTTACATACTTATGATGATATATGAGACGTTCCTATATGGAAGCTGGAATTTTATTCAGTTGGAAAAGGTGATTCATTTACTAAATGGCACTGACACAATTTTCTACACTCAAAAGCAAATGCAATTATTGCCCTATTTCACTTCATTCTAATAAATTTGAGATGGAGTTAATATTGAAATGTCAAAAGAAAATAATAAATTTGAGATGGAGTTAATATTTAAATGTCAAAAGAAAAGGGAACACAATTTTAGAAAAGAATAAAGGAGAATAGTCATACAGCCCCAGGGTTGGAGAGAATTCTTTAAGCAAAGTTACAAACACAGCAAGAAGAAATACGTATTTTATTATGCAATTCTTAAATGGAATGTCAAAAGACATTATAAAGATCAGAGTGCACACTAGGACATTTGCAATATATGAAATATATTCTTAATGTTCATATCATACAAAGGGAACTATGAATTGAAAAGAAAGTTATAAAGAACCCATTGAATAAATGGGAAATTATTAACAGACATTTCACAGAGGAAAACCAGAAGGTCAGAAACAAGGAAAAATGATCTTCTTATTAATAGTTAGGGGAAAAAACATTAAAACAATAATGGAATTCAGGGACGAGTGGAGTCAGGTTCCCACCTTCACTGGAAGCTAGAAGAATGCAAATTACTGGGGTCTGGAAAGTATGCTGGCACTTACACAATCCCGAGACCCACAGTCTCTTTCCTGAGAACCCTCCCCACAGAAAAGCAGGTGTCGGGGGGCAATTTTCCTATATCTCTTTCATCACTGTTTGTAGCGGAAATCTGGATATTGCCTGAATGTTTTTCAGAAGATAAAATGTTGAGTAAGTGGTGGCATAGCCGTACATGAATGACGAAGATGTTGGATATGTGAATTGGTATTAGAGCAGGTGCACTGGTTTGGAGAGATGTCTTGGAGGTCAAATGTCATGCTGGAGAGTTGTAGCATAAGCATCCACATTAGCAGCTCCTTTTTTAGGTGCTTTATAATAAACCTGAGTCGAGAATCTCTCTGAGCCAGACCCTGCCTTGCTAACCTTCCCAGTGCCGAATTCTCCATCTGTAGTTTTCCTGTCCGTTCATGCATTTTTCCTCACTCATCCAATTCTACGATGCCTCTGGAGCCCAGCGCAGAGCCTGTAATTCCTTTGGCACCTTTCTGTAGACTGTCATCAAGCCCGTCCTTTCTCTCTACAGGGTGGCAGGGGAAAGGGCAGGTATTGTTTGTTTTTGCACAAGAAGTGAAACATCCATCTTCATACTGGGATTCCATGAGCTCAGAGGCAAGACTATTCATGCTACAAAATTCCTACTTCTCTCCTCTCCTTCCAAGACTCCCATACAAAATACTTATTTACCCAAGTCTGCTCCGTAATACATTCAGTATATGAATAACTCAATATAAATAACTACTTTTACTTCCTGTAAGGTTCATATTTATTTTATAATTGCGTCAGTTCTACTTTTTCATTGTAAGTTATTTAAATTCCAGTTTGAGTTAAAAGTACTAGCAAAGAGAGGTAGAATTGATTGGAACGGGTGCAGGATGAATGTAGTAAGTTTAATTTTATGACAACTGGAATGACAGATTTATTTTAGAAACATGTCACAGACTTGAACCAAATGAACAAGGACCTGGGATAAAAAACCCTTTCAGCACTGTGAGGCTGTTAATGCAAATGTGCCTGGAGTCTGGTGATAACAGTATCCACCTTGTCAGGGAGCAGCTCCCGGTCCAGGGACCCTCACGCTTCATCTTAAATCCTCAAAACCATTTTTGGAGGTAGATATGATTATTTGCCTGTTTTTACAAATGAGGAGGACAGGCCTTATAGAAGGTGAGTCACCTGTCTTTGGGCACACAGAAATGTATGCGGTCGGATGGCAGAGTCTAAATTCTTCATCCGCCAAGCACAGGCTCCGAGCTCAGAGGCAAGCGAACCGTGCACGTGTCAGGGCGGAAGGGACGAGAGCAGTCCTGCCTCGGCCAGGTGAGCCCTACGAGGATGCCAAGGCCGCTAGCTCCCAGCATGCGTTCCCGTTTTCCCATTTTTAAATGTGGACACTGATTAAAGTTGTTTCTCACTGAGGAATAAGAACTTGAGAAATATGTATCAAAGGCTGCCCGCAGCTAATGCTTCCGGGGCTGTGGTGAAGATGCAATGTGAACGCATGTTACCATTTATAAAGCACTAAGAAACAGGAATAAAGGGGAGTGTTCAGACAGGGAGCAGAAAACTACCTTGTTCCGTTCTGCCAGGTTCATTTGTTTCTGCTCTCGTGAACACAGCTCCAATTAGAGTGTTTGAGTCATCGGAAGTATAGTTCATTTCTTGGGGGCCCAGTGTCCTTGAGTGCTGATGTCACAGTGGAGAAAGCACGTTTGTCGTTACTGGATAACGTGTATATCCTGAAGTGGCATGTGCTGCTTTGTTGTGTATTGTTATAGATGCATCATAAAGAGTAACTATTAAATACCACAGCATCTTGGATACAGAACTTGGGAAAGATCCTAAAACAGGGAGCGACTAAATCAGTGCCAGCTAAGAAGAGGTTTATTCACGAAAGTAACTTGAGGATTATCATTGCTGACTCCCAGATCACGCATTCCACAGACTTCACTTTTAATTTTAAAATTCTCTTTTTATATATCTGTTAAACACGTAAGGATAATCTCCATTAAATGACATCTAAGTGAAATACTTCATTTGTTAAAGTATAGCCAGTGGGTCAAGTTTCGACTTACTTTTACATGAATTACATAGATTAATTATGGGGAGCAATTCTATTTTTTGTTTCAGTTGTTGGTGTGGACCACTATCCCCTTTTTGAAATTCGCCAGTTTCCTCTCCCTTCCATGACTCTGTTGTCTCCGGATGGGAGTGTGTATGCTCAAACGTTGGCTGTATCGTTTAACTGTTTGTAGCTTTGGAAATGTCGTTTAACCTCCCTAGGCTTCAATCTCCTCATTTGCAAAATGGTGATAATTATATTGTTTATCTTTTGATGATTGCAAGGACTGGGGACTGTACATTGTCAGATGGAAGACTGCACGAAGCAGAAGCGGTCGTTCATCATCGCTACCATCATCATTTTCTCTGGCTGCTCTTTTCTAGCCTCACTCACGGGACCCCTTTTCCTTCCACCACTTACACACTACTCCTTCTCAGGGTCCAACTTCCGTCCGGTGATCTTTCTGTTCTTACATATTTGAGCTCTCTGGACAACGTTAGCTGTCTTTCCCATGTTAATTATTGCCTCTGTGTGCTATTTTTATTTCATCCAGCTATTCAATAATACCTTAAGTACCTATATTATGCCAGCCACTCTTCAAAGCTTTGGAAATGTAGTAATGAAGAGAACAGCCAAAATCCCTGCCTTCATTTAATTTATTTTCTAGAGCATGAGAGAAAGCCACTACAGAGTAAACAAGTGAATGAATAAATCAGTGAGTTAAGTGTCACATGGAAAAGACCACAGAGCAAGATAAAGTGGAACAGGAGGAAACAAATATTGCCATAAGCAGGAGCTTATGGAAGCTATGGAAGCTATGGAAGCTTGGCAGAGCTGCTTCACTGGTAATGATGACACTTGAGTAGAAAGCTGAAGAAAGTGAGCAGGCAAGCAATGCTTCTACCTAAGGGCACAGCAATCCTGAAAGAGAGGGCAGCATGTGCAAAGGACCTGGGCCATGAGCATGCTTAGGGATTTGTGAATCGATCTGATGTACGGACAGTTTGCAAGTGGAAAAGTGGAAGAATATGGAGTAAAAATCTCAGCAGTTGGAAGCAGCAGACCCATTATAGTGCCTACTAAGGACCAAGGCTTTTAGTCCTAGTGAGATGAAAAGCCACAGGAGTGACCTGTCTGACCACCTTTACAGATCCCCCCATTCTGTTGAGAATGGATGAAGGGCAGTGGTGGTGGGAGGATCTTAAAATAGGGCAAGAAATCAGGACGGCTCTGACCAGCCACAGTGGAGGCTTCGTGACGTGGTCTCTTCCTAGAGCTGTGAAGGTAAGGCCAACAGAATTTGCTAATGGACTGGATATTGGATGGGAGGTGTAGGATAAGAGGAGCTGTCACGGTTGACTAAGCATCCCGGCCTGGACCAATCTGGAGCTGCAATTTACTGAGAGAAAGGTTTTGTGATAAAAGGAAAATCAGGATTCGGTTTTTGCGTCTTCAATTCAAGAGAGGGCATTAAGAACCTGGGGATAAACATTTGAAAGTCATCAGCACACATATAACATTTAAAACTGTGAGCCTGGATGCCACCTAGCAATGAATGAGGGATGCAGAAGAAGTTAGAAATTTGATATTTCAAAATTCAGAGGTTCCACGATGAGGAAGGACCAATAAAGAAACTAGGAAAGAACAGAAATAAAGGAGGGACATTCACAAAAGAGGGGTAAATAAAACATATTTTGAATCTCAAAAGAGGAGTGAACAATACATATTCTGAATATCACATATAAAGTATCTTTTGTACATCTCAACCTGGATATACCACATGTTTGGTTTGCTGAAACTGCCAGACTGCAATATACCAGAAATGGGTTGACTTTTTCAATGGAAATTTATTACATTACAAATTTACAGTTCTAAGGCTACAGAAAGTAAGGCATCAAGAGGAAGATACCTTCTCTCAGGAAAGGCTGCTAGCATCCAAGGTTCTTCCGTCACATGGGGAAGCATATGGCGATGCCTACTGGTGCGTCTCTCCAAAATGTCTCTCATCTTGTGTGGGCATTTTTCTCTAAGCTTCTCTGAGCAATTCCAAGATGTTTCTGCCTTTTATCCTCTCATCAAGGACTCCAGTAAGAGGATTAAGACCCACCTTGAATGGCCTGGGTCACATTTCCATAGAAACAACCTTAGCAAAAGGTCATACCCACAATGGGTCTCTACCCACAAGAATGAATGAAAAGAACATAGCTTTTCTGGGGTACATGACACCTTCAAACCAGCCCCCCACAGGTATCCAAACTCATTTAAAATGATGTAAGACTGATTTAACCTGTCCAGTTTCCTGTTCAAGCCTTGGTTAGCTGCCTGCAATCTAGTACTAACTGTCTTCGCGTCTGCCGCCCTCAGGCTTGCCCCATCTAATTCTGAAGAAAATGTTATCACTGCTCTTCTCAGTCCAATTCAAAGTTCCCCGTCACTTCAGCAAAACCTTCGGGGACCCTTAGTGCTTTTATTATCTAGAGTCCACTTGAGATAACAGAGGTCACAGCAGGCATTTCTGCAGAAACGCTGACTTTAAATAAGGAATTGCTTTAAGAGCTGCTGGAGAAATTAAAAAAAGAAAACCCAGAAGCCAGAGACGAGAACAGTACTACTCTAATGCAGACACAGCTGGCATCGCTGGGCTTGGGGAGCGCAGGGGAGAGCTCGAGGTTAGCAGAACCTAGAAACTTGGAGGCTTGAGGTCACAGGGTGGGATTCAACCTCCAAGGAAAGGCACCAGGAGGCTGAGCTGGTGCCCACGAGGGGACTTCACAGGCCTGTTCTGGATGCAGAAAGGAGCTGGGACTGAACCCGGTCACTGCTACCAGAGTCACAGGTCACTGCTTGGGAGACAGGGTCAGAACGCAGGTCAGTCCCTCCCGGCCGTCTGCCTTCCAGACTCCCCCTGCTCCCCACCAAGGCAGAATCTGACACAGAGCAGCCGCTCAAGGAGAAATCTAGTTGGCAGAGCCCCAGTCTTAGCACCCTAGAATAAGCAATAGATGAATACAGGCAATGTTTAATAAGCGACACATATTTTTGCAAAGTCCTGGGTTCTACACAAACCTCATCTGTTCTTGCGTTGGTCTCTCTTACCATACAGCTCTGAACTGAGGGATGCAAAAGAAGCTAAAAATTTGATAGTTCAAAATTCAGAGGTTAGACGATGAGGAAGGACCAATAAAGAAACTAGGAAAGAACAGAAATAAAGGAAGGACCAATAAAGAAACTAGGAAAGAACAGAAATAAAAGAACAGAAACATGGAATTTTGTGTTTCCATGCCTTTGTCCACGCTGTTTCCTAGCCTAGGAAATCTTTCCACAATTTCCGTGGTAGCACCTTCGGTCTACCTATGAGAAAAAAAGTCTAAAGGCCTCTGTGAAGAGGGTGGATGACATTCTCACAGCCTTAGAACATGCAAACTTGCAACTTAATAAACTCTCGTTTTTAAAAGCCATTCCGTTTCTGACATATCATATTCCAGCAGCTTGCAAAATGGAACATTCCATTTTTAGACGTTTATATTACATACATTTATTCTTATAATCATATATTTATACATAATTTAAAACTTAAATTTGTTGAAGCTAGCATTTATAATGTATAGAACAACTGATGAATGTTTAAAATGCATTTGCGCTTTCTGTTGGCATTATATACTATGACCCTCACGAACTTTCCTGTTAACTATAATACATGGTAGATTATTTTTTGTTTTAATGTAGACAAATTATCTGCAAACACTTTGTATCTCTTTCAGTTCTTTTATTTTTATTATTTTGTCATTGTTGTGTGAGCTAGGGCCCCCAGAGCAATGCATAAAAGTTTCCTTATTTTGTTAATGATATTAACATGAATGTTTGTATTATTTCACTATTGAGAATGCAATGCTTTAGTTTTAGCAGAGAAATAAATTGACTAATAACCATTTATTTAATCAAAATTTATTGAACATCTACTATGTGCCTGGTTTCCAAGGGATTCTAGGCTGAAAAGAGTATTTGAACGTACCACCCTAACAAAAGTGGCATTATACAGATGAGAATGTGTTTACTGCACTGTTATTTCCCCCATTTTTTTTTCCTTGCATGGGCAGGCACTGGGACTCAAACACGGGTCTCCGGCATGGCTGGCGAGTATTCTGCCACTGAGCCACCGTGCACAGGCCCACCCTGCACTATGATTTATATTTTTAAAATACACAAAGTATACAGTCAATACTCTGGAAATCATTCAATAAATTCTAAATGACCTGTGTGTTTAGTAGGGACATCTGAGCAGATAAGCCTCTGTGCTCTCAGCCAAGGCAATGTGGAGACGGGTAAAATGGACTCAATGGTTCAAGTTAAAATCACAGCATGAGCAAGGTTATATGGTTGCAGCTAAATATGGTTGCAGCTGTATAAATCTATGTGTGCATGCAGAAGTCAAACTGCAAAATGCAAAACTTCTGAGTAACCAGCAGAATTATCCGTAACTACTTTGAATTGAATATAGTCATTATTTGGCTTTTCTCCATTTACCTTACCTTGCCTTTTTATGTTCTGTTTTAGTAGAAAGGCAATATTTTTGCCTCCTCACATATCATCTATTGCCTGTAAGCTTAGAGTACTGATTCCATTTTCATATACTTTGATTTATATAATGTTAAACGGACAAGTTACCATTTATTTTCAAAAGGAAAAATAATTATTAAAAATACAGTGCATTAGTTTGCAAGCTGCTGGAATATGATATAACAGGCTTTTAAAAAGGGGAATTTAATAACTTTACAAAGTTTACAGTTCTAAGGAAGTGAAAATGTCCAAATTAAGGCTCCAACAGGAGTTACCTTCACTCAAGAGAGGCTGATGGGTCAGGAATATTTCTGACAGCTGGGAAGTCACGTGGCTGGCATCTGCTGGTCCCCTGCTCCTGGGCCCTGTTGCTTTCAGCCTCTGTCCTGTGGGGGTTCCTCACTTTGCTTCTCCAGGGCTGGCTTTCTTCTCTTGGCTTCCCTTGGCTCTCTCCAGGTTCTGGCTTGCTTAACATCTCATGGTGATGTCTGCTGGGCTCCAAGCATCTCCAAACATCCATGTCTCTGTTCTCCACGTGTCCGCATCTGTGTCAGCTCTGCTGTGAAGTTTCTGTCAGCCCTGAGGCTTCTGTGGTTTCTCTAAGCTCTGTCATTACTCTTTCCTAGGCTCTGTCTGCTCTGAGCTCTCTCCGAAATGTTTTAAAGGACTTATTTAAACTAATCAAGACATGCCTAGGAGGGGTGGAGTCACATCTTCACCTAATCAAAGGTCACACCCACAATTGGGCGAGCCATGTCTCCATGGAGATAATCTAATCAAAGCTTCTACCTGAAATCTTGAATCACGTTTAAAAGACATGGCTGCTCCCAGAAGACTGGTTCAGGATTAAAACAGGGCTTTTCAGGGGTACAGAATACTTTCAAACTGGCACATTCAACTTTTTCAGAATTTATCATTATGAAGGTTGAGCATATATTTCCTTTAAATTTTTAATAATAACACAATTCTGAATTTAAATGTCAAGATATCGCATGTAAATCAAGTATTTTTTAAAAGTTTATCATTCAATTGTTTGTCCCTATGTAAAGCTGAGTTAACCATTTTAAGTAACACGTAGTTGAATACTTCATTATCCATTCTTGTTGTTCTTTTTATGAGTTAATAACTTGAAAGCCCATCTGAAAAATTTACTCGTTGTGTGTGTCACCATAAATATTACCAGTTATAACAATCTAATATAAAAAATCACTTCACAGTTTCAATCTTTTCCTCTACCTGAACATGGACTCACAAGAATAGAAAACCAATTGAATTTATCATGTGCCCACGAGCTCTAGGCCGGGCCTCATACAAAGTCAGATACTGCCCTTGCCTGGAAATCATCCACACAAGCTCTTTTCAATATTATTCCGTGGAGTAGTTTATTGACATAATCGAATATAGGAATGTTCTTTAGACAGTATCTAACTTTCCACAGTTTATCCTAAAACTTTTCTAAAAAACAAAAATGTATATATTCCAGTTTGGGTTTGTGCTTTTGAATTCTTTATCTTCCTATAAAAGAGGTAAGAGTGTACTGAAGCAGAAAAACATTAAGCTTTCATGTCAGACGAACTTCAGACATCGGTGCATGTCCTGGATGTCTCCTCAGTGTTTGTGCTACGCAGAGATGCAGCCCTCAAAGCCCTGCTCTCCTAACTGCACAGCTGCTGTAAGGACCAAACCAGGAAATGCCAATGAGGCTGTTCTCAGGCTCGTGACAGGGTCTCAGGAAGGGCGACACTGTTTTACTAATAATGTTAAACTACTTTTTAAAAGTTTTTTGGCTTTTAAAGAGCGAATTTATTAAGTCACAAGTTTACAGTTACAGGGGCATAAAAATGTCTGAACTAAGTCATCCAGAGAAGGTACCTTGACTAAGAAAGGGCCGTTGATGCTCAGGGTTTCTCTCTCAGCTGGGAAGGCACATGGTGACATCTGCTAGCTTCCTCTTCTGGCTTCATGTTTTGTTTTGTTTTTTAAATTTTTATTAATAAAACCAATCAATATACAACACGAACATTCTTAACGTATGAACATTCCAGACTTGGTGTGCAATCAATGGCTCACGATATCATCACATAGTTGTGTATTCATCACCATGATCATTTCCCAGAACATTTACATTCCTCCAGGAAAAGAAATAAAAAGAAAAAGAAAAAACTCATACATCCCATACCCCTTACATCTCCCTCTCACTGACCACTAGTATTTCCCTCTACACAATTTATTTTAACATTTTGAACTATTTATTTTAAAGTCATTTAAATGTTAAACATCATTATGCATGTTGTACAGTATTTTAACTAAAATAAACTGTAATTTACTTAATTACCGCTTGTTTTTTAGAATATATATTATTATTTCCTCCAGTTTGGAGTCATTAAAGAATGAATGAATTACTATGGATATGTTTTTTGGGTTTTGCTGTTGTGAAATATTGCTCTATTACTTTTCTAAAAGAATTCTGTTTCAACAAAAATGAAAGGTGATACTCTCTTCAAAAATAAAAATGATACTCTGCTGATGGAGTATATAATATAGATTTGTATAATTACCCCATTATCTTTTGCTGATTCATCATTCAGGGTTAAATATAATTTTTTCTTAACAATTTTCACCTTATGTTTTGCAAAACGCTCTTTTCCAGACATTTTTTATTTTATGACTTTGTTCTAAATACACAAAGGAACACATACTGTTACAACTGTTACAGAGATAGTTTATTTTGAAATAAAACAAATCTTCTGGAGGCTGAAAGTCACACAGAGACCAATCTTCTTTTTTTCTAATTTATATTGATCTTCATTAGGATTTTTTTTAAATGTATTGCACATGAATTAATGTAGATTTATGTGAATGAATAAAATTATAATTATGCCAAGTCTGATGATTTGAGGCTCAGATGGAGGTTCCATGGAATAAAATATATCCTAGTATATCATACATGTAAACCCTTATTATCAAGCTTGCCTATAACTTTCAAATGCCCCAGCATAGAGTTGGGTGGACTGTGAGAGCCAAGCAGGTCGGTGTGGCTCGGGCACAGGAAGGACAGGTCCTCTACCTCAAGCCACCTGCACAAGGAGTGCCCAGGAAATCAGCAGTGCACAAGTATAGGGCTATTTGGGTTTGTTAAAGTGCTGGTATTCACTATATCAGAAATGGAAAGGCTTCTAAAAAGGGAATTTATTAATTGCAACTTTACAGTTCTGAAGACTTAAAAAGGTTTAAACTAAGGCATCCAGGGAAAGATGCCTTGACTCCACAGAAAGGCTGATGTCTGTCACATGGCAAGACATGTGGCTGATGTCTCCTGGTCCTTGTTCCTTCTTCCATTGCTCCCAGCTTCTCATGCCAGTGGTTCCCTCTCTAAGCATCTGTGGGCTTTCACTTAGCTCCTCCAGAACACAACTCAGGGTCCTGGTTTGCTTAGCATCTCATGGGAAGGCACATGGCGACATCTGCTGGGCTCTGCATCTCCGAACGCCCACGTGTAGGCGTCTGCTCTCTCTGTGGGCACTCTAAGTACCTCCAAGCATCTCTGTGGGCTCTGAAGCAACCGCTATCCAAGTGTCTGCATCTGATGTTTCTCCAAAATGTTTCCCCTTTTGAAGGACTCCAGTAAACTCATCAAAACGCACCTTGAACAGATGGAGTCACATTTCCATCTAATAAAAAAGCCACACCCACAACTGGGTGTGCCACATCTCATTGGAAACCATCCAATCCAAGTTTCCCACCCTATTCAATAGGTCTGGCTGCACAAGATTGGATCAGGATTAAAACATGGCTTTTCTGGGGTACATAATAGTTTCTAATCAGCATAGGGGCAAGCCTTACCCTGCACCCTGCTGCCAACATCTAAATTCGCAATGCAAATCTGTGCAAAGAGTGGCGAAAAGCTTGGCGTACAGAGAAATAACCAAACCTAATTACCCCTAGGAGCCTCACTCTGATACCACCCAATTAAACAGTGAAACTCGTCCAGACTTCAGATGGCATTAAGAGCTGCAAGAACTACCCAGTGCCATGGTGTGATGTGAAAATGCACCTGTCCAAAGTGCAGGGCTGGACAGCCAGGACTGCTGGCACACAGTGAGAGGACAGAGTGAGCTTATGGAACCAGGAGTTCAGACTAGGAGGACAGGAGTCCTGCTAGCAGGGAGGGACATCAGAAAACCTGCATTTTATTAATCTGCTCAAGCAGAGCATGTGGTGTGTCAGAGGGAGAGCTGGCCCCATGGCCTGTACCACCTCCTCACCAGCTGCAGGCTGGAGGGAGCTGCACTGTCCATCTGCAAATGACCTGAGCATAAAGAAAGCACCTTGCCAGTGCTAGAGTGATTTATAAATATAAAGAGGAGAAAGGCACCTTTACTAATAAAAGCTATATTGAAAATGAGGAAAAAAGGAAATCATTGCAATCATCTTTTACTTTTCTGATAATAATGGGAATTATTTTGTTGCGGGGGGAACATGGTCTGGGAATCGAACCTGGGTCTCCTGCATGGAAGGCGAGCATTCTACCACTGAACCACTCCAATAATGGAAATTTAAATTTTAGAATACTAAATAAAATTTTAGATTTAGATCATGAATACAAAAAGAAGTAACCGGTAAAGGGGGATCTGATTTTTAAATTTTATGTGCGTTTCATAGTGTGGTCATAATACTACTACATTTAAGGAATTTCAAAGAGACAACTCTAACTTGAGTCTTACGCCTAAATGGCCTGTAGATATAATAATTCCCGGGGCTCTTACCCATCACCTTTTGCTATTATGATTCCTAAGACAAACTTTCTGTATTTCCTTATGCAAAAGCTATATATCCTTATTGCCCAAAGATTTAAAAATGTTAAAAGTAAAAAAAGGGAGAAAAATGGCATCCAGACTTTTTCTGAACATACATCTGTATGTTGTCTAGATAACTGGGAATGTGCTGTACATTTTTTAACAGTTATAGGCATTTATGGAAATACTGTGACCTCTGCGAGGAAGATTAAAAGCTCCACGTGAAGCTTTGACCTTACAAGTACGGCAGGGCACGTAAGGACAACAAATTCCACTTAATTCTATGCATCACTGTGTGAAGTAGAAGCCACATTGCAAAGAAAATATATTCCCAGAAGATTTCTTAACAGAGGTATTAACAATCTTATTTACATGCTATAAATGATCTAAATCAGAACTGTTCCCTTTACTAACATCTTCAAGCTTTTTGATGTCTGATCTTAATTTATCTTACCGGATTACACTTTGCCTAATTTCATTTTCATGAATGATGATGGATTTCTAAATGTGCTCACATTTCTCCATCCATTTCCATATTTCAAAAACTGACATTTAATACCTGGGACGTACACAACATTATGTACCCAGTGGGAGAAAACAGGAAAGGCCAAAGTTTGGTTTTGGAATATAATGTGTGCCTAAGAAATAGATTGGTATGCAAAGCGGGTGAAGAAAGTGGGTATTCAAAAACCATTACAGTTGCAAGTCTGAAAAACGGCTTTGTCTTAAAAGACACAAATGTGACAGCATCAGCTAAGAAGAGTTTTTATATTTATGTGTTAGTAATTATAGGAGGGAATAAATTAAAGGGACAAAGGCTCCATTAAGAAGAGTTAACATAAAGGCGGATAACATAATCTGCCAATATCAAACAATGCATTGATTTGCTAAGGCCACAAAAACTTAGTCTTTCAGGATTAAATATAAAACTATGCTATAAAACAGGCTATAAAACTATGGCGTGCTATGGAAATGCATTGTTTTTCAGGAATTTTCCTCCTCTGAGAGTGCACAAAAATAACTTACATAATACCTCAAAGAATTCTAGGAATAGCAATGTGAACCTAATGAGAAAAGGCAGGTGGGACCCACAACATCCTGAGCAAGGCACGGGGAAAGGGACACCCACGCCTCTTAAGGAATGGCAGCTTCACTTTGTCCACACCTAAAAAAGTATCGTCTGGATTTCTGAATGGATGCTGAGAAAGGCACATGCAAGGGAAACAGCAGTTGTTTGTTCCTTCTCCACCGAGTACTCAAGGCAGATCTGACCTTAGGTTTATGAAGGAGCGACAGGAGCAATTCATGGGCCAGGGAGCCACAAGCTAAGAAATTTCTGAACTTTTATGTTAATGCATGAAAAATAGATATCAGGATGGTTGGGGAACATTTTGCTGGAAGGAAAGGGCATTAGATACCAAATCTTTAACTCACATACAAATAGGAGCTAAATCCCAGGGAAAATCAAAACAGATTCTCACTGGAGCCCCTGCTATGAATTAGAAAATGGTCCTCACTTGCTCTTTGCTTTTGGATCAGATTTAAAATGAATGGAATAGAACTTTCTACCTGATATTTTGACAACATTCACAGTTTTGATAGCCGATCAAATAGTATCTAAATTTGTGTTAAACCCTTGGAATTTAAGAACTTTGCCATCTGAATTTGTATATTTTTCCTTGTCGCCTTAATTTTAAATTGGTTTATGAAATTTACTGTGCAAACACAGACTTTACAATGATTATATGGATATTTCATTTAAATATGCTTATGGTTAAGCTAACTACGATATCTATTTTTGGTGGTTCTAAGTGTATTGTTTGTTTCCTTAAATAAAAAAAAAATTTTAATGTATGAATGGACTATATTAGCATTACAAAATATCATAAAATATTATTCTTGTCATTTTGCTGTATAACTAAATAAAATAAAATAAAATAAAAACCCAAAGAAAGGTCAACCATGATGGTTATAAATTGTGTTTCCTTTTTTCTGTAACCTTTAATATGAATTAGGTAACCAATAAAAGAGCCATTTGAACCAACTGGTAAAATGGGCAAATTTCATGGTAACTGGTGGTTTCAACAAAACCTTGCTAAATTGTCCAGTGCAAAAATTGTAATCTCCAGAAAAATAAAGATCACAAAGTAGATGACTCAAACACTTAAGCTCATGAGCTGTTTAAAACTAATACATGCATTTTTTCAAAGCCTCAAGTTTTCACCAGGTGGCAGCCTTCCTTCAGTGCGGTGAGCACACTCCCTCTGCTTCGTCCATTAGAAGAGACTGTGATTTCCGTGAGCAGATCTCCTGCATTAATTCTGACAATGCTGCCTTTTAATGCCCTGTCTCTTCTGAAAACACACCTCTTCAAGCACTCCTAAGGGAATCTGTTTATTTTTGTGCGGGGTCATGCGTGGCCCATCATTTTACCTTCCCATCATACTCCTTCTTTCTCTTTATTCAGAGAGGAGGCACATTTCATCTGCTGGCGGCTAACCTGTTTAGCTTACATTTACTTAGCCTTCAGTGTAGTGTTGAAGCCTGGTTCGTTTGCTCTTTCCTGACACCTCTTGGCTCTGTCTGACTCCAACGCAGCTATCAGCAGACTCTAGGACGCCCCTGGTGGAAGGTTTGTCCCTGGGACTCAGCCCGCCAGCTTCCTGTCTCTGCAGGAGCACAGTGGAAACCTGATGTAACAACTGATAAGCCTGGAACAAATGAGACTTTAGGATGCATCGAAGGAGCACACTTGGTTTTGGTATTAATCATGGTAACAGTAGCCATATCTACTAGGCACTCTGTGAATTTTGCAAACTGCTCCTCCTCCTAACAACTGTGAGAGGCGGTCATTACCATCTTCTGCCTCAATTTAAATAATGACCCTGGGGTCACACAAGCAGTAAGTGGTGAAATTAGGATTTGAACCCTCTTCTGTGCAGATTACAAGCCCGGTCCTTTCCACTAGGGAACATTTCCTCTTACATTAAAACAAGCTTCCATACATTTAATTAAATGTACATTTTTTTCCCTTGTTCCACAAATGGCAGGAATTAAAGTGATAGATGTTTGTGACAGGTATTTCTAGTTGATTCCTAAACTTCTCTCAGATTCACTTTCCTTATATCTGGGGGAGGCGATGGTTGGAGGAGTTGGAGGGCGGTGGAAGGGGGGAGAAGGTGTGTGCATGTGGGTGTGTGCATGCTGGAAGGGGGGAGAAGGTGTGTGCATGTGGGTGTGTGCATGCTGGAAGGGGGGAGAAGGTGTGTGCATGTGGGTGTGTGCATGCTGGAAGGGGGGAGAAAGTGTGTGCATGTGGGTGTGTGCATGCTGGAAGGGGGAAGAAAGTGCACGTGCATGCGCGTGCCCGCACATGTGTAGGGTAATATCAAGCTGCCCCTTCGCCCCCTCAGATGACAATGGTGGACACGACACTTTGCTTTCTTGGTTGAAGGAATCAGGCCGCCTGGACTCCTAGGTCAGGGGTTAGGAGAGCATAGTTTACAAAAAAGGAATTCAGCCAAAACAGGCACCTCTAGGATGCATGATTTAATTAATACTACTTCTAAATCAGGCATTAAATTAGGCTGCAAAAAAAAATGACGTATACACGGAGTGGACTTCGCCAAGGGTGGTAATTTAAGATCATGCAAGAAGAATCAAAGACTCCTCAGAGGATAAAGGATTTATGGTCTCTGATACCATTTATTTATTTATTTGTGTGTGCTATGCGGAGGGGGTCACATTTTATTCTTTCTCCATGTGACTATCCTGTTATTGCAGTACCATTCATTGAATTTTTTTTGGGGGGGGGAGTGTGCTTGGGAAGTGTGCGGGCTGGGAACTGAACCTGGGTCTCCCGCAACACAGGCAAGAATTCTACCACTGAACTATCCTTGCACCCCCAGACTCTGACATTTTTGGATGAAGTATGCAAAAGAAGTATAGAAGGGTAACAGATACAATACTTAATTTATCAAATTGGTAAAAATGTGTAAATACGTCTTTGGTGGATAGAGCTAATCTAATAATCATATGCATACACGGCAAAAATAATGACACTACCCCATGAGGGTGAAGGCCAAACCATATATTTGGTACAACAAGACCATCTGATCATTATCATACCCCCAAAGGCACTGGTGATTTTTTTTTCTTGTCTTATACCATCTTCAAGGAAACACACTGATACTGGTCTTGCATATTTTCACATGCACATTTCCCAGACATTAGCTACTGTTCCATACTGACATATAAATAAAAATTTGCAACCGGTTATAAAGCCAGCTATATCATTACTTTTATTTACCGTGAGGCTATGAGGCTATGAGATAGATTCTTGGTGGTCAGGGGCTTCTTTGTCATTATATATATTATATATGGTATTACTGAGTTTTATTCCTCAGAGTGTCTCTACCCTCAGATCCCAGCTACATGTCATCATATTTTAACAATATTCTGGCCAAGGAAATTTTAAAAATAATATGATAAAGAGAAGAAATGAGGAAACACATGATCCTTTCATTGAGCCACTCAAGAAGACTGTCCCCCCCCATTCTCTGGCCTCCCCTCCTGACCGCTGGCCTTACTGCCCTGCATTGGAGACCTGAAGCGTGGCAGAGCCAGGACTCTATTTAGCCAGAACAATCAACACCGCACATCTGATCGGACCATGGGGCCTTAGGGTCTCTTCCAAGCCCTAGAAGTCATCTCTGATTCTAAGGAAAGCAATTTCTTTTCCCGCTCTTTGTAGTATGAAGGTGGGCTTGTGTGCATTCACACATGCAAGTTTCTGGATGTTAATGAGGAAGGAAGGTGAATATGAAAAACGAGAAGGTTTTGGCTGGTAGAATTCAGTTTTCTCATACACATGGAATGGAACAATTACTGACAGGCAGCAGCGTTTGCCAAGTCTCCAGCCCTTTTAGTGAATGTGGCCACTGTCTGGACCCACACCATGATCAGAAACCCTTGATACGTAGAGAAGAGAGAACGGAAACCAAGTGATTGAAGAGGTAAGAGGGGCTGGACAAGAGGTAATGGGGTCATAAGGTTGAGTTTTCACATGTCCCAGATCCAACGGATGAGCCATCCCAGAGGTCTTAACTCTTGGACTCCTGAGCTAGAGGCTTCTGATCCACTTGAAGAAGACAAAGGATGGCAAGCATGGAAAGTGAGGCAAGGAGGGACCTGAGGACAGTAGAGGCTTGGCTGGGAGCTGGCTCTGTCCCAGGCCCCAGGACGTGAGATGACTGCCAGCCGGGCACCCAAGTCCACCTGGGCCATCTGGAAAAGTACCTCCCTGGACACCCCATGGCCCCGCGTTGGTTGGGTGCTGTCCTCACTGCTCTCTACCAGCATTTTCTCAAGGCATCGGAGTATCTCCCCTCTTAGTGCTGGTCTCCTCCTACAAGACCCAGGGGGCCCCGAGGGGGAAACTGATCACAGTTAGAGGTCAGAACCCAATTCACAGGAGATTCGTTCGGGGTCTCTGGCTGAAGGGTCTTCAGTGCCCTCCGGCATCTCTGGGCTCATCAAGGACCCACTTTCACTCATGGTTATGATTCTACACCTGAACGACGAGACTGCTGGAGACGTGACGGCCAAGGCAGCCCAACAATTTGGCATTGAAAGAGTCAATGCCATGGAGGCAGGCAAACCTACAATCAAGTCTCACTTGAGCAAATCAGTCAATCACTCTGAGTCTCAATTTACTTATCAAGAACAGAGCGGTGGACAAGGAGGAATCAATTAAATACATGTGGTAGTTCATAGCCACAAAGAGGTTTGCTGTATTCTGTCCTCATCTCCTCGTGCAGTCATTCCTCATGTTTCTACCCTATTCATTAGTACTGGGTGCTTAAAAAAAGTACTCCAGCATTCTCAGACTGCATGTGGGGCCAGCAGGAAGGGCTCACCTGGGGGCTGGAGTGGAGGGTAAGTGCTGGGAGACGGGAAAGGGCTCTGAGCAACTTGACCGTTCTTTGGAAAATGGCAATAAGGAAAGAATGTGTCATAAAAGATGGTTGTGAGATGAAAGGAGGAAACCATGAAGGATGGTTTAAGAGATGCCTGGCATGTTGTAATTCTCAAGTATTGTTGACTCATTATTATTCCTTGACCCACAGCTACTATGGTAAGATGTAATATATGTTTGCAATGAACGCAACCTATTTGTTCTTTCAGATTATTTACTTATGAGAAAAATTATTCAATATACCACTAATGGAGAATCCTCAGATATTTTGGAGAGTGGCAAATACGCAGAATATAAAGTCTTAAATGCATTATTATTTCTAATTAATGTTACTTAGTATGCTATTACTGTATGAAAGCCACTTGAGCTGCTTACCAATTAAGCCTGGATGTCTTCACTGATCAAATCCATAAACCTTCCCTCATAGATCCCAGTAACCAAGAAGGGATGTTCCACATAGATTAGACATGCCAAGGGATGGGGGTTGCCAAATTAAACTCAGTCTATTCACCCACTAACATTTCAGTTAAGAAAAACGAGGTGATGCATTCAACTGATAAATTTGCAATCACAAATTTCTCTCTTTCTTCGAAAACCTGGGGCATGCTCTCCTGGGTGGGTTGACCATTCTCAGAAGGCTCTCTTCTGTAAGTGAGCTCTCAGGGGCTCAAAGTTCACGCATTGGAATTGTTGTCAGGGGTTTCTAATAAGTGATTCCAACAATGGGGATTTGGAACAATGACATATCTAGAAGTTAATTGCTGCAGAAAATAAGTGAAAAAGAAAGAAATTGTAATAATGAAAATGAAAGCACTTTTTCTTTCTAAATGCTGGAAAACCTGACTCTTCAAAATAACATTTTAAGTCTTACACTATCTAAATCTTCATTCCCTTGTGCTTCAGGTATTAAAGCTATGAAACCCTACCCATCTTGCCTCTAACCAGACAATAAATGATTTCTTAGGTTGGTAGAAAAAATAATTTTGAAAACAGTTACAAAGCGCTCTAATCATAACATGTGCTTCTATAATCCCAAATTAAAATAACATCCTATATCTTTAAGTACAAATCTTAAATGACCTTATTATTCCTTGATAATTAATCTTCCAGATTACTGTAATTAATTAGGAAATTCAACCAATATATGGCTTTATATTTTACTGAAAATGTAGAATCATTGTTTCTAGTTTTTAAGCACATTTATAATGGATTTGAGTTCCTAATAAAAGTGACCTAAAAAAGCTTATCCCCAAACTCCAAATTTGAAAAATTAGCTTTGCTCCTAATTTAACATAAATTCACTCATTATATTTGCTTAACATTTCATAATACATTTGCTTTGAGGGACTTTTAGCTTCTATAATGCACATATGTATTTTTAATTAAGTTAAATGTAATTCAATGTAAAATTTTTTAGGGTAAGAATATCATTTTTAAATGGCATCAAGGCAGGGAGACTTACTGGTCTCTTAATTCTAGGCACTGTAAGGTGTTAATCATTTGATTTTTACAAAATAATCTTATGAGCATGAACTATAGGCCCCTTCTTATATATGAAGAAAATCAAGGCTCAGAAAGATTTCAACGGTTTTCCTGAGATTGTAAGACAGAATTTGCATCCAAATATTTATCTCTAGGCTCTCTTTATCATCTCTCACTCTCTTCATCCTAAAATTCTGTATGGCTCAGTTTCTGCATCTAAAAACAGAACATAAGAGTCTTATCTTGTGTTTTCATTTTGTGGAACAGAAATGCTGAAATGCTTGGAGATTTGTTTCATGACTTGAGGTTGTCTTCCCTCTGCTTTTCATAAGGGCTATTTCATGTCCCCACAAAAGCATGTTCAAGTCCCAGCCCCAGGGCCTGTGGGGTGAACCCATTTGTATGTAGGACCTTGGGAGACGTTACTAGTTAAGCTGCGCCCTTCTGGAAGTCAGCGGAACCCAGGGACAAAGGAGAAGATGTGGCCCTGTGCATCTCCGTGTGATGGAGAAGCCAAGGACCAGAGATTGCAAGCAGCCAGCCCCAGAGTGCCACAGTCTTCGGGAGAAAGCCTACCTTGCTGATGCCTGGATTTTGTATTTCTCCTAGCCCAACTGTGAACCGATAAATTCCCCCTGTTCAAGCAACCCGTTCTGCATGGTATTTGTTTTATCTGCCAGGAAACCAAAGATAAATTCCCCCTGTTCAAGCAACCCGTTCTGCATGGTATTTGTTTTATCTGCCAGGAAACCAAAGCAAGGGCTTTTATTTATTTTTTGCTAGGGCAGGCACCCGGAATCGAACTGGGTCTTTGGCATGGCGGGTGAGAACTCTGCCTGCTGAGCCACGGTGGCCCAGCCCCAAAACAAGGGCTTTTAAAGGGCTAAAAGCCTTGTTTATTCTTGTGGGTTTTAGACATTTAAATGTTTTTACTTTCATGCTGAGTAAGGTGCTGTAACCACCAGACGTTTCGGCCACCTCGGGGGAGGGGTGCCCTCCACTTGACCTTGGACCTGTTAACAAGCAGCTGCCCAGGCCTGGCCCGTGTCCATCCTTGACCTCCATGCCTCGCCCAGAACCCACAGCGGGCCCCAAATGAAAAGCCCAACACCCCCTTGGACCCCCAGCCTCTCTCCCTTTCTGGGCGCTTGCTTTAAACTCACCCACACTTGACACCCGGGAGTCCCCCTGGCTGCCACCCCTGGACCCAAAAAAGGCGCCAGCCCCGGGCCCTCTCCCTCTGCTGTGGGCAGTGCTTGCTGGGTGAGTCCCCCAAGCTAACAGAGCCCCCACAGACTCCTCGCGCCCCTCCCTCGCCCCTGGGGACCCGAGAGGAACACACTGTCTTCTCTCACATCTTACAGCCTCAGTCTCCCCCTCAGGTGGCACCCTACCTCCTCCAGGACCCACATTTAAAATCTGCTGAGAAAAAAAGAACAAAAGAACATGTTTCGGATGATTATTTATCTGTAATTCAATAGTCTTCAAGAAGAACAGAAGATTAACATGACGAGGACATTAGATGGGGTATTATTTTATGAGAGGGAATGGCCAGTTAGCTTAACTTCTTTCTTATGTTAACAGCACTGTGCAGTGACCTTTCAGGACAGAGCCGTACAGACCCCTCAGATTACCACTCTCCAGCTGACTAAACATGCCTTATGCCCTGTGATGTAACAGCCTTTACACGTCCTGCTGTGGAATAATAAGACTCCATGTAATAGTTAGATTTCCATAGCACTTCTTAATAAAATACCTTACATTGACTACAACTCTACATTATACACCCATGTTCGGAGATCAAGGCAGCTGGTTCATGCTCTCTCACTCTCTCCCTCTTTCTTTCTGAATTTTCATGGTTCCTGAGATCATGATTACAAATGTATTGAGGTTCACGCACAGCCAGGAAGTAACCAACAGACAAGGTAAGTTCAAGCGTCTTGTGAGGCAGGGGCAGCTCAAAGGACATGCGTATGCTTGTACCATAGCATCTGCTGATGGCCACATGGAGAGCTCACAGCTCCGGAAGGCACGTTACATGTCGTGAAGTGCAGAGAGGAGAAGTGAATGAATGCAGGAGTTAAAAGGGATCTTTCTTGGGGTATCTGAATCCTGAAGCAGATCAATTTTCAGATGCAATCAATCTGAAAAAATTTGATTTGCTTTCTTAGCATAGCTCTATGCCCAGTAGCAAGTGATGCATTTATCAACTGGAAACGGTTGTGTGTTTTCAGTTAGCATGTTATATTCTGGGTAGGATTTATATTTGCATCAATACACTCATGTCAGTCTCCTACTTCAGACACTTTGAGTTTCTGATCTCATAATAGGCTGTTCCTAAAGCCATAAATTGCATTAGCAAACCTGCTAGAATTACAAAAAAAAAAAAAAAAGATGACTGTGCACAAAGAGGAAAAGAGAATGAGTGAACTGAATAACATTCTCCTCTCTGAACCCAGTTTCAACTTCCAATGATTGCATTTTTCAAATAAAGAGAGAAGTCATACCCTAGAGGGTAAATCGCCAGGGTTTAAGTTCATCCTTTCAGCACATTTTGTATTACTAGTTTACGTGTTTGCCAACGGGAAGTCAAGCATTATGTCAAAAGAGCTGTGCCACTGGTGTAGTATGCTAGCATAGCACGTTGCTTTAAAGCATTCTGCCTTAAAAAGAAACCCTTAGAAATAGTCTCATAGAACCTGAACATCATCAGACTTTGAAAGCAGATAAGATAATACTATGATTCTGTTTAAAAGCTCAGAAGGCCAAGCTGAGGGCAACTCAGAGACTGGTCCATGGCAGTATCAGCAAGGGGTGACCAGGAGCAGAAGCCGCCTGTTCTCACAAAATCCATGCTCTCTTCATAGGCCTTTGTTATTCCTTAATGTACTGCTAACTACAGCTATTCAAATTATAATGGTATGGTGCTGTGAATGAGCATTCCTTTTATGGACATCATTCTCCTCTGCACCTGAAAAAAAGTGCATGGAAATAGGTGACACTAAACTTTAACAGAAGAGCTGCTTTCTGCTTTTACGGTTCCCAGGGCCCAATGCATACGTAATCAGTGACACTTGGGGGCTCATAATAATTGAACAGATCTCCTTCCAAGCACTTTATAGTTATTTCCTCTAATCCATACAACTGTCTGGTAAAGGGTCTTTTGGCACTTCCATTTCACAAATGAAGAAGCTGAAAGAGATAGGTTGAATAACTTGCCCAAACCAACCACGGTGAAGACAAAGAGCCAAACTTTGAACCCAAGACTATCTGAGTCTAAAGTCCAAGCAAAAGATGAAGTCCAATGAAGAAACTGTTAGAGAAGCTAATATGATTTTTTCTTTTTTTTGGCATGGGCAGGCACCAGGAATCAAACCCGGGTCTCCTGCATGGCAGGCGATAACTCTGCCTGCTGAGCCATCGTGGCCCACCCTAATATGATTTTATTTTACTTTCTCTGAGACATTTCACTTTGTTCACAATATTGCATCCCAAAAAAAAAACTTTTTAAAAAGTTATTTTAATTTAAAATACTAAAGTATATATTCCTCTAGCATCCTCACTGTAGGGGGTTGGGGAAAGCTAAGCTAACCCTTATGCTGGCTCCTTCCAAGGATGACTTCCAATATTGTGGACAGGATTCGTGCCGTAAGTAAATCCTTTCTCATTATAAGTGCTTCTCCAGGGTACTGCTAAAGCTTCCTGGAAATAGCACACAGATTTCACTTGAGAAGTTGTATTCATCACCAGAGGTGGCTCCATGAAGAGGATTTGGGGGGACAAGCCATGTACTCCCAACACCTCGGAGCCTGCAGTCCAGTGAGCTGAAAGGAGAGAAAGGCAGTGGCAGTCGACGGCCAGGGTGTGTTTGTCAGTCAGTCTTTACAGAGCCAGAGACATAAACGGTCCCATAATACTGAAGATAGAAAGTCTGAATATGCAGACCCAGTGGCTTTTTAAAGTGTGCTTACCTCACACCCTAAACAAGGATAATCAACTAAAGGACGTAAATTCTTCAGTGGCTGGTGTAGGGCAGCACTGTGGTGATTTCCAGGGCTCTCGAGTCCCAGCAGCAGGATTTCCTGGCTTTGTGACCTGCACAAGCCATGCAGCCTTCATTTCTACATCTACAGAATCGGGGTAACAGCAGCACCCCTAACGGACTCATGGGAGGGTCACATGAGAAGATACGAAGACAACTTACCCGGTGACAGTTGTCAGCTGCTGTCGGCGGCATCCCCGGAATACGGTTCAAGGTTGGCTGCTGGCTAGTAATTTAGAGGTCTCATTAGTCAGGCCAAACCGCTCCCCATGAAGACCCCCTTTCTTTTTCTTCTTTGTAAAATGAGGGACACTGAATTGGATGTCTCAAAAGATCCCTCCCAGCTCTAAAATGCTGTTCTAGTTAGCTGCCGGAATGCAATATACCAGGAACGAATGGCTTTTAAAAGGGGGATTTAATAAGTGCTAGTTTACAGTTCTAAGGCTGGGAAAATGTCCCAATTACAAGTCTATAGAAATGTCCAATCAAAGGCATCCAGGTAAAGATTCCTTGGTTCAAGAAGGCAGGTGAAGTTCAGGGTCTCTCTCTGAAGTGAGAAGGCACATGGTGAACACAGCCAGAGTTTCTCTTATCTGGAAGGGCACATGGTGAACACAGCATCATCTGCTAGCTTTCTCTCCTGGCTTCTTGTTTCATGAAGCTCCCCGGGAGGCATTTTCCTTCTTCATCTCCAAACGTCATAGGCTGATGGACTCTGCTTCTCGTGGCTATGTTGTTCTGCTTTGCTCTCTCCAAATCTCCTTCATTCTCCAAAATGTTTCCTTTTTTATAGGACTCCAGAAACTTATCAAGACCCACCCAAATTGGTGGAGACATGTCATCACCTAATCCAGTTTAGCAACCACTCTTGACTAAATCACATCTCCAGGGAGATAATCTGATTACAGTTTCAAGCTTACAGTATTGAATAGGGATTATTCTGCCTTAATGAAATGGGATTTAGATTAAAACATGGCTTTTCTAGGGGACATACATCCTTTCAAATCAACACAAATGCTATTTGCTTTTGAACTTACAAACTTTTTTCCACTTGAAATCCTCTAGGATCTGAACGGCTGAACTACTAAGCAATGTCTAAGAAAGTCTTATCCCAAAGGGGGAAAAAACATAATGAAGGTGTTCGTGAAAACGAGGACCTCTCTCTCATGTTAAACTGTACTGAGTTATTGGTATTTAAGGGAATTAATCGAAATGTCCTGAAAATCAGCATAGGTATCACTCAACACATCGAACATAAAATATAGAGCCGCAGGCATTCTATAATCTTCAACATCTTCTAAGGTCGTGGCTATCAGAGTGGGGTCCCCTACCAGACCTGCTGTCTCAGAAAATGTGGGTGATCTGTGCCTTATGCAAGCCCTCCTGATGATTCTGCTGAGAACCGCGGTCCACGTGAAGCATGGAAAAGCAAATTCTGTTTCTGATACACCTTCACTGAAGCAGCTGAAACTGAAGTTGGGTCTGGCCTTGGAGGACATCCAAGGGAAAGTTTGCTAGAAAGAATTAAAAGTTTTGCTACCTATATAACTTGCCAAATCCCAACCAAAACCATTCCAGCCAATCCTAAAGAACACCTAGGGCAATATATAAGATTCTACAAAGGTTCCGTGCACTAGAGTAACTTTCCAGAAACCTACAACCTCCAGATGGGTCCCTGGTCCAGATAAGTCCTGAAACCTAGAGGACCAGCCTCTCCAGAACATCAGATATTTCCATCTCCCTACCCATATTACTGACAGCCCGTTTCAACATGAAAAACCTTGAATGGCCATAGCCCAAAGACCCCTAAAGAGAGGGATGGAAAGACTTAAAGGTGATGGTGGAGCTATACAGAAAAGACAGAGTTTAACAAATGAGTATGATTGCTGAATCATTAAATTGATATCTCTCTTAGTTTCCAGTGTCTTTGAGTAGCTAGAAGTAAAAACCTAAAATTGTCAAATTGTAACCCATGCCAAACTCTGAAATCTGTTCTATAACAAATTTACTGCTTTTTTGTATATATGCTATTTTTCACAAAAAAGAAAAAAAAAGTCAATTATGATGATAAAAAAATATTTATTACTTTCAGCCTGTATATTCTGGAGCAGCTAGAATGAAAAATCTGAGTGGATGGTGTGGTAGCCCATGACAAACTCTGGGATCTGTCCTGTAACTACTTGTTGAAGAGTGCTATGAAAATTATCGCTTTCTCCTTTCTTTGCTTTGTATTTATGTTATGTTATTCAATAAAAAAAGTAAGAACAAAAAAGCCCATGGGTTTAGTGTTGGCCCTCAAAAGATATAGTTGGTTTGTATAATGTTTTCTGGGCTTCTTTCATTTTCTTTTATCAAGAAAGGGAAAAAGAATCTAAATTGTATGTGGCTGGAAATGGATTTCTTCTACGGATCAGTGATTTGTGCTAAATGTGCAGAGTCTTGCCTCTGCTACAAGGAGCGTATTACCTTTTCAACATTTACAAAATGTGTTATTAGGAAACAGAGTAATAAAACATAAAAAGAAAAAAAAAGTCAAGCAGCGAATCAATTGACTGGAAAGGGGGCTAAGAAGTCACTCTCAGTACTCTCTCCAGAGAACAAGGGACTAAGAGAGTTAAATTGAAAGTTAAATTAACTCCTCAGAGGAAATCATGCAATAATGCTAACAAGGAAATGGCCTGGTGAGAACCCAAGTCATGACACCTTCCTGCTGAACAAAGGAGCCATCAATCCCCTCGGATTCTACTACGTGAAAGAAATAAACTAAGGATTTGTCTTTTCGTCTTTATACTAAAAACGGTGTGCTATGAAATCGATACTCTAGTTTAGAAAGGTCTACATTAAATATTGAAGGAAGATTTTTAATGATCTATGCCCATCTATTTATCCACAACCAAAATCTTCCCATTAATTGAGAAAATCATTCAGTGTATTCCAAATCATCATAAGCCTTTAAAAGATATTGAAGGGCAAGAAGAGAAAATGTTCAGAAAGATAGGACAGCTGATTTTATTTGCTCCTGTGTCCTCACTGTCATCTCTGTATTCATCCCAGGCCCTCTCTTAAGCCCGACCTGAGTATTACCGCCTCCAAAGCTGGAAGTCACCCAGAGCCTGGAAGAGAAGGGAGAGGACGTTGCCACGTGGTGGGAAAGCCACGGAACCCCAAAAACTGCCAGAGACAAGAACGCTACAATCCCAGAAGGAAACAAGATTTCCAGTCTCCAAAACTGTGAGACCACAAATTCCCAAAGTTTAATCCACACCATTGCATGGTATGTTGTCTAACAGCCAGCAAACAAAACAGTGATTTTCCATGAGATCTTCTTTCTTGAGTGCTTTTAAGACAAGGTGTATTTACTTTTTCCCACTTGGACTGTACTGTTTTCAGGTTTTAATACACTTGGCTCAAGTGACTTCCACAACACAATGACTGACTGACTATACTTCAGAACTTTAGGAGATACTAATGAGGCTGATAATTAGGTGGATTAGAATAATATACAGGACGGCTTGCAAAGGTCCCAAGAATAAGTTAAGGAATTAGACCTTACGAAAGAAAAAATATCCCACCAAGAACATATTCATTACCTATAAAGTATTAATTCATGGAAATTGTCATCCCAAAAGGTGTTGACCATGCTTAGCAGATGTACTGCCTAAGAAAATGACATGTAAACAGGCAGCCTCTCACGGGGTTTGACAGCAGCCCTAAATGCTGAGGACATCTTTTGTGTTCTATACTGTGTGATATATGATAAGAGACAATATGCTATAAGACAATATATGATACGATAGAAAACATTTTAGGTCACCATAACCTCCCTCTCATAGTACAAGATAGCAGGACTCTGAGGTAGATTAGAATTGCTCTTTCAAAATTACAGTGTTGAAACAAAAAGCCACAATTTCTTTCTATTCTCAGTGCCTTCGCTAAGGGAGAATTCTAGAATAGAAAGAATTCTTGGCCAGCAGACTGACAGAGGAGAAATGTTCCAGAAACACCCGGCCTGGGACACTTCAGATTCCTGGCAGATTGCAAACCTTCATGACCTCTTATTAATACTCAGTGTCCAGCCTGAGTGCCTCTAAGGTGCCGGGACCCACTTGTGAGTCTACAGTTCAGCTCAGAAGTTGAACATTTTCCAACAAACACTCTCATACTAGCAGATATCATTTCCAGACACCAAATTACTCTGGCCAGCACACATGTCATTGACCTGATTTAAGAGACATCAAAAATCTCTGCCCAACATCTTCTAAAAAATAGGACTAAGATGTTTGTTTCGTAATAAACATGAAAACACGTGATGGCAGCTGTGTTCTAAAGACGCATGTTCTAAAACGACCTAGAACACCGTCTCAGTCATCTTTCTCATGGCCAACTATAGAGACATAAATCAAGAGGGTTTACAAGTACAATATCACTGCTATTAGAGAAGGCAAAAACATTAGGGGTATGACAGTGCAAGGGAGTTCAAAACCACAAAAAGTTTAGGATAGAAGTACTAATATCTAAATAGTTAAAAACAGACTCCTATTCATTCCTGTCTAGGGTTCCCACCTTCTTCTCATTGAAAACTGGGATGTAGCAGAAAACATGTCTTCTGGTGTTTCCAGGCCTGTCTAACTCAGTCAAGTTCAGTGCAAGTGTGCAAGGAGAGACAAAAGAAGCAGACTTTCCATATCAGTAAAATTTTATCAATACGGTAGGAAGATAACCCACAAATAACTGGATATGAGACAAACAAAACAACAAAACAAGCACAAGGCAGCAAGCAGAGAGGTATTATGAGGCTGCTGTTTCTTTGAACTTTGGCTTCAGATGAGGGAAGGGATCGAGGTGAGACTTAAGTATGGATCATGGAACACACTTGTGAAAAGAGAAGAGGTTTTCAGGAGGCTCTCAGCCATGAAATTCTCTTCCTCGCAAAGGACAAGGTTCTGATAAAAGCACTCCAGGAAAGCAGAAAGATAACGGAAGCCGGCTATAAAAGAATGCAACAATTCCTAACTCTGTCATTTGCAGAAATAGCAATTGGTGCATTATCAAATAGGGCAGAAATGGTGAGGGCTGTATTAACGTGCATTTTATAGAAGTTCACTTTAAAAGACAGATTTGAGCTCGTGCAGTATGTGATTTATTTGCAATAGTCAATTAGCCTTGTTGCAACAAAGTAGAAATTTCAGGATAAAGGAGGAAAAAAGGATCAAACGGATGATTCAATTACAGTGCACTAACAAAGGAAAGGATTTAGACAGACAAAAACAGACTCTTTATTTCCTTCTGATTTTAATATTGTGTTAGGCACATGCCGTTTCTCTTTATTTTCTATTGATGACATTAAGATACAGCTATACTTTTGCCTTCATGAATTTGACAGTTACTTCAACAGTCAGATTAGTAATCTTTTTGTTTTTGTTTTTTTACTATGAGTCTCGATTTCAAAGAATCCCATTGAGTTTGCTAAAGAGCAGTATTCAAATTAGACGTGCAACCCACTTCCGTACTAAGGTGCAATAAGATGCAGAGATCCAGAATGGGCAGGCATGGAAAACACCAAACAATCCCCAGTCTGCTGCTGCAGAATGCCGGAGAATTAAAGATGAGGCAAACCATGCACACATGCACATGAAACCCTAAATCACATACTAGGGTTGCACATTACACAAAAAATTTCCAGTCTATGGGAAGCCAGCCCAGGTGACTTTGTTTTTCTTTAGTTCTTCCAACTGGGAATGAGATTTGTCAGGGCGGGGGGTGCAAGTGGAGAGGACTGTAGGGAGATAGGAAGGATGTGCTTTGCACTAGTTTTCTGTTATAATAGTTCTGATTCCAATGATTACATTTCTCAAAGTTCGGGGGAATTTGAACATCTATAGCAGCAACCTTGTGCAAAGTAAATTAAAAGCAGTATTTTTACATGTACCTGTTTTTCTCCACTTGGCTTTTTGTGGTTCAAGAGCAGCTCCACGGCTCCAACCACTTCCTTCCTGATGGCGTGCAAAAGAGCGTCTCCTACGTAAACGTTAAAGCTCAAGAGCAGCTCGATGAGCTCCAAGTTCTCGTTTTCAATCGCAATGAGGAGAGCAGTTCTTCCGAGTGGATCGATGCAGTTAATATTAATTTTAAAATAAATCTCGGCTTCCTCCAGGGATTTCTTGACGCTTGTATAATTCCCCTTTTCCACGGCATTCAAGTAGGCTTTTTCTGATGGTGAGAGCTCCGATTCTGCCCGGACTATCCTCAAAGGGATGCGGTCTCGGCAGGTGGCATTGGCGTTCCTTTTGTAGTAGAACTGAGCCATGTCTCATGCCATGCTAGTCCTTTCCCTGTAGAAATGCACAAAGCAAACAAAAAGCATGAGGATGAGTGGCAGGACACCTTTTATTTCTCACGTATTATATTTCTTTTCAAACTCGCATCGTGGCCACAGCCATACTGTTACTAATTCACCCTAGCTACCGTATTTTTTCTTAAACAGAAGCAGAAGACTCAATTATTCAGTTGTCTAGAAACATAGACTAAAGAGTTCTATTCTATGAGGAATAAAAAAAAAAGGACTATTTGGCAAGGTATTTAAAATGCGTGTGGAGATTTCTGGAACTTATAGAAATTATCATGCATATATGTAGTTTTTGCAGCGCACCTGGATAATCAGAGGACATGTCTTTGAAGACTCTATGCAAGCACACCATCCTGACTTCCTTCCGCTAATCACGGAGATGCTATTGGCTGCATGGGATATTGCCAGCTTGGCAGAATGTCCGATATCCCATCCCCAACGTTAGCAAGTAATATCAAAGTCCCTGCAAATTAGTACAAGTAATGCCAGCAAAATATGTTGCTGAACCTGATAAGCATGGTTTTATTTTTCATCCTTTGTGAGTGAAGTCATTGAGCAGGAAAAATGTATACTAATGATATGAACCATCAAATGAGTCTAATAAATTCAATTTCCAGAAGAAAGATTTGGGAAATGATTAAATATAGACCTAATTGAATATTAAAATGATATTTTCTTAATTCTGTACCTTTATATCATGAAACAATATTTGAAAGCTACAGTAAAGACATAATTGAAGGTGAGTTAATTTTTTTACATAAATAAAAATCATCCTAAGATAAATTAACAATGACAAAGCCATTGGGAGCTATATTGAGTTAGTATCATCCTAAAGATACAAATTTACAGGAAAGATGAATTAGACTTTGAATACAATTTCTTTATTGCTTTACTGTTATTGTTTGTAGCTTTATTGTTAGTTCAAGATTTCATATTTGTGATCTGAAGTATTTTATTCTGCTATGCTATTTAAATTCAAATCATGTGTTTCTTCTTCATGTTTGCTATACTAAGTTAAAATGCATGGGTTAATCTAGGTAACTAAACATGCATATCCATCTTAATTGATCTTTTAGACTTAATCATCTCATGAATAAATTAACCTAATAGGAACAATGCTTTAACTGGACATTAAACACCTTCCTAATCAAGAAATGTGGATGCATTTAATACACGACTTTTAGTCTTGGAAATTATGTGTTGTCTACAAACTACTTTAACTTAAGAGTAATATGAATTATCAAGTAGTAAATTGTATCTTTTGACTCTCAGATAACTTATTAATCACGTCCCACCTAAGACTAGTGTTTGAGGATACCTTAGCCCAAACAGATACATCTGGAAATGGAAACAGGCACACATACACACATCGTATTAGTGCTGAATACAAACTGTGACTCTTTCATTCAAGATTAAGAATCAGTCTAAGGGAATGGAAAAACTGTATTTTAGTTTGTTTCATTTACTTTATCAATGGTACCATCATATAAAGAATAAGAAAACAAGCAGCTTTTTTTTTCAATTTTTAATTAATTAATTAATTTATTAAACATAACCACATACAAACATTCTCACCATATGATCATTCTATTCTTCATATATAATCAACAACTCGCAATATCATCACATAGTCATATATTCATCATCATGATCATTTCTTAGAACATTTGCATCAATTCAGAAAAAGAAATTAAAAACCAGAAAAAAATTCATACATACTATACCCCTTACCCCTCCCTTTCATTAATCACTAGCATTTCAATCTACTATGTTTATTTTAACATTTGTTCCCTCATTATTTATTTATTTTTAATCCATTTGTTTTACTTGTCTGTCAATAAGGTAGATAAAAGGAGCATCAGACACAAGGTTTTCACAATCACACAGTCACATTGTGAAAGCTGTATCATTATACAATCATCTTCAAGAAACATGGCTACCGGAACACAGCTCTACATTTTCAGGCAATTCCCGCCAGCCTCTCCATTACACCTTAACTGAAAAGGTGAGATCTATATAATGTGTAAGAATAACCTCCAGGATAACCTCTCAACTCTGTTTGGAATCTCTCCGCCATTGATACTTTATTTTGTCTCATTTTGCTCTTCCCCCTTTTTGTCGAGAAGATTTTCTCAATCCCTTGATGCTGAGTCCCAGCTCATTCTAGGGTTTCTGTCCCACGTTGCCAGGCAGGTCCACACCCCTGGGAGTCATGTCCCACGTAGACAGGGGGAGGGCAGTGAGTTTGCTTTCATGTTGCCTGAGAGAGAGCACCCACATCTGAGCAATGAAAGAGGTTCTTTTGGAGGTGACTCTTAGGCCCAATTTTAAGTAGGCTTGACTTATCCTTTAAGTTAAGTTTCTTATTAGCAAGCCCCAAGACTGGGGGCTCAGCCTATTGCTTTGGTTGTCCCCACTGCTTGTGAGAATATCAAGAACTCTCCACTTGGCGAAGCTGAATTTCCCCCTTTCTCACCATTGCCCCAAGGGGACTGGCAGCAGCTTCTGATGCCTCATTTTCAAAGTGCAGGTCCTGGTAGTCCTCCTGGTTCCCAGGACCCCGCAGAAGGTCGTGGGGGCTGGGGGAGGGGCAGATAGGAGCAATGAAACCCATTAATAAATAAACTCCATCTAGTCCAGATAACTGCCTGAAATGGTAACCACATACAGAGGTTTTAAAAAAGGAGTGGCACTGAAAGAAAGACACATTCTTATCAACACTATATTAAAGAAATGGAATTGGGCATGAGATACTACATTTGATAATCTTTTTCTCCGGCTATAAAGTGAGGAAAACAATACCAAGCCAGCAATGGGAGAGAAGATAAGAATCAAAGAGGACAATCTTTTATTAAACCTGATTTCGTCTTTCAAACTTAGTAGCTGGAGAAAACATAAGAACCCACGTTAGGATAGGCAGGAAGAACTGAAATATATTAAAATTTTAAATATATTAAATAAGTTTTAATATTTACAGGGAATATTAAACACACAGAGAGAACAATGCTTATGTCTCAAACTTTCAAGAGTAAGGACGTGTCCTTCTTGAGATGCAAGTGTACTAATAGAAGGACAAAAAGTCAAGTTTAATGTTTTCAAACTGGGATATATAAATGCAGCTGCAAGTGGAAGGTGCTGATAAGGCAGACAGAACTCCAGAGCTGACACACTTATCAGCAACTGCGGAATTGCTGGGGATCGAAAGTCTATAGAAAATAGGAGACTCAGTATAGTCCATATCTTGACCTAAAATGTGGAAATAGAAGCATTTTCTATCTGGTCCTGCACTTTCAGAGTGAACTCTCCAGAGGGGAAAAAGAGTATCTTTTTCCCTTATGAGATTATAGAATTTAAAATATCCTTTCATTTCAATAGATTCTTTTACACAAATAAAACAGAAATGAAATGAATGTTTCATCAAGTTACATTTTTAAAGACTCAAAAAGAGATGGGAAGGGATGGAAAAGCTCAAATCCTGAGACCAGTCTTTTTAATTAGCCTTCAATTTATTTTTCCCAGATAGTTGGGAATTTTAAAAAGTGAGGTGGAGGGAGCTATAACTTGAAATTTACCCTAAGAGAAATTAAAAATTGGTCACTAAATATGAAAACCACAATTGTCTTGGCAACATAAAGATATACAGGAGAAGACAAACTTGCAGATGTTTACATGTATCTGAAAGGCTGTTCCCTGAAGGAGGGTTTAGTAGTTGGGTGTGGAAAGAACGTGAATTTCAATGAATACGAAGGAAAGAAAACAGTTCTATCAACTCTTGACTACATGCATTCCTTAAAGCTGAAATTAACTCTCCCCAAGTACCTTTATCTTTTTCTTTTCTTCCATCCTTCCTTACCCCTTCTCTCTTCCCCCACCCCATTTCTTTTGCTCTTTATTCCACTATCACAGATGCATTTTTATAGGTGTGTTCTCATGACATGGTGAAAAATAAATACTCCTATTCTCTTATTCGTTTTTAGAACAACATTGAAAACATTTAAATTTCACTTATACTTCCTCGGGAATCTGATATGAAATAACATTTTCACAGATTACTCATTCACATTCAATCTAATTCAAAATTTTCTCTTGCTATTGTTATCATATGTTACCACAATAATCTGTGGCAAAACACATTCTACATAAACATACAATGCTCTGATTTTGGCACTTATGCTATGAGTTTGGCACCAGTATTCTGATTTTGGCAATCATGCTGTGATGTTGCACTCTGAATTTTAGACTCTTTTCTAATGTTCTTAGGCAGGAAACTCACATTTTCAGGAATTACAAGTTTTGTACCAACAACACCACACAATGAATGAAATCTTTTGTATTTAGCCCAACAAAAAATTTACTGCCAAAATTTTTCTCTTGAGTTTCTCACATGGTAAAATCTCAATGGACTACAAAATTCCTTTAAGAGGTTTTGGAGACAGCTTTGTAAATTCCAACAATGAAATTTTGGAAGTTTTACTACTCAATGAAAAGAAGAAAAAAAAAAACACTTTGCTAACTGGAGTATTATGCCATTGAGGATCCTAAAAAAAGGAAGTCAGGGTTATACATTTTTTTAAAAGTAGAAGCCCCTTGGGATAAAACAAGCATCACACTTAACATGAAACACTAAAAATTCCTACAGCTTTTGGTTTTGTTTTGTTGTTTGTTTCCTATACACACACTGAGGAGATAGGCATGTGTGTGTTAAACATTTTTATTTAATTTGATTTTTATTTCAGGGGATTTAGAAAACATAAGTTTTAGAAAAGATTTGTAGCAGTCAGAGTCTGAATTTTCTCCTGGGGAGCTAAAACGTGTACAGCTTCTGTCTTTCTTCCCACCAATTTCAAAGGAAAAGATGCCTGGGCCTTCGCCCATTTCCATTTCTCCAAAACTTCACCTTGATTTTCTGTCATTTATTCCTTACACCTTCTTTCTGCAAACTGACTCATTCCCCTCAGACTACAAATGCATTTAATTCTCCTTTTTTCTCCTTTTTAAATTTCTAAATATATTTGCTGCTTCTTTCTGTGCTGTCTCTGGCATTCCTTGCTATACAAACCTTAAGGCCATCCCCCCATCTCTCCATTTTCTCTCTCTACTATGACATTATAACCGACAAATCAGGATTTAAGGGATGATTTTGATTGCTGAATCGTTATATAAATATCCCTTGTTGCTTTCTGGCCTCTTAGAGTAGACAGAGGGAAATACCTGAAATCTCTGAATCGTCATCCAGCTGCCTTGATCTCTGATAATGGTTGTACAGCCTTTATCTTCTGCCCCTGTGATTGCAAAACCCTTGTGACTAACCTTTATCTGTACGTAATTATCCAGTTTTTCAACTTTAGAGTCTGGTAATCACTAAAGACAGCCCCAAATGTTCATTAATGAAGGGTCCTGGGCCGGCCCAGAACTAACTCACCCTAAGTCCCAAATTATCTTGAGACCCAAAGCTGGATTTAACCAAGTGGGCCCAATGACACGCGCAGTAGCTTAGATTTTTTTTTTTTTTTACTTTTTTATTGTATAATATAACATATACAAAGCAAAGAAAGAAAAAATTAATAGTTTTCAAAGCATTCTTCAACAAGTAGTTACGGGACAGATCGCAGAGTTTGTCATGGGCTACCACACCATTCACTCAGATTTTTCCTTCTAGCTGCTCCAGAATATAGGAGACTAGAAGGGATAAATATTTTTTTTTATCATCACAGCTGACTTTTTTTTTCTTTTTTTGTGAAAAATAGCATATATACAAAAAGCAAAACATTTCAAAGCACAGCACAGCAATTAGTTGTAGAACAGATTTCAGAGTTTGGTATGGATTACGATTCTACAATTTTAGGTTTTTATTTCCAGCTGATCTAAGATACTGGAAACTTAAAGAAATAGCAATTTAATGATTCAGCAATCATATTCATTTGTTAAATCCTACCTTCTCTGTATAACTCCACCATTACCTTTGATCTTTCCATCCCTCTCTTTAGGGGTGTTTGGGTTATGGCCATTTTCACTTTTTCATGTTGGAAGGGTCTGTCACTAATATGGGTAGGGAGATGGAACTATCTGATGTACTGGAGAGGCTGGGCCCCCTAGGTTTCAGGACTTATCTGGACCAGGAAACCCATCTGGAGGTTGTAGGTTTCTGGAAAGTTACTCTAGTGCCTGGAACCCTTGTGGAATCTTATATATTGCCTTAGGTGTTCTTTAGGATTGGCTGGAATGGTCCTGGTTGGGGTTTGGGGAGTTATGATAGGCAGCAAGGTCTAACTGAAGCTTACATAAGAGCAACCTCCAGAGTAGCCCCTTGATTCTATTTGAACTCTCTCTGCCACTGATACCTTAGTAGCTTAGATTTTTTTTTTCTTTTGGCATGGGCAGGTCTGGGAATCGAACCTACATCTCCGGCATGACAGGTAAGAACTCTGCCACTGAGCCACCATTGCCTGCCCAGTGGCTTAGATTTTAACCTACAAGTTACCTAGACCTCATCCCGCCATTTTCTTTCATAAGTCCTGTGACTGAGCATGTAACCAATGTGTGCATGTGCAATAATTAGATCACCTCTAATTCCATCATCTGGGTCTATGGGGCTCATTATCCTAAATGCTGCCCACCTTTTCTCCAGTAAAACTACTCAAATTACTGCAGTTCGGGAGGCAGATTTTGGGTCATTAGGCCATTTGCTCTCCTACTATGAGCATAGTAAAAAACTCTTTCTCTCTTTGAAACCCCGGTGTCCCAGGAATTGGTTATTGAGCACGTCAGTCAGAAGAACCCACGGCCTTTGTTCGGTAACATTATTGCCGCCATCATGACCTTCTACAGATGGTCGATGAAAACACATTTAGGTGCTTCTCAGACCTCATGGTACTCAAGGTACACTGCAGGTCCAGCAGCCGGGGCTCTGCAATCAGCCTTGTCCTGCAGTGCGTCCCGAGCCACGTTCTCAAAAGCTGCACCCCCACTCCCCGTCACCCCCTCCCCAACAGCTTTTCTTCTGTCTAAAGCTGGAATGTTGACACCATCAGAGTTCTCCTTGTTGGCCCCTTTCTATTTTCCATCTTTTTCTTTCATTAGTTATTCTTATTCACCACTTGTTATACAAAATATTCCATGCGCCTGCCACATTTTTAAGTATGCAATGAAACCCACGTTGCCAGATCAGACCTCTCTCTTAAGTTCTAGATGTGAGATGAAATTAAGGACCAGTCACTCCACTGTCTTGGCATATTTCACCTGCTCAACAGCATTCCCTCCACGTCATGCTGCCTATCTTTAGGTCAGCATCTTTATGTGAGCTCTGATGATACCATTCTAAATAATCCTTCTATTTTGCTTGCATCTTTTCCACCTAACCTGCATGGCACCACATGCTTAACCTTTCTAAAGTGCAAATCTCATTTAATCATGCTCTCATTTAGTCATCCTTCAATGACTGACAACCATCAACAGGAAAAATTACTAACTTATGCGGGAAAGCCTACCTTCTGGAATCTGGCTTCTGAACACTTCTTTAGTCCCAGGACTGCACCTGGCAAGCCTGACTCCACCCTGAGAAAAGCACCAAAGGACCCGGCTCCTGGGCGCTAACCTTTCTCATCACACCTGCAATACTTTTGCTCCCTTAAAGCTCCTGGCAACTGTTGACAATTTTAGAATCTTATCTCGAGTAACACAGCCTCGAAGGAATTTTCTTCCCTCTTCCTCAGCAGGATTGGGGTCTATTGTCTGCATCTTCCTAGATCTGTGGACACATCTCTTAAATTCAGGGCCTTTCTTACTTGCTGTGGATAGGGTATTTGTTGTGAGCTTTGAAATTTTCAACCATAGCGCCAAGCAAACAGCAAGTTCCCAAAATACGGTGATGAAACAATGAATCAATGCCTATACTCTTAGAGTTATACTATTGTCCTTTCAGATAATGGGACATAATAAATAGGGCCATATTTTTATCCACTTGCCTAAAATTGGCATAGCCATTCTTGGCCCAAGGAAGGTGTTCTACTTTGCTAGCTGCTGGAATGAAATATATCAGAAATGGAATGGCTTTTAAAAAGGGGAATTTAATAAGTTGCTAGTTTACAGTTCTAAGGCTGAGAAAATGTCCCAATTACAAGTCTATAGAAATGTCCAATCTAAGGCATCCAGGGAAAGATATCTTGGTTCAAGAAGGCCGATGAAGTTCATGGTTCCTCTCTTATTGGTAAGGGCACATGGCGAACACGGTGTCATCTGCTAGCTTCTTCTCCTGGCTTTTTGTTTCATGAAGCTCCCTGGGAGGCGTTTTCCTTCTTCATCTCCAAAGGTCACTGGCTGGTAAACTCTCTGCTTCTCGTGGCTGTGTTGTTCTCTGCTCTCTCAGAAATCTCCTTCATTCTCCAAAATGTTTCCTCTTTTATAGGACTCCAGAAACTTATCAAGACCCACCCAAATGGGTGGAGACATGTCATCACCTAATCCAGCTTAACAAACATTCTTGATTGGGTTACATCTCCAGGGAGATGATCTAATTACAGATTCAAACATACAGTATTGCATAGGGATTATTCTGCCTTTACAAAATGGGATTTTGATTAAAACATGGCTTATCTAGGGGATATACATCCTTTCAAACTAGCACAGAAGGCAACGCTGAATAGCTGGTTTGTTGTTGTTGTGTTTTGTTTTTCTCTGCACATCTTTACTCCAAGCTTTCATCACCTGTATGAGGAATTAAACTGTAGCATGTAAATGGGTTTACACGTAGTTCACCACTCTGGAATGTGCTTTTCATGCTACTACCTGAAATCATCGGGCAGAGACACAACAGAGAAAAGGGCAAGACTTCCTTAGAAAATACTTTAGTACCTGAATCAGAAGATGCAGAGTCAGTGATCATACAGCAGGAAACTAAAAATATGCATATTAATCTCCTTAAAATTATAAAGGAAAATAGGGGAAATGCTAGTGATGAGAAAGCATTAAGAAGAAGTAATTAGAGCTATGAGTAGAACAACAAATTAATGAAGCTGAGACCTGGAAACTCAGGTACTAAAACTCTTCCAGTTAGGAAAATACAAACATTAAAAGAAATGGAGACTGGAAACATAGTGGCCAACATCAATACATTAGCAACTGAAGAAAATGAAAACTAAATAATGGAGCACAGGAAATAATTTAGTAGTCATGACCAAGAATTGTCATAATTGTGAAAAGACTGAAAGGATTCATAGCATCACATACGACATGTAAGACCAGCTTCCTCATTGACAGGAAAAGAGTTCTCTAAGAAAACAAAAAGTGTGTCCCCCATGAGAACTGCAGCCAGATACATCATTAGGAACAGCTATATCAACTGGAATTGGTTGTTCTAGAAAATATTTACCCAGGAAGGATGTGATTGCAAACTAATAAATAAGTTCAGTTTGTTCACATGAGAAAAAACTGTGTTTGAACTTATTTGAGCTAAGATGTCGCTGGATTGGTCAAACAGCTCTGTTATCAGATAAGGGTTTCCTTATCAAGGCATCTTCAGAACTTTCACCTTGCTAAACTTACCAAAAGTGAAACTACGATATGATAAATATGGTTCAATCCCAACTATTTCTTCACCTTGAACGATCTACCTTAAACCTCTTGAGCCCAGGCTAGAAATCATCATAACTATCCTTTCTGACTGCCCCCCAAAACCCCGTCAAGGTAATGTTTCACTTCATAGCCATGGGTTCCAATAAATTGAGCTTTGCTTTATCAGGAGATTGTCTAGTGACACTTTTGGGCCTTCATAACAAAAGATAAAGAATCAAATCGAAGTCAGACCTCTTGGCAAATTCGGAGGCAAGAATATAATGGGGCATTTTAAAATGAACAGAGCAAATAAAATTGAAGCCTGAATTTTACTTTTTGTTAAAATTATTTAAATGCAGAAAGGAATAAAGATAGTCTCATGCATGCATGGCCACAGAAGATTTTTCACCCTAAGACCATCCTTGAATATGGGATGCTGTAATATATGGAAAGTATTGACAAAGAAATAGGAATGAAGTATTCTGCTGTTTAAATAATCAAGAGATTTTCATCTGCATTGCTCATTGATAAATACTGAAAGAAACAGGGTGTAGGAGAATGCCTGGCACCTTAGTGTTCAAAGAATATTTGTCAAATAAACTGAATATTTACAGAGCATGTGCATGTCACAATTCGTGTTCTGGATTCTGGCAAAGCCACGGTGGATGAGACCTCACGGCGCTCGGGGCCATCGAGACCCCACCTCCACCCCAACACATGCAAGCAATTAGAATAATTATAAACATTTGTAAGTGCTGCGATGGAAAAAAACAGTGAGAAGAGATGCGGAAGCAGGGAGGAGGGGAACTGAGAGTGAAGAGGCACGGTGGCCGCATCTCTGTGAAGGTGTCAGCTGTGGGAAAGGGTGCAGGGCCGGCCAGAGTGTGAGAGCCACTGCCAGGCGGGGGAGTCAGGGTTGCAGGGTAAGAAGGAGGGTGAGCCAGTGCAGGAGAGGAGAGGGGCCTGGAGAGAGGGCACCCAGGGCTGCAGGGTGAGGGGGGACAGGCCAGTGCAGGAGGAGGAGAGGAGAAAAATACTCATGACATGCACATGTAACATTAAAAATCCCTAGATTTAAACACAGTCCAAAAAATTAAAAGGTGAAAGAACAAGGGAAATTATTAAAAATAAACATGAAAGAGAATTGGAAAACAAAAACTCCAAAAGAGAAAAATGAGCAGCCACCTTATAGAAACGGAAATATAAATGGATAATATCATTTGAAAATGCATTCAACTTTACCAACCTCTCAATGCTGCAAAGTCTACTAACGAGATAGAGGAATTTGCATGCCAAATGCCATCATATTACATACAAAAGAATAACCTCTGCTGGAAAGGATGCAGTGAAAATATTTCCCTTATAAACTTTTGGTGCTGGGTTAAACTGACACATTGTAAATGTGTGCATTAGTCCTTACTGGTCCATACCCTAGTAATGCCTGCTAGGCAAATCTACTCTAGAGTTACATTGTACGGGGCAGGCAGGACGTAAGCAAAATGTGTCATCTGTGGTTTGGAAAAATGAAGAGAACCAAAAGTTAAAACCCAAAAGCCAAAGTCATCGAGTTCAATTAGGTGCTTAATATTTATTTAATAAAAAAGCATGCAGCTATTAAAATAATAGGTATTAAATTTTAATTACATGGAAATCATAATATAGTAAGTGGTAATCATGGATAATATTTTAAACATAAGCATTCATCTTTAAGAATGAAAAACCACATAGTACGAAGGAGGTGACTACGCTAATAATTAATGAAGGTTCCCTCTGGGCAGCTGGTGACTTTCATTCTTTCTCATGTATTTTAAGTTTTTAATAATGAGACTATATTACAGTTCAGTAAAATGAAATAATCTGTAATAAGAAAACAAATACTTATTTCTTAAAAAAGGAACACTCAGCTCTCCTTCATCAACTGCAGGATTTAAAGGGTAAGAAAGTATTTGGCTTTTTTCCCAGACTCCAGAAACCAGAATCGAGACCATCGGATAGAAACGATCAAGAACAGGCATTCTTCTCAACCAAAGAGTGTCCTGCGAATAGTGGGATCCATCCAAAGTGGACGCTCTGGCCCCGCTGGTCAGGTCCCCACTGCGGACAGCACAGGGCACAGAAGGGGCAGCCTCAGAGCTTGAAGGTGCTGAAATGGTCATCCCGAGGGCACCTGCACCGACCCATTCTGCTCCCTGTGCAATTGTCATCACCGCTGCCAATGAGCCACGGGAACTTGGGCACGAAACTTCGTCCCGACTTTTACTTTTCCAGTACAGTTATTCTAAATGACCTGCATGCTTCTATCAAGTTCTATAATTTTATTTAATAAAAGAAACTAGTTTATTTGCATCCTGAGCAAGCCCATCTGTTTAGATATGTGATTTTTCTGCTCTTGATCAGGCACTGGATGTTTTCTTATTAGATGCCATTGAGGTTTCCTTGGAAACCACTTCCAAACTATAGGAGTTGTTCAGAAAAATGCAACTACAAAAATCAGTTTAAATGTCGCTTCAGAGAAATATTAGGTTTTTGAAAGAGATAATACGGTTACTTGAATATCCATAATAATCCTTTGTCCAAACATCTACTATATCATGAAATTACTTTGGTTATTTTTATGTTTGAAAAGTACTACTTTATCATTAAAACTTAAATATATATCTTTGCTAGAAAGCTTAGAGTTACATACACGCTTAGAGTTATGCTATAATTAGAAAGAATTATTAAGTACAAAATTTCAACAATTCACTCATGCATTTTTGTTATACAAATAACACAGTCTATATTAGTTTTCGCCTTAAAAGGGGCTGCTGTTATACAACATTCTTTTCTCATATAGTCTGTATTGGAAACATTGAGAGGAAATACGAAACCAGAAAACAGTGTTCTCCATACTCACTATAATCTGGCAAAGAATAATGGTAACTGTTTTCAGGTTTTCATGAAGGCTCTTAGCATTTTGGGGGACAAAATGCTGAGTAGCCACTGACGCACAGTTGCCAAAAATGGTTTATGTTTACAGGGTGAATTCATGAATGTTTTCTAATCCATTGTTCTTTTTTATTTCCGAAAGCCTGCCCTGATAGAAAAATGGAAAAGATAGGCTGGCCCCCCTTCAGTTACAGAAAATGCTGGGCATTTTAACTGATTTCCATGAAAGGCAAAAATAAAGAATTGCATAGACAACATAATGAGGCCATTAAGGTGCCAATTGTGAATCCTGAAATGAACTTATTTATTTTGATCCACTGCAGGTCCAGGCAAGGGGGCACAGACTTTTGAAAACCATCAGGGAAGGAAGCCCCTCCTCCACCCGAAGACCTCCCCTTTCTCAGAGGATCCCCTGAACCAGCCCCGAAGGCAAATCCATTTACGGGGGACCCATCAATGTCACCTGTTCCCAGTTCACCAGCATTCTTCACGCTTTCATATGTTGATTCAAATATTCAAAAAAAGATTGACGGAGGCTTATTCTCAGAACTGTTTTGCGGGCTGAGAATATAAAAATTTAAAACCCAATCCCTCTGATGACTAAATACCCCGCGGCAAGTTCTCCAGGATGGATTTGCACATGGGTTCTGCAGCTTCAGAACCTCGATTTCCTCACTACTGGCATTCAGACTGTTTGCTGTCCTCACTGACATGTCTGGATGCCCCTAAATATCACGTGTTCAGAACTTGGGCTTCTCTGCACTTGGACTCCCAGCTATGGGGCTGACTGGACCCAGCGAATGGAGTTCCATTGACCACATACCACTCGGTGCTTCTCTTCTTTGGGGACTGTTTCCAGATCACAGATGCTGACCCACTTGGGCACACCACTCACCCCACTTCAACCTCATCACAGCCCCCTCAGCAACCCAGCCAGCTCACTGTGAATCCAACTGAGAAGGAATGATATATTTTAGTCCTTGGCTCACATGGGATGTAATAATTGCACATTATTAAGTGTTTCATTCCCAATATTTTTTTAACTTTTTAATTGTATAGTATCACATATATACAAAGCAAAGAAAAAAAAAAGCAATAGTTTACAAAGCACTCTTCAACAAGTAGTTACAGGACAGATCCCAGAGTTTGTCATGGGCCACCATACAATCCTCTCAGATTTTTCCTTCTAGCTGCTCTAGAATATAAGAGGCTAGAAGGAGTAAATATTTTTTTAATCACCACAATGAACTTTTTTTCTTTCTTTTTTGTGAAAAATAACATATATACAGAAAAGCAATAAATTTCAAAGCACAGCATCACAATTAGTTGTAGAACACTTTTCAGAGTTTGACATAGGTTACAATTCTACAATTTTAGGTTTTTACGTCTAGCTGCTCTAACATACTGGAGACTAAAAATGATTCCACAATCATATTCATCTGTTAAATACTTTCTTCTCTGTATAACTCCTCCATCACCTCTGATCTTTCCATTCTTCTCTTTAGAGTTGTTTGGGCTATGGCCATTCTAACTTTTTCATGTTGGAAGGGTCTGTCAGTAATATGGGGTAGGGAGATGAACTAGCTGATGTTCTGGAGAAGCTGGGCCCTCTAGGTTTCAGGACTTATCTGGTCCAGGGACCCATCTGGAGGTTGTAGGTTTCTGGAAAGTCACTGTAGTGCATGGAACCCTTGTGGAATCTTTTATATTGCTCTAGGTGTTCTTTAGGATTGTCTGGAATGGTCCTGGTTGGGGATTGACAGGTTATGATAGGTAGCAAGGTCTAACTGAAGCTCGCGTAAGAGTGACCTCCAGAGTAGTCTCTTGACTCTATTTGAACTCTCTCTGCCACTGATGCTTTATTAGTTACTCTTCTTTTTCCCCTTTTGGTCAGGATGGAATTGTTGATCCCACAGTGCCAGGTCTGGATTCATCACTGGGAGTCATCTCCCATGTCGCCAGGGAGACTTTCACCCCTGGATGCCATGTCCCACGTAGGGAGAAGGGCAATGATTTCACTTGCAGAGTTGGGCTTAGAGAGTCACTGCCAATAGTGAATTAATCCAGGAAGTTAAAGCTAGTGGGATTGTGCTAGCAGGGCAATTCTCCCTGTTTTGCTGTTCCCAAAATGTCAGTACAAACTGCCTGGTTAACATCTTGCAGACATCATGTGGCTAAACGAACAAGAACACATTCACTTTATAGAAAGCAATTGCAGGACGTTGGGGAAGATGGTGGAAAAGGACAGGCTAATTTTACTCCTGCTCCATGGAAGAGCTGGAGAAGTGACAGAAAAATAGCTAGGATAGCAATTCCTGGATGCAAGTGACCTGAGAGGGTCTTCTATGCAACATCAGGAGGCCCTGAATGAAAAAGCGAAGGAACTGGGTTGAAAAGAATGCAGGGAGTGTGCTCAGCTGGGATTCCACTGGGGACAAGAAGCTACACCCAGGAAGGTCCTGCCCCACAGCTGGCTTGGGAGGTCAACACCTGCAGCCCCCACAGCTGGAAGCTCCTACAGGGAACCTGGAAGCCAGTAAATGAGCTTTCCCTATTCACAGACAACCTCCAGGTAGTGCATGGAGCCTATGATGCCTTTTCCATACAGAGGCCCAGAGACCTCAGGAAGGCACAGATGAGGAAGAGGGGCTGAGGAAGCAAGCCATGTCACACCCCACACCTGGTATCCAGCCCCATGCCCTGGACCTAGTTACCCTTACTCTACCACCCCCAAGCACACCTGTGCTATGCCCCCATGCTGCACCCCATGCCTCCATGCAGGAAGCTGACATACCCATACCCAACGCCTAAGGTCACTCCAAGCTGGAATCTGGGGGCCACCAGTCCCATCAGGTCCACAAGCATAATCGCCACTGAGGTGCACACTGCCCATATCCAGTGTCCACTGAGAGGCACACTGCCCTGTGTGCACAGAAACCTGTAGACCTGGCAGAAATTGTTCTGGGTCTCCATCCAGTTCACTGTCTAAGGAGAGATGGACGTGAAGGGCAGAGGCCCAGGAGTGGCATCTGCTAGGAAGAACGGAAAGTGCAGTCTAGCAAACTCCTGATCTATCTAGCTTCAAACAGATCCCCAAGTAGAGTTGCATACCCTTGGGATGTCTGGGCCTCGGTTTGGTGGGGAATCATTAATAAACCAAGTGCAAAAGGAGACTTTCAACACAAACCCAAGCAAATAAATAAACTTAGATGACTGAAGGAAATCAATTTTTAAGATAATCTTATAAAGATAATCAAGTACCTTAAAGCCAAGAGAAAATCACAAAGCATATGAAGTTGCAGGCAGATATGGCCCAGACATATAATCAAATCAAAACACTGGGGGACACACAGAACTTGAAACAGCTCATAAAAGAAGTTCATACAAATCTCCTAAATAAATTCAATGGGTTGGCTAATGACATTAAGGATATCAAGAAGACACTAGAAGAGCGTAAAGAATAATTTGAAAGAATACATAGAAAAATAGCAGATCTCAGAGATGAAAAACACTTCAGACCAAATTTAAAAATACTAGAGACACATCACAGCAGAGCTAAAGAGGCAGAAGAAAGAATAAGCAAAGTAGAAAGAATGACCAAAAAGATGGAAAAATTGGAATTGGATCTCAGGGAAATGATGGAGAACACGAAGTACACAAATATAAGAACCATCAGTATCCCAAAAGAAGAATAAAAAAGTAAAAGGCTAGGAGGATTAGTTGAGGAGATAATGGAGGAAAACTATCCGACCCTTATAAAAGACATAACTATGCAAATCAAAGATACCCAATGAATTCCAAACAGAATAAATCCAAATAGGCCTACTTCAAGACACACACTTATCAGTCTGTCAAATGTTGAAGAGAAGCAGAAAGTCCTGAAAATGGCAAGAGAAAAGTGACTTACCAATATAAGGGGAACTAGTTAAAACTGAGTTCAGACTACTTGGAACAGGAAATGTGGAGGTGTGAAGGCACTGGTATGATATATTTAAGATCTGGAAAGAGAAAGACTTTCAAATTCTTTATCCAGCTAAGTGGTCTTTCAAAAGTGAGGAAGAGATTAAAATTTTGACAGAAAGACAAAAGCTTAGAGAATTTGTCAACAAGAGACCTACCCTACAAGAAACACTAAAGGGAGTTCGTTCAGCTGAAAACTAAACACAGAAGAGGGAAGTCTAGAGTAGGGCACAGAATTGTACCAGTAAGGGTAACTTAAAGATAATAATTGAGAAAGGGAAAAGAAAATATAGACCTGACAAATAAAAACCAAAGGATAAGATGGTAGTAGATTCAAGAAATACCTTTACAGTAATAACTTTGAATGTTAATGGATAAAACTCACAAATTAAGAGATATAGATTGGCAGAATGGATTAAGAAATATGATCCATCTATATACTGCATAAAAGAGACTCTTAGACCCAAGGATACAAATAGACTGAAAGTGAAAGCAAGGAAAAAGATGTTCCATGAAAGGTGTAGCCAAAAGACAACAGGAGTGTAGCTATACTAATATCAGACAAAACAGACTTTAAATGCAAAGATGTCATAAGAGACAAGGTATGGCACTACATGTTAATAAAAGGGACAATTCACCAAGAAGAAAAGCGATCATAAATGTTTATGCTCCTATCAAGGAACTCCAAAATATACGAGGCAAACATTGTCAAAATTGAAGAGATTTAGCTCTAATGTTTAGGTCTTTCATCCATTTTGAGTTAATTTTTTGTATAGGGTATGAGATATGGATCCTCTTTCATTCTTTTGCATATGGATATCCAGTTCTCCAAGAACCACTTATTAAAGAGGTTGCTCTGTCCCAAGTGGGTTTACTTGATTGCCTTATCAAAGATCAATTGTCCACAGATGAGAGGATCTATATCTGAACACTCTATTCAATTCCATTGGTCAGTGTATCTATCTTTATGACAATACCATGCTGTTTTGACCACTGTAGATTGGAAATGTGCTTTAAAATCAGGCAGTGTGAGACCTCCCACTTCATTTTTCTTTCTCAAGATATTTTTTAGCTATTCAGGGAACGCTAACCTTCCAAATATATTTGGTTATTGGTTTTTCTATTTCTGCAAATAAGTTGTTGGGATGTGAATTGGTATTGCATTGACTCTATAAATCATTTGGGCAGAATTGACATCTTAGCTATATTTAGTCTTCCAATACATGGACACGGCATGCCCTTCCATATATTTAGAAATCCATGATTTCTTTTAGCAATTTGTCATCATTTTCTGTGTGTAGGTCTTTTGTGTCCTTAGTTAAATTCATTCCCAAATACGTGACTCTTTTGCTTGCTTTTGTAAGTGGAATACTTTTCTTTATTTTCTGCTTGGATTGCTCCACAGCAGGTATAGAAACACTACTGATTTTCTGGGTGCTGATCTTGTACCCTGCCACTTTGCTATACTCATTTATTATCTCTAGTAGCTCTGTTGTAAATTCTTCAGGATTTTCGACATATAATATGTCATCTGCAAACAGTTGGGGTTTTAATTCTTTTCCAGTTTGGATGCCTTTTATTTCTTTTTCTTGTCTAATTGCTCTGGCTAGAACTTCCAGCACAATGCTGAATAACAATCGTGACAATGGACATCCTTGTCTTGTTCCTTATCTTAGAGGGAAAGCTTTCAGCATTTCTCCATTGAAGATGATGTTAGCTGTGAGTTTTTCACATATTGCCTTTATCATGTTAAGGAAGTTCCCTTCTATACTATTCTTTGAAGTGTTTTCATCAAGAAGGGATGCTGAATTTTGTCAAATGCCTTTTTTGCATCAATCAAGATGATTGTGTGATTTTTCCACTTTGATTTATTAATATGGTGTATACATTAATTGGTTTTCTTATGTTGAACCACCCTTGCACACCTGGAATAAATCCCACTTGGTCATGGTGTATAATTCTTTTAGTGTGCTGCTGGATTTGATTTGCAAGTATTTTGTTGAGGATTCTTGCATTTATAGTCATTAAAGAGATTGGTCTGTAATTTTCTTTCCTTGTCCTATCTTTGTCTGGTATTGGTACTAGGGTGATGTTGACTTCATAGTGTGAGTTAGAGAGCTTTTCCTGCTCTTCAGTTTTTTTGAAGAGTTGAGTAGGATTGGTACTAATTCTTTCTTGAATGCTTGGTAGAATTCACGTGTAAAGCCATCTGGTCCTGGATTTTTCTTTCTGGGGAGCTTCTTGATGACTGAGTCAATCTCTTCACTTGTGATTTGTTTGTTGAGGTTGTCTATTTCTATTAGATATATTATATTTCATTTTTTTCTCTTTTTACCTTTACTGATAGTCATTATTTCTATACTCTTCTCCAGACCTCTTTCTGCCTGTAGTGCTCCCTTTAATATTTTTTGCAGAGCTAGTTTCTTAGTCACAAATTCTCTCACCAATTGTTTGAAAATATTTTAAATTTCCCCTCAGGTTTGAGGGACAGTTGCTGGGTTTAGAATTTTTAGTCAGCAGTTTTTCTCTTTTAGAATCTTAAATATATCATTCCACTTCCCTCTCATCTGCATGATTTCTGCTGATAAATCCACACATAGTAATATTGAGCTTCCCTATATATACTAGTTATATATTTAGAGAAACTGAAGGCAAGGACACAAGAAATTTGTACACCAAAGTTTATAGCAGCATTGTTTACTACTGCAATAGATGAAAACACCCCAAATGTCCATCAATGGACAAGTGGCTAAAAAGCTGTGGTATACACAGAAAATGGAATAATAATACTAAACCACTCTCCTCTATAGATATAATAATAAGACAGAGAATCAACAAGGAAAGAGAGAACTTAATGTGATAAATGAATTAAACCTAATAGACATATATAGATCATTACACTCCCAAACACCAGGATACACATTCTTCTCTAGTACTCATAGAATGCTCTCCATAATAGATAATATGCTGGGATACAAAACAGAGCTTCACATATTTAAAAAGATTGAAATTATTCAAAGCACTTTCTCTGATCACAATGGAATGAAGCTGGAAATCAATAACCACCAAAGAAACAGAATGTTCACATGTATATGGAGATTAAAAGCACACTCTTAAACAATCAGGGGGTTGAAGAAGAAATTGCTAGATATCTGGAGAAGAATGAAAATGAGAAGACAACATATCAAAACTTATAGGATGCAGCATAGTCAGTCCTGAGAAGGAAATTAATTGCCCTACATGCCCAAATTTAAAAAAAAGGAAAAACAAAAATCAAGGACTTAACTGCTTATATGGGAGAACCAGAGAAAGATTGGCAAATTAACCCCAAAGCAATATAAGAAGAGATATAACAAAGATTAACACAGAAATAAATGAACTGGAGAACAAAAAAAATAGAGGAGTTGATAAAATCAAAAGTTTGTTCTTTGAGAAAAATCAATAAAATCGATGGACCCCCTAGCTAAGCTGCCAAAGATAAAAGAAAAGAGAGGCTGCAAATAAATAAAATCAGAAATGGGAGGGGTGTTGTTACCATGGATCCTGAAGACATTTTTGAAAAAAAATCATAAGAGGATACTATGAACAACTATATGGTAACAAATAACCAACTTAGACAAAATGGATCACTCCCCAGACACACAAAAATCCTACACTGACTTGAGATGAAATAGAAGATCCCAACAAACCAATCACAAGTAAAGAGATTCAATTAGTCATCAAAATCTTACTACAATAAAATCCCAGAGACGGTTGGTTTCACAGAGAATTTTACCAAATATTCCAAAAGGAATTGGCACCAATCCTGCTCAAACTCTTCAAAAAAACTGAGGAAAGAGGAACACTACCTAACTGATTCTATGCACCTTAACATTACTCTTATACCAAAACACTATAAAGATGCTATAAAAAAGGAAAACTACAGACTAATCTCCCTAAAGAATATAGATGCAAAAATTCTCAACAAAATACTTGCAAATCAAATCCAATGACACATTAAAAGCATTATACACCACAACCAAGTGGAGCTTATACCAGGAATGCAAGGCTGGTTCAACACAAGAAAATCCATCAATGTAATACATCCCAATACAACCTATTAACAAATCAAAAGGGAAAAATCACCTGATCATATCAATTGACGCTGAAAAACCATTCGACAAAATTCAGCATCCTTTTCTGAAAAAGATACTTCAAAGATAGGAATCAAAGGAAAGTGATGAAGTAGGAATCAAAGGAAATTTCATCAATATGATAAAGGGCATATATGAAAACCTCATTGCCAGCACCACACTCAGCAGTGAGAGACTGAAAGCCTTCCCTGCAAGATCAGAAAAGAGAGAAGGATGCCCTTTGTTACCACTATTATCTAACATTGTACTAGAAGTTCTAGCTAGAAAAATCAGGCAGGAAAAAAGCAATAAAAGGCATCCAAATTAGAAAGGAAGAAGTAAAACTTTCATTATTTGCAAATGACATGATACTATACTTGGAAAATCCTGAGAAGTCTGAGACAGAGATCCTTGAGCTAATAAACAAATTCAGCAAAGTGGCAGGATACAAGATTAATGCACAAAAATCAGTAATGCTTCTATACACAAGCAATGACCTAACTGGGAGATAATGAAAGAAAAATCCATTCAAAACAGCAATAAAAGGATCAAATATCTAGGAATAAACTTAACCAGGGATGTAAAGGACCTGTACACAGAAAACTACAAAACATAGCTAAAAGAAATCAAAAATAGAAAGAAATTCCCTGCTCATGGATGAGAAGGTTAAATGTAATTGAGATGTCAATTCTACCTAAATTATCTACAAATTCAATGCAATATCAATAAAAATTCCAAAAACCTACTTTGAAGACTTGGCAAAGCTAGTTATCAAATTCATTTGGAAAGGAAAAAGACCTCAAATAGCTAAAAATATTCTAAAAGGAAAAATGAAGTGGGATAACTAGCACTTTCTGATTTTAAGCTTATTATAAAGCCTAGTGGTCAAAACAGCATGGTACTGGCACAAAGATAGAAGTGTTAACAAATGGAATTGAATCAAGAGGGTGGAGACAGACCACCTAATCTATGCTCAGTTGATCTTCAACAAGATGCCTGAATCCATTGAACTGGAATAGGATAGTCTTTTCAATAAGTGATCATGGTAGAACTGGATATTGATAGCCAAAAGAATGAAAGAGGACCCTTACCTTACTTGCTATACAAAAATTAACTCAAAGTGGATCAAAGACCTAAATATAAGAACTAGCACCATAAAACTCCTAGAAGAAAATATAGGGAAACATCTTCAAGACCTAGTAATAGGAGGTAGATTCTTAAACGTTACACCCAAAGCACAGGCAATGAAAGAAAAAATAGATAAATGGGAACTCTTCAAAATAAAATTTTTCTGTGCCTCAAAGGAATGTGTCAAAAAAAGTGAAGAGGCAGCCAGCCCAGTGGGGGGAAAATACTGGGAAATTACATATCAGATAAAGGTTTGATATCCTGTATGTATAAAAAAAATCATAGAACTCAATAACACAAGAAGAAAAATCCAATTATAAAATGGGCTAAAGATATAAACAGACATTTTTTCTGAAGAGCAAATACAGATGGCTAAAAGGCACATAAAGAAATGCTCATTTTCATTAGCTATATGGAAAATGCAAATAAGACTACAATGAGATATCCCCTCATACCTTTAAGAATGGCTGCTATTAAACAAAAGGAAACTACAGATGTTAGAGAAGATGTGGAGAAATTGGGACACTTATGGACTGCTGGTGTGAATGTACAATGGCACAGCTGCTGTAGAAGACAGTTTGGAGGTTCCTTAGAAAACTAAGCATCGAGTTGTCTTATTACCTGTCAATACCACTACTCAGCATATACCTAGAGGAGCTTAAAGCGGTGACAAACAGTCATTTGCAACCAATGTTCACAGTAGCATTATTAACAATTGCCAAAAGATGGAAACAATCTATGTGCCCATCAACAGATGAGTGGATAAACAAAATGTGGTGTGTGTGTATATATATATATATATATATGATGGAATATTATGCAGCAAGACAAAGTGTGGTCCTGAAGCACATGACATCATGGATGAATTCTGAAGACAGAACTTAGTGAAACAAGCCAGACACGAAAGGATAGGTACTGTATGATGTTGCTATTATGACCATGGTAAAGGGAAACTCAAAGTCTTATAATATAAAATATAGGGGACCCAGAGATGTAGAGAAGCCAGGGATGGGTGAATGATTAGCTAATGAGGTTGAACTTAAACGTAAAAGAATGGATAGAAGTGAAGGCAGTTCATCAGTGGGTACATAAATAATATTACCATATTGAAGGTGAACATGATTAAAAGAGGTTGTACGGAGCCATGCACTTGTACATTCAGCCATGTACTGATTAACACTACAAATAACAATAAATTCTTGCATGAAGTACGTCAAAGGTATGAGTCTTATATAGAGTTAATAATAAAGGGGTATGGGGGAAAACTACTATTGCATGCTATGGCCTATATTTAAGAGGAAGACATCAGTACCACAGCAATTCCAGGGGTAAATAAATAATTAGGGGAGAAGGGCAAAACTTAAGGGGAGGTTTGATTTTTTATTTGGTGAGGGTGTGTTTATCTGTTATTTTCCTCTTTAGAGCAATGGCATTTCTCTAAAGTTGAGTGTGTTGATGATTGCACAATTAAGTGAGGGTAATGTGAGATATGAATTGTTGACTTTGGATATAATCAGTGATGCCCAATGGATGGAGGTGGCTGGAGGATACACTGAGCAGTAGAATGGCAAAGTGGTAGATACATATGATGGAATATGTGAGGCTACAGAAAGGAACGAAAGCATGAGGAATGCAATGACGTGAACACATTTCAGGGACATTATGTGGTGCAAAATAAGCCACACACAAAAGAACAAACATCGTGTGGCCTCTTTTAGAAAATACTTATAAGAAAATTGGGGCCTAGATTGTAAGCTTTTATAGCAGTCACATTTAGTTTGGAGCTGTAAATGTCAATTCTAAATTTTATGATGCCATGCTATATATGTAGAACCTGGTATTTCCCTGAAACTTAGGGCACCTGTGTGACACCTAAGACTCAGAGTTGGAACTCTGCAGCTCTGAAAGTCAGCATTGCTACATACAACAACTGATAATGAAACCGAAAAAGGGATCAGCCTTCCATTAGATTTAAGAACAAAGCTGATCTGGTCAGGCCTAAAGCAAATCTGAATACAGGGTAAAGGATGACATTGTCTGTATTTTAGAACTTCAAATACTGTACGTGACCAAAGAAAGAGAGAGGTTTATTTTGTCCAAAACCTAAATTTTGTGTATCACACAATCTAATGCAACCTGTCTGTACAGCTCATTTAAACAGCCCAAACACATGGAGCCCAGATTGTGAATGAGGGCTTGTAATTCTGTATAGCTTAATGTAATACCTGGATACATCTCAGAGTATGTTAGGCAGATAATTTAAAAAGTATTGGTAAAGTCCCTTGAAGGACTGGAGAAAAAACATGGAACTATTAAACTTCACCACCGTGGAAACCCTTGATAATGTCTCAAAAATGAGGGACTCCAAAGTCAATAGGTCAAGTTCTTGATCTTGAGGCTTGCTTTTGTGAAGCTTATTTATGTAGTGGAGAAGCTAAGTCTACCTATAGTTTTGTCTAACAGTTACTTTCAGAGGACCTCTTTTATTATTTTTTTTTACAAGGGCAGGCACCAGGAATCGAACCCAGGTCCTCTGGCATAGCAGGCAAGCATTCTTGCCTGCTGAACCACCATGGCCTGCCCCAGAGGGTCTCTTCTTTATGCTAAGATGGGCCTCTCTCTCCCTCGAAGACCATCTCTGCAAGGAAAATCATTATCCTTCCCTATTTGTGGGACATGACGTCAGTGTTACTTTGCAAGCTGCTGGAATGTGATATACTAGATCAGGAATGGCTTTCAAAAAGGGAAATTTAATAAGTTAAAAGTCTCCAGTTCTAAGCCTATAAAATTGTCCAAACTAAGGCACCAAGAAGAAGTTACCTTCATTCAAGAAAGGCCGATGAGTCAGGAACACCTGTCAGCTGGGTAGTCACATAGCTGGCGTCTGCTGGTCCCTTGCTCCTGGGCTCCATTGCTTTCAGTCACTGTTCCTTTGGGGGTTCCTCACTTAGCTTCTCCAGGACTGACCTCCAGTTCTTGGATTCCCTTGGCTCTCTCCAGGTTCTGGCTTGCTTAAAATTACATGGTGATTATCTGCTGGGCTCCAAGCATTTCCAAACATCCGTGTCTCTGTTCTCTAAGCATCTACATCTGCTCTCTCTGTTGGCTCTGAGGCTTCTGTCATTTCTGACTCTCTTCAAAACGTTTCCTCTTTTAAAGGATTCCAGCAAACTAATCAAGGTCCATCTGGAATGGGTGGAGTCACATCTCCAGCTAATTAAAAGGTCACACCCACAACTGTGCATGCCACATCTTTCTGGAGATAATCTAATCCAAAAATTTCCAACCTACAGTATTGAATTAGGATTAAAAGAAAGGGCTGCCTCCACAAGATTGAATCAAATTAAAACATGGCTTTTCTGGGATACATAATACTTTCATCCTGGCACAACATTCAGGGCTGAAAGTCTCCCTAGCAATGTGGGAGATGACTCCCAGGGTTGAGCCTGGCCCTGGTACCCTGGGATTAACAATGCCTTCCTGATCAAAAGGGGGAATAATGTAACAAAATAAGATATCTGTAGCTAAGAGTGTTCAAATAGAGTCAAGAGGCTGTTCTGGAGGCTACTTTTATGCAAGCTTCAACTAGATATTGTTTATTACCATGGTTTGCCAACCCCCAACCAAAACCACTCCTCTTAACCCTAGAGAATACCTCGGGCTCTATCTGAAATTCTACAAGAGTTTCATGCACTAAGTTTACTTTCCAGAAACCTATAACCTTCAGATGGTTCCTAGGCCAGGTAAGTCTTGAAACCCAGAGGGCCAGCCTCTCCAAGAACATCAACTAGTTCCACCTCCCTATCCCATATTGTTGACACCCCTTTCCAACGTGAAAAAGTTAGAATGGGCATAGCCCAAATATCACTAAAGATTGGGAGAAGGATCAAAGGAAGATCATTATATTGATATTTCTTTTAGTCTCCAATGTTTTAGAACAACTAGAAGGAAAAACCTGAAACTGTAGAACTGTAACCCATACAAAACTCTGAAATTTGTTCTATAACTACTTGTTACAGTATACTTCAAAATTTATTCCTTTTTTGTGAATCAGGTATACTTCACAATAAAAAATGTTAAAAAAAATCAATCCCCTTCCTTTTCTCTTAAACATTTAATCCTTTTCTCTATCTTTTCATGTCCTTGGAATTTACCAGGTGAGTTTAATTCTATTCTGAACTCAAACATCAATTATGCAAATAAAAACAAATTAATGGGTGGGCCACGGTGGCTCAGCAGGCAGAGTTCTTGCCTGCCATACGGGAGACCTGAGTTCAATTCCGAGTGCCTGCCCATGCAAAAAGAAAATTAGTTGTTTTCACTACAATGCTCTTCAGAAGGGTTCGCTATGCACAAGGAATCCAGCATCTTCTAAACACTCCCAACAAATATAGTACTTTCCATAGCAACTTAACAACTGCAAGTCTTTGGCAACACAGTTTTTAAGGTTACTTGGTTATTGTCCAAATTTGTGACAGATTTACTGTCTAGAGAATTTTGTGACTGTGCAGTCATTGGCTATACAACATCATGATTATTGTTACATGACAGAGAGCCTACAGTCTTCTGTCATTTAACAGAAGACAGAAGACTACGACTAAATCCACAGTCTTCATCAGCAGGCATGTTAGCGTTTTCCATAAACTCAATTAGCTCTATGCCTTGGGGTGTTTATCAGACATGATAGGGCTATTCACATAAGCAGCAGAGCTTTTGATCATCTTCACACTGTTCTAAGAGAACCGCTCCTTCTTTGTTTCTTAAGGACTCAGTTGCCTTAAGGAAAATTAAGGAATCAAACTATTATGGTCTACTCTAGCTCTTCTGTATGATTCCATAACCACCTAAGTTCAAATAGCTTATTAGTCTTGTAAATTTTTGCTGATTTGTTAACATTACCAGAAAATTACTTGTTTCTGGGGAAGCCGATAGATAATGCTTCAGATGTTGCTTTCCAATTTCTATTTTCCGTTTCAAATTAGAATTTCAAAGGACCATTATATGAAAAAAAAACTTATAAGCTCTCTGTGTGCTTTGAAAGAACACTTGTGTGAAAAGCAAAAAAAAAATTTCGACCATCAACCATTTTGTTTGCATTATATCAGATATTAGATTATCTATAATTATTTGATTTTCTTACTTTAAACCTGATGTTTGGCACCATCTAATCACAACTTTCTGCTGCTGAAATGTTCACTGTTAGTGTTTGGAGGTAGAATGAAAAATCATTACTGTGCAAATTCTATAAAATTTTTGTGTAAAATTATACTGAAGGTAAATTACAATAAAATATACTTTAGTGTAAAATCATTCTATATCTCTTTCTGAAAAGTGTTACATAATCAGTGGGCATAATGAAAGGACATCTCAACAAACTGAGGTAAGTCCTAGCATAGAGAGCTGACTGACGCTGCAGCCCCGGGACTAAGCAATGTAAGTAGGGCCTCACTTGTCCTTCACTAAACCTCCCCAAGAATACACTCATTTTTCAAGCCGATCACTCTTTTGTGCCTCCTGTACATTCTGCTGCCTCTTCTCCTGTCAAATCCTGGGAACCATCTTGACTGGCTACACTTTGTCTTTCAAAAGAAGGTAGCTTCATAGAAAGCTCTGACACGCTCTTGGCAGAATTACTTAATGCGTCCTCATGTGTGTAAAATAGGAGTGATACTGACTATCTAAGAACTCTGTATTAAAGAACTGAGATGGAATGCATGGAGTGCATGGGGGCACCAGCTCCTAGCAGGCACCTGGTATCATCCTCGGTTTCAGCCCAGACCTTGGATTTCTGTAATTCTGGAAGTTCAGGAGTGGAATTCACCCTAATTTACTGCAAGCACGTCATCACCCAGTAACTAAAAGTCACAACTCACAAAGTTCAGACACGTTTGCAGGTGGTTTTACACTTCTCAAAAGGATCAACACTGACGAAGAAAGGTGTGTTGGCTGTAGAACCAAAATAGTGGCTTTTTGAAATCCCCACTGCCGTTTCAGCTCATATTGGTCATTTCCTGGATGACTTGGTTTCTCCAGCTCTCAGAGTGGACAATGGCATGAGCAGAATAACTGCTGACAGAACATGATGTAATGTACATAAAGTGGGTAAGACACAAACAGCCAATCAAAAGTGGCTATTTTTATTTCCACTGCATTCCTATCTGGCAAACATTTTAGATGTAAATAATTTGCTGTATTTTTCTGTTTAACTTAAGCTCATATTCCTTTAAATTCAGACAAATGTAACTTGAGACAACATGCATGTGTATTATACAGCTATAAAGAGGGAGGCAAATATTGCAAAAAGTAATGATCGCTATATAATTTAATTTTCAAATTAAAATATTAAAATTAATTCCCAGACTATTGGAGAGATAGGTTCACAGTTTATGAGAGAGCCTGATTTCCATTAATCTATTCTCAACCCCTGCATTTAATGGTCAGGTACTATCAGCTTAACTGTCTTATAAAATTAATGGAAATGTTAATGAATCACTGCTACTGGACGTTTTCCAAGGTGCAATAAATACATATGTAACATATTAATGCTACATATAAATAGGTAACAGCAATTAGGATTAAATATATACTCAATACATAGAAATGTAATTTTGTTACTCACATAATTTAGGACTAAAACAGAACTAACGGGACGCTAAATAAAATAATGGCTATAATATGAACCATTAAAAGCAATATAATTAGAATATCCCCCTCACTGAGAGTGTAGACTTTGCAAATTCAAGTTAGTATAAATTCATTACCACATTTGCTTCATTAGAGGGTCCAAAAGAAGAGCTTTTCCCTTCTATGTAATGGTTTCCATTTCCTAAGCTTAAAATCAGCAAACTCTTTTCAAGAAAACAATCAACAGCTCAAGGATTTCATGATCTCTTCTTTGACAGGAAATACTTGGAAGACAATTCCTCTAGGTATAGGACCAGTACGTGCTACGTGTGCCATAAAAAGGCAGTATGCCACCACTGTGAGCATGTTTCATTGCTACTATGCAGCATCTAAACATTTCTAAATTATTTTTCTTGGATAGGAAAGATAAGTCCCACAAAAACAGTATGTTGAACCAGTGGGCACCCCTCTGCTGGCGGGTGGTCCCAGGCAGCCACCCTGGAAGACAGTGTGCCGTTCCCCAGGAAACAGCCAGAACGAGTGAAGAGGTGACCACAGGTCTCTGCCACAGCCCTGCTGTGCCCAGCCGGCTGCTCCAGCAACCCTGACCTGTCCTGCTAAGTCACCTCGCCACTGCGATTTGTGAGACAACGGTAGCCTATCTGCAGGAAACTCCTTCACGAGTTCTGCAGAATTATGACATCTAAATAGGCTGGGAATCTTTTATTCCAAAATCCCATCCTTAGATACAATAATCAAGTCAGAGACTTAAAACAGAATAATCACGTACTTATTCACCCATGAAAACTTCAGTGCACCCTACCATCTCTGGGCACCAAACTGAGGATTAACAGATGGAAAGGCATGCGTCTTGCCTTTCGGAAGCTTGTACTTTGGATGGTGAGCAAATCGCTAGACGTTGCAAGTAAAATATCTCGAATGCTAAAAAAAAAAGTTATTTAGAAGATATATACGCTTTCAGAAGGCTTTACAGCAAGGAAAATTTGATCTCGTTCTTGAAGGATGAAAGATTTATCAGGTAGGGAAAAAACAAGGTCATTTTTGGAAGAGAGAAAAGCAAAAGGTAGGAATCATCAAAGTGTGTGCAGACTTGGAGGACACGGCTTGGCGGGGGGGTGGGGGGTGCTGGAACCCCATATCAACCAGTGGAGATAATTCTGTAGCTCTGAAAAATCTCTGCCATCAGATACATTCACTGAATCAATTTTGAACCTTTGCTGAATGCTAACTCTGTGCTGGGAAGTGAATTTAAAACATTTGTACTGTTTTTTGTTTACATTTTTATTTTGAAATAAATTCAAAATAAAATAGATTCACAGAAAAGTTGCAAAGGCAGTACAGAATTTCCTTACAATACTCACCAGATTACCCTATGTTTACCATCTTACATGCACATGGTTCATCAATTAAAACTAAGACATTAATAATGGAAAAATACCATTGGCTGGACTGCAGCTCTATTTGCATTTTGCTATTTCTGTCCTCAAATATTCTTACTCTCTTCCAGCACCTGTCCAAGGGTTCCATGCTGCGTCTAGGCATCTAGAATCCTTCATGACCTCGAATCTGTGACAATTTCTCAACCCTTCGCTGCCATTCAGGACCTGGACGCTAGAAGAAACCTGGTCAGTTATTTTGCAGCAGGCCCCTCAATTTAGGTTTGTATGATGTTTTCTCGTGACTTCACTGAGGTTCTGAATTTTGGGAAAGAAGGCTGCAGAGGGGATGCAGCCATCTCACTGTATCACTGCACAATCGCAGCAGGTCTTGTTAGAGGGGATTTTAATCTTGACCATTCAGTGAAGGCTGGTTGTACTTTATTCCTAGACTTTTTCTCTTCCTAGACTTTATTCATTACTGGTGAGTCCAATCCAAACTCAAGTTGAGGAGAATTAAGTTTCAACTGCTAGAGGGAGGGGTATCAAGTAATGTCTAGTCATATGTTAAAACTACCACAGTGATTAATATTTTGGGGCGTTATACTTTGAGGCGATGCCAATATCCTTTTTTCCCTTAATTTCCTTACCATTAATTTAATGATTCACTAGTGAATCTTGCTGTCAATAATTAATTCCATGGTGCTCTAACGTTGATTTTCTGTTGCTCTCATTCCTTCTGCATTTCTTACTTGGAATTTCACTGTAAGGGAAATGCGCCCCTCCTGCCCCCTCCCATTTAATTATTTATTCAATCACATAATTTATACCATTAAGGACTTACAGATATTTGTTTGGGTTATAATCCAATACTCCTGTTATTTCTTTTGCTGCTCAAACTGTTTCACCTTTGGCCACTGGGAGTTTGTTAAAGGTGGCTCTTGTGTTCTTCTGCCATGTCCTTAAATTTTAATATTTTGTTTCTTCTAGAATCAGCCATTTTTCAAAGAAGCCCCGGTTCCTTTTATTTTAGATCAATATCTGGCCTTTAGGTGTGGTTGTGGCTCTTGGGGTGTCACTGACTGTAAATCCTCTCAGTGGACAGAGATAGAAAATATTTGCATTTGCACTAACCCACATGTATGGACACATTTATACCTGTATCTATGTATATTATACACACACACACAATCATGCCACGCCTCAGACGCCAAGCCAGCATCTCACATTCTATTACCACCTTCCATCCCCACGCTTCTTTGCAGCTTCTTTGTCTGACAGTAAGAAGCCTGGCTTTCATCTTCAAGAGACAGTAACTTATTTGTCCAACTTTAGGATACATACAAAGTAGTTCCTGACTCTGTAGACCACACCCTTGTTGGAAACAAATTTACCACCCAGAGCACAGCGTCTGCTCACAGGTCTTTGTGTCTCCATTACACTATCCAGACAAAGGTTTGCTTTCCAGCATTACAGAGGTTGTCTCTTTTCTCATCACATCTACATTGCTTTTTAAAAATTCATAACTCCAGGTGGAATTGACCATTAACAAAATCACCGAATGGGACAAAAGATGTAAAGTTTGGCTAAATCCCTAAAAGAGAATTGTAGAGCTCTTGTTTGTGTTAACCCAACCCCGATCTTAACACATTAGGATCACTGAGTTGCCCTGTGTACCAAAGCCAATCAATATTTATGTCATAAAATACCATTACTTGGTTACTCGACTTGGTTACTGCCACCTGAGCTTCAAGGCTCATTTCAAACGTCACTTACCTTGGAAGAATTTCCTGTCCCTCTCCAGCTCTAGTCTTTAGCCAAGATAAGGGAGGATTTCCACTTCCATTCCCTGCCTCTAGAGTCCTGCACTTGTCTGAGCAAATACATTCTCTGGGCATTTTAGACCTCCCTTGTTCTCACTGATGTTCTCTACCCCCACCCCCTACGCCATACTCTCCTTTACCACAGGGACTTCTCTGCTGAGCCCTGTGCCCCCTTAACCTGCACCATAATAATTGCTCTGTTTTGTCAAATAAATGAGCAGATGTTCACAAGAGTAGGTGGATATTATGTATTACTTGGGTTAAAAGCAATATGTATTAAAAAAACTCAAATCTAAGAAGTGACATTCCAATTAGAATCGCCTGGAAAACTAAAGTAATTAAACTCATGAGGATAAACAGGTGGTTTTTTTTATTAATTAAAAAAATTAACTAACACAACATTTAGAAATCATTCCATTCTACATATGCAATCAGTAATTCTTAATATCATCACATAGATGTATGATCATCATTTCTTAGTACATTTGCATCGATTTAGAAAAAGAAATAGCAAGACAATAGAAAAAGAAATAAAATGATAATATAGAGAAAAAAATAAAAATACAAAATACAAAAAATATGTATTAAAACAAACAAAAAAAAAACTATAGCTCAGATGCAGCTTCATTCAGTTAAACAGGTGGTTTTGATAGTTAGGTTCAGGTGTCAACTTGGCCAAGTGATGGTGCCAAGTTCTGTTGCTGTGGCCTTAAATCACCAACATGTGAAATGCATCTATGGCTGAGTCCATCTGCAGCTGGCTAAGAGGAGTGCCCTCCACGATGAGGGATGTTTAATTTAACTAGCTGGAGGCATAAAAGGAGAAGTCTGAAGCGAGAAGGCAGCTTGGCACAGCTCATCTCAGTGCTCAGAACCAGCAGACCCAGACGTTTGGAGATATAGAGGGGAAATGCCCCAGGGAAAGCTGTTGAACACAGAAGCCATGAGTGAGGGCTAGCAGATATTGCCGTGTGCCTTCCCCTGTGACAGAGAAACTGTAAATTTATAACTAAATACATCTCCTTTATAAAAGCCAATCCTTCTCTGGCAGCTTTAGCAAACTAAGACAGACTTGTACCAGAGTAATGGGGTGCTGCTGCCTTTGCAAATACCAAACACGTTGGAATGGCATTTTAAGTGGATAAGGGGAGGATTCTGAAAGAACTGTATGGGGGCTGATAGAGAAAGCCTAAGTTGCTTTGAACACGCAGTTGGTAGAAATATGAACTCTAAAGATATTTCTATTTAAACCTTAGACAGGAATGAGGAATGTATCATTGAAAAATTGGAAGGAGGGTGACCTTCATTTTAAGATGACAGAGAATTTGGCAAACCTGAGTCCTGGTGCTGGATGGAAGGGAGAATTTGAATGCAATGATCTGGGATATTTGGTTGAGGAGATTTCCAAACTAAATGTGGAAAATGCAGCCTAGTTTCTCCTTGCAACTTATAGTAAAATACAACAAGAAAGGAATACATAAGCTGAGAACTGAACTTTTGGGTACAAAGAAACCAGAAACTGATTGTCTGGAAAATTCTGGGCTTCCAGAAATTGAGACCCCAGAGAATAGTGCCCCGTATGACGATTTAACTAAACACGGATCCAGTCAACCATTACAAGACAAACTAGGATCACAGATGGGGTTAACCAGAAAGGATGTGTGGAAAGTCCTATCGTCTGATGGCTTTGATCCTTGAATTCTCCATGCCAAGCCAACACGTTTTTTGCAAGACCTGTATAAATGGAACCACTGCCAGTTTGGACTAAAAGGGATAGACTGAAGGAAAAATAACCTCAGAAGCAGAACTGCAGAAACTGAAGTCTGAAGCCAAGAAACCTGGGCCAGGAGAGCAGATCCACCCATGCATGAGGAGGGGGTGTGCTCACCCGAGAGGCAGAGACAGGTCTTCCACTTGATGCCCACTGCCCCAAGCATATTCCCCAGAGACTGGGGCACCCTATTGCTCTGAAGGGGTGGAGCATGTGCTTTGGAGATGGCAGAGAATCTGGGTGCCACCCAGATGCTTGAGGAAGTTGGGATGAGAAGGTGGTCTCCCCCAAGTTTCACAATGTTGCAACCCTCATCCCAGTGTTTGGAGAAGCAGAGCCACTTGGACAGGCCATTGTAGAGGGTGGGACTGCTGCTTTCTAAACCCTTGAGGCTGAATGATTCTCCAACTTCGAAAACTCATGGAGTTTGCCTTGCTGGTTTTTGATTGTTTAGGTCCAGTGACCCCTGCATTCCTTTCCATTTCTTATGGCACAGGCATCACTTCTCTTATGACTGTTCCTTCTTTGTATATTGGAAGCAGATAACTTGCTCTAAGTTCACAGGTCCACAAGCAGAAGAGAACTTTTGCCTTAGGACAGATCATGCCTACTGACTTGGATGAGATTTTGTACTATTTTTTTTTTTTACATGGGCAGGCACCGGGAATCAAACCCGGGTCCTCTGGCATGGCAGGCAACCATTCTTGCCTGCTGAGCCACCGTGGCCCGCCCAAGATTTTGTACTATTTTTGAGTTGGTATTGTATTTGTTATTATTATTGAAATGGTTAAGGCTTTTGTGACATTATGATAATGAAAGTATCTTATGTAAACATTTAGTACATTGCATGCAGGACAGATGAGCACTGTTAGGCAAAAAATCCATCTATTATTGTTTTTCATTTAGAGATTATGTAGGGTTTAAGGTGATGTGCATAGTTGCCATGTTGACATGGGGTGGACACTGTGATAGTTAAGCTCAGGTGTCAATCTGGCCAAGTGATAGTGCCCATCTGTTCAGTGACTGTGGACTTAAAGCAACAATGTGTGAAATTCATCTAGGGCTGATCACATCTGCGGTCAGCTAAGGGGAATGCCTTCTACAATGAATGGCATTTAATTTGATTAGCTGGAGACTTAAAAGAAGAAGTCAGAAGAAAGAGAAGCAGTTCAGCAGAGCTCAGCTTAGTGCTCAGATCTGACAAAGACTCAGACGTTTGGCGACGCAGAGAGGAAGTGTCCTGGGGAAAGCAATTTGAACCCAGAAGCCAGGAGAGAGCCACTGAGTGCCTTCCCATGTGACAGAGGAACCCAGATGAATGCCAGCTGCCTTTCCTCAGAAGAACTGTAAGTTTGTGACTAAATAAATCCCCTTCATAAAAGCCAGTCCACTAGATGTATTGCATTCTGGTAGCTTTAGCAAACTAAAACAGTGACCAAAAGCAGAATTCAGACTTCATCAGAAATACCGCATTTTGCCACATCTACCAAAGCTATGCCCCAAGTTCCTAGAGGCCTGGAGCTCCTTTGCCATCGGTGCTTGATGTCACAGATGCTATTGGCATAGGACAGAGGGGCCTGCTGTCCTGTGAGAGGTCCAAAGATTGTCCCACAAAGGAAGAATTCAGCAGGCAGCTTGTGGTCAGGAAGACATCACCGTGCTGAGGAGGGTGAGAAGCATACTCTGCATGTATGAAAACGTTCTGCCATGGCACTTGAAGCGAACAATTCATTAGCCTTTCATTTATTTGTTCAGTAAGGGTGTACTGAGCAGCTGGAGGTTATCAGAGGCTGTGCCATGTGCTGAGACTACCTCAGCCAGGGAGTAAGTCAGCCGTGGTCCCTGCTTTTATGGCACTTAACGTTTTACTGAAGGGGAGGCGGAAACAGAACAGATATAACAAGGTAACTGTAAAAATTATGAGGACAGGCAGATAAATAAAATAAGGGATGTGACACCAGAGACCTGCCCTGTTCCTCTGTCGGGGAGTTCGTAGGCTCTGCAGGAGAGGGAGCTGCCCAGCCTGGGAGAGAGGCACCACTGCAGCCCCAGGGCTGGGGGGACTGTGGGGACCGGAGGAGCTGGGGGGCGGATTATGGTGACTAGGAGTCTGTGGGAGCTGCAGGGGCTGCAGGGACTGGTGGGGCTGGGGGCTGGGTGTGAGCTGGCCCTGTCCCAGTGCAGAGAGGGGCCAGCGAGGCCTGTGCAGGGTGTCAGAAAAGGCCATCTGGATGCTGGCTTCATGGACGCCGGACCAGGCACCTCCCAGCTCCCGAGGACCTCAGGTGAGGAGTGGAGAGGTCAGGAACCAAACGCAAAACCTCCTGCGAAGTTAAATCCAGACACAAGGTCCCGAGGTTTAAGAAACTCTTTCCGTTCTAGGAAGCAGCCACTGGCTGGTGGAGGGATCTGGCCTATTTCCCAGGAGGGATGGAGGTTGTGGGCACAAACACGCACAGGCACTCAGGAGGCTCTGCAGGCACTCGCCTTTCCTTCTCCAGGGTCCCAGGCTGCGCAGCCAGAGCAGAGGTCCTACAGCCAGTAAGAAGGTGGGCCTCTCCACCACTTTGTTTTTCAATCAGAAATGAAAAAAAAGCCTATGAAAAGCAGAGATCTGTACTTATTTAATGACAAAAGAAGTTTGATGACAAACTTAAAAAGGGGCATTATTTTTATAGGGAAATAGCCGTAACTACAAAGGTTTACATTGTTTTCTATAGGTTACAAACACTTCTCTAAATGTTGTTTGTAAATCTAAAATAATATTAAACTCTTTTAAGTCCTTAAAATTAAGTAAAATTATCAATTGAAATCGAAAAACCACAAAGTGAATAACGAATGTATACATAACTCTACTATGGATACAATGCCTCTCTCTTGCAGTGTGTTTTGTTTTTTTTTTGGGGGGGTGGTGCATGGTCCGGGTCTCCTGCATGGAAGGTGAGCATCTTCTACCACTGAACCACTGTGTACCCTAGTGTTTTTACATATATGATTTATTTCACACAATCCCAGGAGAAAGGATACCATTTCAGAGGTGAGTAAACAAGTTTCGGAGCAGTGTGTCCAAATGACTTCATTTGTAAAGGCATAGAAAAGATAACTGAAATATTTCCACAAGGACTTTTCCTAATAACTCAGAACTGCATTAACTAATTCTAGATGAGAAATTATTATACATGTGTCTTAATTGTCAAAAATCGCCTTGATAGTCACAATCTGTTGATGGATTTTTATAAATACATTAGAACAGATCTTAGAATTTCAGAACCAGAAGGTAACATACTGATCTACTTTTTCAACCTCCTCAGAACACTATTTGTGTGAGAGAATTCAGATCCCTCATTTAGCTCTACCGAAAATGTTCTGTAGTGTTTGTATTATGTGAGGTAATGCATGCCGTTCAGTGATTCTAATTGTCATCGGAGCAGGAGGCCTCTTCTTTGGGCTATGTATAACTTGATGATAATCACGGCTGTCAGTACAAACATGCTACTGGCCACCTATTTCCATTTTAAATCAGTAGCAAAGCACACATCCACTTAGGATGCAATTAAAAAAAATATCCCTGCAGTGCATTGCATACACACCTTGTCTCCTCTACAGCAATGCCTTCCAGGGGACTGCTGAATTAGCGAGTGGTATCTACTCTTTTGAACATCCACCAGAATCTTCCTTTCCATTCAGAGCAGTGTGGTTATGTGGAAAGACCCTCTAACAGGTCCGAGTCCCAGCACCAGGCTGCAGAGCAAGTTCCTCTCAACAGGCTCTGCCCTAGAGAGTCTGTTCCTGTGTAGGACATGCTGCTCACCATTTCCTAAGGACATGCATTTTTAGCTGGGAGTCAGGATAGTGGTAAAGAAGTCTGGAGTTCCTAACATAACTCCAACTTTCTGGAACCAGTGCTTAAAATTTTGCTGTCAAGGGCCCTGAAGTTTATCATTCATAATGAATAGCATCATAGCAAATCAGAGGAGCGGACCCAACGCCCACTCAGAGGCCCTGAGAAGGAAACCTTTTGGGGGGCCCTGAGGTGCAGAGTGCTTCTCGATGCCAAGCATGAACCCTACAGGCTCCTGCACCCAGGTTCCACCCTGGGTGCTGTCCTTGGCTTCCTGGTGCTACACCTGGTGAGGGGCAGACTCGGGAACACCAGGACATGTATTCTACAAGAGGCTGGGGTTTTCAGTCTCGATTCCCAGGGAACTGTCCAGTGAAGATTGCACATGCAACACCAGCTATGAAAGAACTGCAGTGAAATGGTTTAAATCAGTTACATCACCTCAGACGCTCTATGACAAATTACAACACCACCGATGTCAACTTCTTACCCTTCCCTTTCTCCATATTTCATTAAGGCTGCAAACCGAGCCACGCTCATCTTTCTCTACCCTCTCTCCCTCTCCCAATCCCTTTATGTATTTGCTTGTTTATCTATTTCATAACTTAATTCATTTATTTATAACCAAATATATTTAGATTATGCAGTATATACTTAAATGCATTTATTTTATCTGTATCTAACTTTATCCATGTATTTATATTTGCTACAACAATCTCGACAGGCCTTGGGACCCTTCCTGGTTGCTCTCTACGATGATAAATAGATCTAAACCTACCCAAAAGAGCTGCTGAGCCTTATGTAAGGGTTGCATTTGAACACTGAGGTTGGAAACTTGTCAGAAGCAATTGATACCCTAAAGATGGATGTTTTGAAGTGTCACAGCTTTCAGCTTGTCAGAAAAATAATCATCATCAATTTCAGTATCTCTTTTTATGAAAAACAAATGAGTACCATGATACCATTTAAAATATTACCAACCCTTAGAGGGTAAAAATCCTGGGTCCCTCTTCCTGTCTCACACCCGCCTTATTATGGAATGATGCTCAGGGTGCCCTATAAAGTAAGGGGAATAAATAGTCTATTATCATCCCAATAGATTTCTAATGCATAGTCATATCAAAGAGAGTCTTATGAGATTTCAAAATTTCTCTGTCCTTCCAGGATGAGTCATGGCCACTCATTGTTTCGATTGTGTCAGTTCTCTTTCTGCACTAAAGAGAAATGTTTTAAAGAAGAAAAAAACTCACCTAGCCTAGGGTGATTAATGAAAGACTTAGAAAAACCTTTGAAGCCATATTTTGAGATCTTCAATTGAGTGGTATAAACTTAGGTTTGCAAATTGTTTATGTGCAAATGTGAGTTTTACTCATATCCAAAAGAAAATTTTTGCAGTCTTTGGTCCTAGAGATGCTGTCAATTCTCAGATAACAGACCCCTTTTGCTCTAATAGGTGTTAAAAGGCAATGCCTCACTCACATTTATCTCCTTTCTCCTGCTGCTGTTTATTTGGCACATTTTTCTAAATTATGCTCTCTCACTTCAGAATTCAAAGGAAGAAGTGAACACGGCTATGAAGAAAATAATGTTCTCTGCATTCAAAGCCATGCTTCCAAATTATGATCTCAGTGCTACATCTAAAAGGTTCCCTGAAATAACAAAGGACAAAGACCCTTTAAAAGCTCTTTAATAAAATGGGAAAGAAAATGAAGGTGTCGGCAGGCCTGTCTCAGAAAATTACATACACACACACATATATACGATTTGAATTGCTGAGAGTGAAGGAAGTGGTTACTAGTATCATAACTAATATAGAAGAAAAGAGGGGTGCATCACAGTCCCAAATAAATAACCAGACAGCTCATTATACTTGCGACCAAGGGCTAGGGAAGACACCTGGTGGACCCTGTGATGTACTGCCCAGATGTCCCTTGAGCCTTACTGCCTCAGCAACTGGAAGTGTGGTCAGAAGACAGCTTTCAGATGCCAGACCCTTCAGGGATTGTGTCGGCTGTAGAGAATCGCCTTCTGCAAGGAGGCACCCCTTTGCGCGAAGGCGCACCCAATGACCTTGATGCAAGAGTGTGAAGTTCAGCCACCTAGTCCAAACTCAAGTCCGTCTGAGCAGTCACGGTACCGCCAGCACTATGGGCCTGTGACACAGCTCAGCTTCTCCCTCTTGGCAACCTTGCTTCCTGTATGTCTCTTTCCCAGAGGTGGATTCCGAAGGCGCTCATAACTGCACATCTAGCATGCCAAACTCCACCAGAGTCTATACAGGGAACTCAACCTGCCACAGACATACCCAGGCTGGATAAGTTACCATTTAGAGTTTTATTTGTTTATTAAATTTTAGAGCTATACAATTTTGTATTATGGCAAAGAGGGTGGACAACTTCATAATATATAATGCTTGTTTTTATTATCAGGCAACCATTTTATCCAACATTAATTAAAGAAAGATAATAAAGAGGCTTTGGTGAAGGATTTAATATTTTTGTACTGACTTCCTCTTAGCTCTAAATGAGCTGTTAGAGCCACACCATCAGTGTACAGGGCTCAGGGCTGGATTGACAGACAATGGGTTTTCAATTCCTGGAAGATTCGAAGGCCTTACTTACAAAGGTAAATATCAGAATAACCAAATACATGATAAATAGTTTAGATTCTCTAACATAGCTGAAAGAAAAAGGTCTTTCTTATGTTGCTACATATCTAATTTTTGTATCCTAATTGGATTTTTTTTAAAGAATCATTTAGAGGAAATTACAATTAATTATATCATTGTCTAGAAAATAACATATTCTGATGAAAAAAATGATCAAGAACCTCACTTCAGTAATAAAGCTGCTGGATGGTTTTTTTCTTAACAGAGTTGAATCCCTCACCTATGTGCTCTTTAAAAACACCACTAACATAGTCCATTTAACAAAACTCCACCTAGAAAATTCAAGAAGCAACATGTCTGAAGCAGGCACAGTCAAAGATACTAGAACAGGGCGACACGCTGACCCAGTTCACTGTTGGAACAGGATCCCACTGAAGGGCAGAGGTAGCGAAAGGGAAGGACTAGGTTCTCAATAAAAGCAACTGGAAAAATGCAGGCCAAATCCCATGGCTCCAAACTGATGAGCAAAAGCTCAGGACAGTTCACGCACAGAGAACCTGACGTGAGAGGGCACATCCTTTACCTTGTTACAGCCTGAGCACATGTGGGCCCTGAAGAGTTGCCATGAGACAGATGCAGGGCTTGAGGCTCCAGAGCATCTAATATTCCAGCTCTCACATTCATGGCTGCAGCAATTTCTGAGCAGCGTTTTCAGGACTTAAAACTGAAACAAACTATGTCTGGGTATTAATTCCCTAACAACTTTTGGAATTTATATGCATTTGAGAATTTTCCCATCAAATAAATTTCTGTAATGCCAACAAATCTCTCAGCATGCCTTTGCCACAACCTTGCAAAGGAAACAACACAAAAACAGCCAATTCTAACCCATTATTTGAGGGTAACAGTGTTTTCCACTCTGGTTTTTAAAAGAAAAGCATTTGAAATTTAAATTAGGTTATGATGTTACTTGAAAATTAAGAATCTTGCCTTTTTACACCTGAGTCTATTTTGGTGGAACCAAATCTTTTGAAATAGTTTATGAATTAAGATTTGATGTTATTGGATTATGATTTCCCCTTTACATACCCAAAATAATATTAAAATTGTATGTTTTCAGGGTGCATGGGGGGGTTCAATGGTAGAATGCTCACCTTCCACACAGAAGACCTGGGTTTAATTCCCGGACCATGCAGCACCATCACCAACCCCAAAAAAGAAAAAAAATGTATGTTTTATTAACCCTTTTCTATAATATTCTCAATAGTTTGGAATTTGTAAATTTTAAATATTGCCAATTGGCAGATATCATTAGGACTTAAAAAGATTACTCTCCCACTGACAAGATACTATACTACTTGTTGTATTAGCAAAGATAAGAGAGGAAATATTTCTTTTTGGAAACAATGCTAGTTAGAAAACAGTGGAACATCTCTAAAATATTGACATTGAAAAAAACACTACGAATCTAAAATTTTATACTCAGCTAAAATACCTTTTAAAACAAAGGTGATTTGACCACAATGGAATGAAATTCAAAATCAGTATGAGGAGAAAATTTGAGAAATTCACACATGTATAATTTAAACAACATGCTCCTAAGTAATGAATAATCAAAGAAGAAATAACAGGAGAAATTAAAAAATACTATGAGATGTATGAAAAACAAACAAAAAGAAACTTATCAAAACCCATGAGATATATATAAGACAATGCTTAGTTGGGGAAACATATGCAAATGCCTATATTGAAAAGAAGAACGATTTCATATCAATAATCTAAACTTTTACCTTAAATGAAAAAATATATGAGCAAATGAAATCCAAAATGGGAATAAAGAAAGGAAATAAAAAAGATTATAGTGGACATGAGTGAAATGGACAATAGAAAGCAAAACAGAGGAAATCAGCAAAATCAAAAGTTGGTTATTTGAAAAAATTAACAAAAATGGCAGTTTTAGTTACAACGAATAAGAGTAAAAGAAGGAGGATTCAAATGACAAAAATCAGGAATGAAAAAAGATCTTTTGATCTTTTGGAAATAAATACATACACACACACACATCTTATTTATTTATATAACAATTTGCATGCCAAGACTTTAGATAACTTAGATGAAACGGAAAAATTTCTAGAAAGATACAAACTGCCAAAACTGACTCAAGAAGAAACAGAATGTCTAAACAGATTTATAATAGGAGATTAAATTAGTAAAAAAAAAAAAATCTTTCTGCCAAGAAAAGTTCATGCCCCGATGGCTTTACTGGTGAATTCTATAAAATAAACATTTAAAGAAGAATTAATTTCAATCCTTAACAAACTTTTCCAAAAATAAAAGGCTATAGGATAGAACAAGTCCTACCTAATTTTCTGAAAGTATTATTACCCTGATACCAAAACCAGATAGAGAAATCACATGAAAGGAAAACTACAGGTCAATGTCCCTTATGAACAGGGATGCAACATTTCTCAACAAAATAAAGCACACCAAACCCAGTAACATAAAAAAAGAATTATACGCTTAGTGAGATTTATTTGAGGAATGCAAAGTTTCTTCAACACATATCAATCGATCAACACTACACATCATATTAACAAAGGACAAAGCCTAAGTGATGCATTAAAAAAAGCATTTGACAAAATCCAACACCGTTCCATGATGAAAACACTTTAACAGAGGGAACTTCCTCAATCTGATAAATAGCCTCTCTGAAAATCTACAGTTTAACTCTCTAATAGTGACTCACAAAGCCCTTTCCCCCTAAGGTCAGGAATCAGACCAAGGATGCCCACTCTTGGCACTTCTATTCAATACGGCACTAGAATTCTATCCTTGGAAATTAGACCAGAGAAAAGAAATACAAGTCATCCAAATTGGAAAGGTAGAAGTAAAATTATCCCCATTTCCAAATGATGTAACCTTTCCTATTTGGATAAATAATTAAGACCCACAAAATTTATGATTAAATTTACGTATACAGAAAATCCTAAGGAAGCCACAGTATTTTTGTTACAGCCAATAAACAAGTTCAGTCAGGCTGTAAGTTACAACATCAGTATAGAAAAATCAATTGTATTTATATACAGTGGCAATAAACAATCCAAAAATGATATTGAAACAATTTCATTTATAATGGCATCAAAAATAATAAAATATTTAGGTATAAGTTTAACAAAAGAAGTTTAAGACCTTTGGGTGGTCTAATTTGACGTTATTGTCAATGGAACACAAATTAGTGAACATCTCTATTAAAACAGCAGAATTAGTTTAAAAACAACATAATTAGTGCTTCTGAAAATGAAATTAAAAAATTAGAATAAAGACATAATAATGATAAATTTTATGGGTCTTTATTATTTATCCAAGTATCACTGGCCCAACAAAGGGGCTTATGCCATAAACAAATGTAGTTGTTATTGCTATGTAGCTGACTTAATTATATAAAAATAAATTTATATATATTTTTCTACTTATCATTATTAGAGTGTTTTCTTAAGGTAGGATGTTAGAATATATATAATTTTATTAATTTTTTTGTTAGAGAAGTTGTAGATATACAGGAATATCATGCATAACATATATAAACTACGGAGTTCCCATTTACCACCCTAATATAAACACTTTGCATTAGTGAAGTATATTTGTCATAGCACATGAAAAAAAAACACTTTTACAGTTACACTGTTAAGTCCAGTGCATACTTACAATAGGGTTTATTGCATTGTACAAATCTGTTTATTCTTTCTATTTTTATTCTAGTAACATATACAACCTATATTTCCCCTTTCAACCCCATTCTCGTATGTAATTCAGTGTCATTAATTACATTTATAATGTTGTACTCCCATCACCACCTTCCATTTTCAAAATGTTACAATTCACCACAATAGAAATAATGTACAAATTAAGCATTAACTACCCATCCCTCCCCTAAAACCAGCCCTTGATAATCTGTATTGTAGACTCTGATTCTAGGAGTTTGTTTCTTCTAATTCTTTTGTGTCAGTGACATCACACAGTAGTTGTCCTTTTGTGTCTGGTTTATTTCACTTAACATAATGTCTTCAAGTTTAACGCAGGTTGTTGCATGAATCAGAACTTCACTCCTTTTTAATGCTGCATAATTCCATTTTATGTATATACCATATTTTGTTAATCCATTCATTAGTGGATCAACACTTGGGTTGCTTCCATCAATTGTGAATTATGCCACTATGAACACTGGTGTGCAAATATCTGTTCACCTCCCTGCTTTCAATTCTTTTGAATATGTACCTAATAGCAGGGTTGCCAGGTCATACGGTAGTTCTAATTTTAGCTTTCTGTGGAACTGCCAAACTGTCTTCCACAGCAGCTACACCAGTTCACATTCCCACCAGCAGTGAATGTGTTCCTATTTCTCCTCATGCTCCCAACACTTATAATTTTGTTTTTTTTTAAATTTTTTTTGTAACACTAACCATTTCAGTGGGAATGAAATAGTATCTCATTGTAGCTTTGATCTGCATTTTTCTAATAGTGACATTGAGCATCTTCTCAAATACTTTTCAGCTGTTTGTATGTGTTCTTTGGGGAGATGTCTAGTCAAGTTTTTAGCTCATTTTCCAGTTGGGTTTAACTGGGTCTTTTTATTGCTGAGTTGTAAGCTTATTTTTGTATTCTGGATATTAAATCTTTACTGTATATGCAGCTTTGAAATATTTACTCTCACTAAGAAAGTATTTCACTTTTGTAGTAAAGTCTTTTGATGCACAAAAGTTTTTTATTTTGATGGGACCCAATTTATCTATTAGTCTTTTGTTGCTTGTGCTTTGGTTAAAGTGGAAGAGATCATTGCCTAACACCAGATCCCGAAGATGTTTCCCAATATTTTTCTTCTAGGAGTTTTATAATCCTGGCTCTTATATTTAGATCTTTGATTCATTTTGAGTTAATTTTGTATACAGTGTGAGACAGGGGTCCACCTTCATTCATTTGCATATGGATATCCAGTTCTCCCAATACTATTTGTTGAAGAGACTATTTTTTTCCCCAGGTGAGTGGACAAGGTAGCCTTGTTAATTATCAATCAGTCATAGATGTGAGGGTCTATTTCCGAAATCTCAATTTGATTCTATTGATTTATACGTCCATCTTTGGGCCAATACTTTGCTGTTTGGACCACTGTACTTAGGTAGTAAATTTTAAGGTTTGAAAGTGTGAGTTTCACAACTTGGTTCTTCTTTTTTAAGATGGTTTGGTTATTTGGGGTCCCTTACCTTTCCAAATAAATTCGATGACTGCCTTTTTAATTTCAGTGAAACAGACTGCTGAAATGTTGATTGGAAAAACATTGAGTCGGTAAATTGTTAGAGTTAGAATTGGCATGTTGACAATATTCAGTCTTCCCATCCATGAGCATGGAATGTTCTTCCATTTACTTAGAACTTCTTTGATTTCTTTTAGCAAAGTTTTGTAGTTTTCTGTGTATGTCCTATATATTCTTGGTTGAATTTATTCAGAGATACCTGATTGTTATAGTTGCTACTGTACATGGATCTTTTAATTCCTCCTCAGATTGCTCATTACTAGTGTACAAAGTACTGCTGACTTTTGCTTATTAATTTTGTATTCTGCAAATTTGCTAAATTTGTTTATTAGCTTTAATAGCTTGTTACAGATTTGTTTGGACTTTTTATGTGTACAATTGTGTCACCCAATTTAGATGTCTTATGTTTCTTTTTCTTTCCAAATTGCCTTTGCTATATCTTACAGCACAATGTTGAATAGCAATCATAACAGTGGGTATCTCTGTCTTCTTCCAAATCTTAGAGGGAAGGCTTTCAGTTTTTCACCATTAAGTACGATGTTAGCAGTGGTTTCTTCATTTATCTTGTTGAGGAAGTTTCCTTCTATTCCTATTTTTCCAAGTATTTTTTATCAAGAACGGATAGTGTGTTTTGCCAAATGTCTTTTCTGCATCAATTAAGATGATCATGTACTTTTTCCCTTCATTTTGTTAATTTTGTGTATTACATTAATTGACTTTCTTATGTTGCACAACCCTTGCATACCTGGTATAAATCCTACTTGGTCATATTTTATAATGCTCTTAATATACTTTTTGATTTTACTTGCAAGTATTTTGTTCAGTATGCTTGCATCTATATTCAAAAAAGAAATTGATCAGTGATTTTCTTTTCTTATAATATCTTTATCTGGCTGTGGTATTAGGGCAATGTTGGCCTCAAAGAATGATTTAGGTAATGTTCCCTCCTCTTCAATTGTTTGGAAGAGTTTGAACAGATGGGTGTCAATTCTTCTGGGAATATTTGGTAGAATTTACCCTGTGAAGCCATCTGGTCCTGGTCTGTTCTTTGTTGGGAGACTTGATTCCTGATTCATTCTCCTTACTTGCACTTGGTCTGTTTAGGTCTTCTATTTCTTCTGGAGTTAGCGTAGGTTGTTGATGTGTTTCTAGGAATTTGCCCATTTTATTTAGGTTTGTTGGCACCCAGTTGTGCATCGTATCCTCTTATGAGTAATGTCCTCCCTTTCATTTCTAACTTTATTTCTTGTGAGTCTTCTCTTTTTATCTTTCTCAGTTTAGCTAAAGGTTTGTCAATTTTATTGATTGTTTCAAAAAACCAACTTTTGATTTTCTTAATGCATGCTGTTTTTCTAAAATTCTCTAATTTTAATTAATTTCTGTTCTATTGTTATTTCTTCCTGTTTGCTTGCTCTGGTTGTAGTTTGCTGTTCTTTTTATGGTTCCTTCAGTTGTTCATTTAGGTATTTGATTTTAGCTCTTTCTTCTTTTTTAATGTAAGCATTTAAGACTATAAATTTCCCCTCAGCCTTGCCTTCGCTGCATCCCATAAGTTTTGATATATGGTCTCATTTTCTTTCATCTCAAGATATTTACTAATATCCTTTGTAACTTCTTCTTTGACCTAATGACTGTTTTTATGTGTTATTTAACTTCCATACACATGTTGATTTTCCAGTTCTCTGTCTGTTACTGATTTCCAACTTCATTCCAGTATAATCAGAAATGATGCTTCGTATAATTTCAATCTTTTTAAATTTAATGAAACTTGTTTTGTGACCCAGCATGTGGTAGAACGTGTTCCTGGAGAACAAACCATTTGCACTGGACAAGAATGTATTTCCTACTGTTTGGGGGTGTTATGTTCTGGATATTTCTCTTAGGACTAATTCATTTATCACATTCATTTTCTCTGCTTCCTTACTATTTTCTACCTAGATAGTCTATCTACCAATGAGAGTGGTGTATTGAAGTCTCCAATAATTATTGTAGAGGTGTCTATTTCAACCATCAGTTTTACCAGTGTTTGCATCATGTATTTGGGGCACCATGGTTAGAAGCATAAATATTTATGATTGTGATTTCTTCTCGGTAAATTGACCTTTTTATTAATATATGGTGTCTTTCTTTGTCTCTCATAACAGCTTTTGCATTTAAAGTCTGTTTTATCTGATGTTAATAGTTCTACCCCAGCTCATTTTTGGTTACTCTTTGCATGAATTATCTTTCTCCATACATTCATGTTCCATCTATTTGTGTCTTTGGGTCTAAGAGAAGTCTCGTGTAAACAAAATATAGTTGGATCATGCTTTTAATCCATTCTGCCATATTGTCTTTTGATTGGAAAATTTAATCCATTAGCATTCATTGTTATTAAGATAAAGGCAGTACTTACTGCAGCTGTCGTGTTCTTTGTTTTTTATGTCATATCTTTTTTTGTCTCTCTTTTCCTTTATTGCAGCCACTTATTCTGTATAGTTTATTTTTTGTGATGTATCTGACTGATTCCTTTCTCATTTCTGTTCCTATGCATTTTTAAAAAAAATTTTGTGGTTACCCTGGGATTTATATAATACAACCTATGTCTATAGCCTAATAATTTAAAAATATACTAACTTAGCTTCATTAGCATACATACTTTCTGCTCCCATATCCCTATGTTCACCCTCTATATATTGTTTTTTTTTGTGTGGGAAAATGCTCGAAAGTCAGAATGTTTCCATAACACAGATAAGGGTGAGGACCTCGGAACAGCCGGTCCTGCCAGGGTGGAGTACTGTCCTGGCCAGCACATGATTACCTGCAGAAGGAAACATTCCAGTTTTGTACAGCAGGCCTGAGATTAATGTTGACTAGGCAGCTCAGGCAAAAAAAAACCTTAATAGCAATAATGAAAGATATTTTCTATTTTGAAGCTCCACAATAAATACAATGAGTATTTATTGAGAACGTCCCATTCCCATATTTAAATGCTCTCTTGTATTTTGTTTTCTTAAGTTCTGCGTTGCCTTCCATTCAACCTCACCCTTTGCTGAACTAGACTCAGAAGTTTTTGTCCCACATTACCTCTTTATATATTGTATGTCCATTATCAGGATAGATGACATTTTTCCTGTTTAACTGCATTCTGACTCTTACAGGCATTGAAGAGTAGAATT